>NW_026693008.1:6352500-7660908 GCF_021218885.2 Marmota monax | reverse complement strand
TTACAAAAAATCACAAATTTCTAGCAAATGGCTACATCACAGCTTTTCAAAATGACTAGGATCTAACTATTTGGCAGAATTATAATTTTTAACAGTAAAGACACACCTGCTTGGTCAGGAGACGGAGGTCCTGGGGTGCTGGGGTTCAACGTCTCTGCTCTTTGCTGAATCCCAGTGGTGAGGACAGTTGTTCCTTCATCTTCATTTATGATATTTCCTGAATAGCCTTTATTGGAATAAATATTTTCCACTCTGTTATTGCTTTTGATATTTATAAAGAATAGTTTTTAAAGAATGGTATTAATTGGGTATCATTTTCCATTTGATTATTTTCAAAGACAATGAGAGGTCACAATGTAGATATATGCAGGTCTTTTTTTTTTTTTTAGCAGAATGTTTTAAGATGAACTCAGCTGCATTTTTGTAGCTGTTCACCTTAAAATTCTTTGATATTTGCACAGGGACATTTTAGATTTAAGTTTTATGATAGGTGATAAAAAGAATTCCAAAACCCATATAATTTTTAAAGGGGCTTATATTTTTTTCTTGGGTTCCACATAAGATAGAGTGCTTTTTTAAAATTATAATTCCTACTAAATGTGACTCTTTTAAATCTAGCTTTTTTCTTTAGCTGTTTAAGAAAATAGATAACAGGTATTATTGCAGCATAAGTTTTTCTATTTACTCTTTTATAAAAATAACAGGAAACTTCGCAGGCTGAATTGCAACCCACCCCTCATGGTTTTGACACATTTGTTAACACAGCATACATGGTAGCCTTTGGGCTGGATTCAGGATACAATAATATGTGTAAATACCAACCTACACCTACATGCCTCAAGTCTGGCATTTAAAGGAATAACTGTAAAACCATCTCATGCTTAACTGGTTGCAAAGAGTTTAAATTTTAACCTACATTATATCATATGGCCAAGAATCCAGAGGGAGAGACCACAAGCATAGCAAGCAATCTGAAAAGAGCCCAATTTAAAAAGAAAAGACACACACAAAAATCTGAAGAATTATAATAAAGTTCAATTTTAGGAAAGTCTGCAGGCAGGAACTTCAACTATCACATGTAGGCCATTTTTAAAAAACAACAATTTGGGCTTATTCAGCCTTTGAGAGCACATGCAGGCAGTTCTTTATTTCTGTGGTTGTCTATTTAATCCAGCAAATCTCTGTTAGGGCTCTAGAGCAATTCTTTTGCAGAAAATTTGATTTTCATAATCCCTGCAGAACAGACATTTATATTTTAAATGAATTGGTTCATAATCCTTTGAAATTTACAACCTGCGGAGAGATTCCATTGCCCTGAATAATATACAGATTTAAGATAGTATTGAAATAGTGCCATACCACTGGGTGTCTCTGTCCTTTCTCTGCTGGTGCTTTTTAACCGAAATCTTCTTCTGTTATTATTCTTATCTGCTGATGCTTCTTGAGGGGGATGTGGATGCATAATAGGTAGATTGGCTGGTACATTTTCATATCAAAGAACAAAAGCCAGGACATAAAGTGCTATATCACTTGAAATAATTCAGTAAATATAATTATCACTGTAATGAGAATATTCATGTATCATTTTGACATAGTGTGAAGCTCCGTCAAAAACACAGCTTATTCCTGCAGTAGAAAATAGGTATTTGGTTCCATTCCAATATTAGGATTGTTTCAGGCTTTCAAAATGACTGATACATTTTATTCGTGAAAGATAACATTTATAGAAGAGCTACAAGCAATTTGATTGATGTTAATCGTGCAACATGCTATATAAGAAATATGAAAAAAAAATGAAATTGACAGCCAATACAGGAAAAATAATTCTTCATATATATATATATATATATATATATATATATATATATTATATAATATATAAATGAGTATATATTTCAACACAAGCTTAGAGAGTATTTTCCAAAAGAACCCTGGAGAACTGAGGTCAAACCTGGAGAAGGCTTCTTAAGTATAATTTAATTCTTTAATAATTATATTCATAGCAGCACTTATTATTTACCAAATGTTTCCTTTCTTGGTACAATATGATACACCTAACTGGGCTTTCTCATTGAATCCTCAAAATACTCCTTTGAAGCTGCTGTTATTTATTACTAGAGCTATTGTAGTGGCACCCCCTCCTCCACAGAAAGTCTTAACTAAGCTTTCCCAGAAATTTGGACCATATTGATTTTAGGACTAACAGAAAAAGAGTCTCTACGAAAGAGTTCAGTGTAGGTAAACTTCCTATTTTTCTGTTGCTCTGTTTTACTTGGCCACTGGCCTGGAAGAGATCAGCATTCCCGGTGCTCAACACCCCTTTTCCTAATTTTTCAGAAACATTTGTTCAGTACAGTAGTTTGTAGAAGTGTGTTTGCAAATGCAAAACGTGATTTAAAAAAGGCAGATCCTTTAACGAGGCCTCTGGCCTGGAGCTGGGCTTCACAGAGATGTCTACATTTCTAAGATAAGAAAAGTTACCAACTGGGCTCCATGGTAACAGCTGGCAGGGGGCGGAAAGAAAGGGGCAAAGAAGCTCTCCCCTTCTCAGGTGTTGTCCTTGAAGGGTTAACTTGCCCAGAACAGTGAAAGAAAAAACTGCTTTTATGTGAACTTCTGCAGTCTGTGAACTTCTGGGCCCCTACCCTTACATGCTGGGTATAAAGTTCTGAAACTTCAGGGGATTAATTGATTACAGTGAAAGCTGTGCCCCCTGAACCTGGCTGCAGCCAAATAAAACTGTTCCCTGCTATCTTAGGTGCCCCGCCTCATCTGTTCTCTACACACTAGGGGTAATGGTATCCCCATTTTAAAGACAAGGAAACTGAGGCTCAGAGGGTGGAAGAAACAATTACAGCCTCAGACAGTGGTAGAGCCAGGACTGTACATGCATGTCATTAATTTCTTTATATCAGCTTGATATTCCATGGGGGATACTGTCTGTAATAGAGATCATTCGTTTCCAAATCAGGTAAAATGAAATCAAATGCCCTCTTTTCAACTCTCGCTAAGGGTGACAGGGAGTTGTAAATCTTGGATTCTGGTCTCAATGCTTTCTGGTGATTACAAACTGAACCACTTTACCTTGAACTCAGTCTGTAAAATGGGACAAGGCGCTTTCTTCACTCACCGGCTGTTTTGGTATCAGTGAGAGAAAATCAAGAGCCCTTTACCAGTGGAAAAGATTAATTAAAAGATGAAATTAAGGGCTGGGGGTGTAGCTCAGTGGTAGAGCACTTGCCTAGCACATGTGAGGCACTGAGTTTGACCACATAAAAATAAATAAATAAAGGTATTGTGTCCATCTACAATTAAAAATTTTTTTTTTAAAAAAAGAAGAAATTAATCCAAGAAAACTTAAAATGTACATGGAGTTTCCAAACTGTAGAGATGAGGGGGTGCTATTTTATTTCTGTAATCACTATCATAAAGCAAAAACACAGGGTACTTTAGCAATTTGAAAAATTGGAGTCTATAGAATGATAATATATACATAAGAATTCTAAATACATTTCAGTAGCCACCACCTTTTTCATTCCTAAATGGTAATTCTCTAGTCATGTCTAGTTACAAATATAACTTCTGATTTATCTTACCATTTCTCACTATTTCCACTAGCTTTCACTCCTTCTTACCATGAATAGGTGCGGTCTGCTTTATTTGGCGAATATTTTCTTTATCTCCTTGTTCCTCAGCCTCAGATATCAGCAAGGTTGACATTTCTGCACTCTTAACACACTTCTCTGTGGTGGGCTGCTGGCAGGATCGGCTATTTTTGGACCCAACGGATCTTACTGTCTGTAAGGAAGAAGAATTGATTTGCACATTTGAAAACTATAGGAATTATACTTGTTTCCCATAGAATCTACAAAGGAAAAAAAATGGGATAAATAGTGAGGGAAAACTGGAGGAGATGAGGTTAAAAAGTGGTGGAAGGGGAAGTCATTGTAGAGAATTAGAAATGGAAGGAGAAAAATAACCTCACATCAAATAGAAGACCCGCAGGTCTCTGGGACACGTGAACTGAAATGTGCTCATTTGCTATCTCCATCTTCAGCAGGTAGGAGTTGAATTAGGAGTCACTGAGTATGGTGGAATTTTGGAGGAAACTAAAAAGATTTGAGACTCTATTCACTATAGTGTCTGGTCAAGATCCAACTCCTTTTTTGAAAGAACGTGCTCCTATGTATTCGTCTGTAATCCTCTGTCCCCCCTTCCTCCTGTTCCCTTCCTGGGCCACTTATGCTGGGAATGTGCTCCTACCTCTGTGGAGAGCCTCAAGTTATTCCTTCTGCCAGAGAGTGGAGGTGGTCCAAGAACTCGGGATCCAAAGGCGATGTGACACACATCTTGACTCTTACAGCTCCTCACGCTGCCTGTCGCTCTGTTGATGAACTGATCTGTTTGTTAGAGGAAATTAGTAATGGTCCATTAATGGGCGTAATGACAAACGCCACCTTCCAATACTTGGGCAAGCACAGTCTGGTGCTCTGTGATCTGACTCATCTCTTCTCTCTGTAGCATTTATATTTCTTTCTTTCCTTCCCTTGTGGTCTGCAATTGAGCCCAGAGCATTCTGCCCTTTTGATTTTCTTATTTTGAAATGGGGTCTTACTAAGTTGCCCAGGCTGGCCTCAAACTTGCAATCCTCCTACCTCAGCCTCCCTAGACACTGGGATTACAGGTGTGTGGCACTGCACCCGACTCCCTTCAGCACTTATTAAAAATGCAGTTACTGCATCCGCTCTATCAAGTTTATACAATACTTTTAACAAGGTCCCTCAAGTAATTTTTATACTCACCATCAACTGAGAACCACTGCTGTAAGCATTTTCTGCAGAAAAGAAAAGCTACTAAAAATACACCTTATTTTCTCCTTAAGGAAGTAGTTTAAATAAAATTATTCAATTCAACTAAATAGATGGTTAATTGGGTGCTCTCTTAGGCATTTCCCAGAGGTTGTCAGTGACACAAAATAGAGAAGACATCACTTGCCCTCCGGGAATCTGGAGGAGGGTGACGGCACAAGTCAATGTTCACAGAGCAGTGGGGACGAAGGAGTCACCTCTTCAGTGGACCTTGAGTAACTGATTCAGTTTCAAAAACAAGACATGTAAGGAGCCCTAAGTAGAGGAAAGTGCCTGAGTAAAGAATGGGGGAGGGGAAGGGTGGGTGCGCTTGGGAGTAGAGCCACCAGTTTAGCTGGAAGGACAGGCTAGAGTCATGCTGAAAAACAGCCTTGAAATGCCAAGAGCCCATCTTAGATTTGGTAGGCAACAGGGGATCCTTGGAGCTTTTAGGAAGACAGCACACTGGGGTCACTCCAGGTTAGGGCAGGTGTGTTCACCGAATCATGCTGCCTTTCCTTTTGGGCACACAGCAAATGGACATCTCTGAGCCTTCTCTGCCATTAGATGAGCTGGGACTGCAGTTGGCTGATGGAATGTGATAAGTGTAAACCATCGGCTGATCCCATAAACCTCCTGCATGATCTCTGGGTGCTCTCCTCCTTCATGTCTTGCCAGAATACAAAAGATACTGTGAAGGACTTTAAGGCCCCCGGAGGAGCCACTAGATGAAAGGAGCCCAGATCTCTGAATGATCATGTGCAAGGCCACCCAAGGAACATGGGACTGGACTAGATCGAGGGGTTGTTTGCGAAAGTAGTTAGTGTCCTCTGACTACCAGCAGGTGAGGGTAATGGCCCTTGAAACGCTGTCCCTATGTGGAAACTTTGCAAGGTTCCACCTGCAAGACAGGACCAACTAGAATATTCCAACGGTGGCCCTGGGGAAGTCCACATTGGCCTCTGATCTGGATATGTAGAGGAGCTCCTGTCCAAGTGTACAATGCCGTGTGTCCCTGGTACTGCCTGGTGAATGTGTGCTGCCACAGTACTTCCTGTCCAACCTGTACCCCAGAACCTGCTCGGTGGTCTCAGTGGCCTGCTGTAGAACCGTCGTTTTACATGTGACAGTGGAATTAAAATCCACTCCCTTGCAGTGGCCCAAGAAAAGGCACACGGGTTTGTGAACCATCCCATACTTAGAAAGCTCCAGATATCTAGGTCTGCATGGACGTTATGTGTGTGGATGTGTGGGTGTTTTCTGGGATCTGTTTCTGTGCTTATAATGAAGCTGACCATATGGGCAGGGGCGAGATCATCAAGTTGAACTGAAAGAGTTTTTGCTGGACAGAAGGTCTGAGATGTACATTGAAGTGGTACCAGTTTTCTTCAAGTTCCTGATGCCCTGTTGGGTAGAAGAGAGATTCTCCTTGTCTAAAGGATGGAATCAAGACTAATGTGTAGAATTTACTTTTAGCCCAACATAAGGAACATCTTTCTCTCATTAAAGCACATCTGACTGTTGAGGTGGTAGGCTTTTCTTTTTGTCATTTTGAAGGTGTCCAAGCAGAAATCTGGACTCTGGGAGGCAGATTCTGATGTCCAATGACTCCTTAATTTGTATCTCCAGCCTGATTCTCTCTTCTGTACTCCACTGCTTGTATTCGGTAGTTTTCTTGATCAGCTCTTCTCTGATGTCTCGGAGATATTTTAAACAGAAGACCTGACCTAGTGAATCAACCATCCATCCACCCATCCACCCACATTGAGCGACAAGGCCTAGGCTTGACACCTTCCTGCACCCTCTCCATGTCATGTCCCTGTTTCCTTGTCTCCACCAGCACTGCCATTCAAGTGTCATCCTTCCTCTCCTGGATGGCCACACAGCGTAGCAAGTGACTTGCTATGTCTGCTTTGCTGTCTTGTTCCATTCTTTCTCCAAAATGCAGCTAGAGAGGTGGTTTTTGCTTTTTTGTTTTGATACTTGGGATTGAATTCAGGGGTGCTGAACCACTGAGCCACGTCCCCAGCCCTTTTTACATTTAGAGACAGGGTCTCACTGAGTTGCTGAGCATCTCTCTAAGTTGCTGAGGCTGGCTTTGAACTTGCGATCCTCCTGCCTCAGCCTCCTGAGCCACTGGGATTACTGGTGCGGGCCAAGGTGGTCTTATACAAATGTAAGTCTATCATTTCCTTTCCTTCACCAAGGCTTTCAGTGACTCCCCTGCTGCTCCTAGGACTGAGAGGAAAGCCCTCCATATCACCTGTAGACACCTGTTCTCCCACATCTTCATACCTTACACCCCCTCATTTTCTGCTCTCTCCACAGGCTGCCAGAGCATCAGTACATGCCGGTCCTGGTGGCTAGAAGGCTCTTCTTTCTCTTTGATCTTCCTGTAAGTTCCCCCAATAGAGGTGCTTCTGATAGCTTGCCCTCATACAACTTGGGAGCGCTGCACTTTCCCACGTCTGTGGCATTCCCTAATTAATGTGAGCTTTGTTAGACATAAATGTGGTGGCTTATGTCATCTTGAACTTCAAATGCCTCTCCCAGTGCTTGACCCAGAGTGGGCACCTATGGTAATCGATCCTTGCTGTGCAAAATGAATCATTAAATGAGTCAGAAGGGAAGTTGGATTAAATGACTCAAATATTTCTAACTACAATTAGAATTTCATCTTGGGCAAAACTCACCTGGGGCTTTTATGTGTTTGTCAAGGAGGAGTACTGGACAGGACAGGGCAACTAGAGGATGTGAGGATCATGGAGGAGGGTCACAGTTCATCTGTATGACAAGGCTCTCAGCAGCAGTGCCAGGCACCATAAGATGGCCATTCGTGTCACATGGGAAAGATCTTAAATGTTGCCAAACCAACCGGGACATACGTGCATTTATTTTTTTTTCCTGGTCATTTATAAATATCCACTTGAATCAACATAACACTGTTCATTTCTCAGGATTGATAATAGAAATGGTAGTTGAATTCCAGTCCATTTGGCAACATCTATTATAGACACCATTTGTATTTTTTATGGCCAAGTACAACAAGTTCTGGATTATGTATTGTGTCCTTTAATATGGATTTTCCCAGAAAGGAATGGCCACTGAGGGTACAGAAGGTCTGTATGGGATGTGGTGAGGGTCTACAGGGGAATCCCACACCTGCACAGGGGCCTTCTCCCACTCCCAATCCTGGGGGCTATTCAGCTTTGGGTCTTTCTGGTCAAATGTTTTACAAGGAAAGTTCTCTTGAGTTTCTTCATGTTTGTCTAAACGCAGGTTCCTCCCAATCAGTTTAAGTTCTTTGAGTGAAAGCTTATTTCTTTGGTACCCCATGTACCCCATGTGTTGAGCTCAGCTTAGCACATGGTAGATAATGGACAGATCTCACCAGCATTATGAGTACTATGCCAGATTACACAGAGGATTTGGGGAGGAGGGAGAAGTTTAGCAATCATACAACATAGTTCTAGCTATAATGTTAACTCATCATAATTATTAACAAAATAACTCCAAAATATCTTCAATTTCATAGAGAACCTTTTGCTTAGCAGTAGACACCCAGTGATTTTTAAAGATTCAGCCGAACCCAGTATGCTATAAACCTCTAAATCACAGAAAATTATTTTTTGGAAGATATTATTTTTACTGTTTTACAAAAGGATCTATTCTAGGATTGCTTTAAAGAATAGTCTACCATAGTGTATTTAAATTTAAAACTACTGGGCTGTGGCTGTGGCTGAATGGCAAAGTGCTTGCCTAGTACATGTGAGGCACTGGGTTCGATCCTCAGCACCACATAAAAATTAACAAAATAAGGGCATTCTGTCCACCTACAACTACAAAAAAATTTTTAAAAAACGATTTCTAAAACTTTTACACACTTAGGCATACAAATGTACACACACACACACATATGTGATTATATTTATGAAAAAAATGTTTATTTATTTTACATTTTGGTATATTCCCCCCCCCCCGCCCCAGAAAACAGGGTATATTAAAACTCCACTATTCAGGATCTCTTAACAAACCTCTTTAAGTTTGTTATTACAATTAATCTACCAATTCTTGTTTCACTAAATAATTCTGTTTATGATCAAGTTAATTGTCATAATTATCTGTATAAACATGCATTATGCTATGTATTTACTGCAATGGGGCCTTAATTAAAACCTACAAGTAAAGGTAATTTAGATCTCTGGTTTCTCAAGGAAAAAGTAGATGAGACAAAGTTCCTATAATGAGTAAAATCTTAATAAAAGAAAACTACAAGCAGAAATGCATACCTTTTGAATTCTAAAAGGAGCTCTTTTAAGAGCTGATATCAATATGCATAAAATAAGGTTAAAAATCAAGATTAGATTAAAGTCATGCCGTAGGCATTTCATTTTCTTGAGTTTGTGGGAAATGAAGTTGGTATAGGTCAGAAATGTTACTGTTAATTATTTTGCTCTTTTACTGAGGAATAGTGTCTTTGTAGTTAGATTGTAAAACCTGAGGGGCTAGTCTCTAATTGCCTTTTAAAAAAATAAACATTCATTTTTGTCTCAAGATACAATGTTCTAATTATTATAGTCATTTAAGTTTGCAGGGTTTTCGGAGCTTAACCAGAAAAACCTGTGGAATTTTCCACCCTAATCACTGAGGGGTCATGCTTAACACTTCCGTCTATTATCTAACAAGCAAATCACAACTGAAGCTGGCCCCAAAGGCCAGAGTGTGAATTGGATTAATTTTTATGTTAGTGTATATGTGTTGTTATAAAGAATGCAAAAAACAAAAACAAAAATTAAAAAACCCAAAAAATCTTGCATTAGTATGGCAATATTATTTTAGATGAGGTAGTTAACCTAAGCCATAATTTCTTCATTCATAAGATTGGGATAATAATGCTACTTAAATGATGAATTTTTCATTAGATTATGCAAAAAATAGATATAATGTGCAAAATTATGTGTCTAGTAGGGGCAAATGCTTAGTAAATATGTTATTAATCCTTCCCATCTTGAGTAGTGTTTATTGGCTTATAAAGCCCACCCATAGCCATTTGTTCCTGCCTTCTTCCATTCTTTCAGTAGTGACTGGGCACTCAGTCTGGGAACCCACTGCATAAGATAGATAATGAGTGAGGTTGCTGGCCACCTCCTCCAAGATGCTCATAGTCTCTTGGAGGAGACGGATGTTAAAGCCAGTAATTGATAGATAACCATGTGATTATGACTGGGATAGGAGCTAAGAAGGAAAAGTCTAAAGGGGTTAAGTGTTTTTGATAGCAATTTAGCATCTGGTCTTTGGGGCCAGGGAAGTAACATTCAGCGTGAGACCTAAAGGATGATGCTGTCACAATGTGTACTAGATCTCCCCACCCCCACTGGGTATTATCACTTTATCTCAGCAGCAGAAGAAACTAAGGCTCACCCCATCTGTCCACTCTCAGAGCAGGGGCTCAGAATCCAAGTGCCAGAATGCCTTTTCGTGCTTGCTTTCTCTTACATGTGGTGCTGCCTTTACTGGGCCACAAAGGCCTCGTGGGAGAGTCTCCTCTTATCCAATATGAATTTTCTGTGCGATTTTTATAAAGCCATCCATTTCGCTGAGTAGTTGGAATTACAGGTGTGAGCTACCAAGCCTGGTTGGTTTTGCTATCTGAAAAATGGATCTATTAAAGATGATACAGATAAGTACCAGAACTTGATGAATATGATAATGCAGGGCAGGGGATGAGGACTCATGGGTTTCTGAGGAATCAGCACAGAACACAGCCACCATAATAGCTGGAGTGTCCTTTTTCAGGGGGAAGAAAGCCAGGTGTAGGAGAAGCAGGGTAACTGAAGTGGCTTCACTGCCCTGCAGGTACCACATCCATAAGAAGGCACCTATGGAATTGGGGAAACTGTGGCTAAACTCAGTGAAATGCCCAGTGAAAACTGTTAATTAAGGACTTCTTTAGACCTTCCGGAGGACTGGCAGTTTGTAAACCCTGGAGGTACAATGAAGTGGAAGGCAGCTAGGTCAATGCTGAAGCAGGAGAGGCCCTGTGTGATTACGATCAGCCTTCATGTTTTGCAAATAATTAAAATCAGTACATAGCCTTATCTCATTAATAAAAAGTTTAAGACATTTTTGAAAGGCAATAAAATAATACTAAAAACTAAAATTAGAATAATTTTTCCACTAAACTGGAGTAGGACCTTAGACAGCGTAGAAACATCATTTGTGTGTAAAGTTAGGATATACTGACAAGATAAAAAAGTAATAATTCACAGGATATTGCTTTTCTTTACCAACTCTTAATGTATTAAACAGTCAGAATTAATCTAGTGTTTGTTCCTTATTCTCGAGAAGCACAGAAATCTTGTTATTTTTTTAAGGGAAATGATTTTATTATCTCAAGAAAGCTTTCCATTTTGAATAACAAGCACAGATATTTATGGGCCTGGGTAGGTAATTTCCACCATTTGGGCTTGGAAACAGGGCTATTTCCTGTACAGCGAGCAGCCTTCCAGGAAGATGCTGTTTGGAACTACTAGGAGTAGAGGAAGCAGGGTAAACTGAAGTAGCTCCACTGCCCAGCAGTGCTTAAAGGGACTCAGCTGTTAAAATGCAGCTCTGAAACCAGGCTGCGTGGTCACATCCCAGCTCTGGCACCCACTGATTTTTTTTTTTTATTAGTTGCTCATGACAATACAATGATCTTGACATATCATACATTTGATTCAAATAGGGTATGAATTCTCATTTTTCCACGTGTACAGATTGCAGGATCACATTGGTTATACAGCCATGTGTATACATACAGCAATCCTAGTGTCAGTTGTATTCTGCTGCCCTCCCTATCCCCCTCCCCTCCCCTCCCCTCCCATCACCTCTCTCTACCCATTCTTCTGTGACACTTATCTCTCTTTTTTTTCTTCCCTTCCCCCTCACACCATCATATATGTATTTTGTGTAACCATGAGGGTCTCCTACCATCTTCCCTGAAATTCCCCTTCTCCCTCCCATTCCCTCCCACCTCTCTTCCTTGTTTCGTGGTAATCTTCTTCTCATGCTCTTCCTCCCTGTTCTGTTTTGAGTTGCCCTCCTTATATCAGAGAAGACATTCGGCATTTGTTTTTTAGGGATTGGCTAACTTTGCTTAGCATAATCTGCTCTAATGCCATCCATTTCCCTGCAAATGCCATGATTTTGTTATTTTTTAGTGCTGAGTAGTATTCCATTGTGTATAAATGCCACATTTTTTTTTATCCATTCATCTATTGAAGGGCATCTAGGTTGGTTCCACAATCTAGCTATTGTGAATTGTGTTGCTATGAACATTGATGTAGCTGTGTCCCTGTAGTATGCTCTTTCTAGGTCTTTTGGGTATAGTCCGAGAAGGGGAATAGCTGGGTCAAATGTGGTTCCATTCCCAGCTTTCCAAGGAATCTCCCTACTGCCCTCCAAATTGGCTGCACCAATTTGCAGTCCCACCAGCAATGTAAAGTGTACCTTTTTCCCCACATCCTCGCCAGCACTTGTTATTGTTTGATTTCATAATGGCTGCCATTCTGACTGGAGTGAGATGGTGTCTTAAAGACCCACTGATTTTTGATCTTTGAGAGCCTCGGTTTCCTCATCTACAAAACAGTGCTTATGCTGTGAAAAGGGGGTCAGTGGGATAACTAAAGGGTTCAGTGCCCACAACCCAGTAAAAACTGTTAGCTCTGTGATGCTAGACAGTGATGATTTTTTCTTTTTTGCTCAATATCCTTATCTGCTCAAATCAGTATCGATCTTCTGTGCAGTTTTATAAAGTTGTCTAAATACAGCTATAAATAGGACTCCTGCAGCTTGAGGATCACATTTCAGTGGGAGAGAGAGCAATATGCAGACAATTAAGTCATCAGGAAAATGAAGGTAGTGATAAACGCTGTGTTGAAAATAAAAGCAGAATGGTGTGACAGACTGTTTTGGGGGTTACTGAAGGATGATTACAGCCACAGGTTTGCCACTAGTGGAAATGTATATGAAATTCACAGTCCAATGAAAATATTTAAAAATCCATACTGATATTCATATATGTATACATATATACTGTATATATTTACATATGTATATATTTACATATATAAAAATATGTGTGTGCACAAATAAGCTGTATTTTTTTCTTATACAAAAAATAAAAATAGTTGTTTAATATTTAACTATACATTTGTAGATTTTAATTTGTCAATTATTAAATTGGGTTTCCTTCCCATTATGTACTTTCAATGGAACTATTGACATTAAGTAGAGAAATATATGTGAATTTTATAGCAATTCTTACAGTTTTTCAAAATACAGAAAGTATAAAAATGAAATCAGAAGTGTCCCATAATCATTCAAACATATCATTGACATCAATCATGAATATAGAATTTTCTAGTTGATAATAGAGAAAGATATAGCATGAGAAGCAAAGGTTTTCTCTTTCTGCCGCTGCCTTCACTAGGTTCCTGCTTCCAAAGGTAATTAAGTTTTCTTAAAAATCATGGATATACCATGCCTAGGTGACTCTCTCTGTTATTTACACCAGAAGGGTCATACTGAAGCATCTTTCTGTTTCCACTTTTCACTGACTGAGATAGCTCTGAGACCTTCTCAGGCCACCACAGGTAGAGCAGGTCCTTGTCCTTGTTTGGACTGCTGGGTGACATAGAATTGTGTGGTTATTGAATCAGTTCCCTACTGTGCACAAGTAATTTGTCTCCCAGTTTTTGTTATTATAAGCAGTGTTGTCACAAACTAAAGGAGCAGTGTCGAGGTTGGTACAAGTCAGTCCTGTGAGAGTAATGCAGTTATCAAACTAATTAAATGCATTTTTCATATTTAATACTATGTTTTATATTATTAAAGCTTTTCAATATTTGCCAGATTTTTTTTACAGAAAAATTAAAATTCACTCCATTTGTGATATCTTTGCTATAACAGAGTTCATAGATATTCACCAATATCCATTCTAAATTTTTTCACACTTAAAAAAATTCAAAAATGTTTTTATTAGTGCATTGTAGGTATACCTAATATGAAGGAATAGGACCAGTTATATTTCATTTTTATCGAAGATAGGGAAGAGAATATATAATTCAAAGGTAAGAGAAGACTTGGTTTTATTTTGAATTATTATCAGATTTTGGAATTAAAAATTGTAGGATCTCTTTAACCAACACTCAATCTTATTTTACTTGATTTGAATCTTGCTTTCATAACATGGAACCCAAAGGAGAATTCTAGAATGGATTTTGCCAATGCCAAAGATAGCTGATTATTTTGTTTCTTTGCTAGATGCTGCATTAATTTATCCTTTGCAACTGTGCTAGAAACTAGGGATGTCAGTCTCCTCTTATTTAAAAAAGGAGTAAGAATACAATAAGATTGCTGCCATGGAAAGGGGGGCACTTGGGAAAACCGCCTTATAATTTTAAGTAAATTACTAGTTTTGATTTGTGCTTAGTGGACCACTGCATCCTGTCATTAGTGACTGAATACTCAACTTCAATAACCAGATCTGATTCTCTGGTTCAATTAAACTGGGGTCTCATTAATGAAAATAGGCTCATCAGATTCCACAGCACTCTGCAGAATAACAGTCATTAGTTAAAGTGCACTGGGAATTCACGAAGCAGACAGTGGGAATGTGTAGCTTTTTAAAAACCCTGGCTTTTTGGAAACAATTATTTTATTAATTTCATTAAATGCTCTTGATCAAGCTATATGACATTCAACAAAATACACTCCAAAACAGTTCCAAGTTTCAAGGTTTCCTTTTTGGCTTGTGTGAAAATGCTAGAAAGTATTCATAGGAAACAGCTACCTCTTTCTCCAGAGGCCTCCCTGAGATCTCTCAATATGTGCATTTATAATAAAAGATCACAATTTACATGAGTAAATTATAAGAGCACACAGTCATTTTCTCATGCAATTCAAATTTCATCACAGGGAGTCCACGTTTTAGAAAGACACAAAAATAAATAGTTCAAATAAAGAAATACCTCCTGGCTTTCCCTGGATTAAAAAGTCAGTCCTTGGGCATATTCATTAACTACACCAAATGAAATATTTTACACAGAGAACAATAATTATTACATTCACTTATAGTAAACTTCAAAGTCTACAAATATCAACATCAGCAACTTAAAAGTATCTGTAGAAAGAGAACCATAAAGTATAATGTATGCTCATGAAACTTAGCTGTAATGAGATTAACGTAACAGGAACGATCATAAACCTTATGGTTAAATATGAATATAAGTGTAGTTGAGAGTCACAGGGTAGAGGAAACATGCTATCAGATGGTAATTATTAATTTTCTGTATATACAACTGAAGTTGACTATTATCATGCATTGAGAACCCATTTATGGAATTTGCAAAATACATTCTAATGTCCTTCTCTGTAAATTGGGTTCAAATATGGTCTATGGAAAAGTTTCTGTTTAACTATAATATTGAACTAATGATGAAATTAGTATTTATTCAAATTCCCCTTTAATCTCATACATTTTAAGTATCCTTGAACTTCAAATAAAAAAACACACTTAAAGTATTTGTATATAGCCTTACATTTTCATTTCAAGATATAATTAGTTCTTAAAATATTAAACTTGAGGGATATCAGGAAAAAAGAGCATTTACAATTACGAAGCTATCTGATAGTCTTTACAGCTCCGTCATTTCTATTATGGAAAGTTATTGCAGTATATTGGAAGCAGAGACAGCAATTATTATCAAAAATTCTCTTGCTTATTGAATTCTGGGGCAAGACCCATTAATTGGACTGAATTGTATCCTGAAGTGCCTATAAGGGATGTCTGGGTAGTGAGACCATTTTATTTTGTCCTTTTATGTATTATCTAAAGGCTCTTTAATGAACATGGATTATATATAACCTTCTTCTTCTTTAAATGTACTGTATATAATAAATACACGAATTCTTATTATTTGCCTTCTGTACTATTAAAAAGTCCTACCTAAAATTGGTAGTTTTGAAGCAGGTGATGGGCACATGAGGGCTGTTCATTTATACATTCTCTCTACATTTCTCTAAGTTTGTAAATGTCATAATAAGTATTACAAAGGTACTGTGTATTTATATATAGTCTTCTTTCAGGATTTATAGTGAAAAAGTTATAATATAGGTCCAATTCTCTAGGAGCATACAATTGAAGACATGTAGTGCAATGAAGATTGACATAGAAAATACCCTCAAGATAGATGAACGCGGGATGAATACAGAGTAAATGAGTTCCCTCTTGCAACTTTCACCTTGGTTATCTCTTTTTTCCTGTCTCCATGTTGGATTCCCTCAAGCTCTGCTATCTGAGAACCCACAAGTCCTGCCAGTCTTCCCCCACCAGTTTCTCTCAGGGCCACTACTTTCCACTTTCACCAGCTACTCTCCGTCGGAGCCCTTGCTATTTGATGCCTGGATTGCTGCAAAGACAGATCTCAGTTGCACTCCATCTCTGGTCTCCTGTGATTTCAAAGTTCACTTTGAATCCTGCTGTCAAATTCAACTTCCTAAAAACGCAGTTCTCAGCCCTTTACTTTGGGAACACGGGGCCCACTCCAAGTGTATTCTAACACAGCTTTCCTGCCCACTCAGGCCTTTACTCTTAGCGAGCCCATGAAAATTGATCCATGCATTTCACTGTGCCCTCATTTTTGCTCAGTCTTCTGCCCCGTTTTACCTTTTTACCTGCCCATAAATCGTTCTTTCTTTTTTTTTTAGTACTAGGAATTGAACCCAAGGGTGCTTAACCACTGAACCACATCTCCAGCCCTTTACTTTATTATATTTAATTAAGAGACAGGACCTCACTGAGTTGCTTAAGGCCTTGCTAAGTTGCTGAGGCTGGCTTTGAATTCACCATACTCCTGCCTCAACCTCCTGAGCCGCTGGGATTACAGGTGTGCGCCATTGTGCCTGGCTCTTGCTCATAAATCTCTATTTATTCTAAATACTCATTTACATCTTGCATTGAATATTTTCAGGATCTGTTTCTTCCTCCACAAATGCCCTATTTACTAAATCATTATTTTCTTTTCCTCTGAATTACTTTAGTATTTGTGTCACCTGTAGCTTATAACCTTTGTGGGGTTGAGCGACACGGTGGTTCTCTACCCTGGCTGCTTGTAAGAGTCACTAGGGGGAGGTAAACAAAGAAATGAACAAACTCACTCATCTCTGGTCAAATTCAATCTGAATTTCGAGGGTGGGGCTCAGACATCAGAAAAAAGCTCTAGTTGCTTCTTGCAACAGTGGCTAGAACTGAGAATGAGCTTCAGGAGGCTGCAGCCACCACCACTCCCTAAAACTCCCTCATGGGAGAGATCGTTGTTTGCCATTTATTGTATCATTTGCAGAGTTTAAAGATGCTATTTCAGTAGTCGAAGAACCATTTCTCTGAAGCACTGTCTCATCTCCTTAACTCCTGCTCTCTTTCCCCTGTAAACTCCATGTTGAAGTAGAAAATGTTTCCACATGTCAAATAGCCGGGCACCCGGGCCAATTCTTCATTTGTTATTTTCTTGACCTCAGTAGTGATCTGAGCTTGCAGCACCCAGAATACAGCAAGTACTAAGGATACAAAGGAATGAGGTACACCATGTGCACGTACTAACATACCACAGTGAATTCCACCCTTATGTACATCTATAAAGCATCAATTAAAAATAAATAAATGAGTGAACAGAAGATCGGTAGAGTCAGGGGACAGGAGAAGGAAGGAAGGGAGAGAGAGAGGGGGGCACCTGGGACTGAAATGGAGTAAATTAAACTTCATGCATTTATGATTGTGTCAGAATGAACCCAGCTTTTATGCATAACCATAATGCATTAATAAAAGCAGACACAAAGAATGAGGTACAGTGTCCTCTGGGAGGAAGTCACATTTGTGGGGGGATGTAGACATATTATGGTTATGATTTAGGGGCTTCACGTGCTTACCTGATTCTGCGGATCTTAGAGGATGTCCTCCAAATTTGATTTCAGTTTGGCGGAGTTTAGTCATGTTCAGCAGCTGTGTGATGTGCGGAACGTCTGTTGTTAGTTGGCAGCTTCGCGGAATGATGTCTGTGGGTTCATCTGTTTGAAAGGGAACGCCATACATAGCTGGAAAGAAAGACAGACACTCATTCCCAAGCTGCCAGTCATCTCTGCCGAATGGGCACACCCTATAAACCAAACCAGCTGAGGTTAAGAGTGTGACTTTGGATGCGTTCCTCAGCCTTCAGCCTTGATTTTCACATCTGTAAAATGAGCATGGTTAATTTCACTGCTTCCTTCCAAGGGTTAGAAAGGATTAAATGAGATAAAGCCATAAAACATATGGAAGAAATTCAGAGAACTGTGCAATAAATAAGGGAATTCACTGGAAATATTTTACATTCACTTTTCAGTACTAGAGGTCTGACTTCAGAGAAGGTTAAATATGCTCCAGTTAAGACATCTGGAATATATCAGATCAATAAGCAAAATGGCATTATTGAATAACTTAAGCACCGTTATATGAATATTTTTAATTTTTTATTTTGAAATAACTTTAAAGTTAAGGAAAAGTTTTGAAAAAAAGTATAGAAAGTATCCTATATACTTCAGACCCAGTTTCCCCTGTTGTTAACATCTTACCTTTGATTACTTTCATGAAAAAAATCTATTAAAATAGTTAAAATAGTATTTTAATTTCATTCATATATATATATATATACACACACACACACACATATATGTATATATATATATACACACACACATATATATATATATATATATATATATATATTTAAAATATTTTTTAGTTGTTGGTGGACCTTTATTTTATTTATTTGTATGTTGTGCTGAGAATCAAACCCAGTGCCTCATGCATGCTAGGCAAGTGCGCTACCACTGAGTCACAACCCCAGCCCCCTATATGGATATTTTGATTTTCTTTTTAGTAAATTTTCTGTTCATGTTCTTTACCCATTTTACTTTAGTGCATTTTATCCTACTTATTTGTGTGACTTTTTTTTGGTACTAAGGATTTAGCCTAGGGGTGCTTCACCACTGAACTACATCCCTAGCCCTTTTTTAAAAAAGTTTTTAATTTCGAGACAGGGCCTTGCTAAGTTGCTGAGGCTGACTTTGAACTTGCAGTCCTCCTGCCTCAGCCTCCCAAACCTCTGGGGTTATTGCATGACTTATTTTGCGGTAAATATATTAAACCTTGCCATCTGTAGCAAGTAGAAAAAGATATTGATATTAATATCCTAGAAAGCAATTTTACTGTATGTATCAAAAGGCTTAAAATGTTCATTCCATTTTATATAGTAATTTCATTTTATGAATCTAAAATAACATAAAATATCAGAAACTCAAAGATCTATGTAAACAGGTATTTATAAGTTCTGAAAATAAGCAACTTAAATTTCCAGTACCTGAGGAATATTATACACATTACAGTATATCATGGGCAGTAAAGAACCAGAAGAAAATGTATTTATGAAGACATCAATGCTGTGGGAAAGGCTCAAAATAGAAATTAAATGAAAATAATAGATACAAACCTCTCAATTGTATGTAATAAATGTATGAAATGTAGACAATGGTAAAAAGATAAGAAGGGAATATACTGAAATGTAAAATAACTTCCAGGTG
The DNA here is from genome assembly GCF_021218885.2 of Marmota monax. NCBI lineage: Eukaryota > Metazoa > Chordata > Mammalia > Rodentia > Sciuridae > Marmota > Marmota monax. The sequence goes on along the minus strand of NW_026693008.1, from coordinate 7,641,403 downwards.
ATTAGCTTAAGCACAGTTTTTATTTTATTCTTTATGATAATTTCTATGTATGTTTTATTTTTTAATTAAATTTTCTAGTTTTAGAATGTAGTGGAAAAATTTGCACAAGTACATGTGAATGTTAGCAAGAAACATTCAACCAATCATCCCTCAAAAAACACCCTTCTGTATAAACTCTCACCACATTTATAGTGGCAAATGGTGTTAGAAGAGGTTTCTCTGTGTCTGAGCCACCGCATGCTCCTAATTGGATCCTAATATCTTAATCTTGAAGAGGAAAATGAATCATTTAACTAAAATGTTAAATACTCATCAGCAGCCTAATGGATTCTAAGTGTCCTATGCTCCAGTGATTTAAAATCCACTAAATTTACAAATTCTAGTTTTCAGGTGTTCTTTGTCCATCCATTCTTTATTTGTCATTGACATTTAGAAAATCGATATGAAGTAATTGAATAAATGAACTCACAGAATAGACAACATTTGTAAAAATAATTAAACTAACCCACACAAGGATATTTGACGTATCATTCGAAACACCTTTGAGGTTAGAAAGATAATTTCTATATCAATCCAATACCTATAATTTAAGATATGATCTTAAAAGAAGAGAATTCTGGAGGCCATTGAGAACCTAAAATAAAATGTTTTATTCTTGTAAAGAGAGATCATGGAGACCTAGGGAAGGGGTTTGTGTAAACAGTGCAGGAATACAGTGCTGTACAGAGCTGGAAATGAATCCAGCACAAAGCCTGACTTTGTAACTAACAAGGGACAGACGGCCAATCCCCGATGACCGTAAATCCATAAACTTTTATGGAAGACAGAGCGAGGCAGAGACCATTGCAAAGCTCCAGTCCAAAAATCTTACAGGAACATGGCAGATATGCAAATCAGATTTCATATTAAAAGGCTCAGATCCTTGGGCTGGGGCTGGGGCTCAGTGGTAGAGTGCTTGTCCAGCACATGTGTGGCACTGGGTTTGATCCTCAGCCCCGAATAAAAATAAAGGTATTGGGTCCTACAACTAAAAAGAAAAAAAAAAAAGCTGAGACTCCCCTCTGTCATTTTTCCTTTCCAAGTAGCTATTGTCCCTTCACACTCAGAACTGTCTTAGTGTTGGATTATTAGTTGAGAGAAATGGTAGGCAGTGTAAAATATGCAATAAAAGAATAAATAAAAGCCCTTATCATTTGATTGTTTAAAATTGAAGACTAATCATGGTATATTTTGGAGGTTGAATGGTCCCCAAAGATCCATGTGTTAAAGGCTCTACTAATGGCAGGGCCATTGGGAGGTGGCAAAGCCTTTAAGAAAGAGGTGGGGCCCAGTGGGTGTCCAGGTCAGCGGAGCACGTCCTGGAGGATTGTGGGACCCCAGTCTCTTCTTTCTCCTTTTTACCTCCTGGCCACAAGGAGAGCAATTTTGTTCCACCAAATGCTTCTACCATGATTTTCTGCCTCACCGCAAACTCAAAGCAACAGGGCCAATTGATCCTGGACTGACACCTCCAAACACGTGAGCCAAAATAAATCTTTTCTAAGTTGATTATTTTAGGTATTTGTCAGAGCAACAGAAAGCTGACTCACAGCTCATTAAGCCCGTTTAGCACCTATTGGCTCTCAAACTTTCTCTGAAACTTCATGGAGGAATTATGTGGAGAGAGGCAGTAAGTCTCATTTGTGTGAAACTAGGAAGGAGCTTTATGGCCATCTGTTAACCTGGCAGGGGGGTGTTCTGTGGACCTCAGGGAAAGTGAACTCATCTAGCCAGGGCCTGCCACCCATTAACATCCCCTCTTCTTTCTGTGTAATTACTAAGTCGTTTTATTTTCTTTTTAGCTTATAACAACTCGATGAATTTTGAAATATTGCACAGATCCTACAGAAAAATTCAGTAGTGGTGATTTGAGTTCACAAATAGCACGGGCTGCTTTCATCCACACATTTACTCGTTTTCTCATTCAGCTTCTACTGTGAGCAGATAAATCAGGACGTTGTAATGTGCCTGGCATTCACCTGGTGACAGGAATCAGGTGGTGAGCAGGACTGCCCTCCTTGAAGCCCACACCCAGCAGAGGATATGAAACAAATCACATCACACATAATTGTTTACTTATCATAATTTAAGTGCTCTGAAGGAAAAGTTCAAGGGGATGAAAGATGTGAGGAACCTAACAGCCCAGGTGTCACGTCAGAGAGACGTTTAGGGAAAGTCAAAAAGGGTAAGTAGGAAGTAGCTTTGGGGTGCTGATCTTTCAGGTAGAGGGGACAGAGCATTTGAAGTCTGTAAAGGCAGAAGGAATCCAGTGTATTCTGAAAGCCAAAGACAGTTCTGCTGAAGGGTTGCAAGAGCAGGAGAGAAGGGTGGGAGAATCCCAGGGACCCCTTTGTACAGCCCCTGGTTGGAAGGGGCTACCCACCACATGTTCATGGGCACAAGCCCCTTAACAACAGCCTGAATCAGATTAAGCGCAACTGCCAAGTCTTCCGGTTTTCCTCTTTGGTTGTTTTTTGGTGATGTAGTGAAAAGTGCTCCCTGCACGTTTTCTTTGGCTATCAGAACTTCCTCCCCAGAGGGAAATAGCAAATCGAGCTGGCAATCAGAATCTAAGCGACAGGGGCCTGTGTGCATTGCTCTTTCAGCTATGTTCTAACTCTGGGAGGGCAGAGCCATGGGGACATTCAGGCTGCTGGATGGTGGCAGAGAGGAATCTAAACTGCATTTGCTGATGGAGATGACAGCGCCTAATGTTGGCAGCAGTGGTCAGTTCAGGATGGCAAATGGTACGTGGCAGGGAAGGCAGTGAGAGAGCCGACAGACTTGCTCTTGTCGCATCCAGACACAGCCAGATGCTGAGGTTTTTGACGCCTTTGCTCCAGGTGTGAATTAGTGTATGATTAGAACATTTGAGTGACTGTGTAACCCTGCTCACCTTTCTTTGGCCATAAACTCATCATAAAATAGACCATCCTGTAGGTGTTTAATATCTTTGATGAGGATCTTAACTAGCTTTAAAAATTAAGTCATCAATTTTAATACATGTATAAAACACTTTATGCATTAAAAAATCACCATCCCCATTTTATTGGGGGGAAATGCCTTATAAAGCAGTGAGATTTATAGAACTGCTTCAGTTTATGGCTCCTTCGAGCTCACTAGTTTAAATAAGGACCAATTTTATAATAGTTCACTGGTCACTAGTCCCAGACTCATCTAGATTCATCTCCTGCCTGCAGTGCCTAGCACAGTGCCTTACCTATATCAAATTTTATCTCTTCAAGACACCAGGGAGAGAGACAGAAAGATCTTTGCCAAAATAAAGTCTGCTCTTTTTTTTTTTTTTTTTTTTTGTACCTGAGATTGAACCCAGAGGTGCTTTACCACTGAGCTACAACCTTCCACCCCTTTTTGTGGTTTAGTTTAAGACAAAGTTTTGCTAGTTTTTGAGGGTCTCATTAAACTGCTGCGGTTGGCCTTGAACTTGTGATCCTCCTGCTTCAGCCCCTGGAGTTGCTGGGATTACAGGGATGCGTCACCGTGCCTGGCGGTTCTGTTCATTTTTATTCATTCATTCATTCCTTGGCCATGTAACTGTCAGATGTTCTCTGGACGTGGCATGGGTTCAAATCCCTGTCCCTATGGAGTGCACTAGATAATGCAGAAGGATATGAAGCCGTATGTGATAGTGTTTAAAAGCACAGGCTCTGAAGCCATCCTTGGTTTCTATTTGGCTGCACTGATGATTAGCTGTGGATCTTGTCACAGTAACATTTATCTCACAGTGTCCTACTCTCCTTACCTTTATCAATAATAGACAAATAGTTATGTAAATGATCTCATTACAATGATGACAAACCACCACACCTTAACATGTGGTTTTTAAATAATAAAAGGCATTGATGAAATGAGAAATTCTATCCCATCTGATTCAAATGTATGATATGTCAAGATCATTGTACTGTCATGTGTAACTAATTAAAACAAATAAAAAAATTATAAAAAAGTAAAAGGCATTGATGTCTAAAGTGGTACACAAGCCTGGGTTATCCCTAAAGCTGGCTGATCTTGAATGGTTTGAGAGCTTTTGAAAAATCTGCTGAGGAGAAATTCACATCACCATAAAGTTCAGCATTTTAAAGCAGAATATTCAGTTACATTTAGTGCATTCATAATGTTGTACAACTGCCACCTCTGTAACTTGTTCCCGAACATTTCCATAACACCCAAATAAAACCCCATATTCATTGAGTCGTTTCTCCCCATCTCCTCAGGTCCCCAGCCACCTGGCAACCACAAATCTGTGTTCAATGTCTAAAGATTTTTCTATCCTAGATATTTCTTATAAATGAAATCAGACATTATGTGATCTTTTGTGTTTGGCTTCTTTCCCTTAGCATATGTTTTGTAGGTTCATCCACACTGGAACATCAATGAGTACTTTATTCCTTTTTATGACTGTATATTATTCCATTGCAGTGTATGTTGACACTATTTTGTTTATCCATTCTTCTCTTAATGAACGTTTGGTCTGGTTCTATATTTTGGCTGCAGTGAATAGTGCTTCCATAAATGTGGGTGTCCACGTAATTGTTCAAGTACCTGATTTTCATTCTTTTGGGTGTATACCTAGGAGTAGAACTTCAGGGTCATATGGTTCTTCTGTTTGCTTTTTTGAGAAATGACTGCAATGCTTTCATAGTGGATAAGTCATTTTGTGTTTCCACTGGTAATGTATAAGTGTTCTCATTTCTCCACATCCTTTTCAACCCTTAATTCCATTAAGAAAAATTACAGCCATCATAATGGGTATGAAGTTTTATGTTGTTATGTTGAGCATCTTTTCATGTGTTTGTTACCTATATATTCCTTTGGAGAAATGTCTATAAAGTCCTTTGATCCTTTTTAATTAAGTGGTTGTCTTTCTGTTGTTGAGTTGTAAGAGTTCCTTGATGTGTTCTGGATACTAGAATATATTAGGATATTTTGTGTATACACATACAGATAAATACACACATATACTATACATGTGTGTGTGTGTGTGTATATATATATATATATATATATATATATATATATATAATCAGATAATGAATATCTGGTATGCATGCATTCTAGTTCATATATATGCCATGCATATAAACATTTTCTCCCATTATATAGGTTGTCACTTTCTTGACAGTGTTCTGTGATGAAAAAAGTTTTTATTTTGATGAAGTCCAATTTATTTTTTAAAAATTTTGGTTGCAGTAGTTTTAGTGTCACATTTAAGAATATAGCCAAATTCAAAGTCTTGAAGACCTACCCTTTTTTTCCCCTAAGAGCTTTATGGTCTGAGCTCTGATACTTAGGTTGCTGAGACATTCCAAGTCCATTTTGTATATGGTAAGAGGTAGGAGTCCAACTTCACTCTTTTACATGTGGATACAGAGTTGTTCCAGAATCATTTGTTACAGTGACTGTCTTTTCTCCATTAAGTTTGGCAGCCTTGTTGAAATCAAATGTATGGTTTGTCTTCTGGACTCAATTTTATTTTATTCAGTAGGTTTATACGTCAATAACTATTTCAATACCAAACTGTTTTGAATACTGTAGTTTTTCAGGAAGCTTTGAAATTGAGAATTGTGATCCTCTAACTTTGATCTTCATTTTAAAGACTGTTTTTGGCTTTTTGAATTTCCTTGCAATTCCACATGAATATGAGGATCAACTTTTCCATCTCTGCAAAGAAACCCACTGGGATCTGGAGAGAAGTTACAAGGAATCTGTAGAGAGCTGTCATCTTTACAAAATCGAATCTTCCAATCCATGGGCATGGGATTTCTTTCTACTTATTTAGGTCGGCTTTGATTTCTTTCAGGAACATTTTGTAATTTTTAGCATGTAAGTTTTTCACCTCTTTGGTTAAATTCATTCTTAGGTATTTAATTGTTCTGGATGCTACCGTAAATGGAATTGTCCTTAAAAGTTTGTTGAGAGATGAGATTCTCTCAAAAATATAGTGTTTAATCAGAAACTAAATATTTTCAACAGAATAATTATGAACCTCAATATATAGATATTCATGACCTACTTGTATGGGATCCACTGTTGACTGCTGAGTAATTCTGCTATGTTGACCTTACCCTCTTTCTTATTGTGGACTGGTTTGCTAGTCAAGGGCCTTTTGAGTTCAAGAACACTTTGGGAAGGAGTAAAAATGCAACCTTAAACTGATAAGATTTGGGTACTGTGTGCGCTTTTCTGACCTGGAGATGAAGAGAGAGATGGGTAAACTCTCGGCATAATAATATTAAACATTAATATTGCTAATAGCAAGTATTAAAAAACACTGAACTTGTGTACTGCTGAGCAAAGAACAGGTAAAGACTTGGCCTCGAAGTTCCACTCTGTGACACCCAAGCAAAAGATGCCTCATTCCATGGGTCCTGTTTTCTTATCTGTATAATTAAGATGCTGGATTAGAGAACGCCTAAGCCCCTTCCCTGTTCAAAATGAGTCTCTTTCGGTAAGATATTGATTTTTCCAGATTCTTCCATAGGCATTGAAGGAATAATTTTTTTCAATTTGCTTGACACTCAGTAAAGGTTTACAGAGGAGACAATGAATGAATTAATGAATGAACAAATAAATAGCCAACCCTTAATTCATTAATTCACCAAACATTTATAACAAATTACCAGGTCATGTGCTAGAGATAAAAAAAAAATGTAGAGACCTGGTCTATTGCCTTCAAGGGGGCTCTCAGGCTGAAGTTATAACTTTAATTATTCCCTTGCATTTCGGAACATAGTACATATACCTTCTCCCCCCTCCCATGACTGATATTTCAGATAGAACTCTGAACTGCCAGCTCTGGAGACTTGTAAATCATCATTGGCATAAATATGCTAATAGACGATGGCTTATTCTTTTTTTCTCTCCTTTCTCTCTCTCTCTTATCTAAATATCTACACATGCATGCTGGTTTTTATTTTAGAATTAGATGCAGAATGATATAAGTTCACCAATAATTCAGCCATGCACTTCCCTAAAAATGCCATTTCACCCCCCCTTGGGAGCCATAAAAGTAATAAACTAAATCAAATCTGAAGTCTTCACCACTTGACCAGCATGTCATTCCTTTGGGCAAGTCACAACTATTTAATTGCTTGTTGCAAGGTTCTAATAATTCACTTCCCTTTATATTCCACTGTGTAAATGGAGAACAGCAAAGGATTAGGACCAATATCCTAATTTGGGCGAATTAAGAAGTTGCAGAGTGAAATGGCAACAGTGTAATTAAGCCAAGGACAATAAAGTACTGAAATAAAGTAAGCTTTTAACACATTATTTTTAAATGAAATCCTGTGGAATTAAAAAAATATATAGTAAAAATTTCCTCTGCTTTTAGCTCTCAAAATTTGACTACTCTGTCTTCACAGAAGAAACCAACCCCTCTTCAGTAAGGACAAATACACCTCCATTACTGGTTGTATCATAGGTACTGAATTCGGCCAGTCACCAAAGCTTGGCATATGTAGTCCATGACATCTTTTGTATCTTTCCCTTTTAAAATCTCCCCTGCACTGCATACTTTATATAGGAGTATAAACTCTGGAGCCCCATGGGCAGGTTCACATCCTGGCTTTGGTTGTGTGACATTGGTCACTTTATTGGACCTCCTTGTATTTCGGTTTCCCTACCTGTAAATGAGGATTATAGTAACATCCATCTCAGAAGGCTGAATTCAGTCAGTTCACATCTGTAAAGGTCTTAGAGCGCTGCTGAGCTCTTATCAAGAATTAAGGCTGCCATCATCATCGACATCACCACCGTCATTATCACCATCACCATCACCATCATCTCTTCGCTTCCACTGCCAACCTCCTTCAGCAGGGACAGGGATGCTCAGTTTACCCTAGGCTATGCTGTCCTTTGTTCTCTTTTGTATAATTGTCTTCTTTATGAACACCTGTACTGTTAATTTTTCTAGTGCCTATATTACACCTAGAACTCGGGGGAAAGGACTTGTGTGCTACATTTTTATGTCATCTCAACCTTGCAGCCTGGTTGTGCAGTATCACAACCGCCATCCCGCCATGCACCATGCTAATGCTTTCCTTGAACTTCACAATGCCATGCATGTGCATCTCTCCCTCTCCCCATCCCCCCCCCTCTTTCCTCTGTCTGAAACGCTCTCTTTTCTCATTGCCCCACTTATTTTGTTGGGAAATTATTATTTTTTCTTCATGAAGCATTTGGAAAGTTAATATTCTGCCTAGGTCAGTATATCTCAAAGAGTGCTCTATGGACAGGTACTAATCCACTGGTATATGGAAAAAAAAGTCACCCTGTATTCTGAAATTAAGACCCTCCTAGTCTGTGCAGGCATTTGTGTGCATGTTTAAATCGTCTTTCTTTAATGAAAGAGTCAGAATAATTGTAGTTTTTCTTGTGTCTGTTTTAATCTTCTGCTTTAGCAAATCCAGATGTGGGCAGTTTTACAGCAGGCTTTACATTTTTCTTAACTTGATAGGCCTGGATAATCTAAGTGCTTCACCAAATGGCTCTCCCAAGTAAGGGGCTCCAGACTCTCTTCCCATACTATTTAAGCTCATAGGGAAGTTACCATGGGTATTAACACTGACGTGTAAACTTGCCTGTGAGTCCCTGGATTCCTTGAAATGGGCTTTGTCATCCCACTGCCTGATGTGTAGAAGATAAATAAATGTTTAACACTGCACGGTGCATTATAGCCTTTTCACATATGTTTTTGTATATGATTGGGTAGTTGCAATGATCTTACAATAACCTCATATCGGTTGTTGAGGAAACAGTGCTCAGAGATGTTGAAGGCTCACACAAAACCACAAAGTTGGCGTGTGATCACAGCAGTGGACTGTGGGAACACTGACCCATGTCTTTGGGATCTACAATACCAACTTCACTTCTCTAGGGTGTACTCGGTTTACACATGCTGTGCTTTCACTGTAAACATAATAACAGTATTTTACCTAACCAAGGAACAATTATCATGCTTATGTTAATAGTAAGGGAACTGCAATATGAAGATATTTATACAAGGTTCAAGTTAAATGCTAAGAGGAATATGGGGTTATTCTCCACACCACCCTGGACCACTCTGGTATGGATGCTCACAGTGTGGGAGGCTGTGTATGTGTGGGGGAGGGGCCATATGGAAACTTACCATCCACCTAATTTTGCTGTGAATCTAAAATTGCCAAAAAGTAAAGTGTGTGTGTGTGTGTGTGTGTGTATATATATATATATATATATATATATATATATATATATATATATAATTTTTTTTTAAAGTTGTGCACCTTTGAATCATATGACATACTATGAGTGTGTTTCTTTTCTTGTATAGCTTCTTGTTTTCCTTGGAGTTGATCATTGGTTTGTTTTGTCATGGATTTTCCATATCCAAAATATCATTTCTTCCTAAACTTCCCATTAACCTTGTGAAATCACCATCATTTTTATTTTCTGCATTCAAACACATCAAACTCTATCAGGTACATTCTTTTCCTGAAGACTTTCCTCCTGAAAGTCTCTATATTTCTGTTCAACTTTGAATGTGCTGCCTAGTTTCATCCTTCAAACTCCTTTGACTATAAATATTTTGTAAACTTTCTTTGCCTTTTTTTTAAACTTTACTTTTCTAGTGTACATTTTCCCTTTGCTTTTTCCCTGGATGGAACTCTTTGTTTCATAAATTATATTTCCTCCTTTTTCTGGATCTACTCTCATTTTTGTGGAGAGTATCTTCCAAATCTTTTTTGAGAAATGATGTAAATAAGTTTTCAAAATCTTGTATCTTCATTTTGCATTCATTTGATTGATAGTTGTGTTAGTGTAGAATTCTAGGTTGAAAATAATGTTTCCTTAAATTTTCCAAGGTAGACTCTCAAGGTCTTCTGTCACTTAACATTGCTGTTACAAAGTCATTCTTATTCCTTTATTTCTGATCCTTTGTACATGAACTGTATTTCTAAAAATTCTGGAAACTTACAGGATGTGATGGGCTATGTCAATTTGAAAATATTCTGACTTCAATTTTTGGAAATCCTACTATTTCATTGTTTACTGTAGCCTTTCTTCTTGGAACCCTGTTACTCTGATGGTGGACTCCTTGGGCTAATTTCTAACATTGTTAATATTTCCATCATATTTTCAGTCTTTTGGGCTTCTTTATTTTATTTTTGGTTCTATGTCTCTTAGTGTAGGAAAACACCATCCAGATCTCCAGAGTTTTTGATATCCAGTGTCTAGCATTAACTCAATACTCAGGCATACCAAGAGAAAACTAATTAGAGAAAAGAAACAGATACCTGGGGGATTCAGATACTGGAGTTATGAGCCATAAGCTTTAAAATAGCTTTGATTAATATAGTTGAGATATTTGATAACACCATGGAGAATTTCATATGAGGAATGGAAACTATAAAAAGAAATCAAATGAAATCGTATAGTCAAAAAACACAATAATTGAAATTAAGAATGCTGAAGCATGCAATTATTCAGCTCCTAAATACTGGAAAAAAAACAACTTCTACCACAGATGGTCCAAAGAGACACACAGAAGAATGTTCTGGCAGCATTATTCAAATCATCCTAAAAGAATAAATAAAATGAGGCTTATTCATATAGTGGCATAGTATACTAAAACCCAGCAAATTACTGTATCATTCAATAACATGGATGACTTGCATAATGTTCTGAGAAACAGTGCATATAAGAAAGAATATGTACTAGGTTATTCCAATTCTATAAAGGTCAAAAACAGATAAAGTTAATCTGGTAGAAGCAAAGACAGAAGTAGCCACTCAGGAGAGGGAGAGGGTCAGGCTTAGAGGATGTTGGTAATGTTCTATTTCTTGAAATTCCACAAACTGTGTGTGTGTGTGCGTGTGCGTGTATGTGTGTATGTGTGTGTGTGTGTATATATATATAAATTAAGAAACATAATATACTTCAAGAAAATCTTATGGAAGGCAAGAAAGAACACATTATTCAAATTATTCTTATTTTATATGTGTAGTATCTTTCATTAATTCTGAGAAAAAAAATATTTCCTTCTTCCCGTTAGTTTTTTCATCTATCACACACTTAATGTATCTGAGCTCAGAAGCTCTCTGGTTAGGTTTGTCCAGAGAATAAATCTCTTCCTGCTTGGTTATATGGAGTCAGAGAGGGCCTGGGGTCCTATAGCAACCTAAGCAGAATTTAACCACTCTCCCAGTTTTTAACCATACCTGGTACCCTACTGGGGCTGCCTGTTCATGAACATCTTTGAAACCCATCAGCAGACCTCAAGAGCAGTAAGCCTCAAGATTTCAGCCATCTTTGCTCTTCTAAGTCACTTCTTGAGCTTATGAAACTTGCAACATCTTTCATCAGTTTTTGTCTCTTCTCCCATCCTCTTTATCTTAGGTACTTATGCCTTTTTTAAAAAAATTATTCCTGTGATTTTAGTGGTGCTTGAGGAAGGATTAGAGATTAAAACATGCATTTAACTTGACATGTTTGATCTGCTTTTTTCTTTACATTTTTATCAGTCAGGTTATGAACCATCTCCCATGATCTGATGTAAATAGTACACATTTCTTTCTGTACATTTTGAGGCTTCTTATTAGCTGGGCTCCATTTTTAAAAGTAATATCTTTCACTTCCCCATATAGTCTTTAAGTGGCATATAAGACAAGCAGCTGCACTTGATGGCTCCTGATCTCTTTGGGGAGCTGTGTTTTACTATCAAAAGAATTTATAGGCACAGTGTCCTGGTGCACAGAGTGAGCCACATAAGGGTTTCCTGTACTGTACACCTACACTCATGCAGATGGAGCACAAGTCTAAACTCTATAGAGATAAATGTCTAAAATAATCTCCTTTGACATCTTATGAGCAGCCCTGCTTCTTGTGCTTCTAGAGATTTGATATTAGATAAATAATCCCAGATGAAAAAAACAAAAGGAAGTATCAGTTTTCTTTCAATACTTTTGGTTGTTTAAAACCATTTCGCAGGGTGATATTCAACTTATGAATTCTAGGTGGCTGAGTCACTTGCAGAATATATTTATTAATCAATGATGGATAATTTATATATATTTCTAGTCTCTCTAGGACTAATTTTAAGAGGAGCTCAACTGTCTATTTTAACGTGATCACTAGAAGTTAATATGGTTGCTGCCAAATGACTTCATGAAATGTACACAGAGTAAAAACATAGTACAGACAACTGCAGAACTTTCTGGAGGCCTGCTATCTTTTGCATACCCCTCCTTTTGTGGTGATTTTCCCACACAGTGAATCCTGCCTCCAAAGTCAGGAATCAGACATGAGATTTACTGGCCTCCTTGGCTGCTTACTGAGGCTCCACAAATCAGACACAGACAGGTCAGACTTTGTTCATTGAGAAGAAATCAACTTCTGGAGAGGGTGGCAGAGAAGTAGGCACTTACTATCAGGAGCTGCTGTAAGAGAAATTCTGGAACCCAGAGCCCCGTGTTATATTGAGTCTCATGGAGTCTGCATTGTTGCAGTAGCTATGGGGGAGGGGTGTCCCTGAAGCAGTATTGTGATAGGACTTGAATTTGTTCTTGGCTCTAGATACTAAGCCTGACTCTAGATATCCCTGAAAGTCTATAAATTCGCTATTTCCTTAAATAAATCCCTTTTCTGTTTCAATCACCTTAAAAGGATTCTGTTGTTTGCAACCAAGAATCCTAACTCAGATGACAAAGTCACCATAAACAAAGGAGAAATGAGCTACAAAAATAAAAATTTTTTTGTGATATTCAGCTATAGTAAAAATAAACATTTGATCCAGAATAAAGAAATCAACATGATTTTGAGCAAATTTACTTTAGCAGACATAAAATCAAATGGCTACCACACACCCATACTATTCCAAAGGCATGGATAATGTAAAAAATACAACAGAGAATTTTAAAGTCGTGATAGCAAAACATACCATCTTTATCAGCAGTGTCTTGAGGCTTTGATTTTAAGGTGAAGATTTTTCGTAGCTTACAGTTTGCTGAGACAATAATTCCATCCAACGACTGGAAAACTGCTCCCTTGAATATTTCACTGGTGAAGGCTACCAAGTCAATGCACAGATTGCACCACTAAGATGGAGAGAAGCAAAGGAGAGTTAAGTACCTTCCACAATCACCTAAATGAACGAGCCACCATGTGCAGAGAGACCAGAGGGTTGAGGCAGTTATGTGGGCCAGCCAGCCCCAAACCAATTTCACCCTATCGCTGTCTTGGCTTAAAATTTTCTTAAAAATTGCTTTGAGGGCTGGGGTTGTGGCTCAGCGGTAGAGCGCTTGCCTGGCACGTGTGAGGCACTGGGTTCGATCCTCAGCACCACATAATCCAAACTATACATTGGCCATGTGACTCCAGAGTTCCCATCATGAGACAAGACTCTTGTCTGTAGGCACTGTGCTGGAGGGAAGCTAATTGCAGGTGTGTCGGATCACTTAAATCTTGAAAATCAGGCATAAGTAGCCAATTGTTCCTTTAAGGGGCCTAATTTGATCACAATTAGCCACTTATATTTGATGGAAAAAAAAAGGTATGGATGAAATTGGAAGCTGGGTTTAAGCAGTAGCCAGTGTTGTCTACTTATAACCAATTAACCTATTGTACAGAAATAGATTCTTCTAAAGAATTTGTAATTATGCCTGGCATTTGCCAGTTTTAAAGTACTCTTGCAGGCACTAATTTCTGCCCATTAAACAATTAGATTCCTCAATACTTCATCAAATGAATCCTCTAAATGGTCTGACTGAGTTAAAGAAAGAGGGGAAAAATAATCATTTAGTGAGTAATTAAGACCTATTTAAGACTACAGGACAAAGGTAGGAAAAATTATTTTTGAAATTAAAATCATACCTACTTCTTGGGTTCTATATATTGGGCCCTTTTATTATTTGTTTAGGAGCACAATTTACAAAAGTTTCATCACATAATTTTTTAAAAGGCAAAGCTTTCTATCAAGGAATGTCGACTTTAATATGGAGGCGAGCCTGAGAGTGTTTCCACAGCAGAAAAGGAAGAGAATGTGGTAAGATATTGAGAAAGCGTATGGAGATTTTGTTTTTTACATGTTTCAACAGTTAAACTTATATTCCAGGCCATGAGGAGGCTCTGGTTTTTTGGGGGTCCAGGAGTCTGACATAAGCAAAGGTAGGAGGTGGGACTGTGTTGTCATGGTTAGCAGGATGACAAGCGCAGTGGGTATTGGGAAGGTTTGTGGTGGGATTGGCCAGGGAGGCCAGGTTCTGGACCAACTGGAGGATCAGGAAGAAAACCTTGAATCTTCAGAGAAAGTGCATCTGAATAAGACGATCCTTCTGGTCCAGAGGGGAGGCATGCATGTGGCACATTACAGAGGAGGCCCATGATGGGCAGGTGGGGAGGTCTGGAAAGCCTACTTTTAAACAATCTTTTAAAAAAAATTCAACACAGTTTTATATGCAAATGCAAGCCAAACAGTATCAAAAGTTTTGAACAAAATACATTACATTGCCTTGTCATGCTTCCTCTCATCTAATCATGCTGTCATCTCAGATAATTGTTTTTTCTTTCTGTATTTAAAAATAATAGCTCTTCATTCAGTACTTTCAGACACCAGCTACTGACTTCCTGGATGGTAGATAAATCTTTGAGCTCATTCACATGCACCTGACTTCCCCCACTTTATTCTCCCTGGATAATCATCTCTCATTTGCTCTTTTTTCTTAAAATCTATGTTCCATGTTTTCCTTATTGTGAATGTCAGTGTCATCTACCATTGAGGCAAGTGCTGCTCCATAAATACTTCCCCTTTTGTCATACAATTAAAAAATTTTTTAGAGTTAATAATTGCCATTTTTATTATCTGCTTTATTTTCTTTGATTCTAAGTCTCCCTACATCCTAGAAAGGCTTGAAGGTGACCCCTAAGTTTGGATTTGAACAATGAGTAAGGTTTGTAGGCCCGGGAGGCGTGCAGACAGGCTGGCAGTTTCATCTCAGGGCCCTGCCCGTGCCCTCCCCGCTTATCTGAACCCTCCAGCTGGCTTTGCCATCAGCTCTGCTGGGGAATCAGTGCCTACCTCCTCCACCAGTGGAGTCCCCAGAAACCAGGCCCTTACCCATGACACACTTTCTTATTCATCATGTTCATGCTGCTTTTATTCTCTCTGCCAGGACTCAGGCTTCGGGAAAAGTACCCAAAGAATAACTGTGCATATGTGTGTGTGTGGATGACTATAGGAAGAAATGAAAATCCATTCATGCCTACGTTCCAATATTTAATTTTCACTCTTTATAGTCACTCCACAAATGAAAGTCTGGGAACTGACATCTTTACTTAATGAATCCATTTCCTGGATGTATAGATAGATGGTTCCTGAAAAAGATGGGGAAAACTTTCACAAATCCCTCTTGGCTTAAAGAAAATGGAAATTATTTTTTTGGCTTAGTTGATATTTATAAAGGTTCCAATTTTCATAAGCTTCAATAAATACTTCCTTTCTCATATAAATGCTGTGATATATTTTCCGAAGTTTTGGAAAGGAGTCTAGACTCTCTACTACCAACACGTGGATTATCTGAATTATGTAGTTGATCTTTATAAAATATTATTTTAATTATTTTTGGTGATATCATCCACTCTTACAATCCTTTTCTTTGACATCGTTCTTGATCTCTAATCACTTTACACCTATGTGAGACTCTAGTCCGGCAGGGAAGAACTCTCAACCTAAAATGTTCATAATTACAGGTTCTTAAGAAGTATACACCAGAAAAATAGAAATCTGATAAAGAAAAGACAGTTCTGTTTAGCTTGTTGATGATTAATAATTGAGTTTATGCTATTTATTTCCAGCAAGAAATTTTGCATGAAGGAGTTGACTGGCAAAGGGTGACAGAATGATTCAAAATGTGAATTTCTAGTTTTTACTGATTAATGTCTTGGCAAAGTGGATTTATTACCCTGTTGAAAGGACTGCAGATTCTATGAAATCACACACACACACAACACACACACACACAAATTCAAATGCACACAATAAAAAATTTATTGGTTGTCTCAGCACGTTTTTTTCTTTTTTGGGGTGGGGGCAGGTACCAGGGATTGAACACAGGGGTGCTTACCCACTGAGCCACATCCTTAGCCCTTTTTTGTATTTTATTTAGATACAGGGTCTTGCTGAGTTGTTTAGGGCCTCACTAAGTTGCTGAAGCTGGCTTTGAACTCTTGATCCTGCCTCAGCCTCCCAACCTGCTGGGATTACAGGCGTGAGCCACCGTGTCACCTGTCCCAGCACTTTTTGACTCCCCATAGTTTTTGATATTCTATTTGATTCCTCCTATTTTTTCTCCCTTTACTATAGAAAGGTCTCAAGATAATTGGATTCGTTTTGCCGGTGTATAAAAAACCTGAGTTACTACTAGCTCCAGCCAGCAGTATCTTTAAAAAGGAAACAACAAACAAGAAACCACAGTTTTACAACCTGGAAACCCTAAAGTACATCTCTTACAGAATTCTAGAACTACTTCCTGTTGTTGGGCCCCTACAATGGTATATAAAGAATGGGGTTTTACCACCCTAAGATACCATCTCACTCCAGTAAGATTGGCAGCCATTATGAAGTCAAACAACAACAAGTGCTGGAGAGGATGTGGGGAAAAGGGTACTCTTGTACATTGCTGGTGGGACTGCAAACTGGTGCGGCCAATCTGGAAAGCAGTATGGAGATTCCTGGGAAAGCTGGGAATGGAACCACCATTTGACCCAGCTATTGCCCTTCTTGGACTTTTCCCTGAAGACCTTAAAAGAGCGTACTACAGGGATACTGCTACATCGATGTTCATAGCAGCACAATTCACAATTGCTAGACTGTGGAACCAACCCAGATGCCCTTCAATAGATGAATGGATAAAAAAAATGTGGCATTTATACACCATGGAGTATTACGCAGCACTAAAAAATGACAAAATCATAGAATTTGCAGGGAAATGGATGGCACTAGAGCAGATTATGCTTAGTGAAGCTAGCCAATCCCTAAAAAACAAATACCAAATGTCTTCTTTGATATAATGAGAGCAACTAAGAACAGAGCAGGGAGGAAGGGCAGGAAGAAAAGATTAACATTAAACAGATACATGAGGTGGGATGGAAAGGGAGAGAAAAGGGAAATTGCATGGTAATGGAGGGAGACCCTCATTGTTATACAAATTACATATAAGAGGTTGTGAGGGGAATGGGAAAATAAACAAGGAGAGATATGAATTACAGTGGATGGGGTAGAGAGAGAAGATGGGAGGGGAGGGAGGGGGGATGGTAGAGGATAGGAAAGGTAGCAGAATACAACAGTTACTAATAGGGCATTATGTAAAAATGTGGATGTGTAACCGATGTGATTCTGCAAGCTGTATTTGGGGTAAAATTGGGAGTTCATAACCAACTTGAATCTAATGTATGAAATATGATATGTCAAGAGCTTTATAATGTTTTGAACAACCAATAAAAAAAAATTAAAAAAAAAAAGAATGGGGTTTTAAGGACCTTATTCCTGTCTTTAAATTTTCATGATAGACTTAATTTTTCAAGAGAAAACCAGCTTATAAGAAGTATGTTGCTTTATTTCCAAGTACTTGGGAATTTTCCAGTTCTTTTTGCTATTATTGGTAATTTTTTCATAGTTACAGAACATACTTTGTATGTTTTCAATCTTCGAAAATTTGTTGAGATTGACATAGCTTCACATATTGTAATTCTTGGTGAACATGCACTTGAAAATAATGCAAATTCTGCAGTTGTTAGATGAAATGTTCAACAAATGTCAAATAGATCAAGCTGATTGATAGTGCTTTTCAAGTGTATATCCTTAGTTATTATCGGAGTTATTCATGTTATTTCCGAGGGAGGAGTCTTGAAATTTCCAGCTCCACTGTGCATTTATTTTTCTCCCATTAATTCTTTTAGTTTTTGCCTCATGCATTTTAAAGCTCTGTTATTAGGAATGTCCACATTTAAGGTTGTCAGATCTTCTTGATTTAGTCCTTATCATTGTGAAATAGCTCTCTTTACACACTATCCCATTGTCTTATAGTCTTTTTTTTTGTCTGTTATGAATATAGGCACCCTAGCTTTTATGACTAATATTTGCATGGCATATCTTTTTCCATTTTTAATTTATGACTTATTTGTTTTTAGATTTAATATGCACTTCTTAGAAACATGCTATTGTATCTTGCTTGTTAGATTGGCATTCAGTCTAACAATCTCTGCCTTTTAATTGGAGGATTTAGTCCCTTTGTGCTTAATTTAATTATTTTGACATATTTTAGGTTGACATCTTGCTCTTTTTTTTCAATTTGTCCCATCTGCTCTTTGTTCCGTTTTCTATTCCTCCAATATTTTTGGATTAAAAGTAGTTTTAGTGTTCCATTAATCTTAATGGGCTCCTTAGTTATACTTCTCTATCATTTTGCCAATAGTGGCAGTAGAGTTTGCAATATTTATCTTTGTAATCTAACTTTGTCTAATATTCCAATATCTCATGGATAAGCTCATGAGGTATGCTACCTTTTCATCATTTTTTAGTGTTATTGTCACGTATTTTGACACTTATAAACTTTACAATTCAAACATTGTTTTTGTTGTACACAATACTTTCAAAATACATGAAAAAGAGTTAGATTTACCTACATATTTATCTTTATTAGCACTTTTCATTCTCTGATTTAGATCTACATTTCCACCTGGTATATATTTTTCCAGTCTTAAGAACTTCCTTTAATATTTTTTGTAGTGTCAATTTTCTAGCAATGAATTCTTTCATCAATTTGGTCCCCGAAGCTCTTTATTTTGCCACAGTTTCTGATGAATATGGATAAAAAATTCTAGATTGATAAGTCCTTCCCTGCTCCCCCACCCCCAACCTTGTACCATCTCACTGTCTCTTGCATCCTTTCTAATGGGAAGCTGGGAACATGGTAGTATTCTTATCATTGTTCTGACATCATATGAACCTTTTTCATCTGGCTGCTTTTAACATTTTCTCTTTATCACTGATTTTCAGAAATTTGGTTATGACATAACATGTTCTTTTTTTAAAATCTGCCTGTTCCTCAGTTTTCAGTTTGCTGAACTCATTTGATTTCTATATTTTTCAAGTTTCAAAAGGTTCAAGAATTACTTTTATGAATTTTCTTCTCCCAGCATTTCTTTGCTTGCCTTCTGGTACTACACTTACAATCTCAGTAGAGTGCCTGACCTTGTTCACAGCTCACTTAGACGTTGCTCATTTCTTTTGAGCCCCCCACACTTCACCATATGTTTAATATGGGTAGTTTCTATGTTGCTGACTTCAATTTCATTGATATTCTCCACTGTTTAAACTAGTGTTAAAAACATCTAGTCAATCTTTCATTTCAGATATTGTATGTATTTTTTAGTTCAAGAATGCAGATTTCTTCTCCTAGTTTCCATTTCTCTATTGTAAGTTTATATTTGTTCTGACATTATGTTCATGTTTTCCTTTAAATCTTTGAAGATATTTGCAATAATTGTTTTAAAGCCTCTGCTTCTGCATCTGTCATCTTTGTCATGCCTAAGTTTGTTTCTATTCATTGATTTTTTTTTTTCCTCTCTCCTGGTCAGGGGCTCATGTTTTCCACTTTGCATGCTAGTAACTTTTTTTTTATTGTATGCTGGACATTGCAATTGCTATTGTATGCTGCTAAGCTGCTCAATTTTATTGTCTTTTTTAGAAGAGTTTTAAATGTTGTTCCAAGAGGCAATTAATTTATTTGTCACCATCTCTGACTTGGCTAGATAGGTCTGATATTTTCCTTCAGGAGCACTGGTATTTGGCACAGCCCATTGTCAGTAATTGTTTACATATTTGTTTTTTCTGCAGTTTTATAATCTGCTTAAGGAAAAAGGTCATGTGTCATTCACTTTGGGATTCATGTCATCTGACATAGGCCTTGGTCCACAGTAAGGACTTGATAAATACTCATGAACTGAAGTACCTCTAAGTTGAGAGGCTTTTTATGACACCATATTCACAAGTTAATAAACATGGGTTCACAATGAGAGACAATAGTGAAGCAGTAACAACATTGCCTAGTATCAATTGAGCACTTACTGTGAGCTCCATATTATTCTAAGTTATAGCTCATTTAATCCAAACAACTGCTCTTTTAAGTGAGTTGTACCACTGTCAGTGTCTGATGAGGAAACTGGAGCACAGAGAGATTAACTGACTCGCCCAAGGATCTTCAGCCAGGAAACTTCTGAACTAGCTTCAGAATGTCTGCAGTCTAGGTCCAGTGGCCTCACTTCAAAACCCCAACAGTATGCTCCCTGTTCATTTGATTTGAAAATGGGGTAACCCCTAATCTGGTAATCATCTGTTTTCCAAACAAACTTTCTTTGAATTAGTTGTATTTCCTTCTGAATTAATTGTGTCTCCTCCAGCAGAGGAAGGCATGGAACAGCAATTCCTTCCCCAAATATCTTCCCCACAGACTGACAGATGAATAGGGAGAGAAAAACGGATACTTGTTAACAGATGAGGTGAAATATTTACAAACTCTTAAATAAGTACCATAAACATTATAGTGGATTCTCGGTTAGAGATTTTATTGAGACATTCTCTAATTGTATCTTTTGTGTATCTCTAAACCACCTTGTGCCTGCATGAATCTGCCACCTCCATTTCCTTCTCATGCTACTGAAGAAATTAAATATTGTTGAAAACCCCAAGTTTCCAAATCACTGGCTCTATGAGAAACATTCTTTGAGGAGAATGGGAACTTTTGAGTAGAAGTTTTAACAATGTAATACCAGACCTCTATAAAAATACCATCAAGATGTGGTTCAAGAAGGTACAACTCTTCAGGAGTTGTACCCATTTAAATGACAACGATTTAGGCATTATTTATCATATTTATGTCTCCAATGAGTGATTTATTCTGAATGACATAATTGAACTTCCTATTCAAATGGAATTTAATTTATTATACATTTATACCTACTTTAACAGCAAGATGTTGATGTTCATCTGACACCATCACCAACTAACTGAAATTATATTTAAGAAGTAAAATTGATTCCAGTGAGTTCCGAATAAGTGGGTACTTCCATTGTTTAATCTGATGGTTATTAATTTTTTAATTGTTATTGCCATTGAAAACTCAAACATATTGATTGCTATAATTTAAATATTAAAGTGACTCCTCAAAATTTAGAATAGCATGAAAAATAAATTGGAAAGATTAACATTTAAAGGTCATTGAACAGAAAGTGGCCTATATGTAAATATTCATGTTGGTTTAGCTATAAAAATATTAACTTTAATTTTTGCCTCTGGCTACCTAAAGGCTTTAGTCCAAAGAACCAAGGAAGAATGGCCCACTTGGCAATTAAGTTCTAAATCGGGTGTGGGAAGCCGAACACCTGGAGGGCCCAGGCAGAGGACTTGAATGAGTGAAGCAAAAGGGTCTGCACGCACCTGCGCACTTTGAGAGTAGAGAGGACTGAAGTTCATTGGACCATGCCCAGCTCTCCAGAGAGGGTGCGGTTGCCACTTGGCTCAAGCTGACTGTTGTGCAAAAAGGCAGGCTCAGTGGGGACAGATGTGTGTTTTTTTTCAAAAGAGGTTAGAAAGCAGGAACTTTATTGTGAAATCTCCTGTTTTCTAAAGCTGATGTGCTTTTAGAATGCTGTTTTGAGGTTTACCAACAAAAATATCCACTAGTTGCCAAAGGACAGAAAGACACCTGTCTGATTGGGAGGAAACAGAAATGAGGGCAAGGATTTCTTAATATGTGTTTGAACACTCCTGAACATTTGTGGAATCAAATATGAGGAGCATATTTAGAACTCTGGCCAGGAAAACCTCATTATTTTTAACTTCTATAAAGCACATCAAGACTTACTTGTTTGTTCAACAAACATTTATTGAGCACTTTCTATGTGTTACGTACTGATAGGGCCTAGGGATAGAAGCCCACTAAGACATGCTTATAGTATAATGGGGGAGACAAGGAGATACTCAATTAAAGTGCACAGTCGAGAAGTATTAGGAAGGTTATGAAATTGTGAATGGCGAGATGTCCCCAAAACATCTGATCCAAGAGGGTGAAATCACAGAGGGCTTCCTGGAAGAAATAGCATTTAAAGAGTAAATGGGATCTATAATCCTTGCCAAGGGCTTACTATACCAGCATTATTCTAAGAACCTTAGATTTATTAACTCATGTAAATCCCCACAACAGCCTTAATGGTGGGTGTATACACTTCATATTAGCTGCATCTTATAGATGAGGAAAATGAACATAGAAATTTGTACAGGAGTGTCAGAACTCAGATTCTAAGTTCTTAACCTTTATATATTATTTACATTACATATTTAATAAAAATGTAGAAGAATTGTCAGAGCCTAGATTCTGTGCTGTAGTAGGGTTCAGAACCCAGATTCTCTGTTCTTGCTCTCACAGCATATACCACATATAAGCATATGTGGGAATTCTGTTGACGTGGGTCGTAGCTCATTCAGCTACATACATTTCTGATGTTGGTTCATACCATTCCTTGCTGCTACCACCTAGTCTTCACTAACTTTAATCTGTAATGTAGCAAATGGTCTCCTCAACTTTGCTTTCCTACCCTTCCAAATCATTGCAAATATTAATCTTCCCAAAGCCAGAACTGACTGTATTCCTTTCCTACTCCAAAAGCTTTAATGGGCTTCTTTTCTCTATCATAGTGGTTCCCAAAGAGTAGAACGTGTACCATCTGGGAGATGATTTTAGATATTATATGGGAGTGGCATTAAATGACATTAAATAATCACAGAATAAAAATTTCCCTCTTATCAATATTCTTTCAGTCCCTAACTATGCCAGAAATAAATATTTTACATGTATCTAATCCTTAATAAACTTTATTTTAAACAAAGAACAATCCTCAGAATAGGGCCTTTAATAAGAAACCCTATTTAGCTAGATATTAAAATACTATGTTGGTTTTTGTGTGTTTATTTTAGATTTTATTTTTTTGCAAACTGTACTGATTTTTCATTCCTAAGAGCGATACAAAGTTTTCTTTTAAAATAAATTTCAGCCAAAGGAAAGTGAGTCAACTTAAAAGAAAGCATCAGGCATATCCTCAAACAGGTAATACATAAACATGGTACAGAGAGTAGTAGCAAAATGACTTAAATTTGAGAAATACTGCTCAGTCAGATCAAGCCCTTCAGAAGTTACACAACAGACCTGCAATCTCCTGAAATCTATTAGGCTGTAGCAGGACTGATATTTCTTAGGTTATTTTTAAGGCTGGTAACAATTAATAGTTCTGTGTTCTCCAAAGATGGACTGCTATCCTCCAAAGATGGACCACTGTCCTCCAAAGATGGACCGCTGTCCTCCAAAGAAGGACCACTGTCCTCCAAAGATGGACAACTCTCCCACAGAAGATGGACCACTATTCCTCATAGATGGACCATTCTCCTCCAAAGATGGACCACTGTCCCCCAAAGACAAACCATAGTCCCCTAGAGATGGACCACTATGCAGCCTACGTTTTTGCCTATGCTATTCCTTCTCTTGGAATGCCTGGCTCTCCATCTGTCCCTGTTGAGATCTTCCAGTCCTTCCAAGGGCATACTAAGTGCTCTCTCCTTCATACAGCCTTTCCTCTTCTGGTAGCCAGACAGATTTCTTTCTCTTTTACAATTCTTTCCACAGTTCCAATAGCACCTTTTCTCTCCCCTGTACTTTCTATCACAGGTTGGTGACATAGTGTTTAAACAACATTCTTTCACCTAGTAGATTTCAAGGGAGAGGAAGGAAGGGCATGAATTTTCATTTTTTTGTACACGATGGTACTGAACAAATGTCCTCATATACACAGTAGGCCCATGATTGGTATTTACTCTATAAATTTAATATTTTAGGCAACATTTGTGTGATACTTACAATTTTGCGCTTGATCATAAAGAGTGGGATTTTTGCATGAAGAGGGGTTGAGGATAGTTCCTTATAGACCGTTGATAAATACAATCTTCTTTTGATGTTCCCTAAATCAGTAATTCTAAAAGAAGAGACAAGACAGAAGAGACAAAGACTCCCATCAATTTAATAACCACTTCTTTGGATCATCATTAAAATGATATAATTTATCATATAGACCCTTTCCAACAGGGAGTTCGAACACAGGATTTTAGAATTGCCGTTTTCTTTTAAGAAGTAATAAAATTTCTTCCTTAGATTCAAAGTGCTCAGAAGCCTGAATATATAAATCCACTTAATATGCTAATTTATTTCAGTACTCTGCAACTAGATTTCCACTGTCCTCCAGCCTATGAAAAAAATTCAATTTGTATGAACTGAGAAACTGCTAGCCTTTAATAACCATGCTTGTTCCAGCCCCTTAAGCTTGTGTTATCTTGGGACATACTGTCACCTACTAAATAGGAAAACATTATGGGTTTCTTTCCCTAAAAATGCACCTGTCATTTTATATAGGCTCTTGGTCTGCTTAGAGATACACACAAAACACCGAATGTCGGTTTCACTTCCTAAGCACATATCTTCCAACTAGAATTATAATACACAAGCTTATTGCTCACTCTTCAGGTCAACCTGCAGTGATACCAAGGACACTGAATTTGAACATCTTTAATAGATTTAGACCACAGCCATGATCACAAAGATTAGGTTTGCTTCAAATTGATAGAGGCTCATTTTTATGTTCTGCTTCCTTTAGGTCTCAGAGGTAACACAGTGGGCTGAAAATCTCCAAGCCTGTCTC
Source organism: Marmota monax (assembly GCF_021218885.2). NCBI lineage: Eukaryota > Metazoa > Chordata > Mammalia > Rodentia > Sciuridae > Marmota > Marmota monax. The sequence continues at coordinate 7,616,566 of NW_026693008.1, read as the reverse complement.
AGGCTGCTATATTGTAGAATTGATGCTTTCTTGAGAAAATCTCCAAGCCTGTCTCAGGCTGCTATATTGTAGAATTGATGCTTTCTTGAAAACTGTCCTTTCATCTGAGAATAAATGATTTTTTCCCTGTGTTTGGCAATTTGGTCTACGTGTATTACACTGCTAATTTTCTAAATATTAGCCATCCTCCAAAGAGATGTTTCACTGAAATACACTATTGTCAATATTTATTATAGAATTAACTATTTTTAAAAATCAACATAGCCTTTTCTATAGCTCTTTCACGTCTCTTCCTTCCAATTTTCTGATTTCATCTTTTGCCTCCCTCTAAAGCAGTCTGTTGTGGGAAAAATGTCATTAAACAATGTCAGGAATAAATGCAGCAAAAATTAAGTGAGATGATTCCAGGGTATACTCCAGACCTAAAAATTCTGTTCTTCCTACACTGAGACCTCATAAAGCTTTAAGTCCATAATCAGAATATTTTAATCAGCCTTTTCACCACTGTGACCAAAACATCTGACAAGAACAAATTTAAAGGAGGAAGGGTTTATTTGGTGTTCATGGTTTCAGAGGTCTCAGTCCATGTGTGGCTGATTCCATTGCTCAGGCCCCAAGGTGAGGGCTGAACATCAAGGCGGGAGGGTGTGGAGGAGAAAAGCAGTTCAGGACATGGCAGCAAGAAGCAGAGAGATCTCTGCTCACCAGGGAAAAAATATAAACCCAAATGGCACGCCCCAGTGACCTACCTCCTGCAGCCACCCCCTACCTGCTTACATTACTGCCCAGTTAATCCATATCAGTGGTTAGGGTTAAGGCTCTCATAACCTAATCATTTCACCTCTGAAAATTCTTGTACTGTCTCACGCATGAGCTGTTGGGGGGACACCTGATATCTAAACCATAACACAGAGCTAGAATGTCACAGTGTTAACACTACTGTAGGATTATACTTAGATGCATAAGTAAATGCAGGATCTCATTCATCCTAAGGCACAATCTTGAATGTGGCATGAGCACATGGTGGGTACAGGGGGTACACCACCAACCACTGAAGTGCAGGAAGAAAACATTAGAACTTTCATCCCATCCTTTAAAAAAATGTTATTTTTAGGCACATTTCATTACATAGTAGTTCAGCAACATAGATTTGTATTTTCAAGGTAAATGAATGTACCATGTGGTAGGTATGTGTGAATATTTTACTAGTGGGGTATAGGATTAAATACGTTTGGAAAGCATTGTCATCAGGACGTGCCTAGGTCTCTCCTGTAAGAAGTTCTGATTAGGGAAGAGAGGGAAAGGCTCCTGAGACTCAGGAAAGAAAAGGAAGTGAAAAGAGGGACCGCATAAACCAAAGACTCGCCTGTGACATGATTTTATTAAAGGTTTCCTTTGCTTGTAGGGATAAGAGTATATGATTTTTATCAAAATTACTGAAGATCAAACTCCCAACAGAGAAATGTGTCAGTATACTGTCACTTCATTGGCACATGGAACTTTAGGAACATTCATTCACTCCTTCTCACATTCAACAAATGCTGAGCCAGGGAATGTGCTAGAGACACATCAACAACACAATGGTGACAAAGACAAGGTCCCACCCTCCTGGAGCTTGTATGCTACTGGAAAAGTCAGGTGATAAAAGTATAAAGAGACAAAATAGTTAAAAGTTATCCTAAATTCGATGAAAGAAAGAAATAAGAGACTAACTAGAGGATAGCAAGAAATGATCTACTTTAAGCCGCACCAGCAAGGTCTGAGCTGGTAGGTAAGGAAGGGAAGAACATGAGGTAGAGAGGTAGGAAGGAGCCAAATCTTGCAGGGCCCTTATGCCAAGGAAAGGAGTGTGTAAGAGGGCCACATTCTAAACTACACAATTAATGGATATAATAAACATAGTCACGGTTTCTTGTGTTGCTGCTGGATGACAGTTGTGTAACTGAAATGCACAGATTTGAGTGTATGATCAGTGTATTTCATTGTTTGCATGACTGTATACATTCATGTAATTACCACTCTGATGAAAATATAACACATGCCCATTAGCCTAGAAAGTTCCCTCTGGCCCCCTCTAGTTGATCCTCACCCATGGGCAAACACTCTGTTATCTGATTATTAATTTCTTACAAATGGAATGGTGTAGAATATACTCTTCTTTGTCTGCTTCTTTCATTTAGCATGACATTTTAAAAATTCATGCTGTAGCACTGTATCAATGGTGATATTTTAAAAAATTGCTGAGTCTTATATGTATATCCAATAACTTATCCATTTTCCTACTGATGGACATTTGAGGTGATTTCAGTTCTGCTTTCTAATGAATAAAACCTGTATAAACATGCTGGCAAGATCTTGTCACGGACATGTATTTTCATTCTCTTGATAAATAACTAGGAATGGAAATGTTGAGTTCTTGAGGAAAATATTTATATAATTTTATAGAAACAGCTTTTCAGGGTGGTTACAATGTTTCCACACCCTCACTTTTTGATGCTATTAGAATTTTAAATTTTAGCCATTGTTAGTTGGTATGAAATTTATATAATTGTGGTTTTATTTGCATTTGTCTTTTGACTAATGATATTAAGCATTATTGTAATGTTGACTGATATAGCTCCAATTGTGGAATATCTGTTAAATCTTCTACTCAACTTTTATTGTGTTGTTTTCTCATAATTGTTAAAGTTTTTACACATTTTGGAGACATGTTCTTTGTCAGATATATGTATAGTGAATGCTTTCTTGACTTACACACACACACACACACATATATATATATACATGTTTTGTGTGCATATATGTATGTGTGTGTATATATATGTGTATATTAATTTAGCCATGTGTTCTAGTAGCTTTCATATATTTCTGAGGATTTTCTACATTACTAATCATGTCCTCATAGAATACAGACCTCTTCTTTTTCAGTCTTTATGCTTTTTGTTTAATTTTTTGCTCTATTGCACTGATATTTTAGGACATTGAGCATATACATATATGTACACACAAAACATATGTATATTGATTTTTTTTTGTGGTGCTGAGAATCCAAACCAGGGTGTTGTGCATGCTAAGCAGGCTCTTTACCACTTAGAAATACCCCCAGACTTTTATTCCCTATTTTCTTAATAGCATAGTAAAAACTTTTTATTTGAAAATAATTTCCACCATAGAGAAAAGTATCAAGCATAATACAAAGACTCATATAGATTCACCGATGTGGTTGCTTTTTGATTAGCTGAAGTTTAATTTGATGAATTTCAGTTTGTCATTATTTAGACTAGTGATTTCTGTATCTTTAAAGAAATCTTGCCTAGCACAAAGTTGCAAAAATATTTTCCTGTTTCCTTCTACATCTTATAGCCTCAATTTTATATATAGCTTTGATACATCCCACATTGGTTTCTAAAAATAATGAAGAGGTATGGAATTTCGTTAAATGAGTTAGGGGGTTGAGTTATTCTCTTTCTGTGTGTTTATCCAGTTTTTCCAGAATCTTTTATTAAAGATTCTCTTTTCCTCAGTGAAATGCCATGAAAATCAATTGATCATATCACATTAGTCCATTTTCTATTACTATGCTGAAATATTTGAGACCAGGTGTTATTGTTTAGGTATTAGCTGTCCCCCAAAAGCTCATGTGTGAGATAATGCAAGGGGGTGAAATGACTGGGTCATGAGTATGTTCACCTAATCAATGCATGAATCCACTGAGATGAATTAACTGGGAGGTAACTGAAGGTACGTAGTGTGTGGCTGGAGGAGATGGGTCATTGGATGTGCCTTTGGGATTTATTTATTATTTATTTATTTTTAAATTGATTTTTTTTAAATACACGACAGCAGAATGTATTACAATTCTTATTACACATATAGAGTACAATTTTCATATCTTTGTATAAAGTATGTTCATACCAATTCATGACTTTATACATGTACTTTTTTTTGCATTACACAATTATATTTATATTTTTCTTATACCACTACACTGATGTTTTAGGACCTTGAACATATATTGTTAGAAGTGAGGAGAGCTGACAGCCCTTGGGGGAAGGGGTTCATTATGTCCCTATCAAATGGTAGACATAGGTTTCCTTTATCAAATTGAGAGTGCTTTTCTATTCCTACTTTTTGATATATTTTTTTAATCATGAACAGGTATGGAATTTCATTAAATGATTTTTTGCATTGATTGATCCTATATCTTTTAAATTTATTTTATCTAAATATTGAATGATCTGGTTGATTTTCAAATGTGATATGTTAGGTTTTGATAGCAAGGCTAAATTAACCTCTTAAAATGTAGGGAAGTGTTTCCTTCTCTTGTGTTTTTGGAAAGTATTCATTTAAAAAGATGCTAATTCTTTAAATTTTAATAGAATTTGCTATATCTGAAGTTTTCTCCCTGGGATGATTTTGCTTATGTAATGTCTTCAATAGACAACAGTAGTATTCAGATCTCTAATTTTTCTTGGTTCAGTTGTGTTCTTCATTTAGAATTGTTGAGTTTATTGCCATAAGGTGGCTTATCTTATCCCATTTATTATCTTGTTAACATCAGTTGGATCTGTAGTGGTATCCCTCTCTTATCCTTCACATTGATAATGTCTGACTTCTCTCTCATTTATTAATCAGTCCTGTTACGGTTTATCAAGTTTATCTTTACAAAGAAACAACATTTGGCTGTATCAAATTTCTCTTTTTTATTTTCCATTTTATTGATTCTGGACTTATTATTCCTTTCCTTCTACTTATCTTGGGTTAAATTTACTTTTTGTTCCCCATTAGCTTCTTAGGATGAAAATTTATATTGTTAATTCTATGTCTTTCTTTTTCTCATATAGACATCTAAAACTATATATTAAGATAAAAAAAGATATTATGGTAGGTACATTCCTCACATTCTATATTGAACTTTAATTTTCATTCAATTTGAGATATTTTCTAGTATCTCTTAAGATCTCTTCTTTGAGTCCTGGGTTGCTTAAAAGTATTCTATTTAAATTCAAAATATTAAGGCCTTTTTAAATAAAGTATACTGTTATTTTTTTGGTGGTGTTGGGGATCAAACCCAGGGTCTTGTGCATGCTAGGCAAGTGTCCAACCACTGAATTACAACCCCAGCCCTTGATTTTTACATTTAGTTCCATCATGGTCAAAGAATATATTTTGTAAAGTTTCTTTTTCTAAAATTTATTAAGACATATCATAAGACTTCTTTAGAACTTCTTCCTGCTCCATTCTGGATCCAGTCTTCCAATAGGTCTTAAATTTGTGACTTCTAACTATTATCCCATGGAAAGCCTGCTGAAAGGACTCTCTCTAAGCTAGTAAGACTGAGTATAGTCTGCTGCAATGTGGTAATTTACCTAAAGGAAAAAAATCTATTGTTTACTCAGCATAGAACAAGAAGACGACTTAGACTTTGGTGCCTGAAATATACTTCCCAAGGGAAAGATATTATTATCAAATAAATATTATCTATTGAACATTTTCTGTGTGCCAACACTGCATTGAGCATTTATATGCATTCTCATTGAATCTTCCTAAAAACCTTACAAGATATGGACCATTATTATCATCTCTATTTTACAGATAAGGAAACTAAAACTTAGTTGGTAATGTTAGGTGATTTTCCCAAATTTACATACCCAGCAGAGTCCAGATTAAACTGAGATTTAGTTAATTCTACTTATGACCACTTTCTGAACCCCATGCTTTCTTTTCAGGGTGGGTGATGCACATCCATAGAAGGATGATCTTTGTTCCTGTATCTGATGCCTGAGACTCTGCCCTGTTGTGTGTTTGGCTGGTCATAGCCCCCAACTGCAGTTTGTGTGGGAATTGATTATCTTCTTTCCATTGACAAAGCCTTCCTTTAGGTACGTCAAAAAGCTCTGATGGAAAAACAGAAACCCAGAAGACCTGGGTAGGGGAGATAGCAAAGCTATGATTACACAGTTAGAAAGGGAAGGGAAGTATATTCCCCAAAGTCTAAACCCCTACCATATGCCAAAACCTGCAAAATTTATCTCATTTATTCTTCCCAACAACTCTTTGAAGTAGAACTCAGTATTCACCTCTGATCAATGTAGTGTGAGGCTTAGAGACATTAAGAAACTTGGTCAAGTTCTCATAGCAAGGAAGTAGCAAGGCCAGGAAGTCTACTAAAACCTATAAAGATAAGACACAGGGATAATGCTAAGTTAATTCCAAGTCTATCTGACGATTCCAGAGGATGGGAGTTACCTGACTCAGTGCTTTTGAAAGGCTGTGTGCTTAACAGGAAGGAAAGGAGGAGTGACGGGCCTATAATCATTTACTTTACTTCAGGGCATTCTAGGAAGAAAAGTGACCAGCCAAAATTCCTTGCAAACCCAACTGACCTCCTGACAAATATACTAATGGTATTTGTCAGGGGAAAAAGTCTTAATGGAATGCTTTTTGCATGGTGTACTCTGATCTGTTTAGAATTCCTCATGGTTAACAAACTGGAATCCTTGGGCTTATAGGGGCATGGTTCCTGGGAAAATATCACTGAAGCTAAAAAGGTATAAAATGGCCAAAATGGCTCTCTCTAGATAAGTGGTACTTCCCCTCAGGTACTGCTTGGAGAACTTATCTGTTAAATCTGAGCCAGAAAGGACTGGAGAGCTTGGGTGGCAGGCCTGGATCTCTCTCTGCCTCTTGAATCCCTGAAATCATGAATAAAACTCAGTACTGGCTAACGTCTCCAATTTGTGAGTCTTTTTGGCAATACAATCCTTAGAGCCATAGCATACACCTGGTTGTTTGGTAGCCTCTTTAGGAAGTACATTCCCCAAAGCAGGGTCTGAGACAAGGAAATACCTGCAGTGACACCACTGCAAATGACAGGGTTCCATCCCATCAAGATTCTAAAGACACGTACAGAACACCTCAAAGAACTGACCGCCTGAATTGTGGGAGGGGAGAGCACATAGCCAGTGACTCCCAATCTTTAAAGGTTAAGGGCTGCCTCTGGGGCCTTAACTCCCAGTATCTCCAAGCTGTGCCTGTCCCTGGGAGAGAGCTCCCACTGCACCAAAAAGAAGTCCCTGGGGTGGACATTTGTACCAAACTGTCCACTACTACCGTAGCTCATAGCAGGGGTGGTCCAGGGGACAAGACATGGTACACTGATAATGCCAGCATGCTTGCTACTGCTTAAACATACTCCCTTCTTTATTATTTTCCTACCTTTGTGTATGCTCTTTTCCGAGAAAGCTTCTCTGTGATGCCAACTAAAATTGTAATCATTCATCACAGTTTGATCGACAAGCTGTCTGCCTCTTCCTTGAAAACGATTTGGATCTCCACAAGAAAAATAATCATGTATTTCTTTAACTTACTACAGTCTGTTTTTCAACCTCTGCTACTGAAAGTTTTCTTTCTCCCGTTTGTTCTAGGTCAGTGCCTATCTATAGTCCATTTTATGGGCCATAGGTTCATAACAGATCTTTTCCTTTGTTTTCATGGGTGAATAATATGAAGTCCCATATATTTTAGTTTTAGCACTCGGTAGTAACATTTTACTTGAGTTTAAAAGAGTTATTAGAATTTGATATTTCAAAGCTCATTCTAGATTTTAAAGAAATCTCTCATTTTTAAGTTCCACAAAGAAGTCTGACTGCCCTGAAACTCTGGGGATTGCAAATTTCCTAATGTGCATATATAGAAGCGTAAGGGGTGTGGACTTTCTCTCATTTGGAGGAAGGACAATTTATTACAAATTCATCATCAATACTATTTTGATTGGGTTGTAGTTTTCAAGTAGTGCTATTCAAAGTTTTCAGTAATAAATTGTTATTGTTTTGGACTAACCATGATCAACTAAAGCAGAAATATATCATAATGGTTCAGGTTCAGGGCAATCTTTTAAAGCCAGGCCTTCTAGGTTTGAATTCTGGCTGCATCACACATTAGCTGCATATCAGACAAATGACTTGCCCTCCTGTGTCTGTTTCTTCGTCTATAAAATGTGGGAAATGACAGTACCTACCGGACTATCACGAGAACCACATTAGTGAATGCATGTAAAATGCCCAGAGTTGTACCTGACACATAGGAAGTGCTCCCGAACTTCTAACCACCATTGACTGGGGTGGCTGTGGATTATTTAGTAAATTATCGGAGTGTCTCATACATGCTTACATAACCTCTTATCAATAACCCCAACTCCACACTGGAAAGTTGGAATGCTGGCTCATAACATCCTTCATCCTGCTGCAGTGACTTTTTTTTTAAAAAAAGGATGTCATCGTAGGCTGCCATCCACACTGCTTTTTCTGCTAACCTATAAACTCCCTGAGGCTGAGACCTGGTTGTCACAGCATTTTCACAGATTTTGATTCAGACATTTGTAATTGCCCTACGAAACATTTGCTCCTCTATTTATTGAGCATCTACACAGTACCAAGCATGAAAATAGATACTGGGAATATCACAGTGAATAAAATGAAGTTCTCAGGTTTTGAAGCATGTGATCTACTGGAGAAGATAATAATAAGTAAGAAGTATGCATGTAGTATGTCAGCTCCCAATAAATGCTTATGAAGAAAAATAAAGCACAATAAGGTGATCGAGGGTGATGGGGTGGAAAGTATTATTTTAGAAAGGGTAGTCAGGGATGGCCTCTCACAGAGGGAAAGAACTGAATAAAGTGAAGGTAAGAACTATGCACATACCTCGGGGAAAGAGTATTCTAGAAAGAACACTCTGCAAAATTGTGTGAAAACTCAAAAGAAAAGATTCATTATTTTGCTCTAGTATATATTTCAATATAATCCAGCCCATTTACTGAGGTGGGTCCCTTAGGCTGTTAAGTTTCAACAGGAACCACACAGTAGGTGCACAGCGTGAGGTTTACCCTCAGAGGTTAGGGTTTTGTTTGCACAAAATGGTTCTCAGTTAATCTGACTATTATGATTCTGGTGTCAGGTAGAATTCTAAATGATCATGTCCCCAGCTTAGGACAGAAGTATTAGGTCTGGGCCAACCATATGGTGCTAGGGGCTTATTCTTCTGTCTTTGCAAAAGGAAATGTGCACACCCTCCCCATGTCATAATCAAGTGTAGTTGGTTTTGGAGGAAAACAAAATCATACGCTAAGATTAAACGGTTCTGAAAGCAAGCTGAGTTGCTACTTTAAAAAATTAAAATTAGTCATTCATGAGAGAAAGAATATAAATGCATATGTGTGACTACTTAAAAGCTTCATTACACTTATGTGCTTTTTTGGGGACAATTTAGTTGCTGTAAGGAAGGCTGATTGTAAAACAGCTCTTTACTTGTAATACAGTCTTGATTTTTCACCATCTAAAAAATCTCCTGTGACCTAACAAAAAAGAAAAAGACAAGCAATATTGGCATTACTCTTCTTGTACTTAAAGATGCATTTTTTAAAAAACCCACATGTAAGTTAATACACTGTTATATCCTTAAGTGAGCATTCATAGCTAAGGGTCAGCAATGTGATAGAAAAAGTAATGAGACCATGGTGAGAAAAAATGGGGTAGTCAACAGGAAAATCAACCTCATTTATAATAATATTCTAGTGATCAGCAGGTGTAGAACTCCCAGCTATGGTCATTAACAACATTCATTTCAAACTTAACATCTACATTTGCAAACCACTTGAAAGTAAAATTACTTTTCAATTCAATTTTCCATTTGCTTTTATATCTTCATCTTTGATTGACAGTTGTTTTTTTCTACCGTGGCAATCTCAGTGAGAATTTGAGTAAATGGTTGCAACTATCCAAGAGTGTGGATAAACTCATTTATTTAGATTATCTATTCACTTTTCTTCTGTTGTACCATCATTTACAACCATTTGTGAGTGTTCACTTCAGGTTAGAATGAACTTGCAAAAATTGATGTCAGACTTCTGATGATTGGATCCATTTATTAGAATCATTTGTTCTTAAAGCCAAAATGGTTTTCAGTTTTCTTTATCATGACCTAAAAATTACCAAATTTGAATGCACATTTTCAGTGATGCTACCAAATAACGCTAGGTATAATTACAGGAAATAGCAAAACTGCAAAATTGTATCTTTAGTATTCACAGTGATGTCGGTATATAGTTAGTATGGCTCTAGACTGAAACTCAAAGGCCAATAGAAGGCAGTTCCATAGTTTCCCTGACACATTCCAATGCTTTACAATTACCACGAAGAATTTTATTCTATTAGTTTTTTGTTTGTTTGTTTGTTTGTTTTTTCCTGGATTCCTTCTACTGAAGTTTAAATTCATGAGGTTTCTTCTGTCCTCAATAGAAAGAGCAGCAATTCTGCTTCTTTTGCTTAGTGTTTTTGGGAGTCATTTATGTTGTAGGATGCCTAATAACTTTTTATTGCAGAACAGTATTCCAGTACATGGATGGACATAGCACATTGTGTTTATCCATTCACAGAGGAATTGATGGGAGTTGTAGACTGTTCTCAGGTTTGGCCAGTCTGAATAATGCCACTGTCAACATATACATTCAACTCTTTGTGTGGAAATATGTCTTTTTCTTCTTCTTCTTTTTTTTTTTAGGTTCCTTCCCAGAAAATGTGGTTGTGCTGTTTTATATTCTACCAGGAAAGTAAAAATTTCAGGTTGTCCAATACTTTTTTTTTTTTTTTTGTACTGGGGATTGAAACTGGGGGCACTTTACCACTGAGACATATCGCAGGCCTCTTTTATTTTTTATTTTGAGACAGCATTTCACTAAGTTGCTTTGGGTCTAGCTAATTTGCTGAGGTTGGCCTCAAACTTGTGAACCTCCTGCCTCAGCCTCTCAAGTCGTTGGGATTACAGGCATGCATCACCATGCCCAGCTTAGTTTCTTCACTTCTTGATTAATACCTGATATAGTCCACTTTTTACTATAGACATTATAGTGGTAATATTATTTCATTGTTCCTTTGACTTTTTTTATTGATACACTATGTTGGAAATATTATCATGTGCTTTGTGAAATGCCCATTTTCCCAAGTTTTAAACTGAGTGATGTTTTCTTATTAAATCATTAAGAGTTCTTTTTATAATCTGAATATAAGAATTGACCATATATATGGTTTTTAAGTATTTTCATCAGTCTGCGGTCTTTTATCTAATAATGGCTTTCAAGGCACAAAATTTTAAAATTTTGATGAAGAATGGTGTATTATATTTTTCTTTTACTGATTTGTTTTTGTATTATATCTTCAAACTATAAACTGTCTACTTCAGGGCCATGAAGATTTCCTTCTGTTTTCTTCTAGATTTTATATATATATACTTTAAATATTTATTTTTTTGTTTTAGGTGGACACAATATCTTTATTTATTTTTATGTGGTACTGAGGATTGAACCCAGTGCCTCGTGCATGCCAGGCCAGCACGCTACCCCTTGAGCCATATCCTCAGCCCTGATGTTTTATATTTTTAACTGTTACATTTGTATTCTAAAATCCAATTTAGTTCCTTTTTGTATATGGTGTGAGGTAAGGATCTAAATTAACTTTTATACATGTGGATATCCAAATGTCCTAGTACCATTTGTTGAAAAGATTATTCTTTTGTCCATTGAATTTTCTTAACACTTTTGTCAAAAATCAACTGGCCTTAAACCTAAGGGCTTATTTCTTGATTTTCCATGTTGCCACACTGACTCATGTATCTTCTTCATGTCAGTGCCATACTGCTTTGATTACTGATGCTGTATAGTGAATTTGGAAATCAGTAAGTGGAAGTCATCCACTTTTGTTCTTCTTTTTCAGGATTGCTTTATTTACTTTTGAATTTCCATATTAATTTAGAATCAGGTCATCAATTTCTACAACAACAAGTGTTCACTGGGATTTTTCCTATGAAAAAGCCTGCTGAATTTAGGAAGAACTACCATCTTAACAATATTGAATGTTCTAATGAAATGTCTCTCTATTTATTTACATCTTTAATTTCTTTAAGAAGTGTCTTAAAATTTTAAGCAGTAACTCTATTAAACTTATCCTTAAACATGTTGTTCTTTTTGACACTATTGTTATTATGATTGAAGTTGTCTTGGAATTTCAGTTTTGAATTGCTCTTATTAGAAATGCAACTGATTTTTGCATATGCTAATTTTTGTATTATTCTATCTTGCTGAACTCATTTATTCTTTCCAGTAGCTTTGTTTTTGCAAATTCCTTTGGATTTCTTAGAAATGCTCATGTTTGTGAATAAACTCAACTTTGCCTTTTCTTTTTCAGTATGGATGCCTTGTAGCTATTTCTTTTTCTTGTCTTATTGTATTGACTAGAATCTCTAATAAAATCATGAACAAAATCTGAGAGAGAAAACATACTGATAGTTGATCTTAGGGGGAAAGCATTCAGTCTTTCACCATTTGAGAATGATAAGCTATATGTTTTTCTTAGATTTTTTTTCCTTTTCTAATTTGTGGAGTGTCTTTATCATTAATAGATGCTGGATTTTAGGTGTCCCTACTGACTGAGGTGACCATGGTTTTTGTTTCTTGTTTTACTAATAGGACATATTAAATTATAGTCACATCATGAAGAAAAATGAACATAGCCTCAAAAACCAATAGGATACTGAAATAATACAGAGTATTTACCTGATCATAATCAGATGAAGTTAGAAATCAATAAAGAAGGAATATAGGGACATCCACTCCTGAGTAAAAAAATGGATCAAAGAAATCACAAGGAAACTTAGAAAATGAGATGAATAAATACTAAAACATGAAATACCAAAATTTGGGGGATGAAGTGAATGAAGTGCTTAGAGGGAAATTCATGGATATATATGCCTACATTAAAAATGAAGAAAGATCTGAAACCAGTAGGATAATCTACTTTAAGAGAGTAGGTGAAACAAAGAGCAAACAACACTCAAAGAACTTAAACAGACCAATAACAATAGATGAAATAGAAGAAGCAATCAAAAGACTTCCAACCAAGAAAAGCCCAGGACCGGATGGGTATACAGCGGAGTTTTACAAAACCTTTAAGGAAGAATTAATACCAATACTTTTCAAGTTATTTCAGGAAATAGAAAAAGAAGGAGCTCTGCCAAATTCATTCTATGAGGCCAACATCACCCTGATTCCGAAACCAGACAAAGACACCTCAAAGAAAGAAAACTACAGACCAATATCTCTGATGAACATAGATGCAAAAATCCTCAATAAAATTCTGGCGAACCGGATACAAAGGCACATCAAAAAAATTGTGCACCATGATCAAGTAGGATTCATCCCTGGGATGCAAGGATGGTTCAATATACGGAAATCAATAAATGTTATTCACCACATCAATAGACTTAAAAATAAGAACCATATGATCATCTCAATAGACGCAGAAAAAGCATTCGACAAAGTACAGCATCCCTTTATGTTCAAAACATTAGAAAAACTAGGGATAACAGGAACTTACCTCGACACTGTAAAAGCTATCTATGCTAAGCCTCAGGCTAGCATCATTCTCAATGGAGAAAAATTGAAGGCATTCCCCCTAAAATCTGGAACAAGACAGGGATGCCCTCTATCACCACTTCTATTCAATATAGTTCTCGAAACACTGGCCAGAGCAATTAGACAGACGAAAGAAATTAAAGGCATAAAAATAGGAAAGGAAGAACTTAAATTATCACTATTTGCAGATGACATGATTCTATACCTAGAAGACCCAAAAGGGTCTACAAAAAAACTACTAGAACTAATAAATGAATTCAGCAAAGTGGCAGGATATAAAATCAACACGCATAAATCAAAGGCATTTCTGTATATCAGCGACAAAACTTCTGAAACGGAAATGAGGAAAAACACTCCATTCACAATATCCTCAAAAAAAATAAAATACTTGGGAATCAACCTAACAAGAGAGGTGAAAGATTTATATAATGAAAACTACAAAACCCTAAAAAGAGAAGTAGAAGAAGATCTTAGAAGATGGAAAAATATACCCTGTTCATGGATAGGCAGAACTAACATCATCAAAATGGCGATATTACCAAAAGTTCTCTATAGGTTTAATGCAATGCCAATCAAAATCCCAACGGCATTTCTTGTAGAAATGGATAAAGCAATCATGAAATTCATATGGAAAAATAAAAGACCCAGAATAGCAAAAGCAATTCTAAGCAGGAAGTGTGAATCAGGCGGTATAGCGATACCAGACTTAAAACTATACTACAGAGCAATAGTAACAAAAACAGCATGGTACTGGTACCAAAACAGGAGGGTGGACCAATGGTACAGAATAGAGGACACAGAGACTAATCCACAAAGCTACAACTATCTTATATTTGATAAAGGAGATAAAAGCATGCAATGGAGGGAGGATAGCATCTTCAACAAATGGTGCTGGGAAAACTGGAAATCCATATGCAACAAAATGAAACTGAATCCCCTCCTCTCGCCATGCACAAAAGTTAACTCAAAGTGGATCAAGGAGCTAGATATCAAATCAGAGACTCTGCGTCTGATAGAAGAAAAAGTTGGCTCCGATCTACATATTGTAGGGTCGGGCTCCAAATTCCTTAATAGGACACCCATAGCACAAAAGTTGATAACAAAAATCAACAAATGGGACTTACTTAAACTGAAAAGTTTTCTCTCAGCAAGAGAAACAATAAAAGAGGTAAATAGGGAGCCTACATCATGGGAACAAATTTTTACTCCTCACACTTCAGATAGAGCCCTAATATCCAGAGTATACAAAGAACTCAAAAAATTAAACAATAAGAAAACAAACAACCCAATCAACAAATGGGCCAAAGACCTGAACAGACACTTCTCAGAGGAGGACATACAATCAATCAACAAGTACATGAAAAAATGCTCACCATCTCTAGCAGTCAGAGAAATGCAAATCAAAACCACCCTAAGATACCATCTCACTCCAGTAAGATTGGCAGCCATTATGAAGTCAAACAACAACAAGTGCTGGAGAGGATGTGGGGAAAAGGGTACTCTTGTACATTGCTGGTGGGACTGCAAACTGGTGCGGCCAATCTGGAAAACAGTATGGAGACTCCTGGGAAAGCTGGGAATGGAACCACCATTTGACCCAGCTATTGCCCTTCTTGGACTTTTCCCTGAAGACCTTAAAAGAGCGTACTACAGGGATACTGCTACATCGATGTTCATAGCAGCACAATTCACAATTGCTAGACTGTGGAACCAACCCAGATGCCCTTCAATAGATGAATGGATAAAAAAAATGTGGCATTTATACACCATGGAGTATTACGCAGCACTAAAAAATGACAAAATCATAGAATTTGCAGGGAAATGGATGGCACTAGAGCAGATTATGCTTAGTGAAGCTAGCCAATCCCTAAAAAACAAATACCAAATGTCTTCTTTGATATAATGAGAGCAACTAAGAACAGAGCAGGGAGGAAGAGCAGGAAGAAAAGATTAACATTAAACAGATACATGAGGTGGGATGGAAAGGGAGAGAAAAGGGAAATTGCATGGTAATGGAGGGAGACCCTCATTGTTATACAAAATTACATATAAGAGGCTGTGAGGGGAATGGGAAAATAAACAAGGAGAGATATGAATTACAGTGGATGGGGTAGAGAGAGAAGATGGGAGGGGAGGGAGGGGGGATGGTAGAGGATAGGAAAGGTAGCAGAATACAACAGTTACTAATAGGGCATTATGTAAAAATGTGGATGTGTAACCGATGTGATTCTGCAATCTGTATTTGGGGTAAAATTGGGAGTTCATAACCAACTTGAATCTAATGTATGAAATATGATATGTGAAGAGCTTTATAATGTTTTGAACAACCAATAAAAAAAAAATAAAAATAAAAAAAAAAAATAGAAAATCAGTAGACCCAAATGCCTATTCTTTGAAAAGATCAACAAATTGAACAAATTGTAGCTAGTTAAAGTTGGCGGGGGTGGGGGGGAGCGACGGAGGGAGAGGGAGACAGAAAAGAGAGCACTCTCTCAAAAATTTGGAGTGAAGGATGCGTACATTACTACTGATCTTACAGAAGCAAACACACACTTCCAATAATGAAAATCCTAGGACGAGGTGGTTTCATTGGTGAATTACATAAAGTACTTAAAGAGGAATTAAAGCCAATTTTCCTCCAGTTGTCCCAAAAATGAAAAGGAAGGTGCATGTCTCAACTTATCCTATAAGACCAGTATTACCCTAATATCCAAACCAGACAAAAATATCAAAGGAAAATCATGTAGATCAAAATCCCTTATGAATATAAATATACAAAATCCTAAAAAAAATACTAATAAACCAAGCCTAGAAGCATTTAAAATTAATTATACACTATGATCAAAGAGAATTATCCCAGGAATGCAAGCTTAGTTCAAAATATAAGAATTTGTCAATGAAATACTAATCATTATTATATGAACAGAATAAAGAAAAAATAGATGCAAAAAAAAAAGCATTTAAAAAAAAATCCAATCAACAAATCAGAAGTCAAAGGGAACTTCCTCAAAAAATCCTGTAATTAATATCATACTTAATGGTGAAAGACTGAAAACTTTTCTCTAAGATCAGGAACATGAAAAGAGTGCTGCTGCTTCTTCTTACCACTTGTTCAATATTGTACTGGAGGTGCTAACTGGGACAATTAGACAAGGAAATGAAATCAAAGGTATCCATACTAGAGAGACAGGAGTAAAACTATCTTAACTCACAGGTAGCATGATCTTGTTTATAAAATATGGGAGAATTCACAGAAAAATATTACAGCTAATAAACAAGTCCAGGACTTCTGAAGGATAAAAGATTAATATACATAAATCAATTGTATTTTGATATATATACCAGCAATTGGCAATCCAAAACATGAAATCAAGAAAGTAACTCCATTCAGAACAGCATCAAAAAATAAAATAATAAAGAATGAATTTAGGAACACAACTGCAAAATGTGTACACTGAAAATTATAAAACACCATTGAAAGAAAATTTTAAAAGGGAGACTTAATATTGTTAAGATGGCGGTACTCCCCCAAATCATCTACAATTCAACACATCCCATCAGCATCTCTTCTGACTTCTTGGTAGGAATTGAAAAGCTGATCCTAAATTTTACATAAAAATACAAGTAACCCACCATAGCCAAGACAGTCTTGCAAAAGAGGAGGAAAAATGGAGGACTCACGCTCCCTGTATTAACAACTATATTAATCATGACACTGTGGCATAAACATAGGCATGTAGAAAACTGGACAGAAGCAAGAGTCCAGAGACATATATGATCAATTGAGTTCTAATAGGGATGCCAAGACATTTTCCAGGGAAAAACAACTGGATGAAAAAGAAAAAAATTGTATTCTCCTCTCACAACATACACAAAAATTATTCAGAGATCAAAGACTTACAGGTAAGAGCTACCTCTTACACAAAGACATGGGTGAAAATCTTCACACCCTTGCATTAGGTATTGGCTTCTTATACACAACAGCTAAATCACAAGAAACAAAAGATGAAGTAGATAAACTAGACTTCATAAAAATGAAAAACTTTTGTATTTCAAAGGCAAAGAAAGTAAGACAACCCACAAAATAAGGAAACATGATTATAGATTATATATCTAATAAGGATATGATGTATAGAATACATAAAGAACTCATACAACTCAACAATAAAAAGATCAAATGACAAATAATCAAATTAAAGATGGGCAAAGAATCTGAATAGACATTTCTCCATGAAGATATATAAAGTCCCAAAAGAGACTTTTACTAGCCAAGAGGTGAATGTAGATCAGTACTAGAAGATAACACATGCTCATTAGGATGCGAATAATAAAAATGACTAACAATAATAGGTGTTGGTGAGGATGTAAGAAAACTGGAACCCTAATACATTGCTTGTGGAATATAAAATGATATAGCTGCTTTGAAAATAGTTTTTAAATATAAAGAATTCCATAGGCTCCAGCGCTTCCACTTCTACTTATACATCCAAGATAATTGAAAACATGTATCCACACAAAAACTTGCACACTGATGTTCATAGCAAGAATATTAATAACTGCTCAAATGGCAACAATCCAGATGTTCATCAGCTGATGAATTAACAAAATATGGTCTGTTTATTCATACAGTGGATTATAATTCAGGCCTAAAAGGGAATGAATCACTGATACATGCTACAACATGGAGAAACTTTGAAAGCATTAAGCTAAGTGAAGGAAGCCAGACACAAAAGACCATATCCTGAAGAGTTCTACTAACATGAAATGTTCAAAATAGGAAAAGCCACAGATACACAGAGAGAAAGGAATGGAGGTATATCGCAGGATGGGAGTACCTATTCACGTGTACAGGTGCATTCTGGGGTGATGAGACACGCTAAAATTACATAGTGGTGATGGCTATACAACTGTGAATTTAACTAAAACTCACTAAATCATAAACTTTAAAGGGTGGCTTTATTTTTTAGGGTATGTGAATTTTATCTGAATGAGAAAAGGGAGGTATTATTAATAAGTTTAATGACTTATTGGTGATGGGACTTTGGATAAGGGGTATTTTAGGAGAAAGGTATAGAAAAAATAAGAGCTAGTATTTCTATTCTATTACCATGAAGCACATTAGTTTATTGGTAATACTTTTGCTCCTAGAATTTTCATCATTGTTGTGAGTTGAATTGTGTCCACCAAAATAATATGCTTAAGCCCTAACCCCTGGTACCTGTGAATGTGACTTTATTTGGAAATAGGCCCTTTGCAAATATAATCAGATTAAGATGAAGTCATATGAATTGGAGTAGGCTGTAAACCAATGACTGGTGGCTTTATAAGAGGGGAAATTTGGACAGACACACAGAGAGGGAACACCACATGAAAACAGATACAAACATTGGGGGAATATATCTACAAACCAAGAGATGCCAAAGATTGTTGTGTAATTTGCCTACATAAAGAAAATAATCATCACAAGTTGGAAAGAAAACAACCATCTCTAGCATAAAAATGAGAATTTGAAGTATACCACCCACTCTCTTAACCCTCCAAAATATATACTTTGCCATGAATGGTCAAAGAGCTCACCCTTCACTTTGCACACTATAATCACTTGTACTTGTATATACAAATAATATATACAATTATTTGTATATAGAATTAGGACATTGTTTGTTCCAGTTAATTGACTATTCTGTTGAACTGAATAGTACTATCTTAAATGGTCACATTTAATTCAAAATTTACAATGAAGATATTTGGGACTAGAAGTACATTTTTTTCCACAAGTCACACATCAGTTAAAGGATTCTCAGTTATCAATGTAACACAAACTGTGATTGTTGGATATTTCCAATTATTTAGTTTTGAAAACTTAAAAAAAAAAACCTTTAAAACATTTGCTACAAATTGCACATCAGTGAAAATCTGACAGTACCCAACAAGGCAAAGTATGTTAAGTGTCTTCCAAATCTCCAACATTTATTCTGTCACTCTTCATCTCCTGAATGTATCAATATAACTGTAGAAGACTTTGTCTGCTTAGGAAATATATGCCTTCTCTTATTCTATTTTTATGTGATAATCTCACATATCTTTAAAAGAATATTTAACAGAATTTATTATAATATTTGAAATATTTAATTAAGTATACAAAGATACACAACTATGGATATTCATAACATTAATAACATAACAGGTCCATCATCAGGGTCAAGATAAATGGATTATGTCATACCTATACAATATATGACAGCTATTCAAAAGACAAATATAGATTATTATGTGATAATATGGAAAGATAGGTAGATGCAAAGATTGGAGGGATGTATCTACACGCCAAAAAGTAGGTCAAGTAGAAAGCCCCACTTTCACTACCAAACCAACTGCCAAAGGGTACGGATGTTATGATTATGATTGTGATGTTTGTAGTGGCACTGGGGCTTGAGTCCAGAGGCGCTCTACCATTGAGCTACATTCCCACTCCTTTTTATTTTATTTGAGACAGAGTCTTGCTTAAGTTGCCCAATGTGGCCCTGAATTCCTGATCCTCTTACTACAGTTTCATGTGTCATGGGACTATAGGTGTGTGTCATCATGCCCTCCTCATATTATGATTCTATTCATTGAAAAAAGGATGTCTTTCTCTCTCTCTCTCTCTCTCTCTCACACACACACACACACACACACGTCATATATACACAATCTCTGGAGTATACACAAAAATACCTGCTAAGGCAGTTCCTTTGGAAAATGATTCCAAATTTTCTTATTATAGGCATAGGTTATTTTTATTATAAAGTATCATTTGAAAGTGGAAGATTTTAAGCCCATAAAAACAAAGCAATGATTAGTAGTTAACTTTACTTAAAGTAAAATACTCTACATGAAAAACAGTACAGGGTTTTAACAAAGAATGTTAAAATAAAATTTTTTTCTTTGCTGTCTGGGACTTCAAAAAAGACATTAAGCAACATTTTACTGGCACAACAGGGAATTGTAGATAGGGCCATTCTGCTAGGTCCATAGTCATGTTGGGAATCAATAGACTATCCTTTGAGGTAAGAGCACAACAATTTACTTATAGTGGTTTATCGAGTACTTAGTTCAATACGAGTGGACATTTTGTCAATACCAGTCTAATGGATGCTAGAGATGACAGTTCAATGCCATAATATACAAACTGGAAGGCCATATGATAAAATCTATATGTCCCTGAAGTCAGAGGATGATCATTTGTAGAGCACCTAAAGAAAAACATCAAGAAATGTCTTATTGCAGGGCCTAATGATTGTTTTGGTTAGTATGGATTGCATTAATGGAAACACATGGGTGCCATTTTTATACATTCTTTTATCTTATAATATTCTAGTAAATGAAAGGTGAAATTAGAAAGCTTTCCTTCTAATTTGAATTAGGTTAGAAGCTTATCAATGTAAACACATTTCCCAATTAAGTCAGACAATATGCAGAACTCAACACCTGAGCAAAATCCTCTTGGTTTGTAATAAGCTCAAGATGGGGGAGGTAAATTAACTCGTTCAATTCTATAGTCAATTCGTAAGATTCCAGTACCTAGCTGAAGTGCTTACATGACTATCTTACAAATTGGGAAGGATTATAATGTGCATTCAAATAGCTTCTAACAACTTTTAAATGCTTCTCTTTTAAAACATTCTTTTCCTTGAGGACTATGTCTGATCTCACCTATTTTAATGTTTTAAATATATGTTGATGATTCATTCTAGAAATCCAGCCCTGACTCAGTCCTTGAACTCCAAACTGCTTACTTGAATCTTTTTCCGGATATTTCACAGGCATTTCAAATGAAACTCAAATGAAAAAGTTCTTCAATTTCCCACCCTCACCGCTTCCCAGTGACTCAGATGAGAAACCTGAGTCATTTTGGATTCATATTGCTTCTGAAAGTCTTATCGGTTTCACATTGAATCCACTGATTTCTCAACCTCCTGTGCTATCACCTTGGCCCAGCTACCATGGCTCTTTGTCAGCACAGCTTTCTATCTGGTCTCCCTGTTTCCAATCTTCTCCAATCAGTAGCCTCAAGAACAGCCAAAGTGACCATCTTAAGTGGGCATCAGATTAGCCTGTCATATCCGGTGGCTTCCTACTGCCCTGAGAATAGAACCTAAAGTCCTCGCTCACTGGGCCCATAAATTGCCCTGACTCCCTCAACAGGCCTAATTCTCTACATTCAGGGACCTGAAAGGAAACAATTCACCCCACATGATTCAAATACAGAGATTATCATGAAAGAGTTTGTTGCAGAGGTGTTGCTAGGATAGAGGAAACAGAAAAGGGATAATTAGGCCCCGGAAAAGTACCAAGAGAGGACAGCCATTACCATTCCTAAGACTCTAAGGGCAAGGGGAGCAACTGGAGCCAGACCAAATGGATCTTCGTAGGAATGATCATCAGGGGAAGTCCAAAGCAGAGAAAAAGAGGAAAGAATATCTGAGCCCTCCTGTTCCCTATCTTCTGACCTCTTGCTGGGACTTCTCATTGGCTGGGAGGATGAAGGAGACTGGGTGACTAATACAGTATGAAGTAGGAGGACAGGAGGGGACTACCAACTCCAGGACATGGAGCAAGTCAGAGAGGAGCAGTGAACAGATCTGAGGGTGGAAGGGAGACTGACCAGCAGGTATGCTCATCTCATCACACCACTGACCCTCTTCCACACTGCTCTCCGGCTTCACTCTTGGTGTGTTCTTATAATAAGAATTTGTGCACAGTTTTACTTTCCGTGAGTACCTTCTTCCTTCTAGTCACATGTCTGTGTCTTTGTTATGGCTTGGATCTAGAAATGTCCCCTGAAAAGCTCATACTTTGAAAGTATGATCTTCAATGGAGCAAGGTTCAAAGGTGGAGTTTTTTAGGCAGTGATTAGGGGTCTGACTTCATTACTGGATTAATCCATTTGCTGGATTAATAATTTGAATGGACTACTGTGTGTTAACAGTAGGTAGGTGGGAGTGACTGGAGGAAGTAGGTCACTGGGGACATGATTTGGGGAGCCATGCTAGAGAGTCAGTCTCTCTCTCTCTCTCTCTCTCTCTCTCTCTCTCTCTCTCTCTCTCTCTCTCTCTCTCTCCCAGCTTCCAGACTACCCTGAACTTTCCTCCACCACGCCCATCTGCCATGATGCTCTGCCTCACCTCAGGTACAGAGCAATGGAGTCCGCTAATGTAAACTGAGTGAGGCTCTGAAACCATGAGATAAAATAAAATTTTCCCCCCTCTAAGCTGTTCTTGTCACATATTTTGGTTGCAACGATGAAAAGCTAACACATTCTTCACGCTCCTTCAAGCTTAACTATTTTTATAATTGAGAATTATCTGAGTAGTACCTCCCTGGTTAGTCCTCTGCATAGTTCCTTTATGGTACCTACCACAATTTGTAATTACTTTATTTACTTGTGTTTCTCTTTCTTCTTCTCCAGAATTTGAAGGCAGTGACAATCTGTCTAGCAGATGCCTGCCACCTACTAGGTATTGAGTAAACATTAACTGAATGAATATGAAATAAATTATATAGGAAATTCATAAGATTGTGTCAAAGACCATGTATTCACAGAAACATCTGCATGAATTCTAAACTAAGGCAACATTTAAAGAAACCCATTTAATCTTTATTTTTTCTATATAGCATACAGCATGACTTTAACTAAGAAAAAAAGTGTCTTCATGTAAAGGAAAAAAATTTGCATTGATAGATGCGCCATTCTTTGTTTATTTAAAAGGAAAATGTCTATTATGGCACTGGTGGTCTAAAGGAGAATAATTGAATCATTTAAAAGCAAGGTTTACACTCATTTCTTTTACTGCTGTTTCTATAGCAATAGTATAAAATCACCTGTTTTGGTCTGTGATGTTCTTGGTACTAGAATATTAGTCATTTTGACATCTCTTGTTGTTTTTTTTTTCTTTTAATTGAAGAAAGGGAACAAAGGAACAGAGAGTAGCTTTGAATGCAGGAACACTGGCTATAGACAGCATTTTTTAGATGTGAGGAGATGGCAGTTGCAAAGCACAATCTTCAGTGGTGACAGCACTTCTACCGATTGTATATTTAAGCACCAAAGTACTTCTCTTACCTCCTTTGAATGAGGAGCATCAGGTGATCCTCAATCTCAAAGCATTTTTAACTTCATTATTAATGACAAGGGCCGATTTGCTTTTGTAAAAGCAATGTGTAAAAAGTGACCCTTGCTTTCACATGTATAGCACCTTTTTAAAGGCAACAGCATTTAGGACGCATAATCTACAGAAGATTCATTCCACAAAATGTGCCTCAACATCTAAGCATTAGGGGGGATTAAAATTAATTCTGTGTGTTGGAGAGAGGGACTGCAGAAAATATTCTAATTCTAGCAGAGGGCAAAAGTGAGGGTAACAGCAGATGAGGAAATAACAGAGGAGGATTGAGGGAAAACAGAGGGTGAGAAAGAAAGTTCTGGTGTCCTGCTTTTTCCGGGGAGGGGCATGTTTTATCAAGACCACCATTGTTATCCTGTGGTGCCAGGAAAGAGTTGGAGTGAGCACAGGGCCCAAAGGCAGCCTGGCTTGGCTTTCAATCTTGGATGTGCCCTGACTATCTGTGAAGCTTGAGCTGGTAATTAATGATCAGAACATTAGTTTATTCATCTGTCAAATGGGGCTGATATATAACTTCCCAAGTTATTGTGAGAACAAGAGACTGGCTTCTTAAACATGTGTTCCCATGCTCAACTAAAACTTTTCTGCTGCTCTAACTTCAATACATTCAGGGACCAAAGTTCCTGAATGGTTAGTCCTCCTCTCATGTGGATATGTGAAGGCTTAAAATCAGAATTAAAGGAGGTAAACAGTAAAGGCAAATGTTTTCCATGATCATAAAACACAGAACAGCTTTTGAAGGAGGATTCCAAGCCTTGTAGCCAACACCAAGGGAAGCCCTGAAGACTCACTGAGGGCTTGCCACAGGAAAGATTTTGGGGACATAAACATTCTAGATGGATTCTATTCCCTGGTTAACATTTTATAGCTTCTTTGTCAGATATTTTGGGTGCTAAAGGCAAAAAAGGAGCAGGGGATGGAAGGCATGGCAGACTGCAAAACTGGAGGAGATGGTTACAGAATCAGTACCCCTGGGCAGTGGGGAGCTGCTTCATGTGTCCCCTCTTTGTCCCTCACCACTCTGGTACCAAGGCCAGGCTCTGCTTAAGGACCTGACAGGGCTGGGAACATAATTCAGAGGCAGAACTTGCCCATCATATGTGAGGCCCTGGGTTCTATCCCTAACACTGCAAATAAAACAGAAAACAAAACCTGACCAAAGTGTGGGGAGGTGGGAGCAGGAGGAGAGGGACCTGGTGCAGGAAGCTCAGCCCACTCACCTCAAGAACTGAGTGGGGAAGGGTGAGGAGTGCATCCTTCCTACAGTCCAGGTCACCCAAGAGGAAAGGGGTTGGAGGCAGGCTAGGGTGCCAAGGCCTGCACTGTTCTTCATTCTGGAGAGGAGCCTGGCTCTCAAAGAAAGGAGCACAGAGTAGCTTCATTAGGACCCTAACACTCACCTTCCTTCATCCAGGTTCTCCATGTTCTTGGGACCCCTCTGATATCCCCATTCCCTGGTGTACTAATAGCATTCCATCCCTCTCCCTACTTTCCCTATTTTCTCACGATTATAAATCTCAACTAAAAGCAACCTAATTGCTCATAGCTGATAGGTCCTCCTATATAAAAGTGTTAGGAGGGGGGATAGTAGAGGATAGGAAAGGCAGCAGAACACAACAGACACTAGTATGGCAATATGTAAATCAATGGATGTGTAACTGATGTGATTCTGCAATCTGTATATGGGGTAAAAATGGGAGCTCATAACCCACTTGAATCAAAGTGTGAAATATGATATATCAAGAACTATGTAATGTTTTGAACAGCCAACAATAAAAAATTTAAAAAAAAAATAAATAAAAAATAAAAGTGTTAATTAAGAAAAGTCTTCCTGCCAGGCAGGGTGGTGCATGCCTGTAATCCATTAGCTCAGGAGGCTAAGACAGGAAGATCTCAAATTCAAGGCTAGCCTCAGCAATTTAGCAAGGCCCTAAGCAACTTAGTGAGACCCTGTCTTAAAATAAAAAATAAAAATGACTGAGATGTACTTTAGTGGTAAAGCACCCCTGATTTCAATCCCTAGAACCAAAAAGAAAAATTAAAAAAAACAAGAAAAAAAAAAAAACAAGAAAAGTCTTCCTTTATTAATTAAAACATAACAATATGGGTACTAATAAAAGACAAAATAAGAAGCATGTTCTAAAATTTAAAACAATATGGGGAAGATATTCTGGACCTGAGACTTCTTAGCACTTTTAACGCAGATGGTTCAGGAGTACAATTTGAGAAACATGGCTGATGTCACCACAAAAACACTCTTGGCTTTTATTTCTTACCAACTTCTGCTCCTTCTTGGCTAAATTCAGAAATATCCACTCTAATCCCAGGTCCTGAAACATTCTTCCTAGCTTCTTAACCTTCTTAACCTGGGTTCATTATCCTCCAGTGGAAGTGAAGTTATGATTTGCCAAATGCTTTCATCCAAGGTCAAAAGCTCAGTAACTACCAAGCTGGTGCCAGGACCCACATTTTCAAAGGCTTAATCTTCAGAGCAGGGTCAGGACTAGATGATATGTTCTGTCAAATGAGGAGAGTTGCAAAACCTGCACACACACACACACCCGCCCCCCGCCCCCCGCCAAATAAAGAAGAAAAGGACAGAGCAAAATTAAGAGCAGGCTTTGCTGACAGACTGCCTGGGTACAAATCACGATTCTCCTATTTATTACTCATTGTACTTTGAGCATGTTCAGGCTTCCTGTTCTCAATTTCTTCACCTTTAATCTAGGAATAAAAGTGGGCTCTTCCTTATAGAGATGCTATGAGAATGAAATGCAATGATGCTTAGCACAGTCTAAATAATTATATGTTAACTATTATTATTTTGATGTTCATTGTCCCCTAAAAGCCCATTTAATAAAGGCTGATTTGTAGGGTGGCACTAGGACATGGTGGGATCTTTGAAAGGTAGGCCCTAGTGGCAGATCCTTGGGTCATTTGGCACAGGCCCTCAGATGGGACAGTGAGACCTGTCTCTCCCTCTGGCACTGCGGCCTGGCTCACGATGTGAGTGATTTGCTCCTGCACATGCTCTGTGCATATGCCTCCCTTGCAAGATGCCCCAAACCATGGGCTGCCCAGTCTTGAACTTGAGCTTCTAAAACTTCTAACCCTAAATCAACCTTTTCTCTTTAATTTTAATTTAAAATTTAATTGCCTGCATAGCAATGTGAAGCTGATGAGAACATTTTCCTAAGTTTTGTTCATATTCCAGAACTTGGATAACTAAGAATCCCAATGGTTGAGCATAGTCAACGCTTCTAAGAAAGAAACCACCTTTGCTAACCCACATGTTCACAAAAAGAGGTTGCTTCAGAACCTGACAAGAGCAGACTTCAGGTTCTGAACTTCTGTAAGAATGTCAACTCTGCTTCCAGTCTGATATATGGATCCCACCTCAAGCAGTAGCACCAAGTTTCAGTACTTCAGGCACTTGTCAAAAGAATTCACCTCTCAACTGACTGAATCTAGCACTTGCCAAAGGCTTGCTTGAGATGTCTGATATTCTGCCCTGTTGTATTTGCTCACTAAAGACATGCCTTCACCAAGTTGAGATTTAATGTTTTGTCCTCAGGGTTTTTTCCCCCCTTTCTTCTTCTTCTTCTTTTTTATGGAGAATCAATATAAGAAAAATCCATTTGAAGAAAACTTTATGTCTTTTGTAAAAATCATATCCTGGACAGCAAATAGGTTTCATCTTAAGTTCCAACATCAGATGATTGGTAGTGATTGTCTGGAGTGTTCTGTTTAGAGGGACTGCAAGGTTGCCATGATTGATTAGCAGTGTCTGCCAGGAACATCAGCGTGGTGCCTCTGTAATGCAGTCACCCTCTGTACCATTGCCACAGTTTAAAGGATCATATGTTGTACAATTACTATGCTTATGTAAGGACCTGCTCTATGTGTGTTTCCTTTCTTAATTCAATGTCATGGGCCTCTCACCACTGAGGCTGGCACATGTTAATTCTTCAGAGTTCTCCTTCCATCATCAACTAATCCTCAGAACTTGAAGATAAAGTTACTCTAAAAGTTATTAAGATCAACTCACAAAAGGGTAGATTAAAAGACAGGTGTTTCTTAAAGCAAAAGGAGTAGGCCAAGGTGACTTCCTGTAGGCTAGATAATCTGAGTGAAACTTAAGCTTGATTAGTGGTATTAACTGTATGCAAATTAAAGTAGAGGGTTTGAACAAAAAGAGAACTAATGTGGAGGAAAAAAAAACATTTGAAGAAAAATGTTCTCACCATGGGCCATTAGGATAATCATGGCACTTTAGACAGCTCAAGATGATAAATCATTATAGTGGGTTTTAAAGAACTCTTTGCCAGAACCATCTTAGTGGTGTTAAATTGTTTAAGTGGCCATCTGTGGAGCTGTGCAGCAACTGGGTGGGTTTTATGGACCAGTCTGGTACAGCCATTCAAATAGCTACACCTGTTACATGGAAGCTATTTGCAATGCTTCTTTGCGGATCATAAATATTGCCAATCCCACCTTTTGCCATTTTCATTCTATAGATTACTTAAAACAGAAGGAATGTGGGTACATTGAATTGTTTCCCATTTAACAAAGAGTATATTTTAAGCACAAAAACAATACTCGATTTAGATAGAAGTTTTGGAACTTATGGTTCAGTTTGAAATGTTTTCTCCTTGAAAGATTTACACAGCAAAATCAGAGCAAAACACCATATTGGGTAAGCATAAAAGAGATTGTCTATTCTTATTCTATTTGCTTATTGGAAATAAGATATCAAACGTTTTATCTCCCAAGTTTAATAACAGTCATTATGCTCCAGTGAGGTAGAAGTGATTACTTATAAATATCAGGAATAATAACAACCACAAACACTTATAGAGCTTTACTTTGCCAGACACCATTCTAAGTGCTTTATTGATATCCTTTAATTAAAAAAAAAAAAACTCCATGAGATATGTTTTATTATTTTCCCATTTTATGGATGAGGAAATTGAGGCACCTGGATAATGAGTAACTGGTGTTGGATCACACAGAATTCAAACTCAGGCAATCCGGCTTTAGCATTTGTCTCTAAACTACTTTGATATGCCCTCTCATCCCTTGAATGGAAATCCTGATTTAACATATGTGTGAGGCATGATTTCAGGGATGCACTTGAGCTATTCTGAGCATTGCAAATCGCACCTCAGTGTTCCTTTGGCCCATTACTAGTGTTGAAGGGTAAAAGGAAAGAATGTGAGTTTGGCTGAGTTGAGAAAAGGAAGAATCCTGTTGTCAGACCAAATTGGTGATGATAATCCATCTTCCCCATTATAATCAGATCTTCTCTGGTTACATAAAACCGTCCTTTTCAAAAGTTCAAAAGAACATCTGCAACAAACTATCAATAATTGTTACTGGCTTTGTATTTCTTTAATTCGTAGTGACACTGTATTTGTCAGACCCATCCTGAGTGGTCGCTGTGTTTTGCACTGTGACTGGGTTAGTGATGAGGGCACAGCTTCTGAACTAGTTTCCAATAACTGCCACAAGAGAGATTCGGAATAATTATTGTTCCATTCCCACTGCCCCTCCCAACCCAAAGACTATGACAGTGCAGTGAGCAGAACTGTCACACTGAAAGATAGATGTCTCCTAATGACAGGGAAAGAGGTGCCAAATCATTTTCAACTTCAGAGGGGCTGGCCTTGCAAAATTTAATTAGCTTACAGTTGAGAAGAAGCTTGAAGCTTCAAATTATAGTTATTTAGAGATTCCTGAATGGCTTATCCTTTTACTTTATAAAACTACAATAATAAGCAATGTCCCATGGAAAGAAATGATTAAAATTAAAAAAAAAAAAACCTGACTGAGAAGGAAAAAAACAAACAAAACCCCAAACCCAAAAACTCAACCCAACCCACTCCCCCAAACAAAAATTCAAACAAAACAAGCAAACAAAAACAGTGTGACAGGGACACCACCTAGGTGTGATGCCGGCTGCTCTGGAACTTCTTTGAGCCTGTTTTCCCATCTATAGACAACCACATCATGATTGGAACTTGGCAAGGTGCCTGACATAGTGTCCTTGCTCAATAAATTTTGGCTTCTTTATCACTTTTCCTCCTCTCTGTTTATACAAACTCTGAAAAAGGTCTCTGGGAATCTCCATTTCGGAGTCTCCATCCTCTGCACCTCTCCTCTTGCTGTTCAAGATTCAATCATCCTGGGCTGGGGTTGTGGCTCAGCAGTAGAGCGCTCACCTAGCACGTACAAGGCCCTGGGTTCGGATCCTCAGCACCACATAAAAATAAATAAATAAAATAGAGGTATTGTGTCCAATTACAACTAAAAGGTAAATATTAAAAAAAATTCCATCATCCTGGCCTGATTAAACAACCTCCTGAAGATCATTTCTATTTTTTTTCCTCTCTCTCAGCAACTTACACACTTTTAGAAAAATAACCACCAAGGCTCTTTTTTTTTTTACTTTATAAAAATGATGAGTCCCTTACCTATAGAATAATCAACCAAAAATCTGCAACTATTTCTCCAGATTCATCTACCACCAATTCTCCACTCATTCTTTATTCTATAACAAAATCAATATCCCACACTAGTGATCTGTGGTGTTACACATTTACTTTTCAATCTTATAATGTCTTCCTTACCATTTGTGAGATTTTACTTGTTGCATAAGACCCTTTAGAAGCATCATCATCCACACATCTCTAACTAAAAGGCAAGAATAAGAACTGCATTTGCTCCATACCAATTACAGTCTTTCTCCTTTGCAATCTACTGTTCTGTGTCACTCTTTGTGACTATGAAGTCATTGAGGAAAGGAAGCATGTTCATACTTTTTAATAGGCAACTTAGGACTACAGTTAAATGCATCTCAAGTTTTTATATTAATATTCAGTTCCTTTGTTTTTAACCTCAAAACTTAAGGTGATAAAGCAATCTGAAAGTCATCATAAAAAAAGGATGTTTAAACTTACTATTAAATTATTATTATTAAATAAATGAATAGGATGCTATTAACAACAGATGGAACAATCTCTGGCACCTTACATGGTACATATTGACCAGATATCGAATGAGAGAATTTAATATCTGGTTTTCTGTAATTACTCTTGTCCCTTGTTCAGCCTATTAGTTATAAGCCATTATTACATTTCTATATTTTGTCTAACCATTAGTTTTCCTTTATTAGAAACTAATGGATTTGGATATAACTTTTCTATATTCATATATGAATACACAACCAGTGAAACTCCACATCATTTACAACCACAAGAATGGGAAGTTATATTCCATGTATGTATAATATGTCAAAACACACTCTACAGTCATCTCTACTGTCATGTATAACTAAAAAGAACAAATGAAAAAGTTCAAAAAAAGAAACTAATGAATTCTACCAACGTGGACTAAGCTAATGTATATTCTGTGCCTGCTACAAATGCACAGTTTGGACAAATATAAGAGAAATTAAATTTAACTATATAGATCAGTTTGAAAGACAAAAGACATTGATTAGGTAATCAGAATGAAGAGGAAATAAAAGCCAGAAATGATCAGCTAACAACTGATGCCAAAGTAAGGGGTGTGTGTTAGGAAAGAGTAACATCTGGTCCAAATACATATAGAAATCAAATCTGTGTGTATGTGTGTAAAATTATTATAGATAGGAGCCTCAGGACTATAATGTCTACCTTGAAAGAAAAGATGTGGCTTTGGGTTGATATGGAGCTAGAACTGAGCCTCCTGCACAATTTCAGACATTGGAGTGACCGCCGCCCCCATGAAGGGGTTCTAGAAATTTCTGAATACTGGATCCAGGGAAGTAACAAAAACAAAAAGGTTTGTCTTTGTCCAGGCTTTGGATTGAGTAAAATGTCTATGATATAGACAACCCATATATGTGAACTGAATTTAACTTTAAACTAGCCTAAAGGTAAGGGAAATTCCAAACTGAGAAATACATTTAAAAACATATCAATAAAAACATCCAGTGCCCATGGTAGCAATCCATGTTAGTTGCTACCAAAGGAAAAAAAAAAACCCTATGAAGATGAACTCACATTACAAG
Organism: Marmota monax; assembly: GCF_021218885.2. Classification (NCBI taxonomy): domain Eukaryota; kingdom Metazoa; phylum Chordata; class Mammalia; order Rodentia; family Sciuridae; genus Marmota; species Marmota monax. The sequence continues at coordinate 7,584,882 of NW_026693008.1, read as the reverse complement.
TCACTAAATAAGGAAATGACATACCATGAAGGAGAGTCAGCAGATATAACAGGAAGATAAGCTTCTTCAAAACTTAAGGTAACAGGTTGGGGTTGTGGCTCAGGGATAGAGCACTTGCCTACCATGTATGTGAGGCACTGGGTTTGATTCTCAGCACCACATATAAAATAAAATAAAATAAAGTAAAGGTCCATCAACAACTAAAAAATAATTTTAAAAAGGTTAAGATAATAAAGCCATTTGAAAGTTATTATTAAATAAGTGCCACAGTCTGGCTGGGCACAAATGCCGCAGTCTGGCTGGGCACACAATCACGAGCCACCACACAGCTTGTAGATTCAAACAGCAACTCTTTATTCCCGAATTCACACCAGCCGTCTACAATCACGTTCTGGGGAAATCCACGTTCTCTGCCCAAATCCACCTCCACTGGGCTTCTATCTCCAAAATATACTGTCTGAATCCCGTGAGAACTCAAGGGGAACTCAGGCAGCAGGATACGCCCTATTCCCAGCAGGAATAATCTTAAACCTTAAACCTGGAACCTAAACCGGGAACGCCCTAAACACGATTATCTTAAAACCGGGAACACCCTAATCTGCCTTGGTCCTTGAGCAAGGTCACGTACATTCAATGTCACTGCAACATGGGGTACGCTGGCAAGGAAATTGTCATACCTACTTGGCTAATGGCTCCCAGCAAATAAGTATATCTAAAACCATAATAAGCAAATAGGATGCTATTAACAACAAAAGAAACCAAATAGGATTACAGAGATTATTTTTTTCATAAAAGATGAACAGGCAAAACAGCATATTGCATTCAGCTGAGGAATTAGTGATCTGAGAAAATCACCCAGAATGGAACACAGAAAGATAAAGAACCCACGATGGGATAGGTGGAGAAAGTTGGAGTTAAAGCTTTCAAATGTGGTTGTTTTGTAAGGAAATGAGCTATTTTTAAGTGTGCTAAGTCAAATATGAATGTTAAAAATTTAAGAGTAAACTATAAAGGCATAGAAACGAAACATATAATTTCAAGTTAGCCAAGATTAAAAAAAGGAATCAAATATTAATATAAAAACTTGAGATGCATCTAATTGTAGCCCTAAGTTGCCTGTTTAAAAAGTATGACTGAGTTAAGTGCTCAACCACCAAACTTGGAGAAACATTATGTTCACTAAAGTGAAAAGATAAAAACTAAGAGAATGTCTGAAATAGAAACTTAGAGAGTTTCACTTAAAGGGGAATTCTAATGGTTTTGAGCAAACTAATGAAAGTGGAAAGTTGCGTAAAGATTACTTAAGAAAAATATACAATATTAGCAATCAAAGTAGAATATTACATTGTTTATGTACAGGAGGCAACAAAAACTATACATATATATGTATAATATCTATAAAACTCACATCAATTCTCTGTGCTATTGAATTTGAAACAAATATTTTCTAGAATAATATTATTATTGAAATTGATCCAAGAAATAGAAAATCTTAAAACACTATAATGATGAAAGAAATGGTATAAGTGGTTAAAAATCTATCCTATAAAAAGTACTAGGTACAGCTGTTTCAGAGACAAGTTCTATCAAACTTTTAAGTAACTCCATACAGATTATTTGAGATAAGAAAAAGAGCCAAGAGGCTGAGTCAGGACAAATGCAAGTTTAAGGTCATCCTCAGCAACTTTTAGCCACGTCCTAAGTGACTTGGTGAAATCCTCTCTTAAAATAAAAAACAAAATGGACTGGGGGACGTGACTCAGTGATAAAGTGCACCCCTGGGTTCAATTCACAGTACAAAAAAAAAAAAAAAAGAAAAGAAAAAGAAGAAGAAAAGAAAAAAAGAACTTCCCATCTTAATTCATCAAATTGTTGCTAAACCATATGAGAAAGGAAAGAAAAAGTATAAATTCATCCATTTAATGAGCATAGTATCTAAAAATCCTAATCAAAAGATAGAAAAGGGAATCTAGCAACATGCAAAAATGTCATATCTGAGGATCCATAGGGATTTTCTCTAAAAGGGAATGATATTTAAGTATAAGAATTTTTGTAATGTAATCCATGGCATTAACAGATTTAAATGAAAATAAAATATGACCAATTCAACAAACGCAGGAAAAAAGCATTCAACAAAATCCAACACCCATGAATAATAACAAGGCTTATCAAACTAGAAAAATAAGCACTTTAATCTATGATCAAATTATATTTTTAAACCCTATATCAGTCAAGATGGGTTAGACTACAGTAATAAATAACCCCCAATCTCAGAAGCCTAACATAACATCAGAAGGTTATTTCTTGTTCACACTACATGGGGGCAACAGGAGGTTCTGCTATTCTAGTAACTCAGGGCCCCAGGCTGGTACATTTTTCCATAATGACCATCTCTTACTGAGATGGGAACAGGATGATTGGAACACTGATTTTTAAAGTTTCCTCTTGAAGGGACATATGTCATTTATGCTCATCTTCACTGGCTAAGACAACATGTAGTGGGATGTTCCCAACTCAACTGGGAGAAATAAATTTATTTTGTTTATAAACTAGTCAGTTTAAGGTACTTCATTATAAGCAGCCCAAATGGACTAAGATATTATTTTTGTATCTTCATTTGGACCTAAAAGAGAAATGTAAATGCAAAAATCTAGCCACCATTATCTCTAAGTTTTCTTCAACCTTTGCCTTTTTTTCCTAAATCATTATTTTAAAAATATTTTCCATTTTAGAAAGATTTTTAATTATTATTTTACAAATAGAAGCCTGAAGGAAAAACAGTAATTTGCCAAGAGAACATCAGTATCATGGTTCTAAATGTTATTATGATGTTTTCTTCCAGGAATTGTTGTAAAGTTTTCAGAGAGTAATCCTTCCTAAAATATTTATATTCTGTTTTTTAAAACATTTTTCCAATTTAGATTTTTAAAAAGATGAAAATAGTTTATTACATTTTAACAAGACAATGTAAAATTAATGATATTCTGCATAAATGAAGGAAAATACGAATAAATAATGACCATTTTAGAGCTTTCCATGGGTCAAATCAATCAAAAGGTGATATTTACATTGTAGATTTATTTTTCTTTCATAGATCTGCTCACACTGTAACTAAAATCAAAAGTAGTTAGAAAATCTAGATGATGTATAAGACACAGAATCTAGGTCATTCTATCATAATTGGCTCCAGTTCTTCAATACTAAGAGAACACCTTTTATGTATAGAAAGAAAATACACAGCATTAAGATGGCAATGAAGCCAATGTACTAAGTGAGAACTTGCTGTTTTTAGAATTTTTGCTAATGATGATTACATTTGAAATTCTTCCTGGAGTTTCACTAGATACAGCATTACTCATTTCCTGTCTTTAGGAAGTATTCAGAATCACTGAAGTATTGTAAAGAGGACACTCTAAGTAGTTCATGACCAAAGTTTTCAAGATTCATTAGTAAACTTTCCTAGATACTTCCACTCTACCCATGAGATAAAAACTGTATAATATAAATCTCTGTTCCATAATAGATCTATAAAAAATGAACTTGCAAGTAAACAAAGTTTCACTTGCACCTAGCTTTCAATAAAATAAACCCAGACACGAGTTGTAATTCACAAAAAGATGATTATTTTGCAAACACTGGAAGCAAATGAGTTTCCATAGCTTATATGAATATAAATGGAAGTAGGATTTTCTGACCAAGAAGAGAGTTTTTTAAATTAATACTTAACCATCCATAATATCATTTGGATATGAATAAGAAATGAGCCATTTATTTATTTATTATTAGCAAAGCACAAAGCAAGAGAGATAGTTAAAATGGAAAGAATGACGACCTCTGAGAAAGGTGGAAGTCAAGAGTTTCCAAACGAGTTAATCCCATGGATAAAGTATAAAAATTACAGTTAATGAAAGTAATTTGTATTAAAGAGAAACTGCCAGTGGACTTTAATGCCTGAGAGGTGCCTGCAGTGTTCTGATGAATGGCATGTAATAAAAGACAGGAGCACAAGGATGCGCTGTGTGCTGTGTGCTCTGATAATACCCTGGAAGCTCTAAACTGTAGCCCCTCAGAGAGGTCCTGGGCCAATGAGGTAGCTGATGAGGAAATTAACACCTCCAGAGACACAAGGACCTACTGGCAAAGAAAATTAAAGCTGAAATGCCTGCAAACTGTCTCTCTGTTCCAGAAAGGATACCAGCCTCTGCCATGAAGATGTGAAATACAGTGAGAACTTTGTCCATTTCCTTCTTCCCAAGAGTAATTAATGGGATGTAGCTGGTTTTGTGTGTGTGTATAAAAAATGCTATGTTCGCCAGGTCCACTAGAGATTATAAACAGCTGGAGAAAAGACATTGTGTCTGCCATTACTGATGAGCTCTTTGAAAGGCTTGGTGTGAGGCACTGCATACGGCAAACAACAGCTCCCCACCTGCTGGAATGCTGTGTTCAGCTCTGCCATGGCTTGCTCTTTCATGTCCTTAGGGTCTTAATTCAATGTTAGACGTTCTTACCATCACCCTTCTAAAGTGGATCTTTCCATGAACTTCCTTATTTACTCTGTGCATTTACTTGTTGACCCTTTAGTTTTTGATTTGTTTTGTTTTGTTAACCTGCTTTTCTTCCCTGCCTCTCTCCTGAAACATAAACGTAGGATTTTATTTGTCTTGATCACTGAAAATATTCTTAGCAACTGCGCTTGGCACATAGTGGCACCTATACAATATTTATTGAATAAAGTTTATCAAATATAAAGAATATAAAAAATGTTTTCTGAGTACATGATCACAAAGCAACGAATGAATAAAGGAATAAGTCTCTTTTCAAAGGAAGGCATTTATAATACTTTATTAATAATGTATGAGGTCTAATTGTAGTCCCCCCATCCTCAACAATCTATGGTCACCTTCCTGAGAACCAAATATCCATGGGTCATCCAGAAGAAGTAGTAATAGCTAAGTACTAGAACTCACCATAGTCACAAATGCAGAACTATTCATAATATTTCACTAAGGATAACTTGTGGAGAACCACTGTTTGTATAGTTTGTACAGCACTGAGCATGTCAACTTGAATGTTTTAGCACTTGAGTATAACAGTTCAAGCTAAGAAACTGACAACAGCACCTTTTCAACTAAGAAAAACGATACATTCATCTACAGCCAGGTTTCTTCAGCTATGACCTCAAAGAGAAGCTCAGCAATAAGCTGCTCACCTCCTCTAAGCGACTAAACGGCTGCATGTCTAAAGGCTGAATGTGAAAAGGTGTGTTCAATAAATATTCATTGAATATTAAATATTCTTGAATGTTCGAACTTTTCATTCATATTGAATGAATGGATCACACTCCCCGCAAATAATATCCTTACCTTAGATGACTTTCATGGTCTCTGTTTGCTGAAAATATATGCCTTAAAGTAAATTAGGTTTCAGCAGGTGCAGTGGCACACGCCTGTAATCCCAGAGGCTCGAGGGGCTGAGGCAAGATTGAGAGTTCAAAGCCAGCCTCAGCAAAAGCAAGGGGCTAAGCAACTTAATGAGGCCCTGTCTCTAAATAAAAGACAAAATAGGGCTGGGGATGTGGTTCAGTGGTCAGAGTACCCCTGAGTTCAATCCTGGGTACCAAAACCAAAACCAAACAAAATGTAAATTAGGTCTCAAAACAATTATTCTAGATAGTTGGCAAAATATGGAAATTTTAAATAGGTTCAAAATGTCACTGATTTAGTAACACTACTACTGCTGCTAAACACACAGTAGGGACTGGCTTAGTAGTAGAACCCTTGTTTAGAATGCTCAAGGCCCTGAGTTTGATTTCCAGCACTGCAAAAGAGCAAGCAAGCGAATAAACAAAACCCACATAGTAATATTAAGGTATTAAGTTCTAAGATACTAGTACTTTTTATATAATGCTTGTGTCAACCCTATTAGAGAGGCTAGCATTAGTATTCTCATTTTACCAATGAGGGACCTGGAACAAAGAGATTAAATGATGCGTATAGGGTTTCACAGCCAGCAAACTGAGAGTCAAACCTTGGCATTCTGGTGTCAGGGTACCTGCTGTTCATTTCGGATTTATCCAGTGCTACTGCAAGATGTCTGCCTGCAAGTGTATTATCATCAGTATGTGACCAGTTAAGTACCAAAACTGAGAGTAAGTGAAACTTACATGCCAATCTGACATTGCAACAATATCCAAATGAGTGTTGGGCAGGGTACAGGGACTTGGGGGTTGTTACAGGCACGTGGCAGGCATCATGTGGCCCTCACTGTGGAATGGTTCTATGTTGAATGATATACTGGCCTAAGAAAAATAAGAATCGAAAGGAAAAAGAAAACCCACTTGGTTCTTCCAATAGTTTGATAAATCTGTTTTCTTTTTGATAAATCTTGATCTATGTCAATTTCATTTGAATTCTCAGAAGATTTTTTCCTTCTTAGGTGGGAAAGAACACTAGGAGAGTCAATTTTTGCCTGTACCCATCAGATAAAAAAATACAAAAATATTTTGAGGTTTAATCAAATTTACATTTATAAATTTAGTGCATATTTTAATGAAGATATATAAGAGCATTTCAATGTGAAACCCAGGTTTGCCTTTACTGCATGAAATTATAATGTTTAACCATCTTTAAGATACATTAAAATATTCCTCCATAAGGTATATTAAATATTCCTCCTGTACAAAAAGAGAAAGGCTTTTTGCAAAAACACTAAATACAATGAAAAATATTTAACTTACATTTTTAATTTGTAAGACACTTCCCACCACTACCAATCAAAATCAATTACCTAATTGATTCTAACTCCATATTTTGGCTTTCTAGTGATTTAGAAATGGACTTAAATCAGATAAGAAACTTATAAAGGAAGAAATATGTCTGAAAAAGAATACAATGATAATGAATGTCTCTACTATCACAAAGAAAAAAATGAGATATCTTATATATATATTGATTTTCCACTAAATGATGCATCTCCTTTAAAGAGTTGTGTGTGTGTGTGTGTGTGTGTTTAATGGAATGAATGAAGTTCGAAATGCAAAGCATACTTTTTGGTGAATGCAAAACAAACTTTTTTGTAAAAGAAACATCCTGGCCATAATTCAGAATCCTTTTGCAAAAGCCTATAAACTCTGAAGCAGGGACCCAGTACTGTGTGATTGCCTGAATTATTAAATTACTATTTACCCCCAACCCTGGGCTCAGAATACTACAAAATTCCTGGGATCTCCTCTTGGTGAATTTCTTTCTTTTTTTCTTTCTTTTTGTACCAGGCATTGAACTCAGGGGCACTCCACCACTGAGCCACATCTCCAGCCCTATTTTGTATTTTATTTAGAGATAGGGTCTCATTGAGTTGCTTAGTGCCTCGCTTTTTGCTGAGACTGACTTCAAATTTGTGATCCTCCTGCCTCAGCCTCCAGTCACACTAGGATTACAGTCATGCGCCACCCCACACCTGGCTCCTTTTTGTGAATTTCTAAGGAGATACTTCCACCCATCTCCATCATCCTTTCCTTTTCCTACCCTTCCACTTTTAAAACTCTGCCTTCCTAGGTAACTCCAGAGACAGAACTACAAAGAAAAGAAACACACACGCTTAAGCACACATACACGCAGGTGAGTGCTGAGCAGTGTTCTGTGGGCTGCTGAGATTCATTACAGATGGTTGAGGCTTGAAGGATGATGGTTAGATAAGAGAGGCATACTTGATCTTCTATCATTCTGATAAGAATTCTATGAGGCAGAGAAAACGCATATGCCATTATCCTCATTTTTTTTTTTTAATGGAGAAACTGCAGCACACAAAGAAAGTTAAGTAACTTGCCCAAGGCACCAAGCAAATTAGTGTCAGAGAATTCAGGTCTTTAAAACCTGAACTCTTCCATTCAGATTATAATAGTGCATTCCTCCTTCTGCAGTCTTCCCTATACATATTTTATCCAAGTACAATATGTGTCTAAATCGTACTTTATGTGTATGCATTTCTTGACACCTCAACCAAATCATCAAATTATAATTTCCTATTGTTTTCTTTCAAATGTCAGCTTTTGAAATGATACCATAAATCTTTCAAACATGAAATGAGCAAGAAGAGGAGAGAAAGGATGATGTGGAAGCAAAATATAGGAACAGTTTTAATGACTTTGTTTGGAGAAAGAACCAAGAGATTAAAAAAAGGAAAAAAAAAACAAAAACAAAAAAAACAAAAACAAAAAAAACAAAGCAAATAAAACCAAAACAATCCCACCCCAGGGCTGGGTGGGGGGATTTCTTTAGGATCGAGTTTTGCCTCTTTGCCTCTTTGTGCAGTAGGTGGCGCTATGGTACTGCTTGTTAGGCTTCAGGAAGGCTATAAGGCTGAAGAACACAGTCCAATTCACTCTTAAGATATCCATTTTCTTTTGCATTTTCAAATGTTCCCTTTCTGTTTTTGAAACGTTTTTCCTCCGTGCCCTGAGCACCTTCAAGCTGCACTATCTGCATCCCTTTTTCTCTGCAATGACAGAGGCTTATCACCCTCATTGTACATCCTTATGATGATGCACTTTGAGGAAGATAGCAGGAGCTGGGGTGCGCAAAGCACCCGCCTTCCTCTGTGCCATCACTCAAGAGGGTTTCCCCATAATTTCTCAAATATATTTTTTAGTTCTGAAATAGGACCCTGATGCAACTGGGAAATTTCCAGAACCATCATGTCTTCATATTTTTAATTACAAGGCAGCAGGAATGATTGTCAGTATTCTCTCATAAAATATACTATTTTATTTTATTCGAAATTTTATTAAAAGTAAAAGGCATTAAGGTATTTCTAAGTTGGCTAAGTAATGTTGAAGGGGAAAAATATTCCTTTTTAGGAGTATGTAAGAATCAAAAAAGTTCACCTCTAAATAGGGGGGACTCGGTGTCTACTGTGACTGGATGATTAACTTTTTGTGTCAACTTGACCAGGCCCTGGGGGTACCCAGAGATTTGGTTAAACATGATTCTGGGTGAGTCTGTGAAGGTGTTTTTGGGTGAGATTAACATTTGAATGAGCAGACAGAGTAGATTGCCTCCCAAATGTGGGTGGACCTCATCCAACCCATTGGACACCTGAATAGAAGAATAGGGAGAAAGGAGCCATCTCTGCCTGTCTTCAAGCTGGGACATCAGTCTTCTCCTGCCTCGGAACTTGGACTTGGACTTGGACTCAGACCAGAACTAACACTGGCTCTTCTGGTTCTTTAGATTCAGACTGAAGCTATGCCATCAGCTCTGCAGTTGGCTGAGCATAGACTCTGGGAATTCTCAGCCTCCATCTCTGCATAAGCTCATGAACTAATTCCCTATAGTAAATACACAATGCGCATGCGCACACACAGAGCTCTGTTTATCTGGATAACACATATTATTATGATACTTATATGTTTAATTGCTTGACATAAATGAAATGAAAAAAATGTATTTAATTATAACATCAATTCCTTTCTTGGTAACACCAAACTTGGGTTTTTGATTAACAACCTGTAAGAAAACTATGCTTAGATTTAAAAAAAAAAATACTTTATACTGTTAACAAAAAAAGCTAACGTGGCGACTGGCCAAAGGAAACAAAGCTCTTACCTCTCTGTCTTTCTGCTATCTGGAAGAGTCCATTTAGATTCCATGTGGCAATGCACATGGGTGCCTTCACTTACTCTTCCTACCAGGAAAATATTCAGAGCTGTTACCCTAAATGGCTGTGGTTTACCCTCCTTCTAATTTTTTTTTAAATTTTTTATTGTGGGTTATTCAAAACATTACAAATTTCTTGACATATCATATTCCACACTTTGATTCAAGCGGGTTATGAACTCCCACCTTCACCCCATACACAGATTGCAGAATCACATCAGTTACACATCCATTGATTTACATATTGCCATACTAGTGTCTGTTGTGCTCCGCTGCCTTTCCCATCCTCCACCCTCCCCCCTCCCCACCTCTCCCCTCCCCTCCCCTCCTCTCTCTCTACCCCCTCCACTGTATAACCCTGAGGGTCTCCTTCCATTACCATGCAATTTCCCTTCTCTCTCCCTTTCCCTCCCACCTCTCATCCCTGTTAAATGTTAATCTTCTTCTCCTGCTCTTCGTCCCTACTCTGATCTTAGTTACTCTCCTTATATCAAAGAAGACATTGGGCATTTGTTTTTTAGGGATTGGCTAGCTTCACTTAGCATAATCTGCTCTAATGCCATCCATTTCCCTGTAAATTCTATGATTTTGTCATTTTTTAATGCAGAGTAATACTCCATTGTGTATAAATGCCACATTTTTTTTATCCATTCGTCTATTGAAGGGCATCTAGGTTGGTTCCACAGTCTTGCTATTGTGAATTGTGCTGCTATGAACATCGATGTAGCAGTGTCCCTGTAGCATGCTCTTTTTAGGTCTTTAGGGAATAGACCAAGAAGGGGAATAGCTGGGTCAAATGGTGGCTCCATTCCCAGCTTTCCAAGAAATCTCCATACTGCTTTCCAAATTGGCTGCACCAATCTGCAGTCCCACCAGCAATGTACAAGTGTACCCTTTTCCCCACATCCTCGCCAGCACTTGTTGTTTTCTAATTTTTAAGATACAGAAACATACAGATTTAAAATGTGTGACATACACAGAACTCCAAGTCCACAAAATTTGTTAAGTAAGAAATTTATTTATCTTAATAAGATAACTTAAATAGAGAGGTTTGGTTTTATTCTTTTTTTTTATTTAATTAAAAAAATTTTTCGATACTGGGCATTGAATCCAGGGGCACTGTAACACTGGGCTGAACCACCTTATTTTTATTTTGAGACAAGGTCTTGCTAAGGTGCTCAGGCTGGCCTCAGATTTGTGATCCTCCTGCCTCAGCCTCCTGAGTAACTGGAATTACAGGTGTACAGCAACACCCTTGGCTAAATAAAGAGATTTTTCAGACTAGAGTCACATTTACTGGCTTCCTACTGTGTCCTAAGCCAGGGGAACACAAAGTATGGCCTGTTACCTATTTGTTACTGAGCTACAAAGACAGCAGCTAGAATCAGAAGGTAAATCAATTTTATCATCAAGCAGGCATTTCATGTTAGCAAGAATTTTTCAAACACAGTGCTACATTATCTTTGGCCCAAGTTCTTTATTTCACTGGAATAGCCTCTTTGAATGCATTGTTCTAGGCCCTTCTAGGTGTTCTCATATGTTATTTTGTTATTTATAATAGCTAGCATTTATTGAATTCTTATTATGAGCTCAGTACTTACACCAAATCATTTAATCCTCACAAAAGCCTTGTGAAATAAGTACTGTTGTTATTCACTCAACAAATGAGAAAAAAGGAAGCAGAGAGTTCACAGAGTAAGTGATGAGCTGGGATATAAACTAGGGGCTCTGGCGCTAGAGCATGTGCTGGCCACTTTACAGCCTCTCTTGAAATTTGAATCCTGGTGACAAATCAGTGAGGGGGACATTGTTGTCTTGTTTCAAAGCTGAGAAGAGACAATGTTCCAAGTCTGTGAATTTCCCCCAAAGTTTTTTCTCTGCCCTTTTTCTCTGGCATCCTCTAAAGATGTCCCCAAGATCAAGGCATTATGGGGCAATGCAGAAATATCATGGTACATGGCCTCGATCCTCATGAAGCTCACATACTCATGGAAGAAATATCACCAACTGAAAGGTTATCCTGCCCCAGGCTTGGAATAGTATCTATGGGGATGGGAGGTTGCTAATGAGTTATTTTAAAGACACACCCCATACCCTAAGCCTTGAAAATGGACAGATCTAGTCACACAAGATTACAATAACTCATATACCTCCTTCTATCTTTTACCCAGTAATGAAATACAGGAAGAGGGACAAATAGGTCCTGCTCTCAATAGTAATGTCAGGACAGCCTCCCTGTGGAGTCTGGCTTCTGCCTTGGGGAGACAAAAGCAAAGAGTTACATAAGCAAGAATCTCCAGAGGCAAGGTCAGGGCCGCATATACATTCTGTTCTCCAAAATGGGATGGCGAGTTCCAGAGTCCAGGTACTACCCACTCAATTGGTCTTGCATAGAATTGGCATCTGTGCTATTGAATAAAATGACCTAAAGTACTAACCCAGATTTGAAGGTCACCATAATTAAAGTCTTGAGACTTAGGGCAGCAGTGTTTCTTTGGGTGTGTAGCTGCCTAACAGCAAGTCGTTCATGGTCACGGCAGAATCTGCAGGTTGGCAGAGACTGCAGTGAAAGAGTAAATAGGGTTACAGTTTAGGGGGAGGAGGCTCCCAAATACCTGCTTTCTAGAACACTAGGTTAGAAGCAAAATTCTGAAGTCTGACAGGCCTGGTTTAAATACCCTTCCTGTCTCTTACACACCGTGTGACCATGAAGAACGTGGCTGTCTTCTATAAGTTCACTAAATCTGTAAAATGAGGCTAATAATAATTTCACAAGAGACTCTTGAGGATTAAACTATATGCCACATGTAAAGGGCTTCGCATAGTACCTGGCCTAAGACTTAAAACAATAAAATAATCCACACAGAGTCCTCACTGTGTGCCAAACACCATTTAAGAAAACTCTACACCTATTAACCCATTTGTACTTCACAATAATTCTGTTAGGTGGCATGGTGGACTGTATCATTATTGTTATTATTCATAAATTGCCTTACTCCTATTGTGCAGGGGGAGAAACATCCCCATCCAATGGGGTTGGCCATGTGATAGACTTAAGTCAATGAAACTGGCCTGACATGACACAGAAGATGTTCTAAAAAGATCCTATCACAGTACTGACCCTGGGCCCGGTGCTGAGGCACACGCCTGTAACCCCAGCAGCTCGGGAAGCTGAGGCAGGAGGATCCGAAGTTCAAAGCCAGCCTCAGCAAAAGTGAGGCCCTAAGCAACTCAGGGAGACCCTGTCTCTAAATAAAATACGAAATAGGGCTGGGGATGGGGCTCAGTGGTCAAGTGTCCCTGAGTTCAATCCCTGGTACTTGTCCCGCCCCCCCCCCCCAAAAAAAAAACCCCTCAAAACCCAATACTGACTCCAAACTAGGGGCTGCTCCTTTAGCCTGCATCAGAATGAAAAGGACAGGCAGGACAGAGCCACACCGTACCAGGAGCCAGAAATAAAGCTTGTCATCATAAGCCATGAAGATTTGAGGCTAATTTTGGTACTATTATTGATCTCATTTTTAACTGAGAAAATTAAGGCATAGAGTGGTAAGTCATTTGTCCAAAGTGACACAGCTGGTAAGCATTACCTTTTCAGTGCCTCTCAGCATCACTGTGGTAGGTGAGGACTCAGACACGTAGGAAGGTTTCTTATCAGCCAGCCCTGACAGGGAAACTCAGTGATGCAAGAGAAGAGGAAAGAGGTCAAGGTCCCCGTGATGGGGTAGCTGGAGATTCTGCAGATCTCTGAGTGCAGTAGGAGCAGATGCCCATGTGAACACAGATTAAGGGAGATTTGAACAAAGTCAGTGGAACTTATGCTATATATGGTGGAAAACTAGAAGTCACTGGAGTTTGGGAAACTAGGGAAGAGACCATGAGACTAATAGGCAGCCTATGGCCTTGAAAATCATGGGAGCGAGGAGGCTGCTCCAGGCTTGAGACAGGGATCTAGAATAGGGTGAGCACAGTGGCAATGTCAACAGAGGTGACAAGACAGATGTTTAGTGACTGTCTGAATGTGCAAGGGTCACCTATTCCCACCCATGCTTGTTAAGTGGAAGGAGGGAGGGATGGACAAAGGAATTCTGAAGTATCAAGTAGGGGGGGACAACAGTACTGACGGTACCCAGGTGTGGGAGATACACGTCTTGCACACTTAAATGGACCCTTGGCCCTCTCATTGGGCTGTTGTAGTTGATCGTTAGAGCTAACTTAGATCCCTGATCTGATCTGATCTGTTAACAGATCTTAACAGGGCTCCAGGGTTTGTATTTAAAACACAAGAAAAATCCAATTTCCGCATGGACAATTTAGCATAGAAATGCAAGCTCTGAATGTTCTGGTTTTGTCCCTCTGTGCCATGAGCAACTTGTGGCTTCAGTTCTCTCAGTTTGCGTGAGTTCCCTGAGGTGGCTGGGAATGAGATATGGATCAAACGTGCCCAGAGGTGTGTGGCGATGGGGAGGTGTTTCAGCTTCAAGACACCAGTGGACGTGTTGAGCGGTCTACTGTGGCCTGCGCGTCAGGGGAAGCGAGCGGTGATAATAGTAAGGACATGCGCTTGGTGCTCATTTTTTCAAGAGAGGAAATGATAAACTGATGATAAGATCTGGAAACAAAATCCTTATCAAGGTGGCCAGGTTGCTGTGACAGCCTGATAAGAAGGAGGTTTGGGGACACTGATGAAGGTCCTCCGATTTAGAGATCGGGAAACTGGAACCGTTCTGAGCCTGTCAGTGCAGGAGACAGGGGAGACTCCAGGGGGATCACAGAATGCTTTGAGGTTGGAGGAGGCAGAAGACAGGTCCCGCTGGAGGACATACAGGATGTGATGAAGGACACTGGAGGGTTTGTTCTGGGAAGCAGAACAGTGTGTGTCCTTCTCTCTCCAAAAAGAAAGACCCATTTGGAGAGTTTCTGAGCCAGACTTGAAGAGCTAACAACTAAATTGGGGCTTAGGTGAATGATAATGGAAAAGACTCCAGTTTTTGACTAAAGTTGAGGTCCCTGATAGAAATGGACTCCACTATAAAAGGACATCATCCACTGAAAGTGGGGTTAAGAACCCTAAGTGGGATGGAAACAAAGAAAATTGGATTTAAAGTATGGAAAGTACAAGTTCATCTATTAATTCCAAATTTATTAAAACTAAGATGCAATTGGAATTAAAGAAATAGAAGAGTTAGAAAAAAGTAAATTCTAAGAGCTAAAGCTTGCTTGCAAGATGGGAAGGGAAAAAAATGAAAGAGCCCCAGGAGATTTAAATCAACATTAAAATAATTAACACACACCATAAATTATAATAAACATGCTTAGTCTCTACACTTTAACCTGTAGAGATTTTTATTTATTTTTTTATTTTTCCCAGTAGGGGGTTGAACTAGGGCCTCACACAGGCAAGGGAGTTCAATCCCTGCTCCACCACTAAACTACATTGCCAGCCCAGTCCTTAGAGACTCTCTGATATGCTGTAGAAACACAGGACTCAACAGACTGCGTCTGCAGGACTGAATGGATCCTGAGAAGGCACACACGGGAATGATGCTTAGGGTTGTAGTTTTAGGAGAAGACCTTTGTGAACTTCTAGAGCAGAGAATTACCAGGCAATCTTCCTGACTGGGGTGGCCTCAGACAGAAAAGAATGTGACTATATAGGAGTCATTGGCTTCCGAAGCACACTGCCAATTAGTGTGGCTTGAGGAAAGGACACAAAGGTGATATGTGCCAGGCGCAATGGTGCACGCCAGTAACCCCAGGAGCTCCGGAGGCGGAGGCAGGAGGATAGGGAGTTCAAAGCCAGCCTTAGCAATGGCGAGGCCCTAAACAACACAGTGAGACCCTATCTCTAAGTAAAATACAAAAGAGGGCTGGGGATGTGGCTCAGGGGGAGAATGCCCCTGAGTTCAATCCCTGGTAATAATAATAATAATAATAATAATAGCCATGAAGAAGGGATTCCCAAACTAAGAATATTCTAAATTGAAAAGGTGAACTATACAGTAACTACTGGCATTTTTAAATACCCAGTGCGTGCTGAGATGCCTTGTGATTGGCCATCATCTTAGCCATTTACCAAGAAGTCAGGAAGTTGGGTTCGGAGCACATGGACTGTGAGGGTGGGTGGGACTGAGCTGTGCCCAGTTCTGTCAACCTGTTCAGAGGCCTTGGGACCTCAGTTTCCCCATCTTCAAAAAGGAACTAATACTTACCTCTTACTCTGGAATGGTTGAGAATATGCTGACATGAGTGTCCAGCACGTGCACACGCACACACACTGAATAAATATTAAGCTTCTGTCCTAAGGGATAAGTGGTCCCAGCCTAAGAGTCACATCTCGATTTCTAAACAAAGGTCACTGGGAAAAACTAATGCTTCTAAATGGCATAACCAATAATGGCTTTAGTGCAAGAAAAGCTAGTAGAAATATTTTTTAAATGTGAAATTAGTCACTTATTCAGTAAATTTTATTGAGCAACAATCAAGCTAGACTCTTGTTTATTATTAATTAAAAATATGATTCAGAATTCAAAAATCCAAAACCATCTTTTTAGTGATATATACTAAGAACTATCATTGGTGATACTTCACTTTTGATTTTGCATCCTAGTCACCATAACAACAACAACAAACATATATATAAGTTATAAATAAACACTATAGAGAATGTTGAATTTTATGTTCTATTATTCCTACTGTCACCCACAAATCTGTTCTGCTTGGTGTGATGTTCAAGGGGAATGGGGGATGCCAAATCAATGATTATGGACTTATTAATTGGGATTGGTACTCTTCTTCCTCATTTTTCTTCCTCACCCCAGTAACAGCTACTGTTTATACAAAAAGGAGAGCATTCATGACCTTCTTTGAGGAAGAACTAGCATTTGTCCAGCTTAAAAAGCACTTTGTTTTTATCTTAATCCCTACATTAAGCAACATTTTCTCCTTCACATATTTAGAAATAGAAGTCCCAAAAAATTAAGTCACTTGCCTGGTTAATGATGGAGGTATGACCTTATCCAATTTCTGACTGAAAATCCTGTGTTCTTTCCTGTGGTTATATGATAGCAAATTAAAAGACTTATTTGATAAGCATTTCAAGAGTTACCAGAGGGGGAGAAATATTCAATCACACTAAAAATGCCACACAGATGGGAAAAAAGATTGCAAACGTTTTAAAAATTATGAAACACACTATGATTCTCAGTCATCTGAAGGTAGATATTCATTTACACCATATAACAACCTAGTTTTCTCTCTCTCTCTTTCTCTCTCTCTCAGACACAGCTATGATGGGTGGACGCGACATAGATAAGTGTCACAGTTGTGTAGAAGCTCAATGAACATTTGCTGTGCATGCCTATTAGCCAGAAGCAACTTATTGGTGTTTGTAGGTGTTATGCAACCAAGTCTACTTAAGGGATTCAGACACTGAGTTAATACTTGGCGATTTAGATATGTTTCAGAATAGCAAGTCATAGGCTGCTTTTATAGTTGGAGGATATTTCTACAACGATTCTTTACATTTCTAAACCAATAGTCAGATGCCAAAGCAACCCTAAGGTATTCCCATCAAAGATCCAAGTTGAGGATATAAGATACTGTGTGGATAGGGTTTGTCAAGATACGAAATGGATGAAGTCTCAATTTACTGGGACATAAGTCTGAAGACAGTTGTTATCTATTTTCCAAATATGATATGAAAATGGAACAACTGAGCTACCTGACTAAATGATAAACTATGTCTGATGATGGTAAAAATTAGTCAATCTTGATTTCGCTACTGCATGGCATTCTAGGAAGGTGGGAAAACTAACTGCAGGAAGAAGGCAGAAGAGACTGTAATGAACTAGAACACACTAGCTACAGCATGATAAAGGTTCTCTAATCTCACATTCATTTCCCCCAATGACTGGGGGTCTTTTCCAAATTGCTTTTGCTTAAGACTAAACACAGAAGCAGCTCACTTACCAGACACACTGGATTAACTGGCATTCTCTTTTTTAAAAAATGTACCTACTTCTGCTGCCCCTGGCTGTTCCCACCTAATAAAGGTCTGGAGATAGCTGGGTAGTAGGGCTCTACTGCCAACACTTTCAAGGTGAGCAAATCTGAGAATGAAATAGTGACCCAGTTTTAGGACACAGGACTCAAGCTACAAAGATAACTCTGTGTGAGAACAAGGATCTTTGTTTTCTTTACTGATGTATCTTAATGACCTGGTTAGTTTCTGATAATAGGTGCTCAATAAAAATGTGATAAGCCAGTAAAAGTTTGTAGCACCCACCCAGCACCTGAGGAACAGGAAGAGATCTTTTCCTTCTTCAACCCTGGATGCTTCCTGGAGCCATCAAAAGACATTTGAGACACAAATGAGAGAATGAAAGTGTTTTATAAAATATAATATGTCATACTAATTGAAGGAGTTATTATTACTAGTAATTATCATGGTAAGGTTGGTAAAGACCCTCTAGCCTCTGGAGACATGGCTGCTACAATGAAAAATCTTTTGTTCAGAGTGCAAACTAGAGTTCTACATTCCAAATTTGCCTCTTGGTACTTTCCAACATTTACATTTTAAAATTTTACTTACCAACCTTTTAAAATTGTGAGATGTCATAAGAAATCTGAATTTCCCAATTCCCTTGAAACACTGGAAGATTGGGCAAACCCTGAGCCTGCTTTCCTATGTGGTTCTGGTCAATGGATTGGAGCCTGCCACGGCTTTAACCAGAGCTCCAGCTCTCGGGCCTGCATAATCCCACCGCCCCTATATGCTCATTTTCACTGCCTGTCCAGCCTTGGGTAAGTCCATGATCTGTTCAGCCCAGCACTAGCAAATACCAGCACACTACTTCTTATAGAACTTTATCTCCAACTTGGGGCTATAGTAGGTTTTCATAGTAGGCTTTCTTAGAGAAACTGCCTTATAATGGATTTTTTAAAAATATATTTGTTTTGGTTGTAGATGAACACAGTAGCTTTATTTATTTGTTTATATTTTTATTTATTTTTATGTGGTTCTGAGGATTGAACCCAGTGTCTCACACAGGCTAGGCAAGTGCTCTACCACTGAGCTACCCAGCCCTACAATGGGGTTCTTAAATCCCTGTGTAACCTGTTTCCTTTGAATAGATAATATGTTGGCCCTAATTCTTCACTCTACACGCTCTCCATATCCTTTGCCATTTAACATTTTTTTTCTGATTTAAAAAAATTCATTTGTTCTCTTTAGATATACATGACAGTAGAGTGTATTTTGACATATTATAAATAACATGGAGTATAACTTATTCTAATTAGGATCTCATTCTTGTGGTTGTACATGATGTGGAATTTCACTGGTCATGTATTCATATATGAACATAGAAAAGTTAATCCGATTCCTACTTGGGCAGGCTGTATTCTCTCTTTTTTGGGGGTGTATTGGAACTCAGGGGTACTCAACTACTGAACCATATCCTCAGCCCTATTTTGTATTTTATTTATTCATTTATTATTTTTTATTAATTTTTTATATATAGGACAGCAGGATGCATTATAATTTATATTACACTTATACAGCACAATTTTACGTTCTCTGGTTGTATATAAAGTATATTCACATCAATTCATGTCTTCGTACATGTACTTTAGATAATGATGTCCATCACATTCCACCATCGTTTCTAATCCCCTACCTCCTCCCTTTTCCTCCCACCCCTCTGCCCTATCTAGAGTTCCTCTATTCCTCCCATGCTCCCCCTCCCTACCCCACTATGAGTCACACTGCTTATATCAGAGAAAACATTCGGCATTTGTTTTTTTAGGACTGGCTAACTTCACTTAGCATTATCTTCTCCAACTCCATCCATTTACCTGCAAATGCCATGATTTTATTCTCTTTTATTGCTGAGTAATATTCCATTGTGTATATATGTCACATTTTCTTTATCCATTCATGTACTGAAGGGTAACTATGTTGGCTCCACAGTTTAGCTATTGTGAATTGTGCTGCTATAAACATTGATGTGGCTGTGTCCCTGTAGTTTGCTGTTTTTCAGTCCTTTGGGTATAAAACAGAGAGGGATAGCTGGGTCAAATGGTGGTTCCATTCCTGGTTTTCCAAGGAATCTCCATACTGCTTTCCATATTGGCTGCACCAATTTGCAGTCCCACCAGCAGTGTATGAGTGTGCCTTTTCCCCACATCCTCGCCAACACTTATTGTTGTTTGTCTTCATAATGGCTGCCATTCTGACTAGAGTTAGATGATATCTTAGAGTAGTTTTGACTTGCATTTCTCTGATTGCTAGAGATGATGAACATTTTTTCATATATTTGTTGATTGATTGTATATCCTTTTCTGAGAAGTGTCTGTTCAGGTCCTTGGCCCATTTATTGATTGGGTTATCTGCTTTTCTGGTGTTTAGCTTTTTGAGTTCTTTATATATCCTAGAGATTAGTGCTCTATCTGATGGGTTAGGGATAAAAATTAGCTCCCAGAATGTGGGCTCTCTGTTCACTCACAGATTGTTTCCTTTGCTGAGAAGAAACTTTTTAGTTTGATTCCATCTCATTTATTGATTCTTGGTTTTAATTCTTATACTATAGGAGTCTTATTAAGGAAGTTGGGGCCTAATCCCACATGATGAAGATTAGGGCCTACTTCTTCTTCTATTAGACGCAGAGTCTCTGGTTTAATTCCTAGTTCCTTGATCGAGTTAAGTTTTGTGCATGGTGAGAGATAGGGGTTTAATTTCATTTTGTTGCATATGGACTTCCAGTTTTCACAGCACCATTTGTTGAAGAGGCCCCGATGTATGTTTTTGTCACCTTTGTCTAATGTAAGATAATTGTAATTTTGTGGGTTAGTCTCTGTGTCCTCTATTCTATTCCATTGGTATACCAGTCTATTTTGGTGCCAAAACCATGCTTTTTTGTTACTATTGCTCTATAGTATAGGTTAAGGCCTGGTATAGTGATGCCACCTGCTTCATTCTTCTTATTTTTCCAGATGAATTTCATGATATTTTTTTCTATTTCTATGAGGAATGCCATTGGGATTTTGATTGGAATTGCATTAAATCTGTATAGTGCTTTTGGTAGTATGGTCATTTTGCTAATATTAATTCTGACTATCCAAGAGCAAGGTAGATCTTTCTATCTTCTAAGATCTTCTTTGATTTCTTTCTTTAGGATTCTGTAGTTTTCACTGTAGAGATCTTTCACTTCTTTCATTAAGTTGATTCTCAAGTATTTTATTTTTTTGAGGTTATTGTAAATGGGGTAGTTTTCCTCATTTCCCCTTCAGAGGATTTGTTACTCATATACAGAAATGCCTTTGATTTATGGGTGTTGATTTTATATCCTGCTACTTTGCTGAATTCATTTACTAGTTTTATTTAGAGACAAGGCCTCACTGAGTTGCTTAGCGCCTTGCCATTACAGAGGCTGGCTTTGAACTCTCAATCCTCCTGCCTCAGCCTCCCAAGTTGCTTGGATTATAGGCATGCACCACTGTGCCCAGCTTGTATTCTCCTTTTCTTAACTTTAATTATGGATTTGAACATGAACTTGCTTTAACCAGCAGAACAAGGCATAAGAAATAGTGTGAGAGTTCCAAGCCTAGACTGTGACTGGGCTTGTATGTTTCTGTTCATTCAGTTCTGTCTCTGTCATTGCCATAGGACTTTGGTAGCTTCTGGTTTCCTTAGTCTGGTCCCTAGAATAAACCCTAGAGCCCCAACCCCAGTGAGGAACCAAGCTCAGCCACATCCATGTTCATGGTATTCACCCAAACAAGATCAGCCAGCTCCAACCTGTCCCATAGATGCATGAGAAATATGACATAGTGTTTTGAAACCACTGAATCTTGGAGTAGCTTGCTATGCACAAAAAATTAGCCAATACAGTTTTAAACAAAGTTACCTTATACAGCAGTGTTCTGTGATATATACCACTCTGCTGAAATCTTTGAATATAACATATTTATGAATTTGTTTTGCTGGAAATGGAAAACCAAGGCTTGAAGCATGCTAAGCAAGTGCTCTACCACTGAGCCACACCCCCAGCCCTAATTTTATATGAATTAAATTTCCTATTTATATTCAGTCATTTTATATCTCTTTAGATAAACTAAACTGACATGAAATAATAATACTGATAACATCTTGCTTAATCTCCTCCCACACTATATTTCTAGATAGACAATAACTGTCATAGAATTATCATTAGCTCTTATTGTCATAAAAGTTTCAATACATTAATGTAATTAAATGTTTTCATCGGCTGATCCTTAATCTTCTTTGGTGGTCAATAGAGACTACATTATTTGTGAACTAATCAAATTTAGGTATTGATTACTTTTGTTTCTAGATTTGATGAGGCCTGAAAGACAATATGAAGACGCAAATCCTCATTTACAGAATATCCTAGCTAAAAAGAATGAGAAGAGGACAAATGTAGTTTTCAAAGATAAGCATCTCTTATTTCTTTAGGAAAACTGAAAGTATGTCCTATAGATACAAGTAAATATGTTTTAGTAATTTGGGGCTATAGAACAAGGGAGATATTCTGTAAGACAGTTATTCATCAATGAAAATGTCTTTTAAGTTCCTACATTTCTGTGTGTCTTGATATATACATATGTGGTATATTGTACATACACACACATATATGGATGGAAGGAAGGATACATGAATAGATGGATGGGTGGAGAAAGAGGGAGGGGAAGCCAGAAGGTGGAGGTTCCAAAAGCCTGCAGCTCTCATTCCAGATCCAAAACAAACCTAATAAACCATAAAATCCCCAATTTAAAAAATGCTTCAGGGCACAAAATACAAAAATACCCACATACACTAAATTTTGGAAATGAATGAACCTGCTACAAAAAAGGAGAGAGCAACAGCTGTTCTTATTTCTAGTAGGGCAAAGAAAGATAAGAAATCAGCCATGGATGTAGGAAGAGAAGAAACAAGCCTAACTTTTCTTTTTTCCTTGCAGTATTGGGGATGGAACCCAGGGCCTCAGTCATGCTTGACAAGCATTCTACCACTGAGCCACTTTGACAGCTTTATGTATGCTAGAGCCTGACTTTTGACAGCTGTATGTATGCTAGAGCAATGGATTCGAATTCTGAGAAGCCCCATTATGAGGCAAGCCAGCATCTGCCTGTCAACCTGTTCCCATGGGTCTTCAGGTACTGGGGATAGTAACACTGATAAGGTGGAGAGAAATTCACTCGCGACACTCTGGGATTTTACCTACCTGAGGCTGGGTGGGGGTGGTCAGGAGAGCAGAAAAAGAGCTTTCTAAAAATTTCAGGCCCTCACTGAGTATAGGGCAGCTTTCCTCAGCCTTAGGTCAAGAGCAGGGGAAGAAATGATCTGCCAAGGCACAAAACTCCAGGAGCAGGACTGAGAACTGAGAACTCCCTAGTGGCCCAAGGACCTGGCATCTAGGCCAGAAAGCAGAGAAAAATGCCCACAGTTTGAACAGCTGGCTCTGCACCTGCAAATCTGCTAAATCTCACCTGTAGTCAGAGTTCAAGTCCTGCTAAAGGGAACAATCTGACCTTGGCCTTGAAAGCCGTGAAGCCTGTAATGAAGTGAACCAAAGTAAAGTTACAACAATGCCCAGCCCCAGCCTGAACTAAGAGGATGGCCTGTTCTTTTCTGGGGGTAAAAGTGTTTTACTTCAGGCTTTTACTTTTCTGTATACAGTTGATTCTTTGAATCTAAAGGTTCTGCATCTGAAGACTCAGCCAACTGTGGATTGAAAATATTTTTTGGGGGAAATTATTTCTATATTGAACACATACAAACTTTTTTCTGTATCATCATTCCCTAAATAATACATCATCACAACTGTTTACATAGCTTTTAAATTATATCAGGTATTATAAATAACTTAGATATTATTTACAGTATACAGGAGGGTTATATGCAAATACTGTATCATTTTATATAAAAGACTTAAGTATTCACAGATTTGGGTATCTTTAGGGAGTCCTGGAATCAATCCCCTGAAAATACTGAGGTAGCCATGTACAGTGTGTGTTATATAATACAAAAATAAAAGAATAGCTGGGTGCAGTGGCGCACACCTACAATCCCAGCTGCTGGGGAGGCTGAGGCAGGAGGATCGCAAGTTCAAAGCCAGTCTCTGCAAAAGCGAGGTGCTAAACGACTCAGTGAGACCCTGTCTCTAAATAAAATACAAAATAGGGCTGGGCTGTGGCTCAGTGGTCGAGTGCCCCTGAGTTCAATCCCCAGTACCCCTCCAAAATAAAATAAAACATACAAAGAATTAGCAGAGGTTAATCATAGCAGATGCAGAGATGGATAATTATGAATATTATTTAATCTTCAGCAGCATTTTCTTTACAGGAGTTCATTTAAAAAACAGATAAAAATATACCAAAAATTTTGAGCATTTATTCCTTTCCAAATGCTGACTTAGAGACTCTAGCTGCAAAATAAAGCATAGCTCATCTCTTCATGGAACTCACAGTCCATTGGGAAAGACAGACCTGAAAATAACTATAAATCAACTGAATAAATGCTATCACAGAAGCATAAAAAGAATGTTATGGAAACCACAGAAGATGATGTAGTTATGAATTTCACCTCGAAGAGTCAGCTGCAGAGAGAAAGACACTTGAACTCAGCTTTGAAGAACGAGTGGGATTTCACCAATGGAATCGAAGGAACGGGCACAGAAGCACAAGGAGAAACAAGCACGTGCAAGAATGAGAGCCCGTGACAGCTTCAGAACCCTACTAAGAGCCCAGGGTCATGGACAGCACAGGATTGACGACTGTGTTGAGAGAAGAAAAAGAAAGGGGCTGAAGGTGTAAGTGGACAAGACATCTGGAGAGTGAAAGGGCCATCACCACCACATCGAAGATCATGTAAGGTTTTAAGCAGGGAAATAATAAAATCAGGTTAACATTTTTCACGAATAATCCTAGAACCTACAACACTGTCTAATACTTGTTTATCAGTTTGCCTCTCCCATCACTGTGAACACTGAAGGGTAAGAAAGGAGGAACTGATTAAGTAGAAGAACAGAAATGAAAAAGAGAAACAAGATTAAATTAATTAAAATTAATTAAGAAAATAAGAATCAGAAAATCCCCTGGCCTTTTCCCTGCAGTTGTGATTTTCATCACTAAAATTATTCATTAATATTTTTCTTACCTTTGTAAAGAATGGGGGTTATTAATAAAGCAGTGCTGGTTCAGTTTATTTCCACATAAATACACACGTAAGTTGATTTGTATAATTTCAAAGTAGACGGTGTTTTAAAAATACAATGAATCATTTCATGAAGACTTGGAAATTAATTCAGAAAGGGAAATATGCCAGTTAAGGAGGGTGTTAGCTTACAGGTACCACCGATGAACAAAAGCTTAAACAAGATTGATGTTTATTTACTTTTTCAAGTCTAGGCAGTTCAGGGCAGGTTACTGGCTCAATAATGCCCTCAAGGGCTTAGGTTTTTTCTCCATTTCCCCCAGTACACCATCCTTGGATGTCTGCATCATTTATGATGATCTCCATGCCTTGTATTCACATTCAAGGGGGTCTGGGAAGGAGAGCAAAGAACATCGACCAAAAGGGGCAGGTTAGTTATATTTTGAAAAGCTTTTGGAAGAGTCCTAACTGAGAGAATTCCACTTGCATTTCATTGTCCAGATCTAGGATACATCCATCTCCAGTTACAAGGGAATCTAGGTCAGTGAGTCTATTTAGCTGGGCTCCTTGCTGTCCTGATCAAATTTTTCTTCAAGGAAGACAAGGAAAATGGTACAATAAGCAATGAACGGTGTATACCGCAGAAAGTAACATGAATTCTTGCCCAACTGAACACTCTGTATCCTACACAAAGGGAGACAAATAATTTTGTTTGTAGTAAGCAGTTCATTTATGCTATTAATGTAGCCTAGGATCCATGTCTCTACTTGAAAGGATGCTCCCTGCATAAAATAATTTGAAGAATAAATTTACAACACAAAGAGCAATTTTGAAAATTTATCTAAATTCATTACACACAAAAAGGCTTTTAGGAGTAACTACAAATGGTGGGCATTTTATCGACTACATATATCAATACCAGTGAAAGTGTGCACACTTGTTACAACTCCAAGTAGCAGAAGTACTAACACCTGCATGTTTTCAATATTCTAGATGCTTACCAAGAATGGTAGGATAAGCCAGCTGCTGTTTTCCTTCCTGCCCAAATATTTTCCAAATATTAAGCTATTTTTGTTATTGCACAGAGGTAACAAAATTTACAGAAGTAAGCATTTAACAATTGGCCACTATATTTATGACAGATGGCTACATTTACCACTACCAACAATCTTCCTACTGTTTGACGATAAAAACCAGAAAATGCGACGTAAATTACAGGCTTAGTTGTCTTACTCCTAATTGGACTGAAGGTAACAAGAATTAATTTGATCTAACTATTTTAAATATTTGCTAACAGATGACTTCAATGACGGAAGGAAGGATAATACTGAATTCACTGTTTTCTACTTCTTGCCACTAAACAATATATCAGCTTGCTTTTCTACTGAAATTGCATAAAACAGATAGGACAGCTAATTTAAACAGTTGTTTGCACATTCAATATTTATAACCCGAATCTTGCATGAGTGACTGGAAGCAGTGAGTTAGAAGGTTTAGCTCAGCTGCTGCCTGGAGTGATGGATGGCCTGGAAGAATTTCTTGTTCACTGACCAGATCAATCACATAACAGAATGAAAGAAAAAAAAAACAGCCTTAAACTGGATTCCCAACATTTCCATCTGTATGCAAAACTGTTGCAGGAAGAAATGTATCATAAAACATAATGTGGAGCTACTTAAAAATAATAAAAATCCACCAAGAAGATGTAGAATGCAAATAAAAAAAAGATAAGGAGACTGGCTGGTCTTCTAGTTTTTAACTGAATATTAACTGAAACTTTATGATATCTATAATCCAAAAAGTGATGTCAATTCAAGTGATATTTCGATGGAACTCAAAGAGGGAGTAACGGTTTACAAATCATCTTTTGGCAGTACTTGCAGTTGGATTTTATTTAATCAAACTAAAAGGTAGTGTTGTAGCAAATATTATAGAGGGCTGTTGTTAATTATCTCGATTGCTACGCTAAAAAAAAAGTCGGTAAGGAACAGACGTCTGATGTTGCATATTACAGTAATTCATTTATTAATGGCTGACCCAAACATTTGCCCTAATGGTGGAAGGCAGTAGCACTACATAAGGAGTCCATCCTTCGTGGTTTGCTGGGACAGGGTTGACAGATTCAGGAGACTCCACTGTGAGCAAAACCACCCAGCTCCTTACTGAATGATATCAGCTTAGTAGCTCAAAATCAGCCATGGTTGGGGTCTTTTACACCTCGGGCTCTCCAGCATTCCCACCACAAATGCTCATTAAACATTTACCAGCATGCAATGGGCATGGTGGCAAATGCCTACAATCCCAGCCCATGGGAGGCTGAGAGAGGAGGATCATGAGCCAGCCTCAGCAACTTAGTGAGACTCTACCTCTAAATAAAAGACACAAAAGGGCTGGGGATGTGGTTCAGTGGTTAGGCACCCCTGATTTCAATCCCTGATACAAAAAAAAAATACCAGCATGCAAAGGTGTGTGCTTATTTCTAGGGTGAGGGGTAGTACAGAGGGCCAGTGAGACTGAGGGGAGCACAGGCTGAGGTAGTGTTGAACAGGTGCAGGAGAGGGTAGGTTCAAACCCTGGGTACACCTGAGGATGCTCAGGTGCCTAAGGATGTCTGTCATTAGCCACCAGGGTGATTAGAAAGGGCTTTGACCACTTCCGGTGGCCCTCAGCATTCATGTTTTCTTAAGTTTACCCCTACTACAGAGAGAGGTGAGAGAAGGTGGATAATTCGAGAAATGAGAAGGAAAAAAGAAAAAGGAGAAGGAAGAAGAAAAAACAGCCAGGCACAGTGGCACACGCCTGTTATCTCAGTGGCTTAGGAGGTTGAAGCAGGAGGATCGTGACTTCAAAGCCAGCCTCAGCAACTTAGTGAGGCCCTAAGCAACTCAGAGAGGCCCTGTCTCAAAATAAAATATAAAAAAGGGTTGGGGAGTGTGGTTCAGTGGTTAAGCATTCCTGCATTCAATCCCTGGGACCAAAAAAATTAGAAGGCTGGCTGTGGCACCCCTAGATAGTCCCCTAACAGCCAACTTCGGAGTCTCTTCCTGATTCACTGACTCACTGACTGAAATCCTCTCCTATCCACAGGGCTGGGACTTCTGAAACCATATTTATACTAATGAGCACAGCTGAACTGAACAGAGAGGTAAATGCTTGACCCAAACTAACACAAGCTAGAGCATGAAGGCTTTCTAGTGCTGGTCTCCACTTCCAGCCACATTACTGTCCTTGAGCTTCATGTGACACCTCAACATACCTGCATTGATTTCCTGCATTGATTTTCTGCATCATGTTTTCATTCACTCAAGTTGTTTGAGTTAACTGAACTGAGCCCCTCTCTACAACTTTAGCAACTCAACTACTAAAAAGGAACCCTGGGTCCCTTGGTGCATGAGATATGTGCGACTGATTCTAATATTTTAACCTCCTTTGTAGTCTATGCCATGATTCTGTCACCCAGCTGGTGAGAAAACAAACAAACAAAATCTATACCCATTTCTTTTGTTGGATGTGGAAAAAGTTTTATATATCCTTGTTTTTGAATTCCAGGTAAAACAGCTATTATTACTTCTTTGGTACTAGGAATAATAGTTAGGACTCTATGTCAAAAGTTAACAGAAAACCAAACTCAAGCCAGCTCACTTAATGGAATATATTGACTCATATAACTGGAAACCACAAAGCTTGAAGATTGATTGATTTAGGGCTCAAAACAGTCATCAATGACCCAATTTCTATTTCTTCCCTTCTCACATCTGCTATTGCCTTTATCCTCATGATCACATGATGAGTGACAGCTATAAACAGGGTGCTTCTAGTCCAGCATCCCAAATAAGAGTCCTGGGTGCTTCTAGTCCAGCATCCCAAATAAGAGTCCTGGATTTCACTCAGATTGGCCCAGCATAGTTCAAATGCCCAGTCCTAAAAGAATAAATATGACTAAATAAATAAAATGCACTAATGGATCCATCCATCAAAGCCCCCTCCAAGAGCTACATTGTGATCAGTTTTACTAGACACACATAAGCTCACTGGCAGGGGAGAGATCCAAACAAAATTCAAATAATTTCAGGACGAGGAGAGTGTGGCAAAATGTGCTAGGCAGACAGCCAACTAATGTATACCATATTTGGTTCCTATAATGTGTCACTAGAAAATAACAACTTAAAAATTCACTTTATTTTGAAGTCATTACAGCAATTAGTTCAAGCAAACATCATTGTTCAACTATTAAATGAAAACTTAATGAACAACCAGATATTTACATAGTCTCAAGCTATATCTCCACAAATGACTTGTTAAAGTAAATAGTAATTTTGCTATGTGGAAACATGGTAGATACCATATCATCTAAGTAATTAAAGTTAATATCACTTATAAATACCATATGTCTCCTGATAACCTCTATTGAGGATACATCACTTGCATAGAATTTCTGGTCAAAACACATAACACAAATCTAATCATAAGCAATCATCAAACTCAATTAAAGGACATTCTACAAAATAAGCAACCTGTACTTTTTAAAAATCCCATTGATATAAAAGACACAGAAAGGCTGAGGAACCATTCCAAATTAATAGAGATAAAGGCACATGGAAACTAAATGTATTTTGTGATTCTGAACCCAAAGCATAATTGCTGTGAAAGGTAGTATGTCTAGACCCTTGGAAATAGTACTGCATCAACACTGAGCAGTTCTGAAAATTTTACCTTGTATATAAGTGAATGTTGTGGTCCCTAGTTAACGTACACCATAGTACACACGTCCACACACAGAGCAAAATCAAATGCGGTGAAATATTAATAATTGGTGAATATGGGTGAAAGTATATGGAAGTTCTCTGTACTTTTTGCAACTCTAAAATTATTTCAAAATTAAAAAAAATAATTTTATTTTAGAATGTATGACCCTATAACTTGTATCAAAGCACCGTTTTGCTCTGTATACATTACATAGGTTTCAAGTCAAAGTTGTTGTTGTTGTTGTTTTAACTTGTTTAGGTAGAAACTTAGTTTAT
Source organism: Marmota monax (assembly GCF_021218885.2). Taxonomy (NCBI): domain Eukaryota; kingdom Metazoa; phylum Chordata; class Mammalia; order Rodentia; family Sciuridae; genus Marmota; species Marmota monax. Next base: position 7,555,027 of record NW_026693008.1, on the reverse strand, counting down.
CATTCTTATGGAAGCTGGTATGTGTTGGCCAAACACTGTTGTTTCATTTTCTCCCGGGTACACAGACAGATTACATTTCCTAGCCTCCAGTGTTACAGTAAGGTGGTTTGAAAATTCAGGTCAAGGGAATTCAACACCCTCTTGTGTGATCTCCAGATCTCTCTTCCCATCTGCTGACTGGATAAGAAGGATCCAGTAGAGAACTATGAGGGCATTTATGGAGGCATCCTAGTCCCTAAATGACTGTAGGGAACAGTCTCTGCCACTGACTTGCAGGGGATTGTGATATGAACAAGAAATGATATTTTATAGTAGTAAGCCACCGGGATTGGGGGATTCCCTGTCATAGAAGTTAGCCTACCTCACTACTAAAGCTCCCTAATTTATAAAATATATGAACAGAAAGTGATACTTCAGGGAAAAATGAACCAAGTAAAGATATCATGGATTGGCTTTCAGGAAATAGCAGTTTTCAAAGTGTGGATAAGGGAGTCAGGGTTCTCAAAGGACAGTGTGGGAACCCCTGGGATCTCCAAGACCCTTCAAGGACTAAGTGAAGTCAAAACTATTTTCATAATACTATTATGTGTCCTTTGCATTCTAATATCACAGGATATAGATGAGTTTTTCAGAAGCTATGTGAGATATTAGATCACAAGACTGAATGAAAAAGCAGATAAAAGAATCCACCTGTCTTCTATTTAGGCACACATTAAAAAGATTTGAAAAAAAAAAACAAAAACAAACGTAAACCAATGACACTCTTTACTAATTGCTTTTTAACTTTATTTGCTCTGGAAAATATAGGTGTTTTATGCTACAGCTATTTGTAGGTATTTATGCTAACATGTAATAGATTTATTATTATTTCTAAGTAACAAATATCTTTTGAATTACTCAGTGTCAATTTCTAATATGATAAATATTGAGCAAAACAATATTTTAACAAAATAATAATAAACAAATATTTTATTTATTTGCTTAAATAACATTTTGTTTAAATCATAGTAAAATAAATACAATATTTAAACAAAAGCACTTTGGGATCCTCAGTAGGTTTTAAGAATGTAAAAGTATCCTTATACCAGAGTGTGAGAACAGGTATTTTACAATAAAGTATATCTGAAAGTCACAACATTTTAGACAAAATAAACTTACATTATCAATATATAAGAGATAGAGATACTGAGGTGTTTGTTTTACCCTTAATAACTAAAGAGCACAGCATTCAGGATATACTTGGTGCTTAATATGTTTTTCTTAATAAATTGTGCAATGATGATGATGGCCACATTTAACAGTGTTGTGAGAATTGGATAAAATAATGTAGTGTGTATTTACGGTAGATCACCATTGTTCACAATTACTTTCACATAGGAAACTGTACACCCCTGGTCTCCCTGACTGTAGGTGTGGCAGTGTTAACTGAGGTGGTCAATAGATGTGAGTAGAGTGAGGTTCATCGCACATATAGGAAAAGCTTTACATTTAATTATGTAGTTTTGCTCAGACTTTTGTTTTTCTGCTTTTGTGTCAAGAACAGCATATCCCAGACAGAAACTGTTCATTCAATCCAGGTCCTGGAATGACAAGACACAGAATAGACACATGGTCGACTTACAGCTAAAATCAGAGCTGTAGCCTATGCACCTGTAGTTCTTACGTAGGATGACATGTGTACATATACACATGTGAATGATAAATATGTAATTATATACATACATGAATGATATTGATATATATAGGAATGATATACATACATACATACACACACACACACACACACACGAATGAAATTGTTGAGACACCTTAGCAAACCTGGCAAATACAAAAATACAGTATGAAACAAGCCTGATATACTGTAGATGTTCAATAAACCTAAGCATTCTAATCAGTGTTATTATTTAGTTAGAGAATCACTAAAGAACTGTAGCTTACTCCTTCAGTGACTGCACAGAGCACAGCCTACCCTAATTAACTAAAGACCATTCATATAATACCACTGAGATACCCTTAGGACTCTAGGTAAAGAAACTGCATGACCTATGGCAAGAGTGACTGTCAAAAGTAGACCTAACCGCAATGAAAACTCCGGGCCACTGTTTACCTGGGAATGCCACTAGATGGGTCAGGAGTAACTGGAAACAACTGGCAGGTGATTGTCAAGTGTCTACAGTCAAGAAGGGCCTTGACTAGCCCACACCTCTTTCCCAGTTAACAGCTCTGTTCCAGTTTACAGCCTCTAAACCCAGAACCAAAGATGAAGCAGAGTTTAGCTTAAAGCAGGTGACAGGCCAATAACCAATCCTGGTTATTTTTTCAAATCTTTGAAACAGGAGATATAGACTGAACCTGATCAGAAATGAGGGGAACTGGAGTTTCAGGGTAATAGAAGGATGTTCTGGCAGCCATGATTGTCCACATGTACGATGACAAGCAATTAGAGAAAGCCAGTCTGCAGGATGAAAAGGAAGAACTGGGCAGACTTATCAGCAGAATGAGAGGTGACAGTGTAACTGCCAAAGACAGAAGCTGCCGACAACTGTCACTTCCCATGAGTCTGTACCAACTTTAGCAACTGGGTTACTTAAGATTTCTCTGTGTTCTTCCACTGTATGTCTTTTTACTTGAGATCATTTGTTTTTTTCATTTTAATTTTACATCTTTTTAAATAAATATTAATTGTGCATGTCAATGGAATTCACTGTGATAGCTCCACACATGTGTGAGGCATGTAGTGATCTCTTCCACCTTTTTCTTCCCCCCACACTACCCCCTTTCCAATCCCCAGTAATAACTATTCTATTTTTTAGACTGACTTTTTTTTTAGGTTTTCCACATGTGATAGAACCTGCAATTCTTGTCTTATGTATCTGGCTTATTTAGCTTAATATGATGTCCTCTTCCCATTTTGCTGCACATGACATGATTTCATTCTTCTTTGTGGTGAATACGTTCACAGAAAGTCTTCTTAGTTAACTCTACTTTTCTAAATTATTTTACAGTACTCCGGATAATCTTGATGTATTTGCATTTCCTTAATGACTAATGATGTTGAGCATTTTTTATACATTTACTGGCCACTTATTGGTATTTTTTTTTTTTACCATTTATTGGTACTTTTTTCTTTGAGAAGTGTCTATTCAGATTCTTTGTGGATTTTTTAATTGAATTAATTTTTTATTAAGCTTTTTGAGTTCTTTATATATTCTGCTGGATGGATAGCTGGCAAATATTTTCGTGCATTCTGTAGGTGGTCTTTTCACTCTGCTGATGGCTTACTTTGCTGTGCAAAAGCTTCAGAGTTTGATATGGTCCCATTTGTCAACTTTGGCTTTTGTTTCTTGTCCTATCCAGAAAATCACATCCATACCAATATCTTGAAGTGTTTCCTCTATGTCTAGTAGTTTCAGAGTTTTAGGTCTTACATTTAGGACTTTGATCCATTTTGAGTTGATTTTTGTATAGAGTGAGAGGCAGACGACCAGTCTCTATCTTCTGCATGAGGGTGTGCAGTTTCCCAGCACTATTTATTCAGGAGTCTTTCCTTTCTCAATGTGTTTTTGGACATTTTTCAAGAATGGGTTGTAGATTCATGGGTTTACTTCAAGATTCTCTATTTTGTTCCAGTGGCCTATGTGTCGTTTTTATGCCAATACCAGGCTGTTTTTGTTTTTTTATTTATTTTTTTTAATTATAGCTCTGTAGTGTGTCTTGGAATCAGGTATTGTGATGCCTCTAGCTTTCTGCTCAAGATTTTGCTTTGGCTATTTGGGGTCTTTTGTGTTTCCATATGAATTTTAGGATTGTTTTTCTAGTTCTATGGAGGACATCCTTGGTATTTTGAAGGGGTTTTCATTTACTATAGATCACATTTGGAAGTATGGACATTTTAACAATATGGATTCTTATCCATGAACATGGGAGGTTTTCCCATGTTTCGGTCTTCTTCAACTATTTTCTTCATTTTTCTGTAATTTTCGTAGAGGTTTTTCACTTCCTAAGTTTATTCTGTTTTTTTTTCTTTTTTTAAAATTTTTTTTATTAGTTGCTCAAAACATTACAATGACCTTGACATATCATACAGTTGATTCAAATTTATTCTGTTTTACTTTGTGTTTAGTTGCTTTTGTAAATGGGATTGCTTCATAATTTCTCAGCAAATTTACTGGGTAAACAGAAAGCCTACTGATTTTTGTATATTGATTTTATATGTTCCTGAGTTGGAACATATAATAGTGTTCCAACTAATAGTGGTTTGATGGAGCCTTTAGGTTTTTCTATGTATGGAATCATATCATCTGCAAGCAGGAATAATTTGAACTACTCCCTTTCTATTTTGTGCCTTTCATTTTTTTCTTGCCTAACTGCTTTAAAATATATAGTATTATATTAAATTAAGAGTGTTGAGGGTGTGGACCCCTATGTCTTGTTCTTGATCTTAAAGGAAATGCTTTGTTTTTACACATTCATTATAATGTTGACTACTGGTTTGTTTATTATTTTGTGGAATGATTCTTGAATACCTAATTTGTTCAGGGATTTTTGTCATGGGCTGTGTGTGGGTCATGGCACATGGAAGCCTAGTGGATAGAAACATCTGGTGTCTGGGAATGACCAGTGGACATTTTCTCTGGTCAATTGCCCAGGGACATTGTGAATTTCAATCCCACTCTGCCATGTCCCACACAGTACCTGAGATGGGTGTGACCTGCCAAGGTGCCAATCAACCTGCTGACTGCAAGACATCATGAAGCAAGACTCCGCCCCTGAAACCTTAACCTTGACTTTGATGTACCACCCCCTTAAATAAACCACAGGAGCCATCTTTCCTTTGTCTAGTTCCAGCTCTTGTGTGGACTGGATGTATCACAGCCTCTGCTTTTGTATATATATTTCTGACTCTTTGTGTTTTGTTCTTCACTAATTATTTTATACTTTAAGTTTTCAGGTGGCTTTTACCCTCCTTGGCAGGAAAAAGAGTTCCCAGTGAAACGCTGGCCATCACCCCCATTAGATTTTATCATGAAAGAATTTTTAATTTTATCAGATTCTTTTTCTCCATCTATTGAGTTGATCATATAATTTTTACCCTTTTTTTAGTTATGTGATATATTCTGTTAAGTAATTTACATATGTTAAAGCATCTTTGCATACCTGAATGAGATCATGGTTTATGATCTTTTCAATGTGCTGTTGAATTCGGGTTTTTTAAATGAAACTTTAGTTTTTTTTATATTCATCAGAGATATTCACCTATAGATTTTGTTGCTGTTGTGTCCTTGTCAGGTCTTGGTACCAGGGTAGTGGTGGCTTCATAGAATAATTTTGGAAGGATTCCCTCTTTTTCAGTCCTACAGAACAGTTTAACAAACACCGATGCCACTTCTTGCTTACAAGTTTGGTAATATTCAGCACTGAAACCATACAGGTGTATGCTAGTCTTTGTCAGGAGATTTTTATTACTGATTCAATCTCATTACTTTTTATTGGCCTATTCAAGTTTTTGTATGCTCTTTGTTCAAATTTAGTAAGTCATATGTGTCCAGAAATCTGTTTCTTTTAGATTTTCTAATTTGATAGGAAATAGTTTTTTAGAAATAATTCCCTTATGATACTTTGTATCTCCGTGGTATCGGATGTATGACTCCTTTTTCATCCCTAATCTTATTTGTTTGGGTCTTCTCCCTGTAGGTTTGTCAAGTTTATTTATTGTCTTGAAGAAACAACTATTTGTTTCATTGTTCCTTTGCATTCTTCTTTTAAGCAGTTTTATTTATCTTTATTATTTCATACCTTTGACTAATTTGGGGTTTGTTTTTCTCTTGTTCTGTAAGCCCTTGAGATGCATCTAAAGTTGTTGATTTGAAACCTATTTTTTTTTCTTCATGTGGATATTTACTGCTATAAACCTTCTCTCAGTAGCACTTCTGTTGCATCCCACAGGATTTGGTATTTTATGTTTCCATTTTAATTTTTTTCAAGGAATTAAAAAATTTCCCTTCTGACTTCCTCAGTGCACTATCATTCATTCAAGTCTTCATGTACATGTATTTTTTCTAAATTTTCTCTTCTTATTGACTTCTAGTATCCTTCCACTGAGATTGGAAAAGATACATGATATGATTTCCAAGTTTTTTTTGAATTTGTAAAGACATATTTTGTGGCCTAATATATGTAGTTTAGAGAAAGTACCATGCACTGATGAGGAGTGTGTACTGTGCAGCCGTGGAGTGGAATGTTCTATAAGTGTCTTAAGTTAATTTTATTGATAGTTCACGATAGCTCTGGTGTTTCTTTGTTGGTGTTTGTTTGGATGATCTATTCATTGATAGAAAGGAGATACTGAAATCCCCCATTATAATTGTATCGGAGCATATCTTTCCATTTAAGTTTAATAATGTTTGCTTTAAGAACTGAGTGCTCTGACATTAAGTATATTGTCACAATAATTATATTTGGAGGAATTGATCCCTTGAGTATTATATAGAGAGAGCTCCTTTGTCTGTTTTTGTCTAAAGTCTATTTTGTCAGATGTAGATATCACCAATTGTACTTGTTTTGGGATTCCATTGGATTGGAATATCATTTCCTGTCCTTTCACTTGCCATCTGTTTTGTGTCTTTGAAGGTCAGCTGAGTTTCTGTAGGAAGTATATTGTTGTTTTTGAATTCACTCAGCCAGTCTGTATCTCTTAATAGTAAAGTTCATTTACATTCAGTCATTCTTGAAAGATATGGATTTATGTTGTTATTCTTCTGGTTGTTCTTAATATTGTTTCAACCTCTCTTATTCACGTTTGTAGTTTGATGAAGTATTGTATTGATAATATGGGATTATTTTATGTTTGCTTTTGTGTATCTGCTCTTCTGGTGATTTTTATACTTTCCCATGCTTCTGTGATGGTTATTATGTCCACTTCTGGAAGGAGGACTCCCTGAAACATCTTTGGTAAGGTTCAGAAATCTACAGTTAAATTTGGTGAGAAATCTGTTAGTCTAATGGGGTTTCCCGTAAATGTGACTTAGTGCTTATAGATTTTTAATTAGTTCTTTGTCCTGTCTTTTTGACAGTTTGTATAATATGTCATGGTTAGGATCTTTTCTGATCATATCTCTTTGGGGTTCTGTAAGTTTCCTGTACACAGATGTTCATATCTTTTTCTAGATTTGGCTTTCTTTTTTTTTCCTTTTTTCTTTTTGCTATTATTTCTTTGGATAGTTTTTTCTATGTTCTAAGTTTTATTTTCTCCCACTTGGGGATGATTGATCTTTTAATGGTGTGCCAAAAATCTTGAATGATGTCTTCTTTCCTTTTCTTTTCTTTCTCCCTCCCTCCCTCCCTTCTTTCTTTCCTTCCTTATTTTGAAAGATGTATGTTTAAGTTCCAATATTCTTTCCTCTGCTTGATCTGATCTATTGTTAAGGCTTTCAACTGATTTTTTTTTTTTTTTTGGCGGGGAGGGGGAAGCGGTCCAGGGATTGAACTCAGGGTCCCTCAACCACTGAGCCACATCCCCAGCCCTATTTTGTATTTTATTTAGAGACAGGGTCTCACTGAGTTGCTTAGTGCCTCCCTTTTGCTGAGGCTGGCTTTGAACTCATGAACCTCCTGCCTCAGCCTCCCTAGCTGCTGGGATTACAAGCAAGGGCACTCGGCTCAACTGAATTTTTAATTTGGCTCATTGAGATCTTATTTCCAAGATTTCTACTTGAATTTTTTTTCCCCAAAAACCTCTATGTCTGTGATGAATTTCTCATTCACATCCTGCATTGTCACCCTAATTTCATCCAAGTGTTCATCAGTATTCTCTTGGATCTCTTTGAGCTTTAAAAAAAATCATCCTTTTGAATCCTTTATCAGGCATCTCTTCCATTTCCATATCTTTGGAAACTGCTGCTAGAGTTATGATCTTTAGCATCTGTCATGTTACCTTGTTTCATCCTATTTCTTGTGTTTCATTATTGAGATTTGTACATCTGGTGGAACAGACATCTCTACCACTTTAATGGAATGGCCTTCATAGTGGCCTTGTCCTGAAGATGTTTCATGGGGCATCACTCTGTTCTGCAATATTTAGTTTATTTTCAGCTGAGCGGCAAAGTATAATCTCCCTGTAGCATCTCTGGTTGTGATTAGCACATTTGGGCACAGTGTGTACCAAATCGGAGTCTGAGAGACACACTGTCTCTGCAGGTCACATAGAGTGTGGTCACTGTGGCAGTTCAGGCAGGTATGGCATAGACAGCAGAGTGTATGGGGTGCACCCTATGTGGCTACTCCTTAAAGATTGATGGGATTTCCTCGGGCACTGTTGATATCTGCTTTGCTACTTAGACTAGTCTCTGGTGCTAGCTGCAGCAGTAATGGCAAGGGCCTGATGCACTTGTCCTGACCAGACAGTGAGGAGAGTCAGGAGCAGAATTCACAGCACTCTCTCTGTGGTTCTCACACTGAGTCTTGTTGGTAGAGTGTGATCAGACAAGATCCAGGGGCAACTAACTGATGGTGGGGACCCACATAGGCATCGCGGTAGCCAGAGTTATGGTATTCTTTTCTGCTGGTACTGTGGGCATGCCCACTTCAGACCAGGATTGCAGACCCTCCTTCACCATCCATGCAAGAGATGGAGGATGGCCAATGGCTTTTCTCCTTTTTTTTTTTTTTTTTAACTTTAGAGCCTGCTAGGGATCTAGCAGGTGTGGGTTGCAGCTGGAGCTGGGCAAATTACTCTCCGTTGAAGTGTTCACAGGGGGAGAGTGAATCATGGGCAGCACTCAGCAAGGCTTCTCCCTAGACCATCTTAGACTGTGTGCACGTGAGGTGGGGTGGCAGCTGGAGCCACAGCTTTGCTCATGACTGCCCCACCACATCCCTTTGGGCAGGGGAGCAATGGAACTGTGGGGTTCTTCCCCACCTTGTGATTATCAGGCACCCATGTGAGGCACTGTGGAAGTGGAGTGGTGGGGACAGTGTGGGTAGCTGTCTTCAGTCCTGGCATTTGAGTGGCAGGCTCCCTAACCATCCTCACCCCAGTTCTGGAGGGCAGTGCCCGCCATTCCTTCTGTGTCACAATATCTATTCCCTACAGTGCAGTGCTCTCTGCAGGTTTGTGTCATTTACTTTATTGAGCCAAGTTTGGTTCATGAAGCAGTTTCCCACTGAGCCAGTGGAGTATCTGTGGAGCCCAGCAATGTGTACAGGGCTCTGCACCCCAGAGCAGTCCATATTCAGGTGCTAGACGCCTTCTCAAGATGGCTCCTGGGTCTGCTGGGAGATGACATGGATTCCTTTTCCATGGCCAGTCTATTGTGCCATTTCTGGTTTATTGATCTAGTTAGGCTGCAGGTTGGTAGAGGCTGTGAAACTTTCCAGTATCTAGGATTGCCAGTATCAGTGAGAGTTTGCTGGGACTCTATCCCTTTCCTGCTGTTGGGGCGACAGGTGCTGGCAAATTCTGTTTCTCCTATTCAGCTGGCATCCCAGGTCTCTAGATCTCACAAGGGGTCTTGTTGAGGCTTACAAACACAGTTTTCATCTAAGAGCCTAGGAGCTAAGCGTGGTGTTCCATAGCTTTAGTTCATCCTTGAAAATTATTTACTTGCATATATTCTTAACTATATCACCATTTTCAGAAAATTCTAGAAAATTCATTTCTCTTTACCTCAATTTTCCCACCTTTCCTTATTCTTTGATATAGTTACCATCCTGTCAGGAGACATGTGGTTAAGAGAAATGTATTTTATATATGGAAAGGCAAAAATAAAATAAAATAAATTAGGGCCCAGGTACTAGTTTTCAAGGAACTAAGGGTTGAGAAAAGAAAGCTGGTTACTTTGCTAGTCCCATGTATTTGCTTTCTTACTCTCTTTTTGCCCCTGTATTTTTGGAATTAAAGCAGCACACTGACAGTATATTAACACCTTTCAGAACAATATAGTATAACAACATTATTAAGGGCTCACCATGTACGTACGATTCTTCTAAGTGCTGAGGGGATCACAATGGTGAATAAGATGCAGTAATCCTGTATACCACTAAGAGAACACTGAGGAAGTAGAGTACTACAACTGGAAGATGTGGCATATTCCTGGAGGATATGTACTTGAGTTTGCTATTAAATGATTAGGGTTATACAAGATAGAGAGATGAAATTAGCTTGGACAGAAACTTGAGTCAAGGGCATGAGAACTTGGGAGGTTTTCAGCTACCCAGGTGGCTATGTCAAGGAGGAGTGGAATGAGTTATGGAGGGAGAAGTGCTTCAGTTTAGATCCAAAAAGGCTTAGGTGCCCAGTGACCACCAACTCCATTGGACATTTGGACAAAGAAGCTGGGGCTACAGCAAATCCCGATGGACCAAGGCTGCCTAAGACTCAAATTTAAAACTTAAAATTTGAATGCTAAACATTTAAAAAGTAAAAGTCGATGCTAGCGTAACTTGAAACACAGAATTTGAATGTGGTAAAAATTTACAATGTTAGCTTTATTTAACTATGTATTACTACCCAATTTTAAAGAGAAGGTTGAACCATGTTAGTGGGTTTCAAACTTCTGAGGGAGAAATGGCATTCTCTATTCATATAAAACACGTTCATTCCAAAATGTTCATAAGACTGAAAAAGGGAGGATGGATTGTTCTGTTTGAAATAACAGAGGTAATGCAGACCCAATTAAAATGGATTAGATCATTTCAAACGTTCTTTTCAGCTAGCTCCAAAACTTCATGTCTATGAATGGAAAGTCTAAATGTCAGTATTACCACCTTACCAATTTTGAACCACTCACATCATCACTCTCCCCAAAGAATTATACCACAGAAAACTGAAAATGACTTAAAGGGTTATAACAATGCAATTATAAATGGCTGAGAGAAAGGAAATAGTATTTACTGATGTACTATGTGCCAGGAACTGTTAGGTCTCTGTAAATAATCTAAAGTCCAATTAACTCTGCTGCCATCTATTGTAACATCTAGGCAATGTCTTATACAAACGGGGCTTGGAAATGCCAAGTTCAATGATAGCCTCTTTGGGATCAAAATACCTAGGCCCTTAAGATCTCATGGTCTAGGTGGAGATGGACAGTTGGTTGTGGAGACACATAGACAATTAGACCACTATGCAGTAAATGCCATAACAGATACATATAAATGCCGCTATATGATGTATTTAGGATACATGATCTCATCCTATCAATTTCTATGAATCCAAATAAAGATTCTAAAATAATTTCATACCCCAATTTTTAAACTCCACAATTTATGGGGGAAATATACAAAAATCAGGAACCCTAGAGATTCTAGCCCTCCCCGTGGTAGAGGGAGGATTCTTGTATTTATTATTGGCCCCAATTGATCAATGCCTCATGAGTCCCATGATATACTTTATGCAAACAAGCATAAACATATTACTGTATACTTAATTAACCAATAAATGATATTAATATCTATTTATTGGTTAGGAAGGAATCCTCACATTAATCAAATTCCCCCATTAATCAAAATGTCCAAATTATTTTATAAGTGAAACTATATGAATCCAATAATATACAGATTACATTCTATTTTGTAGATATTTCAAATTTTTTTATTTTGAATAATTAAAATAATTAACTCCAAGAAAACAAAGTATAGTGAGAAGGACAGAGAATTAAACAAGAGAAGACATTTTTCCTGACAAAAAAAAATAGTGAACTCTGTATCATAAATCAAAGAAATGTTGCTCCTGTCTTTGCCATATGAAAGGAGAGGGCATTTGGAAGATCTGTGATTTGCTGAGTCATATTAAATCATCCCTGATAGAGAAGGTGAAAGGGACAATAGAAAATAGCAAATGACTATTTATTATGCCTTAAGAAATTGCACATCCACCTGTTTTATGCTTCTACATTTGGTCTGGTCACCTGGTCAATGCTTTAAACCAAGTGCGTTAGCTCTGCATTGCTGAGACCAAGATATCTGATAAGAACAACTCAAAAGGAGAGTAAGTTTATTTTGGCTCATGGTTTCAGAGGTTCAATCCATGGTGGGCCCATTCCATTGCTCTGGTGAGGCAGAGAACACCATGGTGGAAAGGTGTGGTGAAGGAGTACTGCTCCTTCACGGTAGCCAAGAAAGAAGCAGAGAGAGAAAGGAAGATTCCAGAAAGAAAATGCACCCTCCCAGGGCATGCCCCACATCTCCAGCAGCTGCACCGCACCTGAATACAGTTACGACCCAGTCAGTCAATTCAAACTAGGATGCTCTGATTAGGTTACAGAGCTCAGAGTACAATCATTTTACCTCTAAATATTCCTGCATTAACACAGGGGCTTCTGGAGGACACCTCATCCCCATAATACCATAGTCTCTGATGCCAGCAGTTTCTATAGTCATGGTTTAAAAAGATCACTAGCATCCATGTCCAAACCATAGAGTCACCGCTTCTTTCTTTTTTTTTTAAGTTTTAATATCTTTTTTTTTTTTGAGAGAGAGAATTTTAATATTTATTTTTTAGTTTTTGGCGGACACAACATCTTTGTTTGTATGTGGTGCTGAGGATCGAACCCGGGCCGCATGCATGCCAGGCGAGCGCGCTACTGCTTGAGCCACATCCCCAGCCCGCTTCTTTCTTGTTTATGCTGTTTTTTTTTTTCCTGATAGAGAACCTGCATAAGCCAATAGTTAAGGAAGCTCCCAAGGAAAAGCTGCTTTTCCATCCCTCTTCAGAGACAAGTACCATAAAAATTTCATAAGGAAAATAGATATGCCCTAACTTGTCTTAAAATGGTTCAGATGAACAATCTAAAAATAAAATATCACAGTACATCTACCTGTAGACATATAAAAATTATAAATTAAGATTACTGTGTACTTAACTAACCAATAAATAGATATTAATATCACCCTCATTGTGCAGATGGGGCTATGTCATTCAGAAGGCTCCACAAACTGCCCAGAATCACTATACTAATAATTGGAAGAACCAGTTGCTCCCAAGCCTATAACATCACCCATCACAGGACCCTGATTTCTGCCTTGACAACTGATCTTGCAATCACTAACTACACAGTGCTTAAGCCAAATGTGTGGCCTTTACAGAATAAGGACATTTCCAAATATTTGTATATGTATAATGTTTCTTTTGCTGATATTTTATGTGACCTTGGAGCATGCATTGAGATTAACTAGAGTACTGTAAAACTAATTTAGAAAAATAAGGTGAACTAAAAACTAAGATATAGGGAGATTTTTCACAAATGTATTTAACTGATAAAGTATATGGCATCTAATTTATATACCTGCCACATATGTTATCTAAAACTTCTACATAAAACCTATTTTAAGGCATGCAAATTTAATATATTAAGAAAGTCAGCATGCAAAGCATCTTAAAGTGCTCCCTTTACCTAATGCATGTAGCAAAATATACTGATTATGCAAGTACATTTAATTGGATATAATTAAAATAATGAGATTTAAATACTGATGATTTTAAAAAGAAAAAAATAGGAGGTAGAATTAGCCATGGGATGCATTCAAAATGTTAATGAAACTTGCAATGTCATTTCTACTTTGGTGTACAATGCTTCTGGCTTAACAAGATCTACCACTGGCCATTTTTACTGGGTTTTAAACACATAGTTTGGAGAGGTATTCCATTGGTAATAAAAGATTCCCCTGGAGAAAAAAGACTTTATTGAATAATACAATAACACTTTGGTTTGGATAACATCTCTTTCACAAATAACTTAAGAGCTAGATAGCAATCATTTTCTTCAAAGGAAGGAATCAAAATGACCAAAAAGATAGGAAAGCAAAATTTTCTCAGAAAGAGCTGTGCTTGGTTAAATGGACACAATCTTAAAAACCCACGCCAGTGTCATTGTGACCTAAAGATATCGAATTTAGGTATTCTTTAAACTCTGGTGGCTTTAAAGAGGCTGAAGAAGACAGATGGCATATGAAAGAACAGGTCTGCCAGGTGAGGCCACATTCACCTCACTTGGTTTAAAATTTCCTGGAGCCTGCTGTCTCGGACACCACCGAAGAAGGAAAGATAGGAGCAAATTCAACAGGGCAGAAGACATTGAAACTGCTATGAAAGTTTCTTTTTCTGACTTCTTTGTCCAGCTTACTAGTAAAACAGAAAAAGTGATGTAGGAGTGGCTTTCATTAAATTAGCTTAAGGCTAAAGCTTCGGTGGAGTGTTTCGGTTTTCTCTAATACAGTGATGGAAAAGGAAGTTTTGAGATCTCCATGTGTTAGAAAACCACCACTGTCTTCAATTAATTCTAACAATTAATAAAAGAGTTCACATTACCATTTATTGAGCAGGAACTGAGATAAAGTGTCCAGCCCAAAGCCATTTAACCAGTCTGGGTAGGACAAAGGAAAAAGAAAAATTCTGGAAGGAGCATCATAAATTCTGGATTGAATTTCAGGTTGAAATCATTAAATTCCATTCAGATAAAATTTCAAATTCAGACTGTGGTCATGCAGATGTCACAAAGGATTCTGTTAAATTTTATAAGGACTAGTTATACTTTTAGGGATCTAAAAGGGTTTTAAAGAATTGAATATTTGCTTTCTTTCTTTATTAGATTCCAAATACCAGCAGTGTTCCGAACAGCAGGTGAAGGTGTCTAGCAATAATATTCTCTAGACCCACGGGCTAAGCATCCCAAACTTCAAGCAGCACATCCCATCCGCCACATGGGCTTTCATAGTTGTTTTCTGCCCATATATTGATAAAGCCCTGGCTGAGCTGAGTGAAAATGGGAAATATAACGTCAATTCACTAGAGGCATAACAGTACAAAACGTCTCTCAGAATTCATCGAGATAATGACAAAATCAGGGGAGAGAAAGGAACTAATGCAGCTCAACAGTCTTCAGTAAAAATGAATACAATTCCTGTCAAAGAATGTAATATTCCAAAATCACTTAGTGTGATTGGCAGCATCAAATATAGCAAAATGGATTTCTATTTCAAGATGCAGTTGGTTCTTTTCCAAAAGGCCAGGTTCAGGGTGTTCCTCCTGGGTATCAGCTGTCTGACCCCAGGCTCTGAAACACCTCATGAGCCCACCCAGGGCCCCACTGGACTCCCACTGTCTTGATGATCCAATTTGGAAGACAGCACAAAAATGAAAGAATTTTTAAGAACATGTTTTATAGTCAATCCTTTGCCTTCAAGTCAGACACAGTTATACTTAAACACTCTGGAAGAGAAAACTGCAACTAATACTACAAAATAAGCAATTTAAAATGACTTCTGTAAAAAGCAGGGGAGTCTTGACATTTGATACCTCAACACTAAAAGAAATTCAAAATGACTGCTAAATATATCTGCATTAGTACAGTGAACACTTCTTGCTCCACATGAAAAATGTAATGTATTTGCATAACTGCTGGTTAGGCTCATGAAGTTCTAAAGTCATTTCAGCCACAGGTAGAAGATTTTGAATAATATAATTTTTAGATGTTAAAGAAAAAAGAGGCCTACCTATGGACTAGAATAAAGATTCAATAAAGAAAAGGTGAAGCTGTTATTTAGTTTTGATTTTAAAAGTCTAATATGAATATTATCCCATTAAAGACTCAAAGTACTAAAGCCAAACAAACAAACAAAAAAACCAGTTTGGTAAATTCTTCATTTAACACTCAGGCATTTCTCTCTCTAAAGGGTAAATGCAGAAACACTTTGGCATGAAAGACCTTTCCCTCCTGGAATTCTAAGGACACAAATGTATTATGAAGCCCCTGAAGAAGATGTAAAAGGCTTAGCACTCTCATCTTGTACCAAGATTCAAATCAAATATTTACTGTTGTTTTACTACCCAGGTATATGTGTGTTTTATATATATATAAAAGTAACGATATTGGCCAGGCGTGGTGGTGTATGCTTGTAATCTCAGTGGTGTGGAAGGTTGAGACAGGAGAAACACTAGTTCAAAGCCAGGCTCAGCAACTTATTGAGACCCTAAACAACTCAGTGAGACTCTGTCTCAAAATAAAATATAAAAAAGGGCTGGGGATATGGCTCAGCAATTAAGCGCCCCTGGATTTAGTCCCCAGTACCAAAAAAGAAAAAAAAAAGTAATGGTATCTGTAAGTAAGGGAACATGGTATGGCGGCATAGTCTTAGACTACATATTTGAATCCTGTTTCTAAGAGCTAGTAGCTCTATAATTCTGGCAGATTTCTTAACCTTTCTGAAATTCAGCTTCTTGGATGGTAAAATAGAAGTAATAGTTATGAACATCATGCAGGCTGATTCTGCATGTTAATTGAGTTTAAAGTGGTCATAATAATAATAATCTAATTATTAAACACATTATAAGTATACAATGCATTGGTTATTACTTTATGTTAATTTTTCATTTAATGCATATGCACACCTGTAAGGTATTATTATCACTCTCTTCCCACTGGTGAGGCAAGTTAAGTCCTCTGCTCACAAGGCTACAGAGGCTGAGCAGAATTTGACTACAGGTCTGTCCACACTCTTTCTTCTACTTAATACTTTGCATTTTCCCCACAGATCTTGATCTTATGTCATCATAACATTTATCAAAATGTAAAATGATCTTTCATCCTTAGAGTAGACTGTATTAGAACAGAGATTAGGGCTTGCCATTCATCCATCCATCCACTGTCCTCTCACCGGCTCATCCATATTTCAGAGGCAATTAAGTGCTAGGCATTGTGTTAGCTGCTGGAATATCAGATGGAGTGGAAATAACAGTTACTCTGTCCTCAGAGAACTCAAAGTCTACCCTAAAAGACACTTCAAAGTAGAAGTTAGCTAGGCAAAGAGATAGGGACAGAAACCACTTATGAACAGGACTCTAAGAAGAGACCTCACCAGGTATGTAAGGAAGGGAAAGAGCTCTGTGTTGGGAGAGAGCACTGGGAAGACCCAGTGTCACCGACAAGATGAGCTCAGAGCCCGAGCAATGGGGTGAGGAGGAGAGGGGAGAGACCAGAGAGAGGAGAGACCAGAGCATACAGGACTATTTAAAGATTTGGGAGTTTATTCATAGTCAGTGGGAATGCCAGTCGTTTTTTAAAGAAAGATCACACTAGCAATAGTGTGGACACCCAACTACAAGAAGACAGGAGAGGAAGCTGGGATGTTCAGTGGAAAGAAATCTCGAACTGTCCATCAGGGGAACTGTGATGGTAGTTTGACCACAAGGGTAGCAGTGCAGGTGGGGAGATATGTACAGATTCTGTGTACACCAAATCCCCCACACCCACCATAGTCCTGACATAATTTGTTCATTGAATGAATGATTAATTCTAAGCAGAGTTGTTACTGGTTCTAAGGCAGCCACTAACCCACGTGCATAACCTCCTCATGAGCAGTATAACCATCCCACGGGCATGGGAGACCCAGGAAGAGGTGGAGGAAATGATTATGAAATTCATAAACCAGCTGGCAAAATGGCACTTCTAAAAACCTCTTGATGTATATAAAAAGTACCTTTTGTAAAACAAAATGCCTCTTCCATTCTGACAATGGAAAATTTTAGAAGCCAGGTATCTTTCTGCTATGTGACTTTCCAAGCTTGTTAGAAAAAATGTATTATTTAAAATAGCCTAGAGCTATGCTGCTAGAAACACAGTAGAACACTAAGGGTGCTGAAAGAAAGCCCTTTTATTTAAGGGGGAAAAAAAGATGTGGTTAGAAAGAGAATCTCTGTATGTCATTCTAGTTTCCTTCTGGTGAGAACTTGGCATCTGTCATTACTTCCTAAAACAGCAAAATATTTTGATTATTTATCAGCAACAAATTAATACAGAGTTAATATATTTTCTTCTCATCTGATAAATTCATGAGCTCTGGACAATGTCTTCTTCATGTTATTTAATCATTTCAACCTTTTGTCCACATGACATTGATTTTGCTAAAACTATAAAACTAAAACCATTTGGGAAATCCAGTGGTTTGTCCATGTGGACATAAGAACTTGGGTGAGAATCAGTGATTACAGTGAACTGAATTCAAAACCTAATCATTAACCCCAACACCTCTGAAAATGTTTTCTCATCCTTCAACAGAGCCAGAGCACTAGACAGGGTAGCAAAGAGGGAGTCAGTCTCACTTAGAGATCAGCTGCTTTCTTGCTAGCATTGTTAAACTAATATATTTGTTGACTTCTCAATAATTAGAGCTTTCATTGTTATTAAAGTGGTTACAACAGTACATTGCCTAAACGAAGGTGATAAGCTCATGTTCGTGGTGGCACAAATTTGGCTTAATTTTATGTAGAAGAAGAGATCTCACTGTCAAAACATTCAGTTCCAAGGTTGAGCCAAGTAACTTCTGCAGCTTTGATCAAAGTGCCCATCATCAGCGCCTCCACCATTGCTTCTAAAGAAGCTCAAAGTGCAGTAGGGGAAGAGATCAGGAGAATAAAGGGAGCTAAACTGAATTTCTATGTAAGGCACTTTAAAAGCTTAAAATATAATTTGCCTTATTCCATTTCAGAAACCACTTTCCCCTGCACTGAAAATAAAGCTTTATGTGGTACTCTCTCTACCTTTAGAATGTCTTTGGAGTCTCTAAAGTGTGTTTTCTGCAGAATCAGAAAGTGGAACATAAGAGCATCAAATAATGCTTTGGTCTTCTCAGTGTAAGAATTATTTTAAAGAACCTTGGTGATCATGGCAGATGATAAAGGAAGATCTCAGAAGTTTTAAAGAGGTTCAAGTTTGAATAACACAAAGGTATAAATTGTTCCATCTTTTATCATCCAAGAAAACAAGACTGCATCTTATTAACTAAAATTCATACTTTAATAACATACCAACAAATCATTAGTGTCCTAAGTTTGTAGTCTAACAGAGAAATGAATAACCTCAAATTTATGATATTCTCATTAAGAAAGCTTCCTGCCCTTTTAAGTGTGCAACATTAAAAGTAATAAGAAAAGTTATTTATTCCAGTAGAGGAAATAAATGTCTAAGCTTAAACCTTGGATAGCTATTAATTATAAAGGAAAATTAGAAAATAGTATACTTTAAATAAACCATTGCATTTTAAACTTTACAGACTTGGGGCTGGGGTTGTGGCTCAGCAGTAGAGTACTTGCCTCACACGTGTGAGGCCCTGGGTTCAATCCTCAGCACCACATAAAAATAAATAAACAAAATAAAGGTATCAAAAAAACAAAATACATCTGTCTTTAAAAATAAATAAATAAAGTATATAAGTTTAGTAATGAAATTTTAAACAATACTCAGTTCAATTCTATGTGCATTTACACATAACATGCTATTTTCAAAGTATAATCTCCTACAATTGATAGTTTAACCAGTAAAAGTTGTATATTTGCACTTTTACCAGATAATCTAGCAAAGAGATTCAAAACAAATTCCAAACTGTCTATGCATATACTGGAATGACCCATATATATCAAACTATAGTAAATACTATTAAAAATGAGCTCTTTTAATCAGTTTTTTAAAAAAACATAATTGTGAATAGCTAACAGTACAAAAATATAATATCAACGTTCACTTGAACCTATATCTTAAATTTTTGGATGTATTATTCCAGGTTATAGGTCATTTGTTGTCAACATCATAATCCTTTGATAACCTCTTAAACAGATGAAATTGACTTTCCCTCGAGAAGTGCCAGAATATAGTGATATCTAAGAAATACGATTAAATTAATTTAATTCCTTCATGTCAACTTGATAAGTCACAGCTATTTAATGCAAAAACTGCCACTTGCTATTAATGACTATTGGTACTGCTTCAATTGATCAAATGTCTAATACACATAAAACATTCAAAGAAGTTCTGTATATCTTACAGCAATTCAGTGGAGAAGTCTTGTCCCAGGGGTATGTAAATCTGAAGTACAAGAAACCTCTGGATCAGTCCAACTAGAACGAGAGGGAGAAAATATACATTCAAATGTTCCAGCCACTTATATGTGCACATAAACAAACACAATCACATGCCATCAACAAGTTGAAGCTTTTAAAGCATTTCAGGAATATACAGACCTATAGTAGCACTATAAATGAATTATAACCCCATTAGGAAGTGGGAAAGTTGATGAAAATCAAATCCAATTCTAACAACAAATGTTGCCTTTTAAAAGCTCCATCTGTGGCCTGGGTGAAATTTTTATGAAAATTTAAAAAATAATAATGTTTTATTTACTATTTTTATTAGGCTGCAAGAGAATACACATAGAACTGTGCTCACCAGGCACACATAAAATCGAACTGTAGAGTCCCATCAAGGTGGCCATAAAAGCATGTGGCAATCATTTTTATTCACTGACAGTTTTAACAGTACTAAACAACTCAATAAAAAACAATAGATCAAGAAAAGCAATTCTAATTTTGACAACTACAATTGAAAGCTTGATGAGCCATATCTAGATCATATGGTTTTAAATGTGTCCATACTGAGATGGATGGAGGAACATATTTTCATTTATAATACCTTTTAATTTAATATACTTTTAATTAATGGGCACAAAGTAAGAACTGTTAATTTTTATTTTCTATCACTAGTTTCATCTGGATTAAAAATATATGGAGAAAAACCAATCCCTATAGCACTTTTGATAGCTGAAATCTATAAGTGCTTAAAAAAGATCAGTTGATTTTTATATTATCTCTACAGATTCATTTAATGCCTTTTAGGCTTTGAACTTTTGCTTGATCTCTCAATTAGTTTGGGTTTTTTTTTTTGGGGGGGGGGTGTTACTGGAGATTGAACTCAGGGGCACTCATCCACTGAACCACATCCCCAGCCCTATTTTGTATTTTTATTTAAAGAAAGGATCTCACTGAGTTGCTTAGCCCCTTGCTTTTGCTGAGGCTGGCTTTGATCCTCCTGCCTCAGCCTCCTGAGCTACTGGGCTAACATACCCATCTGATCTCTCAATTAGGATACTCTTCACAGATATTTAGTATCATACCTCCTAAAACATTCAATTTAGGAACTTTCTCCCTGGATGTATAGGAAATAGAGATATCTTGAATCTGCGAACATTTCCTATAAAGTAAATAGTACTGCCAACAGGTGGAGATTTCCAGAAGGTAACTGGTCTAAAATAATGCTATTTTCTATTTATACTGACTCAGTAGGCTTAACAGAATAAAGTATTTTAAAGTAACAGTACATTTTGGTAGTCTACATAAGACTTCCTGGTTTGTAATTCCTACGGTAAACTGTCCTATAACATTTCTGAACACCTTAATCATTTCCTATATTTAATCCCAGACTTAAATACAAAGAACTCAAAAAATTAAACAATAAGAAAACGAATAACCCAATCAACAAATGGGCCAAGGACCTGAACAGACACTTCTCAGAGGAGGACATACAATCAATCAACAAGTACATGAAAAAATGCTCACCATCTCTAGCAGTCAGAGAAATGCAAATCAAAACCACCCTAAGATACCATCTCACTCCAGTAAGATTGGCAGCCATTATGAAGTCAAACAACAACAAGTGCTGGCGAGGATGTGGGGAAAAGGGTACACTTGTACATTGCTGGTGGGACTGCAAATTGGTGCAGCCAATTTGGAAAGCAGTATGGAGATTTCTTGGTAAGCTGGGAATGGAACCACCATTTGACCCAGCTATTCCCCTTCTTGGTCTATTCCCTAAAGACCTAAAAAGAGCATGCTACAGGGACACTGCTACATCGATGTTCATAGCAGCACAATTCACAATAGCAAGACTGTGGAACCAACCTAGATGCCCTTCAACAGACGAATGGATAAAAAAAAAAAAATGTGGCATTTATACACAATGGAGTATTACTCTGCATTAAAAAAATGACAAAATCATACAGTTTGCAGGAAAATGGATGGCATTAGAACAGATTATGCTAAGTGAAGCTAGCCAAACCCTAAAAAACAAATGCCAAATGTTTTCTTTGATATAAGGAGAGTAACTAAGAACAGAGTTGGGAGGAAGAGCATGTGAAGAAGATTAACATTAAACAGGGGTGAGAGGTGGGAGGGAAAAGGAAAGAGAAGGGAAACTGCATGGAAATGGAAGGAGACCCTCATTGTTATACAAAATTACATACAAGAGGAAGTGAGGGGAAAGGGGAAAAAAAACAAGGGGGAGAAATGAATTACAGTAGATGGGGTAGAGAGAGAAGAGGGGAGGGGAGGGGATGGGGGACAGTAGAGGATAGGAAAGGCAGCAGAATACAACAGACACTAGTATAGCAATATGTAAAACAGTGGATGTGTAACCGATGTGATGCTGCAATCTGTATACGGGGTAAAAATGGGAGTTCATAACCCACTTGAATCAAAGTGTGAAATATGATATGTCAAGAACTATGTAATGTTTTGACCAACCAACAATAAAAATTAAAGAAAAAAAAAACATTTCTGAACACCTTAATCATTTCCTATATTTAATCCCAGACTTAGTTTCTAAACAATAAACATATTAAATCAAATATGCTTAATAAGGTTTTCATCAGACAGGGATAACTTTTATTTAAAAGTACTAAGTTTATAAATTAATCCAAAGATCCAAGAGTAGGGTAAGCAATGTAATAAGAGATAGGAGATAAGAAGGTTTTACCCTGGAAAATTCTCTAGGAATCTGACTCTACCATATTCATGGGGAGAGCCAGTGAGGCAGTGAGAATTCTGATCTACAAAAGCAAAGTGAGATATCAACTGAGGTCAAATTTTAAATAAGCCATGGTCAAGTCTCTCGAGTCTAACACTGATTGGCCCTACGAGAGAGCACCAGGGTACATGAAATCAGTCTTTTATAAAGGTCCCTAATTTATGCCACAGATCTCCATCAGCCCTGTTTCCTTTAAACACAGACAGCTATACATTTTTGTATAGCATTTTTAGAAAAGAAAAGTTCTGAACCCTCAAAAAAGACAGCTTTGTAAAAGGTTAACTTCTAAGATTAAAAGAAGTAGGATGATACCATATAGTGATGATCTGACAAAGAAAAAAATACTTTAATAACATTTGGCAGGCAGATACTGTGTGTCAATGCTGAATAAACTCCATAGTAATATTTTTTTTCCAGGGGCCTAGTAAATTTAAACTGACTCTTTATACCTACATTGTGTTTAGGATCATTCTAAGTAAGACTGAATGTGGAACTACTGTTAATCAAAAAAATGTCCATCAAGTACTAAGATACATAAAAATTTAGTCTTTCCTGAAATATGCAGGTTTCTGCAGTTTTACAATCTGTTGTCTGCATGAGACAAACTGCTTCATCTCTGGCCCTTTTTATTTATTTATTTATTTATTTTGGAGACAGGTCTCACTAAGTTGCTTAGGGCCTCCCTAAAGTGCTGAGGTTGGCTTTAAACTTGTGATCCTCCTGCCTCAGCCTTCCAAGTTGCTGGAATTATAGGCATGCACCATTGTGCCCAACCTGCCTGTTTTTTTAAGAAATTAGTCCTTTCATCTTTTGAATATTTAAAATACAATTAGTAAAACACCATTAGAGTTTTAAATGTTAGCTTACCGGTCATTTCAATAAAGCCAATGACAGAGTATACATCTCACATACATTTTACAAGAGTCACATTGTATTCAAAGAGTTGGGATGAGACCACAGTACATTCTTTACAAGTGCCTTGAAAAATTAGGACTCAAGTTATTCCATGGTTCCTCACACAAAAAAACATACTGAGATACACCTCTCCCATCTCAATAAATAAAAAGAATCAGTTACACCATCATTATGACTATTCCACATCCCTTGGGCAAATTGGTAAACATGTCTAGACCCTCTTATTTTCTATCCATAAAACTACTAATTTAGATTCACTACTAAATTAGTAATTTTATGGCTACTAATTTAGATTCACACCTCACAGGGTCATTTTTATGAATTAAATTAGCCCTATCATTCATCAAAGATCTGTGGAACACCTACTATGTATAAGACTTATTGTTGAAGTTTTTGCTGCAAATAAGAGACATGGTCTCTGCCCTCTTGAACTAATACTCTGATTCCATGAAATAGAAAGTCAAGGTTCTATGACAGTATATAAACCTGGGTCCTTGCAGGGGAAGAGGATAATGAGTGACAGTTTTCTTAAAGAAATAATACTGGAACTGAGCTGGGAGGAATAATCAGGAATTGACTGGGCAAGGGGTGGAGAAACAAATAGCAGGCGGAGAGAACACCATGTCCTGTTGGGGGAAAGGACAGTAGTTGAAATTAACTTAAAAAGGTTTAATGGGCTGGCAGGAGACACAAAGGAGGAAAAGCAGCAGTAGTTATACCAGAATCCAATCAGGGGGAGCCCTGAAGGCCATGTGAAAGATTTGGGTCATCCTAAAATCAAAGGGAAGCTGCTCAGACATTCATTCATTCCATAATGATTTATTTGGGTGTCTCCCATGTTGCAGGCACTGTTCTTAGGGAACAAAATGAACCAAATCCTCTCCGCCAGTTGAGGAAAAGCAACAAATCAATGTGACAATTACTCAGCATGTTAGATGGTGATTTAAGGGGGGGTGGGGTGGGTAAAGCTGGGTAAAAGATCCAGAGTGGAGAACGGATAGAAAGTACAGGTTGCAACTTAAGTACAGGCCAGGTGGGCCACAAGGAAAAGGGTACTTTTCCTTGAAGAAGGGGAGAAGGTGAGCCATGGGGCTCTTCAGGGAGAGATGCTGCAGGTCAAGGGTATAGCTGTGCACAGGTGCTAAGGCACCCAGGCTATCTCGATACAGCAATGAGTTCTCTACCGTTGGATTAGAATGAACAAGGGAAGGAGAAAGATCAGAGGGTTAAGAGGATACCAGAATATATACACATGGAATACTACTCAGCCTTAAAGAAGAATAACATTATGGTATTTGGGAGTAAAGGGATGGAGCCAGAGACTATCAGGCTAAGTGAAATATTCAAGCTGATCCCAAAGAACCAAAGTTCAAATGTTTTCTCTGATATGCAAATGCTAATTCACAATAAGGGAGGGGGGCTAGGGAAGAATAGAGTTACTATGGATTAGACAGAGGGAAATAAAGGGGGGGTATGGAGGTAGGAAGGATAAGAGAATGAATCGGGCATTATTACCTTATGTGCATATATGATTACATGACCTGTGTAAGCATGTACAACCAGAAGAAAGACAAGTTATCCTCCATTTATGTATGATGTGTTAAAATTCATTCTACTGTTATCTATAACTAATTGGAACAAATAAAAGAAAAGAGGCTACCAGACACCTCATAGTCCTATAGATATGTGGGGCTTTTTAGGGGGAGGGGTGTACCAGGGATTGAACTCAGGGACACTCTACCACTGAGCCACATCTCCAGCCCTATTTTGTATTTTATTTAGAGACAGGGTCTCCCTGAGTTGCACTTTGACATTAAATTTGGTTGGGAAGAAGAAGTCTCAAAAGGAGACTAAGAAAGGCCAGTGAAGCAGGAGGCCACCTCGGAGGCGGGTATCCTGGAGGATCGGTGAGGAGAGTGTACCAAGGAGCTGCCAGTATTCTCCCATGATAGGTGAGGGAAGATGACAGCTGAGAGCTTGTCACTGGGTTCAGGAATACAGAAGTCACCAGTGACTTCCACAAGAGCACTATCCATAGAATGGTGAGATCAGAACCATTTAAGGGTTTTTAAGCAGAGGAAGTTTACCAAATACCAAAGGAGAGGTATCAGGAGGTCTGAGAGGACCTCGTGAAGGTGACCTCATCATCCAGAGTATAAACCCCGCAGATGAATACAAGACTTCAGTGACACTGATCTCCAGGGACCCACTATCTGATTCAGATGTCAGAGGCAGAGAATACAGTAGCTCAAAACATGAGCCTTGTAAGAGAGGTCCTGAAGACCTCCCAAATGAGACATGTGCACGTGTGACAGAGATGCTTCTCACAGGACAACTCTGTATAATGTGTTCCATACTGAAAAGCAGCAATTTATTTAACTGGTGAATGAGTCACCCAAGTCTTGTTATCAAGGTAAGAGGGTTACGGTTAGGAATTATAATCCAAATTTCATAATTTCTTTTTTTTAGATGTTGATGGATCTTTATTTTATTCATTTATTTATACGTGTTACTGAGAATCAAACCCAGGGCCTCACACATGCTAGGCAAGTGCTCTACCACTGAGCCACAACCTCAGCCCCCCAAATTTCATGATTTCTTAGTGTGGCAAACTTAACTAACTACTTGAACATCACTTGTGTGCCAGACCCTAAGTCAGGGGTGCAAGGAAGACAATTCAAGGTCCTTGTCCTAGAGAAATATACCCATGTGATAATGGGTAGCATGTGTTCCTTTATCTGGTAGGTGCTGAGTGAAGAAACCTGGATGTATTTAGAAATCCTCAAATATAAGTTGATTCAGAAATTGTTATTTATGAAGTTAAACATGCATAATTTCATTATTAAACTTTCTTCCTTCTTCCTAAGTACCTAATATAATCAGAAACACACATGAAAGACCTAATGTCAAGTTTGCATAAATAAAGTGTGTGTTTACTCTTCAAATAGTAATATGTGATGGTAATTGAACTTAATTTAGAAATGTTAATTGAAAGCCACTTCTCTACTCCAGACACGTCATTTAATTTAAAGTTAACCATACCAAGCCTATACAGAAGGTCATATTATGCAAGTAAAAATAACTCTATAAATTTCTGTTATGAATAATTCCCAACAACTAATCTTAGAGGCATGAGTGCAGGGCACTATATAAACTGTTTGATCTGTTACAGTGCTGCATGTGCTACATAAAAAACAGGTTAGTCTTTAATTACAGGGCATTGTACAAGAAATGCACTAAAAGATCTTTCCTGTTTCTTCCAATTAAAAGTCATCATCTTTCCTTTTAAAGAGGTAATTATAACACATTAAATTTTTTTCTGACCAAAAAAAAAAAAAGAAAAAAGAAAGCTTAGATAAGACTAGGAAAGAGGAGCTTATGTTTAATCATTTAGCTTTGGATAGAGAAGGAATCTTTCTCAGAGCCAAATGAGAAAGTTAACAGAAGTGATTGATTTTATCAATAACATGACCATGTGCGAAGATGCTAAGGGCATTAAATGGAAGTCCAGGTGGGCTTTAGAAGTCCAGCCAGAAAAAAACAAAAGAACTCACACTTAGAATAAAATCATGTTCCTGCAAATCAAATGTAATCTGTCTCACAAAGTCAGTATCCTGGAACAGATGGACTGTGTCTCTAGTAAGAATAAAATATAGTTTTAGACATGTTTCCCTGGCTCATCTTAGTTCACCTCATTTATGCGGAAATAAAAAAAAAAAAAGAAATCTGTCATTAAACACACACACACACACACACACACACACACACATACATACATGCATGAGTGTGCAGAGAGGCACTAGGAAGATTCCCTGGTTTATAAACGGAGGTAAATTAACAAGTCTTTTAAAACAATGAGTAACTCTTCTCTTTAAGTTCTACTTCTTATGTCAGTTAAAACATTGGAAAACCACTTTAATATACATCAACTTCTATCTATGCTGCTTATGGCTTGGTTCATGCCTGAGAAATCTAAAACATGTATATAGATGTTGGAAATAGTACATAAAGCACAGAGCTCCTGTAAGTTCAGAAAGTTGAATTAAAATTAGGAAACCAGAAGAAAACAGTTTTTTTCATAGTGCCTGATGCATAGTAGGTATTCAATAAAGGTTCTTAATGAACGAAGGACTAAGTAAATGATGAATGAACGAAACAGAATTGTCTGCTTATATTTGCTATACACTTAAACATAGGACAGAGCTGGTGGAAGATCTGATTGTTTTGATAAATTATATTTCTTAAATAACGTCAGTTTACTCAAAGTCTGCTGGTAGAGCCTTTAATTTGAACCTTATCTCTGCTGATAACTGGGTTTATGTGTTTTCTCGGGGTTCCTTCGTGTCCTGGAGCTTTAAAATACTGATTCTAATTTCCAAAGTTAATAAGAATTGAAATCAACTCTTTGGGCTTTTGTTAAATTATAAATTCATAGCCATACTTATTAGATATTAATATTCTTAAAGGCATATGAATCATGATATCACTAAATAATATCTCATACAGTATTTTTGATAGATTTTTTTTTCCTTTAAATTGATTTCCTGTATGTTAGGGTTTATTTCAAAACTTAACTACCTGAGTTCTTGATGGGGGAGCCAACCTCAGTTTGTTCATCTGTAAAAGAGCTATTATAAGGATTAAAAGTTAATAAAATATAAAATTCTCAGTTCCTAATGCAGCGTTAGTGCTCAATAAATGCAATTATTATAATAATTAATGGATCCTAAATCATCTTCTAAGTCTCACTTGTAGATTTCCAGTAGTTAATAAGGCAGAATACATTTTTAGAAAACCCCAGTACAACACCTGGTATAGATACTTTCTACATTAAAAAAAAAATCACAAAATCACATCACTTCCCATCAAGAGATGCCAGTAGAAGTCATACTAATATGCATGTTTATGAGATATAAAAGCATAACCTTATCAAATGTGAAGTTTCAATATTAAAAATTATACTTACGGATTTGCTTATTCTCCTTTGGTAACTGAATTTTATTTGTTTGGCTGCTGCCTTCCAGGACAAACACAAAACTTTTAACTTCTTTATCAAACTCCTATAGAACAAAATGAAAACAGTGGTAATTGAAGTGGATTTTATTCAGCTTCTTCTATAAAACTGAAGAGTGCAAATTCACAGGGGGAAAAGAAGCCCATATTCAAATGACTTAAAAGCAGGCTCAGGCCTTGATGATACTCTCATCTGAGACTTGCTGGGAAACGGAATATAAAAGCCACACTAAGCCATTTTGCAAATCCCCTATTATATCAAGACATCTTTCCTTCAAATGATAAGAAGTTCTCTAACTTCAGGGAGTCCCAGGTCACTGATTTAGAGTTTCCAGAATTTAATTGCCCTTCTTCCCCTTCAGTCTATGTATTTCTGTCTAATTGCACAGGGCTGAAGATCACTCTTTGTCGTGGTACAAGAAACCATTTAACTTATGCTATATCCAGCCTAGAAGTTCTTTGGTTTCAGGCCATGGCGCAAATAGAATTAATCATTGCATTATTTTACACCTGTGTAACAATGAAATTCTGTATATCTTTTAATTAAAATCAATATGATTTAAAATGTTATAATTAAGGCTAACTGAAAAGCTAAGGTAGGAGAATCAGGGAATAAAAAAACCTGAAAATGAAAAACCTGTAATATGTAAGAGTCCAATTTCCATCAGTCAAAGTGCTGATGGGAAATAGCATTATTATCTAGGAGCAAATTCTCTATTAAGTATAAACGCTTCATTGAGTTCAGTGGCACATGCCTATAATCTCAGTTATTGGGGAAGCTGAGGCAGGAACATTACAAGTTCAAGACCAGCCTGGGCAATTTAGCAAGATCTTGTTTCAAAATAAAAATAAAAAGGGCTGGGAATGCAGCTCAGTGATAGAGTGTCCTTGGGTTCAGTTCCCCGTACAGTACCCCCCCCCTACACACTGCAAAAAAAAAAATTATAAACACTTCCTTTTTAAATGAGAATATTTAACAGATTCTTTGGCATTATGTTGGACTTTTTGTATATGTTAAAAAATGCATTGTAACTAATGGCTATGAATTAAGTAACAAGTCTATTACATCCATCCCAATTTCTACTCCATGTATATAAATAAACATTCATGCATCAACTATATTACTTATTCCATCTATGCACAAGTTGGGCATATACTTAAAACCTTTCAATAGCTTATTAAAATCTTCAGCAGGGTCATAAACCAATGCATACTCTGGTCCTGGCCCGGCTTTTCAAACCTGATCTCCTATCTTGCCCACTCCTCAACAGACTTCAGTTTCTTGAAAATTCCAAGCTCTCTCCTGCTAGAAGGAATTTGTACATATTTCTCTTTGCCTGAAATTCTCTTTTATCCTTTGGCCCCTTTCTATGCCCAGCTCAGTTTTAGGACTCAAATATCATTTCCTTTGGGAACCCCTTCTTGATCTTCTCACTATTGACTCTCAAAGACCATTAATATCTCATTCATAGTAACAGCTGTGTAATTTTGAGCTTATCTTCTCCGGTAGTTTTCCCACCTATCAGATGGGTATACAGTTACCTATTTCACAAGGTTATTGCTTAGATTACATAACATTACAAATGTAAAGTGCTTAGTGCTATGTTTGACAAACAGCAAGTAGTGAATCAATAGTAGTTTTAAGTCATATCCATAGAACTTATTTAAGGTCGCTAAGAATGGGATTCTTGTCTTGATTATACAGGATAAGAGACAAAAAGATAGGGATGGACACAGATTTCTATGCTTGATGACAGCTTCTATCAGATGGTTTCTGTTTTCCCTTGAAGCAGGGCATGAGGTCTTCTGATGAATGAGCAGGACTTGTCCTGGGTGTGAACTGAAGAATGAGAAGAGGGAGTCTGGTAGTTGGAAAGCAGGAGATAATGGAGAAATAATCATTTTAGAGACTAAGAAAATAATAGGATAACTTTCTGGGCTGTTCAGGTTGGATTTACCCTATTATCAACCAGAAAGGCTGTAGATGTTTTGTCCAAAGGAACTGAAGAGCCCAAATGCAGGCAAAGAAAAAGACTGATGATCAAGAAAGCATTGGCCAAGTAGGCGTGATGAAAGGACAAGGTCCTGACCAGAAAGTGATTGAAGTGACAGACTTTGGTTTCTGAGTTGAAAAGAAAAAGAAGTGAAGACAGAAAATAAGTATATAAAACTAAACACAAGAGAAAAGTAGGGGCGTCAGGACCTAAAGGTCCCAATTAGACTGAAGAACATAGAGGAGATTAAATGAACAAGCAACCTTAAGAATCAAGGATTGGCCACTTGGGATGCTGGGGCAGGAGGATGGCAAGTTCAAGACCAGTGTGGGTGATTTAGTGAGAGCCTGTCTCAAATGAAAATAGAACACAGGGCTGGGGATGCAGCTCAGTGGGAAAGCACTGTCAAATAAATATAATGCTAACATGTGTGAGGTCCTGGGTGCAAAGAAAAAGAAAAAAAGCAAAGATTGGGGTCTCAGTAATTTCAGAGATCCTGCAGTTTACAGTGTTCAGCTCTAGGGTGTGACAGTGGGTGTGAATGCTGCAGCTAGGTTGAAGAGGTCAAAAGAAGTGAAAAAAAATCAAGAATCTGAGCGTCCCAGGACTTAGAGAGATTTTCCTCACTGACATTAAAGTTTCTTAAAATGATACAGCAGGAGCTGGAGTACAGAGAAGAGGTAGGAGCCACTTGCTGAAGCCTTACACAACTCAGGAGTGATGTCCAGAACGCAGCAATGATGTCATGAAAGGGTTTGGAGAGAAAGAATGAGAACAGGGGAAACCATTCTGAAATCTTGATCAAGCCCCTTCTTCTACAACATTCATTCACATTTCTTCCCAGGATTCCTGTGGCTCTAACACTTACTTTCCAAATCACAGATGGACTACCAAGGATCTTCCATTTTGCACCAGGATTTTTGCCCTGAGCACTAAAGATTTCCACAAATGCACCTCCCTAGAAAATAAAAACAAGACATTTAAATTAAAGTGAAATATAATACTAGGGAGGAAACAGGATCCACCACCTAGTCTAAAACCGGTATTCAAAGCATCTGTGAGTTAAGTAGGTCTGGGAGGAAACATTATCCCTGTTGTTACTCCTACTTTATGTCTTGCTTGCACTGAAGCCATAGCCATTGTGACTTTGGGTCACCTTGGATTTATTGTTTATGGAATTTATTTTTAAAGCATGATAAATTATGCATCACTAATGTTACATGTGGGGCTCATTTTATTGACATGTATAGATCATGCTTGCAAAACATTCTATTCTATCCAGATTAAAGGGTTTAAAATTCAATTCTCAAATGAAGTCAATAAATTCTGATAATTATCTGTGAATACAAGCCTTTTAGTTATATTGACCAGGGCTCCAAAACTGGCTTCTAAGCTATCTGACCTTGTAGTTACTTAACTTCTATAAAATGGATCACACAGGAGAGTAAATATAAATCATCATGCACATAGTGAGGGATCATTCAATACTACCATCATGATTATTCAAAAGAGGGGGAAATTAAATAATTCAGTACTAGCCAAAAAAAAAAAAAAAAAAAAAGGCCTAGGAAGGATTACAGGGTAATTCTTATTTTGAGCATTCCTAAAATATCTTTTTCGATTTATTTAATACCAATCAATTTAGAAATGTCTAAGAAAAGGAGAGTAATCTATATGAGAAAAACAGAGAATCATTTCTATAGACATCAATTTGCTCCCAATTGTGAGCCTGAGAACATAGAGACACTTATTCAAAAATGCTAAAGACATTACTAAAAGTCCACACAATTAAATTGTAAAAAGAAGGGATTTTCTCTGAGGATGAATTTATTACAAAAATTGAGAATCTAAAATGAGAGTAAATATGAAGTATAAGCAAAATAGGAGAAAATGTTCAATTTTTGTAAAGAATTTCTAACTTTTAATGTTTTCTCAATAATATAAAGATATTTTCACTTCTGGCTTTTAATACATAATCACTTAAAATGAAGACATTTAATTTCATCTTCCCCAGGGAATGTTATGTGCAAAACTGTATATGGGATAGAATTACCATAGCTTCTGGGGGTGGTTCATATTTTACTAAAAATTTAAAATTTGAGACAGCTGAGTTTTTTAAAAGAAAAAGACCATTGCACTGGGTGAGAGACCAAACTTACTTTCTCCCCACTTTTTTCTGCTTCCCCATGTTTTCCAAGTTTCCCATGGTAGGCATATGCTTCTTTGGGGTGGGAGAGTTACCAGGGATTGAACTCAGGGGTGCTTAATCCCTGAGCCACATCTCCAGCTCTTTTTAAAATTTTATTTTGAGACAGGGTCTCTCTGAGTTGCTTAGGGCCTTACTAAGTTGCTGAAGCTGGCTTTGAACTTGTGATTCTCCTATCTCAGCCTTCTGTGTCGCTGGGATTACAAAGTGTGTGCCACAGCACCTGGCTGGGCATATACTTCTTTAGAATAATATACTTTACATGAAGTGAGGCAAATTTTAAGTCTGTTATAAACCTTTTAATGAAAGAGGACTGCAACTTACTCTGAGGATAGGTGGTGATATCTGGTGAAAAGTTAAAATTAACAAAGCAGTAGAGACCAGGAGAACAGGAGACTGTTCAGGCACAGTGACAAAGTTCATAACAGCTGGATCAGGATGGTAAACAGACTACCGAGTGTAACCTCAAACAGAAGTGAAGAGGACACAACAGGAGACACCAGCAAAAAGGGAGATGCATAGTGAGGTGAGGAAAGCAGGCCATGCATGGAGACACCCTAGGATAGTCAAGGTGACCGAGAAACACCCAGAAACAAGGTCACTCCGAGTGTGATCCTTGCTCTACCTGCATCCCAATCACTTGGAGGAAAGTTGTTAAAAAGATAAATGAATTCACCCCATTTATAAAAATTGTAATCACTAGCTCTGGGTAGAGGATCATGAAATCTGCATTTTTACAAATACACCAAGTGATCCTCATTGACCCCAAATATTTGATATTCACTGAACCCCAGTTTCAGAAAAAAAGAAAACAGCACTTAGCCAAAGTGCTTATTTTCATTCTGGGTTTCACCCATTCATGCATTCACTCATAATTAGCTTCTAAGATAGCATGATGCATCCATAGCAAGTACCCCAAGCGCTTGTTAAAACTCAAGATTTCTGGGCCCTGCCCTCAAGTCTGTGATTCAGGAGGTCTTTGTGGGGTGTAAAATCTGCATTTTAACCAGCATCACAATTTATACACTTTGAGAAGCACTGAACTGGTGAGTGAACAAAACCTAAATCATAGGCGTATAGACTTTGGTTGATTTCTTTTTATCTTTTTTTGGGTAAAGTCTATTCATCCATCTATCTATATCTATATCTATATCTATATCTATATATATATTTTAACCTTGAAAAAGTCCCTTGTGACTGGGATGGCAGGGGAGGGGGGTTGTTCTTTGTCTTCCCCGGATCAGGAGCCACCTCACCCAAGAGGAGAAAGCTATAGACAGTTTGGAGAGCCATTTCAGTTTACCTGGTACTCATTTTTGAACATTCCCGCAGAAGGGACCGGGGCTTGGGGGCAGAGTTCAGGGCTTCCAGCGAGTGGCGTGACCCTGAAGGCTGGAAAATCCGCGGGCGGGAACCCGGAGACCGACGCGCGGGACAGAGCTTGGTGCCTGGCTGGGACTAGGTCAGGCTCTTCACAGCCCCTCGGGCCCCGGGTCAGCTGCACCTTGAGCCGCCGACCCGCACCATCGCGGCCCCGGCTTCCTCCCGGGTACCCCGATCTGGTGAGGACGCAGCTGCTAGGGCGGGCTCCGGGTTGTCCCTGGGGAGTGATTGTGTGCGTAACCTACGAGACGGCCGCTGCCGAACCACCGAGCCTCTGCCACCTACAACCGCCCGGCCAACCCGCCTAGGAAAGGCTGCCCGCTGCCGCCCCGCCCCCGAGTCCCCTCTGAAATGGGCGGGGCCCGGCGGCTCCACCTCTCGGCGGCGCCCATTGGCCCTCGCCAGGCGCCTGCGCACTGCGTTGTCTAGGCTGCTCTCCGACCCCCTGCTGTGAGGTGTTTGTCAGGTTGCCCAGGCAACCCAAGGACTGGAAGAAGTGGTGGACTGTGTAGCTGGTGACCCGCGCGCTCCCGTTAGATAGTGACTTGTGTCAGCAGAGAAGCCGCAACCTAGTGTTAAGAACTACCCCAGCAACTGGGCTGCTCCAGAGCATCAGTCACGTCGGGTTGATCTCTCCGGGTTGTAAACACTGAGAAAAAACAGTCATGGAATCTTGAAACCCTCAGGTGGCCTTTGATTCACATGTTCCCAAGCTTGGGTACCTTGAGACACTGATAAGATCTGCTGGACCCTTTCACTGAGAAGGCTCTGGCAATGTTTACTCAAGATCACTGCTGACTTTCAGAAGCCAAGGTTTTTGGCTCAAAATGGTAGCTTTCATTGAGACAAGCTCTGTCTTAAGCTAATTATTTGGTTACTGCATTCAGTTTCTAGATCAAAACCACTCTTTCGTGGAAGATATTATTTCCAGTTTGGGGCTCAGCTCTATGTCCAAGGTCATGTGGTCATTAAGTGCTGGCACTGGCTGAGAACTCACCTCTGATGTTACACTTATGGCTGAATTAGTGCCCTAGGGTTAATAATAACCAAGTACAACAAGCTCATGGACTCCTTGTTCTAAGTCAGGTAGTTCGTAGGCATGGATTACTTCCTTGGAGTTGGGAATATTGAGATTCAGAGTTAATTAGGAATTTACTCTGGGATGCAATGTTTCAGTTGTGGCTGGGTCTGAAGCCATACATCATTCTACTTTACCTGAAAGCTTCAGATATTTATTGGCTCTACCATATGCCAAGCTCCGTAGATCATGTGTGGGTTTCAAAAATGATTAAAATCAGGGCCTGCTCCTTCTCAAGGTTAAGAGCAGATAAAGATCAGACCCACTCTGAACACACTATAATATAGCGGTGAGACCATCTCACAGCTATAAATTCCAATAACATTCCTGGAATCCAGACTTTCTGACTTTTTGGAGCTCCAGCCTAGTTCACCAACAGTTTTTTGTTTGTTTGTTTTGCAAAGTTTGTGTTGGAGGCTTTAAGAATTGTGATCAAAAGACATGATTGCCAGGTATGGTGAGGTGTACCTATAATCCCAGCAACTCAGGAGACTGAGGCAAGCAGATTACAAATTTGAGGCCAATCTCAGTAACTTAGCAAGTCCCTAAGCAACTTACTTGAGGCCTTATCTCAAAATTTGAAAAGTAAAAAAGGGCTGGAGATGTGATTCAGTGGAAATGCACCTCTGGGATAAATTCCCAGTACCAATAAATAAATAAAAGACATGGTCTCTGTCTTACAAGACTTAATCTATGGTTAACATTTATCCATTCATTCATTTAACACACAGTTCTTAGGAACATAATATGTACCAGATACTATACTAAGAGGCTGGCTATACAGTGAAGCTGTATATATTAGGCAAGGAAGCCAATGAACGAATTAACAAGCAAATAATTCCGACTTGTAGTAAATGCTATGAATATAGTGATAGGGAATAACCTCAGAAGTGAATCTTAGATTCCTTTGGTGGTTATAAGAAATTACCACAAACTGAGGAATTCATTCTTTCATATTTTGGAAGGCCAGGAGTCCAAAACCAAAGCATCAGCAGGGCCAAACTACCTGGAGGCTTTAAAAGAAAATTGGTTCTTTGCCTCTTCCAGCTTCTGGTGGCCATTGTCATCCCATGACTTGTGGCTCCATCTCTCCAGTCCTCTGCCTCCATGGCCGCATGCCTCCTCCCCTCTGTGTGTGTCTTTTGGCACACTTGGGAGGGCATGTAGAGCCCACTTGTATCATCCAAGCTCATCTCTTAAAGTTTGATTTAAGTTCTCTAACATCTTTAACTACCCCTTTTCTAATAAATTTACACATCTCAGGGAGTTGATATGGATGGACACCGTTTGAGGGGACACTTTTGTGGACCACTGTTCCTATACTCTACTTGCATTATAATATAAATCAGCTTTTCATAAATGCTATAGGGAAGACAACAAAATACATTGAGAGTACCAGAGGAATCTATAGGACTTCAGTCTTCAAATTATCCTCTTGAAACCCTAAAATTTGTCGATACCTATAGCTGATATGAAACCCACATTTTGCCCTATGTTATTCTCTATATGCGTCTTGTGATTATCTGAACTAACTAATGAATTAATATGTATGTCATCTGTCTTCAACAATTAAAAAGCAAATGTCATGAGGGGAAGAACTATTCAGGGGTCATTGCTATAGTCCATCCCTAGAATACTGCCTAAGCTGCTATGTTACAAGTGGCTCCTTGGAGAGGCCCACATGGCAAATATAGTATATAGTAGGTATTTTATAAGTGCATATTTGTTGATTTAATGAAAGGCATCTTGTCCTTTCATACTCATCATGCCCAAAATAAAACTTGTCTCCAAATCTGGTCCTTTTCTATCCTTTCCAATCTCTTTGATGAACACCACAGTACCTCCTGATTCCTGGTTCCCCCTGGTAGACAGTCTCCAGAATGGCCTCCAGTGGTCCCATTTTCTGGTATGTGTGGCCCTGTGTGTAATCTTCTTCACTTTTTGGTCTAAATGACTCACTTCTAATGAGTACAATACGACAAAAATACTGAGAATATTGCAGTTTAGATACAAAAAGATAGACTACAAAAAGATTGACTTCTTGTTTGGCTTCCTTCACTCCTTTGTTCTGATTCTCTCTCTCTCTTTTCCTCTCTCCTCCTCCTCCTCCCCCTTCTACCATCCTCCTCTCTCTTCTTCTCCTCCTTCTCCTTCTCCCTCTCTCCCTCTCCCCCCCCCACTCCCCCTCACTTGCTTTCTCTGCCTTCACTCTGAGGGAAATAAGCTGCTATGTTACAAGTGGCTCCTTGGAGAGGCCCACATGGCGAAGAACTGATGTCTGCAGCCAATAGTCAATAAGATACAAGGCCTGCCAACAGCCACACGAGTAGGCTTGAAAGTGAATCCTTCACCAATCAAGCCTCCATCTGACAATCAGCCTCAATTCGATTATATCCCTAGTCAACACATTGATGGTAGCCCTGTGACTACCTCTGAGTCAGAGGCATACATCTAAGTTGCACCTTGATTCCTGACCCACAGGTAAAATTAGATCAATATTAATTGTAAACTGCAAAGATTGGGGATCATTTTAACATAGTAATAAATAGCTAATATATCCCTGTATCCATCATCCAGACATATCTATTTTATCTAAATATTTCTCAAATTTTTCATCTTCCCTCTACTGTGTTCTGTGTGCTGATTTATCTATGATCTTCTCTTCCTCAAACGATAATGGCCTCCTGAGTCACACTGTGCTGGTCTCCTTTCAAATCATCCTCCACGTTGCTGTCAAAGTTATTTTTATAAAATGCAAATCCAGTCACATCAGTCCCCCATTTCTAGCCCTTTTGTGACTACAGAACCTGTTGGACTCTGTAAGATCTAGCCTTTCCCTTCCTCTCCAGCCCCCTGCCCCTGCATTTTGGCACATTGGGAGAATTTTGTTTTTTTTTTTTCAGTTCTTCAGGGTCAACATGTTCTCTTCTACCACAAGGACTTTGTGCTATTCTTTTCCATTGATTACTTCTTCTCACTTCTTTCCGTGGTTAATGGCAACTTATCCAATAGAGGTTAGAGCAAGGGGTCTTCCTTCTTTACTCTCTCTGATTTGATGAGATCCCCAATACATATTTTAATAACATCTCAGCAAAAAGCATCATTGAAATCATTATTTAATTTTTATTTGTGTGCCGTAATGTTAGTCACCTCTCTTTGACTACAGATTTCAAAATTTATTGTCTATTTATGGTCACTATTGAATCCTTGGTGCCCAGCATACTAGTTCAAACTGGTACTTGATATAACAAATAGTAATTGAATGAGGGAGAAAGGAAAAAAGGAGGTGAAGGATGAATAGATTCTTAAAAGGCAACCATAGGCTATAGGTGTTAACAAAAAAAAATTGAAAAGAAAGCAATTGAAAACACATTAAGATAAAAGGGTAAATTTACAACCTCAATTTGTTCATGGAAAAATTTGTTACCCAGTTGAAAATGACTAATCACAATGTATCAGTAATTACTTAGATGTTTTTGTTTTGCATCACTTGTTTATTCAATTTAAGGCTGGAAGGGAATAGGATTATTTGCTTCACTATCTTCAATTCCAAAGCCAAACAACATCTCTTAACCCTCCTATCTTCTAACAAGTTCAGGAGATTTACAGTTGTATTTTCATTAGCAAGTGTCAAGTAATGGTCAAATCTGAAAGTTTTGCAACTCAGATCAACATTATTCTGCCTATGATGAGAGCTATCCTTGACACTGACAGTGCTATAAAGCAGTATGAGAATAAATAACAATATGAACTCCAAGTCAGACATGGGTGGAGATCCAGTTTTACAATAGTGAATGTTCTTGTTTAATTTGGCTGAATGCTAGTTCTGAATGAAAACTTGGATTTGACTAGAACTTCAACAATGTCTACCAGAATTCTGGAAAAAAAATATACCAGCCTGTCCAAACAACTTGGCTTAAAACAAGTTATTTATATACATTAACAAAGACAGTGAAAGTTTCTTTAATTGCTACGATTTTTAAAAAGTACATTTAGTAATTATATTAAATTGCTTAACTTAATTTGACAACATTAAGAATTAGTCACTTTACAAGCTTTAAAGTGCTTGTCTTTGTTCTACAAAGAAAGTAATTTTGTGGTATATTAATATTATTAAAGTATATTGGATGGTATTTAAAGAGGAAAAGATTAGAAACAGGTTTCAAAGGTGGCAGAGTCAGTAATCCAGTTCTAGTTAGATGAGTATGATTGTCAATTTGACAAGATAAATTATTTTTTCAACAAAGAATAAAACAATATATTTTATTGACCACATATAGTTGTAGTTTATGTTTTGCCTTTAGTTCCTAATTAAATTATTTGACATCAGAAGAATTTGATAAAACCTTGATTTGATTATCAGAATTTCTTCTGCTGGAAATGTTTGATACATGAAGGGTTGTTTTACTTTTTCCATAGATGGAATAACTTCACAAATTATATTGGTGCTGAGTTTTTGAATAATTTTGAAACTGCATCTACTTTTCAGTTTTAAGTTATTATTGAAAAAAAAAATTAGTGATAACCTGGTCATTCATTTGCCTTTGATTTCAGAGTAGGGATGTCTTCTTTTTCCAAAAAGGTGCGATACGGGGGAGTTTTTGAGGCTTCCCCCCCTTTTAAAAAATATTTTTAGTTGTATATGGACACAATATCTTTATTTTATTTATTTTTATGTGGTGCTGAGGATGGAATCCAGTGCCTCCTGTGTGCTAGAGAAGCGCTCTCCCACTGAGCCACAGCCCATGAGACTTCCCTTTTTGAGGTTTTCTCCTTCACTTGCTTTTTATCCTCCCTGGACTGTGAGATTCTGTGGTGACTATTTCCTACCTGTACCTTTAGGTGATCAAGTTCTTAAAAATTCATGCATAAGCTTACAATCCCCAAATTTAGCTACTTCCTGATGGTTTTTTCAAGGAAAAAAAATGTTCCGGAAATTGGATATTTAGATATACTTTCTTTCAAAAAGTAGTTTTGTATAACAAATATTTAGGTTCATAAAAATGAACCTATTTGCAAAATGCATTTTTGAAAAAGATTACATTGATTAGATATTAATACTATTTGCTTTCAAATGAACATTGATTAGATATTAATACCACTTGCTTTCAAATGACATAAATGTTTAAATTTTGTCAGAAAAAGTTAAGGTGGCTATCTAAATAACATTTTTCTTATGTAACTATTCCTAACCTAAAACCAGTTAGTGTTAGCTGTAGAAAACTGGATATCCACATGTAAAAGAATGATGTTGGCCCCTTATTTTACTTTTCAAATTTATATATGAGTTAATTAAAGATGGACTAAAGACTTTAAGGCTAATATAAGCTTTATAAGTTTTATAAACCCATAAAACTATTAGAAGAGAAAATAGGAGGGAAATTTTCTGATTTTGGAGTTAGTAATGATTTCTTAATATCAGAGGCAAGATCCAGTTGTAACCGGAGGAGGAAAAGCATTGTCAGAATTTTCTTCTCCATACAGCTTCCTGTACGTTGACTCAGTCCTTAGACTGAATCTCTAGGTTAATAAATGGCTATATCATTCTGAATCTCATATCTTAATATCACCAAATAGACCATTTTAAGCCCAAATCCTGAAGTTCACCTTCATTTGAATCAATTTAATTCATATGCCCACCTCTGAATGAATCTCTATGGTCAGATGAATATGCATCCTCATTGGCTTAAGGCTGGATTAAGTGTCCATTCTTAAACCAATCATTGCAATGAAAGAGATGAGATATATTGACTGGCTGGGAATGGGAAGGAAATGCTTCCCAAAGAAACTTCTAAGAATCTTTTAAGGAGGAAAGAGTGGATATTGGGCCACTAAAAGTAGATGTCTACTATGTTGTCATCATACATCTTGCAATTCTTTAAAAGAAATAGCAAATATTTTTTAAAGTTTTAGCTATATATGAAAAAATTAATATGAAAGAAAGGTTCTCTAATATTCTCTAAAGGATCTAATGTCCATATATGCAATCTAAGTGTCACGGGCCTTAACACCCTTTTCTTCTTCTTAACTCTTAATAGTCAAGTCTAAATTTTCAGAGACCCCACCTGCTTACAAAGAGAAATCCTGTATTTCCAGGATTTGCAGGGAATGAAGTCTCTCCAAACCACTTCTGAAGTGATTCCTTATTTGCATTTTTCCTCAGACCCAACATTTTTATTAAGGATTCTACTTGGTTGCTACCATTACGACTATTGCCAATGAATACCTACCATTTTGAAACTGTTGACATGAGAGTGTAACTGCTTTCCTTCATGTTGTCACCTGGGAAAAGACATCTGGGAGTTGGCTTGGCACTCATAACTAGGTCTTGGTGTTTTGTTATTGTTGTTGCTGTTATTGTTGAACATGAACAAATTCACAGAATACCAACATTAGACAATGCCATTCTGTGACCCTTATAGGTCAAGACAAAATAAGACTGTCACCAGCTGGCCTGATTGGTGAGATGAGCTGGGTACAAAGGAGCTGGCTTCAGCAATAAACTGAGAAACGGAGAAGAAACCAAGAACATGAGTTTTGAGTTTGGGACTGCCTTGTGACCCCAAGGGTCAGCTCCATGCTGGAGAGCACTCTCCAGGAGTCCCTAGCAGGCCGGGTGGACAGCAGGGGTCTAATATCCATTTGAATGCAGATCTTAACATAATCATATCATCTCAATGGCTTGCTGGCGTCACCTTTCAAACAAAAATGCCATGCGTCATTACTACTTGGCTATGGCTCTTAGCACCACTATAGACACTTTTTCTTACCTTGAAAAGACAGATTTGCTTTAGTGAATGAATGGAGACCTGCATCAAGGAGTCAGTAGCAGCAGTGATGGTAGCAGGCAGTATATGTGGTACTCAGGGCAAGAGTGTAGGTGACTATGGAAATAGGGACATTCCCACCCACATCCTGAAGTTCCAGGATGGGTCAAAGCCACAAACCCCTGCACCACCTCCACTTGAGCCCTAGGATCTAGGAAACATTTCCTCCAAGTCCTTTAACTCCAGAGCAAGTAAGTATAGCAGTGCCATAAACCCAGACACCACTTGCACATGCCCCAGGGAACCTAAGGAAGGCTTCCTCTACAGCCCATGGACTTGGGGTGGACCATTGCTTCTGGTGTGAAAAGTCCATGATTATCACTAGTACTTGTCCCTTGTTACCTGCAGAAGATCCCATCTGGGTTCCATAGCTCCAGAAAGCAGTTACCAATGCTAAAAACACCAAGAACACTTGCAGTTACCCCAAAGGACCTAGAGAAGGACTCACATTCCACAACCTTGAGTCCATAGTTATCCATGCTACAGAGCCTAGTGTCACCTGTGTTCATCTTGTGGGACCTGGAGAAGATCTCATCACATCTTGTGTCTTCAGAATTGTGGCTGTTGTTGCCACAGGCCCAGGCATTTCCTGTATTCATCCTGAAGGACCTGAGAATGGTCTCCTTGACAGCCTGTGGCCTGAGGACCATGACTGCTGGTGCACAACCCTTGATGTCACTTATGCTTGCCTTGAGGGGCCTGGAAAGTATACACATCCTAGGTAGAAATAAATTCAACAATACATTAAAAAATTCATACCCCAGATACATCTTCAGAATGAAGCTACTAAGAAGGCCACCTCCCAAAAGTGGTAGATATCCATTATACCAGATAGCCATCAGGAAGTTATGGGAGGGGGGATAAAATTAACCATCATTGATTCAAAATTAAGAAATTTGGTAAAAAATAAACTTCAGAGTAGTAATGACATTGGGTGGGGGTGGGGGGTACCAGGGATTGAACTGAGGGGCATTTGACCACTGAACCACATCCCCAGCCCTATTTTGTATTTTATTTAGAGACAGGATCTCACTGAGTTGCTTAGCACCTTGCTTTTGCTGAGGCTGGCTTTGAACTCGCAATCCTCCTGCCTCAGCCTCCCAAGCTGATGGAATTACAGGCATGTGCCATTGCACCCAGCAGCAATGACATTTTAATTTGAAAATATTTCAATAAGATTAGACTGGAACATCTTTGATAACATATATAAACTGGATGTGTATGATGCTTCTAATGTTTTTATTTCACCTAACCTTCAGGAAAAACCATAAAAGAAGTAATACATTGAAAAACAATTGGAGGGAAATCTGAATTTTAAACAATTAAATACTATTCAACATAGCAGTACAGTCAATGATTTTCTGGATAGAATTCTAGAAGCACAAAATACAAAATTAAAAATTGGCAAAGAGCATTGTATCAAACTAAAAAGCTTCTGTATAGCAAAGTAAACAGTAAAAAGAGAGAAAACCTACAAAATGAGAAAAAATGTTTACCAATTATTTCTCTGAAAGAGGATTAATATACAGAATACATTAAGAACTTTAAAAAAAACTAAACAAGAACAAACAAAAACAAAACAAATAAATAACATTTGAAAATTGAGCAAAGGATCTGAACATTTTTTAAAAAGTAATATGAAGGCCAATAAATATAGATAAAATTCTCAATATCAACTAGCCATCAGGAAAATGTGAATCAAAACTACCATGAGAAAGCATCTCCCCATGGTTAGAATGGCTATTAACAAAAAGCAAAAATAGCAAGTTCTGTGAGGATGTAGAGAAAAAGGAACTCTTAGATACTGTTGGGGACAACGTAATTGAGAACAGCCACTATAGAAAAGAACACGGAGATTCCTCAAAAACTGAAAATAGATCAATCATATAATTCAGCCAATCCATGCTAAAGGAAATAAAGTCAGCATATAAAAGAGGTCCCTCTATGCAGCACTAT
Organism: Marmota monax; assembly: GCF_021218885.2. Classification (NCBI taxonomy): domain Eukaryota; kingdom Metazoa; phylum Chordata; class Mammalia; order Rodentia; family Sciuridae; genus Marmota; species Marmota monax. The sequence goes on along the minus strand of NW_026693008.1, from coordinate 7,511,033 downwards.
TCACAATAACTAAGATATGGAGTCGGCCTAGGTACCCAGTAGCAGATGAATGGATAAAGAAAATATGCATAAAAATACAATGGAGTATGATTTGGGCACAAAAAGAGAATGAAATTATGTCATTTGCAGCAAAATGGATGGAACTGAAGGACATTACATTAAGTAAATAAGCCAGACCTTCCACCCCCCAACACACAAAAGACAGGTATCACATGTTCTCTCTCATATGTAAAAAGTAAAAAATTGTTAAAAAGTTGACCTGAAGGTAGAATAGTGCTTTCCAGGGACTGAGAAAGGTGCCAGGGGATGGAGGTAAGGATGGATCAATGTGTGTTATGTGCATGTGTGGAAATATCATTAATATATGATTAATATGTGTGGATAAAATATAAATAAATAAAAATGTTTTTACCAAAAGTTTATAGAACTACATAGGGTCTTATGATGGTTTATCTGTATTGTCAACTTGATTACATTGAGAAATACCTAGGATCAAGAGACTTCTGAATGGGGCCATGAGGTTGTTTCCCCAAAGACTAGCAGATGGATCAGCAAACTGAGTGGGGAGACCTGTGCTGAATGTGAACAGCAGGGTCCAATAAACAGGGGGCCTGGAGAGAACAAGCTGGAGGCTTCTTAAGTAGGTCCATGTGCGGCCGCCACCATGGCTCAGGAACAGCTAACTGCAGCTCTTTCCCTTTGCCAATGGGAACTCTCACCAGTGATCCTCCCGGAGTTTCCAGACTTCATTCTTGAACTGGGGCTGCATCACTGATTCCTCTTGTTCTGAGGCTTCAGCTTCTTGGACTGGGTGGCTACTGGTTTCTTTGGCTCTCCAGCCTGCAGACGGCCATTGTGGACCTATCCAGCCTCCGACCCTCTAAGTCAATCTAATATGCCCCCTTCTATAATCATACATATGCTTATGTTTTTTCTGGAGATCCCCAACACATGTCTTTTTTAGAAAGTTTGAGGCAGTTACCCATGAGGCAGTTCAGTGGGATATCTGAGGGGTCCCTGAGATTGGAACAGGCAGGCATTTCTGCACCATAGACCCGTCCATTCAGTTAATAGGTCCCTGCTCAAGATGGCAAAGGGTTATAGCACCCTGGGCATCCACGGGGAGAGGATATGAATTCTTTTTCCAAAGCCAGGCTACTGTGAAGATTTTAGGTTCTTAATTCCTTAGGCTTCAACCTTAAAAGGTTTGTGAAGCTTTCCAATAGCTAGGATAGCCACTATCCATACAGATAGTGTGTTGGGACTCTCCTTTCACCTTTACTCCTACATAGAGGAGATTCTCCCATTCCTGGCTGTGGAGCCAGGGTGAAGGTGCTGATATATTTTGTTTCTCTTAGGGTGCTGGTCTCTGGATCTTACATGGTTTCTATTTTTTCACCTCTTAATTTCCAATATTTTCCACAGTCCCTCACCTCAGTTTGCAGCTATACATCTGTTGTTTTGGTTATACTTTGTGCAAGAACAGGTGAACCCTGAGTGCCTCTGTTTAGCCATCTCACCCTATGAAACCATTTTTAAAATAGTCTTCAACTCTATCTAATTATAGTCTAGCCGTATTGATGCTGTATGGTGATACGTTTGCTACTCTTCCAGGATGAAATTTTATACTAATCAATCAAATTTAACCTGAGATTTGGGGTCTGTTAATATTTTATTATTGTGACCTTATGCCAACATAATCTCCAAGGGGAAGCAAGTTATCTTAATGTGCCGACTGTAGAACCTGCAGTGTCTGCCTCAACCTCCCTGAAGCTAAAACTCTTTGAACTTCCTCCAGTTGTAAAAATTGGCACTTTCTCACTTTCACGCAGAACACTTTTGCTGGTTCTTTTTTCTTCTTTACCTTCTAATTAGAAGTATTTCTCCAGGAGGCCCCTCTTTATTCTTCCCAAAGTAGGCATTTGAGACCCAGTAGATAACAGGTGCTATGAAGTAAGTGATTGGACAGTCAACAGTGCATTTTTATCCTCTGCTTTCTCTTTAATTGAAAGAGCTAAAATTAACAGAGAAGCTAATGTATGTCAAGTTCAACTCTATGCACCTCATTCATATACATTCTCATAACCCTCCCAACCATCCAAAGAAGTAAATGCTAATTTAATCTCTATTTTACAGAGAAGCAGAGCAGAGAATAATTAACTTGCTGAAGGTTGTTCAAGAAAAGGTTAGCCCAGGATAAACTACGCTTTCCTGAAGAATGCCTTGAGAAGTATAAATTAGGCTTTCTTGGAGGAGGCGATGCATCTTGGAGAATGAATCAGTCTGTACATAACAGCTATGAACTTCGGATGAAATTGCATAGTCCAAGATGTAGCATTTGCACATAATATATAGATCTTATCTGGTTTTGGCTCCTGTTGTTATCAACTAGCTTTTTTCTGTGTATCTAAAGTACAAAACAGGATTATTTAAAAATATAATTCAGAGCCCAGGAAATCCAAACCATTCATGTTTTGCTGCAGTGGCTGGAGGGCGTGGTTGAAAAGGCACCACCGTTGACACTGCTCTACGTGGCTAATTCTGTCTTCACACAGCCCTACTCTTTCTCTGTTGGTCTGACAGTTTTCATAGTAAAGACGGGAGACTACAGATAATCTTTCAAATGGATAATTACGGATAATGCACTCAGCTAAATTAAAATTAATGGTAGCTATATTTAGATAATAAAATGGTTCTATTAAAAATAGGGCTCAGAATTCTACAGAAAAAAAATTAATCTCTTTGTAATATTGCTTAGGGAATTTGCTATTCTCCTGATATGGGATTAGAATTAAATTACTTACTACCGAATTGTTACATTTTTTAGTTTTTCTCTCCCACACTTCTTTACCCCACTTTTTTATCTCCATCAGGTTTTTGGTTTCTTTCTTTCTTTCTTTTTTTAGCTTTTTTCCAAGGCTTGCATTAATTCCTTTAAGGCTAAATTATAAACACTCACTAGAAAAATATTAAAAGCTTAAAAATATTAAAATACACAAAGCTTCCAAAAAGCACTTTGGCAGCTTTGTGTTTTGCTTAGTTACTGGTTTAGGAATCACTTTTTAGTTTCCCAGAAAGCAATCCTATTTATAAATACTAGCACTAATATTGGAATTATAATTTTTAAAAATTAAAATATAATTGTAGGTAAACTTTCCAGTATATAGGAACATCTAGATACTGACACAAATAATGTAAATCCAATAAAACATGAAACTCATTTTGATTTTCCATTCAGGCGGGAATATACCAGTAAATATTCTATTAGCACTTAACAACTTATTTTTTTTGCTGCCATATTCAACCAAAATGGAGATTGTCATAGGTAGCCTGTCTTTTTTTCTGCTTTGTATAGTTGTACTTAGCGATAACATGCTGAGAATTGAATGGATTTAATTTAGAAGATTCTTTGTTGTATAAAAATATTCAACATTTGATGTTAAAAACCATTTTTACAGAAGAAACCCAAAGGATACATTTTGGCTTTTAAATCTATAACAAATTATTTTAATTTGGGAACATGTACAAATACAAATAAGTACAGTGTACAGGACTTGTGCATCATAATGTAAATTTAAATTCCTTGGGTGAATTGGGAATTGCTCATTCTCTTGTTGGATATTAGGACAATAGCACCATTTGTTCAGATGTTGGAACCTTAACAGCTCTTTAAGTAGGAAGGGTGACGCGAATCTATGTAATTTTAGATGGGCAGATAAGAGTTGTGCCAGGCATTTTCTTAAAAGAAGTCTTTTTCTAATTAGTTTAAACTTTGAATTAAGTTTATTTAAGGACAGAGAGTGTTCCCTTGTGTATTATGGCCTCCTTAGATGTAGTTAAAGAATCAGAAGTTCAGTGATGATTGCAGTTGTCATTTTTAGTTTTCTGAGGATATTTATAACACAGTAACAAAACAATCCTCAAATCTCAGAAATTTGAAACAATGAAGTTTTGGTTCCTGGTCTTATGCCATTTCTTGCATTGGTGAATGTTGTTTTTGTTTTGGGACCTGTGCTGTAGAAGCCAAGCTCTACCTGGAACGTTGCCATTCTCAATAAAGGAAAATGAAGAAAGTACCACTGTGTAATGGCTCTTAGCCTTTCTACTGAAATTGACATGTGTGGCTTCTCAAATTTTATTGGCCACAGGGAGTCACATGCAAAGCAGGGCAGGAATGTATAGTGTTTTTCTTTTTTTTTAAACATGGTATTTTTTTTTAAGACACGTATTTTTTGTTTGTTTGTTTATTTATTTATTTATTTGTGGTGCTGGGATCCAACCCAGTTCCTCACCCGTGCAAGCGCTCTACCACTGAGCCACCACCCCAGCCCAGGAATATGTAATCTTACCTCAGGTAGAAGCACCAAATATTTTGAACAATAATACAATATAATTCTACCATACTCCATCATCTTGTTCATTTCCTTTTCTTTTACATGCAAAATATACTCATGCTTTACCAAAAAAACGAAAAAACCTCAGTCTCATCCAATCACAGTATTAGGCTCAAAGTCCAACATACTGTGATAGTCTAAGTGCATACGTGATTCATGCCGCAGTCTGGCTGGGCACAAATCTCCGAGCCGCCACACAGCACTTGTATCTTCAAACAGGAAGCTTTATTGCCTGAACTCCAACAGCACTCCACGCACACTCCCTGGGAACTCTCCCTAACGCCACCCACCCGGCCCCCAGGAACACACCACACACCAACCGGAACTCCTTCCACTGGGCTGCGCAAGCGTTCATCCCGCTAGAACTCAAGGGGAACTCCAAAGTAGCGGGCTCCCGAGGCAGCAAGAGCCACCCTATTACTGGTGTAAAGGTCTAATATACAATTGAATCAATCCAGCATCATCTTAATGGCTCGCCTCTCAACCATTACTTCTGGCAAAATGCCAGGGGCCGTTCTGACTCGGCTGTGGCTCTCAACAGATTCAAACTCTGATCCAGAAACTTATGAACTGATAGTGAGTAACTCTATCTAAATCTAGTAATACAAAGATGGAATAAAAGCAAGGTAATTTCAATAACTTCGATAAAGGCTCTCATTCTTGGAAGGGGAAGAATGAAGAACATAGCAGTCATTATATCATCCATGTTCTGAAATCATGCAGACTTCACAAGGGCCCCTTTCCAAAGGGGTGAGGGAAATTTCATGGTTAATCACTGCTTCTGTTTCCTGTGAGTAGCTCCTCAGGACATTTTTATCCCTAGCTCTTTGCTCACCCTGTATTTCATTAACCTTGGCTGCATTTGAAAAGAACAATGGAGAATATGTCTTCCATATGGGCTTTCCTCAGCCTATTTCCCCACCCATGGAAAATGGGGTCTAATGTAAGGGTCCCTCGAAACGTCGGAGAAAGAGACCACCAAGTGACCACTCATGCAATTGGCAGAAGGGGATTTATTGAACCAGCATGCTGGGGCTCCGTGCCCACTCAAGAAGGGAAAGCAGCCCAGAGCCCCGAGCAGGGGCTGAGCACTGCTTAAGTACACTTTTTTGGGGAGGGCAGGGATTTTACATACATCACAGTCTCCTTTAACAAATCATTATACACCGCAGGAAAATCAAGCAACAACTCCTAAACATGATTAGTTCATTCATTGGCGGGGACAGGTCAGGTGGGAGTGATAGGTCATTTCTAAACAGGGTACACATTCAAACTGATTGGTTTTAGGGCCTAAAGGACTATGTGACCAGTTATACAGAGTCCCGAGTTATTGGACCACCAGGGAGTCAGTGGGAATATTTACTGGGCGGTTCCAAGCATTATCTTAACAGCTACAGAAATTTCAGGGTTTGCAGGTAGCATAGAAACCTAACAATACCTAATCCTTTACATTTTAACTCAGACCTTGCAGCTTAGAAACTTTACAACACCCGGTCTTTTACCCTTTAACTTTTACGCTTTAACTTCAATTTCTTTTACCCTTAAACTAACAGTTGATTCAAGTCACAAATAGTCACTATATTTTAGTGCAGGTTATAACTGTTTTGTTACCATAAACTTCTCATAAACATATTAGCTTTAATATTTGATTCTGGTCAATCCCCAGTGCCATTAGTTATACACACTTTCTTTTCCCCTGGCTGTATCTCTGGATGTGCCACCATTTCTAGATGTAATTGCTCACATGTGGGCAATAAATCAGCTTTGGTGGAAAAATCACATCTCTATCTTCTTTCAAAGCCATTTTTTTTCAACTAAAAGAATTTATAAGTACCACCTTAACTACTCAGACCTCTTGAATACAATGTTTACGTTAAGTATTAAACTCAAATTTCCTTCATCTTTAGATTTAGGTGTAGAAGAGAGTGATAAGATTCAAGAACGGGTCATCTTTCCAGTTCTATGAATCTCAGAAATTCTGATATTCTTTTTCATTTCTGCTTCACATTGGCTAATTATTTTTCTTTCAGCTTTTTATTTTATTCTAATTTGTTATATACGACAGCAGAATGCATTACAATTCATATTACACATATAGAGCACAATTTTTCGTGTCTCTGGTTGTACACAAAGTAGAGTCACACCATTCATGTCTTCATACATGTTCTTAGCGTAATGATGTCCATCTCATTCCACCATCTTTCCTACCCCAATATCCCCTTCTTTGCCTTCCTTCCCCTTTTATCTATCTAAAGTTCATCTAATCCTCCCATGCTCCCCGCTCAACCCCATTATGAATCAACATCCTTATATCAGAGAAAACATTTGGCATTTGGAGTTTTTTGGAATTGGCTAACTTCACTTAGCATGATATTCTTCATCTCCATTCATTTACCTGCAAATGCCATGATTTTAATGATGAATAATATTCCATTGTGGATATGTACCACATTTTCTTTATCCATTCATCTACTAAGGGCATCTAGGTTGGTTCCACAGTTTAGATATTGTGAATTGTGCTACTATAAACATTGATGTGGCTGTGTCCCTGTAGTCTGCTGTTTTTAAGTCCTTTGGGTATAGACCGAGGAGTGGGATAGCTGGGTCAAAAGGTGGTTCCATTCTCAGTTTCCCAAGGTATCTCCATACTGCTTTTGAATGCCCCTGAGTTCAATCCTCGGTATCAAAAAAAAAAAAAAAAAAAAAAAAATCTAAGTAAATGAACAGACTTTCTATGTTTGTGTATTAGAAGACTGTATTGTTAAGACGGAAATTCTCCACTAATTGAACTAGGAGTCAATGCAATTCCTATCAAAATTCTGGCTTTTTATTTTTTTTCCATAAATTGACAAATATGTTCTAAAATTTATATGGATATGTGAAACATCTAGAATAGCCAAAACGATTTTTAAAAAGAAAGACAGAGTTGGATGACTTTTACTCCCCAGTTTCAAAATGTATTGTAAGTATACAGTTATCAATACAATATGGTATTGGCATAAGGGTAGATCAATGCAACACAATTGAAAGTCTGCAAATAAATCTTTTCTGTAAATTGATATTTGACAAATATGCCTTAGAAATTCATCAGGTAAAGGATAATTTTTTTTTATCCTTTGGAACTAATTATAAGGGTCCCGCGAAACATCGGAGAAAGAGACCACCAAGTGACCACTCATGCAATTGGCAGAAGGGGATTTATTGAACCAGCATGCTGGGGCTCCGTGCCCACTCAAGAAGGGAAAGCAGCCCAGAGCCCCGAGCAGGGGCTGAGCACTGCTTAAGTACACTTTTTTTGGAGGGCGGGACTTTACATACATCACAGTCTCCTTTAACAAAGCATCATACACCGCGGGAAAATCAAACTACAATTCCTAAACATGATTAGTTCATTCATTGGCGGGAACAGGTCAGGCGGGAGTGATAGGTCATTTCTAAATGGGGTACACATTCAAACTGATTGGTTTAGGCCCTGCGATGCCTATGTGCGACCACACAGAGCCCTTCAGTTATTAAACAACCAAGTAGTCAGGGGAAATATTTACTGGGCGGTTCCAAGCATTGTCTTAACAGCTACAGAAATTTCAGGTTTTGCAGGTAGCATAGAAACCTAACAATACCTAATCCTTTACATTTTAACTCAGACCTTGCAGCTTAGAAACTTTACAATGCCCGGTCTTTTACCCTTTAACTTTTACACTTTAACTTCAATTTCTTTTACCCTTACATAATGAATATTCAGTTTTAAAAGATGAACTTATGCTCTTACCTCATGCCATACAAAAAAAAAATCATAGTCTTAAATGGAAAATAAAACATTTAAAATAAAACAGGAGAAAATCTTTGAGACCTTAGGAGAGGCAACAATTTCTCATACAAAAAGAACAGTCAGTCAGATAAATGACAAATTGAACTTCATCAAAATTCAAAATTTTGCACTTCATGTCACCATTAAGAAAATAAAGTGACAAGCAACAGACTGTGAGAAAACATGTATCTGATAAAGGAATTGCATGCAAAATTTACCAAGAACTCTAAACTCATTAATAAAACAAACACCCAATAAAAATGGGGTTGAAATACATACAGATATTTTATCAAAGAAGGTATAGGAATGGCTACTGACCCCATGAAAAGATGCTCCACATTGCTGGTTATTAGAGAAAGGCAAATTAAAACCACAAGGAGACACCATTTCACACCTGCTGGAAGGACTCTAATAAATTAGCCACAAATGTGTGAGAAGGGAGAGAAACCTCATACACTGCTAGTGGGAATGGAAAATGCTTGCAGACACTCTCCCAACAGTTTGGAAGATTTCTCAAAAGGTTAAACATAAAACCCCCTATAAACCAATAGATTCACTCCTAGATATCTACTCAGAGAAATGAGGGACTGAGGCAGGAGGATAGCAAGTTCAAAGAAACTAAGTCCACACAAAAGCTTGTATTTGAATTTTCCAAGTAGCATTCTTTATAACACAATCTGGAAACACCTAAGTGTCCATCATTTAATTCATAGACCAAATGTGTTATATCCGGATAATTGAATATTATTCATGAGCTAAAATAATGAACTACTTACACTTTCTACATCATGGGTAAATCTCAAAAATATTATGCTAAGTGAAAAAGCACATACAGTATGATTATAAACCTACACTGTTATGATTTCATTTTGGTGATATGCCAGAACAGGCAAACTTACAGATATGGAACATAGAATAGGATTTGCCCTAGTGTGGGGGATAGAAATGTGGAATCACTAAAAATGGGCATGAGGAATCTTTTGGGGAATTGAAATTTCTAAAATTGATTTCTGTCAATGTTTGCAGTACTCTGTAAACTTGCTAAAATCATTTAAATGATAACCTCAAAATGGATGAATTTTATGATGCATATGTCAATAAAGCTGTTTATAAAAATTCCTTATGTCGATACGCCAAAACTCAGTGAGATGAGCACAGAACAATTAAAAATAACTTCTTGGTTTTGCTGTTACTTTAGAAGGATCACAACAATGAGATGACTAAATGGTTTGAAGTTTTTTCTTTGGGTGCTTTATTTCTGACATTTGTGGTCAGATTTCATGGTGGCCCCCAAATCTTGTCATTTAGGAAACCTAAATGTGGTTGGAGACTGATACTATCTAAATGTATTGAAAGTCAAGAAAAAAAATGCCATAAGGACATCTTCTTAGTCTCTAAAATTCTATTTAATTTTATTCTCTAAGATTTTATTTAAAACTTTTTAATTCTCTAAAATTTTCATAATTTCTTCAGGTCTTCATTGTGTCAGCTACTTTTTAATTCACACAGATTCACTCTGACTTTTTTTTCCAAAATAAAATTTTAATGGAATACAGTTATTATTCACTCTGATTTTCTCGGCTAAGATCATTTTCCAGGACCCAGATTCTGTTCCAGCTTGGCTTGACAATAAAAATCTGTGTGTTCCTGAATTGAAATGTTTTGCTGTGTAATGAGCTTACGGAGATAACTGCTTGAAAAACACATCCTTGTGTATCTGTACTGAAAATTAACTTGCATGGTTCATTAGATAGTGTATAAGAGAAAATACCCCTTATTGAGATCTTTTTCTCAAAGATAAGAGGCTTCTAAGCCGGGTGTGGTGGTGCGTGACTGTGATCCCAGCCACTCAGGGAACTGAGGCAGGAGGCCAGCCAGCCTGGGGAACTTCGTGACACCCTGTCTCAGAAAAAGAAAGAGAGGGAGGGAGGGAGAGAGAGAGAGAGAGAGAGAGAGAGAGAGAGAGAGAGAGAGAGAGGAGAAAAGAAAGAAAGAAAGAAGGAAAGAAAGAAAGAAAGAAAAGAAAAGAAAAGAAAGAAAAAGCAAAAGGGGTTTGCTTTGGATGTCCCTCTGCTTGCTGCTTGCCTGTCATGGGTGAGGCTCTGGTTTCAACCCTCAGTACCAGGGTGGGGATGGGGGGGATGGGGGGGTCTTCTATTGTTTGTTGGCAGCAACTCATTAATGGAACTAGGCATTCATTCAGTAAATATTTACTTAACATCTCTTCTTACATACCTAGATCTGGCAATACATCAGTGAAATCTATATGAGGAAAAATAAAAAATAAAAACATAAATAAGGAAACAAGCAGGGTAATTTCACCAGATAGGAGGTGAGGTGAGAAAGGGGACAGGTGAGCCAGGATCTAAAGGATGAGAAGAAACCAGTTATGAAAGGGGCCAAGGAGAAAGTGTTTCAGGCCAAGAGAATAGGAAGAGGGTCGATATTGGATCATGGTAGTAGCAACAGATATGAGAAAAATGAATAAATTTCAGATTAAAAAAAATTGAAGTCCAGTGGCTGGAGATCTAGCTCAGTTGGTAGAATGCTTGCCTCCTATGCACAAGGCCCTGGGTTCAATCCCCAGCACCGGAAAAAAAAAATTGAAGTCCATTTAAATTTATTTTTTCCATATTCTCCCACATTTTAGTGCATTATAGTTGTACATAATGATGGGATTTGTTATGTATTTGTACCTACACACAATATAACTTGGCCGATATCAATAGTAATTCTTTTTTATTGGTTCTTTTCAGTTATACCAACATTAGGATTCATTTTGACATACTTATAAAGGCATGGAATATAATCCTGTCTAATTCAGTCCTCAGTATGTCCCCTTTCCTTTTCCTCCTCCCTTCCCCTCTTCTCCTCTGTACTTTCTCGATCTTTCTGCTATTTACTTTTAGTTTTCTTTGTGTTGTTTTAGTTAGTGACTTGTGGATATACAAGATGGTGAGAAGAGAACTTCTTACAGGTTTCAAGGTGGGAGATGAGATTAGATACACTAAGGAAGGCTTAGGCTGTTTAATCTCTAGATCTGGGAGGATGGTGGTGTCCTTTACTGAGATGGAGAAGATTGAGGGAAGAGCAAAATCAAAAAGTTGTTTTGAATAGGTCAAATTGTTACCGCTGTGGCCGGTGACGAGTCCTTGCTTCCCCAATGTTGAAGAATAACACCAGAGAAGCACGCCGAGGCAAGGTCAGAGTAGAAATTAGAAGTTTATTAAAGGACAGCAGAAAAGACTTCTCCTGGAGGAAGAAGGGGACCCAAAAGGTGGAATCCGTGGAAGTGCGGTTGTCTCCCCTTTTTATAGTTCTTTCAGTGATGGAATGTAGGTGGTAAGGCCCAGAGGGGTGGGACACAGGTGGGCCAAACAAGTAATCTGGGCAGGAAGGACTGCATTATCACTTCTTTGGGATGGGCTATCTCTAAATCTGTTGGGGGCTGTTTCCTGGGTTCCATTAACATTTCTTTGGGATAGACTTTGGGCTTAGGGGCTTTTCCAGGACTTCAAACCCACTTGAAGCAAAGTGTGAAAGATGATATATCAAGAACTATGTAATGTTTTGAACAACCAACAATAAAAAATAAAAAAAAAAACATTCCATGAGTTGTCCTGCGTTTCCTGGAATCATTGTCAGCATGGCCTCCATTTTAGATCTTACTTGATATTAGATCCGATTTACCTAACTACACTGACTACCGAACTTTAAATCTGGCTTCAAAATTAATAATCCTAATTAGTCATTCTAGTAGAATATCAAGTTGTGTATGTAAATCTGGAGCTGAAAGCAAAGGTCAGGAATGAACACGTTTGAGGGTGACTGGCATAGGATGGCATTTAAATCCACAATTTTGATCTCTGGGTGATATTACCTAGGGAAGAGTAAAAGGCTTGGTTCTGAAATCTTGGACTCACTGACATTTAAAAGATGAGTGGAGGAAAAGAAAAAGAGGCCACATGAGGGAAGGAGACTAAGTGGACAGACCACTGTCTGGAAAGAGCACCTCCATCCAAGGGCTCTCTACTGCTACTACTCGGCTCCACCTGTTTGAGGCCAGGCAGGGTCCTACAGAGCTCTAATGGAACCTGAAACAAAAGGAGACATGAATTTACTAAAATATCTTCACATATTTTGAACGAAGTGGAAAGAAAAAGTTATCAAAATCCATAGAATTAAAAAAAAATGACTACCCATAAAGCTCAGGGTTACCCAATCTTCATATCATTGTCAATCATCCTAAACCTGCCTGGTGGCAGGACTTGATGGCCAAGTGATGCCACAGCAGAGGGCTAATTAGAAATGACTATTCCAATGACACTGTAATGGAAGGCAGGAACAGAAGAGTAAAACAATTAATTTAAAATTATTAATTTAAAACTATTAATCTAATGTAAAACTATTAATTTAAAGTGTGGATTTTTTTATTGATATCACTGGTTCCCGGTGACGAGTCCTGCTTCTACACATGCTGAAGCATAATATTATAGAGAAGCTCGCCGAGGCAAGCATATAAAGCAGGGTTTATTTTAAAAGGGGTCACATAGACTTCTTCCCGGAGGGAGAAGGGGGCCATAGCTGGTATCTTGGTATCCCAAGAAGTGAGGGTGTTTTGCCTTTTTATATGTCCTAGGCTTCCTTTGTTCTCCTGCTCTCTTCCCCTTATCTCTCTCTTTCCTACATGTGTGACTAGGTGAGATGGCCAAAAGGTGGGAAACAGGTAGGCTGGAGGGGGAAGGGCAAGATGGAGCAGCCCAGGACACATTAATTAACAACTTTATAACTCCCTATAGGGAGGGGCAATTCCTGGGACAGCTTACCTTAGCAACAGGTTGGAGCAGGGGGAGGTTATCTTGATTGGGGTGGAGGAAGGGCTCTGAAGGAATTAACATTTCAGTCCCTCAGGGAGCAGTCTCCAACTTCCCGGACTCACTCCAATTGGCCTCCTTGACCTGACTCCATTTACCTATCTCTACATTTCCTGTCTAATTATGGCTTTATTATCATGGAGTTTTTTGCAATAATTTTGATCTTTTAGAGATGGCACTAAAATATTACTTATCATGATTGCTAAGGGTTTTTTGTTTGTTTGTTTGATTGATAATGGTATACTTGAGTCTTTAAACCTCATGGTGTCTGGTTTACTTCATCCTGATGCCAGTCCTGAACCCAGGGCAAAAATTTCTCCCACTTTAAAAGAGATACCGACAATCAGATTTTGACATGAAATCTCACATTTCAAATATGTTGCCTACTTATTAAATTTTTTTTTTTTAGAAACACAATGTCGGTGAATAAAATCATTAAGAATTCCACCATAAAGCAGACTAAAATCCTGAAAAGCCCATGGAACTGGTCATGAGAAAAACTTGGGTTCTTGTCCTACTTTAATTTAACTATATCCCATTTAGCTTTCTTGAGACTCATTTTTTTTCATATTATTAAAAATAAACTTCTGTGATTCAATGTCATTATTTTAGTCAGTTTTGTGTTTGTTTTTTGCTGCTGTGACTAAAAGACCTGACCAGAATAATTGTAGAGGAGGAAAAGTTTAATTGGGGCCTCACATTTGCAGAGGTCTCAGTCCATAGACAGCAGGCTCCATTCCTTGGGGTTCAAGGTGAGGCAGGACATCGTGGAGGAAGAGTGTGGTGGAGGGAAGCAGCTCACAGGGTGATCAGGAAGCAGAGAGAGACTCCACTCTCCAGAGACAATAGAGACCCCAAAGCCACGCCTCCAATACCACCTCCTCCAGTCACCGCCACCTGCCTCCAGTCACCACCTAGTTAATCCCAGCAGTGGATTAATTCACTGATTAGGTTAAGGATCTCATAACCCAATCATTTCTCCTCTAAATCTTTTGCATTGTCTCACTCATGAGCTTTAGGGGGATACCTCACAACCAAACCATAACAGCCATATACAACAATTAGCATTTTATGGAATAATAGCATTGACTAAATCCTATAGGTTAGAAGTATAAATGTTTAGGTTGAACTGCATGACATTACTGATAATTGGCCATTTTAAGTCTACATAAATATGACATTCACAGGGTTCAACGTGATAGGTATTTTTCAACCTGTTGAGCCTGAGAGTGTGATGAACCAGGTAGTGATGTGCTGGGCCTGGGCCAAAGGAAAAATGTGCTCCCTTATATTACTCAGCACTATCAGGAATTTGGCAACAAACCTTTAGCTGGAGGATCAGGACACTAATAGGGACAAGACTTGACATATTTTTTTTCCCCTGCCATAGCGGCAGCTAATTTGATCTGAGCTCCTGTCCCCAAGGCTCTCACTTAGGCTTTTATTCTGTTTATACACCTCTGTAAACAGTGGCCCATATGTGAATCCATTTATGGTTTTTGACATGGATCTGAGTGATTCATATTCATGAAGATCTTAAGCCTTCATTGGTTTTGAAACAACACAACTTTGAAATAAACAGCTCAAGTTCAAGGTGAAAAGAAATGGGAGTCTCTATCAACACTTGTACACTCATTTTTATCCAGGAGGGGTAAATGAGTGTAGCATTAACGACGCATAAAATGTAGATCTTCACCAACCTCTTCCAATCTGAGTGCAACTGCTCATGCATACCAGGTGTAGGGTATTTTACAATGATTATCTCATTAGTTTAAAGTGGGCCTTATAGTCATCCACAGGATATTTTATTCCTACTCCCTTAGGCAATTAATTTTAAGCTACAGAGAATGCATGCAATCCAGATGTACATTGATTTTAATCTGGGTTGCTTGTTGTCAAATTCAATTCAATTCTTTAGTTCATAAGGAACATGAGTCCTAAACCATTTGTTTCATTACAATACTTGGAGCTTGGATGTGTACTATACATTTTTTTTAAAAATGCACAGAATCCCCTCGTATATATTAGGATACTAGAATTAGGATTCAATTCAAGAAATTTTTTTTTTAATTTTTTTTCAAGAAATGTTAAGTATTCAATACACCTTTGTTGCATGAGTCGACAGGTATGGAATACTTAATATGTGATTGATGCTGTGATCTCAACAAATAAAACCCTCTACTGAGAAAGCCTTCTGATCCCCATGAAGAAGAAGAAGATTGGAGTATGTGTCCATTTCACTAAAAATAGGTTCAAATAAAATACAAAAGTAGATAAAATATATCCCCATTTTACATCATCTAAAATTAGAGTTTTTCCTGGCATATGGTTATTGTTGTACATTCTGATTTTCATAGTAACAGTGGTTTTAAGAGAGAACTAAAAATAATACCAGTATTAGGATTTTACAGTTTAGAGAATAAACCATCTCTCAGATTAAGTGTTATATTAATTATAACATGAATTAATTAATTTATGCATAATTTTTTTTTTCTTATGTGAAAGAGCACAACAATAAATAGTGGGAAAATGAGAAAGCCTTCTGATCCCCAAGAAGGATATTAGGTGGAGACAGACAAGGCAAGAGCTTAGAAGGGAAAGACACTGTACAGTAGAGGGGATGTAGGGGACATGGTAGCCAGCAACCCACCTCTTGGCATGCATATGCTCATGTAGTCTCCTTCCACATCATAGAGGGCCTCTGTGAGACCAAGAGAATATGGCAGATGTGATAGTGTGTCACTTTTGAGTTTGGGTTGTAAGACTTGGCCTTCTTGGGCCTTGTCTTTCTTTGGAGTCACTCATTCTGGAGAATGTCCAGATCTATCATGAGGACACTCTGGAAGCTCTCCAGAGATGCCATATAGTGAGTAACAGAGGGTTCTACTAATAGTCAGCCAGGGACTGAGGACCCCAGCCAACAACCATAAACATAAGCTTGGGAGTTTTCCTCCAGCTCATCTTTCCATTCCTAGATTCTTATACCTTAGACTATATCATGTTTGTTGTTTTAAGGCACAAAGTTTTGGGCTAATTTACCTGCCTGCCCAAGGAAAATTCATACAATATAATCTCCAAACTCATGTGCAGTTAAGACATAGACATGGATTTCATACTCCACTAAGTAGACTCTCCCATGCTAGACTTCATTCAGAAATGAGCATTTGGGCTGGGCACTGTGGCGCATGCCTGTAATCCCAGCAGCTTGGGAGCCTGAGGCAGGAGGATTGAGAGTTCAAAGCCAGCCTTAGCAATGTCGAGGTGCTAAGCAACTCAGTGAGACTCTTTCTATTAAAAAAAATAGGGCTGGGAATGTGGCTCAGGGGTTGAGTGCCCCTGAGTTCAGTCTCTGGTACCAAATAAGAAATGAGCATTTGGCAGAATGAGATCCTCCATGAAATCCTTGTAGCTGGTGAGGGTTTCACTTCCAGAGATATGAATGGCTGTGGTGTGCAGTTACTGAGACTGCAATGACAGAAATTGCAGAAGCAGTGTCAGTGGTTCTGTAGGGGGTATTAGTCCTTCATCCTAAAATCCTTGTCTTTACTTGGTCCTCCTAGTCCTAGTCTCTTTTATGAGGTCCTTGCTTAGTATCTGGATGGCCATCTTAAGTCATAGCTGTCATTTTAAGGAAAAGGTTTTACTTTCCTGCCCAAAAGCATTTCTGAGAAAGGCTCACCACTCCCTCATACCCAACCCCTAACCACCTGCATTAGGACCTGCCCAGCTCTGATCTCTGAGCCTGCCCCATAAAAGTCCCAGAACTCAAGCCTGTCTTGCCTTTCTCTCCTATAGAGAGATGGCCTTGATTTGTCAGCTCTGACAAATAAACTCTCCTATGTATCTCTGCCTGGTCTCCACCTTTCATTTCTTGTTTACCCATCTCTCGTTCCTCGCTTTTCCTTCATCTCTGAGCTGTGAGATTTACCATATCCCCTTATTGGACTGCATCTGATTCATTGGCTAAAGTTGGTTAAAATTACTTACAACGAGAAGATCTGACTGAAAGACAAAGGAGACTCACCAACACAAGGGACATGCCTTTTCTACAGACATAAGACCTTTGCATTAAACATGAGGCGAGTGTCCCTAAGGAGGAAATGAGGATGAAGAATTATAAAATAATTGGAACACAAAATGTTTTGTCCTGACGTTCTGTAAAAGGAAAAGAGGCCACCTCTCAGGGACACTGGATTTGGCCCAAAGCCTGTTGAGAGCCACAGCTGAAGGGGCCCCAGCAAACTTCCAGCTGCCAGCAAACTTCCAGCTGCCAGCTGATGATTGGCTCACAGCTGCCCCAGCAAACTTCTAGCTGCCAACGGATTGGCTCCTCTGCAGTGATGCTCATTGGGCTGTTTTCCCACCCTTTCAGACCACGGAGCTGCTCATTGGGGGACTTTTTTTGGCTCCGCCCACATAACCCCGCTAATTGGCCTCAAGAGCAGGAGGAGTGGGGGAGGTTGAGAGGCTTGTGGGAAGCCGGTGGTGGCAGTTGGGCTCTGAGGGAATTCCTGAAGAGCTGTGTGGTGCGGTGTGTGTGTGTTCTAAAAATAAAGTTCTTTTCTTTTGACAAGTGGCTCCTGAATTGTGCCCAGCCAGACTGCAGCAAAAGCCCATCTGCCTTGTCATCTATGGAAACAGTGAACAGGAAGTTTGTTTCTCCTTACTTCATTGGCATCATTATCTGAAAGTATCTTATAATGATCCTAAGCCATCCACAACTTTAAACTATGGTCATCTATTTGCTGATAGGGAAGTTTTGTAGCACCTTAGATTTAGAGAAATTTCAGTGAGAAATGGCTTAAGATTTTAAAAAAGACTCCGTCAAATGACAATAACAGAAAGTTATTTGTAAAATTC
This sequence comes from Marmota monax, assembly GCF_021218885.2. Lineage (NCBI taxonomy): Eukaryota > Metazoa > Chordata > Mammalia > Rodentia > Sciuridae > Marmota > Marmota monax. The sequence continues at coordinate 7,493,097 of NW_026693008.1, read as the reverse complement.
ACTTATATGCTGTAACTCATTCCTCAACATCGCCTGCCAGGTAAATAAATGTGCTGTGCTAGATATCAGATTCATTCAGTTTGGCTTAAATTCAGTACTCGATTTTTTGCTAGTAACCATATATTAGCTTTCATGGGTGATCAGGTTATTTAATAGAGAAGGAACTCTGATTCCTGACTTCATTTAGACAATTTACTTTCTTTACATGTGAAGGTAAACTCAATTAAGAAAAATATCTGGACGGTTGCAGTGGCGCACACCTGTAATTCCAGCAGATGGAGAGGCTGAGGCAGGAGGATCATGAGTTCAAAGCCAGCCTCAGCAACTTGGTGAGGCCCTGAGCAACTCAGTGAAACCCTTTCTCTAAATAAAATACAAAATAAGGCTGGGGATGTGGCTCCGTGATTGAGTGCCTCTGAGTTCAATCCCTGGTACTACTCAGCCCTCCCCGAAAGAAACGTATTTGACAAAAAAAAAAAAAATTGTAAAAATAACTATAATTGCTTAACTATTGTTATCTAAAGCTCGGTCCTTGTCCCTGATGCTAATCCAATAACAAGGACACGGTTTTGAGAAAAAGTAAAAAGAAGGTTTATTGCTTTGCTAGAAGAGAAACACAGGGGACTCCTGTCCCAAGGCTGTGATTCTCTCCATCAGCAGGAACAGGGGGGCTTTTATAGAGGGATTCTAAGGCTACATTCCAGGTGTTCTCTGTTGGAGTTGTAATTCACTTGTTAACTTGGGGGCCACTCCTCTCTGAGATCTTCTGGAGTCATCCCCAAAGTCTGGATTACTTCATTCCTATGGTGGGTGCATGCTCAAGGGCAGATAACTCTTGTCTGGGATGGGGAAGAAAGGTAATCCTGTTTCCCCTGAGATTAGGGAGGGGGAGAGATCAGGGAGAGAGGAAGAGAAAGAAACGTGTACATTTTAAAAATAAGTTGCAATGGCAGAGCAGCAAGGGCTATATTTAAAGTATAAAGTGGACCACTGTTACTCTATTAATTTCTTTATAGTATTTTCTGATAGGTATTTTTTTTTAAAAAGGAACAGCTTCAAAATGGTTCTTTTAAAATATCCAGTAAAAATGTTAATGACCAAACCCAGGCTTCAGAGAGGTCAAAATTCCCATATTATCTTGTTAATGAACATCCAGCATCGATTAGATATCTAAATATGGCCAACTGCTTGTCAAGGATGTTATAGGAAAAAAATGGTCATTGAGTGAACTATATAAGTGACTTTTAGGATCCCTTCAGGTCTTGAAATTCCGTGAGCATCCATGATATGTACCATTTGAGTTACCAAATTAAGACTCAGTTTAACAATTTTTTTTAATCTTGTGTGAATTTCAAATGTTGAAAACTGGATAAAATTTAAGTAATATTCCTTAGAGAATTGCCTATATTAAAAGAATAGAGTTAAATTAATCAAAACTCCCAGAAAATTATCTATTACATAACAGATTATTAAATATCAGAAATCGTATTTTTTGCTGGGTTCATTTTGGCTCACACTTGTCATCCCAGTTACTCAGGTGGCTGAGGCAGGAGGACTGCAAATTCAAGGCCAGCCTCAGTAATGTAGCAAAACTCTCTCAAAATAAAAAAAAAAAAAAGAAAAGAAAAAAAAAGAAAAATAAATTGCATTTTTAAACCAAAACATGTGAACATGTGTTTCAACAAATATTTGCTTTTAATTAACTATTAATATATATTTATGAAATATAACTACATCAAATAAATATACATGAATGTTCTGATTCCCAAGCATTTCTCTTGTAATATCTGTTAATTCAAATGCCCATCCACTTCTACCTGACTTGTATTGCTTTTCCTGATTCCACTTTTACCCTCTTCTAAGTTATCCTTTATGCACAAGTCAGAATGAAAATTTAAAACTTCCAGCCATTCATCCTTCTCTTCAGTTGTGGTGTTTCCCTAAAGCTCACATGTGAGACAAGCAAGATTTTGCAGGAGAAATGACTGGGCGATAGCCTTAATCTAATCAGTGAATTGATCCCTGATGGGATTAACTGAGTGGTGGCTGGAGGCAGATGGGGTGTGGCTGGAGGAGGTGGCATTGGGGGCATGGCTTTGGGGTCAATTTCCCCCCAAAATTCCTGGCTCCATGCAACAACCACCAATAGACTTCCTATCTGTATATAGTTGCCTAGTCTGGACCTTTTATGTAAATAGAATCTTACATAACTTTTTGTGACTAACTTCCTTTATTTCCAGTAATGTTTTCAAGATCTGTCATATTGTAGCACGCATTAGTTTTGTTGTTTTTATTACTGAATAAAACTCTATTTGTGTGGACATAGAACATGTACCCTACCACCAGTTGATGGATGTTCACGTTATTTTCTCCTCTTTTTAGCTATTATAAATAGTACTGTTGTCAGCATTTATGTTCAACATTGTGTGTGGATATACATTTTCATTTCTCTTGTGTAGGTGGGTACCTAGGGGTGAAATTGCTGGATCATGTGGTAACTCTCCATTTGAGTTTTAGAGGAACTGCTGGACTGTTTTCTTTCTTTTTTGCGGGGGGAGTGTACCAGGAATTGAACTCAGGGGCACTCAACCACGAGCCACATCCCTGACCCTATTTTGTATTTTTTTAGAGACAAGGGCTTGCTGAGTTGCTTAGAGCCTCACTAAGTTGCTGATGCTGGCTTTGAACTCATGATCCTCCTGCTTTAGCCTCTGGAGCCACAGGGATACAGGCCTGCACCACCATGCCTGGCTGCTGGACTGTTTTCTAAAGCAGCTGTACCAGTTTGCATTCTCACCAGCTGTATATGAAGATTGCAGCTTTTCCACATTCTGCATTGGTGACAGCCCTTATTATTACTTGTCTTTTTTATTATAGTCATCTTAGTGTGTGAAGTATTATCTCATTGTGTTATGGGGAGCCGCTTCAGAAAACACTCTAAGTCCAAATTCAAATCAATGAGAGCTTTATTTAACTGGCCGGGGACTGTCACCCACCTCTGTGAGAGAACAGCAATTTCCTGGCCTGTATCCTGGGAACTTAAAGATGAAAACCACAACTCAGGGGCTTTTCTTAGCATCATGCAAGCAAACCAGTCACAGAAGCTAAGACAGCAATTAGCACAGGAACTCACAATCGCATCTTGGGTTTGAGCAGGTGTTAGACAACCATATTCTGAGCTCGAGTAGGTGGTTTGTGGGGGTGAGAATCTACTTCAAAGTCTTGGGTCACCAAGACCACCATATCCTGGGTTAGGTACATTTTGTGGGGTACAAAGTACAGAAGACAATATATTATAAGAAAACATCTTTCATTTCAGTTTCTCAGAAACAGCTCTTATAACAGTTGTTTTTTTTTAATAAAGGCAACAAAATGGAGTCTTAGGCCTGTCTATGACAGTTCTTGCTTTATAATCATCTTATTTCACTGATCAAAATCTTATATCTACAATCTATATTTTTTACTAATTTATATCCTATAACTTACATTCTTATTAATTATATTTATCAGTTCACACCACAATAATTGTGGTTTTGATTTGCATTTCTCTCTCTCTCATAGAAATTTAAACCAGAGGTGCTTAACCACTGAGCTACAACCCCAACCCTTTTTATTTTGAGACAGGGCCCACTAAGTTGCTTAGGGCCTAGCTATTTTGCTGAGGCTGACTTTGAACTTGTAATCCTCCTGCCTCAGCCTCTCAAGCCGCTGGGATTACAGGCATGTGTTACTATGCCCAGCTTTATATTTTTCTTATGGCTAATAATGTTGAAATCCTCTCATACATTATTGGTCTTTTATATATCTTCTTGGGAGAAATGTTGTTTCAAATCACTGGCCTATTTGAAAAATTAGTTTTGTTTTTTTTAAAATTACTGAATTCTTAAGAATTCCTTATACCTCTTGATACAAGTCCCTTACCAGATAAATGATTTGCAAAATTGTTCCCATACTGTGGATTGTCTTTTTTCCTTTTTTGATAGTATTCTTTGAGGAACAAAGTTTATGATTTTGATGAAGGTCAATTATTTTGTCTTTCTATGCTTTTGTTGTCACATTGAAGAAAACCACTGCCTGATCAAAAATTATGTTGGCCTAAACTTTTAAGTTTTTTTTTTGTTTACACACACATACACACACACATACACACACACATACACTCACACACACACACACATATAATTTATGGTGGTGCTGGGAATTAAAACCTGGGCCTCAAACATGGTAGCCACACAATCTACTTCAACCCGTGAACTACACCCCCCTCCCTAAACTGTGCTTTTCCATTTTATAATTTTAGCTCCACAGTTGGGCCTTTGACCCATTTTGAATTTGGTTTTGTAATCAGTAGAAGGAAGATGTCCAAATTCATTCTTTTGCCTGTGGCTATCCAATGGTCCCAGCACCAGTTGTTGAAAGGTTTGCAGTATTTATTCTTCTTCCACTCAATGGTCTTGGTACCTTTGGTGAAAAATCAGATGATCATGGATATGCTGGTTTATTTCTGGACTCTTAAACCTATTCCACTAATCTGTAAGTCTATGCTTATGTCAGTATTGTACTGTCTTAATTATTATGACATTACAACAAGTTTTGAAATCAGTAGTGTGAGTCCTCCTGACTTTTTTTGTCTTTCAAGATCATTTCGATCTTTTATATGAATTCAAATGAATTATAAGATTGGTTTGTGAATTTCTGCCTAAAAAAAGGAACTAAGATTTTTAAAAAATATTTTTTTACTTGTAGATGAACACAATATCTTTATTTTATTTATTTATTTTTAATGTGGTGCTGAGGATTAAACCCAGTCCCTCATATGTGCTAGGCAAGTGCTCTACCACTGAGTTACAACCCCAGCCCCAGGAACTAAGACTTTAATAGAGGTTTCATTCAAGCTAGTGATCAATACAGATTGGGAAGTATTGCTATCTTAACTATATTAAGTCCTCCAAAGAGGGATGTCTTTAATTTTTTTTTTTATGATTTTCAACGAGTGAGTTTTGCACTTTGTAAAAATTATTTGTAGATATTTTATTTCTTATTGATGCTGTTGTAGATGAATGTTTTCTTAATTTCATTTCCAGATTGTGCTTTGCAAGTGTTTAGAAATACAATTGACTTTTGTATATTGATCTTATATCCTGCAACTATCCTGTTCTCATTTATTAGCTCTCAGATTTTGTTTTGAATTTCTTAGGATTTTTGACACACAAGAGCACATTATCTGCAAACAGATTATTTTAATTCTTTCTTTTCAATCATTGTTTTTCTTGTCTAAGAACCTATGTTGAATCAGAGTGGTGAGAGTGGGCATCCTTCTCCAGCTCCTGATCTTAAGGGAAAACCGTTTAGTCTTTCACTATTAGGTGTGATGTTAGCTATGGAGTTTGACTCCTAGCTTCTTTCTTTTTTTTTCCTTACCAGGGATTGAACCACTGAGCCACATCCCCAGCCCTTTTCTATATTTTATCTAGCAACAGGATCTCACTAAGTCGCTTAGTGCCTTGCTAAGTTGCTGAGGCTGACTCTGAACTTGTGATCCTCCTGCCTCAGCCTGCTGAGCCACTGGGATTGCAGGTGTGTGCCTCCACACCTGGTTCTAGTTTCTTTTATACCAGCCACACACAGTTTCCAAAAGTTGCCAGACTTACCTGCCTCAGTGTCTGCAAGCCTGGTTCCTGGCTTCTTTTCATCTTTCAATTTTCAATAAAGCCTTTTCCCCAGGTAAAATGGAATTCCTCCTCCATCTGTTATTCTCTAGAAAATCATCGTAGTTCCTTCATAGAACTTATCCCAATATGGACATGTTTTGTGTATTGTTTTGCCTATTTATTTTCTCTCCCCAAGTGTGTTCTGTGAGGACAGGGACCATTTCCACCCTGGTTGCTGTTCTATCTCCAGCATCCATAACATAAGTAATCCCTACATTCTGTTGAATGATTGAATGAATAAAATAAGTACTCACCATATACTCAGGCATCTTTGAAGTCATCTGATAGATTAAAAACAAACGTACCTAAAGCTTACCCTCTTAATGACAATTTCTTAGCCCTTTCAGAAGCCACTCTGTCATTTTGGGGACAACAGTGTGGGGCATTTTCTTTGCACAGTATCCAATTCTTAAAAAAAATATAAATTGTGTAAAATGATATCTGAGGCTATACTATGAGAAATGTAGATATTTGGTATATGACACATCAGTAGATTTGGCAGTGACAATTTACATTCCCAAGTCTACAGAGAGCTATTCTTAGCTTGTTCATTGAAAAAGCAGTTGTGTTTCTTTCTAACAGGTTTGGAACACTCAGTGGAATACTTCTGAAGTTAACACACTTCGGTGTATGAAAAAAAAAAGAAAACTGTTTAGTGTGACATTTGTGTCATTGATTGCTTTCCAGTCAGCATTAATTATTCCATAAGCAATCCAAGATTGAGACCTCTGACCCAATCCTGGCTCTGACACCTACACCTCTGGAACCCTGGTAGATGATTTTACCTAGCCACACTTTAGCTACTTTCCTGTGCAATCATCTGCTTCACTGGATTTCTCAGAGTGAGACAGTGAAATTGCAAGTACTCATTAAGTGTGTAGTAGGCTGTCAATAAATTGCAGCTTCTATTATTAGTGTAATCGCCTATTAATCTAACACCTGCCATTCCCACCCCGCTACCTTACAACTAAGGAAGAGAATTATTTGCCAAGAATAAGGACAGCTATTAAAAAGCTGAAATTCAAAACTGGGTCTCCTGGCTCACAGTTCCACTCCTTTCCATTACAACACACAGGACAAGCCTCAGCTTGCAAAGTCCAACAGCTGGAAGAAGCAAGCTCATTTCATGGCTATGAGCTAGTCAGAAAAGAATGTGCATGTATACTTTCCTAATGAAAAGTAAACAGAAAGACCTTTTTAGTCCTTTGGCTGCAAATCAGAGTCCTTTTGTGCAAATTGAATTCATTTTGCTATTGCTTCAGGATAAAATAGATTCTATTACCATTCTCCATCACGACTCCTCCATTTTCCTTGCTCTGAAGGTATCCCATTTCTTTGAATTAGAATGGAGACTTCAGTGGATCACAATAGCCATTGGGAAGGTATAGGGGAAAAGAAATAAAAATCAACCTTCATTGATGTAAAAGAAGTTAAAAAAAGTAATAATAACCTTCAGAGTAGCAATGACATTTTAATTTGAAAGAATTCCAGTAAGATTGGAATAGAAAGTCTTCATGACCACATATAATAATTGGATGTGTAAGGACCCTTCAAATGATTTTTTTTCATCTAGCCCTCAGAAAAAAACATATTAACAAGAGGGAATACATTGAAAAACAATATAAAGGAAATCTGAATTTTTAACAATTAAATACATTCTGTTAAATGAGTTTTACAATCATTGATCATAACTTTTATTAATAGAAACTGATCTGAGGGAAATGACTCTGCAAAATAAAAAATAAAGAAATATAATTTTTTTCTCTCTTCTTATAATTGTTTTGTATTCTTACAGGATGAACCAAGGTTTTAACACTTATGCTTTCCACAAAGGTAACCTAGTGTGGGTGAAAATCCAGCCCCATTTCTCTTCCCCTCCCCAAGTCTTCCACAGAATGGGAAACCTTTTATCTTGGTACAAAGGCTCCATCTTTTGACCAAGTCTCAGGTCATGGAGTCCTTAAGGGACACCTTTTCTAACTTTTTTAAAAGGAACCGTATAGGCTGGGATGACTCTGATATAGGTATTATAACCATATTAGAAAACAGCATGGTAACATGGCCTAAAACTAGCTCACAGACCACACATCACTATTTTGTAAGAAGGAGCAAACTCGGACTCTTCACAGGCAAGTTTGGTTCAGAGCCTAAAGCAACAGCCCTGTGTGAAAACTTCCCAAATCCAATCAAGAGTTGATTCTCTTCATTCATGCATGCATGCATTTATTTATTCAATATGTACAATCAAGGAATAATGTCACTGCTGATCTAATAGATGGGAATTTCAGAGGAAGAAGTCCTATCCACAGTGAAGGAAATTTAACCCGTTGTTAAACACTCTCTCTGTGTGATTACAGGCATATTATTGTGATTGCCCATTGATTTATAACACTATGCATTTAGTAGATTGTTCAAAACTTGCCTGGTGTTTTCTGAAAAGGTTCTAAGAAAAAGCTGGCATTTCCCACAACCCTATGATTAGCTGCTGGCCCCAATGTTTTCTGTGTACCCTTTAAAGAAAGCCCATGCAGAGAGTTAGCCTTCCTAGCAATCCTTAGATTCTCTGGTGGGGTCCTTGTGGGTAGCTGCCATAGCTCATGAGGTCTCCATACCCAGCTCAGGCAACATGAGCAGGCTGGTTTATTTTAATATAAACAATAACACTCAGTGTACTGCGATGTAGTACTTCTTTGTGTCTTTATCTCTGTATGAGTTCCCTTTTTATTTCTCTTTATGTCCACAAAGAAAGCATTTCAGAGCTTTTCAATGAGCTACTGAATCCTTTTGACATCACAGCTCTGACTTCCATAGGATCCTCTTTGAAATCATAAGGGTTATTGTTTTATGTGCTAATCATGACAGTCTTGCTTTTACAGATTAATTAATCTAACTGGTAAAAACATTTCAAACAAATAAAGCTTCCTTTTTAAATTTAACAACATATTTCTCATGGATGATGCTAAATAATGTCTGATAATATTTTGACATGTATATGGGAAAAACTCTTCAGTTTTTCTTTAGCTATATATACTCATTATTTAACACATCTGGGTATAGTTAGTATATGAAAATTTGATGCCCTTTATATTTAATATACAAACACTTCTCCATATGTATATTTTAATATGAAGTTTTTTAAAATTATGGTTATTACAATGTCAAAACAATAAAACTATCTGTACGTATTTATTGATTTAACCAGAATAATTTTAAATGCGATTCTACTTTGGTGTGTTTCTACTATAGTGCTGAGAACAACTCCCCAGCCTTCAGGAGAGGTGATACTGATGTGGGGCTGGTAACCTTGTAACTCTTGACAGATTAGCAGGGTTCCCTAATTTGTAATGACTGCCAGAGTTACTGGTAAGAGGTTGTTGCAGTAGTATTTTTGTTCCCTATGTATTTTTCCCTTCTCTTGATAGCTCTGTCCCATTTCCCTTTCAGCCCATGAGGTAGTGGTAGTATTTCAATTCCTGGCTTAGAGTCTGAGCTAGTTAGCCTACCACATTTCCTAGTCACATGGATTTGTTCAGAGAAAGTCATGTGATCAGATTGAGGCCAGTGAGAGACTGCCGCAGTCTGGCTGGGCACAAAAATCACGAGCCACTCAAACAGGAACAAATTTTATTTTTGAAACTCCCGCCAATGCCCTGTGTGCTCCCGGGAAAAATGCCGACCCACACAGGAGGCGTTCTCCCGGACCCACACACCAACAGGAAATCCCTCTTCCAAAAATCCCTCCTACCGCACTTCCCCAACCAATGGGAACTCTCCGGGAGTCCCGCTAGAGCTCCAAAGTAGCAGGCCTAGGCAGACAGCAGGGGTCTAATATCCATTTGAATGCAGATCTTAACATAATCATATCATCTCAATGGCTTGCTGGCATCACCTTTCAACCAAAAATGCCATGCATCATTACTACTTGGCTATGGCTCTTAGCAAGAGACAATGAATCAGCTTTATAATGTTTTGAACAACCAATTAAAAAAAAAAAAAAAGAGACAATGAATCTTTGGGTGGGAATGCTGGGGCAAGAGCTCTCACTCTTTCCCAGTGGACATGAATGAGGAAAGATGTAGCCCCACAACCTCCAGTGACCTATTTCAAGACCATTGTGGGAGAGCCTATTTGACACTATGTCTGAGCCAAGATGGAGTGTCAGGAGCTAGCTTTGGATGTGTTTGAGTCCTTGGGTCTAACTGAGCTTAAAGTCAGATTGACTCTGAACATTTTGGAAGCTACTCTTAAACTCTCTTTGTAATTGAGGCTCTGCCCCAGGTTTGGCCAACACTGTTCCTCTTGCATCTACAAGAAACATGGACAGGGCCTGAGGATCAGATCATCATTCTTTCATAGTGCCATTTTGTAAACAGAATTTGAAGCCTGCATGGTTGGAATCATTATTAGTGTCTGAGGTGACCCATAGAAAGGACAGGACACCTGGAATAAAGCTATCTCAACTCAGTTGCAAATGAGCAAGTTTTCAGTTGGGACTGGGGCAAGGTACTCCCTGAATTAGGATGAGGAATATGCTCAGTGCCAAAAACAGGGGTTATTAAATAATTTTGGACTTTTTTTTCATTTGGGTCCATCTTCTCAAAATTTATAAGTAAAAGAACAAATTCAGGCTGGGTGCCATGGCTCACATCTGTAATCCCAATGACTTGGGAGACTGGGGCAGGAGGATCACAAGTTCAAAGCCAGCCTCTGCAACTTAGTGAGGCACTAAGCAACTCAGTGAGACCCTGTCTCTAAATAAATACAAAATAGGGCTGGGGATGTGGCCCAGTGGTTGAGTACCCCTGAGTTTAATCCCTTGTACCCCCCCAAAAAAGAACATATTTAGAAAAGATGAAAATGACAACATATTTATGATGGATAATGCTAAATAATATCTTTGATGATATTTTGACATATATATGGGAAAAACTCTTCAGTTTTTCTTTAGCTATATATACTCATTATTTAACACATGATTATCTGGGTGTAGTTAGTATATGAAAATTTGTTGCCCTTTATATTTAATATATATGCACTTCTCCATATATTTTAATACAAAATTTTTTAAAATTATGGTTATTACAATGTCAAAACAATAAAACTATCTGAACATATTTATTGATTTAACCAGAATAATTTTAAATGTGAATGCTAATATGTCCAGATACTAGTTAAGTTATATGTTCCTCTGTGAGTCTTATTTGGCTTAAATTTTGAGTTGTGTGGGCATACTGCATTTATTTCATTCAGAGACAACTATTAGGGAAATTGGGATGTGATTATTAAAGTGTATATTATTAGTAGGAGGCCATATAAAATAAAGCCTAAAAATCCCCCACTTGTTCAAATTCTTTTGTATCTACCTTGTGATTTTTTTCTACTTTAAGTTTTTAAAAATTTGTTTTTTAGAACAGTCTCAGCATACTTTACCAAGTTTTCACCATAAGTCACTTATTCATTTATACTGCAGAAAGTACTCTACTAGAATTTGATTTGACCCCATCATTGCTGGTTTTTTTTTTTTTTTTTTTTTTTTTTGGTACCAGGGATTGAACCCAGGGGCATCTAACCACCGAGCCACATCCCCAACCCTTTTTAAAAATTTTTTGAGACAGGGTCTCACTAAGTGGCTTAGGGCCTTGCTGTATTGCTGAGGCTGATTCAAATGCTGTGTGCTTTTGAATAGATTAGTTTATCTATTCATGATTTTTCAGTTTAATTCTCTGGGAGCAGGATATTACATGTAAGGCACTTTAAACTTTACTGAAGTCAAGCACACACACAAAAAACTGGTCTATTGTTTTATTGCCCCTGTTTTTCAAGTGTTTATTTAAATATTCAAATGCAGTCTTAGGACTAAGTTTTTGTTTTTCATTTTTAACCTAATAAGTATTAGCTGATGTTTGTTCCAGATATAGATCCTAGAACATTCATTACTATTTTTTTCTATCAAATCTATCATCTATCAATTATCTATCACTTGTCTATCCAATCATCGATATTTCGTGTGCCTATCACCATTACATTTTAATTCTAGTTGTATTGGTCACACTGATCAAGTGACTGAAGTTCAATTGTTGTTTGTTTGTTTTGTTTTTTCTTTTTGGATCTTTGTGATGAATATTAATGCAGAACTGAGCTGTTTGGCTGGTTGTAATGGTGTTTTCTCTGTGTGTCTTTGCATGCTTCCCTGTTGCATGACTCACCATTTGCAGTTTTCACTCTCATGGTTGTGGGCTGGCACTTACCCACAGTAAATAAACCACGGGTTGCATTAAAAAAAAGTCTCAAGCTATTGTGCAGAAGCTCACCTGTCAGTATCTTAACATTTTTCCCATTCCTGTTTTTTTTTTTTTTTGACACCAGGGTTCTTAACTGAGCTACATTGTCAGCCCTTTTTTTGTATTTTATTTAGAGACAGGCTCTCGCTGAGTTGCTTAGGGTCTTGCTGAGCTGCTGTCTTGTCTTAGCCTCTCAAGCTGCTGGGATCACAGGCCCTGCATTACTGTGCCCGGCTCTTCTTGTTCTTTTGACCCCTGTTTCCCTGGATCTTCACTTTGATGAGGTGCGCATCATTAACTTTTCTAGCTAATGTAGTGAGTAACATCTCCCGTGTCCTTATTTTACATGGTTTCTCTTTCACACTTTAAAAATGATCTCATCTAAGACAATTTATGTAAAAGCATCTATTACTAGCCACTTGACTAAGTTAAGTTTTATTTTTCTATTCCTTTCCTGATTTTTGCTGATTTCACCTCATGCTTGGAACACTCTGTGGTAAAAATTCCCCCTTGTTAGGATGCAAATTGAAGAAAACCTAAAAATGAGAGTAGAGGACTTGATCATTCATTAGGTTTCAAATATGTCAGCCATTTTTATTATGCCAAACTTAGAACTTGCGGCATTCCTCAGATCAATTGTAAAACACTGTCCACAGGGACTGTATGTAGGCTTTGCTGTGGAGAATGGAAAGAAGCTGATTGCTATTGACAGATTTCAAGGATGATAGCCTTTACAGGACCAGTGGACCACGTAATACTTGGATCAGATTATTGCCAAATGCGCTGAACACTTTTCAATTTTTATTCCATCTTGAGATATAACAAGAAGTCAAACAAATGCAGACTCTAGTGCTGAGTTTATAGTCTGGCATTTACTCCGTCCAGCATAATGCTGTTCCAAACCGTTCCTTCTTCACCTGTCAAACCTCCTTCTCCACCAAGCTCCATGCTCTCCAGCCACATCCCTCATTTTTATGATAGCATGCTGGTCTCTTAGATACTCATTCTTATCCATTAAATATTATCTCTCCAAATTATTTTATTTTAAAATAATTCACATTTACAAGAATTGTAAAGATCGTACATAGATGTATCACATACCCATTGGCTGGAGGATCTCCTGATTTGAACCTCCAGTGGCTTGTTTAGCAAAGCTTAGAAATTAATTGTGATGCAATACTACCAACGGAGCAGACTTTACCAATTTTTTTTTTCTTTAACATCCTTTGTTAGACAACCCACATTGCATTTCATTGCTATTTACTTAGATTCCTCTAATCTGTTTCTCCTGGTGTTATAGCCTTGTTTCTCAACCTTGTCACTTTTGAAGGTTATTGTGTGTGTGTGTCTTTTTTGTTGTTGTTGTTTTGGTGGAGGTCATGGGTCAGGTGTGTTGTCGTGGGTCCCTCAGTCTAGGTTTGGTGGACGTCTCCTCATGTTTACACTGTGAGGGATTTGGAGGTACTCCAAGGTGTAACCAGGATGTCTTGGTAACTTCTGGAGGTGGGAAGTTGGATCCCTTGGTTAAAGTGGTGTCTGCCGGGTTTTTCCACTATAAAATGACTATCTTTGCCCTCTTTATACTCTCTTGATTAGAAGTGAGTCACTAAACCTAACCCATACTCAAGGAGAAGAGAATTAAGTTCTACTTCTCTGAGTAACATCAATAAAACATTTTTTTTTTTTGTGTGTGGACATACATTGAAGCCACCATAGTAATTAATAAATATATTGGGTAAGAGACTTTGAGGCTGTGTCAATACTCTTTCTCCTTAATGTTTTACCCATTACTTTTAGTTTTCATCTATAAAAGCCAAAGCCAGGAGCACTGTGGCTATTTTCTGTGTGCTTCATCCGTTTATTTAGAATTATTCTTCATGGAAGATTTGTCCCTTTTCCTTTAGAGTTGTCCCTTGGTGACTACAGAGGATTAGTACCAAGACTTCCTTCGGATGCTGAAACCTGTGAATGTTCAAGTTGCTTGTATAAAATGGATCAGCGTTTGCATATAACCCACTCACGTGCTCCTTTATGCTTCAGATCATCCATGGATTACTTATATTACTCAACACAATGTCAATGCCATGCAAATGATTATTATAGTGTATTTTTTAGGGAATAATGACTAGAAAAAAATCTGTATGTGTTCAGTACAGACATCTTTTTTTCCCCCAATACTTTGATCTATAGTTGGTTGAATCCATGGATATAGGACCTATGAATGTGGAGGGACATTTACATATTTACATATAATATATGTACATGGATAATATCTATCTATACAAATATAACATATGTAAATAAATAACTGTTTATTTAGAAAGCAAAATAAATTCTATTTATTTATTTATATTATATGTGCATAGGTAAAAAAAATATATAAAAACGTATCCTAGCTGTGTATTTTGGCATAACCTGGAATTGCTCTACCATTGTAATATTAAACATCCAGTTCTTCTAGGTCTTTCATTCATTTTTTCCTTCAACAATTATTCTAGGAGTTTCCAGTCTCTTCACATCTCTGTTTCCTCCCAGCCCATAAATCCTGGAGCTTAGTGCTTATAGAACACCTCTTCCACCAGTTGTTGGGTCCTAGTGACATAAACCACACAACTTTATTGGGATCTTGGCAAGATTTGGCAAGCCCTCCAACTGTGTACAGTCAACTCTCTCCTGCTCTCCACTCTTCCCAAAGCAATAGCTCTTTTCCTTTCTACCCCATCTCCCCCAGCTGATGAGCTCCTCTTTTGCTGCACACAGGCAGTATCATTGGTCTGGCAACCAGTGGACTCTCTTACCTGTCTTGCTTCTACCTTTTCTCCTTTTCTTATTCCTTCTCTTAGGATTTAGTCCTCTTCCTATCTAGGGGCAATCTTTCTCACCTGGGCTCAGAGCCCTATTCTCTCCTTCCTTTCTTGCTTCTTTAGTCTCTTGGTTACCCTTCCCTTTCCTGTATTTTTCTAAATATTCTTTTCTCTTGCGTCCTGCTTTTACTGAAGCAGGTAGACAAAGCAAAAGGAAACAAAAGCCTCCCCCCACTGAAGCCCATGTTCCCCTCTCAGTGCCTCCATTACCTTTATTTACCTTCATCAGGCACTTATTTTGAAAACGGCCTACTCACCTGTCTTCTACTTTAATCCATTACAGTTCAGTTTCTGACCTCCTGCACTGATCCGCCATATTGCTTTTTCCAAAGTGACCAATGGTGGGCTCCATAGAATGAAAACCAGTGGATACTTATCCATCCTCATCCTTGTTGATCATCCTTGTAGATCACACTCCTTCCTCAAATCCTCTTTTTATTTTACTTCAGTAACATTTTTTTTAATTTTTCCTCCAACCACTTTGGCCATTCCCCTTTCTCTTTTTCAGGGTTCTGATCTGGGTCCCATCTCAAATGATGTGCATCTCTGGAGCAAATGTGTTCTCTTCAAGGCCTCCAACTACTCTCTCTATGGCTGTAGTTCTGAGTGGCTGATTCTACCTCTCCAGTAGCTCTCAAATCCTTCTATTTATGTTCATCCTCCCTGCAAATCTTTCTTTTTCACTGGGATTGTGACAACAGCCTTCTAATTGCATTCTCAGCCTCTAATCTTGTCCCTCTCTAATTTGTGCTCCAAATGCTGCTTGGATGGTTTCCAAATGCAAATGGGACCAAATCTTTCCCTTCCATGTTGTCCTTAGACTTAAACACAAAATCCTAATCTGAATTCACAAGACTTACTGGAGCCTAGAGTACTTGCCAGGTCTCATCTATTGTCACTGTGCTTTGCTAAACTTATATTTTCTCCAGCCTCAAAGAAGTATCATTTTATTTTATTTTTATTCCTGAAAAATTGTCTACCCATCACCTTCTTTCAGTTCTCTCAAACCTTTCCTCCCATGCCTTTCTTGACCACCTCTCTACCTTCATCAGTATGAGTTCAATGACCCTCCTGCTGCTCTTTTGGGGCTTTGTCTCCTATCAAAGCACTTAACAGATCAAATGTTTTGTTTACTTACCTATCTCCTCTGCAAATAATACTGAATGCATGCATGAATGAATTGCTAGGCTTTTAAAAAAATTAACAATAATTAACTTCTCTACCCTACCCCTCTTTATTTTGATCTTTTTATAGGCAAAAGATGATTCATAGAATACTTTATACCAGAAAATCATGTTAGGCAAATTTCCTATGGGAATATTATTACAATAGTAGTTGGGTTCTCAGTTAATCCAGTATCTTAATTGATTCATAAAATGGCCTAAATTAATTTATAATTTCCCTTAGAGTTTTCCTATGTATTATCCTTACTCTATGGATTCTCATTTTTCCTTACTGGCCTTTCCATATATGTCTCTCATTTTCTTTCTCTGTAGTCTTTCAGCCACATAATGGGTTAAAAAGACTTCTGTGAGTTTGTGTGGGACCTTTGTGTAACATTGATTACTTGGTAAGTGGCAAATTGCAATTCTTAGTAACCCCAGAATGTAGTGGCACAGATAATGGTTATAGCCCTAGTTGAATCCACATCAGTTGACAATTCGTTTGATTATGGATGAATGGAATGGCTGGAGGTAGGGGCTGCAAAGATGCCCGTGACCCACTATCTATCAACTACTGAAATGGGATTGTAATTTCGCCAAACATATTTTCTCTAGACCATTGCTAAGGCAGTTCATGGCCACTAGGATGAAAGTAGTAATAGCCCAAGTATAGTCCAGGCCCGCCATTTATTTGCACAAATTCTGATTATTCAAGATTATAAAACATGACACATGTACACATGAGCGTGCACACACACACACACTTTTTATGATTAAAAACCATCCTGCTGATAGTACTGCTGCCTGGGCTACCAGTGTGAAAGAAAAACCTATTGTGAGGCGAAGCCCCTCTGCTTTGAGGTTGTGACTCCTTGATGAGGATCATCCAATTAAAATTCTCCAAACTGAATTTCCAGTTTCCTTGCACCTGAGTGGTTAATGTTCAGATTTCATTTAGTTATTGGACCCAGCCCAAGAGTATATTTGAACTGCCCTCTGATTAGCAAAAATTTCTCAAGCTATGGCTATTTACTTCCTTGTTTTTCAACTATTTAGGCTGCCTGATGCTCTTGCTGAAACAAAGCGACTCTCGAGGGCTGCCAGGTACCAAGGTCATCTGTCTCCTCCTGTTGATTTTTTGGCAGTCAATAGGCATGCTGCTGTGCCTCTCGGTGTCCTCCTGCAGGAGCAAAAGCTTGGATGGCATCTGGTCAGTCGTGAAGGTTACATAGATTAGTCCGTCGTGGCTGTACAACTGCTTTGTTTCTGTACTGAGATAAAACTAATCAGCTAAGATAAATTTTTCAGTACATACTCTTGATATCATTTTTTAATCATACTTATGTCCTGCAGAGTTTATGTTCTAAAGCAGTCGTTGGCCTTCATTTCCTAAACTAAAGTTTACATTTTGAAAGCACACTCACTGACTTGGGTGAACAATGAGTGATTGCATATGTATACTTTAGCATATGGGTAAGGGAAAATAGTGTTTGGTCTAAGGATTACAATTTACTCGTCAGGTATCATCTATTAAACCCATGAAATGCTTAAAGCATAGCCCTAGGCATTATAAGGAAGTTAAAGACTCCATCTTTGATTTGGCCACTCAAAACATATGCTCATGAAATCATCCTAAATCGATCCCTGGGCTATGGTTCATTAAGTTCAAGACCACAAATTCAATCTATAATAGGTGCTAATGTTACAGTCAAGGAGTGATCAGACTATTTGTAGGGACAAGTGCATGGAATACTGCATACATGGCATAAGGGCGTCTGAGTGGCAGGCCACTCTCCTTGTGCTAGGTGTGTAAGTGGCAAATCGCTTACCCTGTAGGCACAGCCCTGGGTGTGCGGCCACGTATTGCAGTCCCTACTCTTGCTCCATGGCCTGCTCCTCAATTGGTCGCTGCAAGAACAGTTGGCCAGAAATTGCATTGGTGGCTGCCTGTAATCTGCTTAGCTACTGCCTGAGTATATATACATGGTAACTGTGCAATAAAATCAGACCTGTTTCCTGTTTGGTCTATGGAGGTCTTGATTAGTGACTCTGCAGCCACATTCTCTTCTACCCTGTTCCGTGGGCCTCCTCACTGGATGAGAGCGAGCCCACGCAACTATTCACTCAACAAATTCAAGGAAAGATTTATCAAGTGCCTACTTTGTGTCAAGCACTGTGCTAGGTGCCAGGGACAAGATGAATCCATATGTTCACTTGCTTCAGGATCTTCAGAGAAAGACAGCAGTAAAAATGACATGGGCCGACTGCCATAGGATTCAAAGAAAGCTCCAAGGAGAGAGGTGTGTGAAGCTTTCAGAAATAGGAAGAGAATCCATAAAACGGTGCATACAGCTCTGAATACAGCTGCTGCCTGCAATGTTTGGTTTCCAGTTGTCTTGGTTAGAAGTGACTCATGATGCCAAGCTTTGTTCCAAGCCTTCTACTAATTCAGTAAACTAAGAAAGATGGACTTTGCAAATTATTTGTTTGTCTTTAAGATGTTTTTCAAAACATGAGGAGGAGCTTTGAAATTCAGTTTATAAAGAGTGTGTGAACAAATGTTTGGTTATTTGGTAATGAAGCACAGGCTAAGTGAGGCTGTGATTAATTGGGAAACAGAAGCCAACATCAGAAGCTTCTTCACGTCTTAGAGTATCCCAACCTATGCCAATGGCTTATCCCCATCGGCCATGCCTAGTTTCAGGCAGTATCATCCTTATTTTTGTTTCTGATGCTATAACAAAATAGACTGGGTCATTTATAAGCCACAGCAATGTATTTATCAAAGTTCTGGAGGGTGGGGAGTGCAAGACAAAGCCCCCAGCAGATGTGGTATCTGGTGAAGATTCACTCTTGGCTTCCATGGTGGCACTTTGTTGCTAGGGCCTCCGGAGGAGAATATTATGTCCTCAAATGGCAGAATGGACAGAAGAGCAGAAAGGGACTAACTAGATCCTCCAGTCCTTTTATAGGGCACTAATCCAGCTATGACAGTGGAAACCTCATGGCCTAATCATCTCCTATAGACCTCACCTCTCCCACCTCTTAATATGGTTTCATTGGGGATTAAGTCTCAACATGAATTTTGGAAAGGACATAAACCTTCGGACCATGGAAATCCTGAGATACCATAGACCATCAAAGTCTTATAAAAATACAACTCCAGCTACATATATCTTAAATTTCCTAGAACTAACATTAAAAAGAAAAGTAAAAAGAAACAGGTAAAATTAAGTTTATAAAACTATTTCCTTACGGTACATTCAAAATATTATTTCTTTCCTTTTTTTAAAAAAAAAAGATTTTTTTTAGTTGTAGATGGACACAATATCTTTATTTTATTTATTCATTTTTTATGTGGTGCTGAGGAGCAAACCCAGTGCCTCACATGTACAAGGCAAACGTTCTGCCACTGAGGCACAACCCCAGCCCCCCAAATTATTTCAATATGTAAATAATATAAAAATTATTAATTTTTTTTATTTTGCCAAGTCTTTAAAATCTGTTGTGCATTTTATACTAATAGCAGATCTCAGGACTAGCCACATTTCAAGACCTCAGTAGCCACATGTGGCTAGTGGCTACCCTATTGGGTAGTAAAGTTCTAGACAGATATAAATATATTCTGTTTTAAAATGCAGTACATAAGAGCTATTCTTTTACTTTTTTCTGGGACCTCATTCCAGTGTTCATTGATACTCAGAAAATGTTCCTAAATATAGCCCAAATTCCCTATACCAATGTTTTGCTATTTTCTCTGATGCTGTTATCATGCAATACACTTTAATTGAATTCCGACTTTATGCTAGGTTTTATGCAAAATACTGGGACACAATGGTGAGCAATACTATTTATGCAGCTTTTAGGGTGCATACAGTGTAATGTAGAAGAGAAACATTAAACAAAAAAATTAAATCCACAACTGTGACATGAGTTGGTATGAAAACATTTTAGGAACTATGAGGATTTATAACAGGAGGACCTCTTTTAGTCTGAAGAGACTGAGATGCTTCCCCAGTGAAGGGACCTTTGATCTGAAGTCAGAATGACGCCAGTGAGGGGGTTCTTGACACTTTTCAGGAACTAATGAGAGGATGGTGTGGCTAGACTCAAAAGAGCTATGATAGGAGTGATTCAAAATGGCAGTGGTGAGTTAGGTCATTTTTAGAGGCCAGGATGCTTTTAAAACTGAATATTTTTAAGTAATAGAATGCTTTACTGGATTTATATATTAGAACTCTGTTATAGGTGGTGAATGGATCTGACGAGGAAAAGGTAAGTATGGGGAGACTTTTCATGGAAGCTATTTATTGATCTACGCTTTGGCTACCTAGTGCCCTAAAGAGATGAACTTGAGATCTATTCAGTTCATAAAACTGATAGAACTGTAATGGATTGGTTGTGGGGGAGGGTAGTGCAGGGCATGGGAGAGAGGTTTGACTCCCAGCTTTCTGACTTGCTTAGATAAGTGAATGTGAGTTTTTTTTTAAGAGTTATCTTACAGCTCTGGAGGCTGAGGCAGGAGGATTCAGAGTTCAAAGCTAGCCTTAGCAAATTAGTGAGGCCCTAAGCAACTTAGCGAGACTCTATCTCAAAATAAAATATATATTAAAAAATATCTGGGGATGTGGTTCAGTGGTTAAGTGTCCCTAGGTTCCTTCAATCCCTGGTACAAAGGGAGGGAGGCAGCGAGGGAGGGAGGGAGAGAGAGAGAGAGAGAGAGAGAGAGAGAGAGAGAGAGAGAGATTAAGAGTCTCATAGCTCTCCTCTGACATGCTAGAAATTTCACAAAAGTATCCAACACTGAAGATAGAAAATAAAGTGTTAATTTGCCTTTCATTTGTTGGGTGTGTGTGTGTGTGTGTGTGTGTGTGTGTGTGTTTTGCTTGAATCCAAAATCTGTGTTTTTGATGCTATTAGTAGGATAATAGAAAAAACAATGAACAGTGAGCTTCTGTCCATATCTCTTACACTTTACTGAGTAATCACAGTGTGAATCACTTGAACAGATTTCATTGTTTTGAATATAATTATCTTTTTCCTTATAAATGATATGAAGTTTGTATTGACACACAGTATTATTGGCATAATACTGTCATGATTAGAGGTTGATGACACTGTTTTCAGAGGAAGGCTAAAGGAAAACAATAAGAGAAATAACTAGTCTGATCCTGAAGTTTCCTGAATCAATTAAGAAACCACAACAATAAGGCTTTTATGTTTTGTAATTGCTTTGTACAGATTTGTAATCATTCCTAGCTAGTCATGTAAAGTTTATATTTTGCAAGTGCGATCCCTTTAAACATGGGTTATTAAATAGCTAGCTTGCTTCCCAAAGTCAAATTGACATGAAAATTTCAAACTGCCAGATAATTCAAAATAGTGGGACATCGACTCACATGTTCATTTATTTATTAATTCATACGATAATTTTTAAGTGCCTAGATGCTTAACAGGATTGACAGCCCTCCAAGAGTTTATAGTACATTGGTAAAGGCTTAAATAAATATATACATGAATAAATGTATAATGCAATGTCAGTATGGATAGGTGCCACTGAGAAAACAGGGAGGGATACAAAGCCATAAGGCAGCAAATCATAGGAGCTAGCATAGGTCTGATGAGAGAAGACCTTTCTGTAAGGGTATATTTTAGCAGCGCCTCAAAGGAAATGAGGGCGTGAGCTGGGCAAATATTTGGAATAAGTGCCTTTCATGCATAGGAAAGCAAGTGCATGGATTCTGTAGTGGGCATGTGCATCTTTGAGAAACAGAAAGAAAGCCTGGGCCCCTGAACTATAGTGAGCAGGGGAAAAATGAAGGAAATAGGACCTGTTTTCGTCAGCCTTTTTGCTGCTGTGTTGAAAAAAAACAAAAAAACACAACCAGAACAACTGTAGAGCAGGAAAAGTTAATTTGGGGGCTCAGGGTTTCCGAGGTCTCAGTCCACAGGCAGCAGGCTCCATTCCTCAGGGCTGGAGGGGAGGCAGGACATCATGGAGGAAGAGTGTGGTGGAGGGAAGCAGCTCACATGGTGATCAGGAAGCAGAGAGACTCAACTCTCCAGAGACAAATAGAGACCCCAAAGCCACGCCCCCAATGCCCCCTCCTCCAGCCACACCCACCTGCCTCCAGCCACCACCCAGTTAATCCCATCAGGGAGTCATTCACTGGTTGGGTTAAGATTCTGATAACCCAATCATTTCACCTCTGAGCCTTTATGCATTTTATCACACATGAGCTTTTGGGGGACACCTCACATCTAAACCATAACAAGATCCAAGAGATGACAACGGGCCACATCATGAAGGGTCAAAAGTCTTTGTAAAGGTTTCAGGTTTTACACTAAGAAGAGTCTTTGGAGGATCTTGAATAGGGGAAAGAGTTGAGTTTAGATGTAGGGTATATGGAAAAGAGAAGAATCAGATCCTGAGTTTTTCTCCTGAGCACCTGAATGCATAGTGATACCAGTAATGAATGTGGGGAAAACTAAGGAGGAATGAATTTACAGGAGAAATCGAAATAGTTTGGTACCAAGGATGTTAAATTTAAAATAGCCATTAGACATTTAAGTAGAGGTGTTGAATAGACACATTGAACTGAAGACTGGAGATAATACATTTCAAACTGAAACCTAAAATTCAAGGTGGCTTTTGAATGTCTTATCCATGGATGGTAGGAGTTTATTCTGCAGCCTCTACCACCATTACATTTTGCTCCCTTCCTTGCCCTATTTTACCTCTGCCTTTGTCTTTGTAAGGGACAGAAGAGGTTCTTCCTGTAGGACAAGAGTAGCGGTCCCTACATGATGTTGGTGGTAAGGAGTGGGAATGGTTTTTCCATCAACATGGTGCTTTTAAAGCTCACGGTATATTATGCTCCCCCTCCTTCATGGTGGATAGGTGATACATATTTGAAATTGTGCTACATGGGAAATTTGTCCTTTCTCTCCTATTTATTTAGTCACTCAATTATAAGCATTTGCTAAAAACTTACTATATGCATAGTCACATCATGAACAAGAGCAAACAGGGATCCTGTCCTAACTGAGCTTGCAACCTGAGAGCATAGAGCCCTAGGACAGAAATTGTTATGGTTTGGATGGGAGGTGTCCCCTAAAACTCCTGTGTTTATTTAGGAATTTTTAGAGGTGAAATGATTGGATCATGAAAGCCGTAACCTAATCAGTCCATCTTAGTCTGAATGGACTGCCTGGGTGGTAACTGTAAGCAGGTGGGCATGGCTGGAGGAAGTGGGTCACTGGGAGCCTCCCCTGGAAGGACCTCATTCCTGAATCATCTTTCCTTCTCTCTCTCTGCTTCCTGGTCGTTATGAATAGAGCAGGGCTTCCCCACCATGCCCTTCTGCCATGATGTTCTGCCTCATCTTGGACCCAGAGCAATGGAATAGGCCTACCATAGATTGAACCTCAAAAACTGGGAGCCCAAATAAACTTTATCTCAAGTTGTTCTGGCTAGGGATTTTGGTTACAGTGAGGAAAAGCTGACTAACACAGACATCAATGTGGCAATTACAAAAGCAAATAGAATGTTGTAATGACGGCAAGTAATGCTTGTAACAGGAAGCTGTGTCTTGGTGTGGAGGTCAAGGAAGGCTTTCTATTATGGTGTGATTGTAGATTGTTATCTGAAGGCTGAGCAGGAATTAGCTAAGCAAAGAGTGTGAGCAAGTCTGATCTGGAAAAATGGAATACCACATATATTCTCAAAGAGCTGTGGTAGGAGAGAGCAGTGGAAAAGACTTGTGTGAATGGCATCCATAAAGAATGTAATTTGCAGAAACTTGGATGGAACTCAGGAATGTTATGTTAAGCAAAATAAAGCAAACTCAAAGTCAAGGGTGGTAGTTTTTCTCTCATATGTGGAAGCTAGAGAGGAAAAGAAAGGTGTGTGTGTGTGTGTGTGTGTGTGTGTGTATGTTGGAGGTGGAGATCTCATGAAAATTGAAGGGAGATCAGCAAAGATCATCAGAGAAAGGGACGAGGAAGAGGGAGGAGGGAAGGGAAAGGGAAAATACGGGGGAAACGATATTGGCCAAATTATATTGTTAAATAGCGTGCATGAACAAATACATAACAGTGAATCCCGCCATTATGTATCATTATAATGCACCAATAAAAACATGGATAAAGAAAAGACTTGTGTGGCAAGAATCCAAGGAGTGAGGAGGAGCATGGTACAGGATGAAGGTAGAGTCTCACATAGGAGACAGATGATGATTTGAACAAAAAAGCATTGTGGTTACAGTGTGGAGAATGGATTGATCTTGGGATGGAGGGGAAGGACACATGCCCATGCATGAACCATCAGGTAGACCAGATGACCCACAGACAGAAGCTTTATAAACATTTCTTCTATGCACTGCTGTGTGGCTTCAGACAAGCTCCTGTCAAGTGGCTGTAATAGTATCTGCATCACAGATTATTACAGGGATGAAATCAGACTATGTATGACCACATGCTGAGCCAGCATTTAATAATTACAGTGTTACCACTTTGGAATTTAGCAAGCACCTTTAGAAAGGTACCAGAGGAAAAGTTTTTCTATATTTATTTGGAAATCTTTAGGAAAAGCAAACTACAAAATACCCATATTTACCAAGTGTTCACTTTCTGCAGTCACTTGCTAGAACAGTACATGTTGACTGCTGATCGTAGTTTTGATTTTGAGATATGATCCACAGAAAAGGGGTCCTGTATAAAGATATTGACATATCCTATGAAGTGATCTTACCAGCGGTGATCAATGCAATTTAATTTTTTTTCTATATTTATTTTCTATAATATATATATAGCAAGCAGACTAAAGCAATCTTTGAGAAGGAGCCCCTATACACACAGATTACTTGCTATCATTTTCTAAACTTCATTATTTACTTACTATTAAAGGCTAATATGGGTTCATTAAAGTCCTGTGAATCACAAATCAATTCTTTTACAATGAAACATAAAATTAGTTTAAGAGGCTCCTACACACGCAGTTCGTGATGCACTGGCTTGTGTTCAGAAGTGGATCAAATAAAAATGTGGGACAAGAAGAAAAATAGAGATGACATTTAGGCAGTAGGCAATTAAATGTGCTTTACCGGAAGAGCAAGATTCTAAAAAGCAGGCTTCATAAACAAAATGGATTTGATAAACAAAATTACTCTCCAAATGTGATTCAAGTCAAGGAAATCCTTATTTTGCACACACAGATGAAATAATACATATGAAGAACCTAGCAGTCACGGATGTACAGTTTTATAGAATAAATGTTCCTCCCTTCCCTTCCTCTAAGTATCCTCTTGCAGCATATGAACCTATTAAAGTTATTTAGTTACAGATTCTGAGAAAAATCAGGTTCTTTTCTTATTATTCTGATATCCCTCTTTGAAACTGTATGTACAATAGATGTTCATTGCAGATAACTTGGAAAACATTGAAAACCACAACAGGAAGATCACCTATGACCTCACCCTAAAGGAGACTCCTTTTAATGGTTAGTCCTCCTAACGTATTTTTTTTCTAGAATATTCAATTTGGAACTCATATTCTTGGTGTTTAGACAGCTTGTCTCAAAGCACAAAATAAAGAGATTTAGCCAACCAAGGCCTTTGTTGTTATATTTGAAGAACAGAACAGATCTTAACTGCCAATCTGTTAATGTGTTTTGTATTAGATCAAATAAAATTTGTAAAATCAATTAAAGTTTAACAAAGTTAATATATTTTTATTTTTCAACATCACATACCGATTTACTTATTTATGAAACACAGGGGGACATTAATACAAATATAGTGATCAGATAGGTCGACATCACTGGCCTATCTGTAACCTCAGGTATTTATTATTTCTTTGCACTGGAAAGATCTGAAATCCTCACTAGTAGCTATTTTGAAATACTCAACTAATTATTGTCAACCATAGAGGCAAACTTTAATTTTAGAACCAGCATTTAGAACCAGTTTCAGACTTATCAAACAATGGCAAAGATAGTGTAAAGAGTTACCAACTACCCTGTACTTCTATTGCTGACATTTTATATTAATATGGTATGTCTGTTATCATTCATGAAACAATATACTATTATTAATTAAAGTCCGTAATTTCTTCAGATTTCCTTAGATTTTATTGAATCTTTTTTTTCTGTTCCAGGATCTCATCTAAATTACAGCATTACCTTCACTCATCATGTCACCTGAAGCTGCTCTCCACTGTGACAACTTCTGTGACTTTCCTTGTTTTTGATGACCTTGACACTGTTCAAGAGTACTGGTCAAATGTTTTATAGAATGTCCTTCTATTGGAATATTCTGATGCTTTCCTCATGATTTGACTGGGGCTGTGGGTTTTGGGGAGGAAGATGGCAGAAGTAAAGTGCCATTTCTATCCCATCATATAAAAGTTAAATAGGAACCACACGACTTATTACAGTTGATGCTGACCTTGGTCACCTGGTTGAGGTGCTGTTCCCTAGATATCTCCACTGTAAAGCTACTCTCCCAGTTTCCTTTCCAAACTGTACTCCTTAGAAAGAAGTCACAGTGAGAAGTCTGTATTTAGGATGGGATGTGATGCTTCCCCTTTCTGAGGATGGGGTAAAAACATAAATTATACATAAAGTATTTGTAATTCTGCTGCATGAGAGATTTGTCTTTTCTCTCCTATTTATCTATCTAGTCATTTATTTACATCTCTATGAGCTCATGGCTATCTCTTTCCCAGTTTGGGCTGTATTCCAATACTATTTTATTTTGATGCTCAAATTGTTACCTTGGGCCATTGCAAACTCTTTCAGTTGACTCTTGTGTCTCTTTGCTATATGAGTCTGTTTTAGTCCATTTGGTGTGATCATAATAAAGTACCCGAGACTAGGTAATTTATAAAGAACTGAACACTTTCTGAAGGCTGGGTGGCCCAAGATCAAGGTGTTGGCAAATTTGGCTATCTGCTAAGAGCTGAAGTGGAGTTAAACTGTGTGCCGTGGTGCACACTTGTAATTCCAGCGACTGGGGAGGCTGAGGCAGGAAGATAGCAAGTTCAAAGCCAGCCTCAGTAACTTAGTGAGGGCCTAAGCAACTTAGCAAGACCCTATCTCAAAAAAAAAAAAAAAAAGAGAATGGAAGAAAGATCTGGGGTGTGGCTCAGTGGTTAAATGTCCCTGGGTTCAATCCCTGGTATTAAAAAAGAAGAGGAATTACCTTGGGTCTTCACATGGTGGAAGGCAGAAGGATAAGCCAAATACTGTGTGAAGCATCTTTTATAAGAGCCTTTGTTCCATCCATGAAGGAGGAGCCTGCTCTTAAAGGCTCCAGTTCTTTAAAATCCTCACATGGACAACATCTGAATATTGGAAGGTCCCCTTCAAAACAATAGCAGTTTCTTTTTCTTTTTCCTTTATTTATTTATTTATTTATTTTTTAGCAGCACATTCTTTATAAGATGTTCCAGATTCATTTTCAAAATTTTCTGCCTTGGTCCCGATCTGTACATATTTACAACTCAGTAGGCTCTAGAATCAGACTGCCTGATATCAAATCCTGACTTAGCCATTTGCCAGCATCATGACTAGAGGCTATTTTACCTGACAGGGTAGGAATTGGTCAGCTTCCTCATTTACTGAAGCTCCATTAGGGCAGGGATTGTTTTTTTCAGGGGTGTGTGTGTGTGTGTGTGGGAGGGTGTTTCTTGTTCTCTATTAACCCACAGCCTCTAAAATAATGGGCTGGTACAAAATAGTGTTTAATAAAGCAGTACTTATTGAATGAACACATGAAAAACGGGTAGGAATATTAGTTCATAAATTCAGAGAAACAAGAAGGATGACTTTGTTTTCTTATTTTGTCCTGAAATAATTGTCTAATTTATTACTTTAGGTTCAATATTTTTATTGTCAAAGTTATATATGCATATAGCTTAAAGATTCAAATAGTTCTAGGAGTTTTTAAGCAGAATCCTCTAGCTCAACCCTAAGGCAACTACTTTCAATTTCTTTAGTGAATTCTTTTGATACCTAGCATGATATGCTTAAATATGTTTATATTATTTCTTCTTGATCTATAAGTTTCACTGTCTACTCTGCTTTAGTTCTTGAGGTTGAGGACCTACATACCACACACTATTCTTCTTGTCCTTCTATAATATATATATTTTGGTACCAGGGATTGTACCCGGACGTACTTTACCACTGAGCCACATCCCCAGCCCTTTTTTACTGTTTGAGACAGGGCCTCATTCAGTTGCTTAGGGTCTCCATAAGTTGCTAAGGCTGGCTTTGAACTCATGATCCTCCTGCCTCAGCGTCCTGAGCCGCTGGGACTAGAGGTGTACGCCACTGTGCCTGACTCCTTCTATTCTTTTCATATCTATCAGCCAGAGACCAGCAGGAACACCTCTGAAATCCACAGTTAGTTTGTTATTGCTGTAGCCAGGAAGTCCCCACATTGTGGAAAACCAAGGTGAGTCTCAAAACAAAGTTAATGAAGGGGTGTTAAAATTTCGAATGCTCTTAGCATGGATTGGTCAGAATTTATAAGGTGAGGGAGAAATGGAATAGTTAATGGTTTCATTTTTAGAAAACATGGAACCATATGGAGTTATTCTTGCATCAGTCTGTTTCTGATCTTGTATACAGGATTCTCAATGAACTGGGGTAAGGGGGAGAGAGAGCCTGCAGTGGTTGTCATCCTTCCATTTAGAATAGTTCTGTGAATCAGTGTGCATCTTACACGATTTAATTCTGATTCAGCTCTGATTCACTTTTCACTTCCTTCAGAACATCCTAACTGCTGGCAAAGCTGCTTTTATGTATGTAAATATATATTTATATTTTTGGTACCAGGGATTGAACCCAAGGGCCTTAACCACTGAGCCACATCCCCAGCCCTCTTTCGTATTTTATTTAGAGACAGGGTCTCACAGAGTTGCTTACGGCCTCACTTTTGCTGAGGCTGGCTTTAAACTCACAATCCTCCTGCCTCAGCTTCCTGAACTGTTGGGATTACAGGTGTGTGCCACTGTGCTGGGCTGTTTCGCATTCTTAATTATGTATTTTGAAGAGAGAACATTGTTCCTCTTATGAAGTCCCAATTTATCATTTTTTGGAGATTTTTGTGATTGACTTATAAAAATCTGCTCAGAAGAACATGAAGTTTATCACTATTTTTTTTCTTTGAATTTTACAGTTTTAACTTTTAAATTTGACTGCTCAATTCATTTGGAGTTTATTATTGTATATGGTGAGAAATGGAGGTTCGGGTTCATTTTTTGGTCCTATACAGATATCCCGTTATAGCTCCATTGGTTGAAAAAATTAGAATTTTGCTGTTGCATTACCTCAGCTAAAGAGACAAAACAAGGAAATGCAATGTGTGAAATGATTTGGAAACTTGATTGTGGTTAAAGACTTATAAAAGACAAATTAGAGGCTACAGGGACTATTTAAATGAGAACAATGTATTCAATGCTATTATTCTATTATGGTTCTTAAAGCATGCACATATGTATGTGTATATATGTATACATATATCCATGTATATAAATTGTATGTGTGCATATGTGAATTGAAAGAAGTAAAGAATGTCATAGAATATTAAAATTGGTAAAACATGGTGATGCTATATAGGTATTTATTTTCCTGTAGCTTTTTTTTCTCTGTAGATTTGAACATTTATCTAATGAACAAATTGAAAAATTAAATAAAAATAGAAACATCAATTAATGAATTTTAAAAGTTTGATGTTTACTTAATGGTCATTAATATGCATTAAAATTTCCATCTTTTAACCTGAGCCCAAATGTTTCTGTATGAGTGAAGGACAACTAATTGGAGTTCTGCATCTATCTTGCATAAATCAGTCTATAATTATAAGGAAATCCATTTCCAGTTACTAGAGAAATGAATTGAAGTCACTTGCAAAACAACGAGCACAGAACTCTTCTAAATTTAATTGTTCCCTTTATCTTTCCTACAATTCCCTTTTTATTGACTCTTTCCAGGCTTGTTTTTATAGCACAAGTGACTCTTCTCACATTTACATTTCATCACTTTATATGATGTGCAATTAAGCATTTTAATTAAAACAAGTACAACTGGAAATTTGAGGACAAATATAACTGACTCTTGGTAAATGAAAATCTCAGCTGGCAGCAATTGAATAAGTACCCGGATGCCCAGGAGAACATCCAACCTGGTGCATGTTTTCAGGGTGCTGTGGTACCAACTAGGATGTTTTACAGGAAAACTAGATGGTTATTGCATCTGGTAGATTGCTTGAGTAGTGTTTGGTTGGAGAGACTCTAGCAAATTATCACCAGGCCTCTGTTGCAAAAGCGGTTGAAGATTGCTCCTACACAGTTAAATCCTACCCTTGTAATCTGCCTTTTTAGATGAATTTATGAGCAATCTCTACTGTCTTATTACTACCAAAGACTTTCCTCCAATGAAGCTATAGAAAATGTCTTCAGACTTTGTAACCATCATAAATGGCCATTTAGGTCACTTTTATTCTCCAACTCACCCCCATCCCTGTGTCTGTTTTGTGAAGCCCTGAGGATGCCTTCCTGGGAAAGGTGGGTGTCTCTTTCTTGTAAGTGGCATGCCAGACAGCTGGTTTAGATTTCTGTCTCTGTTCATTGAACTCACTGCTCAGCTCTCCTTGGAGAGAAGGATAAAAAAAAATGTTGAGGGAGAATTTTCTGCTGATTTGTAAGAACCAGGGTTTTTCTTCTCCAAGAGCATGTTGCACTTAAATGCCATTCTTCCTTGGGGGCACCTTTCAGGTTCTGACTTTTCCAGGCAGAGCAAGAGACCCTAATTATTTCACTTTCAATCAATTTTGAAACCTCCAAGACCCAAATTGTCTCTTCAGATCCACACAGATGCCAAAGAAAGATGTGGAAAAGAAATTGCTGCACATCTTTTAGAGTCTGTGGGACTCTGAGCCATCTCTTACTTTTATTTTCTATGTGGTAGTCAAGCATTATTGCTGACACTCTAGTAAGAAAAAAATAAAACATTTCAACAAATACCTCAGGGAATACAGTCAATTTTTTTTGCATTGCAAGGCTTCCATTGTCATTGTGATGGACAGGATTTACTTCTAGGTAACAACCAGCTGGCCTCTCCTTGTGCAAGGGATAATTGAACTCCTTTTACCTTTAAAGTCACAGGTGGTTGAGGACCTGTCTTTGGCTAGAGACAGGTATTAGATGTATTCAATTTCCAATGCTTGAACTGCTACCTCCTTTTTTCTGGTCTGTAGAAAAATCTCGTCTTTCTGAAACCTTCGAAAATACACCACTCAAATTGTCAGTCTGATTTCTTGTGACTTTTGTTCTGAATGATTACATATTTATACATGTAATTCAAGTTACCTAATAGTTTTCTTCAGAAGGAAACCAAACATAAATGGAATATGTAAATGCCTCAATGCCTAAAGGAAGTCTAACAAGCAGTATGTTATATTTCCACAATTTCACACATTGACTTTGTCTAAAGGAGAGCACACAAGATATTCCTCTCTGTGCTCTTTTTTAGCATTGTTTGCTTAAAGTTGCCATTTCACTCAGCAAACAAATGTTTATTGAGGACCTGCCACATTCAAGGTATGTGCAAGTCCTGGGTATATATACTTATCTGTAACTATAACTGTACTCAAATATTGTGTGTCACTTATTGCTATGGGCTGAATTGTGTCTTTTCAAAATTCATATGTTGAAGTCCTAATCCCAATGTGATTGCATTTGGGAACAGGGGTTTTAAGCGGTAAATAAAGTTGAATAAAATCATAAAAGATGGGATGCAATTCAGTAAGATTGGTGGCCTTATAAAAAGAGAAAGATCTCTCTCTCTCTCTCTCTCTCTCTCTCTCTCTCTTTCTCTCTCTCTCTCTCCTCTCTGTATCTCTCTCTCCATACTTACACACCAAGGAAAGTTTATGTGATCAGCACCCTGATCTTGGACTTGTAACTTGCAAAACGTTGACAAAATAAATTTCTATTACATTTGCGAAATCAAAAAATTTTTACAAGTAGATTTCTTGTGAATCCTGTAAGAAGTTAATTAAAGGCAACAAACTAAAATAGAACATTATATTTCTATTATATATATATATATATATATATATATATATATACAGCTATATTACACAGCTGATTGTAATTTTGAAAAAATTATAATCTTAAGATGTATTAAAAAGGGAAAAAACAAGTATAATATAAATCTATAGAAAAGACTGAGAAAAATGTATGGATGTTAGATTCGTGATAACATATTAAAGGAAAACAGAATTCCAACATTTTTAAGATAGAATGGGGGAGAATAATTTATTAACCAGTGTAATCAGCCCATTTATTTATTGGACAACTGGTTGAGATTATCTTTAGACAATATGATCTGCTCATTGGTCCAGGACAATCTGTTTCAGTACCCTGTGGATGTACCTGTTAGATATCTGGGGAATCCTGGGGCCTTGCTGCAGTTATACTCCATTTCCCTGAGATGAAGTCTTGATGTAGTGGCATCCCCTCCTCCACAAAGTCTTAACTGGGCTTCTCCAGAAATCTTCACAATGGCTGATTTTAGGACTGTCAGCAAGAGAGTCTCTCCAAAAGAATTTAATGTAGATAAACTTCCTATTTTCATGTGGCCCTATTTTATTTGGCCACTGGCCTGAAAGAAATCATCATTCTAGGTGCTAGATGCCCCCTTACTAGTTTTTCACAAACGTATCCAGTATAGTAGTTTGTAGAAATGTGCAAACAAGGCCTCTGGCCTTGAGCTGGGCTTCACAGAGATGTCTACATTTCTAAGATAAGAGAAGTTACCAGTGGGCTCCATGGTAACAGCTGGCAGGGGGAGGAAAGAAAGGGGAGAAGAAGCTCTCCCCTTCTCAGGAGTTGTCCTTGAAGGGTTAACTTGCTCAGAACAGTGAAAGAAAAAGCTGCTTTATGTGAACTTCTGCAGACTGTGAGCCCCTCCCCTTACATGCTGGGTATAAAATTCTGAAACTACCTGAACTCGGGGTTCAGGGGATTGATTGATTACAGCAAAAGCTGTGCCCTCTGAGCCTGGCTGCAGCCAAATAAAACTGTTTCCTGCTATCTTCAGTGCCTTGCCTCATCTGTCCCTAGAACATTGGAATTTTCAAACAAATTCTCTAAGTGATCCATAGTATACCATGATGCAAGATCATCTGCTTTAGTCATTGTGGGGCTGCATAAGAAGTATTAGTCCTTGTCTTTGAAATGAGATATGTAAAATAGAAGGTCAGCCACAACGGAACACAACAAGGTATTCAAATGTGTTATACAGAGTGCAAGTATTATATGTTTAGAAGAGGAAACCAACCAAGAAGAGGAAGTAGCTCTTAGAGATCACCCTCTAAGAGCTCAGAGGCAAGAACAGAACAGTGGACCAGAGGAGTTTAGAGTCAGGAAGTCCTCAGAGAGGCCATCACCTCAAGAAACAAGGACATCCTCTTCTTCAACACCTTTTAGAAGAAAAATAAGGAAATAAACTTATTATTTCACAGCCAGGCATGGTGGTGCATGCCTGTAATTCCAGTGGTTCAGGAGGCAGAGGCAGGAGGATCTCAAGTTCAAAGCCAGTCTCAGAAAGTTAGTGAAGCCGGGCACAGTGGAGCACGCGCCTGTTATCTAAGCAGCTCAGGAGGCTGAGGCAGGAGGATCATGAGTTCAAAGCCAGCCTCAGCAAAAAGTGAGGCACTAAGCAACTCAGTGAGACCCTGTCTCTAAATAAAAATACAAAATAGGGCTGGGGATGTGGTCAGTGATCTGGTGGTCCTGGGTTCAATCCCCAGTAGCCCACCTCCAAAAAAATAAAAAAAAAGAAAGAAACAAAGAAACTTAGTGAGACCCTGTCTCAATAAAAAATAAAAATGGACTAGATATGTGGCTTAGTGGTTATTTGTCCTTGGGTTCAATACCTGGTACAAAAAAAAAAAAAAGAAAGAAAGGAATCAGAGAGATCTGTTCCCCCAGGTCCTCTAACTCCAACCTGAAGTCTAAATGGCATAACTTTCTCAATTTCAAGCAAGAACTGATATGAAAATATATTGAAGCAATACCTTCAAAATTTTAGGTGCATGAACTGAACCAAACTGTTAAATAGGATAAAAAAAAAGAATAAAGATATTTTTCAGATATACCAGTACTTGAAATGTTCCCTTTTTGGGAAACAAGTGGAATAATTACTTTAACAATAGAGAAATGACTTTAGCAAGAATAAGGTGATAAACCAAGAGCAAGAAGACATTTAATCCAAGAAACCAGAGTTCGAATGAAGAATTGCAAAAGGAAATTCAGGAAGCAACCATACACCCAGGAGTAGAGAGTCCCTGATTGAGAGTGGAATACAGGAACTGCAGGAAGAGAGACCAAAGAAAAAACAATTGGAACTCATAGATCTTCTGAGTTCCATGTACATTCAGTAAACTATAATGAATTTGTTCGTAGTGCTTTATTCTTCCCTTTAATTTTTTACTATGCTTTGGTGGTCCTGAGTAAAATAACTGTCTTTACACTTACTTTTATTTCAGTTCATAGCTTCCATTTTATATATATATATATATATATATATATATATATATATATATATATATATATATATATATATATATATATTTCTTCCAGGAATTATATAATCAAACATTATCAGTTATTAAAATAGCACATAGCTTTCAGATTATCATTTGAGTCATTTTTCATGTGACCTAATAGAAAAGTTTTTTAAAAAACCTGCTAACATTTATATACAGAAAGCTAGGTGATTTTATGTTACCTTTTATTGATAGATATTTTAGAAGTTTACTACATTATTCTCTAGATTATTCACTAACTTAGTAAATTAGAAGAGCTGATTTTTCCATTTTTGTGGGGGAAAAAACCCAATAACTACCATTTACAGGGAAGAATTTGTGCTAGACAATGCCTTAAAATAATTTTGAAATGTATTTATTTACATCTCAAATCTGACTTCTTTCTAAAATGTTCAAAGTCTCATTTCCACAGCTGCAATTAAGTGACTTTTTAGGATAATGTTTCATTTGGCTGTATTATGTTAATAATCAGCTAGATGATATATATCTTTTTCATCTTTATGTGCTTATGAATTATTCAGAAGTGTTCTCTTGCAAATGAGGAGCAGGGGAATTTGGTTTCTTTTTTCCGGAAAAGGGTTAGATGTGCTTTAGCATAGAAGAGAGGAGCAAGAAGAGGAATGAAGAAAGAAAGAACAAGTAGATTTTTTTTTTCTTTTTCACTTTTTTTTCTCTTTTGGTGCTGGGATTGAGCTCAGGGCCTCATGCATGCTAGGCAAGGGCTTTTCCACTGAGCTGAGCTACACCCCAGCCCCTCCCTCTCAAAAACCTGCTTAAAACTTTATTGAAGTGAACAGTTAGAAATTACCTCAATATCCAATAGTGAGAAGATGTTCAAGTAAACTATGATACACCTACTTGAAAAAATGATGCAACTATCAGAAACTAATGATTAGATTAAATAGCTATATATATAAGAAATTATATTAAAAAAGTAAGTGAAAAGGACATAACATATTATAATTACAATTGAAAAATAGTCATGGGAAAGATACAGTGATCTTTTACTGGTGACTTTTTTCTTTTCTATATTTTCTTTAACATGATTTTATTTATTTATTTTGGTACCAGGGATTGAACCGAGGGGCACTTAACCACTGAGCCACATCCCCAGTCTTTTTTAGAATATACATATTTTATTTAGAGACAGGGTCTTACTGATTTGCTTAGGGCCTCACTAAATTACTGAGGCTGGCTTTGAGCTTTCTATCCTCCTGTCTCAGCCTCCTGAGCCGCTGGGATTACAGGCATGCACCATCGTGCCTGGTGTGATATTATTTGTATAATGAGAGAAAACAAACTGACACCCTTCTTGAGTGACTAGTTAGTCTTTGTTATAAATTGGACTGTGTACTGAGAATATAAAGATGAAAGATATGATTATGATATATATTACATCAAATATATATATTTATATATTATATTGTATATGCGATATACAATATTATACATATAATATACAATATTATATATATATATTTATTTTATATATATATATATATATATATATACATATATATATATTACATACATATACATTACATCAAATTTTCCCTGGTGATTCAAAAATCGCTGGTGTCTAATTAATATAAGTTGTCAGTGGGTAATTAACATAAGTTTCACTGAGCTCTTCAGTGGAAATGTCATTAATTAAATGCTTACTGAGTATCTTACATGTATACTTTCTTCAATCCTCTCTACAATCATAAAAAGAAGATAATTCTCTTAACAATCAGGAAACTTAAGTTTCATAGAGGCTATGCAATTTGCCCCAAATGATATAATTAATAAGAATTGGAATGGAAGTTCATACTCAGTCATTCAACAAGAATTAGTTAAGCACCTATTAATTGTTCTCCATCAGGGAGACTGGCTGTGAACAAGGCAAAGCCCTTAACTGCATGGAAATTACATTTAGTGTCAGGAGACAGAAACCAAAAGAAATGCCAAAAGGTGCACTCTTAGAAACCAAACAGAGAAGGCATAAAGTGGAGGAAGGGGCTAAGCAAAGCTTGCTGAAGGAGGGGCACTTGCCTTGCGGAATCCGGTGATCAGGGCAGACCTGACTGAGAGAGAGAGATGTCCGAGTGGAAGGAGGTGGGGGAATGGTTCGCCTCTGAACAAGAGCATTTCAGGCAGAGAAAACCTAAGTGTAAAGGCCTTGAGATGGCAGATGCCAAGACGAACACCCAGAATAGCGTCACCAGAGTCCATAGGATGAGACAGGAGGAGATGAAGACAGCAGGCAGCCAGACACTCTGGGATGTGCAAGGCATTGTAAAGATGGGAACCGACTGGAGGCTTTTAAACAGAGTTGCTGCTGTATCTGATTTAGTTTCTGTGGATCATGCAGGCTGCATGTGGAAGAACCAGGGTGGGGGCAGGAGACCCTGATGTGGGGCTTCTGTAGTGAGCACAGTGGTCCATTGTGCCAAGGTAGGAGTGGAGGGCTCCCAAGAACTGTGAGTGCTGAGATTTCACCCAACTACTTGCAAGCTAGCAAGTTAGCCTGACACGGATTCAGGGATGCTGGCAGAAGACACAGGAGACTTCTGGTTCAGAGACCAAGGACCTTCTTGCTCATGGCATAGTAGCCAGCAGGAGCTTCATCTTTCAGAAATCTCTGTCTCAGAAACACATGGGGGATTGTCTCCTACCAAGAGCATAGTGTGAAGTGGCTGAATTCTGGGAGGTAGTTTATAGGTGGAGCCTAGATCAGAGGTCAGAGTCAGAGTAACACTATGGTTTTTTCCAAGCATTCTAGTAAGGGCTGGGGATACCATGACAAATGAGGGCCTGGCCACCATGAGACCAACCTCTCAATGGGGGACACAGACCCATAGCAGTTAAACTTGTCCAATAAGTGAAATGATTGCCACTGATGGTAGGTTCAGGATACTGAAAGAGACTTGCTTTATATGTAGTTTCTAGGATTTTCAACTCATATGAATCCAGGATCAGTGGCGCTTATCTATAATCCCAGTGGCTGGGGAGGCTGAGGCAGGAGGACCTCAAGTTCAAAGTCAGCCTCAGCAAAAGCAAGGTACTAAGCAACTCAGTGAGATCCTGTCTCTAAATAAAATACAAAATAGGGCCGGGGAGATGGCTCAGTGTTTGAGCACTCCTGAGTTCAATCCCTGGCAATCTGCCCCTCCATATGGTTCTACTTCCACCAGATAAAATTATAGCCAAGATAGAAGGGGAAAAATTAATCCCATGCTTGCTTCACTCTTGTCGCCTTTCTTGACGAGAAATAGAATTTCCTTGTGTTGTGCCTTCCGGTGATAGACACACTGGGCATTTTTCATATTTTTAGTAACCTAGACAGATTTACTCTGGGAAAAATGTTAAAACTTTTAGAAAGTTCTATTTTAGGAACAAAATTATTTGAACTTCTTGTTTATAGACATGTATTTACAGGTTGAATGTATTAAGCTATTGTCCTTGGTGGAAAACCAGCTTCCATTTTCTTATTGGTTTATTGTCTATCTTTATTAACTAGAATCAAAAGCTCGATAAGGGCATTTGTTTTATTTGCTTACATTTTCAGTTCTTAAAATAGTGTCTGGATTACTGTAGGCATTTAATAAGTAGACATTGAATGAATAAACATATACTACACATATTACGTTGTATTCTATGTATGAAAAATTGATTCATTTTCTCATTTCATTTGGTTACTCTTTGATGTCTGGTAACTGTCTATCACTTTTTCTACCCCAGCTATTCTTTAAGTAGTGGACAAAGCAAGAATACAGCCATAGTATAATACGAGAATTTATTTTATGAACAGTTACCAGTTTATTCCACATTCTATGTGTAACTTGCTATAATGCTCTGTAATGGCTGAGGGCACACAGTTACACTGCATGACCAGGAAAAAAAAATACAGCCTTGCTAGCTATCAGCTCCCTTAGATGTTTTGCAAATGTTTGCAATGATACAAACTCCTGATGTAATGCTTTTGTGCGTATCAATTGGTTAGTTTCCTGGGAATTAGCTCAGTATAAATTGAAAGGAGTGGGTTAGAGAGTACCTATTATCCTTTTGATACCATTGTCCCTGATGCCAATCTATTAATAAGGACAAGGTTTTGAGAAAAAGGAAAAAGAAGATTTATTGCCTTACTATCAAAGGAGAAAGGCAATGGAATTGTGTCATCTGCCATTCTAGCCGCCAGGGGGAATGGTGGGCTTCACAAAGGGGAATACAAGGATTGCTTCCCAGATATCATCACTTGATGCAATTCATGTTTAGCGATATCCTTAAGACAGCTGTTTTCCCATTTCGAGGTCTGGAGTTTCTTTGTTCAGGTGGGCAGTAAATGGAAGGACAGATAACTGGACTTAGGACAGGAAGAATGTCAATTTTGTTTTCTACAGTTAGGAAAGTTTAAAAATAAACCTCTGGGATCCAACATGGCGGCGAGCGGGGAGGCAGTGCTTTCAGTACCTCCTCAATAACGGGGTCAGAGAGACACATTGATACACTTAGATTCGACCTGCTGAGAAACTCCTAGCAAAATTCCACTGAAGAGAGACCGGCAGGGAATTGTAGGATTTTTGGAGGTGACAGTTTGCCCCAGATGAGTGAATCTCCGCCACGCGGTGCAGAGGTCCAGACCCGCCAGCCGCTGCCCGGGCAACTCGGCAACCGTCAGCTGCCCGCCCGCGGCCCCCCGCGACTGGGCGGCTAGCCTCGGAGGCACAGCGCAGCAGGAGCGGCGCAGGGACTCTAGGAAGAGGTCTTTAGCCAAGCCTTCATAAAATAGCGAACCGGGAGCTGAAACCAACCAGAGACAGACCAGTCCCACCCCTCCCTTCGGACACTCCGGCAAGGAGCCTGGGGCCCTCCATAGCAGAGAGGTGACGTCACCGGAGTTCAGCCGATGGAATTCCTTCCCAGCGGAATCCACTTTAGCAGGTGTGTGACTCCCACCCCCTCCAGATACAAGCAGCCAGGAAACCTCGGGAATCTCTCCAGGGGCGTGTCTGTAGGGAAGCAGAGGGGATTCCCGATCCCCAACTCCCCTTACCACCAGCGGCGACACCCAAGGTCTTAGCCGCCAGTTTCCGGGGGCGTGCCCACCAAAGGGGTCCGGAAAAATTAAACTGTTGGTTCCCAGATCACCACACCACAGCACTGGGGCTTAGATGAATGACAGAGAGGGTGCTCAGTCGTTTGGGATATAGGACACGTGGTGGGGCTGCAAGTGTAATCAGATCCTTGGGGAATTGCCTCTGGTGAACAGGACCTGGCTGGCTGGCTGGCAGGAGGAAGGGGGGGAGGGACCAGAGAAGTGAAACGGCTCTGGACTAACAGGATTGAGAGACTCCCAGGAGCCGCCTTACAGGGATTGCTGTCGGCACATAGAGGGCAGAAGCTCGGCTCGGAGGGCACAGCTCCGCCTACTGGAAGAGAAGAAAATGGATCTCTAAGACTTCAATTTTTTCTTTTTTTTTCTCTCTCTTTGTTCTTTTCTCCCCTTTTCCTTCTTTCTTTCTTTCCCGTTTCAAGTTTTATTGTTCTTTCCATTCTCCTCTAATCTATCTCTCTCTCTCTCCTTCTTTCTTTTTAGAGCACCTTCCTTCCCCTACCCCCCAACTTTATCCCAAGCATTACGTCTTCCATTACGTGTAATTGTCTAAATGCAAATAGGTGAATGTTTCGAGGCTGTCTATAGGGCTCCTAAATACCTAGCTACTACCAAACACCCTGATCCAATCACCTGTTAATATCCCCCTTCAGTAGAGCATTCTTCTAAAATAGCCAAGACATACTAACCCTCATACCATCATGGCACCTAACCTAAACATAAAGTCCTAAGAAAAAACAACAAATCACTATATGCATACAGAATCCGGAAGCCTTTTATGAATGGAATGAATCAGCTTTAAAGTATAATAAAGCCCAACATTTCTAGGCGTAGTCTCCCACCACAAAGGAGAGACAACAGAGATATACGAAACCAAAACAAATTTATAGGAGAAAGCAGAAACACAGCAGTCAAACAGAGCTGGAAAGTAACGTGAACAACATGAAAAAACAAAGGAAAAAAGGATTACAAACAATGCAGGACAACTTAAATCTACAGGAGGACCTAGAGGCATCAGAAAAATGGACAGAGAAAGAACTCAAGGCATATCTAACTCAGATGGAACGGAATATTAGAGAAGACATGAGACAGCAAGTCCAAGCAATGAAAGTATATTTTGAAAACGAATTAAATAAATAAATTCAAATGGCAAAGAACGAGCTCTACCAGGAGATAGAGATTTAAAAAAAATCAAACAGTAATCCTAGAAATGCAGGAAACCATAAACCAAATTAAAAACTCAAAAGAGAATATTACAAATAGACTAGATCAAGTAGAAGTCAGAATATCAGATAATGAAGACAAAGTTTATCAACTTGAAAAGAATATAGTCAACACAGAAAGGATGCTTAAAACTCATGAGCAATCTATCCAAGAGATATGGGATGTCATAAAAAAACCAAACTTGAGAGTCATTGGGATAGAAGAAGGTATAGAGGTTCAAACCAAAGGAATGGACAACCTATTAAATAAAATAATCCTAGAAAACTTCCCAGATATGAAAGATGGAATGGATTGCCAAATCCTGGAAGCCTACAGGACCCCAAACATTCAAAACCATAATAGACCAACTCCAAGACACATAATTATGAAGATATCCAACATACAGAACAAGGAGAGAATATTAAAAGCTATGAGAGAAAGGAGGCAGATTACATTCAGGGGTAAACCAATTAGGTTAACGGCTGATTTTTCATCACAGACTTTGAAAGCGAGAAGGTCCTGGAACAACGTATTTCAAATGCTGAAAAATAATGGATTCCAACCAAGAATACTGTATCCAGCAAAATTAAGCTTGAGATTTGACAATGAAATTAAAATATTTCACGATAAACAAAAGTTAAAGGAATTCGCAGCCAGAAAACCAGCACTGCAAGGCATTTTGAGCAAAATACTACAAGAAGAGGAATTGAAAAATAGCACCCAAAACTAACAGTGGGAGGTATCTCAGTAAAGGGGGAGAAAAATAACCAAAGAGGAAAAACTAGCCAAACTAAAATAAATAAATAAATAAATAAACATGACTGGAAGTACAAACCATATTTCAATAGTAACCTTAAATGTTAATGGCTTAAATTCACCAATCAAGAGACATAGGCTAGTAACCTGGATTAAAAAAACAGATCCAACAATATGCTGCCTTCAGGAGACTCATATGATAGGAAAAGACATACAAAGGCTGAAGGTGAAAGGTTGGGAAAAATCA
Organism: Marmota monax; assembly: GCF_021218885.2. NCBI lineage: Eukaryota > Metazoa > Chordata > Mammalia > Rodentia > Sciuridae > Marmota > Marmota monax. Next base: position 7,451,157 of record NW_026693008.1, on the reverse strand, counting down.
TACCACCCACATGGCCCTCGGAAGCAAGCAGGAGTGGCCATACTCATATCGAATAAAATCAACTTCAAACCTCAGTTAATCAAAAGGGATAAAGAAGGACACTACATACTGTTAAAAGGAACCATCCACCAACAAGACATAACAATTATCAATATGTATGCACCAAACAATGGTGCTGCAATGTACATAAAACAAACTCTCCTCAAGTTCAAGAGTCAAATAGACCACAACACAATAATTATGGGTGACTTCAACACACCGCTCTCTCCATTACCATTAGACAGATCCTCCGGAAAAAAGCTGAATAAAGAAACTATAGAACTTAATAACACAATCAATAACCTAGACTTAACCGACATATATAGAATATATCAACCATCATCAAGTGGATACACGTTCTTCTCAGCAGCACATGGATCTTACTCAAAGATAGACCATATATTATGCCATAGGGCAACTCTTAGTAAATATAAAGGTGTGGAGATAATACCATGCACCTTATATGATCATAATGGAATGAAACTGGAAATCAATGATAAAAGAAGGAAGGAAAAATCCTGCATCACCTGGAAAATGAACAATATGTTACTGAATGATCAATGGGTTACAGAGGACATAAAGGAGGAAATCAAAAAATTCTTAGAGATAAACTACAATACAGACACAACATACCAGAATCTATGGGACACAATGAAAGCAGTTTTAAGAGGGAAATTCATTTCCTGGATTTCATTCCTCAAAAAAAGAAAAAAACCCAACAAATAAATGAACTCACACTTCATCTCAAAACCTTAGAAAAGGAAGAGCAAAACAACAGCAAATGTAGTAGAAGACAAGAAATAAGTAAAATCAGAGTGGAAATCAATGAAATTGAAACAAAAAAAACCATTGAAAAAAATTGATAAAACTAAAAGTTGGTTCTTCGAAAAAATAAATAAGATCGACAAACCCTTAGCCATGCTAACGAAGAGAAGAAGAGAGAGAATTCAAATTACTAACATATGGGATGAAAAAGGCAATATCACAATGGACACTACAGAAATACAGAAGATAATTAGGAAGTATTTTGAAACCCTATATTCCAATAAAATAGAAGATAGTGAACATGTCGATAAATTTCTTAAGTCATATGATCTGCCCAGATTGAGTCAGGAAGACACACACAATTTAAACAGACCAATAACAAAGGAAGAAATAGAAGAAGTCATCAAAAGACTACCAACCAAGAAAAGCCCTGGACTGGATGGGTATACAGCAGAGTTTTACAAAACCTTCAAAGAAGAATTAATACCAATACTTTTCAAGCTATCTCAAGAAATAGAAAAAGAAGGAGCTCTTCCAAATTCATTCTATGAGGCCAACATCACCCTGATGCCAAAACCAGACAAAGATACTTCAAAGAAAGAAAACTACAGACCAATATCTCTAATGAACCTAGATGCAAAAATCCTCAATAAAATCCTGGCGAATCGAATACAAAAACATATCAAAAAAATTGTGCACCATGATCAAGTAGGATTCATCCCTGGGATGCAAGGATGGTTCAATATACAGAAATCAATAAATGTTATTCACCACATCACTAGACTTAAAGATAAGAACCATATGATCATCTCGATAGATGCAGAAAAAGCATTTGACAAAGTACAGCATCCCTTTATGTTCAAAACACTAGAAAAACTAGGGATAACAGGAACTTACCTCAACATTGTAAAAGCTATACATGCTAAGCTTCAGGCTAGCATCATTCTAAATGGAGAAAAACTGAAGGCATTCCCTCTAAAATCTGGAACAAGACAGGGATGCCCTCTCTCACCACTTCTATTCAATTTAGTTCTTGAAATACTAGCCAGAGCAATTAGACAGGCAAAAGAAATTAAAGGCATAAAAATAGGAAAAGAAGAACTTAAATTATCACTATTTGCAGGTGACATGATTCTATACCTAGCAGACCCAAAAGGGTCTACAAAGAAACTATTAGAGCTAATAAATGAATTCAGCAAAGTGGCAGGATATAAAATCAACACGCATAAATCAAAGGCATTCCTGTATATCAGCGACAAAACTTCTGAAATGGAAATGAGGAAAACCACTCCATTCACAATATCCTCAAAAAAAATAAAATACTTGGGAATCAACCTAACAAAAGAGGTGAAAGATTTATACAATGAAAACTACAGACCCCTAAAGAGAGAAATAGGAGAAGATCTTAGAAGATGGAAAAATATACCCTGTTCATGGATAGGCAGAACTAACATCATCAAAATGGCGATATTACCCAAAGTTCTCTATAGGTTTAATGCAATGCCAATCAAAATCCCAACGGCATTTTGTAGAAATAGATAAAGCAATCATGAAATTCATATGGAAAAACACAAGACCCAGAATAGCAAAAGCAATTCTAAGCAGGAAGTATGAATCTGGAGGTATAGCGATACCAGATTTCAAACTATACTACAGAGCAATAGTTACAAAAACAGCATGGTACTGGTACCTAAACAGGTGGATGGACCAATGGTACAGAATAGAGGACACAGAGACCAATCCACAAAATGACAACTTTCTTATATTTGATAAAGGGGCTAAAAGCATGCAATGGAGGAAGGATAGCATCTTCAACAAATGGTGCTGAGAAAACGGGAAATCCATATGCAACAAAATGAAACTGAATCCCTTTCTCTCGCCATGCACAAAAATTAACTCAAAATGGATCAATGAGCTTGATATCAAATCAGAGACTCTGCGTCTGATAGAAGAAAAAGTTGGCTCCGATTTACATATTGTGGGGTCGGGCTCCAAATTCCTTAATAGGACGCCCATAGCCCAAGAGTTAATAACAAGAATCAACAAATGGGACTTACTCAATCTAAAAAGTTTTTTCTCAGCAAGAGAAACAATAAGAGAGGTAAATAGGGAGCCTACATCCTGGGAACAAATTTTTACCCCTCACACTTCAGATAGAGCCCTAATATCCAGAATATACCAAGAACTCAAAAAATTAAACAATAAGATAACAAATAACCCAATCAACAAATGGGCCAAGGACCTGAACAGACACTTCTCAGAGGAGGACATACAATCAATCAACAAGTACATGAAAAAATGCTCACCATCTCTAGCAGTCAGAGAAATGCAAATCAAAACCACCCTAAGATACCATCTCACTCCAGTAAGATTGGCAGCCATTATGAAGTCAAACAACAACAAGTGCTGGCGAGGATGTGGGGAAAAGGGTACACTTTTACACTGCTGGTGGGACTGCAAATTGGTGCGGCCAATTTGGAAAGCAGTATGGAGATTCCTGGGAAAGCTGGGAATGGAACCACCATTTGACCCAGCTATTGCCCTTCTTGGACTATTCCCTTAGGACCTTAAAAGAGCGTACTATAGGGATACTGCCACTTCAATGATCATAGCAGCACAATTCACAATAGCTAGACTGTGGAACCAACCTAGATGCCCTTCAATTGATGAATGGATAAAAAAAATGTGGCATTTATACACACTGGAGTATTATGCAGCACTAAAAATGACAAAATCATTGAATTTGCAGGGAAAAGGATGGCATTAGAGCACATTCTGCTAAGTGAAGCTAGCCAATCCTTAAAAAACAAATGCCAAATGTCTTCTTTGATATAAGGAGAGCAACTAAGAACAGAGCAGGGAGGAAGAGCATGAGGAAAAGATTAACATTAAACAGAGACGAGTGGTGGGAGGGAAAGGTAGAGAAAAGGGAAATTGCATGGAAATGGAAGGAGATCTTCAATGTTACACAAAATTACATATAAGATGTTGTGAGGGGAAAGCGGGGGGAAAACAAGGGAGAGAATTGAACAACAGCAGATGAGGTAGAGAGGGAAGATGGGAGGGGAGGGGAGGGGGGATAGGAAAGGTAGCAGAATACAACAGTCACTATTATGGCATTATGTAAAAATGTGAATGTGTAACTGATGTGATTCTGCAATTTGTATTTGGGGTAAAAATGGGAGTTCATAACCCACTTGAATCAAATGTATGAAAGATGATATGTCATGAGCTTTGTAATGTTTTGAACAACCAATAAAAATATAAAAATAAAAATAAAAATAAACCTCCATGAACAAGAACATAGATACAACATATCGAAATCTCTGGGACACTATGAAAGCACTTCTAAGAGGAAAGTTCTTTGCCTGGAGTTCATTCCTTAAAAGAAGAAAAGTCAACAAATAATGACTTAACATTATATCTCAAAGCCCTAGAAAAAGAAGAACAAATCAACAACAAAAGCAGTAGAAGACAGTAAATAATTGAAATCAGAGCTGAAATCAGTGAAATTGAAAAAATTGACAAAACAAAAAGTTGGTTCTTTGAAAAAATAAATAAAATTGACAAATCCTTAGCCATGCTAACCAAGAGAAGGAGAGAGAAAACTCAAGTCACTAACATACATGATAAAAAAAGTAAATAACACACACAACAGAAATAAAGAAGATAATTAGAAATTATTTTGAAAACTTGTACTCCAATAAAATAGAAAATATTGGAGGCATCAACAAATCTCTAGAGTTATATGATTTGCCCAAATTGAATCAGGAGGATATACACAATTTAAGCAAATCAATTTCAAGTCATGAAATAGAAGACACCATCAGAAGTCTACTAACCAAGAAAAGTCCAGGACCAGATGGATTCTCAGCTGAGTTCTATAAGACTTTCAAAGAAGAATTAACACCAATAGTCTTCAATTTATTTTAGGAAATAGAAATAGAGGGAGCACTTCCAAGCTCATTCTATGAGGCCAGTATCACCCTGATTCCAAAACCAGGCAAAGACATCAAAGAAAGAAAACTTCAGACCAATATCTCTAATGAACATAGATGCAAAAATTCTCAATAAAAGTCTGGCAAATTGAATACAAAAACATATCAAAAAGATAGTACCCCACAATCAAGTGGTGTTCATCCCAGGGATCGGGGTTGGTTCAACATACAGAAATCAATAAATGTAATTCATCACATCCATAGACTTAAAGACAAGAACCATATGATCACCTCAATAGATGCATAAAATGCATTTGACAAAATACAGCACCTCTTCATGTTCAAAACACTGGAAAAACTAGGGATAACAGGAACATACTCAACATCATAAAAGCTATCTATGCTAAGCCCCAGGCCAACATCATTCTAAATGAAGAAAAATTGAAAGCATACCCTCTATAAACTGGAACAAGATAGGGATGCCCTCTTTCGCCACTTCTATTTAACATAGTTCTTGAAACTCTAGCCAGAGCAATTAGACAAAAGAAATTAAAGGGATACAGTTAGGAAAAGAAGAACTCAAAACTATCACTATTTGCTGATGATGATTCTATACCTAGAAGATCCAAAAAATTCCACCAGAAAACTTTTAGAACTAATAAATTAATTTAGCAAAGTAGCAGAATATAAAATCAACACCCATAAATCAAAAGCATTTCTGTAATTCAGTGACAAATCCTCTGAAAGAGAAACTAGGAAAACTACCCCAAACTACCTCAAAAAAATAATAAAATACTTAGAAATCAACTTGATGAAAGAGCTCTACAATGAAAACTACAGAATGCTAAAGAAAGAAATTAAAGAAGAATTTAGAAGATGGAAATAACTCCTTGTTCTTAGATAGGCAGAATTAATATTGCCAAAATGACTACACTACCAAAAGCGCTATATAGATTTAATGCAATTCCCATCAAAATCTCAATGATGTTCCTTATAGAAATAGAAAAAGCAGTCATGAAATTCATCTGGAAAAATAAGAGACCCCGAATAGCTAAAGCAATCCTTAGCAAGAAGAGTGAAGCATCACTATACCAGGTGGTATCACTATACCAGGCCTTAACCTATACTACAGAGTAATAGTAATAAAACCAGCACGGTATTGGCACCAAAATAGACTTGTAGACCAATGATACAGAATAGAGGACACAGAGACTAACCCACATAACTACAGTTATCTTATATTAGACAAAGGCACCAAAAACCTACATTGGAGAAAAGATAATCTTCAACAAATGGTGCTGGGAAAACTGGAAATCCATATGCATCAAAATGAAATTAAAACCCTATCTCTCACCATGCACAAAACTCAACTCAAAATGGATCAGGACATAGGAATTAAACCAGAGACACTGTGTCTATTAGAAGAAAAAGTAGGCCCAAATATTCATCATGTCAAATTAGGCCCTAACTTCCTTAATAATACTCCTATATCTCAAGAATTAAAATCAAGAATCAATAAATGGGATGGATTCAAACTAAAAAGCTTCTTCTCAGCAACAGAAACAATCAGTGAGGTGAATAGAGAGCCTACAATTTGGGAACAAATTTTTACCACACACACATCAGATAGAGCACCAATCTCTATGATATTATAAAGAACTAAAAAAATGTTAACACCGAAATGAAACAAAACAAATAACCCATCAATAAATGGGTCAAGGACCTCTTCTCAGAAGAGTATATACAATCAATCAACAAATATATGAAAAAATGTTCATTATCTCTAGCAATCAGAGAAATGCAAATCAAAACTACTGTAAGATTTCATCTCACTCCAGTCAGAATGGCAGCTATTATGAAGGCAAATAACAATAAGTATTAGTGAGGATGTGGGGAAAAGGTACACTCATACATTGTTGGTAGAACTGCAAATTGGTGCAGCCAATATGGAAAGCAGTATGGAGATTCCTTGGAAATCTGGGAATGGAACCACCATTTGACCCAGCTATCTCTCTCCTTGGTCTATACCCAAAGGATACAAAACAGCATAAAGGGACACAGCCAAAATAGCAGCACAATTTACAGTAGCTAAACTGCGGAAGCAAACTAGATGCTCTTCAGTAGATGAATGGATAATAAAAATGTGGCAAATATACATAATGGAATATTACTCAGCAATAAAAGAGAATAAGATCATGGCATTTGCAGGTAAATGTATGGAGTTGAGAATATAACGCTAAGTGAAATTAGCCAATCCCCCAAAACCAAATGCCAAATGTTTTCTCTGATATCAGGAGGGTGATTCATAATGGGGTGGTGGAGCATGGGAGGGTTATATGAATTCTAGATAAGGCAAAGCTGTGGGAGGGTAAGAGAGGGGGCAGGGGTGTAGGAAAGACAGTGGAATGAGTTGGACATCATTACCCTAAGTATCTGTATGAAGACACGAATGGTGTGACTCTGTGTACAACCAGAGATATGAAAAATTGTGTTCTGTATGTGTAATATGAATTGTGATGCATTCTGCTGTCATATATAACAAATTAAAATTTAAAAAATAAAAATATAAATCCCTAGTGGTTGAGCATCAAGGTTTACATTCCAGGCAAAGAGTGGGCCTCTGTTACATGAAAGGGACCCTGTTACACCTTCATGTTGTCATTTTCACAAGGTTAGGACAGTTTTCAATGGATGCTTCACCTCAACACATTAGGAATTAATTGTTAAATTTTTCATTTTTCTTTTACTTTTTGGTACCAGGGATTGAACCTAGGGGCACTTAACCACTGAGCTACATCCCCAGCCCTTTTTTATTTTTTATTTTGAGAGAGGGTCTCACTAAGTTGCTTAGGACCTTGCTAAATTGCTGAGGCTGGCCTTGAACTTGTGATCCTCCTGCCTCAGCCTCCTGAGTCGTAGAGATGGTAGGCATGTGTCACTGTGCCCAGCAGTAGTTATGTTTTTCAACAAACATTATTCTGTAGGTGAAAGCAGGATCAAGTACGTTTTATTAGCCCTTGTTTGGTGTCTCTTGATGTGTCTATTTCCTCGTTCTTGTATTATTTTTATTTTCTCATGGACTTTGCTCAGGAGAGCTGCCTATCGAATGATCCAGCTCCTCAGTCCAGAGAAGGATGTTGATGGTTAGGTTTTACAAAACTTTCTTCTGGCACTGGGTTGTCCTGGATGACAGTGCTAGGTGAAGTTGTCCTGAAGGGGGTGAGAGGCAGGGAGGTCCTTGAGCTAAGCTGGGGGTGGGGGTGGGGGTGGCAGTGGGGGGAGGCATGGGGACACTTGACTCTTTGGAGCTCCTATCCAGCATTGTGGGTTCCTCTGCCTGAAGTGGGGAGCCTACTGGAACCACCATGGTGACATTTCCTCTTTCAGTTACTTGCCACATGTCTGGGAATTCCACTTGTGCTGCGTACATGGAAAATAAGTATCTAATTGCACAGTATTATGAGTATGGTAGAAATAGGGTATAGTGAAAGACAACTGTGAACAGTGGACGCATGTTTGGAAGCCTTACTTAGCTCAGACCCTGAAGCGGGAGGAGACAGTGTCCACAAGGCATCTAATGACATCACGGGTCTGGGAAAAGCACAGTGTAAAATGTCCTTATTACAACCCAGCAGAGCAGGCTGCTCAGGGCAGCTGTAATATCCTGTGGGTCAAGAAGTTGCTTTCATCTTGGTGTCAATCAAAATGACCAAGCTTGGTGAGAGAGATGAAAGTATAATGTTCTTACTTATGTTCCTCACATGCCTGACCACTTAGGGGGCTAGGGGAAGCTCATGCTCCCTGGAGAATGGAATCACAAAATGAGAATGAGTATGTGTCATTTCTCCCATTTTTTCCCATATGATTGAAATAGTTAGGCCAATTAGAGATCGGGGAACCCTCTCTCCTGAGTTTATGAATCATGCTGTACTAGCAGGCAACACAGCATAATACACAATGCAGCCTTAATTCTGCCCGCATGAAGGCAATCACAAGTCACATAACTGCTGCATGAAGAGCTCACTGTCTCCTACAGTACCCAGGAAACACAAAAATCAGTATCTCATAGCTGGCTTCCTTTGGCTTTCTGGTTTTGATGACCATTTCTACCATATGGGTTTATCCACCTAAGTTTATTCTCAATTAAATAGACACTTGGGGGCTCAGTTTCTGTTTGTGGTAACAAAGGCTCAATGCCGTCTTGCCTCTGCTATTAATCCAAATAATCCTTAAAAGTGCATGTTGGAATCAGACCGAACTTTTTTATGTACGTACATAAATATAGCACAGTGAATCCCAACAGCAAGAATATCCACAAGACACTAATTAAAAAAAAAAAAACAACTATAAATAAATTGCAGAAGGATCAGTAGAGTAGAGGGAGGGGACCAGGGAGGGGGAGGGAGGAGGGGGAAGTGCTGGGACTGAATTAGAGCAAATTATATTCCATGCTTTTGTGATTATGTCAAAATCTATCCTAATGTTATATGCATACATATATATATATGTACACATATATAATTTTTTTTTAATTTAAAAAGTGCATGTTGCAGCAAAGCCAGAATATAGCCATGTGTATAAGAGGAGAATTTATTTTCTGAACAGTTAGCAATTTATTCCACATTCTGTGTGTAACTCTCTACAGTGTTCTGTAATAGCTGAGGGGCACACAGTTACACTCCACGGCCAAGAAAAAAAAAATACAGTCTTGCAAGCTAGCAGAAATTCTTTAAAACCAGAAAACTTAATTTTTTTTTTTCTTTTTCACTGTTCTCCCCATACTCTTTGCTTACATGAGTAGCCTTCAGCACCTTCTCTCTGGTCTCTCTTCCTTCTTCTTTTTTCCTTCTTTATCTTCCAGTGTGGTCTACATTGGGGACACCACTTCTCCTGGGTGCATTTTGGAGGGCAATGGGGAATCAGAGCTGGTGGTATGTTGTAGCCTTAGGTGAAATTTGGCTTAAACTTTCCCAAGTTTTCGGAATGGGATGTGTGTTTTATAAAATCAGTCTCTCTGGTGCTAAGAGTGACCACCCTCATGTGGCAACTTTGATGTGATTGGGCCCAGAAGATTTCCCCTGCACCAGGAAGAGGCTGAGAAGAACGAAAAGGATGGGGGCACAGGTGACAGGGAGACTGGATCTGTCACAGATGGCCTGCTAGGGTCCTTGAAGCAATTTGTTTTTGTCACAAGCAATGCTTTCTAGGCTTCTAAAAGTAAAAGATAATCACTAAGAAATTTAGCGAGGCAAGGACAACTAAGTTATTAGAACCACCAGTAAAATTGGGCAGTAAAAGAAATTATGAATCCAAGAACGAGGCACACTTTTACACAAAGACAGGGAGAAACTTATTTATTCTGCTGTTCATTAGTCTGGAAGGCTAACTTAGGGTTTGAGTCATACTGATACAGCATTGTTAACTCAACAGCAACCATAACCATAGCTTAAGCTGTCACACACTCTGTCCAGGTCTCCAGAAGCCCTCTCACTGGGGACACCAAGTGATCTGAATGATCCATTCTCCCATGAAAGACAAGCCAGCCGATAAACTGGATTTGAGTTTTAATTTTTCCAAGCTTGATCCATCCTGAAGAAAGGTATTGGTGGCCCCTGCTGAAACCTTAACATCTTGCTTCACTAAAACTAACTTCTGTAAAATAAGAGTCATTTATCTAAATGGTCTAACTATGTGTGCATGCATGTCTCATTTTCTCAATTTGTGCATGCCTAATTTCCTCAATTTTTTCCTAAAAGTGGCATTTTAAAGTTACATCATGAGAAAGATTTGTACCCATTTCTCTTGTAGTTACTTTAATTACACTAGCTATAATCATAGCTTTTCAAAGAGACCACCAATTAAGCTTTATACCAGTTTTTTTTTTTTTTTTACTCTAGGAACCAAAGAACTTTTTCCTTTGTACACTACATAAAAAGATAGTACATATTATGTACCAAGAAAATAGTTTTCCCCACCCCAAATTGCCAAAGAATCTCTCATCCTCTCATCTCGTGGCTCTCTCAAGTTCATTACTGTTTCACAGTTGAACTTCTCCTCTCTGCAGACTCATCTAGCTAGATTTTATCATCTAAAGCTCTTTCGAATTTTCTTTAAAAAATTATGTTTTTGAGATTCAGAAAGCTTCTTTAAATATAATTTTTGAGCACATCTTAATAAAACAAACCAATAAAACTCTGACCATATTTCAAACATCTGTTCATAGAATATCTGTTGCTGAGGTTCAAACCCAGGACCTCACACATGCTAGGCAAGCGCTCTACCACTGAACCACCATCCCAGCTCCATATTTTAATTAAATTTCTTTTTTGCTTCTAAGTTTGTCCTAACTTCAACTCCTTTTTTTGTTTGTTTGTTTGGTTTTTTTCCCCTTGCCCATAAATCTGTGAGATGATGTGAATCTTCCTTAATACCTCATTAAAAACAAAGAGAAGGTCCTGGGGAGACAGCATTTCCAATACAGGATGCTACTGAGAAATGCAGTTAGACTGGGAACTGCTCAGCTTATTGAATTAGCAGCTCCTCTACCAACTTTATTTATTTATTTTTCCTTGTCTACCTTTGGAGAATTTCTCCCCTTCAAATTTTTCCTTTCATGTAAATTTCAGGTTTTCTGAGTGCGATTCTGTGAATTTCCTCTCGCTGTTCTCAGGCCTTGAAGGCGAAGAAAAGACTTTTCTTTAAATGTGTTTAAGTGTCCTCCAGCTGTGCCTTCTTCATCCGGAGGGCCCCAGGCCCACTAGACCCAGTAAATATTGCTAAAGCCAAAAATCTGTGTGGCTTATAGGGGACATTTCAAAGGACCATCTGGGAAGGGGCCTGAGTGTCTCATGTGGAGCCTATTCTGTTGCCCAGCTGGAAAAATCAGCCTCACAAAGAGCAGGCCTCATTTGGTTAACACTGGCTCCCTGTGGTATCATTTGTTTAAATAGATTACAAGAGTACTCCTCCTGCTCCTCTGGAGTGAGTTAGGTAGGAGAATATCAGTTTGAAAGCCTTTGGCCCCTTTCAAAGCTGTCCCTCTGCAGTTTTGAAGATGTGACAGCGTCAGCTGGAAAATCCAAGGACCTAGCTGGGTTTCATCCTCAAATTGCCACTAAAATAAAGTATCTTAGGATACTTTAAAGTGGTCCCCTGACAGCCTGAAATATCCACTCTGCAACCTGCTCTTTCTTTATGCAAACATATTCAAGCATATAAACACAAATGCATTGTTTGTTTTTATTGAAATAGAATCATGTTCCATGCAATTTGCTTTTTTGCACTTAATATCGTGGACATCCTTGCAAGTCAATAATTACGGGACATGTTTTCAGAATCACGCGCCTCTTGAGTGACAACATGTCCCTCTCACCCCAGGAATTGACAGGTTTCTCCTCCTGAGAGGGGGCAAACCCGGTGACTTGTCCAAACACCCAGTAGGACCCCAGAGAAGAGCTGTCCAGGAACGTATTGTCCCAGAACAAGGAACTCTGCCTGGCTCTCCTTCAATCTTTGTTTCCCCTCCTACATTTCCCCAGTTCCTTTGATTTGTCCTAGAAGCTCTCACCTACTCTGGCAAACGTTGTAATTTCCACAGAATCAGACTTTCATGAAGATGAACAATAAAGGATTGGAGAAGAGAAGCAAACTGTGACACGTTCCTTTAAAGCTCATTTCTTGCTTCTCTTTGGGATCTCTGAGTTGGAACCCTGAAGCATAATCATCTAATTTATACACCTATTCAGCATCGCTGTAGAAAGTTTCTACACTTTGCACAGCCTTTTCTAAGAGAATTAAAAAGAAATAGAAAGTGCAGCTAATAATTTTCCCCGGCTAACTTCAGGTAGAAAGTACACTTGAAATGGTATGAACTAAGCACCCTCATGCTATGGAGGTGACCAAGTTCCTGGGTGGCTTAGATGCTCCAAATATGAAGTCCTTGGCTTCATGTTATCTGTTGAGGATTTTGACAGCTCTTCTCTCTCTCCCAATACCTGTGAATCACTCCCCCAGGGTTTCAGATGCCCCAGTGCTCTCTGGAACTTTGGGCTATTTTTAGGGTAGACAATGTGGGGATGGTTTCAGTGGAAAGTTGGATTTGGTTGTTGGTTTGGACTTACCAAGGATGAGTTCAGGTATGTTAGATACTTAGCTGGAACACTGCTGATGTGTTACACGATTCTGTTAAGTTTGGATGCTGCTTCACACTTTGGTTACATTTTGGAGGGTAATATGGATATTGCTTTCAAAGGCTTATATTACTATTATTTTAAAAATTTTCTTTGTTTCTCAAATTAGAAAAATAATATGGGTTTCTAGTTACAAAAGCAAATGACACACACCTGTATGTGTGTGTGTGCACACGCATACACGTGTGTGCACGTATACACGTGTGTATACTCGTGTGCACGTGTTATCCCAAAGTTTGACATCTTCCCATCTCCTCCCCCTGACAGCTTGAAATGTCCACTCTGCTACCTGCTCTTTCCTTATGCAAATATATTCAAGTATATAAACACAAATGCATTGTTTTTTTTTTTTAAATTGAAATAGAGTCATGTTCCATGCAATTTGCTTTTTTGCACTTAATATCGTGGACATCCTTGCAAGTCAATAATTACGGGACTAACATCTTTCTAATTCCTTTATGCACTTATAAACACATACATTTTAATTTAATTTTATATTAGTGGAATGATGGCAGATGTAGGGGATTATCTTTTCATTTTTATTATAGGTGCTTAGTTCATACCATTTCATCATTAAGGTTATTTTGAGGGGAGGGTGATAATCAGCACTGTTTTAATCATTCTTTTAGTCATACATAACATTAGGATTCATTTTGACATAATTTTTAAAAGCATGGGATATAATTTGCTCTCATTCAATCCCCAGTATTCCCCTCCCTTCCCTTCTCCCTCCACCTATTTATTCCATTCTCTTTATATCAGCTTATTTGCTGCTGTGACTGAAGGAGCAGCCCAGCACAACTGTAGAGGAGAAAAGGTGTATTTGAGGGCTCTCGGTTTCAGAGGTCTTAGTCCATAGAAGGCCGGCTCCATTTCTTGGGTGAACATCATGGTGGGAGAGCGTGGCAGAAGAAAGTAGCTCACATCACTGTGATCTGGAAGCAGAGAAAGACTCTACTGGCCAGATATGAATATATACCAAAAGCCATGTCCTGATTCCCACCTCCTCCAGCCACACCCACCCCTTCAGTCACCACCCAGTTAATCCCACCAGGAATTAATTCACTGATTGGGTTAAGATTCTCACAACCCAATCATTTCTCCTCTGAACCTTCTTGCACTGTCTCACACGTGAGCTTTTGGGGGACACCACAGCTAAACCATAACACATTCTCTTCACTCTACTCATGGTTCTGCTACTTACTTTTAGTTTTTGTTATTGTTATTAATGTCTTGTGGATATGCATGATGGTGAAATTCACTGTTGTATATTCTTGTATGTAAATGGGAAAGTTAGGTCAAGTTCATGCAGCTGTTTTCTCCTTATCCTATTCCTTTCCCCTCCTCCCAGGTCCCCTTCATCTAATCCACCCATCTTTCTCCTTTTTTTTTTTTTTTTGTTAAAATACCTACCTTTCCCTTTCTCTCTCTCTCCTTCTCTTTCTCTTTTTAAACTTTATTTTGGACTGCATTCTACATATCAGAGAAAACATAGGACCTTTGGCTTTCCAAGTCCACTAAGGTTGTTGTAGCTGCTGGGTTCACACCATTAAGGATGCTTAGTTCACATGATTTCAGGTACACTTTCTACCATTGTTATTATTTTTCATTTGTATAATGCTTTACAGATTATAAAATCCTCTTGATATACACCATCTTGTTTACTTGTAAACACCGTGAGATGGTTATTATTTACTTTATTTTAGTTGATCAGAAAGCTTGGGGAAGTTGATGCCTTCCCTTCTGCATGATGCTAATAATAATAAAATAATCATTAAAGCCAAGATTCAGACATGGCTTGTCTTGATCATGCCATCAGCATTTAATCTTCTGATGATATTCAAAAATGTTTGCAGGAAAGTAGGTAAATCCTTGTAAAATGGCATTTGGAATTCTCTTCACTCTACCAAAAACTTACCAATATCATTTCTTTTATTTAACTTTTAAGCCTCTAGTGACATAGTCATTCCCTTATCTTCCATATCTGTTTGTTTTGCTAAGCCACTTGTATAGATTGGTAAATTCTATGAAAAATTTCCCCCGTTAATTCTTAAAACCTTTTTTTAAGAATCTATTAAACTGAAGCATTTTTCCATTTTAACCGTATTTCCACATTTTATTGTTTGCTCCTAAACTCATCTTATCTACATTTTCTCTAGACTGAGCTCAATTTGCTGTACATTAGTTTGAAAGCCCCAATGATTCATCTGGTTCTAAGTACATTATATCTTGCACTTCACAATTTAATTTGGCCTGTAAATTTGCTTCCCACACATCCTCCAAATTGATAGCAGAAAAATAAACTTTTAAAGATGAAAACAAAGCTTGTCTTTGACCTCATGGGTAAGTAAATGTTGGCCTAATGTATGTCCAATACATCCCCTATTCTCATTTTATTTGTCAGGCAATACAAAAAAAAGTCTTTGCAATGCTAAATTTTAAGCATCCAACTGTGGAGATCCAGCCAGCAACGCAAATGGAAAGTTTTAGGCAAAGATGTTGGTAGTTAATGAAAAGGCACATACTATTATAGAATATTGGCAGTTTAATGGAAATGTGATAGATTTTGCAGGCTGGGAGATTTGGGTTTGAATTCTTGGTTTGGCCCAGGCAAAATCTTTGACCTTGGAAAAGTGAATTAATTTGTCCATCTTTCCTCAATTATAAGATAGGGATAATACTAAGAGATTTCTTTGGAAGATTAGATAATATGAAGTGTCAATTGCCATTATAGCGTTGGATATTTACAAAATCTTCAGTAGTTGGTAGACATTTAACCATAACAAATTAATTGAATTTCAACTTTTTTTTTTCCTAACAAAGCTGCTATTTTGTACCTAATATTCCTAATGCCTAATACTTCTGTATACCTAATATAACTATATGGCCAAAATTAAATTTAACATTTCTAGTTCTTTCTAGTTCAGCTTCTTAAGTGTTTTATGAGTTATTTTCTTCTTTATTACTTGTCACTTCTTCATATTTTGGGACCATGGTCTTTTTTAAAGATGCATTAAATTAAACAAGATGGTTCTTTCTGTTAGAAATAAGTAAGTAGTTACATTATTAAACTATATCATCATAGTACTCTGGAAGAACAAAAACATTTTTTCCTCTGAGCTTATTCAAGTGTAGATTCAAATTTTGATAATATGACTTATGGTGAAAGAATTTAAAATGTTTTCCTCCCATGAATTTATTCAAGTATAGATTCAAGTTTTGATAATATGACTTGTGATCCAAGTATAGAGTATCTTATAGATTTATTTTTATACTTATGATATCTAGTTAGGAAAATAAGGCCACATACTTCAAAAACTTTTTGGAGTCTTTCAATAGACACTTTGAATTGGGACCTAACAACCTAGTATTTTCCCAACATCTCTTTTGCTTTTGAACAGGATTTGAGAGGTTAGTTGTATTTGTTCACATTTGAGAGTAGTGGTAGACTTCTTTAGGATTGAGTTACTTTTGATTACCTACTATATCCACAGCACTTCAAAGAATAGAAGACCATATTCCTGTGGTCAAAGAGTGTGTTAACTTATTTGTCTAACAGTTGGTCAGGTGCTATTTAAGCACCAGCAGCCGAGGTAAACAAGTTAGTAGGAAGCATAAATCAACAGATAAATACAAACATAAGTAATAATTTTAGTCACTGTATGCAGCCTATAAAAATAATATAGGACAAATGGCATGAAGGGAAGGCCTCTCTTTAAAATAAAACCTAAATGATATAGAAGCCAGCCTGAGTTAATTCAGGAAACAGTTTCCAAGCAGAAAGAAGAACACTACACAGTGCTTTGAGATGGGAACTAGATGGTGGCACAGGCACAAAACGAGTGTGACAACAATTCTCATCAAAGACAGTAATATGTGCAGACGCTGCTCCGGGCCTGGAGGTCTTTTCTCTGAGCACGGCTGACTCTACCT
Organism: Marmota monax; assembly: GCF_021218885.2. Lineage (NCBI taxonomy): Eukaryota > Metazoa > Chordata > Mammalia > Rodentia > Sciuridae > Marmota > Marmota monax. The sequence continues at coordinate 7,434,293 of NW_026693008.1, read as the reverse complement.
ATCACACTACCTCTGAGGTCACTGCTGCTGATGCCCAGAGGTCTCTTCTCCAATGGGCTGCTACTACCCTGCTACTGCTAATGCGCTGCCTCTGATACTGCTGCTGTCACCCCAAGGTCACATGGAGGTCTTCTTCCTGGATGCTGCTGCCTGTACAGCTGCAACTGCCTGCTCTGCCACCGCAGACACCAGACACTGCTGTGCCCTGGAGACCACCTGTGTGATCTGCCCCCACAACTGTGGTTGTAGCCACGGTTGCAGTACTGCTCCTGCTGACCCACTGACTGTTGCCACCAACCACCACCACTACCATTGCCGCCTCCACCTAGAGGACTGCTGCCGGGGAGACTCCAGGTTTGGTTGCACCATCTTGGGACACCAACCAAGGCCTGGGGCCAGGGTGCCAGCAGGTTTACCACTACAAGAACCTCTGTCTGGGAACTCTAGCTGGGACCTGCAGGTCCAGTGTGGAGGTACCTGTAGGTTTGGAGGTGCTTGGGATCTTCCTTCTGGGAGTTCTGGTGGCCCCTGTCTTGCTGATGCACCTCAGGGTTGCTCCTTTGTGTGAGTGTATCCCTGAAGCCCATATTGGTGGGATAGTCACTGGGTCTGCAAGGACAGTTCTGGGGCTGTTGCCACCAACCATGAGATGTCAGAGAAAGGGCTGACAGAGATGGTTCAAATTTCCAATGAGAATTTACTTTATTTTATTTTTCTATTTGCTAACATCTCTACCATATTTGGATCAGGGTGCTTTTTACGCATCAGTGTATGGAGGACAATGATACATGAATGGTGTTTTGCATTTTTGTTGTGTTTTTATATCTTTAATTTTTTTCTCTTTGTTCATACTCTTCCTATCACTTGTCTGTTTTCTTGGATTCTCTTTCCATCTTTTCTCCAATCAACAGCCAATCTCTGTTGGCTCCTCTTGATTCTTCCTGTGAATCTTTGCTTCTAGCTTCTCTCTTCCTCCCTTGTGAACATTGCATACTATGGTACTTCTGTTCTCTCGTCCACCATTTGAAATTGTAAATCGTTTTAGCAAATTTTCTGTTTATACTATAGATAATTGTTGAATTCATCATTTTGGTTTAATGTGAGAAAGCAGTAGATGCCTTAGTGGGAGCTATTAGGTTTAAGGCTATATACTGTTGTACTGGGTGCTGTCGATATTGGTCTTACCATTAAAGACGAGGCACAGAAAACCATCAGGGACACTATAGGTCTACATGGTAGAATTTATGCTGCCTTAGATCCATACTTCTAGATGGAAAAACACACTAACGACATGAAAAAACAAGGGAATAATGTGCCTCAAACAAACCGAGATGCTCCAAGAACAGAAGTCACTGATAATACAGTAAAAGAAATGTCCAAGAAGGAGTTCAGATTGTACATAGTTAAACTGATATGTGAAGTGAAGGACAGTATAAGGAGTGAAATCAAAGAAAAAATACAGGAACTGAGAGATCACTTTCAATAAAGAGATTGAAGGAAAAAAAAACAATCAGAAACCCTTGAAGAAATCAATAAGCCAGATTATAAATTCAATAGAAACCATCACCGACAGACTAGACCACTTGGAAGACAGAACCTCAGACAATGAAGACAAAATATATAATCTTGAAAGTAGAGTTGACCATGCAGAGAAGATGGTAAGAAAGCATGAAGAACATTCATGAATTATGTGATAACATGAAAAGATCAAGTTAAGAGTTATCGAATAGATGAAGGAGCAGAGATATAAACCAAAGGAATGCACAATCTTTTCAATGATATAATAGCAGAAAAATTTCCAAACCTAAAGAATGAAATGGAAAATCAAATACAAGAGGCTTATGAGACCCCAAATGTACAAAATTACAGCAGACCCACACCAAGACACATTATAATAAGAATGACTAACATGCAGAATGAAGATAAAATCTTAAAGGCCATGAGAGAAAAAAAAAATCACATGTAGGGGGAAACGAATTCAGATCTCAATGGATTTCTCAACCCAGACTCCCCAAGCTAGGAGGTCCTGGAATAATATATTTCAAGCTCTGAAAGAAAATGAATGCAAAAAACCAAGAATTTTATATTCAGCAAAATTAAGTTTCAGATAGGAAGATGAAATAAAAACATCCATGATAAACAAAAATTAAAAGAATTCATAACCAGAAAGCCTACATTACAGAACAGTCTCAACAAAATATTCCATAAGGATCAAGTGAAAAAAAAAAGTGAAAAACAGCAAAGGGAGGATCTACAGTAAAGGAACATTCAGCCAAAGGAAAAACCAGAAATAAGTCAAAATTATAGGGAATACAAATCGAATCTCAGTAATAACCTTGAATGTTAATGGCCTAAACTAATCAATCAAAAGACATAGACTGGCAGATTGGATTAAAAAGCAAGACCCAACAATATTCTGACTTCAAGAGACTCACCATGGGCAAAGACATCCACAGGCTGAAGGTGAAAGGATGGGGAAAAAACCATATCACTCATATGGATTGCATCAACAAGCAGAGGCTTCCATCCTCATCTCAGATAAGGTAGAATTCAAGTCAATGTTAATCAGAAGACACAAAGAAGGACATTTCATACTTCTTAAGGGAAGTATATATCAGTAGGACATAACAATTATAAATATTTATGCACTAAACAATGTAGTATCTATATACATCAGACAAACCCTTCTTGATTTCAAGAATCAAATAGACCACAACACAATAATACTAGATGAATTTAACATACTTCTCTCAGTACTAACTAGACAGATCTTCCAAAAAAAACTAAATAAAGAAACTATAGAACTAAATAATACAATCAATAATTTAGACTTAACAGACATATATAGAATATTTCATCCATCAACAAGCAAATACACTTTATTCTAAGTAGCACAGGGCTCCTTCTCTAAAATCGACCATATTTTATGCCACAAAGCAACTCTTAGTAAATACAAAAAAAAAAAAAACAGATAGTACCCTGCATTCTGTCAGATCACAATGGAAAGAAATTAGAAATCAACAATAAAGTAAAAAATTGAAGATACTCTAACAAATGGAGACTAATTAATGCACTAACTGAATGATGAATAGATAGTAGAAGAAATCAAGGATAAAATAAAAAAAATTCTTAGAGGTAAATGAGAACACTGATACAACATATCAAAATCTCTGGGACACTATGAAGGCAGTTCTAAGAGGAAAGTTTATTGCATTGAGTGCATTCATTAAAAGAATAAAAAGTCAAACAAATAAATTACCTAACAATACATCTCAAAGCCCTAGAAAAAGAAGAACAAATCAACACCCAAAGAGTAGAAGACAGAAAATAATTAAAATCAAAGCTGAAATCAATGAAATTGAAGCAAAAAAAATGACAAAAAGTTGGTTCTTTAAAAAAAAATAAATAAAATAGATAAACTCCTGGCCATGTTAACGAAGAGAAAAAGAGAGAAAACTCAAATAACTAAAATACAAAATGAAGAAGGAAATATCACAATGGATATGTCTGAAATTCAGAAGATAATTAGAAACTATTTTGAAAATTTATATTCCAACAAAATAGAAAATATCAGAGACATCAACAAATTTCTAGAGACATATGACCTACCCAAACTGAATGAGTTGGTCATACACAATTTAAGCAGATGAATTCAAGTCATGAAATAGAAAATGCCATCAAAAGCCTACCAACCAAGAAAAGCCCAGACCAGATAGATTCTCAGCCGAGTTCTACAAGACTTTCAAAGGAGAATTCACACCAATACTCTTCAACTTATTTCAGGAAATAGAAAAAGAGGGAGTACTTCCAAACTCATTTTATGAGGCCAATATCACCCTGACTCCAAAACCAGGCAAAGACACATCAAAGAAAGAAAACTTCAGACCAATATCTCTACTGAACATAGATGCTAAAATTCTCAATAAAATTCTGGAAAATTGAATACAAAAACATATCAAAAGGAGTGTACACCACAATCAAGTGGGGTTCATCCCAGGGATGCAGGGTTGGTTCAACATATGGAAATTAATAAACATAATTCATCATATTAATAGACTTAAAAACAAGAACCATATGATCATCTCAATAGATGCAGAAAAAACACAGCACACCTTCATGTTCAAAACACTAAAAAAACTAGGGATAGTAGGAACATACCTCAACATTGTAAAAGCTATCAATACTAAACCCAAGGCCAGCATCATTCTAAATGGAGAAAAAAATGAAACCATTCCCACTAAAAACTAGAACAAGACAAGGATGTCTTCTTTCACCACTTGTATTCAACATCATTCTTGAAACTCTAGCCACAGCAATTAGAAGAAAGAAATTAAAGGGATATAAATAGGAAAAAAAGAACTCAAACTATCAAAAACTATTTGCTGATGACATGATTCTATATCTAGAAAATCCAAAAAATTCCACCAGAAAATTTCTAGAATAAATGTGTCCAGCAAAGCAAGATATAAAATCAACACCCATAAATCAAACACATTCCTATACATCAGCGATGAAGCCTCTGAAAGAGAAATTAGGAAAACTATTCCATTCACAATAGCCTAAAAAAAAAAAAGCACAAAAAACCTGGGAATCAATCTAACAAAAGAGGTGAAAGACCTCTACAATGAAAACTACAGAACACTAAATAAAAAAATTGAAGAAAACCTCAGAAAATGGAAAGATCTCTCATGCTCCTGGATAGGCAGAATTAATATTGTCAAAATGGCCATACTACCAAAAGTGTTATACAGACTTAATGCAATTTCTATTAAAATCCCAATGGCATTCTTAATAGAAATAGAAAAAGTAATCATAAAATTTATTTGGAAAATTAAGAGACCCAGAACAGCCAAAGCAATCCTTAACAAGAAAAGTGAAGCAGGAGGCATCACAATTCCAGAACTTACTAACTATACTACAGAGCTATAGTAACAAAAATGACATGGTATTGGCACCAAAATATACTTGTAGACCAGTGGTACAGAATAGAGGGCACAGAAATAAACCCACATAAATACAGTTATTTCATACTAGAATAGAGGGCACAGAGACAAACACACATAAATACGGTTATTTTGTACTAGACAGGGTGCCAACAATATTCACTGGAGAAAAGATAGCCTATTCAACAAATGGTGCTGGCAAAACTGGAAATTCATATGTAGCAAAATGAAATTAAACCTCTAACTCTTACCCTGCACAAAAATCAACTCAAAGTGGATCAAAGACTTAGGCACTAGAACCAAAACCCTGTGCCTAATAGAAGAAAAAATAGGTCCAAATCTTCACCATGTCTGCCTAGGATCTGATTTTCTTAACAAATCCCCAAAAGCACAAGTAGTAAAATCAAAGATCAATAAATGGGATGGATTCAAATTAAAAAGCTTCTTCACGGGGCTGAGGATGTGGCTCAAGTGGTAGCGCACTCGCCTGGCATGCGTGGGGTGCTGGGTTCGATCCTCAGCACCACATAAAAATAAAGATGTTGTGTCCACTGAAAACTAAAAATAAATAAATATTTTTAAAAATTCTCTCTCTCTCTCTGTCTCTCTCTTAAAAAAAAAAGCTTCTTCCCAGCCAAGGAAACAATAATGTAAGGAGAGGGCCTATGGATTGGGCAAAAATCTTTAGCACATGCACCTCTGATAAAGCACTAATCTCTAGGATATATAAAGAACTAAAAAAACTTAACACCAAAAAAAAAAAAACCCAAACCAAAAACAAACAAAAAAACAAACAAATAACCCAATCAATGAAAGGGTTAAGGAACTGAACTGAACAGACACTTCACAGAAGAAGAAATACAATCAATCAACAAATATATGAAAAAGTGTTCAACATCTCTGGCAATTAGAGAAATGCAAATCAAAACTACACCAAGATTTCATCTCACTCCAGTCAGAATGGCAATCATCAAGAATACAAACAAAAATAAATGTTGGAAAGAATGTGGGGGAAAAGGTAAACTCATACATTGCTGGTGGGACTGCAAATTGTTACAACCACTATGGAAAGCAGTATGGAGATTCCTCAGAAAACTGAGAATGGAACCACCATTTGACCCAGCTATCCCAGTCCTCAGTTTATACCCAAAGGACTTAAAATCAGCACACTACAGTAATGCAGCCACATCAATGTACAATAGGGGTAAAGTATGGAACCAACTTAGATGTCCTTCAATAGATGAATGGATAAAGAAAATGTGGTATATGTATTCAATGGAATATTACTCAGCTTTAAAGAGGAATGAAATTATGGCATTTGCCTGTAAATGGATGGAGTTGGAGAATATCATGCTAAGTGAAATAAGCCAATTCCCTAAAACCAAAGGTGGAATGTTTTCTCTAATATGCGAATGCTATTTCACAATAAAGGGTGGGGGGGACACTAGAGAAGAATAGTTACTTTAGATTAGGTAGAGGGAAGTGAAGGGAGGGGAGGGCAGGGGATGTGGGGATAGGAAGGATACTAGAATGAAATAGACATTATTATTTTATGTATTTATGTGACTACGTGACAAATGAGATTCTACAACATGTGCACTCAGAGAAATGAGAACTTGTTTCCCATCTATGTATGATAGATCAAAGTGCATAAATGCATTCTACTGTCATGTATAACTAATTAAAACAAATTTTTTAAAGACAGTAATATGTGTTTTAGCCAACTTTTGCATTGTTGTGACCTGTGTCCCCAATAAGAACAATACAGAAGAGTAAGAGTTTATTTTAGCCCATCATTTCCAAGGTTCAGTTCATGATTGGAAGATTCCATAGCCCTGGGTCCAAGGTGAGGTGGAACATCGTGGCCGAAGAGTGTGGCAGAGGAAAGCAGCTCGGGCCATGTCAACCAGGAAACAGAAAGAGAACTCCACTCTCCAGGGACAGAATATAAACCCCAAAGTGACCTATTTCCACTAGCCATACCCAACTTGCCTACGGTTACCACCTAGGAAATCCATATCAGTGGGTGCATCCATTGATTGTATTACACCTTTCATAATGTAATCATTTCACCTCTGGAAACCCTTGCACTGTCTCTCACATGAACTTTTTGGGGATACCTTATATCTGAACTCTAACAATAGGAGCAAGAACTGTTCTTTTGGAAGCCATTTGTCCACGGGTGAAAAGTAAGAAGCTGAGATGATGCATTTGGATAGAGTCTCCTTTAAGGCACCAGGTATTCAAGGTCAATGAATTCTTTTTCAACATTCCAATTGAAACATGAATTTGGATCCTATTTCTTCATACAAAGGAAGATTTGATAAGTGCACTGTAAAAAAGGTGTCTTTTCCTAAAGGAGAAGACTGGTATCCTCAAAGATGCAAAAATGGTTTTTATGTCATACATACCTTTCATTTTAATTAATTCCAACTGGAAATGAAAGTGCCAAATTTCAGACTTGGCTCTTTAGAGCTTAGGCCTGTCACTTCAGTCAAGTTGTCTTTTTTTTTTTTTTTTTAAAAACTGTATCCCTGGAATTAAATGTCCAAGAGAAAAATACCCAAGATTGTTGAGTCTCTCTCCGTTTCCTTCTCTAAATTGGCATGCTATAATATCATCACATCTTGGTGACAGTATCTCTGCAAATGAAGCTAGAAATATTGAAAACAACTTTTTTTTCATTCTTGCTCCTCCTCTAATAAAAGACATGTGTTTTAACTAGGTTAATGCTTTTCCTGGATCGCTAATTATAGTACTTCTTCATTTTAGGCATGAGTAGCTTACATTTTCATTTCCTGAATAATCTGAACAGAAAAAAAAGTTATTCCGTTCAACCAGATTCTCAAATCTTTTTAAAGAAACTGTGTCCCTAAGGGGGGAAAAAAAGAAAAGAAAGAAAGAAAGCAGAAGAGATTCAGTTCTGCATGAACATTGCCATTACCAAACCTTATATTGTGTCAGATTTTGAACATAAAAAATTTATTACAAGTAGTAATTACTTCTTGAGGTTCCGTGAGCAGAAAGTTTTAACACTAAAACTGAATATAAACTGAAAACAACTTCAACCTATATTCTATTTCCTACCCACCCAGCAGAAATAAATTATCTGTGAGAAAAAAAATTAATAATCCTCCTACTCTAAGGCATCCAAGCAATATTATCTCATTTTCTTACCTGAGTTTTTATTTTCGACATGGGGATTTCTCAAATAGGTAGTAGAATAAGTGTCAGTACAAGAGATGAAAATTCATATTAGATCCCACATTCAGTGATTGTTTTGGGTCAAGATTTCCAAGCTATGGAATGGAACCACCATTTGACCCAGCTATCCCACTCCTTGGCATATACCCAAAGGATTTAAAATCATCATACTACAGTTAAGCAGACACATCAGTGTTTATAGCAGCTCAATTCACAAGAGCTAGTCTATGCTCTGTCTGATATGAGGTTGCTGACTCACAACATGCGGGGCGAGGGAAGGGAGAAGTAGAGGTTCACTGGATCAGGGGTGGAGGGAGGGACGGGGGATGGGAATGGGAAAGACAGTGGAATGAATGGGACATCACTTTCCTATGTTCATACATGAATACACTACTAGTGAAACTCCACATCATGTACGTCCACAAAAATGGGAAGCTATACTCCATGTGCGTATGATAGGTCAAAATACACTCTATTGTCATGTATAACTGAAAAAAGACAAATTAAAAAATGAAATGAGAATAAAAAGATTTCCAAGCTAGGTCATAAGGTATTTTCAAAGAAATCTAGTTTTTCAAGTACATTTTTGCTTATAATTATTAAGAGAACAGAGGAGCAATCTGAAACAGTAATAATCTATGTGGATACTACCTAAAATTGACATATCTATGGATGTGATGTAAGAACATAGAGAAAATTGTTACTAGGACTTTGGAAGTCCAATGCCAATTCACAGAAAGTACATTTCATTTTGTGATTCTCTCAGTCACAGAAGGCTATAGAATATGATGGGTATGTATATGGAACTGAATCTATAAGAGCAACTTATTATCAGAAACATGAGAAACGACCGAATGTCATGAAAAAATATTTAACACTGGTGAATGGTTTGCAGGAGAAATATTTGAATAGATTTTAAAGCTGATTTAATTTTTATTATAAAATCAGTCAAAGCAATATTAAAAAGGCATAATACAGTCTTTCTTTTACTTTTTTTCAGTTGGTCCTAGTTTTCTTTCCAGAGGAAGAAACTATGTTTTCTTTCCCTGCATTTTATCTCCTTTGCTTTCTTAATGCAAATTAAAGCAAATGCAACTATATATTCATACTAAATTAAAGAAAATGCAACTATATATTCATAGCCCACCCTGTTTCACTGCTGTGAAATATTTTATGAAAGGGACATCGTGTCTCACGTTTGTGAGATGTACATACAGGACACATCGCCACAATATCTTCAATACTCAGAACAACTATGAAGTAAGTGCTATTTTCATCATTTTACACATGGAGAAACTGAGGCTCAGGGAATTTAAACAGGATCCAAGTTCACGCATTGTTTGAGCTAGGGTTCAAAGTCACCCCCCCCCCTTTTTTTTATACAAATGATGGTTCTTGGTCTAACCTCAGCAATTTAGTGCTTCTGTAATAATGCGCCTGGTCCGAATCCTGTAACTCCCAAACAACTCATTCTATTTTCACTGTATTCAAAGAACTTCTTGAAACATAATAATCCAATTTTCAGTATTCATACATAACAGTGGGATTCACTGTTGCATATTCGTCCATGCACATAACATCATTTAATCCATTTCTTTTTGATTTTCATTCACACGTATCACATTTTGGCTGGTGGGAGCCCCTTCAAGCTGGCTCCCTGTCATCACCACCAGAAATTCTGAAAGCATTCTTCCTGTCTTTCAACTAGATGTGCCAGCCCTGCCCTGAGTTCTCCTGTCCCAGAAACAGAATTAGTTTCTAGGAACTAAATTTGGGCACTAAGACCGTGTGTCATTTTGTTGCCTCTGAGCAAGGATTAGAGCCTGATGACAAACGTGACAGAACAGACATTCACTCTTCTTTCCATATGAATGAATTGCGTGGCTGTGTCCACTTTTTAAAACACTACTCCAAATGATGGTTCATTAATGCAGTATTTCCCTTGTTTTGAGCTGCATTATTATTATTTTTTCCCCCTCAGGCTTTGCTCTTCTGTGAGACAGTGCTGGGAGCCATCCATGAACTACGCATGAACCAAATTGACCTGGAAGCCATTAGGTAGGATGTCTGGAATTCCCATTGACAACCCTACTGGTCTGAGGATGCCCAATTCATGTGACTTCCTACCTAGCTCCATCTAAGTTAGCATAGCAGGGGAGACTGGGTGACCCAGGAGCCACACAGCCTCTCCGAGATGGGTGTGACTTGCCAAGATGCCAATCAACCTGTTTACTGCAAGATCCCTGCCACATCTAGAAGCAAGCACCAAACCAATTCAACCAAGACTCCTCCCACTGAAATCTTATCCCTGCCTTTGATGTACTCCCCCTTAAATAAAGAACTGGAGCCATTTTTTAGTGGTTCTGTTCCAGCTCCAATCAGTACTGGAAGACCTAGCAGACACTCCCTTTTCTATCCAATTTCTGTCTCTGTCTCTATTTCTTTCTAATTATTTCAGACTTTCTATTTCTCAGGCAGCTCACACCTCCTGAGCAGGAATCTACCCTGGCAGGGGTACGAGCTACCCTGTAATAAGACAGATTATCTTACCAGGCAGTATGCTTGAATTTCAATGTTACCCTCAACATTCATACTTTCATTTTCTTTCTGATTATTGCCTCGAACATTCTGGGAATATAGTGTGCATGTGTCATTTCTCCCCTGTGTCATTCATCACTGGAGCATCAACAGCCTGTGTAGGAAGACAAGGCCAACTTCTTTCCAAGAGGAATACTAAGGAAATAGAAAGTTCTGGGTCAAAGGCAAAACTTTTAGAGACAATAAAAAGGTGGGTGGTATGGTGCAGGGTGGTACATGCCTGTAATCCCAGCAACTCAGGGATGGGAAAGGCTGAGGCAGGAGGATCCCAAGTTTGAGGTAAGCCTGTGCAACTTAGCGAGACCTTGTCTCAAAATAAAAAGTAAAAGGGCCAGGGATGTGGCTCCGCGGTAGAGCACCCCTTGGTTCAATTCCCAGTACCACAAACAAAAACAGTGGTCTGGGGGAAAAGAAGGAAGGAAGGTAAACTTGGATCTTATTTCTCTATACTAAGGGAGATTTTATAAGTGCCCTGTAAGAAAGGTGTCTTTTCCTAAAAGACTGATATCCTCATCGATGTGAAAATGAGCTCAGAGGATTTTTTTTTTTTGAGCAGTGAAAGTATCCTGTGTGATACAGTAATAGTGGCTACATGTTATACATTTATCACAACCCACAGAAATGTACACCACGGAGTCAATGCTAATGTAAACTATGGACATTTGTTAATAATAATGTATTAATATTGTCTTATCAATGATACCAACTGTACTTCAGTAATGCAAGAAGTTAACAATGGGGAAACTGAGTGGGGAGGTAAGGAAGATGTATATGAGAATTCTCCACATTTCCTATTGAATTTTTCTAAAACTAATAAATAAAAACTAAAAATCCATTAATCAAAAAAGAAAAGTTTAATCCATCAACATTTCAAAGACAGTAGATTACATAGATTCTTTTATACCTAGGTTTTAGTTGGTTAAAAATCCATCCTGGGAGTAGGTATTAGGCATAAAAGAGGAACTAAAGACAAGTAAAATTCTTTGAGACATTTATTTTTATTTTTTCCTCAAATTATTAATTTTCTGAATTTCAGTGTCATTACATTTTTGTCTCTAGATCATAATATTGAACAATTTCTTTATGATCTTTGGATAAGTATCACTCTTCTTAACTTTGGATGTATTTAACTTTACTTCCAAAATCCAACTCAGAATGCCATAGAACACAATCAAATCATGGCCAAGAAGTATCAAACTTCCAACACTTATCCGAAAAATTCGATTTCATGATTTTTACAATATTAATCAGGTTTCTATGATTTTCATAGTATTATCTAGGTTCCATACGAAGGAACTCAGAAAAGACAAAAGTACATTTAGTCTACAACATAATTTGGTTGCAAATTTTTATTTTATTTATTTATTTATTTATTATTTTATTTTTTTAGAGACAGAGAGAGAGAGAGAGAGAGAATTTTTAATATTTATTTTTTAGTTTTCGGTGGACACAACATCTTTGTTTGTATGTGGTGCTGAGGATGGAACTCCGGCCGCACACATGCCAGGCGAGCATGCTACCGCTTGAGCCACATACCCAGCCCTGGTTGCAAATTTTTAATTACATCATACCTATCAAATTTTAATCTGGGTAGCAGAATCCTTCAGTTTTATTAAAAAAGAAAGAAAGAAAGAAAGAAAGAAAGAAAGAAAGAAAGAAAGAAAGAAAGAAAGCGAGCATAGTTGTTTTAGGTTTTGGTGTGAAAATCTGAATTCTGTTACAAATTGAAAGCACCATGTCAGTTTTGCTTTTTATGATAATTGTATGGTCATCAGAGATAAGTCACATGGTCATTTATTACCTACTTTTCCTAGGTAATGACATCCCATTTGTGGTTAAGACAAAAGTCAAACAGACTACCAAGATATTCGGCATGCAGTTTGAACCTGGATGGGGTCAGTGGCAGTAATTCATTCTTAATTGCCTGTAGTGTGTCAGACTGCCCTTCATGTATGTGTTCCCCAGAAAATTAGCTAGTATGGATTAACTGTCTGCCAGTGACACTGAAGTTTCCATTTGGCCTGGCCATTTAGCATGCCATTTCTTCAACCTCCTAAGCAGTTCCAGCCTAACCCAATGTCCTGTACTTCTGGGTGGGGGGAGTGGTTGGTCTCCTGGGAGTGAGGGTGCAGAGAGAGCTGGACATCATCCTCAGTTTGTCTCCAGGCAAATGGCCTTCTGCCCCTTTGGAGGAGCATCACCTGCTGGGCCCAGCCAGTGTCCTGTTCTTTCAGCTCCATGCCTGGTCCCAATCTTGCTCTTCATCTCAGCTGGGCTCACTCCATCAATTTGAAAATCCAATGACATATAAGATACAGGATTTTGTTGTTTAACACTCTAGTTGAATGTTCCTGTGATAATTTCAATTAGGAACAAAGGATCTGCTTGGAAATAATATAACTTGAAAACCTAAAAATATCACAAACATCTATTGAGGCCCATATGTATGTTTAAATATATCTGTGTATCTATTTAAAATATCTTTGCTATTTTATCAAGTCAAATGTTAAATTCCATTTAAGGAAATGCCAGTACTTTTGAAAGACCTTTGTAGAAGTCACAACGCCTCACAGCTGGCGTTGCTTGCTGAGAAGAAGATTTACTTACTGTTATAAACTTCAACTTGAAATTCTTCTCTTTCTTGGGGTTTCTACAGAGACCACCAGTGAAGGCAGATGTTTTTGGTTTTAGTATTTCTAGTCCTCTTTAATTATGCAACAGATGAGGAATGTAGAGTGGTTCAGCCGTTATGGACTGTCTGGACCTAGTCCAATTAAGTATACACATGCCCCGTGACCCAGAGATTTCACAAAAGAGGACATGGTTGGCAATGCTTATCCAATTCTTATTTGTTGGGTGTATAAGAGATGTGTTAACTTAAAATGCATATTTCCAAAGTAACATATATTTTTAAAAAAAGTGCATGCTCATTCTAAACATATCCCAAATGGGGATCCTCTTTGAGGATGGGGAATAGGAATGAAGGGAGTAAGCAAATAAACAAACAAGAAAAGGGTCTTGCTTAGGTCAATCAGAAATTTGCTATCCAACATGCCTGAGGGCTCCCGTTTTGCCAGGAAAGAAGGAGGTTCTGGGGGTCTCATTGTTTATTCATTTGTTTTGTCCCTTTTCCCAACTTCATTGTGTTTCTGTTTCTCTTGTCACTTGATGCAATATTTTGTCTGTTTATGAAGTCCCTTATCTATGGGGGATATGTTCCAAGGCATGCTGCAGATGCCTGAAAGCTGGGGCAGTACTTTATATAGCGTTATGATTTAGATATGAGGTGTCCCCCAAAAGCTCATGTGAGGGACAATGCAAGAAGGTTTAGAGGCGAAATGATTGGGTATTAATACATCCAGTCAGTGAATTAATCCCATTATAGGGGTTAACTTGGTGCTAAGTATAGGCAAATTTTTATGTAGTTAAACAAGTCTAAATTCCCTTTTATTAAGTGCTGGTTAAGCAGATCTTATTTCCAGCACTTCTGTATTTTACAGGTAGTTTCCTGAATTTTCTTCTAAGGCATTTTTTACTGAGATATAATATTTGTACATCTTTTTTGGGGTACATGCTTATGGGATAATTATGGTCAACTGATGCATATACACAAGGTGTAACAATCAAATCAGAGTAATGAGCATTTCCGTCTTTTTAAACATTAATCATTTTCTGTGCTGGGAATTTCATACTCTTCTCATTATTTTGAAATACATCATAGATTGTTTTCACCAAGTGTTACCCTACTGTGCTATGGAAAACCCAGAACTAATTCCTCATCACTAACCACGGTTGGGGGCCTCTGATTTGGCTTCTTTCCATCCACTTCCCCCTACTCTTCCCTTTCTCTGGTGACCCCAATTCCATTTTGTTCTTTTGCAAGATTGACTTTTTAGTTTCCACCAATGAGTGAATGGTATGTGTTTTTTAGTGTTCGGCTTATTTCACTTGACATAGTGATCTGCATTTCCATCCCATATTGTTTCAAATCACAGGATTTCACTGCTTTTAATGGGTGAATAATATCCCATTGTGTACATATGCTATATTTTCTTTATCCACTCATCCACCATTGGGCATCTACATTGATTCCTTATTTTAACTATTGTGAATAGAGTTCCAATAAACATGGGAATGCATATATGCTTTTCATATAATGATTTCATACCCTGGGAAATTATAAATTATATGTCCAGTAGTGGAATTGCTGAAATATGTAGTAGTTCTATTTCTTTTTTTTTTTTTTTAACCATCTACATGCTTTTTTCCAAATGGCTCCACGGACAATGTATGAATTCCCATTTCAATGCAACTTCACCAGCCTTCCTTTATTTATTTATTTTTGTCTTTTTGATGATACTTGTTCTAACTGGGGTGAGTTGATATCTCATTATAGTCTTGATTTACATTTCTGATGACCAGTGAGCTTGAGCATTTTTAAAGATTTCAGTTCACTCCAGTCAGAATGGCAATTATCAAGAATACAAGCAACAATAAATGTTGGCGAGGATGTGGGGAAAAGACACACTTATACGTTGCTGGTGGGACTGCAAATTGGTTCCATCACTCTAGAAAGCAGTGTGGAGCTGGTTCTGGAGCTACAGGATGTGAGTGGAAATGTCTCTAAGTCATGGAGAGCAAGTGCTGGTGGGTCAAGACTTGTGGCATTGTAGCCATGGTCCTGTAGGACATGGATGGGACCTTGCCTAGGTCACAAGGGACAAACTTGCATGGTGCTAGGCTCTTGGCACCAGCAGTCATACATGGTCCTAAGGCCATGGGTTGGGGAGGAAAGCTTCTCTACTTCCCACAGGATGAGGGCAGCAGTACCTGGGATTGGGGCTGCTGGTTGCCATGTTCTTGGTTCTGCAGTACCCACGGTACCAAGGGACAGGCATGGGTGATACCAGGATTTTGGCACCAGCAGTCCCCACATCAAGACTATGAGTTGGAAAGATCTTCTCTAGCAACCATGGATGAATGTAAGTAGTGCCAGGGATTGGGGCTTCCAGAAGCACATCCTAGAGCTATGGAATGTGGCTGGGATGTTTCCCAGTTCCCAACAGTCAGGCTCAGGCTGCCAAGGATGCTTTCCTTAGCTCCCACCAGGTAATAGGTGGTGCTAGGGTTTAGTGGTGCTGGTTAGCTGAGTCCTAGAGCTGTGGAGGGGTGTGGCATGAGCCTTTCCCAGTTCCCAATGGACAGGTAAGAGTGAACCCAGGACTTTGTACCAGCACCTGTATTCCCTAAGGCTGTGGTCTGGGAAGGAGACCTTCCCTTATCCCTCAGTGCAAGTGTGAGTGGGACTAAGGCTTGTAGCTATGACATCATGTGGTTCCAAAAGTGCTGTCCTCATGAAGCATGTGCACAGGCCTAAGTCTTCCGGCAGCATCAGGGTGCCGGCTGCCAGCCCCCAAGGCAGGACAGCAGGTAGCAGCCGCTGTTCTAGCAGGTTGGGTTCTAGTGACTGCGGGAGACCAAATGTGGATTCCTTCTTTGGACGAGAGCAGTCACTCTTAGACCAGCCAGCTCCACACACTGGATTTAAAGCTTGTGAAGACTGTGGAATTCTGCAATTAGGATACCGGCAGCTGCTATGGTTGGGGTTCCGACATTTTTCTGTTTACCTTTTTCAGGTAGTGTGATGTTCCCCCAGCCAGAGAGCAGGTATCAAAGTTGCAGTGTGCTTTTTTTTTTCTCTTGGCTGCCTTTCTGACTTTTTGGGGGTGTTAGGGTCCCTGCCACTTTTTATTTCTTGCTCTGGTTCTCTGTGGCAGTCAGATACAGTGTACCTACCGTCTTGGATCTATGTTGATTAAATAATTTTTCAAAAAAATTTTACCTTTATATCTTCATCTGGAATTTGCCTTTTTGGTAATGTGATATAGGAGTATGACTTTCTTTCTTAAGAATATCTAGTTGTGCAAAGTATTACTAAGTACATTATTTCTAATTATTAAAGTAAAATTGGAACTTTGTCTTCTTGCTGTGTATTTTACTCTCTTTTATCATGGGAGGCTATTTTGGGATTATCAATTCCCTTCTACCGATCTGTTTGTTTCTATGAAAATACCACATTGATTTGACCTCTGTGGAAAGGAAAGACCTGATGTGTGCAGAATAAACAGTTCAGATAAAAATGATCTCAAATCAAGATAATTTTAAAATTGCTAATCCTGAAAGCTAGAAGGCATTAGGACAACACATTTGGAAAGATTTTCCAATTTTGCAATTTTTTGTAGTTTTTTTTCTTTTTCTTTTCTTTCTTTCTTTCTTTTTTAAATTTTCTTTTTTTTTTTAAACCAGGGATTGAACCCAGAGTCACATCCCCAGCCCTATTTTGCATTTTATTTAGAGACAGGGTCTTGCTAAGTTGCTTAGGGCTAAGTTGCTGAGGCTGGTTTTAAACTCAAAATCCTCCTGCCTGAACCTCCTGAGTTGCTGAGATTACAGGTATGCACCAGCACGCCTGGCTTAGAATAGAGGCATTTGAAAACATACAAGATTGCAAAATATTTACCTCATGCACCTCAAATCTACTGTAATACAAAATATATAGGAGAGCTGGGCATGGTGGCAACACGCCTGTAATCCCAGTGACTAGGGAGGCTGAGGCAGGAGGATCATGAGTTCAAAGCCAGACTCAGCAACTTAAGGAGGCCCTAAGCAACTCAGTGAGACCCTGTCTCTAATAAAATATAAAACAGGGCTGGGGATGTGGCTCACTGGTTAAGCAGTCCTGGGTTCAATCCCTGGTACTATACCCACACACACATTTTATATATATATGAAAATCAACATAGAGGAGAATGGGAAGCAGGAGGTAGAAGGTGTTGTGGAAGGGGAGAGATAAAGGAAGTTCCAGATTGAGGGCAAAGGATGACACAGGATAGGTGGGGTGTATCAGGCAGAGAGGAAAAAAAACCGGAAAATGGAGCAGGTCACAAAGCTCCAAGACAGATTTCTTTAGGAGGAAGAAACTGATCAAAATCTGATGTGTCTGATTGTCTTGAGAGGAGATTGAGGAACCTGACAAAGAGTTGTGGTTTGAATTAATTTCCAATAAATGTCTAAAACACTAAGCAAATGATTTAACAGCAATACCGTTATTAGCATCAGAGAAAAATTTTTAAAAGGCAGAAATGTAAAAATGAATATAGTTCATTTCATATCTGTGCTATGAATAGTGTTAATATAATTTCTGCCATCATGGTAATTGATCTATTCTAT
Organism: Marmota monax; assembly: GCF_021218885.2. Classification (NCBI taxonomy): domain Eukaryota; kingdom Metazoa; phylum Chordata; class Mammalia; order Rodentia; family Sciuridae; genus Marmota; species Marmota monax. The sequence continues at coordinate 7,416,318 of NW_026693008.1, read as the reverse complement.
AGAAGCATTATAATAGTGAAAAAATGGACAGAGCTGAGTGTGTGGTAGGAGAAGGAAGAAACAGGTCCTCCTCTTCCATTGTGAAAAATTTGGAAAAACTCAAAACAATATAAACACCACGTTATTTAAGGATCTGTATGAATATGCTAAAATAATTACTTAAGTTCTTGTCTTTAAAGGCAAAAAATTAGAGGCCAAGGAATTCCTGTTTTTCATAAGCAAAAAACCCAGACAAGTAAACAAAGTCATTTTCAAATTAAACTTCCCAGGTGTATTTTGTTCTGTGTTTAAGTTATCATGGGCAGGGATTATTTCCATAACATTTAAGAAAGTGTTTACAAAATGATCCTAAAATTCAGAGACTCTGTCTTTTCTTCGTAACAGTACAGTCTTAAAAATTCAGAGCAGGTTCTTCCTGGATTTTTGTGCACAGTTCCTCCTGCCACACTGGGGCTGGGTGTGTAAATGTCTTGGGAAACATGAAGGAGGGGTGAGAGTCCCAACATGGGAGGTGATTCAGATAAGTAGTTCTTCACTTTGGTTTGGATGAAAATGGTGGGAAAATGTATAAAAAGCTTGCCTGCTGTATTTTTTGTCCTTGTTCCATTTCTAGCCTCAAGCAAAAGTACTAAAAATCAGCGAGTTCTTCTGAAATTTCTAGTGCCGGGTGTTCTGATTCAAGACTTTAATAAGTTCCAGTCAGTCTGGGGGGAAGCAGCTCAACTCTGATTCAGACTTCTGCTTTGGAAAGGTTGACTTCTTGCCTTTTATCCTCTTGAATCTTTTCGGAAGGTATTTTCTTTCTCTCTTTCAACGTGCCTGTCGATGAGTTTCTCTCAAAGCCTGCTCCTCTTTTCAAAATGGATCTGTTCAGTGAAGCATTTCAGGGGCAAGTGATCACCTACTCTTTTACACTGTCCCGTTAAGTGGGTCTCTGTGTCAGTCTTTCTGCATTCTGGTGGGCTTTTAAAAATCGGAAGAGTCCTTCAACAATGGTGTCTTTGTTCTCCTTCTCTGGATGACTCTTCCATTGTGAGGCTTTAGCACAGAAATGGGAAAGAACAGTGCTAATTATGCAATTCAGAGTTGAGAGGTATGATCCTGACCTATATAAGGCTAACACGTGACGGAGGTAAATGTGTATTTACTTTAACATCTGGGGGAGCAGGCTGTGATTTGGTTTGATATTTTATTGACATTTGATGTGTATATATATATATTTTTTGCATATATCCTTTAGTAGTTTTGCTATAAGGCTTTATACATTTTTGGACACGATCATTCATGCTCTTATAGTTTGGTTCTTTTTGTTCCCTTTATGGGTTTGGCCACATATGTGTCACCCAGAGAGAAAGTCTCAGGATCTACTGCAATTCAGACTCTTGAATAACACCTGTTCTTTGTTGAGCTCTTGATGGATCAATATATACAAGTTTTTGGGTATACAGTGGGTTCTGATATCACTGACTACAGGTGATAATCCTAACAAATAAGGCTGAGTTAACACTTGGTTGCAGTCTGGATGGTATAGAAGTTGGGTCTACCTTGTGACATCCATTTCTTTCTTGTTATTCTTTTCATACACTTATTCAATGTATGCCCATTAAGTCCTGAGGGTTTATTAATGGAAGCCTATGCAAAGCTTTGTCCTTCCTAGGTTCCTTTGTGAATTGTTGTATGGCTCTGTGTCCTTCCCTGAGCATCCTGAGTTTGTGTCAGTGTTTCTTTGGTCTTGCCCTCTTTTTACAGGGTTAGCATCCCCAGTGGTTACATCCTCAGCCTTCTGTGGTTATTAAAGGGGGAATGGAACACTCTGGTGGGAACAGTCTTTTCCTCTTAAGAGTCTTGTCTTAAACTCAGCAGTTCTTTGCTCAAGCCCGAGCCCTTCCTGTGGGAGTCGACGTTAGTTCAGGTCAATACAGTTTAATCCTTTAAAATTTATTTCATCTGGCACTGATGGAGGTTGGGTTGTGTATTGGGGTATGGTTTAGATATGTGGTATCCCCCGGAATCTCATGTGTGAGACATGGCAGGAATTTTTCAGAGGGGAAATGATTAGATTATGAGAGGTGTATCCTAATCAATGGATTAATCCAATGATATGATCCACTGATATGGATTAACTGGGAAGGAACACTAGGTAGGTAGAGTGTGTCTGGCAGAAGCAGGTCACTGAGATGCCACTTGGGGTTTATATTTTGTGCCTGGTAAATGGAGCTCTCTTTTTGCTTCCAGGCCACCATGAGCTGAGCTGTTTTCCTGTGTCATATTCTTCTACCATGATGTTCTGCATCAGCTTGGACCTAGAGCTATGAGGACCATTGACCATGGATCGAGCCTCTGAAACTGTAAGCCCAATATTGTTCTTGTCAGGTCTTTTGCCCATAATGATGAAAAACCTGGTTCAACCAGTATGCATATATATAAGCATTTAAGTGTGTCTGTATATGTGTAAGACATGTGTATATGTATATATTATGTGCATATACACATAGATGCATAAATATATTTGTCCCTTGATAGAGTCAAGAGACTGGTCCCAGGACCCCCCTCCTCCCCACCCCATGGATACCAAAATCTTTAGATGCTCAATTTTCTTATATAAAGTGGTGAAGTATTTGCACACAACCTATACCCACCCTCCCTTATACTTTAAATCATCTCTAGGTTCCTTATAATACCTAAAACAATGTACATGCTGTAGAAATGGTTGTCAGTAGTCATACTGTATTTATGTAGGGAATAATGACAAGAAAATAAAAAGACCTGCACGCATTCAGTGCACATGTGATGTTTCCCCAGGTACCTTAGATTCTGAGCATGCCCATGGGAAGGAGTTTTCCAGCCCTGGATTCACTTCTGTTTGCAAAGAGCCTAGAAGAAGGTTTCTGGAGACAATATGGCATTTGTTCTTTCAGTTCTGTTTCTCAAAATGGCCAGAACTCAGACTGTCCTTAGATTTTTGTTATCAATCAGGGTGCTCTGATCTATGGATTCTAAATGCAATACTTTTATATATTTTTCTTTATGTACTTTCCATATTCTCTATTCAAATATGTAATTTTTATAATGGGAAATGTTATGGTTTGGATGGGAGGTGTCCCCCAAAAGCTCACATGTGAGATAAAGCGGGAGGTTTCAGAGGGGAAATGACTGAGTTGTGAGAGCCTTAATGCAATCAGTGAATTACTCACCAGATGGGATTAAGTGAGTGGTCATTGAAGGCGGGTGGGATGTGGCTGGAGAAGGTGGGACATCGGGGGAATGGTTTAGGGGTATATATTTGCATCTGGCAAATGGAGATTTTTCTCTCTGTGCTCTGATCACCATGTGAGCTGCTTCCCTCCACCACACACTTCCGCCATGATGTCCTGCCTCCCCTCGAGCCCCGAGGAATGGAGCCTGCTGTCTATGGACTGAGACCTCTGAAACCCTGAGTCCCCAAATAAACTTTTCCTTCTCTACAATTGTGCTGGTTGATTCCTTTAGTCACAGCAGCAAAACAGCTGACTAAAACAGGAAATATGTATTAAACCTTTTCAATCTACCTATGCCTTTGCAATGTAAAGTCTTTTTTCCATGAAACAGCGATTTGGGTTTTGTGCTTTTTTTGGCCTTTTGTTGGTGTAGTTGTATATTTTGACATAATCATGCAATGGGATTTTGTGCTTTAAAAAATCTAGTATGATGATTTTTGGATTGACATGGAATATAGATTGAAATGTCCATTTACAGTTAATATAATTACTCATCTGGTTGGATTTTCATCTACCATATTGGTATTTTATTCCATTTATCCATCTTTTTTTTATTTCTCATGTCTCCATTCTTTTGGGTAAATTACTGCATTTAGCATTTCCTTTTATTTGTTCTATTGACTTTTTATTTATATCTTCTTGTATTATTTTAGTAGTTGCTCTAGAGTTAATATAATTTAAGGTTAAGACTTTCAAAGGACATGAACAATGTAAGAGCATTATGTCAGCATAATTTATTTCTCATCTCCCTCCCCCCCACTCTTCTGTTGATTCTTGTTATGGTCTGAATATGTCTTCTTAATGTTCATGTAATAGAAATTTAATCCCCAAATTCATATATTAATGCTATTTAGAGGTGGAAGCTTTGGGAGTAATTAGGATTAGATGAGGCCATGAGGTGGGACTTCCATAACGGTATTACTGGCTTTACAAGAAGAGAAAGAATGACCTGAGCTAGCATTCTTTCTTTGTGCCACTATGTGATGCCCTCTTCCCTGTTATGATGTAGCAAGAAGACACTTTGCCATGTGCTGAGCAGATTCTGGTAGTATACACTTGGATTTCCAGCCTCCAAAACTGTGATTTGGAGGCTGGATTTCCAGCCTCCAAAATAAACTTCTAATCTTTATAAATTATCCAGTCTCAGGTATTTTGTTATAGCAACAGAAGATGGACTAAGTTCTCAACTATCCTTTCTATCTTTGCTAACATTCCTTAAATGTTCACACATTTTCCAAATTTTATACTTGTTCCTTTAATATGTTTTTTTACAATTTCTTAAAAGTCTCTGTTGATAAATCCAATATCTGAGCTTTCACTAGATTTGTTCCTATTGACTTTTTATTTTTCTTGATTATGAATCACATTTTTTTCATGTTTCTTCACGTGTGTCATGGTTTTTAGATTTTATGCCAAGCATCATATGTAAAGAAGAGTATAACAATATTCATCACCATAAAAATGGCGTTGCTTTTTATAACAAACTGTTTGTATGAGAAAATAAATCAATGTAATTTGCAGTCAAGCTGAATTGGGGATTTGACCCCGCTTTAGTCATTTATAGTCACCACTGGCTCCAAATGCTTTGAAGCATGAAGTCATGACCTTCAATAGGGTCTGCTAAAACTCCAGAGATTCCAGTTGCTGGCTTTTAATGTCTCTAGGAGTCCTCTTTCCTCTGTTGGCCTGCCTCCAACCTCTTGCAGCTCAGAGTACCTCTGTTCACCTCGGTGCCCTACCCTTCCCTCTGGAGGGGAGTACCCTCCATCTAGATCCAGGACACCTTGGATGGATTTCCCTTGGCATTTTGAAAAATGCTTTTAGGCATTTTATATTATTTGTTACTTGATAAAGTATTAGATACTTTATTGAGCTGAGAAATTCGTATGTTACAAAATTAACCCCTTTAAGTCAGTGATTGGGGAGCATCTAGTGCCTTCACAATGTTAATTCATGCAAACACTACCTCTCTCCAGTTCCAAAACATTTCCAGCACTGCAGAATAAAGCTTCATACCCATTAAGCAGCTTCTCCCAACTGGCACCCTCTCTCCAATCTCTGACAGTCTCTTGTATACATTCTCTTTCTATAGATTTATTTATTCTGGATATTTCATATATAGAGAGAATCACATATTATGTAATGCTTTCTGTCTGGCTTCCTTCACTTTGCATAAGGTGCTGGATGCTTTCTTGGTGTTGTGCCCTGCCTTCGGCTTTGAGCACCCACACCCATCACTTGGTGGAAGTCTGGTCTCTGTCTTGACCTTGGGCTTCAGTGGGCCACTGCTTGATATTTGTATTTGGCGAAGGCTCTCAGCTCTGTCTTTCTCCGTACATGGGCACTCCAGTAAGTTCTATGGGAAGAGTTGACAGGGTGGGAAAGACTTGCTCGTGATTAGGATTTCTTAGATTAGAATTCATCACACAAGCCCCAGGGAGCTGTTAATGGTTCCTTCAAAGTTTGGCTAGTTTCACCTTATTTTTATCTTTGGCAGATTTGTCTCGTTTCTGCTGTTCTGCCAAAGGATAAGGAAACTGTGGAATCCTGGTTAAGATTCATCACTTTTGGGAATTTGTTTGGCTTTCTTTGCATCTTCAAAAATCTGATGAACCTTTAAAAAGTGTAAATGGGTAGCTTTTCTGGGTTGTTTTGATTTTGGGGTTTGAAGTGACGTCTTGTGACTTTTTACACCCTCCATTTATTTTTTTAAAAATTATAACATATTCTTAAAATGCATTTTTTAAAAATGTTCATTCATTGTTTCATTATTATACTCAAATGAATATAATGTGACATGTACCATCTTCAGCGTTTTTTGAAGGCAGTGATATTAAATACATTCCTATTGTGCTATCATGGCCGTCATCCATTTCCAGGATGCTTTTCTTTTTGCAAAAAAAAACTCTGAACCCATTAAACAATCACACCAGTTCCTTGCTGTCTTCAGCCTCCAACAGCCAACACTCTGCTTTCTGTCTTTATGATTTTGACTGCTTTAAGTATCTTATATAAGCAGAGTCACACAGGATTTGTCTTTATTTGGCTGGCTTATTTAACTTAGGATAATATTTTCAAAGTCCACCCATACTGTCATAAATGACAGGTTTTCTTCCTTTTCGAGAGGCTGAAAAAATTCTATTATATGCACATATCATCCTTTGCTTATCCATTTATCTGTTGATGAACTTTTGATTTACTTTCATATTTCAGCTATGAGGAATAATGCATATAATACTGTTACAAACATGCATGTAGTAATATTTCTTTGAAATTCTGCTTTTCATTCTTTAGGGTTTATTCTCAGAAATGAGATTGCAGGGGGCTGGGGTGGTGGCTCAGTGGTAAAATACTTGCCTAGCATGTGTGAGGCACTGGGTTTGATTCTCAGCACTGCATATAAATAAAATAAAAAGGTTCACCACCACCAACAACAACAAAAAGTTAAAAAAAAGAAAGAAATGAGATTGCAGGATCATGTGCTAATTCTATTTAAAAATATTTGAGGAATCAACATACTATTTTCCATAGTAGCAGTGCCAATTGAATTCCCAACAGTGCACAAGGGTTCCTTTTCTCCATATCATCATCAGTATTTATCTCCCTCCTTCCCTCCCTCCCTTCCTTCCTTCCATCTTTCCTTCCTCTCTCTTCCTTTCATAGTAGTAGCTCTCCTAGTGAGTATCAGGTTGTTGGGGCAGGCCCCCAAATGACACTTCCTGTAGGCTATGTTATGTTTTAGGTGTGTACGCAGGGCTGGAATTAGCTGTTATAGTTAGCCAAGGCCAGAGACACTGTGATTCAGCATATAGACTCAAGGTCATAAACTACTTTGTGACCATGTGTCCCCTTATGTAACCTGTTGGCACTGTGCCTTCTTTGTTTGGCTTGCATATAAAAAGGGCCTGTGGTCATGGGCTAGAGAGAGGCTAGAATGGAACTGACTGGGGCTGAAGCTGAAGTTAGTAGCTGCTGGCTCATGGTTGTGGCCACCACTGAAAGAAGCATGTCTACTAACTGCGACTTGCATCTTCTTCCACCTGCTGAACCTGAGTCTGTTTCCTGGGTCAGAGCCCCCCGCCCCCACGACCCTGGTGGTACCTCATTGCGGTTTTGATTTGTCTGTCCCTAGTGATGAGTGGTGCTGAGCATCTTTTCAGGAGCTTAGAGATCTTTCTTCTTTGGAGAAATATCCAAGTCCTTTGCCCACGTTTAAATTGGGTTGTTTGCTTTTTATTGTTGTGGTTAGGAGTTCTCTATATTCTGGAATCCTTTATTAGATGCATGATTTGCAAGTCTTTCCCCACATTCTGCATGTTGCTGTTTCACTTGGTTGACAGTGTCCTTTAACATGCACAAGTTCTTAACGTTCCCCACATTCAGTGGTCTGTTTTTTCTTTTGTTGCCTTGCCTTTGTGCCGCCCCAGTTCAGCCCGGGCAGCTGAACCAAAGTCACTTGTGTGAATTTGGAGTGATGCAAAATACCACGCAGACACGGAATACCTTTTTAAATGAGCTTCAGGATGGCTTCACACTCTCCTGACTTCAGGTTTCCACCAGGAGGGCAAGAGAAAGTCACGAGAGGTTGATGAAAGAGAGAAAGAGAGAGAGAGACAGAGAGAGGTGGTGCGCCATCTGGAGTTGGCTTTTATTGGGGGACTCTGTTTCTTAGAACATTCTATCCAAACAAGGGCATTGGGTAGGACTACAAAGGAACAGGCGAGGGTAACTCATCCCCAAGGGTTAACCTACTCCTGGAGCCTCACCTCTGAGCGGAGGTGAAGCCCAAGTTATTGTGGGGTACAATAATTGTTCAGTATCTCTTGCTCAGGACTAAAGGGCATGTATTTCCAGGGCAGCTCCTGACACCTTTGATGTCATATGCAAGAAGTCATTTCAAGTCCAGTATGGTGAAGTGTTGCCCCGAAGAGTTTTATAGAGTTAGCTTTTTTGATTCTTTTTTGAGTTAATTTTTTGAGTAAAGTGTCAGATAAGGGGGTATGTGCATGCAGATTCACAGGCTTCTTTTTTTTTTAAATTTTTTATTGTTGGTTGTTCAAAACATTACATAGTTCTTGATATATCATATTTCACACTTTGATTCAAGTGGGGATTCACAGGCTTCTTAGCAGCATTTGGAAAGACTTCTTTCCCCATTGAATGGTCTCAACACTCTTGTTGAAAATCATTTGGCCATACTTGTGGAAAAATTTTTTCTGGGTTCTCTATTCTCTTCAATTGGTCTATATGTCTGTTTTTATGCCAGTACCACAGTTTTGGGTTCTTTCTTTCTTTCTTTCTTTTCTTTTTTTAATTTCTGGACCTTTGTAGTAAGTTTCAAAATTAGGAAGTGTGATTCCTCCAACTTGGTGTTGTTTTTCAAGATTGTTTTGTTTCGGCTCTGTGGGTCCTTTAGGATTCCATGTTAATTTTAGTATGGATTTTCCCATTTTAGCCAAATGTATCATTGAGAATTTGATAGTCATTGCATTGAATCTGCAAATAACTTTGGGTAGTGTTGATATTTTAACATGGATGCATGGGTAGGGGGTTGTCTTTCTATTTATGTCTTCATTCATTTCTTTGAGCAGTGTTTCGTGGTTTTCATTACACAAATGGTTCATCTCCTTGATTAAGTTATAAGTTTTAAAAGTTATTTTTGATAACATTATCAATGGAATTATTTAATTTTTTAAAAAATTTAGATTATTTTTATTGTTAGTGTATAGGAATGCAAATGATTCTTAAGTGTTCATCCTATTCTGGTCAGAGAAGATACTTTTTATGATATAGATCTCTTTTAAATATATTGCAACTTAATTTTTTACCGAATGTGAGGTCTATTCCAGAAAATGTCCCATGTGAATCTGAGAAGAACATGGTCTGTTGTTCTTGGATAGAGTTTTGCATGTGTGTATGTTAAATTAACTATTTGAGCAAGTTATCTCCTCTCTGGTTATTCTATTCAGTAGCGAGAGTGGGGTAATGAAGTCTCCAACTATTATTATCATTATTATACCTTCATGTTTTACTAAGCCTTCTATTAACATATTATATCCTGTCTCTTATAAACTGTTTTAATTTAAACCCTCTTTTGTCTGGTATTAATATAGCCACCTCTACTCTCTCAGTTAACTATTTGCATGAAAAAAAATCTTTTTCCATTCTTTCACTTTCAACCTATTTATATGTTTACATCTAAGGTATACAGCTACCACATGTATTGTGGCAACCTCTGTCTTTTAAATTAAGGGTTTAATCCATTTATATTTAAAGTAATCATTCCTAAGGAAGGATTTTTTTTTGGTTATTTTGTTATTTGTTTTATATAGGTCGATAACTTTTTTGTTCCTCATTTCCTGCATTAATTTATTTTGTGTTTACTTGCTTTCTTGTAGTTAAAGATTTTAATTTCCTTCTCATTCCATTTTGTGTACATTTTATAATGATATTCTATATGGTTGTCAAGAAGACTGCATTCAACATTTATGATTTAACTCTCTAATTTGTATTTAGACCAGCTTAATTTTCCTGTTTCATTGAGTTTCATGTTTTTTTTTTTTGTTGTTGTTGTTGAACTCAATGTTTTAATCTAATAAAGTGATAAGTCAGATTTTCCCCCTTTCCTCAGGGTTTGCTGGGTTTTGTTTTTGTTTTGGTTGTTGTAGGCTGTCTCCATGCCAAAGATGAACTTGGGACATAAACATAAGATCATGTCTCCTCTTTTTTCTGAGCCTGCTCCTTTCCTTGGGCATGCAGAACAACATTGTAATTTTCCCCATATATGTGGTCTCCTAAAAGGAGAAAACAGAAAATGGAAGGGTAGAGAAGGTGCCAGACCTTTCATTGTCCTGGAAGTTATTTTCAGTTTATAAGGCAGAGACTTGTAACAACGTGGGAGGGTTGCAACAGTGGCCACTTGCCTCTGTCAGCACCTCCCTGATCACAAGTAGCAAATTAGCTACCAAAGCACAGATCCCTGTTATTTGGAGGACCAGTGTGTTACTGCCCACCTTGCTCTTACAAGCTGTGTTCAAGCTCACACACAGCCTGCTCCAGGGACATGTGTGTGGCTGCTTGAGGGATGGGTAGCTGTTGCTGAGGGAAGACCTGAAACCGATCAAAATTAACTGCAATTTACTGTCCAACCCTTCTGGAGGTTGCAAGCTTTCAATAGCCTCAAGTTCCAAAATTATAACACGAGACAGATTTTTCTCATGGGATTGTTGTCAAGGTGTGGAGAAGATTCGTGGTTCTTCCTGCTCTGCTGACTTCCTAGAATCCTCTGCCTGTACTTGAATGTAAATTATGAATATAATTTTGAAATAAGTTTATAGGAAGTGGTGACCAACTTAATAGCAAGAATCTTTTCAGTTTCACTGGAAGTGCCTGATTGTGGCACTCAATTCCATCTCTTTGCTTCTTTCTCACAAGTCAATTAATTGGCCCAGGTTTTGCATTTATAATTTTTTTTTCATTTAAAGCAGTTTTTCCACATAAGTATGAATCCTAGTAAAATATACTTCTTAGACTTGAGTGTTTTAAACTCAATTGGTTATCCACATTGAGGACAATAAAATCAGATTCTCACCTTAGATTATATACCAAAGTCAATCTCTTCACTCGTCAACCCAGGCATTCCGACTTCTGCTTTGACTATTTTATAAAATCTGATATAGACAAAATTTTCACTGACCTTCATTCTGTTAAATCAAATCCAATGGCCATTTTCCTCTCAATATTCCTATTCAACCTTTCAGCACTATTCATCATAGCAAATGATTTCTTCTCAAAATAGTCTCCCCCTTTGGCTTCTGTGATATTGTACTCTTCTGATTTTTATTCTCTCCTTGTAGCTTTGCTGCTCAGTCTTTTCCTTAGCACTTACTCTTCTACTTGATCTGCACATTTTAGAATTCCTCAGTGCTCAATCCTTTATGTTTTTATACTTTCTCTGTAGATAATCTTATCCATACCCATATATTTACCTATAACTACATGGTGATGACTTCTAAATTTGCACCTTGAAATTTGTGCCTTGGACCTCAAAATTCATTTGAATTCACTTATATCTCTGCTGGATATATGTGGTATCAAGTCTACAGGCTCTTCAAAAATTAAAATTATTGCAACTAAACTCATAACATCTTGTGACAATGCTCCTCTCACAGTGTTCCTTCATCTCAACAATCCATGTAGACGTCCAAGTCCCAAACCTAGAAGTTTTATTATACTCTGTGTGCTCCCCACTCACTAACTTAATTCATGCAATTTCTTCATGTTGAGTTTTGTTAAAAAATGTTTTTAGTGATAGATGGACACAATATATTTATTTTTATGTGGTGCTGAGGATCAAACCCAGGGCCTCATGCATGCGAGGCAAGTGCTCTACCACTGAGCTACAACTCTAGGCCTCATGTTAAATTTTGAAGATGGATCTGAAACTCCTCTGCTTTTCACGTCTCTACTGATATCACATTGGTTCATATTATCTGCAACCGTGGTCTGGTGTACAGTAACAGCCTCTGGATGGATTTTTACTCTTTTCCTCTACCACAGTCTCTACAAATCAGCCTCTGAAGTCTCTCTCTAAAAACATAAATGATATTACCTTGCTTAAGACAGTTCAATATAATTAAAACGAAATCCATACTCCTGTCAGGCATGGTGGTACACTCCCATAATACCAGCGGCTTGGGAGGCTGAGGCAGGAGGATCGCGAGTTAAAGCCAGGCTCAGCGATTTAGCAAGACCCTAAGTAACTCAGCAAGACCCTTTCTAAATAAAATATAAAAATGGGATAGGGATGTGGTTCAGTGGTTAAGTGGCCCTGGGTTCAATCCCCAGTACCAACAAACAAACAAACAACAAAGCCCCCATACTCCTCCTCCTCACAACAAATGGGGTCTTCCTTTTCCTGCTTACTTCCCCATTTTCCTCTGAGCCATGAGAACTTTTCCTCAGAATGCTTCACACACACTTATATTCTTCCTGTTCTTGGAAGAGGTGAAGCTTGTATGTCACAGTGAACCCCAGCTATGCATAAATATAACACACCAATTAAAAGATATAGAAGCCGGTGCACTAGCGCATGCCTGTAATCCTAAGGGCTCTGGAGGCTGAGGCAGGAGAATTTCGAGTTCAAAGCCAGCCTCAGCAAAAGCAAGTACCTAAGCAACTCAGCGAGACCCCATCTCTAAATAGAATACAAAAAGGACTAGGGATGTGGCTCAGTGGTCAGGTGCCCCTGAGTTCAATCCCCGGTGGTCACACTGCCTCCTCCTCTTTTGTCTGTGTAGGATCCCTTTGCCTTTTTTCACATAAGAGTACTTGTGATGGCATTTAGGGTCCATCCAGTTAATTTAGGGTAACCTGAACTCAAGTTCCTTTATTACTCTACACCACCAATCCCCAAAAGCCAAGAGACCAATGTTCTCTCTGATATGTGGATGCTAACCCATAATAAGGGGAGAGGGAGAAATAGAAGTTCACTGGATGAAAGGGGAATGAAGGGAAAGGGAGGGGAATGGGAATAGGAAAGACAGTGGAATGAATCAGACAGAACTTTCCTATGTTCATATAGGAATACACACCAGTGAAACTCCACATCACATCAAACCACAGAAAGGGCTCTTCCTTAGAATAAGTTATACTCTATGTATGTGTTATTTGTCAAAATATAGATTCAGAATACGTTTTTTTCCACATAAATTTTGTGTTTATTTTTTACTTACTGGTTTATTGGCAGTTTTTCTTAGACCGGTGCTAATGAATAGAAATGCAATAAGAAACACATATAAAACTTTTAATTTTCTGAGAGCCACAATAGAAAGTGAAAAGAGACGTCTAAAATTAACTATGGTGGTATGTTTTATTTAATCCAGTGTCACCAAAATCTCCCCATTGCAACATGAAAACAGTATGAAAATTATTACTGAGATGTTTTACATTTTTTGGCATAAAGTCTTCTTTCTTTGGTGTGTATTTTATAGTCACAGATTTGAGTTGGTCACATTTCAAGGGCTCAATAGCCACAAATATCTAGTGACTACTAAACTTAATGAGCACATGGTAGATATATAAGATATGTGTATTTTGCTTTAAGGCCAATACAATGCTTGCAAAGAATATATATATATATATATATATATATATATATATATATATATATATATATAGTTATTTTATGGTATACATTATATATACATACAAATGTACATAAGTGTATATATTTTACATACATATATATTTACATATATGTTTGTATATTATTTTGTGAATAAGAGGCCAGCAAAATGTCATTCCCAACCATATAATAAACCTTTTTAACATCGGTATAGATATATATTTGTAGACTCATGTGTATCTGAATTTAACTATAGCTAGAAAATTAAGTGTTTGTGATCATGAAACATCACTGGATGATAAATTTCACAAGTTTGTCTTCTATTATATCAGAATATCTTATTTGCATTTTAGGGGCATTTGTGAATGTTCAATATTCTGAGATTTGGTGAAATGGATCTTAATACATATTTATTATAATGTTTTCTTCAGTTATGGTGAATTCAATTAGAGAGAATTACTGTGGAATTCATCCTCTTAAATATTTATTGTCACATAATATTTTAGATTTGAACAGTGGGGAAATAACACAGAAGCTCATAGAAAAATTAGAAGACTAATGAGATTCAATCTTTAATTGTGTATGCATAATTTTGAATTGACTAATGCTAGGCAACGCATGCATATTCAATTAAAAATATTAACAGTTATTGAGGGGAAATTTTTAGTTAATAATAAAATAAAATAAAAAGCCTCTTTAATCACTGGAAGAATCCTCAGAAGTGAAAAAGAAAACTCTACATCAACTTAAACATTTCAGGACAACCAATTTCACTAATTTAAAACAACTTCCAGTGCTAAGGATCCAAGCAAATGAGCTATTTTCTTTAAAAATCCTGGTTCATCTTGGGAGCATTAAAATTAATAGAACTTATGATCTTGAATTCTATTCATTTGTGAATGTGTTTTCTGTAAGTACACATAATTGGGGTTGGGATCTGACAGCCCCTCATATATAACCACCATGAATACACATTGAGTTTTACACTATTAATATTTCAGGGGATTCGATTCATAATTATAGAAATCGAACACACTCATGAATGCACTAATGTAAAAAATCTTATTGCAAGCAAGTGCAGTGCTCTGTCTTCATACAGCATTAGGATTACAAGTACTAAGCCAACATTTCAATCCAAGGCCTGGTTCTTTTCCCTAGAGCTCTGGAGTGGGGAAGGTGATAGTGTAATGCCAGATTCGTGGGACCCCAATAGACCTCCAGGAGCCGAATCTGATGCAATCACACAAGAGTCTTTATTGCAAGCTCGAGCATGGATTCATAACCGTTTCCGATGCAGCGGTTCCAGGTAGTGAGCCCTGGTCCTTTGTTCAGTGAGATTTTATAGGTTTTGGGGGGATACTCTATGCGTCACAACATCACACAGCAAATCATTCCATACCAGGGGAAAGTTAAACAACAACTCTTAACATTGATTAGCACATTCACTGGTGGGAACAAGTTGGGTAGGGGGTGATTGGTTAGTACAAGAGGGGATTTGTTTGAACTGATTGGTTTAAGCCATGAGGGTGTACATGCTAAACTACATGGTTTCCCAACAGGTTATCAACCGTCATAAACTACTTTGGTGCTCCTCTGGCATCTCAGGTATTTTCCCTGTCTCCTGCTGATTGGTGGTTGCTAGGGGGTTGCTATGGGTCCTCACCTAGCCTGACTGAGTCAGGGACACCTGGCACCACAGATCTCTCCTGTTATTTGCAGACAAACGACTCGGCAGGGTGGGTATGTGCCTAGGAGTGCTCTGTGGGTTTTTCCAAGGACAAGGGTCATGCCCCCTCCCTCTGGACAGGACTTGAGTTAGAAACTATTTTTTTTTTTTTTTTTATTTTTTTATTTTTTTTTTTTTTTATTTTTATTTTTATTTTATTGATTTTTTTTTTTAATTTTTTTTTTTTTGGTTGTTCAAAACATTATAAAGCTCTTCACATATCATATTTCATACATTAGATTCAAGTTGGTTATGAACTCCCAATTTTACCCCAAATACAGATTGCAGAATCACATCGGTTACACATCCACATTTTTACATAATGCCCTATTAGTAACTGTTGTATTCTGCTACCTTTCCTATCCTCTACCATCCCCCCTCCCTCCCCTCCCATCTTCTCTCTCTACCCCATCCACTGTAATTCATATCTCTCCTTGTTTATTTTCCCATTCCCCTCACAACCTCTTATATGTAATTTTGTATAACAATGAGGGTCTCCCTCCATTACCATGCAATTTCCCTTTTCTCTCCCTTTCCATCCCACCTCATGTATCTGTTTAATGTTAATCTTTTCTTCCTGCTCTTCCTCCCTGCTCTGTTCTTAGTTGCTCTCCTTATATCAAAGAAGACATTTGGTATTTGTTTTTTAGGGATTGGCTAGCTTCACTAATCATAATCTGCTCTAGTGCCATCCATTTCCCTGCAAATTCTATGATTTTGTCATTTTTTAGTGCTGCGTAATACTCCATGGTGTATAAATGCCACATTTTTTTTATCCATTCATCTATTGAAGGGCATCTGGGTTGGTTCCACAGTCTAGCAATTGTGAATTGTGCTGCTATGAACATCGATGTAGCAGTATCCCTGTAGTACGCTCTTTTAAGGTCTTCAGGGAAAAGTCCAAGAAGGGCAATAGCTGGGTCAAATGGTGGTTCCATTCCCAGCTTTCCCAGGAATCTCCATACTGCTTTCCAAATTGGCCGCACCAGTTTGCAGTCCCACCAGCAATGTACAAGAGTACCCTTTTCCCCACATCCTCTCCAGCACTTGTTGTTGTTTGACTTCATAATGGCTGCCAATCTTACTGGAGTGAGATGGTATCTTAGGGTGGTTTTGATTTGCATTTCTCTGACTGCTAGAGATGGTGAGCATTTTTTCATGTACTTGTTGATTGATTGTATGTCCTCCTCTGAGAAGTGTCTGTTACTATTTTAAAAAATGGAGACACATCAGTCTCTCAATAGGAGATGCAGTGGAAGGGAGGTGGGAAGGCCAGCATAGTCTTACACTGGAGTCACATTTTGTAAGATGAGAGCTGGTCATTGCTTCCTGCCTGAGAAAAGGGTTCTCAAAATTGAGGATCACCAGATCTTTGTCTAGGCATGCTCATTTGCTTTCTCCCAAGTTGACTCTTCCTGGTCATGTCTATGTTCTTGATACTTATTTTCCTGGAGGCACAGCCGGGCTCAAATTCTGAGGCTGTTCTGGAAAAGGCAGGGGGAATGCTCAACACCTCAGTTCTACCAGTCAGTGGTGTCTCAGTTTGCACTACCACAGAACTGGTGATTGCTGTGCCCAGGGGATGCTCCGTGGTTGGATGAGGCCACTTGCCATGGGACTTTCCTTAGCTGACCTGTTTAGAGCTCTGCTTCCCTCTCAGCTCCTGCCATCGTTAGTCCTCTATTCCTGGAGGTGGATATTACCTTTCAATTAAAACGACAACAAAAACCTTAGACCCATTTCTCTAAGATGTAACTGTGATGATTATTGATTTTTGACTGTATGATTACTAGAATGGGATTTCTGTGATTTATGAAAGTCATTTTTTTTTTTTGATACTGGGAATTGAACCCAGGGGCGCTTAACCACTGAGCCACATCCCCTGCCCCCTTTCACATTTTATTTAGACACAAGGTCTGGATGAGTTGCTTAGGTCCTCACTAAGTTGTTCAGGCTGGCTTTGAACTTGTGAATAGATTCCTGAATCGCTGGGTTTATAGACGTGCCCCACCTCACCCAGGTATGAAAATCACTTCTGAAAACCTCAAGAAAGTATGAAGTAGGTAGTGACTGCTTTAAGAATTGTACACGTTTCTGAGTAATAAGCACAAAATTTAATAGATGTCATATATTTTGAACTTAGTATAATGCTTAAGAATGTTTAGAAGAGTTAAATGTGTGTATGTGTGAAGAATTGTGACTAAAAGAATTTTAGGTATTTTCAGTATTTACATATGTAATCTGGGATTTAAATGTTTAAAGAACTGTAAAATGGCTTAATTAGGGGAACTTCTGAGAATATGCAAAAGAAGTGCTAATAAACCATTGGAGTCCAGATCAAATACATGGAGAATCAAAAATGAAAATCTATCACACTGAAGGAAAACATCTATGAAGAAAGAAAGTGGGAATGAGAAGAGAAAAACTCCTTAGGACTAAAGAAATAGAATGTATTTAGGTGATCATGTAATCACGTAGAACATAATACAATGATATAATCATATGATTGTATTATCTAGTATATACACATAGTTTGGTATACATTATAATATGTACTTTAATATCATAAGGAATATATTATAATAAATATGAGCCCTGAAAAAATGTAGTTCATCATTGTATATCACATTTACTTAGCAGGCCACTGGATACAAATATACCTTCATAATCAAGAAAACATAGTTTCCCATACAGTTAGCTATATCATTTCTCAGAAGTACTGGTATTTCAGTATAATTCAAAACGGGATGGTATTATTCACAATTTCCACGTGCAGAATTTTGACTTTGTTTATGCTTTTAAAAATCCATGAGTGTGTACAATTCAAAAGCTTGATCATTTGACTCAGATTCTGTATCTATTTTTTAAATTATTCTTTATATATATATATATATATATATATACCTTTATTTAATTTATTTATTTATATGTGGTGCTGAGGATCAAACCCAGCGCCTTGCATGTGCTAGGCAAGCACTCTACCAGTGAGCCACAACCTCAGCCCTCAGATTCTGTATCTAAGAAACATTTGGTATTCAATTATGCTAACAATAAACTTTATGAATATGCTAATAAAATGCATATATTTTACTAATAATAATTAGGATCGGAAAGAATAATGAGCATTATGACAGGTCAGATGAATTTCCACAAATGACATCTGGTCTTTAGTGTTAAGATGTGAATGCTTTATGATTAAGAAGCTCATGACAGCTAGTTAAAATATGTGTATCATGTTCATTTCCATTCCTTCATCTAAGCACTCCCACAAACTTAGATATCTGTGGTAGATGACATCTGTGGGAAGTAGGTTCAAACTGTCAGGACTTTTTCAGACACTCTGCTGACTGCTCCAGACTTGGAATAACCCTATAGCATCTGGATCCATTTTCTTGCTGTCCAATTCCTCTGTATTTGCTGACCATTCCTTTTTCTGATAATCTGTATTAAATTAGAGAATTAGACAAAGAGAAAAATACTTGACCTTCCCACAGATTCACTTCCTATCCTTCACTGAATTTCCAAGGTAGCAATAGAGACTCTTTCCATAGATCTCAAAGTAAATTGCAAAATTCTCAAGCTTTTAAGTCCCATTTCATTTTCATTCATTTTAATATAGAGTGCAGCGTGGAGTTCTTTAAGAAGAGGAAAGGGTATTGTGGAGCCAAATAAGCACTGCATGGGTGTTACGGGGGCGCTATGGTGCCCCAGAGGCTTGATTCAAAAGTATTGGCAGCTTAGCAAATGGATCCCATAGTACAATGGTTCAGATACATTTATTTTGAGAAATGGGAATGGATGAACTACTTTTCTTCTTGTTTATGTCTCTCCTATTTGGTCTAGTCACGAGATGGGAACACAGAACTCAAATATTCTACCTTGGTTAACTTCCTTACATGGGTGGGTTGCAGGCAGATTTAGAATGATTATAAAAGGAACCTTTAAACTTGATTTTTAAAAGTAAAATATAGTTTGTGCTTTAATATCTTTGTTCCATGCCTCTAACCCTACCCGCTATCAACCCACACTGTATCCCTGGTTCTGTCCTTGAACTTCATTCAATCCCTGCTTTCCATTCAAGCCCAGATTCACTCCTTGTCCTGCCCCCATCTCTTAGTGAGGTGCTGGTCACTCAGGGATGGATGAGGGATGGAGTGTGGGTTAGGGACAAAGTAGGGTGAAGGGCGAATTGAGGGTCTTTTAAAAGGTCATGGTTAGATAGATATTGCAAAAATTATTTATAATATTTAAAATGCTGGTTTGACAGTCCCTTCAATCAACTTGGCACTCTCAGAACATCTGTGTCAAAATATCCTGCCACTTCACTAGACAAAAATGTCGTCCTTTGACCATCAGTAATCTCAATGACTCTTTACCTAGAACATTGATGGGGGAGAGATTACTGGGGCTGTCAAAGATTGTTTTACAAATTTATCAACAGGGATGGAGAAGAGGAAGAGTTTTTGAAAGTTGTTACAGATTAATATGTATTCCTATATTTCTTTTTCTGCGTTTGGCCTTTTATCTCATTATCTCTCTTCTACATGGACTTCTGGAAATTCTGCCAGTGGTTCTTTCTTTGTTTTTAGTACCAGGGATTGGACCCAGGGGTACTTAACCACTGAGCCACATCTCCACCACCCCCCCCCCCCTTTTTAAATTTAAAGACAGGGTCTCACTGAATTACTTAGGGTCTTGCTAAATTGCTGAGGCTGGCTTTGAACTTAGGATCTTCCTGCTCTCTACCTCCCAAATTGCTGGGATTTACAGGCACATGCCACATGCCCAACTCTGCCAATAGTTTCTGACTCATCAAAGACACTATCTCTAAGGGCATTTGCACACACAAATTGGTTGGAAATTTTGTGTCACCAAGAGGCAGCTTTACACACTTTGGAGGCATGAATATAAATATATTGATTCCATGTCAAACAAAGATAAAATATGAGTTTGTGTGGGTGAGGAATGGGGTAGGTCATAGATCAAAGTCTCAAGAGGTAAAGGGACCCTGAGCGGTCCAAAAGCAGAGGCTTAAATTTGAGCTCAAATTCTTTTATAACATCTTCAACAAATGGTCAGACACAGCACGTGACCAGGAATGCCGCCCTCATATGGTATAATATTCCATTTCCAGTTGATTCTAATTCAAGCTTTTCCTTAATTAGAGCTGAAATCTGCCTTCCAGGTCCCTCTCCTTCTATTCCAAGTGTAATTCTCTGCAAACACAGACTGAGATTATCCCATCTTCCCCCGGACCACTTTTCAAATATTTCATGACAGACCTAACTAAGCTCTAACTTTTGATTTAAATGAAGTCTTACCTTTAAAGTGTGACACTGAGGGGTAGATCAGAAATGATAGAATCTTGGCATTGATCAATCAAATGCCACCGTGTGACTTTTCTCAAAATTTACCACCTTATCCATCACAGTACAGTGCTGCTTGAGATCAGGTGATTATTTACAAAATCCCTGATGTGTGCAGATTCTCAGGACTTAGAGTTGCATTTATAACCAAACATACTGGCAGATGAAAGGGTTTTCAAACAATAAACTAACCTTCAGGAGACATCCTGTGGGTCCAGATAAAATAAGGTTTTTGAAAGGTAGATTTTAAATATATTATTCTGATATCTTTTTTAAAACTCTATTTTATCTATTTATTTTTATGTGGTGCTGAGGATTGAACCCAGGGCCCTGCATGTACGAGGCGAGTGCTCTACCACTGAGCCATAACTCCAGCCTTTATTCTGAGGTCTTAAAATAATCTATAAACTGGCGAATACTTAAATGTGTATTATTTAAATATTTTTAGCTTAATCATAATTTTATACTAAGAGAATTGGAATATTTTCTTTTTTAATAGAAAACATTTAATTAAAATAGACTTCCACCTGGGCATATAGCAAACACCTGTAATCCCAGCAGTTCAGAAGGCTGAAGCAGGAGGATTGCAAGTTCAAAGCCAGCCTCAGCAACTTAGTGAGGACCCAAACAACTTAGTGACACCCTGCCTTAAAATAAAAAATAGAAGGGCTGGGGATGTGGCTCAGTTTTTAAGCACCTCTGGGTTCAATCCCCAGTACCAAAAATAAATGAATAAGTAAATAAATAAATACACAAATACACTTCCATTCTATGCTATAGATGTTTTTATCAATATTCTTTTCCTGAAATTTCTCTATTTTTTGCCTATTTTGTTATCTGAGTTAAAATTCTAAGGCTTTGCCTCCATCTCTTATGTTTTAATGCAGAGATTAAAGTAATCCTTTTTGAAATTATGATGACAGTAGGCCATGCTGAAATATTTATCAAACATATTCATAATCTCTTTATTATGTGACTCTTTTATCTAATAACTAAAAGTTGTTTTAGACAGAAAAGGATGGGATTAATTTTTCTTGTGAAGAAAAAATGAGAAGAAAAAATAAATAATTTATTACTGCACTGTGGGTTTTTAAACTTAGTAAAGAATAGCAATGAAAATAACTATAAGACAGTTGGAGAATTTCCATATTTTTAGATGGTGAACTGAAAATGTTTTCTTCTTAAGGATGAGTGAATTTCTTCTGTATATTGAACAGAAATTTTATATCTTGAAGAGTGGGGGATGTTTTTCAGAGTTGGATCTCTTGTAAGGTATAAAGTTCTTGAGAACATTTAACATCTGCATTCATTTATTGATCATTTCTTCATTATCATATCATTCTTCACTTATCATTTCTTTTATTTTAATTGGATGATAACATGTTTTTTATTTGTTCTTTTTAGTTATACATGGCAGTAGAATGTATTTTGGCAAATTATATATACATAGAGTATGACTTATTCTATTGAGGACCCTACTCTTGTGATTGAACAGGATGCAGAGTTACCCTGGTTTGTGTATTCAATTACAAGGCTAGGAAAGCTATGTCTGATTCATTCTACTATCTTTCCTATTCCCTTCCCACATCTCTTTCCTTCATTTCCCTTTGTCAAATAACATTATTTTATGATGCCACCTTTGTCACTGGATAGTTTTTAAAATATCTGTATAACTTATAATTTCCTTGGGGCAGGGTCTGTGTTGTTCCTGTTTGTATTATCTATAAAGCTTATAGACACTCAATGTAATTTCCAGTTCCTTGGACTCTTGATATTGCTACTGAGTACCATTTTCATGTTGCTAAAAATCTGTGCCCTAAATAATTTTCAAATATAGATTTGCATTACAATGCTAATTTATTTAATTTTCAAGGAGTTTGAAAATACATTTCAGAATTCTGTAGGGCCCTGCAAAAAAGAATGTGTTAGACATAGGGTGGTTTTTTTATTGGTGAACAATTAAACCATGGGGAGGAACAATGTTGAATACCAAAGCCATAAAATGTGACCAATGGGTCTCAGAGTATAGGCAGAGCATAATGTATTTTCTTCAGCTCCTAAGCTAAGTGAAAAAGAAATTTGAATTCATATCCCACCTATGATTTTATAAGCCTTGCAAAACCATTTTTCAATTTGGCATTATTAGCAGCTTGATTGGAAGCCACAGCGTCTGCCGACCAGATCTGATGAATTGAAAATCAGAACGAATGGGTTTTAAGGTAGCAACATATAAGCAGAGCCGCTTTACAGAAATAACACCAATAAATGACAGAGTTGCTATTCTAAAAAATACTTGGAAGCACTGAAATGGATTTATTCATGACAATGACAGTTATTTTTTTTTCTAATCTAGATTAATTGATAGAGAGCAGGTTTAAGGAAGTAGGAAAGTTTTAATTCAATGACATCAAATGACAAAAATCATTGAACTAGATCTTTATCATAATGGATATAATTTTAGGTTTTAAGTAATATAATGCAGGCTGCTCATGAAAGGATACTTTATTGGCAGCAGATATAACTCTGCAGGGGGCTAAAACAGTATAGAGCTGTACAATCCAAATGAGTATCGGCTGGAGAACAGCCTCAAATAGATTTATGCCACTCTGTAGGAATACAGAAAACACGAATTTTTCAAGAATGATTTGAAAACTCTGAATCAGTGGAAGTACTGATGGCTCCAAACATTGCTACAATGGATTTTCTACCTGAAATTCTGATGGCTCCTTAGTTATTTCCCAGCTATATCTTTTACCAAAGAGAAAAGAGGCTCTGTTCCATTTATGATGTAAAGGAAACAGTCAAATCAAAATTGTACACGTTAAAGAAATGTGTATGTGGGTGAGTAAGTAGATCATGAAATAATTTAGAAAAGTTGTTCCTGCGATTCTGAAACCTGAGGTGTGAAGTCCCATAGAAAGGACCATAAGATACAAGAATCCTGCTGTCCTGGGATTGACATGTTTGGGGAGCGGCGGTGGTGAGATGACAAAGAACTAATAATAAATTATATAGTGATTTATTTATTTATTTACTATTGGTTCTTTTTATCCATGATACCAGAATCCATTTTGATATAATTATAGAAACATGGGCTATATCTTATTTTAGTTAGGATCCCATTCTTACTGGGATTCACTGTGCTATTTTCATATATGTACATGGGAAAATCATGTCAGATTCATTCCACCATCCTTCCTTTTCTTATCCCCCACTTCTTTCCCTCCATTCCCCATTGTGTAACCCACTGAACTTCTATTCTTCCCCTGACCCCTTCCCACTTATTGTGGGTTAGCTCCCACATATCACAGAAAGCATTTTACCTTTGGCTTTTGGGGAGTGGCTTATTTCTCTTACCGTGATAGTCTCCAAATCCATTCATTCGCTGGCAAAAGTAAAAAAGTCATTCTTCTTTATGGATGAGTAATACTCCAATGTGTATGTGTATGACATTTCTTTATCCATTCATCTATTGAAGGGCACCTAGGTTGGTTCCATAACTTGACTCTTGTGAATTGAGCTGCTATAGACATTGATGTGGCTGTGTCACTGTAATATGCTGGTTTTAAATCCTTTGGATATATAATAAGGAGTGAGATAACTGGGTCAAATGTGGTTCCATTCCAAGTTTTCTGAGGAATCTCATACTGGTTTCTAGAGTGGTTGCACCAATTTGCAGTCCCACCAGCAATGTATGAGTGAACCTTTTCCCCCACATCCTCGTCAACATTTATCCTTATTTGTCTTCTTGATAATTGCCATTCTGACTGGAGTGAGATAGCATCTCAGTGTAGTTTTAATTTGCATTTCTTAATTGCTAGAAAAGTTGAACATTTTTTCATGTATTGTTGACCATTTGTATTTCTTTTTCTGTGAAGTGTCTGTTCAGTTTCTTTGCCCATTTATTGATTGGGTTATTTGTTTTTTTTTTGTTGTTGTTGTTGTTTGTTTGATGTTAAGGTTTTTGAGTTATATATATATATATATATATATATATATATATATATATATATGTTAGAAATTAATTCTCTATCTGAGGTGCAGGTGGCAAAGATTTTCTCCCTTTCTGGAGACTCTCTCTTCACACTCTTGATTGTTTCCTTTGTTGCGAGGAAGATTTTTAATTTGTTGCCATCCCACTTATTTATTATTGATTGTTACTTCTTGTGCTTGAGGAGTTGTGTTAAGGAAGTCAGTTCCTGAGCTGATATGTTGGAGTGTTGGGCATACATGTTCTTCTAGCATGTGCAGGGTTATGGAAATAGAAAAAGCAGTTATGAATTCATTTGGAAAAATAAGAGGCCCAGAATAACCAAAGCAGTCCTTAGCAAGAAAACCGAAGCAGGAGTCATCACAATACCAGACCTAACATCATACCATAGAGCTCTAGGGACAAAAACGGCATTGCATTGGCATCAAAAGAGGCAAGAAGACCAATGCAACAGAATAGACACACAGAAACAAACCCACGAAAATACAATGACCCCATAGTAGACTAAGGCATCAAAAAGCATAGATTGGAGAAAAGATAGTCTTTTCAACAAATGGTGCTGGGAAAACTGGAAATCCATATGTAGCAGAGTGAAATTTAACTGCTGTCTCCCACCCTGAGTTACCTAGTTATTTATAGGGGAAAAGTGAAATGACCAAGATTAAGGAGGGAAGACAGAGATCAAGGAGGGCGTCTGGAGGGCAGCAGGAGACTGTGCTGGTTGCTGTATTGAATGGAGTGGCCACAGAAGGCTGGACTGAGGCAGGGGTTGGGGTTCACTCTGGAGAACTGTAAGGTCAGAGTCAAGTGGATCAGAGGGAAAGAGGAGAGGGAAGGCAACAGGTAACAAAGCCACGGAGAGAAGGGGCCTGGCAGATCACATTTGGTTTGTCTCAAGACCCATTTAGTACCTTTGGCTTCCATTATGAGGAAGATCTTGAGCAGAGGATTTTAAGATTGAGAGCTCAGTCTCATTTTTTCAGTTAGTGCTGTGGGCTGAATTATGCCACCCCCATTCATTTGCTGAAATTTAAGCCTTCAATGTGACTGGGTTTGGAGATAAGACTTTTGGGAGGTAATTAATGTTAAATGAGGTCATAAGAGTGGGGTCTTAATAGAGTATGATTTTTTTTTTTGGTACTGTGGATTGAACTAACAGTCACTTGACTACTGAGCCACATCCTCAGCCCTATTTTGTATTTTATTTAGAGACAGGGTCTCACTGAGTTGCTTAGGGCATCTCTTTTGCTGAGGCTGGCTTTGAACATACAATCCTCCTGCCTCAGCCTCCCGGGCCACTGGAGATCCCAGTAGGATTTTTGATCTTATAAGAAGAGAACAAGTTCTCTCTTTTGTCTACCACCCATTTTTCTTTCTTCCTTTTTCTCTCCCTTCTCCTTTTTCTCATTCATTTTCTTCTTCCTCTTTCCCCCCTTTCAATTTTTTTCTTTTCCATTTCTTTTTCTCTTTTCACCTTTCTTTTCCTTTCTCTGCCTCTACCCCACCCTGTTATTATGTGAGGACACGAGAAGGTGACTGTCTGTAAGCCAGTAGGAGAGGACTCACTAGGAAACAAATTGGTCAGACTCCTTGAGCTCAGACTTCCTAGCCTCCAGAATTGTGAGACAAGAATCTTTTGGTGTTTAAGTCTCTTAGTTTAGGGAATCTCATTATGGCAGACCACATGCACAGTATTAAAAATCTAAAAACTGCAAATGGTAAAGCACAGTTCAGATTTTCTATACTGTGTATAGATTTTCTATACTGTATGTATATATATGTATGTGAGTGTGTATGTTTGTGTGTGTGTGTGTGTGTATGTGTGTGTGTGTGATGCCTGGGTTTTATGACTCTCCTTTGTATGTGTAGTGAGATGAAATCAATTGTTGTTTTTTTTTTTGAACTAAATGTTAGTTTATTTATTCTGCCTTCTAAAGTAGAATAGCTATTGGAAAATAAATCTTCATATGGCTTGTTTCAGTTTTTGGAGGGCATACAGGAACTTGTCAGGCACTTAATTCTGAAGCATTTTATTTTAAAAGACTGCAGGGAAGTCCGGGTTTCTTCTTTGTACTATATTTCAGCCATTATTGGTTAAGTGGGTTTTAATAGGCCATCCTGGAAGCATTTGTTGTATTATTTCTATGAAAAAATGCAATCTGATTCCTAAATCATTGACTTCCATGTGAGCTTTAGGAACACAATCCATTAGCACTCTGGAAATTGCCTATCCAATCGGCGACAAACAGGTAGATTTGGTAACAATCAACCTTCAGTAGACCGAATAGTTATCAGTGAGTTTTTCACATAGGACCGTCTTATTCATGCCTCTGAAATTCCTCCAGGGGTTTGGTTTACAATCTTTGGACGATTTCTTGATTGGATTTGAAATTCAGACTGCTTCAGAGATTTCGTCTGCAATTAAACAACCAGGGTAGGGCTCAATCCATACAAGTTAAGAATAGAGAAAGTTCCCCCTGTTTCCTCATCTGGTATGTTCCCTCTGTGAAGAAATTTCTGGTGGCTTTTCTCAAGAGGTATTGAGGTGGAGGTCTAACCTCCTAGGAGGTGGGTAACAACTTTTGGAATGAGCGTTCTAGCACTGCAGAGAAGAGATGTTGCAAAACTATAAGGAGCAGATATTCTGCAACTGGGCAGAGTATCTCACTTCTGCAAATGATCAGCTATGGGACTTCGAACAGTTTCCTTCTTCTCTTAAACCCAGTCGTTCACTTCAACATTAGAATTCTACCTACTTGATTTGAGCTGAATGAGGATCAAATAAAGTAATATTTGTAGTACCTGGTATTTACCAATACCTGCTACTTATTGGGTATGGTAGATGAATGGCAAAAATGACCATGATTTGATACTCTTTCCTGTATCCACGCCTTTTGAAATATGACTTTAGAGTTTCTCCTCTCAAGGGATATAATCTATTTTCTCATCCCTTGAATCTGAAATTTTGGACATCTGGCCAATGTGATATGGTGGCTCCAAGCTTCTACTTCAAGAGTCTTTACATTCTTCTCCTCTTCTCTTAGAACTGTGTGCCTGTATTGCAAATGAACTTGAGCTATATTGCTGAAGGATGAGAGAGCATGTGGAACAATCTGAATCGTCTCATCTGAGTCCACCCCAGATCCACTGGACTACTGGTAACTCATCAGTGATGGCAGATAGAGGGTGATGAACTTGACCCAGATCAGTAAAACTTCACAGCCCATCCGAAGACTTATGGGTTGACTGAGCCCAAATATAATACCACTGAACACCATCAAAAAAATCAATGTTGGTGTTCGTTATTATTATCCTTTTTTGAGGTACAATTGATATACCATAAGAGTATCTTTTAGTCAGATTTTTTGTTGCCAAGATCCAAGAACCTGACAAGAACAAATTAGAAAAGGAATAGTTTATTGGGGGGCTCACAGTTTCCAAGGTCTCAGTCCAGACAGTGGCTCCATTCCCTGGGGCTCAAGGTGAGGCTGGACATCATGGCGGTAGGGTATGGTGGAGGAAAGTGGATCAAGACATCACACCAGGAAGCAGAGAGAGACTAAGCTCAGCTCACCAAATATATATTCCAAAGGGATGCCCCCAGTGACTGAGCTCTTCCAGCCACACCCCACCTGCCTTCAGTTACCATTTGGTTAATCCCTATCAGGGGCTTAATTCATGGATTGGGTTAAGACCCTCATAAATCTACCTTTTCACCTCTAGGCCTTCTTGCATCTTCTCACATATGAACTTTTGGATGACACCTCAGATCCAAACCATAACAGTGTACGTATTTGAAATACATAATTTGATGAGTTTAATATCTGTGGTGATGAAGAGTTTGTATATACCAATTAAGCCATCACCACAATCAAGCTAACGTAGCCATCACTCCTCAAATTTTCCTGTGCCCCTTTCTAATTGCTTCCCACCATCCCACTTTCCCAACCCATGGCGTCTCTGACCTGATTTCTATTACTTTAGATCAGCATGTATTTTCTAGAATTACATATAAATGGAATCATATAGTTGGCATTCTTTGCTGTCTGTCCTTTGACTCAGCGTAAATATTTTAAAATTCATTCATGTTGTTCTGTGTAAACTGCTGAATAGTATTCCATCTTATGGACATACCAAAAATAGTTTTATTCGCTTATTAATAGACATTTGGGATGTTAGGTTCACTCAATATTATCATAAATAATATTTCCATTCTCTTTAAGTGAAATTTATGTTATAAATTATAAGTGTGTTTTAAAGTTGTACATTGAATAACATTCTCATAACAAATACCAGTTTTATTTTAATGACACTAACTCATTGTGAGTTTATACGGAAAAATAAGTCAACATGAATAATAAAGAAAATTTTGGATCCATGAAGACTAGCCTATCAACTCCGTATTCACAGAAAAAGAAATGACAATGTCTTTCAAGTGAATATTGAACTTTTAAACTATACTCCTAATAAAATTGAAGCAAAAATTAAAATGTTTTTATGCATCAGTTCTCATCAGTGACACTGGTCAAAACTGAAATTTTGAAAAAAAGGAAGAAGCGACAGAGATCAAGGAAGTGAAGAAAACGGAGGAACAAATTTGTAACTACTGCCCAGGCAGCACATTCAGCAACCCATTCCATTTTCTAAAATTCACTTACCTGTGGCCAGAAATTCCAACCCTCAGACCTGCCACATTTACGACACACAGTTTCTTGCATATGTTTTCAGAAATATCCCATGCATGTACTTGCAAATACAAAAATCACTCTTCTTTGCCTTTTATTTATTTATTTTATAATGTATCTTTGCACAAGGCTCTGGTCAATTCCCAGTACTGCAAAAACAAACAAAATGAACTAAACAACAACAATAAATATATCTTGCAGATCTTTCCTGTTTATATTTTTCTTTCCTTTTTTTTTTTTTTTCTGTGCTGCTGGGCAGTGAACCCAGGAACTTGCGCATGCCAGGTAAGCTCTCTATCACTGAGCTACCTCCGGTTCCAGATCTTTCCTTTTTAATTGCTTCCTACTTTCTGTTGTAAGATTTGGCCACATATGTTAAGGTTGACCAAGTATGTCCTGGAGACTGAGATCTATCCTGTGCCCCATTGGCGTGAAGCTGTGAGAGCCAGGAGGAGGAATATATATTTAATTATTTCACACAAGAAATGGATGGGATGAGGTCTACCTCTTTTTTGCAATTGGTTCTCCACTAGAAAGTCCACTTTTTGTTGGTAACCTGCTTCTATGTTCCACAGAATGCCTCTTATCAATAGGTAATTTTTTTTTCTATCCCCCTTGGTACAACCAACACCATAGTGATTTTTTTTTTCAAGTGGCACGGATTGAACCCAGAGCCTCTCACATGCCACTGAGCTACATGCCCAGTCCAGCCTTGAGGTATTTTTAATGCTGAGTGACACAGATTAACATGGGGTATCTTTGCCAACAGGGTCTGAGTTATTTTCTGGCCTTAACAGGCTACAGTCTGGCCACATACCATCTTATTTAGTATTCTCAGACTTCCTGCTAGCCTCTGAAGCCGTTTCACAGGTCTAAGATCAATTGCCTAAGTTTCAGAGCTGCCCTTAACTTTGGCAGTGGCACAGGAAATTGTGCCTGCACCGACACATGTCTCTCCATATGTCTCAAACAGAAAAATTAATAAAAGGAGAGGGGTGCGGAAAAAGCCTGACACATGCAACATGGGCGCCTTGGAAAGGAAACTGCATTTATTGGCAAGGAGATGAAGACAAGGAGGAAAGCAGGGCTACCATCTGTATCTCCTTTCTGAAGTGAAGCTGGAGAGAGCTCCCCGACGCTGCCGGACAGAAGAGTCAAGGCCCTGGAGGAAGAAGGCTTCCAGTACTTGGGAAATTGCAGTTAAATTCAATGTCAAAATACTTTCCCCTGAATTGCCTGGCTGCCCTGCTTTAATTGGTGTCACTGAATCTCCCTCCTTTTCTTGACACAGCTGGTCCCCTTTCTGCTTCAGGGAAGAGTGCTCGCCAGCCTCTACCTGTTTTGTTTGTGGCATGTGTAACGTTAAAAAAATTGTGCTAGAATAGCTAACATGACATTTATCATTTGAGCCATTTTAAGGGTACAGTTCAGTGGTGTTAAGTACATTCACATTTGTTATGGTTTGGATGTGAGGTGTCCCCGAAAAGCTCATGTGTGGTTAGGGAGCCTTAAACTAATCAGTGAATTAATCCCTTAACAGGATTAACTGAGTGGTAACTGGAGGCAGGTGGGTGTGGCTGGAGGCAGGTGTGTGTGGCTGGAGGAGGGGGCATTGGGGGCGTGGCTTTGGGGTCTCTATTTGTCTCTGGAGAGTGGAGTCTCTCTCTGCTTCCTGATCACCATGTGAGCTGCTTCCCTCCACCACATTCTTCCTCCATGATGTCCTGCCTCCCCTCCAGCCCTGTTGAATGGAGCCTGCTGTCTACGGACTGAGACCTCTGAATCTGTGAGCCCCTAAATAAACCTTTCCTCCTATACAGGTGTTTTGGTCAGGTCTTTTAGTTACAGCCGCAAAAAAGGTGACTAAAACAACATTGTTACACAACTGTCACCAACAGTCATCTCTAGGACATTGCTCATCTTATAAAACTGAAAATCTATGCCCTTTAAAAAATACCTCCCAATTCCTCTCTCTCTCCTCATGTCCTAGTAACCACTACTCTATTTTAAAACTCTCTCTCTCTAAATTTGGCTATTGTATGTAAGTAATTCATTCAGGCAGAATCGTTTGAGTTTTTTATTTTTGTGATAGTCTTATTTCACTTATGGTAGTATCTGTGTACTATGTCTTACAATTCTCTTCCTTTTTAATGATGAATGACATTCTGTTGCATGTATTCATGACACTTTGTTCATTCATCTGTTGATGGGCATTTGGGTTGTTTCAGTCTTTTGGTGATTGTAAATGATGTTGTCATGAACATTGATATACAGGTAACTGAGTTCCTGCTTTCAATTCTTTGGGGGTATATACCTAGAAGTAGAATTGCTGGATCGTCCAGTAATGTGGTGCTTAATATTTAAAGAACTATCATACTATTTTCCACAGTTGCTGTACAATTTTATGTTCCCATCAGCAATGTACAATTTCTCCATATCTTTGCATGGAACATGTAACTTTTGATAATCACTGAAAAATACCTATTTCTTTGTTTGATAGTGTGATACTTAGAGAACTAATAATTCTAGGGAACTAGCTATTCTTCCAAGTCCTTAGTTCAAAAATAGAAAAAATATATATATATATCTCCTATTAAATATATAATGCATGGTATATGCATACATTGTATATGTAACATATACAACTATATATAAATATATAATACTCGTCAAATATATATTCAAAAATACATCAGATAATGTATATATCTATCAAAGGACTGATGCATGAATATTTAAAATACACTCTCCTCCCCACACTTTTACTTCATTCCTTTCCTTCTTTGGACATTACTCCATCTCTGTGCTTATTTTGAGCATCCAAACCCCATATAACAGCAATAAATAGTTCAATTTCAGCCTCCAGGCTCCTGAGAGAAATGTCAGGGCATTTTGTTCTGTGCCTAATGGAGGACCCTTTACAATGTGGATTCTACTTGGCAGTTACTCGTTTTGTCAAAGGCAAATGAAGAAATATGCCATTGTTCCCAGGCAAGATCAAATTTTCAAACCTGGTGGCAGATAGATTGCAATGAGACCTATAGCCAGGATAGAGAGAGAGGACGTGCCTTGACAGGAGGGCCATGATGCCAACTGGCATCTGGCAAGTTACATCACAACAAAGTCAGACTTCCTTAAATACCAATTGACAGACATTCTGTGCTAAGAAATCAGGACATTTCTGCCATCATAATAAATTCCATAACAATGGAAATTGGAGTGGGTCAGTCACAGCCTGTGACATGGGAGGAGGAGCAGCAGGACACAAGCAAAACCAATAACAACAATAATAAAAGAGATCATCTATTGAACCCTAATTATGTGCAAAGTACTTAATAATAACTATTATTTTGTACCCTGTTATTAGGTACCAGATGCTGATGATAATGTAGACCCTTTGAATGTATAATCTTGTTTAATCATTACCATGCAACTATCATATCAACTAGGTTCACCTAAGTTGTGCAACAGTAATAAATAACTCCCAAATCCCAGTGGTTGAGTGTATTAGGTGCTTATGTCTTGCTGACATAAAGACTGTTATGATGGAGGTCCCCGATAACTCTGGAGGGCAACTCCACTCTGTATTTCAGCTCAGAAATTCTAGCTGCTTCTATTGTATTACATTTCTGTATCAACACACCTTGCCATGATCCATTAAACCTAGGAAGAAAGATGTGGAATATCAAATACCTGTGACTAAATGTATCCACCTGGAAGGGACAGGTGTCAAAGCTGCTGACATCTTATTGACTAGAACAAGTCACATGGGCAGGACTAACTATGAGAGGGTAGGGAAATGCAATCCTTTGGAAAGCCCAGAAGGAAAGGGACCAGATCTTGGAGACTATGCATGCATGCCTCATTGGTAAGTACCACTATTATCTTCATTTATAGATAATAAAACCAACACAGAGGGATTAAGAACACTCATCCAAGGCCACTCTGCTGCTCAGGTGGCTGGGTTTAGATGAAGGTGTGTCTAACTGCTCAGTCCGGGCTTTTCACCACACAAATGTTTGCCTCCCCCAAAGAAACCACATTGAGCTAAAGTAGACACAGTTTTCTTCATCAGCGTTCGTTGAGTATTTTCAACAATGTCTGAAAATGAGAATTAGAATTTAATATCATAATCCACTGAACCACACTGTGTGAAAATTAGAGTATTCAGGAGGAGAGGTGAAAGAGTGAGATTATGCTTAATTGTGTTGAATTGCAGAGTAAAGTGTGTGGTTCTCTTTCCTGAAGATGACTATCTCATCCTTAGCTAATCCCAAGGCCCTAGTTGATGGGAACAAACACCCTGAACGGAATGCTGTCCTGGATAAACCCAGTTTAGTACGAACACACACACATTTTCACCAAGGACGGTTGAAATGTTACGCAGGAGGAAGGAAATAATTGATATTCAGAGCAAACACTGACCGTATCATCTGTGGGGTTAAAAATGCCTTTGTGTTTAATAAACAACCTTGATTGGCCCGTGTTGCCATAGGAGACTAAGGCCCCAGGGTTTAGATCAGCCCTGTCCAGTAGAAACCAGATGTGAGTCACATATTTGAATGTAAGGAGCAGCTGCCATAGAAAGGCTGGGACATGCTGGGACTCACTAAGTTGCTGGCCATAAGGAACAACAGCCATAGGCATGCTTAGTCATGTCTGGCTGCAACTGATAAGGAGCTCTAAGGGGCACTAGCCACAGGCACACTTAACAATGACTGGTTACAATCCATAGGGAGCATAGCTCCGTGAACATGCGCCAAGAACATGCCCTTTTGCAATTATATCATCTCACAGGATATAACCAATGGACGTTGACTTTCACTGGGTGAAACTAATCACCAACATACACCACCAACTTGGAACTATTTTTAAATCTCTTGTCCTGCCACATCAATGATGCTGCTCCAAAGACATCAGGGAGCCTGGCCACCTTGCTGTCCATGCCCAGGTTGACTCCACCATTCCTAATGTCAAACTTCTGGCTGGAGAGAACTGCCCTTTGGCTAAGAGAAGTTGCATGGCATCCAAGGTATTTTGGGGCTTGTGGTTGCCCTAGGATTGTGTGATTTGCTCGTGGTGTTAATTAGTGTGCATTAAATGCTAGGTGGGGTGCTCCAGCACACCCAACACTTTTTGCATTCATTGTTATGTGTGATGATTGGTGTGATTGAATATATGCTTGCATTTAAAGACAATCTGCCTTGGAGTAATTATTGATAAATGCTGCTTGCAACATTGAATTTTCTGCTTAGTCACATTAGAAATTAGTTTAAAAGGAAAGTGAGATGAATCTTAATAATATTTCTTATTTAATCCAATCTATTATTATCTTTTAAACCCAATATGCTGTCATTCAACATTCCATGGATTGTAGTTTCAGAATATAATCAATATAAAATTATTCATATTATGTATTATTACTTATCAATTTTTTTTAAAAGAAAACCTGTTTCAAATTCTGGTGTGTATTTTACACTTACGACATATCTCAGTTTGGATTAGTTACATTTCAGGTGCTCAGTAGATGGCCACTGAACTGAACATGGCAAGTCTACATTGAGAGGAAGGCAGAGGAGGAAAGGGTGAACTGTTTTGTATGAAAAAATGTAAGAATCATGAGTTTCCTGGAAGGTAGGGCAGGGTCAGCAGGAACAGCCAGGGAGAGCAGTGCGGGATTCTGGAAAGGGAGCCTGTGGGGAGATTGGTGGCTTGGGAAGAGGGGAGATGTCCTGTAATTCATCATAGTATAATATGGAGTAAAGAAAGCAGGCTCAAGATGAGAAACACAATTCAGTCCAAAAAGTTCAGGGTCCTGAAAATAAGTGTGGGGATGAGATAGGGATTTAGGATAAACTAAGAGAGAGAAAGCGGGAGAGAGAGATACACTAAGTCTTAAAAGAGAAACTCCCACGAACCATTCAGATACAGAAAGCACAGCTATAAATCTTGAGTGACAGGCTCTTGGCCCATGCCCTTGTAAAATAAGAGAAATTTGAAAGATCAGGGAAAGATGGTGTGAAATTGTGCAACTTCACTTTGACTCCACCTCCAATCTGGCCCCTAACTACAGCCCTTTGAGAAATACTAGACTCCCAGTCCAAGGTATAGCTCCTCACTCCCTTGACTGTGTATCTACTTCCTAACTAAATCTCTATCTATGCCTCTGTCTGGCCCTGGTTGAAATTCTTTTCTGTTACATACATCCATTCCCTGGATGCTTCTCGAGAGACTTCTCTTCTCCCATGCAGAAAGGGCACTGGGATTCTGGTGCCTGCAATGGGGGCTTGAATTGTTTAAGGTTAAAGGTTAAAAGATAGGGAAATACCTGGTAGCCAGATTACCTCTAGAGAGAGGGCATCTATGTTAAATAGAAGAGCTACAATATTAACACAATGAAATCTTTGCTATTCTTATATGATACTTTGCCCAGTGGTAGGTCACAAGAGGATTAAAATTGACCCACTCTGCAAAGACGGTAGGTCTTATGAGAAAGATAGAATTGATACTGGTGTTGAGAAGCAGGTTCGACTCCTGTTCGCTGGGTGTTGAAGACTGGACACCTGAGAAAGAGGCAAGAGCAAAAACTTTTATTTAAAGGATGGGAGAGGGAGAGGGAGAGGGAGAGGGAGAGGGAAGGGAGAGATGCTCTTCACAGAACAGGGGGTCCACGTTGGTGCCCGTGGGGGTGAGGGGTGTCCTGCACCTTTTATAGATTTTAGATTTCCTTTGTTCTCATGCCCCTTCCCTCTCAACCTGCCTAAGTGACCCAACAGGTAAAGTGATCTAAGGGTTGGAAGGAAGCTGGCCAGGGGTACAGACAGGGAGGGAGTCATCCAGGGGGTACTCATTAACTCCTTGCTGGGAGGAACAATTGCCTGGAGGCTGATAACCTTGGCAACAGGTTGGAGGAGGGGTAGTGTCCTCAAGTTAATGTTTTTATCTCCTTTGACTCACCCCCCCCCCCCCCCCCCCCCCGTCTTCCTGCCCAATTGGTCATTACCTACACTGACTATCCTTTTGTTCCTTAAACTGGAAATAAAATCCTGTATCTGTTAAGACTACTTAAATATATTGTAATATAACTTAACAGCTCATCGTGCAACTGTTTAACAAAGTGTGCCATTTTATTTCACAATCAGACAATTGAGTAAACTCAACTGTTTGAACAACTCAAAGATCATTTGCAATATTTTTCCTACCCTAACCATTTATTTTCCCTTTAAACTTTTGATCACTTTTTTAAAGTATATTTTTTTAGTTGTTGATGGACCTTGATTTTATTTATTTGTATGTGGTGCTGAGAATCGAACCCAGTGCCTCACACATGCTAGGCAAGTGCTCTAACCTGAGCCATAACCCCAGCCCTTCCTTGATCACTTTTTATTTGGGGATTTTACAAATTTTTCCTGGGAGACCTTAACTTTGACATTTATGTCCTCTTCCCCCAAATTCACAGAGGTGCTTTGGAGGAATCAAAATCCTGATTAAGGGCTGGGGTGGTGGCTCAGTGGTAGAGTGCTTACCTAGCAGGTGTGAGGCCCTGGGTTCGATTCTCAGCACCACATATAAATAAATAAAATAAAAGTCCATTACCAAATTAAAAAAAATATTGAAAACAAAAATCTGTATTAAGAAAAAGTCAATGGGCTGGGGTTGTAGATCAGTGGCAGGGCACTTGCCTGGCATGTGTGAGGGACTGGGTTTGATCCTTAGCACTACATAAACAAAATAAAGGCATGCTGTCCATCTACAACTACAAAAAGAATTTAAAAAAAAAGAAAGAAAGAAAAGAAAAAAAAAAGTCAACACAGCTTATTAGGAAATGAAGGATGAAAGAGCCCTCGAGTTTGATGAAGTGGGTCACCCTTTGTTTTTGTGGGGTGGCTGACTAGGGTGTCCTTGAGAAGGGTAACCACCATGAAAGAAGGAAGCAAGCAACGAGAAAAGATGAGGGGGGTCCATCATGATGAGAGGAAAACTTAAAAAGAACAACTTATTTCCCAGTGAAATCAAACCAACAGGCTCATTTGTTGGATAAGAAACATCCAGAGAAAGGATGTTAATAAATAGTCGTAGTTATCCTGCTTTGAGGTTTGCATTACATTTTTGTTCACGTATAAGTACATTTTATGCGGTTTCACCTGCCAGATTTTGGTATGGAGGATCAAAGTGCCCCGAGACTGACTTTTCTTTTCTATGAAAAAAAGAAAATTCTGGAGCCTCGAAAATTACTTGCATTAAAAAGAGAGAGAGAGAGAGAGAGAGAGAGAGAGCGAATGGAGGGCATGAACCTGGATGATTGGCAGAACAGGAAGGTAAGTCTTTGGTGGGTACATTTACTGCGAACCTGGGGACAAATTCTCGAAGGTGGAATGGGTGGCTTATTGTTCTTTTTGCTAAAATTCTTTCTTCCAGCTGAAAGATCATGACGAAAAGCCAGCTTTTTTTTTTTTTTTTTTTGCCTGTTGTTGGTCCCTTCAGTTAATTTTAGCTTGATTTTAAAGACCTATTTTCATGAAAGTTTTTTTTATTTTTTATTTATTTTTAAAAAATTGAATCTCTTTCCTATACTCAGATGGTCTTCTGCAAAGACCCAGAGACAGAGAGCCAGGAAGAAAGGACTCAAATGCTTGAGGCCTGACCATGTCCCTGAGGCCAGATATATTATCCTTTTGGGTTGACTTATGAACTTCTATAAGGAAGAATGAAGGAAA
The DNA here is from genome assembly GCF_021218885.2 of Marmota monax. Classification (NCBI taxonomy): domain Eukaryota; kingdom Metazoa; phylum Chordata; class Mammalia; order Rodentia; family Sciuridae; genus Marmota; species Marmota monax. The sequence goes on along the minus strand of NW_026693008.1, from coordinate 7,378,450 downwards.
ATCTGTTCACCTTTTATCTTAATAAAATATCACACCAGAAGGAAAGAAAGCTCCAGAGAGAAACAGAAAGATCACAGTGCTTTGTTTCGACCAACAAAAGTCATGCTCAAAAAATAGAAAAAAAGAAATTTTGGGAGGCACGTCGTGCCCACTAGGCATTTTGTTGTAATTAGGGAAGAGTCAGACAAGGCCACTGGAGTGAACAAAGCTACACATATATTGGCTTCCCTCTTTGATAAATTTTATTTTATTTTTTTTCCAAAATGGGTTTGGTGTGTGTGTGCGTACGTGTATGGGATCATACTAGTGATCAGACAATGAAAGATTCAAACTAACCGTTAAACAGATGATGAAATTGACCTCAAAAGATAGAAAATAAAAAGTCCTAGAAAATGACAAATGAGAGCTTATTTCTCAGAAGAAACATGTTTGTTCAGAACAGCCAAAAGGGCTTTGCGAGCTACGTTTGAGGCACAAAGAAGGCCTGGCCCAGCTTGGGGCAGACAATGTCATGCTACACAAATAAAGAGGAAAAGGGCCTGCTGCCCAACTTTGATTTTTGCTTTTCTGTTTCCAAAGGGGAATGAGATTTAAGCAAGATGGATAAACTAAAAATCAGTGAAGAAGAATTAAAGTTTGAGAGAAATTTTGAGAAGAGCTGTTGGGCCCTGGCAAGAGACCAGATCCTGGGCTCCTCCATTATGGTCCCGTGAAAGAAAGTCATGGAGTGGGGGTGGGGGTGTGTGTGTTTCTAGAACCCTGGGGAGGAACAAACATCTCAGCTTTCAAAAAAGAAAAGGATGAAAGAAACACCAGGCTAATAAGCTTGACCTTGATCTGAAATAATTTAAAAAAATACTCTTTGTGAATAACTAGGAAAACAAAAATGGTAATGTCTCACTCTTAGCTTAGGTTTCTCAAGTCAGGCCTTATTATTATTATTATTATTATTATTATTATTATTATTGATTATTCACTAGACCAGTGGAGACTCAGGGAATACCATAGACAGTGTAAAATGTCATCATTTATGGTTCCATATGGACAGTCACCTCTTCAGAAAAGCAACCCCTTCCTTAGCACCTGGTCTACAGCAGTTACCTAGGTAGTGCCCATAAAAGTCTACCTTATTTTATTCATAACATGAACCAGTATCTAAAATTACATTGCAATGCCTTTATTTGTGTGTAATCTGGCCTCTCTTTCCCACTAGAATGCAAACTCCATGGAGTTGAGAATCAAAAGTGTCTTGGCCTTCTCTGTATTCCTACTTATCTTAAACAGTGCTGTCAACAGCAAGCATTGAATAAATGCCTATTCGGTGAATGAATGTTGCGTTTTTCTAGTGTAAGTACTTTATCAAATATAAATGTGGGGTATGGTTTTTATTTCATCAAGGCATTTTGATACCGGTGATGAAAATCAATCAGAAGGTCAAGTTCCGTTTCCCCAGATGTGAAGATTGAACACCTGAGAAATGTGGAGGTAGGTGTAGAAAAAAGTTGTATTTAAAGGGTAAAACAGAGACTTCTGCAAAGGGAAGGGGGCGCAGAGCTGGGTGTACGAGGAGGTGGGGTGTCCTGCCCCTATTCTCTCTGTATCTTGCCTAAGTGATCAGAGGCCAAAAAGTGGGGAAGAAGCCTTGCACCCCAGGTGGGAAGAAAAGAGCCACCCAGGAGGTATTTATTAACAACTGCCACAACTCCTTTCAGGGAGGAACAATTCCCTGGAGGCCGGTAGCCTTGGTAACAGGTTGGAGGAAGAGGAGGAGGAAAAGGAGGAAGGGCTTTGGAGATATTAGCATTTGATTTCCATTCCTTTGGAAGCCCCCCCCATCTCCCAGATCAGACTCAATTATTTATTATTTACAGGGACTGTCCTTTTTGTCCCCCAGCCTCAATTTGACCAAACTTGTCTATTATTTTTCATAATCAGAATCGTCAATTATTTCAGTGACCACATGAAGCATATCCAATGGATGTCACAAATAAAGGACACATGCTAAACCCAGAGGAATGCTCTGTTCCATCAAATTAACCTTCATTTGCTCTCTATTTATTGGTGCATTATAATTACCTATACTGGTGGGATTTGTTTTTACATTTTCATCCATGCACACAGTATAACAATATATTTGGCCAATTTTGTTCCCCAGTACCTGTAGTCATTCTTGTTCTTAAACTTCTGTATCACACTACTTGGACTTTTATTTAATATTTATGTCATTCTGCATTTTTTTCAGTATTATTTCATTTATATTTTTGAAGTGGTTCGAAATTCAAAAGTTAGGTATACATTGTACAGCCTTCTTCCCGCTACCATTTTGCACCAATTGCCCATGTCCCCAACCCATTAGGAAACCAATGCTATCAATTTCTTTTTATCCCTCCCAAAGTATTGTAGTATATTCAAGAACACGTCTCATGTTATATATGTTAAAATCGATCGTCTGTCTTCTTCCCTCTGTTTTACCCAAATGGTAGCATATGGGTAATATGCTATTCTGTGTTTTTGTTTTCCTCCAAATATTTTAGAGAACCCTTATATTATAGCACTTCAATGATGGGCTCAGGTTTTCCCTTTATTTTACTATTAAAAAACAATTCTGTAGAGAATAACTTTGTTATGCCATTTCATCCCTAGGCAAATATGCTCATATGTTTACAGAAAAAAAAAAATTCCCAGAAGTGGGATGGCTAAGTCAAAGAGATGCGCAATTCTGATTTTGATAGATGTTACTAAATTTCTCTCTAAAAAGGTTGATACCAATTTAAACTCTCACTACTCTCCTACATTCTTGCCAGTAGGGTCAACGTAGTTTCTCTGAATGAAATCTCTTATTATGATTGAGGTTGAACTTTTTTTTTCTGTATTGAAGAGCCTTTTGCATTTTCTTAACTTGCCTGTTTATGATGTTGATCTCTTCTCTATTGGATTACTACATCTACTTATTTATTTTTCACGGTTCTTTCTTTATAGTTTTGGCATTTATTTAGTGATATGGGTTGCTTATATTGTGCAAGTAGACTTTTAAACTTTTCTTTGCGTAACTTCTGCTCTTTACTATTCTAAGTTTGTTCTTTTAAGTGTGTTATCTTTTCTGTATTATTGTGGAGAGTGTTAAAATTGGGTTTTCTACACCTGAATTACACTCGACTGCATGAGCTGGAGTTTGGCCAGCTATAGCTCTCAGGCCCATCACCTGTTTTTTTTGTAAATAAAATCTTATTGGAATGCAGCCATGCGGATTTGTTTATATATTACTTACGGCTGCTTCTGCCCTGACAGAGATGCATGGCCCACAAAACCTAGAATATTTACTATCTTGCATCTAGAAACAAATTGGCTGACCCCTCTTGTAATCTCCTTCTTTGAGGGTTTATTCAATTCTTTAAGGATGTGACTCTTGGCAAATAGGACAGTCAATGCTCTGAAGAGGACATGGTTTGTTAATTTCAATACTGAGAGTTGAAAGCATTTGTTGACCATTTGATATGAAACACCTCATTAGGACTCTCCCCTAAATGAGAATGGCTTTCGCTTCACAAAATTCTATTGAGCATCTACTATAGGCCTGGCACTAGGTGCCGTGGATCTAGCAATTAACGAACTCCATAAAAATGTCTGTCTTCAGAAAAGCCACTGAACGTTTCTTGCTGATTCTGTTTTCATGTGAAAACAATTTACAATTTCATCGAAGATTAGATTGTTTGTATAATCAATGTTAATATGTAATTATTGTGTGCACATTTTGGTTAAATATGATAACTTTTAAACGTTCAGATTCATGTCATTTATTTGTGTACTCTGCTCATGAAGGTAGCCCCAGATCACACGTAGTTCTTGAGCACTTGAAATGTGTCTAGTCTGAATTGAGATGTTCCTTTAGTGTAGAGCACACCAGTTTTCAAAGAATTATTATTAGAACACAACGTAAGATATCTCTTTAATAATTTTGCATGGATTTTATGTTGAAGTATTATTTTGTATATATTGAGTTACATGAAACACTAGTAAAATCAATTCCAGCTCTTTTGATTTTGTACTTATGTGGCCTTAAGAAAATTTAAAAATGACTTATCTAGCTCCCATTTTATTTCTATTGGAAAGTAGTCTTCACATTATCTCCCTTTAAGCTTAGCTGGGGTTTATCAAATACAGATTTTTAGTAGATAGGAGCACTGGGGTAAGGAAAGTCTCAAACATTTATTGCTGGGTCATAGAATCCTTCATATGGAAGGTAGAAGATGTGAGTTTCCATGGGGACAGGAATGACCTAGTGTTTCCCGAGTCCCCTTGACCATGAGCCTCCTTGGAACATCCTTTCCTCCTCACTGATCCAAGTGGCACGATTCTGTTTCTCTTAGAACCAGGAATAAAGGACCGAGAGCAGAATAGGCTGTAGTTCACAAGGTCAAATCTTCAGTTTGCTTTTTTAGATTTTTTTTCTTGCTTTTCTCAATAAAAATCTGTTGATTGTTTTAAAGTAAATCCTATTTTAAAATGTAGCACACCAAATCTTGAAAAGTGTGGTTGATTAAAAAAAAAAATATATTGACTGGATTGACCAGAATGGTTTTCAAAATAGGTAGTTGTGTAACACGGAATGTGGTTGGGTGAGTTCTTTGTCTTGTGAATTTGAAGAATGAGATCCACAGACACTAGGGTGAGAGTGAAATAAGGATTTATTAGAGTGATAGAAGAAAGTAGATCACTTGAAAAGGGAGGGGTCCCAAGAGAGATTGCCCATGAATATCTGTTATCTAAGGTTTTGTTTTGTTTTTAAGCAAAGTATACCTTTATTATCTATCTATCTGCTTATTTGTTTGTTCTAATTAGTTATACGTGACAGGAGAATGCATTTTGACACATCATACATAGACGGAGTATAACTTCTCATTCATCTGGTTGTACATGGTGTAGAGTTACACAGAGTTACACAGGTCATATAATCATATATTCACATAGAGTAATAATGTGTGATTCATTCTATGATCGTTCCTACCCCCATACCTTTTCCCCTTCCTTCACTACCCTCTGTGTAGTTAAAAATACAACTATTCTTCCCCCACACCACACCCCATTGTGAATTAGCATCCACATATCAGAGAGAACATTTGGCCTTCCATTTATCAGCAAATGCCATGATTTCATTCTTTAAGGCTGAGTAATATTCCAATTGTGTATATATAACACATTTTCTTTATGTATTCATCTGTTGAAGGGTACCTAAGTTGGTTTCATAGCTTAGCTATTGTGAATTGAGCTGCCATAAACATTAATGTGGCTGTGTTACTGTTTTTATGGGTTTCCTCTGTCCCTTTGTTTGATTGGTATGATGACATGTAAATACAGGATTCAGAAAGAGGTCGGTCAACTATGTTTCATGTTCTTCGACAAATTGGGAGAAAATTGATCTCTAAGCTTTTCAGTACAAGAGTGGGGCGAGAGTTTGTTGGCACAAGAGGAAGTGTTTTAGAGAAGATTTTGGGGTTGGCCATTGCTAGGGGTGATTAAGGTAGAGCCACTGTGGTTGAAGCTGTCAGGGGCAGGGACCAGATGCTCTCCAGACTAGGATGGCATTGTCTCATTCTCTCCTTCCCTTCTCCTCCAAGGTCCTTGTCCTGTCTCTGCCTATGGGTGGCCTACCTTTCTGTCCGGTTGTAGATAGGCTTTTTCACTTGGACGGTAGTAAGAGAGAGAAATCCAGTGAGGAATGGTGCAGAGTTATTAGTTGATAATAATAATGATACTAAATAATCAATTAATAATGAATTATACTCAATAATTATTAATTAATTAATGTTAATTAATTAAATAATGGTACCAGGGATTGAACCCAGGGGCACTTAACCACTGAGCCACATCCCCAGCCCTTTTGGTATTTTATTTAGAGACAGGGTCTCACTAAGTTGCTGAGACTGGCTTTGAACTCACAATCCTCCTGCCTCAGCCTTCCGAGCCTCTGGGATTACAGGTGTGTGCACCACCGTGCCTGGTGATAAGTCACATTTTTGACAGAATATACCATTTAAAGAACCTGTATTCTGAGAAACGATAAATCCCAGAAAAACAATTGAACTGGGAGTTACTCCAGAGATAAGTTACCATTTATTATGTTCAGAAGTCCTTGTTATAAAGGTAACCAGGTGACATCTGGGTGTCTGCTACAGTGTCATATGCCTCAAATGAGTTGTTTTCCACCTCCCCAGAGTGTCTACTCCAGAGACCCCAATTCCATGCCTTCAGATCAACAGAATCACAGCTCTGGGTTTCTCATAACTCTGCTTGATTCTCAGACTTTTATGCCAACATTCTCTCCAGCATTAAACCCACTAGTTATATGTTCCAGGGACAAGCTACAGCATTGGCTTTCTGGTGTAGTCTACGTGGATTTTTTTTTTTGTTGTTGTTAACACAGCTTCTGGCAGAAACTAGAGTAGAAACTCTCCATCCTAATGATTCACCTGCGGTAGCCACTCCCTACAGTGAGAGAAGAAACACTGGCTGCGTGAAAGGTCCCTTTTGATCTCCCTGTGTTTTCTACATCTTGTAATTGAAACTAAAAAGAAATGTCATTTTTTCATAAATGACAATATATTTTTATTGTCTTTTGTGTCAGAAAACATATCAAATAGAAATTAATAAGGTTCAAGAAATGAGACTGTGGAAAAACTGAGTGAGTGAGTCTTTGCCAAAGGTCGTGTCTGGGTGATACATCCAAATTGGATGTGGCAGGGTCAGTCTGACTGTGGGGTCAACTTCATGGGGAATTTCTGCAGTCCATTGACACAGCATAGCAACAAGTTGAACTGACCATTAAACCAGTTTAAATGGTAAGCCCAGGCTTTTGCTCAGTCATACCAATGAAGTCATAAGAAACCACCGTCCAACTAATAAATGAAAACAGTATAAAGTGAATGATACAATTAAAATTCTGCTTTCCCATTGGTGTCCATTCAGTAGACCAAAACGCCTCTTTTTTTTTTTCTTGGTGTGTGTGAATGTACTGCAGATGCTCCAGTGTGAACTTGTAGATACTTACTTTTAGATACTTATTTGCAAGGTGGCATTGAAATTTTAATCTAGAACTGAAAAATGCTGGCTTGCTATGAAGACCATCATTTCATCATATGTATATGTGTGTGTACTTGAGCATATTATGCATATCTACTTATTAAGAACTGCAGAATGCCAGCTCATCAACTAATAATTAAGTTGCTATAAATACGAATCAAGATGACACTTTTTATTTCCACAGGGAAACTCACTTTTTGAGTGCTTTTAATACAAAACAATACGTTTCACAGTATAAAAGTTAGAATTCCTAATAGGCAAATTAAAGGGAAAAATTAGCTGTAATTTTACCACCCAGATATAACCCCACTAAGCTGTTCATGTCTGTGCCCCTTCATATTAGAAATGAGATCATACCATAAATTATATTTTTCTAAACTGGATTTATAATGTGATTATTTATTCTTCCTTGTTTTGTTTAGATTTAAATTATAAAAACCATGAATGCATGCTCTCTTATAGCATATGAAGAAATATTGCTGGATAATTGTTTTTAATTGTTTGCTGTTACAGATCATTTCAGGGAGTCTCTCTGCTCATACATTTTTTACACTTGAAGTGATTATTCCTTCAATTGGAATAGATGAGTCAAGAAATAAGTATATTTTAAAGGTTTTTTTTTTCTGATACATTTTACCAAATTGCCTTTCAGAAATAGTTTCCCTGTCAGCACATAATTAATTGTCTGATAAGCACCAAGATAGTGAAGAAATCCACGACTTTAGGAAACTGACAACCTACGAGGATGATACTTAGATATAAATACCTTTTGAATAGTCAATTATTGTCATTTTGCAATAACATTACCACTTAAGAAAAGCTTTCAAAATAGCACATCTAACATTTATTTATTTATTTTTTTAAAAAAATAAGCCCTTAACAATGGTTTAAGTAATTTTTATTTATTTATTTATTTTTGGTCCTACTTAATGGCCAAGTTCATAAAGTCTGAACTGACTGTTAAACCAGACCAAACCTGCTAAATTGTCTGTCCTCTTGGTCTGAATTCTCCAGTCATGCAAACACCCCAAAATATGTAAACCGTAAAATCACAAATTGTAAATGTGTGGAATGTTAGCGGCACCTCCGGACCCATCTTGAGCTGTTGCTGAGCTGCTTTCTCTCCATCACAATCCAAATAACAATACTCCCATGTCGTGCGAAACTTATATTAAGTAGGTTTGTCTGCTTTGCTTGGGTTTATCTGTCTGTCTCAATTCAATACCCAGGCTCACCCAGGGAACTGAAGAGGAGGGGGGGGGGAGTTTTTGTCTTCCTCCATAATATATAAAATGGAATATTATCCATCCTTAAAAAGGAATGAAATTCTGACCATGCTACAAAATAGGTGAACCTTCAAATATATATGGTAAAATTGGTAAAAAAAAAAAATTGGTTTGGTAAAATTGGCTAGAAAAACAAAAGGGCAAATACTGTATGATGATAGGAGCTACCTAGACGAGTCACATCATAGGGACAGAAAGTAAAATGCAGGTTACCAGACATGGTTGGGAGGGAAAATTAGAGTTTCAGCTAGGAATGATGAAAAAGTTTTAAGGTGGATAGTACCATTGGTTGCACAGCATTTGATGGTACCCAATGCCATTGACCTGTACATTTAAAAATGGTTAAAATGGAAATGGTTGTGGAGGCACATGTCTGTAATTCCAGGAGGGTCATGAGTTCAAAGCCAATCTCAGTACTTAGCAAGGTACTGAGCATTTTAGTGAGACCCTGTCTCAAAATAAAGTATAAAAAGGACTGGGGATGTGGCTCAGTGGTTAAGTGTCCCTGGGTTCAATCATATATATATATATATATATTTTTTTTTTTGAGATATATATATGTATATATATATATATTTGAGATATATATATATATATGTATATATATGTGTGTGTATATATGTATATATATATATATATATATATATATGGTAAATATTAAGTGATATATATTTTACCATGTAGAAGAAAGGTAGTGTCTTTCCTAACTTCTAAAGCCTTGATTGGTTTTGTGTGGTTTTTGTGCTATATGTAAAGTGAATCATGTAACATAATTTTTTTGTGTCTGGCTTCTTCCCGTCAATGTTACTATATGTACAATCCATCCGTGTTGCTGGATGTGATTGTTGGTATACACATGAGAGAAATTGCTGCACCACATTGTATACTGACTACAGTGTAGGAGAGCAGTGGCTATTGCCATTCTGGTCAACACCTGGTATTCCTATTTGTTTAGCTATTGCATTGGATTGTTATGGTGTCTTGTTGTAGTTGTAATTTCATTGATAGTTTCCTGGATGATTAATTGGTAGTAAATACTTATGTTCCAAATATCAGGATTCTTAATTTCACAAGAAAAAAATACTTCTTGATATTAAATTCCAAATAGACCCCAGTACAATAATACTGGGTGATTTCAACACACCTTTATCACCAATAGAGTTTATCAAAACATAAAGTCAGTAAAGATATTTCTGACCTAAATAAAACTGTAAATCAAAGGAACCAAAGAATTGACATCTACAGAATATTTGACCCTACAACAGTTGAGTTTACTTTCTTCTCAGCAACTCAAGGAATCTTTTCCAAAATAGATAGTATTCTAGCTCACAATGTAGGTTTTTAGCAAGTAAAACAGTTGATATAATCGCATGAATACTACCAGATAATGAAACTAGAAATCAACAGCAAGTAAAATAACAGAAACCACATAAACACATGGAGATTGCACCATATTCTTTTTTTCTTTTTAGTTGTAGTTGGATACAATACCTTTATTTATTTATTTATTTACGTGGTGCTAAGAATCAAACCCAATGCCTCGCACATGCTAGGCAAGCGCTCCACAGCTGAGCTATGACCCCAACCTGAATCATACTCCTTTAAAAGATGAATAGATCTTAGAAGAAATGAGAGAAGAAAACAAGATATATTTAGAAACAAATGAGAAAAGAGATACATCAAAATCTCTTTTAATATGTGCATTGGCCATTTGGATATCCTATTTTGTGAAGTAACATTTACCTATTTTTCAAATGGATTGCCCTTTTATTTTTCTTATTGATTTCTTTCCCCTCAGTACTGAGGATCGAACACAGGTCTTCACACACGCTCTACCACTGAACCACACCCCCAGCTCTTTCTTATTGATTTATAAGTGTTCATTATTTTTGAGCTTTTATGGGACACATATGTTCCCAAAAATATCCCAACATTTTTTTAACTGTCTTAATGAGGACTCTTGATAAATGTAAATCTTTAATGTAGCAGAACTCTTTTTCTCTGTTTATGTGTTTTAAGAAATCTTTGCTTATGCCCAGGTCCTGAGACTATTCTCCTGTGTTATCTTCTAATACTTCTGTGGTTTCATATAGAAACTACATATTCTTTTGCAAGTAGATCTATAAGGTATTTGGAATTAAATTTTGTGTGTGATGTGAATTTAATGGGGTGGGGGGAGGATGTTGAAAGTCATTTTGTTTTACGTACTGGTAGCCAATTCACATCACAACATATAGTGAAATAATTGATTTTACCCTCTACCCTTAAATGCCAACTTGCAAATGCATTTGAGACTAAAAATCTCCCTGCAAGAAGTGTGTGTGTGTGTGTGTGTGTGTGTATCATATTTTTTTTTTTTTTTTGGTACAGAGGTGCTTGACCGCAGAGCCACATCCCCATCCCTTTTTATTTTTTATTTTGAGACAGAGTCTTGCTAAATTTCTTAGGGCCTTGCCAAGTTGCTGCGGCTAATCTTGAACTTGTGATCCTCCTGCCTCAGCCTCCTGAGTCTCTGGGATTCCAGGCATGTAATCCACTACAGGTGTAACCCACTACACCTGGGTTACACCACATTTTCCTTAACTATTCGTCTGTTGACAGACCATGAAGTATCTAGGGCATAATTTTTTTCCCCTTCTTTCTTTCTCTTTCTATTTATCCTGTTGGGGATTTATAGTATTTTTGGAGTTTTAGGGCTTAGCATCTGCTTACCATTGTTTTGGGTTTTTTGTAAATTAAAAAAAATTCTCATACATTATCTCTAAGTTTTGTTTTTGTCCTGTGTTTTCTTGGTTCTTTGGGGGATCCCAGTTTTGATTATCACATCTTCAGATCTTCCCCCTCTTCACACCTGGTCCTTAGCTATTTTTCCCATCTCTTTGACTTCTTTGATTGCATATTTTCTTCAGACTTATCTTCTAGCCTGTTGATTTCTCCTTTTGAGCTGGGATTATTTTGCTTTTTAACCTATTCATTGAGTGCCTATTTTCTTTCACTAGATTTTTTTTTTCTTTTCTGTAATCTCATGTGATTTTTATGGTTCTCAGGTCTTTGTTGAAATTCTCTTTTGTCCTTTACTATCTTAAATATTGTATTTAAAATACAGTACTTAAATAGAGTGCTTCAAAATCCCAGTGTAATTATTTTAATGTCTACATCTTTAACAGATCTATTTCTTTTGACTTTTATTCTTTTGATTTTTTTTTTTTAGCTAATTTTGGGGGCATGTTTTGTTACTTTTAGCTGACTGCAGCCACTTTGAGAATTATAAAGATGATTTGTCTGTGGATCCTGTCTTACTTTGGAGAGGGTTGACACTTGTCCCTAGCAGGCAGGTAGCACAGGAACACGTCACCACCACCTGCACCCCAGTTTCAGCCTTCTGAGACTGCTCAAGCTCCGCTCAGCTCCACAGACTTTCAGACACGACTTTCTGCTCAGTCTTTCTCATCCTTCAGCTGCTGATTGAAAGTTGGCCAAGGGCTCAAAGGAAGAAGAGTTGCCAAATGCCAGTCCACATCTCTGGGCTTCTCTCTTTTCTCTAAGACCCGGTCTCGGTTGCTCTCTGCCACCTTCAAATAGATGTTTGTTTGATTTAAAATTTCAAGCCTTTCTGAGTGGATTATTGTCAGTGAGGTTCATTTCAAATAAGCGAGTCTGACATCTTTTGGGAAAGGAAAACTCAGCACCACTCAGATTTATATTCTGTTTTCATTTCGGTAATTTTCTCATACTTTTCCTCTCCCTTTGATAGTGAAACGTACAGAGATTTTGATTAAGAACACAGAGCTGAGATTAGAATTCAGGTTTCCTGACTACTGATACTGAATCTAGAGCTTTTCTTGGGTACATATTCATTAAAGTACTTTAGTAATGTTTTGTTGTTGTTTGATGAGGTGCTGGTACTGGGGTTTGAATTCAGGGGCACTTGGTCACTGAGCCACATCCCCAGCCCTATTTTGTATTTTATTTAGAAACAGGGTCTCGCTGAGTTGCTTAGGGCCTCACTCAGTTGCTGAGGCTGGCTTTGAACTCAAGATCCTCCTGCCTCAGCCTCCCGAGCCCCTGGGATGACAGGCGTGCACCACTGCACCCAGCTTGGTAATGTTAAGAATAATAATCTGAGATTGTGTATGCTATTTAGCAGAAGCAATCCTTTCCATTTATAAATAATTAAATTCCATTCATACCGAGTCCTGCATTTTATTTGGGCTCAAAAATCTGTAATAATCTACGTATTTTGGATACTTAGTTGGTCAGGCATGGCGCTAGGAGTTTTATGTTCAGTCCTCATCACCACTTTCTGAGGTAGGACATTTTATCACCCTGCTTTTTGAGATAAGGCAGCTGTATTTCAGAGAGGCTCATTAACTTGCTCAAGTCTCACCATTTGTAAGTGACAGAACAGGTACTTGAACCTGTGTGATGTAGTGGAATGAACGGTGGCATCTGGAGTCAGACACACCAGGCTTGATAGGTTGGTGTTGTCACTGAGGAGCTGTGTGACTTGGAGCAAGGTCCTCCATGAGTCATCGAATCCTCATTTAATGATGACGAGACTCTATAGTAACAATGTGGTGAAGAGAAAAATCAAATCATGTACATGAGCCCACCTGGTAGGCATGAGGCACTAAACAAACACTTCCATCCTATTTGGCAATAAGCATTTGTAAAGGACTTTAAAATACACGAAACCTTTTAAGAATAGGATCTATTGAAACCTTACTACAATTCTGAACAGCAGTCTGGGTAGGGAGAGATGTGGAAACCATGCACCAGAGAAATGAAATAACTTGCCTCCAATGATGCAGGGTACGCATAGGAGAGATGAGCTTTGTTGATTGCAGAGTCTAGATTAGCACCATATGCAAGTCCCCAAAATGGAGTTTTTGTAAATTAGTTAATATTTCAAATGCACAAAAGGAATCTGTTATGTAAAGAATCCCCGTAGTGAAGGCTTTTGTGAAGTCAGGATAATTCTAGAAATGTAAATTATATTGCACTAATTTATCTGTTTTATGAGTTTGGCTTTTCCTCTTTTCCTTGTTGTGTCTGATATTGACTTTTCCATTCCCCAAAATGTCTTCCTGTTGATAAGATATTGTTACTTCATTTCTGGAATCTAATTAAAGTTGAGAGTACTCTCAGGGACAGCAAATGTCAAAATCCACTAGGGTTAATGGTTTTGAATGTCTTGTAAAAGTAAAGGAACGTATAAAATCAATGAAATTGTGGGACCAGAATTAAATTATCCCGAGACCGTTTTCCTCAAATGTATGATTCATTTTGAACATTTTAATGTTTTTTTCAAGAGAGACATTTAAGCTGCAGCTAATGTCCACAACCGTGTGTTGTTCTGATCAGAGAGATCGGCTTGGATGAGTTCCGTGTACAGGTAAGGTGGTCTTTGAATTTCAGGTAAGTGTTCTAGAAGGTTCCATGACTTTCTGAAGAGGCCCTCAGTTCTACCCACCCGATATCCAGTTGATTGGAAGATTCATCATCCAGGTTCTTGGCAGAAGACAGATTTTCAAATTCCTTTTTGCCCTGGTCTTAGCAAGCCTACCAACTGACTGTGTTTGTATTTACAAATGTCTAAAGCGTCTTTGCTCCGTGTATTCCTCAAGGTCATTGGCTTTCTATTTCTTCTCAGAGATAAGCAGAGGAAAGTACTCCAGGCACAGCATACTTGTGTGGCCAAAGTCGCTCATGGTGTGGTCTGTGGAAAAACTATGGGGTTTGGGTAGGGGCCTGCTGACTTGGATTCTGCCTCTTTCTCTGCTATTCCTTGCACTCTCCAGGGAGCTGATGATCCTAGCATTGAAATCATTGCAGCTAGACATTCACCATCTTATATTTGGATGACACTTTTTTAAAAATTGTTTTTTTATATATCTATTTTTTAGTTGTTGATGGACCTTCATTTTACTTATTTATTGGTATGCAGAGCTGAGAATCAAACCCACTGCCTCACACATGCTAGACAAGGGCTCTACCACGGAGCCCCAGCCCCAGCCATTTCATGATTTTGACCTGTCATGGAATCACTCCTGTAGAATTGCTCTGTGGTGTTGGGCCCTAAGCCTATGTTGAGAAGTGTGAAACTTACTGTGTAGTTTAGGGATGTCCAGTGGTAGCAAGCTGGTAGCTACACGCGGCCATACTAAACAGTTAATTGATAGAAAGATACACTGCATATATTGGATAATTAAAAAGAAAGGCAGTAAGTACTTAAACCTTATCCCTTCCTAATTATTCATCTGTATTTTACTCTGTGCTCTGGAGGTTATTTGAAGCAAGTGTATCAATGTGGAGGAAATCCTGTATATGGTGGGCTATGGCATATCTCTTCCCAACTCCAAGTTCAGAGATGTCATCTTGGAAGCCTCAGTTGGCCATGGTTGGAATATTTACACCACAGAGCTACCTCTCACGTCAGCTACCTCTCCCCCAAGCCAGTCATGACACCTGCCAGCCCACAACTCCATGTTGATGAAGTAGTGCTACCCCCATGGAGACTGGTGGGAGGGCTTCCTCTTAGGTCTCAGGAGCATGTGAAAGCATGGACTACATCTCTTCAGGCACATGTTTATTTTTATAGCCTTGTGATTATTTTTAGTAGTTCTGCTTCTTCTTTGCTTTGGTTGCTAAATACCAAAAACCAAACTTCTAGCACCTTTATTTTACTGGGGGGTGGGGTACCAGCAATTGAACTCAGGGCCACATCCCCAGCCCTATAATGTATTTTATTTACAGACAGGGTCTCACTGAGTTGCTTAGGGCCTCTCTTTTGCTGAGGCTGGCTTTGAACTTGTGATCTTCCTGCCTCAGCCTCCTGAGCCGCTGGGATCATAGATATGCGCCATGCAGCTGACAACTTCTAACACCTTTCTAAGAAACAAATTCCCAAACAAAACCCAATTCCCTTCCCAGCAAATTTCCCACATGTGTAGAATTCATCTTGTTTTCTATTGCTTTCATTTTTCCTACCTGCCTATCTTCCTTCCTTCCTTCTTTCTCCCTCTCTCCCTCCTCCTTTTTCTCTTCATTTACTATCTTCCTTTGTCTTCCCAAGTCTCTATTTTTGTTCTTTCTCTTTCTTTTATTTTATACTGTTGTGCATATAGATTTTTTTTTAAAACCATCTTTACAAATTTTAGAATAATGTGGGGGTATAACAGTAAGTAGCATACTTTTCTGTACACTCATCTTCTAAGAGTAATTGAGAATAAATTGTTTCTGCCTTATTCATAGGTCATATCTGAGTATAAAAATCTATTAAAGCTTCTTCCTGCTTTTAATATGAAAAAAATCTGATGCAACTAAAATGTCATTTAAACTGCAAATAGGCTTTATGAAGGACCCATAAAAGAGTATAGTTCACTTACCATACTTTCATATTGTCTTTTTCCTCCTCTGGAACATAAGTACCGAGAAGGCAGGATCTATCTCAGAGTGTTTAGAATTACAGGTGGCATTGAATACGTATTTTCAAATGAACAAATGACTAAGTCATAAGTTTTCTAATATTTGGTGGTTATGGGAACACCAACATTTGATTTTTTTTTAAAAAGCAAGTCCTTGATATAGAATATTTTTTATTTATTCTTTTTAGATATACATGACAGTAGAGTATATTTGGACACGTTATATACACATAGAGTATAAATTATTCTAATTAGGATCCCATTCTTATGGTGGAATGTTGTTGAGAGCCACAGCCAAGGGGCCCCAGCAAACTTCCAGGGGGGTCCCAGCAAACTTCCAGCTGCCAGCTGATGATTGGCTCACAGCAGCCCCAGCAAATTTCTAGCTGTCAGCTGATTGGCTCCTCTGCGGTGATGCTCATTGGACTGTTTCCCCGCCCTTTCAGACCACTGAGCTGCTCATTGGGGGACTTTTTTTGGCTCCACCCACACGACCTTGCCAATCGGCCTCAAGAGCAGAAAGAGTGTGGGGGGGGGGTGGGTTGAGAGGCTTGTGGGAAGCTGGTGGTGGCAGTTGGGCTCTGAGGGAATTCCTGAAGAGCTCTGTGGTGTGGCGTGTGTTCTAAAAATAAAGTTCCTTTCTGCTTGATAAGTGGCTCCTGAATTGTGCCCAGCCAGACTGCGGGAGAATGTGATGTGGAGATTCTCTGTAGTGTATTCGTATATGACCATAGGAAAGTCCTGTCCAATTCATTCTATTGTCTTTCCTATTCCCATCCCCTCTCCCTTCCCTTCATTCCCCTTTGTCTAACCTGCTGAACCTCTATCCCCCACCTCGCAAAATGTGTGGTAGCATCTGTATATCAGAGAGAACATTTGCCCTTTGGTTTTGGAGATTGCTTTATTTCACTTAGCATGATAGTCTCCAGATCCATCCATTTACCAGCAAATGTCATAAAGTCATTCTTTTTTATGGCTGAGGAATATTCCATTGTGTATATATACCACATTTTCTTTATCAATTCATCTGTTGAAGGGAACCTAGATTGGTTCCATAGCTACTGTGAATTGATCTGCTATAAACATTGATGTGGCTGCATCACTGTAGTATGCTGATTTTAAGTCCTTTAGGTGTATACTGAGGAGTGGGATAGTAGGTCAAATAGTGGTTCCATTCCTAGTTTTCTGAGGAATCTCCATACTGCTTTCCAGGGTAGTTGCACCCATTTGCAGTCCCACCAGCGATGTATGAGTGTACCCTTCTCCCAACATCCTCGCCAACATTTATTGTTACTTGTATTCTTGATAATTGCCATTCTGAATGGGGTGAGATAAAATCAACATTTGATATTTTTTATGTTTATATAATGTATTCCTTTATAATTTTTTGTTCTTTTTAGTTATACCTAATAGTAGAATATATTTTGACATATTCCACATACCTGGAACATAACTTCCCATTCTGTGGTTTTACATGATATGGAGTTACACTTGTTGTGTATTCATATATGAACATAGGAAAGTTATGTCTGATTCATCTACTGTCTTTCCTACTCAACATTTGATTATTAATGATGGCATTACACAACACACACACACACACAAAAAAAAAAAAACCTTCACTTTCGTACTTACCACCTTCACTTAGGCTGTTTCTCTAGATTGTAATTTTTTAATTAAATATGCACTGCTAATGACATTTTTTTCCACCAGATTCATAACAATATTGGCACACATCATATAAAAAAAGCCATATGGCATTTTCTACCCATGTGGAAAGCCCAATTGTTCTAAACTAACCTTAAAGTTTAATATCTTGGCATTCCTCTGACGAGTCTCATAAATCACTCAGTCTAATTCTGTGGCTTCATTTTTTTTTTCTTGAGCTGGGAAAGGAGAACTAATATTTATTGAGTGCCTACTTTGTGATAAAAATCTTGCTGTGTGTTTAATTACACTTAGGTCATTAACTTCCACACAACCCAGGAAGCAGGGACTGCTACTCCCATTTATTAGACTAGACAGCTGGGGCTCAGAACAATTACATAACTGTCCCCTTCACTGGTGACTCTCTGTCCCATTGCATTCAGCTTCAGATCAACACCCACCTCCTACCCTGATCACTTGCTTCTGCCTTGACCTCGTCCTTCGCAGGTCTGCCTTGAATGCTGCTTGAATTCCTTTCTGTGGTTGGTAAATAAGTCTTCCCAGGCCAAGCCTGTGGTGTTCCGTGACTGGGAAACCACTGAAATTTTTTGAGCAGAGAAGAATCATCCAGGAAACAAGGAGGACAGCCCATTACCGCTTGGGAGTTGAAGGCACGTGAATGGGGCTTGGGACATTCAGAAGTATGGCTGGCCAAATTATGTTTCCCTATATGTCTGTCTCTATCACTGGAACTTGTGAATATGTCTTTCCCATGGCAAGAGGTCTTGGCTGATGTGATTCGGTTCAAGAAACTTAATCACAGGAGCAATTACCGTGGGTAATCTGGATGAGTCCAACCGAATACGATGCATGCTTAAAAGCACAGAATCCTTCTGCAGTAGCCACTGGGATGTGTGGCCATGGAGGAATGGTGGCAAAAGTGTGGCATTGCTGCCTTTGAAGGTAACGGTGGTGGCCTCTGGGATTTGGACCAGCCAAGGAAAGGAAGTCATTCCTAGAGTCCCCAGATAGGAATGCAGCCTGGCGGACACCTGGATTTTAGTCCAGAGACCCATATTGGACCGCAGAAATATAAGATGGTAAATTTCTGTTATTTTTTTTTTGGGCGGGGGGTGTACTGGGGATTGAACCCAGAGGCACTCAACCACTGAGCCCCATCCCCAGCATTTATTTTGTATTTTATTTAGAGACAGGGTCTCCCTGAGTTGCTTAGGGCTTCACTTTTGCTGAGGCTGGCTTTGAACTCATGATCCTCCTGCCTCAGCCTCCTGAGCTGCTGGGATGACAGGAGTGCACCAGCTAAATTTCTATTATTTTAATCTATTGGGCTTGTAGTAATTTGTTACTGTAAGACGGGTAATAAATTTAAACTGGAGTCGGCCAGTAGGGATTTCACTCTTCAGTTCTGAAAACTGTTGTGTCCCCTCTTTCCCCTCACCTTCTCGTCCAAATGTCACCCGTCCCTGTTGCTGTTCTTCCTTGTGGCCTCTTCTTGCTGGACCCTGGTCAGGCCACTCATCTCCCTGCCCCAGGAACGGACTGAGCTTCATTTCCTGGGTGTACATAATGTTCCCTTCCCAAGAATCATCCCTCCCTCCCCCAGCATTTTTCTTCCTCTCTCTGTCCTCTTGATCTCTGTCTTCTCTAATGAGCTTCAGCATCAACATCCGGGAGACAGCAATAGCATTCCATTATATTCACACCTTTTATCTGTGCTGCACCATATCAGTTTTCCTCAGGGCTTAACATATGCTATTTTGTATTGGCTGCAACTGTTTTTTTAACAGCACACATTATTCTGTAATCCATTAGAAAACAGAGGGAAAAGATCTTGTGCTTTGAATTCTGACTGAGTAATTTCCTAGCTGTCTATCTTTGGCAAGATACTTAACCTCTCTGAGCCTCAGTTTCTGTATCTGTAGAATGCAGATAATAGCTACTTTGCAGGATTATTGTAAAGATGAAAGAAAGCACTCTACCGTGGTTGCTTCCTGTGCTCCTGAAGGCAGAGACGGTATCTTATGACTCCCTGGTATCCATATCCCAACATGGTGCTTAAGCACATAGTAGGCTTACATACTGACTTCAACAAACTTTGGCATCTCGTTAAAGAGTTTGCCATGATTCTATGTTCGCACACCCCACCGCTAACCTTTCCTGTGGCACTCTATAATAGAGTCTTAGAAGTCTATTATTTTTTTGTTAAGTCTTATTAATTAAAAGCCTGGATAGTCTATTATAGCTGTCTTAGAAATCTTAGTGTCTTCTATTGTCTATTTAACTTCTGACAGACCTCTGAAGTTAATTTTGCAAAAGATTTCCAGAGCATGATCTCCTCCAGATAAATCTCCTCCCCCTGTCCCTGGGTACTTAGCAAAGACTTTCTCAGTGGCCCCTTTTGTACCATTTCCTGATCACAACATTCTAGCTCCCCAGAGCTGGCTGGCTCTGTCTCGATCCTCTCGAGGATTTCGTTTACTGTGGACACCCTTTTGGCTTTGTTGCTCTTGGATCCGGGTGTTTCTGCCACAGGCAAAGTGTTTTATAACATCTCAGTACTTTTGTTCTCAGATTTGGGGGTGCAGGTTATCTGCTCTCTTGAAACCTTTGCTGGTTCTCAGTTTCAATCAACACAAATCCTTGGTGGGTCTCTTTGGCTGCACTTTTCCTGTTTGAAATGTGTTTCTTCTGTTGCCCCGATGAGCCAGGGAACAGAGCCTTTCATTTCTTGAGAAAGTCTCTGTTCTTCCCTCTTCTCTGATTACATCCTGCTGACACTCTTATGAAGCGTGTGGATCAGGTGCACTTTGCTTCCTACCATTGTGCTGTGATAAATTTTTATGCAAGCATTATAGTGTCTGATATCTGCTTGGCTTGGGCTTGCTGGAAGAAATCTTTATAGGTGAGATGATTTATTGCTGAAAATCGAATCCCAAATGTGTCTTATGAAACTGTATTTTTTTTTCCTTTCAGTATAGATTTCAGGAGAATTTTGAGCGAGACCTCCTCTCCTGATTTTATTGATTTCCTGTGGCTGGGTGATATTTGCAGTTTCAGGCTAACACCTGTTTTTGGAAATCAGCAATCATAATTCTTTGAGACTATTTTTAGCTCTAGCATGTCTAATAAGTCTTTCTTTTTTATAGGTGGTCAGTACAGTGGTTTTTAATGGGGAATACCTGAGAAGTGATATATGGCAGATCCTTGTCTAGAAATGTTCCCAAATTTTGGTCAACATAGGAGATTTATTTTTTGCTATCACAAAGTCATGCTGTTTTGTTGTTAGAGGGCTATGTGTCCCGTGGATCATTGATCCAAACAGACCATGGAATTCACTTTGTGGTGGGGAAAGGTTTATGGCAAATACACGTTTAAAAGCATAGCATCCTGTCAACCTCATGTCAAAGAAAGAGTTCTCATTTACTAGAATGTTGATTCTCAGCCTCCTTCATTCTAAGAGATTGTGGTCAAGGCAGAAAACCATTCTCTAAAGAACACTGCGAGAAGGCCAAGGGTAGTCATGGAACTGCAGATGCTTTTATAGAGGTGTGAAGCATCATTATATTGCAAAAATTCATGTTTGGTCAATATTTGTGACTTTTCCTAATGTTGTCTTGAGTCTCAGGATACTTTCAATTATCTAACCCAAACCAAAAAAATCTACTATGTAAAGATGTGCCGTGAATGTACCAAAGACGAAGGGGAAGCAAGCCTGACTATGCTGTATATTTTTTTATTTGGGTTGGGGACAGAATGGACCATTTGCATTATTAATTACTCCAAAAAGATCCATGTCCTAATTGCCCTTCAATTTTTTGAAAGTCGGTGGGAGCCTACCTATAGCTGTGTCCAAAAATAAGACTGTGACTTTCTGAAGCACTTTTCCTTTGCTCATGGGAGATGCTCAATGATTTCCATTTGTTCCCTTCAATACCCACAGATTGCAGAGGTGAACAGGTGGGCTGGAGGCAGCCTTCTGACACAGGACTGTGTTTGACCCTCTTCTTGTAGTCCCATCAAAGCAAGTGTGCACTGTGCAGAGGGTTTTCTAGTAGTGATTTATCATGGCCTTCACTTGCAGGGTAATAAGGTTAACAATAATAATAAGGGGACCTATGTAGACCAGATTGCCTGTTCATGAACTTGATGCTATTTTAATGCATTTGTATCAATTTGTAACCAGAGGGGTGAGACATTTTTTTTTACTTGCTTTTCTATTGCACACTTCTGTGGGATCCCTTTATTGAAAATTCCAGAACTGTCAGACTTATGACTAAATACAACAGATTTTCAGATTTGACTGAGGGCCAGAGTTTCAAACATTGATAACCTTGCCAGGCGCAGTGGCATATGCCTGTAATCCCAGGAGGCTGAGGCAGGAGGATTGCAAGTTCAAAGCCAGCCTCAGCAACTTAGAAAGGCCCTAAGTAACTCAGCAAGGCCCTAAGCAACTCAGCAAGGCCCTGTCTCTAAATAAAATACAAAAAAGGGCTGGGGATGTGGGTCAATGGTGGAGTGCCCCTGGGTTCGATCCCTAGTACCAAAAAATAAAAATAAAAAAGAAAATCTGGTAATCTTGCCTGTTTCATTCATTCAACAGATATTTAGTGACTTTTCATAACATTCTAGTCCCCCAGGAAAACTCCAAAGGAAGATTAGGGAACAAAGCACCAGAAAACCAGGCTAACTAAAGGGAGTGTCTTGGGGTTCTGCTGTTATCTTTACTACCTTGTTTGCCTTATTCAGTGAAAGAGCTGCCCTTATAGAAATAATTGATGTATTTAAAAATCTCTTTCATTTATCACTTGGGGGGGGGGCGGAAAGGCTGCAAGTCAAGGAATTGTTACGAACCCTCTCACTGAATGAGAAAACCAGGAACTCTTTTTTTTTTTATGTTTTTATTTTAAGTTGTCCCCAGGGAACTAGAGGACTGTAGTTATTAGACTTCGACCTGAATGTTAGTTCCATATTTCCACCAGAAGGGTGCACTGTTGTATCTTAGTTACTGCTTGGGGGGTGGGGGGAGAAGAAAAAGAAAATAACAACAATGTTCTTTCCAACCCACTTAATGTATATATTTTGGTAATCTGTCTTTTCTCTTGAATCTGATTAGCATCCTTGCTTCAATTCTTGATTTCTTGGGTCCCGGTCACTCCTGTCCTAGTACCAGTGAAGGAAATGAAAGTTCCCGGAGGAGAAAGTTACTAGGGTGTTAGAGGACTGAGGATACAGGATTATTTTTTGCCTTTTCTCATTTCCCTCTCCTGCGAGGGAGCCATTGATCACCTTTGTTACAGATGGGACACGTTTGGCAGTAGATGCCTCCAGATGCAGAGCTCTGGAATGTTCCCAATCTTAACATCTGGGGTTCAGATGGCTCATTTCCAATGTTCTTTCCTGTTTTCCTGGGCTGAAGTTATTGTTGTGGGGGTTAATTACTCTCTGGTTCATGTCATTTGGGGCACCCAAACTGTTACCGAGGTAACAATTTGAGGTGTTAAATTTTCTGAGGAAAACATGTATGTGTTATTCTAACTATTCTTAAAAAAAAGAAAACAACAACAGCAAATGCTTTATTCCAAGAGCTTTATTACTCATAAACTATTCTAGAAAAGAACAAGACATATATGAAAAAAATCTTTTACAAATTTTCTTTGAAGGTTCCCTTTTTTGGTTATAGTTGCATAGATACAGAAGTACATGTCGTCAGATTCCTCAAGTGTGGAATTGGTATTTTTACACTTCTGAAAGTTGATGTCTAGTCCTTTGTTAGCATTATCTCAGAAGTCTCTCAAGAATGTTTTTAAATACACACTATCATGATTTTTAACTAACAACATCTGAAAATATGAAAGCATGGCTTCTTAAATAAGTCCAAAGAAAATGGTCAGGCACGCTGAAGCGATAAGGTTTGGATGACCTCTGACCTGTGTTTAAAATGTAGAAAAAGAGTTGTAGGCACTGGTTGGTAGGAGTATAAAGATTTCTTTCTACTTCTTGACCCTTTCCTGGTGTTCAAATGATATGCGATGAAACTGTTTCATTTAGAATTAGCAAAGAGAAAGAAAAATAAAAATAAAATGGCTTCTCCTGTACTAACTGAAGTAGTCTAAGCAATTTAATAGGAAGCTTCCCAATATGGTTTTGTTACAAAGAATAGATTTTAACATTTAAAGGAAAAAGTTTTAAAATGTAAATGGTCATATGTGTTTATAGATTTAACAATTAAAAATCAAATCCCAACTGAATAATGTCTAATTTCTAAAAAGATATTTTGCTACATACCTGTGAATATTGATTTCATATCTGAAGCTACCATTTTTTTTAAAAAAATATTTTTTTAGTTGTCAATGGACCTTCATTTTATTTATTTCTATGCAGTGCTGAGAATCGAACCCAGTGTCTCCCACATGCTGGGCAAGCGCTCTACCACTGAGCCACAACCCCAGCCTGAAGCTACCATTTTTATGGTAGTTTCCCTCCCTACTCAGTATTTGGTAATCATATCTCAAGTTTAATAAGTGACCTGACTACAATCAAATAAAATAGCTCATATCACTTTTCTTAGTTTTTTTTTCTCTTATTTTTGGCTTAGCCAACTTTTGGACTAAATTAACCCCCAGCTGATGACCTCTGTATCATGTATGCACAGCTCAAGAAAAAGAAAATATTCAAATCAACCGATAAGCCACCAGAATTTCTTTAGCATGCTGCTTCTGCTTCAATTTGTCATTTTAATTTTTTTTCTTTTAGGACAATTTCAGGAGTCTGATTCTTTGTAGCTACAGAAGAAACAGTAGGACTTGTAGTGCAATGGTTTCTACCAGGGGATAGCAAAAGTGATTTTTCCCAGTGTAGGTTCACTATAAATAGGCTTTTACTCAGGCATGAATCTTGGAGTAAGATGAGTGAGGTATTTGCATAAGTCCCCGTCTTATGGATAACTCTGGTAATAACTAACCCATGAATGTTTTTCTTTCCCCCTAAACATGACTCTAGTTAAAATATGTGCTTTTATTTAAATATCACTTATGGGTTGTGGTGACAACTCATCTAACCTGGAAACACTTTTATGTCATTTGACAATTTGGTATGTAACCAGTTGGCCAGGATGTTACTTTCCCAAGGTCTCCAAGGTCACCCAAGTAATTGTGACCTAGTTGACACATTTTGCTCCATAGGAGTAACCTCTCATGCTCTTTTGAGGTTATTTTGCATTTGAATCTATATACATGGTTTGAATATTTTTAAGGCTTTTCTATAAATGTCTGTGAGTCGATGGTTTATGTTCCTGCTTTGCTCGAAATGTAATTGTGGAATTTGAGTCAAAGGAGTAAACATTCAAAATGATGAAATGTGTATTTACTACACCATAGTTTTTCCTGTGTTACTGTACTACACTGTACTTCATATGAAACTCCAATATATCTTATATGCTTAATTAAATAATTATTATATATGACTGATGTTTTCACTATTTTTAGCTCTATCAAATATTAGAGATATGGAACTTTTTTGTTGTTGTTGTTGTTGTTGTTGATAAGAGGGATTAGATTCAGGGGCATTCAACCACTGAGCCACATCCCCAGCCCTATTTTGTATTTTAGTTAGAGACAGAGTCTCACTGCATTGCTTAGGGCCTCACTTTTGCTGAGGCTGGCTTTGAACTTGCGATCCTCCTGCCTCAGCCTCCGGAGCTGCAGGGATTACAGGTATGCCACACTGGTGCTAAGCTTCTAGATACAAAGCCGTGAGGAGCTGTACAACGTTTTATTTATTTTTTATTCTACATAGGTTCTGAGATGGTTCCCTTTGTCATTTCTTTGCTAGCCTAATATAATTAGTATCTATGAAATTGTGATATAACAAAAATATATGTTTGGTCTTCATTCCTAGTTCCTGGCACAGAGCTCCTATAAATCCTTTGAATTCCTTGAGTGATAGGAGTGAGAGGAACATTTTTATTAAGTCCCTTCCAGTTACACCTGAGTTAATGTTAATGAGGTGATGCTTGGAGGAAGAATTATTATGGCAGGACATAATCACTTTAGGAAAATAATTTTTAATCTGATCACTTATGAAAAATCATTGTTGATGTACTATGAATGATTGTATCCATTATTTGTCTATGGTTCAGCATACTCACACATACATTATTTACACACATAAATACACACCAACACAAAAATAGAAGTATGCAGTGTGACCACACTGTTTGACAACCTGATTTTGTTTAAAGATGTAAAATATCATACATCTTTCCACGTCTGGAAGTGTACGTCTACATTTTTATTTTATGGTTGCTTAGTTTTCCATTATTTATGTAATTGATCATAAACTTTTCATTGTATGAAGGCATAAAATGTTCACAATTTCTTGTTAGGTGTCTAGCCTGTTTCTAGTTTTTCATTATTGTAAATAACATTTAAGTGAGTTAGCCATATTCCCATGATTGTATACATTAATTATTAGTTGAATGAATCATTTTCTTAGGATAAATTCTTAGCAATGATATTGCTTCATGGAAAGAGATACACATTTCAAAGGATTTAAACAGAGTTTGACAAATCAATCCCCATACTTTTGGTACACTAACTTATTCTATTACAGTGCGTAATGTGTGGACAGGTGTGGGTATCAGGCCCTAATCCACAGAACCTGTAAATGTTGCCTTATTTGGATAAAGATTCTTTGCAGATATGGATTAAATTATGGATTCTGAGATGGAAGGGTTGTCCTGGATTACCAAGGTGGACGAAAATGACATCATGAATGTCCTTATAAGAGAGACAGAAGGAAATGAATGTCCTTATAAGAGACAGATGAGAAGACAATGTGGCCATTCAGTCAGGGACTATAGTGATGTGACCACAAGCCAAAAAATGGTGACAGCCACCAGAAGCTGGCAAAGGAATGTACTGAAGCTCTCCCCAGAGCCCAGAGTGACTATGTTCTTACCAGCATCTTGATTTTTGGCTGAGTGATACAGATTTTTGGAAATCTAGCTTCTAGAACCGAGAGGGAATACATTTTTTATTGTTTTAAGCCACTAACTTTGTAGTAAATTTTAAATTGTTTTGTGGTAAATTAACAAAAACCACGAGAAACTAACACGATGCATGAATAATTTCTTCTGTGCCTTGGAAATCTCTGGCTATGGTTGCTGGTAAACCTCAACTTTTCTCTCTTTCAATATTTTTTGAATGTGGACAAATCCTAGGCTCTCTCTCTACATTTCTTGGCTAATTTAAATCCTTGGATTTGAGGTCAATTGATGAAACAGTTGACTTAAACCTACTCATTTATTTTTTAATGAAATAATTACTGTTTTCACAATGTTCTCTCTGATGCAAAAATCTAATAAGGACGGCCTAAAATAAAAAGAGATTGGATTCAAGTAATGTATGTTCTATGTTAATTGTTCTGTGATTTTTAATTAGTCTTTATGATCCATTATGAAGAGGTTGCTTATATCAAATGCTTTCTTCTTTTATGGAGTGTGAATTTAAACTTCGAAAGCGTGTAGAATACTTCTTGAGAATTTCACGTCTACTTTCATCCTCTGAGCAATTTGAGCAACTCCTGTGAACAGAAAAGAACCAAATAATTTAAAAATAGTTCAAAAAATAATTTTCCACTGGAAACTAGTGAAGTATGTTATATTTTCTTCATTTTCTTTTTGTCGTTCACAAGTGCCCACACACAAACTCACATATACCTATGTGGGATCACGTTTATATGACTTAAGAGTGTAGTATTTTAGGCTTTCATTTCAAAATGTAGCATTTTTTTTTTGCCTGGGCTATAAAATTGCTGAGGACAAGGGTGTGATATTTTTAGTTTTAGTAAATATTGTTAGATTATTTTTAAAAAAAGGCTGTTCCAATTCATATTTTCATCAGCAAAGTGGAAATATGTCCATTTTCCTGTCATCCCCATGAGGGATAAGATGTTCTTACTATTTAAATTGTGCCTTTCAAGGAGATAGAAAATTATCATTCTTTATTATTGCTTTTCCCTTTTAATGAGGCTGATCATCATTTTCATGTATCTATAGCCATTCACATTCATTCCTCATGAACTGTCTTTCCGTATTCTTTCCCCATTATTCTATTTGGATGTTGTCTTTTCCTTATTAATTTACAAAAGATCTCTCTCTCTCTTTTTTTTTTATTTGTTCTTTTTAGGTATATGCAGGAAGCAATCCATGATTTACATGCGGGACTTCTCTCCGTTTGGTAGCCAGGGAGATCTAGGTTTGGCATTGTGAGCTATCCCTGGCTCTCCCATGGCAATAGGTCGCCCAGTGCAGGTGACTTTTATCTCAGCTCTCCTAGGAAGAACCCTCTTCGTAGCTCCAGAGATGGGGCTTACCTGTTAGGACCTGGACAGCCACCTTTTAACATTTTCTGGGGAAGAACATGCTATGGAAGGCCTTTGATGCTTCCCAATATAAATAAAGCAGGTGCGAGCTCCATTTTGGCAAACTATAGAAGCTAGATCTGCATGATTGGCCTGCCTGTCCTACCCCCACTTTTCAAAACTATTTTCTGTGTCCTGTGGTTTTTCCATCATTCTATTTTTCTTAGCTTTCATTTCTCAGCCACCCCCATTCCACCAAGGGGAACCCCATTTCCATGCCCACGTGGGATGTGGGCAGGAGGTATACATGACAGTACAGTGTATTTTAACATATTAGACATTCATGGGGTATAACTTATTCTAATTAGGATCCATTCTTGTGGTTGTGCATGATGTGGAGTTTCACTGGTCGTGTGTTCATATATGAGCAGAGGAAAGTGATAGTTGTTTCTTTCTACTGTCTTTCCTATTCCCATCCCCACTTCCCTTCATTCCCCTTTGTCTAATCCAATGAAATTCTGTTCTTCCCTTCCCCACTTGTTGTGTGTTAGCATCCGTGTACCAGGGAGAACATTTGGCCTTTGGTTTTTTGGGGAATGGCTTTTTTCACTCATCATGATAGTCTTCAATTCCATCCATTTATAGGCAAATGTCATGAAGTCATTTCTTTTAATGGCTAAGTAATATTCCATTGTGTATATATGCCACATTTTCTTTCTCCATTCATCTGTTGAAGGGCACCTAGGTTGGTTCCATAGCCTAAGCTATTGTGAATTGAGCTGCTATAAACATTGAAGTGGCTATGTCACTGTAGTATATTGATTTTATGTTCTTTGGGTATATGCAGAGGAGTGGAATACCTGGGTCAAATGGTGGTTCCATTCCAAGTTTTCTGAAGAATTTCCATACTGCTCCCAGAGTGGTTGCACCAATTTGCAGTCCCACCAGCAATGTATGAGTGTACCTTTTCCCCCACATCCTCGCCAACATTCACTGTTACTTGTATGCTTGATAGTTGCCAATCTGACTGGAGGGAGATGGAATCTCAATGTAGTTTTAATTCTCATATGTCTAATTGCTAGAGAAGTTGAACATTTTTTTTCATGTATTTGTTGACCATTTGTATTTCTTCTTTTGTGAAGTGTCTGTTCAGTTCCTTTTCACAAAAGACCTTTACATATTACAGGTATGAACCCTCCAGATATCATTTCTATTGCAAATACATCCTCCAACCTGTATTTTGTTTGCTGACTTTATGACTTCTTTTTCCCATAAAAATATCTAACAATGATTTATAATTTGAATTCATCTTTTCTTTAATGTTTCTGGGTTTCTGCTTGAATATAAAAGTCTTCCATTAGATGATACAGGTAATCTGTAAAATTTATTGCACATATTCCTTTTATATGTTAGTTTTCTGATGACAAGTTGCAAACAGAGGGCCAATATTTTCTTGTAGATGAATAGCTAATTTGGTTAGTACCATTACACCCTCCATCCCTTCCTTGCTGACTTGAAATAATTTTTTTGATATATCTATATATGTGTAGATCTATTTTTATATCTATTATATATTTGTGAATATCTTATTTAGAGCACTTATAAGAATCTGATTCTGAATTTTCTGTTAGACTCATCTTCTAGTGAATAGGCTAGTGCAATTAGGATATGATTTTGATTACGATATAATTGGAGAAAGTTCTAATATCAGATAAGAAAAGGCATTCTTCATTGTTCTTCAGGTTTGTCTTAGTCAATTGTCAGCATTTTCTTCCCTTAGGTCTAATTCCTAAAGTGCACCTAATTCCTAAAAATCTCTTTCCTCAGTTTTAATTGTATTAAATTTTTATATTGACTTTTGGGGTCTTTCAGTGAATTTTATGTCTTCCCATTTAAGAATATATTAATTACTTCGTTCCATTTATTTAGAGGGATATTGATTCTGTATATTCATAGATACCTAGATCTTTGCTAAATTCTCCCGTGAATTTATTAAGTAGTTTATGGAGTTTCTTCTGTATCCAAGGCACATAATACTATAATTTTTAAAACTCCACATTATTTTTATGTGGTGCTGAGGATCCAACCCAGGGCCTCACATGTGCTAGGTGAGCGCTCTACTGCTGAGCCCCAGCCCCAGCCCCAAAAAAACTTTTTTATATTTGAGTAATTGCCTTATATTCTATTTTTTTTGGGGGGGAGAGGGTACCAGGGATTGAACTCAGGGGCACTCAACCACTGAGCCACATCCATACCCCTGTTTTGTATTTTATTTAGAGACAGGGTCTCACTGAGTTGCTTAGTGCGTCACTGTTTGCTGAGGCTGGCTTTGAACTCGAGATCTTCTTGCCTCAGCCTCCTGAACTGCTAGGATTACAAGGGTGCACCACTGCACCCAGATCTTAAAATTCTCTTTTTATGTAGATTTATATCAGTGATGGCTGCTTTATCAACATCATTTCAGAATTGAAATACTGATATATTTTGGTTTTTACTCTTTAATGATATGATGAATTATAATTTTATATTTCCTGGTATTAAATCACCTTGCATTCCTAGAATATGCTTAAGTTGATCACATGGTATTACCATTCTTTGATTATTTGCTAAATTCCAATACTGTTATTTAAAATTTTAATCTTTATTCATAAATTACATTCTTCTGTAGGTTTCTATTGTTTTTCATTTAAAATTGTGTTGATGCTTTATTGTGTGATTTAAGGGAAAGTAAAATTTCATCTTATGTATTATATCGACGTGGAATAGATTTCTCTTACCTAAACTTAACTTTCCTAAGTAACATCTAACCCTAGTGAATTTCTCAATATCTTTTTCAGCATACATTTATTCTCTTTTAGGGTAGTTAAATTTTTTTCCTCCATCTTGGTTTAGTTTTGATAATCTGTTTTGCTACAACATGATTTTGCAACTCCAAACTATGGCATTTCATTTTGTGTGTTTACCGTTTTGCTGTGGCCAGTGGATTGGGGTGATAAAGTGTTATATTTTGCTTTCTGGATAGCTTTTAAGGATACTTTGGATTTTTTTCTTAACCCAAAAGTTATATATGTGTTTTTTAAATTTAAAAATAGTTAATGTACTTTCATCTCTCCTTCCTAATATTATCCATAATATATCATTCAGTGTTGGTCATAGAGAGTGGCTCACATCAACTCTACTTTTAAATATATGTTAAAATATTCTTTTGAAGTCAAGTACAAAATCAGATTTTGTGAATACAAATATTCACTCAACAAATAGACCTTGAGCTCAGCTCCTTCCAGCTCCTTTCTAAGTGTGGGCGATAAAGTTTTGAACAGATTAGGTCTTTACCTTGCTTTGTGGAGTTTATATTTTGGTAAAATTACAGTTTCCCACTGAGAAATGTATATAATCAAGTTTATTGATTGTTTTATTCAATTCCTCTATGTCCATAGTTATTTTTTTTCTTTACTGTTACTGTTAAACTCCAAAAAAATTTCCCACTGTTATTCTTGTTTATTAAGCTCTCCTTCACTGGTAATATTGTTGCTTTATAGATTAGATGCTTTTTGTTTTTAAATGACTACAGACTTCTTAGAGCTTCTTCATCAATTGTACTTTGATAATTACGTGATATCCATTAGATTTATTCTCTTTCCTAATATTAATTTTCCTGTTGCTGCTTTTGTTTGCCTTGCCCTGATATGAAGTAATTTTCAACCTTCTTGTTCCATTTTAGTTGAATGAACACAGCTGCATTTTTCTTTATACCCTAATGTGACAGTCCCTTATATGAGGACCTGGTTCTCCCATATTTACTATTGTGACTCTAGAGCTGATTTCATTCCTCTCATTAATTTACTCATTTATTCTACAAACACATTTTAAGTGCTTACTGTGTGCCAAATATACTGGAGATTCTGCAATGAACAAAACAGAGAAAACCTCAAACTTGTGGTATTTATATTGTAGCTGGGGAGATAATGATGCTAAATGAAATAAGTCAATTAAATATTAAGTATGACTTGCCAGGCTTAGGTACTTGAAACTTGATTCCCAATAGCCCATGTCGGGAGATGGAACCTTTAAGAAATGTTGAGGTCATGAAAGCTCTGCCATCCTCAGTGGATTAATTCTCTTTTAGTGGAAGTTGATTCTTTATAAAAATGTGATCGGCCTCCTAGTGTTTTTTTCTCTCTCTGGCCCTCTCTTTCTCCTTCTGCCATGTGATACCCTCTGCCATATTGCAATGCCACAAAAAGACTATTACCACATGCTCTTAACTTGATCTTAGACTTCCCAGGCTTCAGAATTGTGAAGAAATATTTTTTCTTTATAAATAACCCAGCCTTTGGTATGTTGTTACAGTAACACAAAACAGACTAAGATAGGAAGTCACAATTTTAATTATAGTGGACTAAGTAGATCCCATTGGAAAAAAAAATGACAACCCATCGCAAAAAGAATTGGGAGAGCTGGGGGAAGTGAGCTAAGTAGGTGTCTGGGATAATATTTTTCCAGGCAGAAGGAATGGCCATTGCCTAAGATTTTTTTGTGTGTCTGGCATGTTTAAAGCCATCCAGAAGGCTAATGAGGTAGGTTTGGAAGAGAGTTGAGAGACAGTGAGTTTAAAAGTTCCATAGTCATTTAAAAAACTTTTATTCTAAGTGAATTGCATAGTTATGTGATATTTTAAAAATTTTATTTATTCACACTTATTAAGGCATACATTCATACACAATGAAATAAATGTACTCTGTTAAATTTTGATGTATTTATGTATTTGTGTAACTGTCACCATAACTGAGATGTATACAATTTTCATGACCCAGAAGTTTCCTTTGTACCCTTCTTAGTCAAACCTAGCTCCTATCCCTGGCTTCAGAAAACCACTGGTCTGTTTATCATTAAAGATCAGGTGGGTTTTTCTAGACTTTCAAATAAATGGAATTAGGCAATATCCTTTGGCGTCTGGTTTCTTTTGCTCAGAGTAATGATATTGAGGTTAACCCAAGACGTTGTGTCTATTAGTATTTAGTGTCTTTTTATTGCAGAATAATATCCCATCTTAGGAATACTTCAATTTGCATAACCATTCACCTGGTGATGGATAGTTGGGTAGTTTTCAGGCTTTGACGGTTATGAGTAAAGTTGTCATGAGCATTCATATGTAAGTCTTTAGGTATATTTTCATTTTTCTTGGTTAAATACCTAGGAATAATGGAATGGCTGGATAATACAGTAAGAGAATATTTAACATTGTAAGAAACTACCAAAGTGCTTTCCAAAGTGGTTGAAGCATTTGATTTTATTAGTTAATTAATTAATTAAATTGGTACCTGGGATTGAACTCAGGGTCACTTAACCACTGAGCCACATCCCCAGCCCTTTTTTACATTTTATTTAGAGACAGGTTCTCACTGAGTTTCTTAGGGACTCACTGCTGAGGCTGTGTTTGAATGCATGATCCTCTTGCCTCAGCCTCCTGAGCCCCTGGGATGACAGGCGTGTGCCACCACCAGGTGATGGCAACATTTATATTCCCACTGGCAATTTTGGGAGACTTCCTATTGCTCCATGTCCCCACCCACACTTAGTATTGGTTCACTTTCAAACTTTAGTTATCCTACATCCCACATGATGTATAAATTTTATATTGTTATGTGTCAGTTAAAATAAATTTAAATTTAGAATTATAAAAAATTATAGTCATTCTATGCAACCTCTATTTGACCCAGCTATCCCACTCCTCAGTTTATTCCCAGTTTATATTTAAAATCAGCATACGACAGTAACGCAGTCACATAAATGTTTATAGCAGCTTAAGTCACAATAGCTAAGCTATGGAGCCAAGCTGTGCACCCTTCAACAGATAAAGAAAATGTGGTATGTATACACAATTGGAAAACTACTCAGCCTTAAAGAAGAATGATATTATGGCATTTGCAGATAAATGGATGGAGCTGGGGAATATTATGCTAAGCGAAATAAGCCAATTCCACAGAAACAAAGTCTGAATGTTTTCTCTGACATGTAGATGCTAATTCACAGTAAGTGGGGGCAGCTAGGGAAAAACAGAGGTACTTTGGTTGAGGCAGAGAGGAGTGAAGGGAGTGGGGGGTACACTGGAAGAAAGGATAGTAGAATGAATCAGACATTATTACCTTAGGTGCATATATGATTACATGACTATTGTAACTCTACATCATGTACAACCAAAAGAATGAGAAGTTATACTCCATTTATGTATGATGTGTCCAAATGCATTCTACTGTTGTGTATAACTAATTAGAACAAATTAAAAAGATAAACAAAAAAATGTAGTCATTCTAACAGACAAGAAGTGCTATCTCATCGTGTTTTTAATCTGCATCTCCTGGATAACTCGTGGTATTGAACATGAGTGCTTATTACCTATTAACGTGTCTTCTTTTGTGGAGATTCTGTTCTAATATTTGCCTATTATATATTTTTTTGCTGTTGATCTTTTATCAAATTGTAGGGTCCTTATGTATTCTTGATGTAAGCCCTTTGGTATCCGTGTTCACCATATTGTATTTTTATGTATACCTACGTATACCCTCATATATGAATATATAGTCAACCACAGCCAATGTCAAGAGAGTAATATCTAACAATGTATCAATTGGTAAACAATGATAAAAGTTTATTGAAAGTTAATTTTTAAAGAATAATTTATGGGTCAGGGCAATAGATTGTATGAGACACAATACTCGTAACCCCTAAATTCTGGACAGGAATTTCCTGCATGGCACTCATTAGTGTCTACATATTTTGTGATGCACTGTGCAGAACTATTGCAAATTCTTTCATTTCAAATCATATCTTTAACTCTCCACTGGATGCAAACGGAATGGCTTGATTTACTTGACACATTCTTTCCATCCCCTTTGGCTTGCTGAAAACGCATGCGTGGTCAAGACATGGCACCTGCAGATTTTACGCATTACATCACGGTTCAGGCTTCCTAACCATCCCTCTCTGTTTTCAGCTGGATTGATCTGTAATTACATGATTATTTATCTAGGATGACCTTCTGAAATGTCACAGGGATGAAGTTATATGTCAGAGGCTTAAAAAAAGATACGTTTACTATTTTAGCTTCCTAGGGACAGTGGGAAGATCTATTTTCCCAGCAGTTACTTAATTCCATCATAATGTCCCCTTTACCTGAAGGGAGAGCCACAGTGCTCAGCTCAGCCTGCCAGAGGAGCCCTCCTGTGCTCTATGTTCTTTCTCCTCTGCACCCTCATCCTGTGCTTGCTTAGTGTGCACATACCAGAAACCCACCTCTCCATTTCCTCCAATTCTGGAAATATTATCCCAGCCAGCTTCTTGTTGAAAAATTAAATTTAACAAATAGAAGTGTAGTGAAGTTTTACATATAGATCAGATGCATCCCTAGGATTTGCTTTTAACTGCACACCTTCTAAGAAATTATATATTTTTTTTTACTCCCCGAAAATTACCTAGCAGAAAAAAATGACAAGAGTAATCTATTTTTTTGCACAGCTGGTCGGTTGGCCAGAGTTTCTCATCAAGGAGTACATGCTGTTTGCTCCCCAGATGGACAGCCTGGATGAGCTACAAATCCACAGAGCCTGGGACACAAGGTGGAAATTATACTGCCAGGACTTTTAATCTTGCACAGCTCTGCACACTTGAAATTGCAAGTGGCCCATTTCCAAATGAGCATCTATTGGGACAATCTCCTATATCTTGTCAGAATGATTCCCATTAAATCCTCAGCTGGAATTAGACCAAAAACTTGTAATAATTACGGGAAACTTATTAAAAAGTGGAAGCCCTAGACTGTGACAGGGAAAACACTCAGGCAACATTAACAGTAATTGAAATCTCTGAGTTTTTCTTTCTCAATCAGTGGTGGTTGATGGCCAAGCACAGAATGCCTGAATGAGAAGGTGTGAAACTCAGACGCCCAATTTCCAAAGGGTAAATTGTCTTTTGTTTCATTATAACAATGTGGTATGAGAGTAGGGTGAACCGTTCACTCTCAGCCACAGGCACCTGCCAAGCCCTCAGGGATGGGTGCTAACTCAGCCTCTAACCTGTCCCATGGTCCTGTGGGTCCTCATTCCTCCCTCCTTTGACAATCCACCTTTAATACCCACTGCTTCTCCGACTAAATCCCAAGAGGTTAAAGACAACCGTTTTAAAGCAATAATTTTGAGACCTGTCCCAGCAAATATTTTACTAGTATCTTTAGGGTTTTGTTTCAAAACTAGGAGCGTCAGAATCATCTTTTCTTAACTCCAATTGCAAGAATATCCCTCACTGCCGCAGTCTGGCTGGGCACAATTCAGGAGCCACTTGTCAAAAGAAACGAACTTTATTTTTAGAACACACACACCACACCACACAGCATTTCAGGAAAAACCCTCAGAGCCCAACTGCCACCACCGGCTTCCCACAAGCCTCTCAACCTCCCCCCCTCCTCCTGCTCTTGAGGCCGATTGGCTGGGTCGTGTGGGCGGAGCCAAAAAACTCCCCCAATGAGCAGCTCCGTGGTCTGAAAGGGCGGGGGAAACAGCCCAATGAGCATCACCACAGAGGAGCCAATCAGTTGGCAGCTAGAAGTTGCTGGGGCCGATGTGAGCCAATCATCAGCTGGCAGCTGGAAGTTTGCTGGGGCCCCTTTCTGCTGTGGCTCTCAACACCTCACTTTCAGTTTCTAGTTGGGAAAGTTCTTAAAAGGGATTTTGTAAAGTTAGGAGACTTTTACAGCTTGTTTTTCTGTCATTTAAGACAGAGCCACATGACACCTAATCATGTTTGACTTTTTGTTTTTTTATTCCTGGCAGTGATTCTTAGGCAAACTTAAGTTTGTTTTGACTTTTATAGCTCATAAGGACGTAAAAGATAATTTGGACCCTTGAGAGAGCAACAGAAGAAAACAAAACAAACAGAAAACCCCTCAAAATTTGGGCTCATTAATGATAGGTCATTCACAATGGCAAGTCATTAGACTCCTATAATAAACCCAATTTCTCTCTCTCTCTCTCTCTCTCTCTCTCTCTCTCTCTCTCTCTTTTTCTCTGGTACTAGGGGTTGTATCAATTCTTAGGGGCACTTAAACACTGAGCCACATCCCTAGCCCTTTTTATTTTTATTTTGAGATAGGGTCTTGCTAAATTGCTTAGGGCCTCACTAATTTGCTGAGGCTGGCCCCCAACTTGGCCATCGCCCTGCCTTAGCCTCCTGAGCTGCTGGGATTACAGGTGTGTGCCATATTGCCTGGCCGTATCTCATTTTTATAGAAATTCTAGTGCTCAACCAGGGTCCCAAGTAGGGAGCCAAGCCACAACTGTAGTACCAAGCTGAATTGTGGTTATTGTTCTGCAGAAGGGACAGTAGAAAACTGGAGTACAACTAAAGTAGAGGAATAAGCATGATGAGGTTATAACCAAACCTCATGTAAGGGAGAACTGACTTGGGGAAGAAGGAGTCAGCTTATTCTGCATAACTTTACAGTCATGGGCAGTGGTACCACTCAAGGGTGCAGAGAAGGGACATCAGGTAGGTGGTTGCCCAAATTGAGGGAAAAAGCTGTAAAAGATGAGTGAGTAATTCCAGGCACTCGAGAGGCTGAGGCAGGAGGATGGCGAGTTCAAAACCAGTCTCAGCAACTTAGCGAGGCCCTAAGCAACTCAGCAAGACCTTGTCTCTAAATAAAATATAAAAAAAGAGCTGGGGATGTGGCTCAGTGGTCGAGTGTCCCTGAGTTCAATCCCCAGTACCCTCCCCTCAAAAGAAGATGAGAGCATATGCATTCCTATACTGGTGTGCAGGAAAGGGCTGGGTAATCATTGGAGTCACTGTGGAGGAGACTTACTTATGGTAACCAATTTAAAAATAGCTCTAGGCCCCTTCCACTTTGAATGCTCTATGGTTTTGTGAGACTGGATTTGTTTTTTCAAGAGGATGAGGCATATTTTGTAACTAGCATTCAAATGAAAGCTAATATTCTACAGGAAAGTCACTTTTCTTAAGTATGTTCCAATTCTACTTATATGATCTTCTTTGCAACCTTTATCTTCATATGGATTTTATAACCTGGATGCTGCTCTAGTACAATTCAAATTTATCATGGATTCTGAAGTAGCTAAAATTTAACATATTTGCTTTTGGAATGGGAAAATAGATCCTCATGATGATAATTATAATTATGACCACTTTAAGTACTTGTTTTAAAAAGCAAGATAACATATTTTAAAGGTATCTTGTTTTTTTTTTTTTTTTTGGCCTGAGAAATATTTTTTTTAATATTTATTTTTTAGGTGTAGATGGACACAACACAATGCCTTTATTTTTATGTGGTGCTAAGGATCAAACCCGGGTCCCACCCGTGCTAGGCGAGTGCTCTACTGCTGAGTCACAATCCCAGCCCCCTGAGAAATATTTTTTATTTGTTCGTTTTAGATATCCGTGACAGTAGAGTGTATTTTGACATTATACATACATGGAGTCTAACTTCTCATTCTTGTGGTTGGACATGATGTGGAGCTTCACTGAATGTAAGAAAGTTATGTCCCATTTATTCCACTGTCTTTCCTATTCCCATCCCCTTCCCTTCCATTCATCCCCCTTTCTCTAATCCTATGAACTTCTCTTCTTTCAAAAAATTCTCCCTATTGTGTGTTAGCATCTGCAGATCAGAGAGAATATTTGGCCTTTGGTTTGGGGAGATCGGCTTTTTTCAGTTAGCATGATAGTCTCCTGTTCCATTCATTTACCAGCAAATGCCGTAATTTCATTATTTTTTAAGGCTGAGGAATATTCCATTGTGTATATAGACCACATTTCTTTAAGCATTATTCAACCGAAGGGCACCTAGGTTGGTTCCATAGCTTAGCTATTGTGAATTAAGCTGCTATAAACATTGATGTGGCTGTGTCCCTGTAGTATGCTGATTTTAAGTCCTGTGGGTATAAACCAAGGAGATGGATAACTGGGTCCATTCCATTCCAAGTTTCCTGAGAAATCTCCATACTGCTTTCTGCACCAATTTGCATTCCCACCAGCAATAATGTATGAGTGTATCTTTCCCCCTACATCCTCATAAACATTAACCTTTACAGATACTCGTATTCTTGATTGTTGCCATTCTGACAGGAGTGAGATGGAATCTCAGTGTAGTTTTAATTTGCATTTCTCTAATTGCTAGAAAAGTTGAACTTTTTTTTCATATATTTGTTGACCATCTGTATTTATTCTTTTGTGAAGTCTTATCAGTTCCTTTGCCCATTTATTGATTGGGTTATTTTATATTATTATTATTATTATTTTGGTGTTAAGTTTTTTGAGTTCTATATGCATCCTGGAGATTAATGCTCAATCTGAATTGCAGGTAACAAATATTTCTCCAGATTTAAGGCATATTTAGAATGGAGCCAGAATTGCATGAGTAGAATTTGCATCCTGAGTCTTCTGTTGTAACAGCACAGTTATGACGTCACTGGCTATTTCATCACTCAAAACGTGTTCCTGATGTGAGATGGCTTGAAACTCTGGAACAGAAATTGAGTCTTTGCCTCCTTAGGTAATAAACTATTCTGTGGTTATGAAGTGTTAGCCCACATAAAGCAGCACTTCAGGGTGCTCTAATGTTCCTTCCACAGAAACCTAAGTGAGGTGGCATGGGAAAGTGTTGAGTGACAGCGTGGAATATGATGAGCTCCATGTTCATTCCAACCCAGAGCTGGGATGTGCTTCCCTGAACAGGGAGCCACGGGGTGTGCGGTGCCTTGGCCTGATTTCCTGCTCAGGAAAGGATTAACCCTAAGACAATCAGAAGACCAAAAATTGCAGACAGTGTAATCACACTCCCTTTCAGGGTAGGTAGGGAAAAGAAGGTCCTGGAAGCTGTGAAGAATGACAAGAGTCTGGAGAAGAGAATTGGAGGACAGCAAGATATACCATCACTTCTTCTCTAACACCATTTAGCTTACCTTAATAAATCCTCTTTCCTCAGTTGCTGTCCTCCTCTCAGCCACTATGACATCTTCTTTGGTTTCTGCTTGTGTCCTAGGAGACCCAGAAGGTCTAATCACTTTTCCTAGTTCCTTGGGGAATAAAATAACAAAGTGGTGGCACTTGATATTCAGTTTTTTTTAATCACCTTTCAGCTTCATTTTCTCAGCGTCTACTTGGCTCTTGACCTGACTTCTTTCTCCTGTTTCTCAGCCATGACTAGGAAGTGGAAGGTTTTTGCTGTTCCTCTCAGTGCCCTTGTCCCTGCCAGAGAGCCAGGATCTACTACAGAGAAAGAGGTTTCAGGCTTTGGGGGATTTGCCTTAATTCTTAAGAGCTGTCAGAATCTGCCTGGTTCCCCAGGGCAGACCTGGAGGAAGTCTTCCTTACCCAGCAAACGGAAATGTGGGAAAAGAAGTTTGAGAGGGGACACAGAGATCCAGAGGGAAGTTCAGGCCCTAAATGAAGCGGCAAAGATGGCCACACAGTTGGCATCTCTCATGTGGTTCTTCCCAATCTACCTGCGTTCTCCTTTGTTCTGTGGCCCTCAGCTTCCTTTCCTTCCCTGCCAAAACACACTTGCTTATGAAAAAACATGTGCTTGCACCCTTCCCATTCTTAGCAGTGGATCCCCCTCCGGCCACCTCTGGGGTTCTGCATTCCTTGCTATTTCCTCCACTGACACCTCACAATTTTGTTCATGATCATGATGCAGAAGTCTGGTCCGTGATCACAAATGGCAATGGGCCTACTTCCTGGGTAATGCAACAAGACGCATGGATCTTAAGATCATTCTGCACAAATGGATTGAGTAGTGTATTAGTGTCTCATAGCTGCTGTAACAAATTTCCACACGTTTTGTGGTTAATAACAATGTGGATTTATTCTTTTAGAATTCTGGAGGTCAGAAATCCAAAACCAACGTGCTGGTGTGCCTTCTGGAGGCTTCAGGGGGAAAAATCTATTTCCTGGATTTCCTAAAGGCTGCCTGTGTCCGTCAATTTGTAACCCCTTCCTTTGGATAATCCACCCTCTGGCTTCTGCCCTCACCACTTATGAGGACCTTAATGATGGCAACTGGATCTTATATCAGGGCAACCTGGATATCCCAGGATGGGGTCTTGTCATACTATCCTTAAATCATATCGGCCGAGTCCATTTATTTATTTATTTATATGTGGTGCTGAGGATCGAACCCAGTGCTTCACACATGCCAGGCAAGTGCTCCACCACTGAGCCACCACCCCAGCCCCTGTCTAGTCCTTTTAACTATAAGTAGAAGGTAACATATGCATGAATTCCTGCAATTAGGATATGGATATTTGGTGTGTGTGTTTGGGGATGGATATTTCAGCCTACTACAAGTGGTATTTAAGGTAGATACTTTTTAACTCAGTGTTTCTTGAACCTAAGCCATAGACTGCTTTTTCAAGGAATAAAATTTTATAGACACCCTCAATTTGACTTACGTTTATTAAATTGTTACATAAATACATATAAATGTTAAACTGCTTATAAAATCCACGTGTATAGCTCTTATGCAACAATATAACTAAAACAAATTTACCAATTAAATGCAAACAAGCTATAAAGCGAATAAAATCCAAATTAAGCATTTATTTAATAGGAGAGAGAATGTGGCTTCCCTGAACATGGAATTATTAAGAAATGAAAAATATGGTGCTGACCACTGGGGATCCTTGTCCTCTGAACCCAAAGCAGCAATGCTATATCATCTGTGGGGCGAGGACTGAATTCTCCCTTCTTTTCCCTTTCAAACAGTGGCAGTGTTTCCTTTATAAAAGATGCTCTGGTATAGTTTGCCTTGCACTGTCTTGAATATTTGCTTATTTCACTTCTCTTCTTTTCCAATTTGCCCAAGACAATGAAGGTATTACTACTTGTTCCCAATACAGACTCTGAATCCACAGGTAGAAAATGTGAATTTTCTGAATTCACATGGGATAGAAAATGGTTCTTCTCGTGATCCAAAATATTCTTTCTTTTTTTTAAAGGGGACTACTTTTAATTTGAAAAAACAATT
This sequence comes from Marmota monax, assembly GCF_021218885.2. Lineage (NCBI taxonomy): Eukaryota > Metazoa > Chordata > Mammalia > Rodentia > Sciuridae > Marmota > Marmota monax. The sequence goes on along the minus strand of NW_026693008.1, from coordinate 7,336,592 downwards.
ATACTTTCTTATAGAGAATTAATTCGAGAAATACTGTCTAACCCTGACTTTATAGGTAGAAATAATAAAATAATAGGCAAAGTAGGAAATAGTTTTCATCAAGAAGATTCTCTCCGGTTTATCTTACATCACGTAGGTTTTAACTTTTTATGAGCTTTACAAGACACACCCAAGCTTTCAAAAGGGGTAATTGAATTTTTGTTGTTGTTGTTGTTGTTATTCACTTGATGGAAAAAAAATATATATTGAAGAGGAGAGAACAGGAGAGAATGTGAGAAGATGGGTGGGGAAAATGAGTGAATGAGAAGATTATAGATACAGTATTTTCTCTCCATCTTCCTTCTGAACTAGTTTTTCTCTTTTCTTTCTTTTTAAAATTTATTTGGCTTATTTATTTATTTATTATTTGATTTTATTTGATTTATTTTAAAGTTCAATCTCCTATACATCAAGAAGTCATAGTTTTCAGGAGTTGGAATTTTTCAGTACCTGGGGTAGGAAAGGGGCCAAAGGGAGGAGATAGACTTACCTGAGCTCCTGGAAGCTAAAACCAATCGCTCTTACCATTTTGATGGACATGACTCACTCCAGGACACATCTCACCCCACCCTTTTCCTACCTCCTCCTAAGGAAACGCCTCAGAAGTGTTGTCTACACTGAAGGTCTGCAGCTCTCCTCCCATTCTCTTTTCAGTCTTCTCCAGTGACAGTGTCTTCTCCGCCATGCCACCCGGGGCGTCATATCCAGGGGTCAGTCCTCAGTCCTCTTCCAAGTTCTTTCATCTGGGGCAAGTGTCTCCTCAAACCTTGCAGTCACCCTGGACTCCTTTCTCTTACCCTCCACATCTTAAATACATCAGATCCACCTTCCAAACATGCCCAGAATCTGACCCTTCTCGCCCTCCTACCACCACCATCTTGGCCCAAATTGTGGTCACTGTCAACTGGGTTGTCGGCAGGTAAATTCCAACTTTTTATTTCTTTTATCCCTAATATGATCTGAATGTTAATCTCTCCCTAAAATTCATACGCTGAAATCCTCAACCACAAAATGATTTTACTTGGAGTTAAAGCCTGTGGGAGATGATTAGGTCATGAGGGTTAAAACCCACAAATGAGATTAGTGCCCTTGTGAATGATACCCCAGAGAAACCCCTGGCCACTTCTGCCAGGTGCCATTAGACCGAGAAGACAGGTGACGGAGGAAGTGGGCCTTCACCAGATGCCAAATCTGCCACCACTTTGATCTGGGACATCCAAGCTTCTGGATTATGAGAAGTGAATTCCTGTTGTCTCTAAGCCACCCATCTGTGATGTTTTGTTATAGTAGCCTGAAGGGATGGAGGCAAGGTTCTCTGCCCTTTTCTAGCACATTCTTGAAGTAGAAGTCAGAGTGACTCTTAATCTTAAAACGGATCACACCCTGTGTCCAATGGCTGCTCACCTCACTCCAGGAAAACCTGAGAGATTATGCCATGATTCACATGGACTGCCATGATTGGACCTTACTTTGATGTCTTCTGTCACTTCCTTTTGCTCTCTCTGCTCTGGTCACTTGGGCCTCTTCGCTGTCTCAGGAATGTGCCAAACTCGCTTGCTCATCAAACCCTTTGCCATTTGGTGCTTCCTATGCCAAACACACCTTCTGCCAATCATCAGTGGCTCAGCCCCTCACTTCCCTCAGCTCTGTTAACACTGAAGGCTCTTTTTAAGCAGGGGAATTCCTCCCAGCAATTTCTACTCCTCTCACCCTGCTGCCTATCACCCTGTCAGGTACTTTATATTTACATACTCATTTGCTTATTTTCTAGAGCCTGTGACTAAAATATAAGTTTCATAAAGGAGGGAGCTGCTTTTTGTACTCTGTTTTCCCCAAGGTCATGAATTATGAACATCAACCAAGGAAAAATTTGTGGTTATGAATGAAAGAATGAAGGACTTCAGTATTCTTGATATTGTATGCCTAATTCATTTTTTTAAATGAAAGGGTATCCTATAGAACATAACTTAATTTTAAAAATCTAATAATTTGTAGGCACTTCCCCATATCCAAACCATTCCTCTGTGAAATTTTTTCAAAATCATTCCTTAGTATATCTATTTTAGAGAATCATGAAATTTACTTATTAAATTCCTTATTGTTTTTAGTCAGGTTTTCACCGCTGCGACCGAAAGACCTGACAAGAACAATTAGAGGAGGAAGAGTTTATTTGGGGCTCACTCTTTCAGAGGTCTTGGTCCATTGCTCTGGGTTCAAGGTGAGGCAGAGTATCATGGCAGAAGAGCGTGGCAGAGAGAAGTGGCTCAGGAAGTGGGGAGAGGAGGGGAGGGGGAGGCACCACTCACCAGGGACAAAATATAAACAGCAAAGTCATGTCCCTCCCAGTGACCCACCTCCTCCAGCTATACCTTACCAGCCTACAATTATTACCCATATCAGAGGACTAATCCACTGATTGGATTTTAACTCCCATAACCCAATCATTTCATCCCTCAAGGTTCTTGCATTGTCTCAGATATGAGCTTTTGGGGGACACCTCATAGTCAAACCATTACACATATGGATGCACATTTTGATGGTGTGCAGAATTTTGTAGTTTAAAAAAGCTTCAGAAATACACAGCCCCTTCTCACACATGCTCTCTTCCTTTCTATGGAATCACACGTCCACTAGAGCAGGAGAGTCAGCAGGCTTGGAGTTCCTCTGCCGGCCTCCAAACTTGTTCGACCATGTGAGAGGCTTTGGTTTCCTCCCTTTATAAATTTCACATAGCCACCCAAATGTTGGTCGTTACTGTCCGTGTTCTACGTGGTACATTTGAGTCAGAAACAGAAAATAAGCCTCTGATTTCTTTTTTCCAAACCAATATCCAGTTCTGTTGTAGTATGGTATTTCAATTCTTCTCCTGATAGGATGTAAAGCATATCAGTCAATCTGTGATTTTTTTTTCCATCTTAAGAGATTTCAGTTGAACATTCAAGGATTATAGCTTATTGTGTTTTGCTAATTTCATGCACACTTTTGCCTGAATTTATCTTTAGCACCTCTTAAATCAGTGGATCAGAGGTAATTTAGATAAGGCATCTGCTTTTACTTCTTACCCAGTGATCAATAAGTAACTGTTAAGTAATAGCTAAGTGTGTGCACTTTGAAATGGGTAACAAGTACCATGTGCCTGGGTTATTAATACACAAACTTGTTGTTGTGTGCTAAGGGGAAATGTTTTCTTCCATGGGAGAATATGTGCCTTTTAACGTGGACTTGGCCGTAAATCAGACTCATCAGCCTAAGGAACTATCCTTTTTCCATCTTGCAGAGAATGCAACATGTAAATCTGCATTCTTTTAAATTTGTTTGCCACTAAAAGATTTAAGGAGATCCCAAGTATTTTTATTTATTCATTCAAGTGGGCTAGCTCAAGATGTCCTTAATCAAAATCTCAGAATTAATAAAAAAAAAACATAGGACTAAAGCTATTGGATGCCTAGGAGTGGCAGAATTGTGTGTATCTGTAAAATATATTCTATGTATTACCTATGATAGACATAATGATAATGATCCCTATTCTTAATATTTTTAGTTTAGAAAAGTCTTGTGCCTGCTCTGTTCCTTTTACAACCTGAATATCTTCACTTATTGTAGAGGGGGGTTGTGTTTGGGGGATGGGGGATGTAGCTCAGCGGTAAAGTAGTTGCCTATCATGCACATGGGTGCACGCATGCGCGCGCGCGCACGCACACACACACACACACACACACACAATTAACCTCAGAAATTTTTGAGTTTTGCAGGTCCATGGTGAAGTCAGAATTTCAAATCCCGACTTCTGCTTCTAATTCTTGTGACAGAACCTATGAACTTGGAACTACCCAGCGTTCTTCACCCTTCTGCATATTAGTATATCACCTGGGGAGCTTTGTCATAAAAACGGCTAACTGGGCTGGCCCCTCTTGGGGATTCCACATCATCAGCTGAGCCAGGAATCTTTGTTTTGGGGGCCAGGGGTAGTGCTCACTGGTGGAGCACTTGCTTAGCCTGCAGAGGACCCTGGGTTCAGTCCCCAGAATTAAAACAACAATAACAAAACTGTTTGTCTGCCAAGGGGCTCTCCACGGCAGAGATGAAATAATATGCAATTAGCCACTCATCAAGAGAAGCAGCAATTTAGCTCAAGAAAAAATGATGTCTTGGGCTGGGGTTGTGGCTCAGTGGTAGAGTACTTGCCTAGCATGCATGGGGCACTGGGTTCAATCCTCAGCACCACATAAAAATAAAATAAAGTTATTGTGTCCACCTACAACTAAAAAATAAATATTGAAAAAAATGTCTTTATTTTGCTGTCCCTCTGATGTCATTAGAAAAGCTCATGGGAGTGTAAACAATTATCACAGAGAGAGACTTTTGCTTTTCATTTCAAATGATAGTATAGCAGAAGGTTCTAGATATTGGATGGGCCCCCTCAGCGAGGAATCTGCCCTCTCTGGGCTGACAGAAGACTCCTTTCACAGCAGTATATGGTCAATCAATTAGCTTATGATCAACCAATTTTGACACTGTTCTCCTTTTGATGATGCTAAGCGATGTTCATCAAGGTTGTCTGCTTGAGTTCATCATAAGAATTGACCCCAGTCTGTGAATCTCTCTTCTTTGTTTAAAGTTTTGAAATGCAGAGACTTGACAGTTCTGTTTGTCTTTGCAGTCTAGTCTAGATGGGGTTGGCACCTCTCCAAGGCTCCAACTGTTTGGGTATTTTTCACACTCTGATCTCAGGAAAGTGATGGCATTCCCCGCTGTATGCACATCAGCACTGTTGGATCATGAAAGGGCTTCTTTGGACTTTGGTGGTGCCTCTGCAAGGGGTCTGCACTATGCATATTTTTTTCACCAGTACTGATGCTTGATTGATTTTTGCCCCATCTGTGCTGCCTGGGAAGAGCCTCCTTGCAATTCTAGTCCTGTGTTGGTTATCTCTATTCATGTGCACTGACCATTGTTGCTGCTTTTAAAGTAATTGGCTTTACTGAGCCCAGTATTTAGGATCCAGATCCACCTGTCTTGGTTGGGGTTGTGGCACTGCCATTCATGAGCTGTGTGGTTAGAACTAAAATATTTATTCTGTGAGCTTCTGTTTCTTCGTTTGGTTTGAGAATTAAATAAGATAATTTATGGTAAGTGCCTGGCTGCACAATCAGTGTTAGTCTGTAGCCTTTTTTTTTCTCAATTGGATATTTTATTTTTTCTAATACTACAATAGTCCCCTATTATCTGGGATTTTGCTTTGTTTTTGTCTGTTTGGTTTTGATTGGGGAGGTATCTATTTGTACTGCCTGGGATTGAACATGGTAGGCAAGCAACCTACCACTGAGCCATACTCCTAGCCCCTGTGGTCTTGCTTTCTTAGGTTCCAGTGTACTGAGGTCAACCATGGTCTGAAAATTATAAATGGAAAATTCCAGAAACAATTGATAAATTTTAAACTGTATACTTTCCTGAATAGTGTGATGAAAGTTTGCAATATTCTGCTCAGTCCTGTCTGGGATGAGTCATCCCTTCACCCACTGTATCCACGTTGTATATGCTACTCACCCATTTGTATCCCTGTTATCACATGGATTTTTGTATTCTTGCAGTACTTAAATACAAAGTTTTGTACTATCTGAATTTTCCAGCATCCATTGGGGGTCTTGGAACATATTCTGTGCAGATAAGAGGGGTAATTGTATTAATTGCTTAGTTCATTCTGCCTGTGTTATCTTCTTCCTTCAATGCATAGGTCAGGATATCCAACAATGCAGTTTACTAGGCTCTGAATATTCTTCCATGAAACCATTCAGAATGTGCACAGGCCTTAAATTTGCAAGTCACCTGGGAAGAGAAATAGTACTTATTAAATATGCCTTCCTTAAAAAATAAAGAATGTCCAAACTAGAGACGATTCCCCACCCAACACACACAACACAACACATGGTGTTCAATGCACCATGTTCCGGGTTTTCCTCACAAAATCTTCATGAGGTCAGTGGCATCAGTATTCTAAAATTCAAAATCTGGATTAGGAATTCAGAGGATTTATCTTGCTCACAGACACAGCCAGAACTGAAATTCCAACTCTGATCTGTCTGGTTCTGAAGATCATTGCCTTGTTAGTAAGTATGACTATTTTTTTTTCTTGTTTGATAGAAAATCTATTTGGAGAATAGTAAAAGAGATATTGAACTCTCAAGTCCAAGTTATCACCTGTTTTCCAAGCTCCAACCTTGAAATATTTGGATAGGGTAACCAATGACACGTTTGGGGTGCTGGTGATTCTGGTGCGCTGTTGTGTTTGTGTGTGTTATCAAGTGTGTGTGTCTGCAACACGAAGGTGATTATCATTAGCCAATTCATAAAACTTCCCACCTTAAGTGGCAAAACTCTGCATGTTGAGAAAACAGGGAGTCTTTAAATAAGAAATTTCTCATAGGAATCAAATATCAATAAAACATCTGTGTGGCTAATCAAGAAAGTACAAGGGCACACTTAGTCAACAGGAAGATTCCCTCTAGAAAGACATTAGTAAAAGGAGTGCCATATGATTTATTTGCTGTAACTCAATTTCCATCTGTCTCATAAAATGAATTGTGTACACACCGAATTCCCAGGCATCCAGCTAGGGCAGAAGCATACCAAGGAGAAGAGAACCTTCCCTCCCTTGGGCTCTTGGTGACATGCTCTGCAAAGAGCCAGGCATGGCCCCGGGTGGTCCACAGGGATATGAGTTGGGCCACCTGACTGACATCTCAGACCTTTGGGAGTGGGCTGCATCATGGGCCTTTGAACAAGGTTCTGTAGCAATAATGGGGCCAGGTGGATTTTGAACATTCTGTTTTTTCCCCAGAAACTCTTTTGACTCACATTTGCAAACTCCAGATGGTAATTTTGCCAGTTCAGGCAAGATGCTGTTCAGAGTTGCTTGAATTTCTCACATAGATGGAGAATGAGCCAAATAAATGCTTTCTTGCTATAGTGTGTTAAAGCAAATCAGGTGAAACTGAAACCTATTCTCATTCTGTAAACAGAGTTTACAAAATACAGGAACTGCTTTTGGCTAAGTTAAAACCAGTGTGATCCTATTAAACCAAATGGTTGAATAAGAACACAAGATCTCCTAGAGCTTTCTGAATGTTAAGGGTTATTTAGAAACGAACATGTCTTCTCCTTGTTTTTTCTAGGTAAAGAAACGTCACCTGTTTTGTTTGTAAAGTCTCCTTGTTTAGCTTCCTGTAACTTATCAATACAATTTTTTTTCTTGTTTTCTTTTCCTTGTTTTTTAGTACTGGGGATCGAACCCAGGGGCGCTTAACCACCGAGTCACATCTCCAACCCTTTTTAAATATTTTATTTAGAGACAGGGCCTTATCAAGTTGCTTAGGGCCTGACTAAGTTGCCAAGGCTGGTTTTGAATTTGTGATTCTCCTGCCTCAGCCTCCCAAGATGCTGGGATTACAGGTGTATGTCACTGTACCCAGGCCATCAATAGATTTTTAATAAAAAAGATTTAAGTAAGTATTTATGGAGGAAAATCCCCCCCCCGCTTTTGCATTTCCTTTTGTTAGGCAAACCTATTTTACTGAAAGTTGGGGCTATAACATGTTTGTTGTGCAGAGGGCAAAGTCACTGTGAAGGCACTGTCAACAGCACCCCGTGTTTGTTCCACCAGACCAGTTGCGTTTCTGCACACCACATTCTGGCTCTCTCTGAATACGGACAATTGTTTAGGGATGCAGAGATTTAATTCCCTCATCTGAAAAATGGAGATTATACAGATGTTATGGCCTTATCTTGAGGGAGGACATAAAATGACATGATTTCATGTTCTTACTCTAGGATGCTCTAGATCTGAATTACTTAGATCTGAATCTAAATGTCAAGTTCCACACAGGATCTGCAGATGGAGCATGATAGTTCTTGCTCCTTTGGGTGGTAGAATGTGCTGGATGAGGAGTGTGCTTACTCATTAAGTCACTCAGCAAACCTTGCATAGAATCCCTTGTGTGCCAGGCACAGTGTTGGGTGCTGAGGAGAGAGACAAATAAAATACCTCTGGCTTCCATAGAGCTTGTGGCCTAGCTGGGGTTGGGGGTTGGGCTTCAACAAAACAAACTTCTGTCCAGGGGCCAGGTGAAACAATTGAATCATGCTGGATCCTGGGTCACTTACTAGAATGGACTGGATAATGAAGCATAGAATGAGAGCCCAGGTCACTGGAGGTAGACCCTGTTTATATACCAACTCCCTTAGTCCTCTTGATGAACTTGTGGTGCAGGTCATGTTTACTCTTCCACTTGTACAGGTCAGTAAACTGCGGTCCAGATTAAGGAGCTTGTTTAATGTCAAATACTTGGTAGGTGGGACAGCTCCACTCTTCATCCTCTAGAACATCATGAAAAACTTCTTGCCAGGCCTGGCCTTGGTCCAGCTCCATGCAGGGGAGGTGGTTAAGCCAGTGGTAGATGAAAAAACAAACAACCCAATCAACAAATGGGCCAAGGACCTAACAGACACTTCTCAGAAGAGGATATATAGTCAATCAACAATATATGAAAAAATGTTCATTATCTCTAGCAATTAGAGAAATGCAAATCAAAACTACTCTAAGATTTCATCTCACTCCAGTGAGAATGGCAGCTATTATGAAGACAAACAACAATAAGTGTTGGCGAGGATGTAGGGAAAAAGGTACACTTATACACTGCTGGTGGGACTGCAAATTGGTGCAGCCAATATGGAAAGCAGTATGGAGATTCCTTGGAAATCTGGTAATGGAACCATCATTTGACCCAGCTATCCCTTTCCTCTGTCTATACCCCAAAGACTTAAAAATAGCATACTAAAGGGACACAGACACATCCATGTTTATAGCAGCACAATTCACAATAGCTAAACTGTGGAATCAATCTAGATGTCCTTTAGCAGATGAATGGATAAAAACAAATGTGGCAAATATACACAATGGAATTTTACTTAGCAATAAAAGAGAATAAAATCATGGCATTTGCAAGTAAATGGATGGAGTTGGAGAAGACAATGCTAAGTGAAAATAGCCAATCCCCAAAATCAAATGCTGAGTGTTTTTTTCTGATATAAGAAGGCTGACTCATAGTGGGGTAAGAAGGGGGAGTATGGGAGGATTAAATGAATTCTAGATGGAGTGAAGAGGTGGGAGGAAAAGGGAGGGGGTAGGGGATTAGCAAGGATGGTGGAATGTGATGGTCATCATTATCCAAAGTACATGTATGAAGACATGAATTGGTGTCAATATACTTTATATACAACCAGAGATATGAAAAGTTGTGCTATATATGTGTAATATGAATTGTAATGAATTTTAAAGGAAAGGCTTGGGTTCAGATTCCCTGGCCCTTGCATGGTCTGTGGACCACCTGTGGGGTGTGTTCTGATGGACAGCCTCAGGGCTGTGCTGCCCCTGCTCTGGCCTCTGTACAAAGTGCCACCTTTGAGTGGGTACCAGGATTTGTTGGAACTATTTTTGGAAACAGATACCAAAGAAGAATGCCTGAGCAGGTTAACTTGTAGAGTAGGGGGCTCGATGCAGGGTGACATGCTCAGGTGACAGGAATGCTTGGAAGGAGGAGCATGTGGGCATGGGAGGAGGACCTATGAGATCTCTTTCAACAGACTTGAGAGATCTAAGAGGGTTCAATTTCTTCCCTCAAAGCTATAAATAGAGTATGGCTGATAAATGTCTTGCAATGGAGGGAGAATGGACAGCTATCTGCAGGCAGACTGGTCCTGCTCTGCTGCTGGGGACTTATTAGGTGACTTGGGGACTCATGGTGGCCAGCCTTTCTCCTTCAGTCTTTTTATCAGTAATTAAGAATAAACTGCCTCTGACAAGGGGGTCTTTGAAGGAGAAAATCAGATTACAGGTGTGAATGTGTTTTCCAAAAAAGTCGCAGAAAAGGCACCAGGTCACATTCTGTGTGTTTTCTAGAGAGGGAAATTTTTAAAAGTGATTCCTCCCGTGTGACTTGAAGGGTATTATCACAATGGCTTTGAGATTCCAGTTGGTATCCACTTAACATTCAGTTGGAAAATATTTTTCTTTTCTTCTTAAAAAAATAAAAAAAGAAGCCTGTGGCAGGCTCAATAATGTCCCCCAAAGAGGTTCACATGTGAATTCATGGAACCTGTGACTATGTTATCTTACATGTACATGGAGAAAGGGACTTTGCGGATTTGAGTAAATTAATAATCTTAAAAAGGAGTGGTTATCTTGGATCATCTGGATGAGTCCAGTGTAATCACAAGGTTCTTATAAGAAGAACCTTACAAGTAGGAGGGAGCGGGAGTCAAAGGACTGGGGTCAAGGAATGCAGGTGGTTGCTGGAATCAGGAAAATACAAGGAAATGGGTTCCACCCTGAAGGCCCCAGAAGGAGCACAACCATGCTAACACCTTAATTTTATGTGTTTGACCTCTAGAACTAGAAGAGAATAATAAATTTATGTTTCTGTACTAAACCCCGCTAAATTTGGGGGCTATTTGTTATAGCAGCAATAGAGAACTAATACAATTTCTTCCTTTCTTCCCTCCCTGTCCACCTTCCCCCCTCTCTGTGCCTTTCACCCCCTTTCTCCCTTTCTTTTCCCTGGCTCCCCTTCCCTTTTGAGAGTAAACAAACTAAGTAGCAGTTAGTAAAAGACGGGATGATTTAATAGTGGCAATTTTTTGGTTTATATGATATTAAAGTTTTCTTCTGATTATTATGAGCTCCGGCAAAGAGATTAATTCAGTTACCATGATTTGTTTCCTTGTCTCAACTTCATAAAAATCGCAGAGATACAATAATATAGTTATACATCCGCTGGGCTTGAAAATGCCCAGTAATTACAAGTGATTCACGAGAACAGCTTAACTTGTGAGGGATTGCATTGTGCTCTGTGGTAAGCAGTCGTTTATTGAGCTTTAAAAATGCCTTTAGAAAGGATAGAATGGGATCATCAATTAAAAGTATGTTTGGGAAAAACTCTGGGACTGTCAGTAGTAATTCTTCACCCAAACCCTCCTTTCCAAAGCTACCCATTTGCATATGGCTGAGGGATGCCTGTCCTCCTTTTCTAATCTTCCTGATGCCTCTGGTGCCCCCTGAGGATAGCCTACACCTCACACAGTGCCAGGTGTATGGGTCACAGGCCATCCAAGGCCGTGAGACTATGGCTCTCTTCCCCAGCTCAGTCATCTATCACTTGATTACCACATTGGCACGTCTTGGCTAATGCACCTGATACTGTGGGAGAGATGCACCGAGCCACCTCAGGTAGTGGGCTTGCTGTCCCCATTTTTAATGCTCAGTGCTGCCATTAGCAGATGGCTAAGAGTGGCTTTTCAGAGGAACTCAGCCCTTGTGTGGCAACTGTTGCTTCTGTGGTAGAGCAAAGTGGGAACTTCAGCAGTGTAAGAGATGATAGGCTGTGGTTTTGCAAGCTCACACTCAGCAGCTCTGCTTACTGTCATTTAACCATAGAGGCTTGTAGCAGCTAACAGGTACCTGTAAAAGATAACTGCAGTGGCAGAAGCAGGAAACACAGCAATGGGGACAGAACAGTCCCCTTTTAGGCTTAGTGCAGTGAAAGTCCCTAAGTCCTATGAGCTAAGAGTCCCTAAGCTGTTCACAAGCTAGGACCCATATAAGGAATGTAGAATGCACCCTCCAATAGAATCGCACCAACTTTCCTTAATGTGCCCCAAACTTGCTTATGTATAAAAGTAAAAGCCCTGCTGTGCTCGGGGCTCAGACTTTGGGAATTATTCCTCAGCACCATTGTGTCACTAATCAAGTGTTGCTTCCAGATCTCGGGTGTCCTGACATATGTTTCTTTGCTACACTTTGAACAGGCAGCTTCTAGACATTTCTCTTTTCTTCTAGTGTGGCCAGAAGGGCTTGATTCGGTAGACTGCTTTTGAAAGAACGATCAAGGCTTGCCGTTGGAGAAAATGCCCCTTTATTGAGGAACAGCTCTGCATATTTATAGAGCCGGGGGTGGTTTGACAGTTATGACAGTTTAATGGTTGAAGGGTTTGACAGTTGGCATGGGGTGCTTTTTGATTGGTGGGTAAAGATCATGTGAGCCAGCAGGGCTAGTCTGATTGGTGGGTAAGGATCATGTGAGCCAGCAGGGCTCACCATTGGACGTCTCTTCTTGGGGGATGGGGAAGTTAGTCTTCAGAGCCCGGTGGACTCCCAATAGCTTTCCCCTCTACCTTGTTGTAGACCAAACCCGGAGAAGTCCATGCTGCAGGTTTCCTTCCTTGGCAACATTTCCTTCCTTTCTTCTCCCCAGAGTTGGTTTCTGGCTGAAGTCCTGGAGTCTTGCTTTCTGGGAAAGACCTTAGACTGTGATCTGCCCACCGTGGCTGCCCTGTGCTTCTCTGTCTCTTTCCTCCCCTTGCCAGCTTTACTCAGAGGTAGCTTGCCTCTCCTCACAGCTCCTGCTCCCATCTGCATCCTGTGGTTTCTGGGGACCTGCTGCTCCCTGGCCACTCAGGCTCCTCCCAGCCTTCCTCCTCACCTGCTCCTCATGGACTCTTCTCCCTATTGAAATGGATCTACCTCTTTCATATTTTTTCTTTTTTTTATTAATTTTTTTATTTACATATGACAGCAGAATGCATTACAGTTTTTATTACACATACAGAGCACAATTTTTCATATCTCTGGTTGTATACAAAGTATATTCACACCAATTCGTGTCTTCATTCATATATTTTGGATAATATTGCATTCCACCATCATTTCTAACCCCATGCATCCTCCCTTCCCCTCCTACCCCTTTGTCCTATCTAGAGTTCGTATATGCCTCCCATGCTTCCCCTCACTACCCCACTATGAATTAGCCTCCTTATATCAGAGAAAACATTTGGCATTTGTTTTTTTGGGATTGGCTAACTTCACTTAGCATGATCTTCTCTAACTCCATCCATTTACCTGCAAATGCCAAGATTTTATTCTCTTTTATTGCTTAGTAATATTCCATTGTATATATATGCCACATGTTTTTATCCATTCATCTTTTGAAGGGCATCTAGATTGGTTCCACAGTTTAGCTATTGTGAATTGTGTTGCTATAAACATTGATGTGACTGTGTCCCTGTAGTATCTTTGGGGTATAGAGTGAGGAGAGGGACAGCTGGGTCAAATGGTGGTTCCATTCTCAGTTTTCCAAGATATCTCCATACTGCTTTCCATATTGGCTGTACCAAATTGCAGTCCCACTAGCAATGTATGAGCAACAAAATGAAATTAAGCCCCTATCTCTTACCATGCACAAAACTCAACTCAAAATGGATCAAGGACCTAGGAATTAAACCAGAGACCCTGCTCCTAATAGAAGAAAAAGTAGGCCCTAATCTCCATCATGTGGGATTAGGCTCTAAATTCCTTAATAATACTTCTTTGGCACAAGAATTAAAATCAAGAATCAATAAATGGAATGGACACAAACTAAGACGTCTCTTCTCAACAAAAGAAACAATCTGTGAGGTAAGTAGAGAGCCTACATTTTGGGAGCAAATCTTTACCCCTCACATAATCTCTAGGCTATATAAAGAACTCAAAAATCTTAACACACCAACACACAAAAACAAATAACCCAATCAATAAAAGGGCCAAGGACCTGAACAGACATTTCTCAGAAGATGATTTACAGTCAATCAACAAATATATGAAGAGATGTACATCATCTCTAGCAAGTGGAGAAATGCAAATAAAAACCACTCTAAGATTTCATCTCACTGCAGTCAGAATGGCAGCTATTAAGAATACAAACAACAATAAGTGTTGGTGAGGATGTGGGGAAAGAGGTACCTCTTCCATCTTGAGACACTCAACACTGTGCTCCCGGTATTCATTGATTTTGGTCTCCCCATTCCTTTCCAAATGCATTCGTTTCTCTACCTCTTATTTCCCCTGAAGTCCTTGAAGTCTGGCTCCTATCCCCAGGATTCCCTCCTGAATGGCAATCCCTGATCTTCCTCTTTCTTCTTGGATCAATTCTTTTCTCATTTTTCTTGGTCCATGCTATTTTCGATACTAGAGCATCTCCCATCCCACCCACCCCAATTTAAAATTCACTTCCACCTAATTTCTAGTCTGTCTTCAAAATCCTCCTGTTGATTTTTTTTTGTCTGCAATTTATCTTGTATTTTTAATGACTAGTTGAGTTTGTCCTACACCATTAACATCATTCTCTTTCTCTATTTTGGTCATCCTGGTTTCCTCATCCTTCTCTCATAACTGATGTTTATGTTTACCTTTCTGACTTTGCTCATAGATTTTATTCATTCAGAAAAATTCATTGAGTATCTGTTCTGGACATAGTGGTACAATGGTAGGTAAAACCAATGGATTTCTGCCTTCATGGAGCTATTCTCTGTTGAGGAAGACCAATGTTAGCCCAGTAATCACACAAATAAGACTCAAATTTGCCATTTGGTAGGTTTTTTTTTTAAATCTTTATTTTGTTTATCTATTTTATGTGGTGCTGAGAATCAAACCCAGGGTCTCACACATACAAGGCGAGTGCTCTACCGTTGAGCCATAACCCCAGCCCATGGTAGGAGTTTTGAAGGACAGAAACATAGTATCTTGAGGGAATATCAGTGTAGGGAGGGGGTGCAGTGAGGAATCTAAGGAGAGTAAAGAAGGGAGACTTGAAATCTGAAATTTGGTTAAATGCTTTTTACAGGGAGTGAGTAAAAAGCTTTATGAGCAGCAGAAACAGCATGTGCAAAGACCCTGTGTTGACTAAGTTCAAGAAACATGGTGTCAGAAATAGCTAGAGGTGGGAGAGGAGTATCACTCTGTGAATGTACAGGGTTTGAAGACCACCCCGATAATGATGGATTTCAATAGAGGTAGACCTGCCTTTTGAAAAGATCCCATTCATTTAGCCTCCATTCATACAGAGCACACACTTTTAAAACGTGCTCTGGCTGGGTGACATTGCCCTGATCTGACACTCAAGAGCAACAGCTGGCACTGAGAGGAGGTGGTAGCAGAGCTATGTGCAGGTTTCTGTGGGTAATTGGAGATTAAAAAAAGGGAAAGTGGTTCATCTAATTACGTTCAAAATTACAGCCATTGTTCAATTTGTTTCTTAAAAGTACTTGATGCGTTCAAGAAGAAAAGGCTTTTCTAGAATATAGGAACAATGGGGGGCAGAAGGAGGGATGAATGTACCTCTATTCCACATTACCTTAGACCGTTATGTTTCTAAGTGCATACTTGAGTTGCTTACTCAATTATTTTCACTGTGTGCATGCTAGCGGTAATAAACTTGGAAAACTGAAACACACGCGTCTACAGTAATTGTTTTTTAGATAGTATAATAATTCACGATAATTGCTTGCAAAGCATTTTTCCCCTTGTCTACAGGGGTAAATACATTAGAGCCACATTCTCGTATACTATTTTACAATCTATTAGCATAATAACCCATTGTAAAATAAGTCCTGCTGCTGTGGGAAAGTGTGTGATATTGGTCCATTAGACACTTTTGTCGTGTATATAAGCAACTAATGGCACTATTTATGGCCGTCATGTTAGCTTGGTATATCCTTGTTACCAACTAATAGATTCAGAGCATGAGGCGCTGTTTGATAAAAGTTATCCGGCACTAACCGTCCACCATGGCTCGAGCCTGGTTCTTGCTTGAAAATTGCTTTAGCCCCACATAAATGGAAAAAGTCATCTTGATAAATTTAGCTGCAAGCCAAGTTATAGCCAATATTCACAAAATGTAATAAAATCAGATCTTAGAGCCTTTAATTTCATCATTAGCATATATTATTTCTTTCTCAAACATAGTAATTAAATAGCATATTAGGAATAGATTTTTTTTCCCTTTTATACACTTATGAGGTATCTGGGGTTAAATTTGTAACCCGGTTATGGTACACATCTGTTTTATTCTTAAATTAGATTGGCTTTAATGATACCTAAAGAATTAAAAAAGTAATTGGTTAACTAAATGGAGGGAATTTGTGGCAAATAAGATATCATTATGTTTATCCAAGCACTGTTATAATACAGGAGTTGTATAATTAGCCAAATGATACAGAAGGAAATTAGACACTCATTATTTACTTTTCTTGGACATTTTGTGGGTTTGTGCAAAAACTTTCACTGCACACAGGAGATTAATTCTTCCTGAGGTTTGCATCTGGTTTAACACCAGTCAAGTTGAGAATTTCAGATAAATGCTCTTTTTCCTAATCCCACTTAGCAATAAGAAATTATGGCTTGGCAATTACAGAGTAGCTACTGCTACATGGAATGGAGGGCCCACGGTTGCACATAGAGGCAGAACAGCGGGTTCTATGGTGATGGAGACACAGAGGGCCCCCTTTTCTGACCGCTGTACTGGTCTGGGTCTCCGGGCAGGGTCGAGTCTGGGTCTCCAGGCAGGGTCTAGTCTGGATCAGTTGGCTTCCTCTGCTTTCACTCATCTCCCTTCCCATCTCAAACAGGACCTTCTTACTGGATTTGGTCTCGTGAATTCTCAAGGAGCTGGTAGCTCCGTTCTCAAGCTGACTGCAGGTCAGAATCACACAGGAAGCTTTAAAAATCAGATTATTGGCTTCACCTCCTTCGAGGGATTCCAATTCATTTTATGACCAGAGTGGTACTGATTGTAGGAGCTCCTGCAAGGAGGGAAGACAAATGCAGCTCCTGGCCACATGGTCACACCTGCCAAGGACTTGGGGTGGCAGCATGCTTCTTCTGAGCCGAGATTCACCTTCTGGAAGCTGCTGCCGACTGGACACACAAAATAAAGCAATTGGGCTTGAGGTGTGATTTTAGAAGTACCACGGACAGGGAATTCACTCATTCCTTGGACAGCTATTTAATGAGCATTAACTTGCTGGGTGCCAGGCACTCTTTAGAGAGTCTGGGGATATAAGAGTAAATAGGTGTGTTTTGGAACATGGTGAGGAAAAAGAAAAAGAAAAGAGAAATAAATAAAAATGCATGTAGTATTGCAAATGATTTTTCTGGAGAAGAAGCAGCCTTCAAGCTAAGACAGACAAGGGCAATTTCAAATTCTGGCAAAGACCTGCTCACAGAGGTGGAGCCCTGGCCATTGGAAAATATGCTGGTAGGTCATTCTGGACAACCAGAGGCTGAACCCTTGTTCTCTCAACTTGCCTTTTCATTCACAATATTTAAGTTTTTTTTTTTTTTTTTTTTTGTACCGGGGATTGAACTCAGGGGCACTCAACCACTGAGCCACATCCTCAGCCCTATTTTGTATTTTATTTATAGACAGGGTGTCACTGAGTTGCTTAGTGCCTTGCTTTAGCTGAGGCTGTCTTTTAAAAAATATTTATTTATTTTAATTAGGTATTTATGACAGCAGAATGTGTTTTGATTCATTGTACACAATTGCAGCACAACTTTTCATTTCTCTGATTGTACATGATCTAGATTGCACCACATGTGCAGTCATACATGTACCTAGGGTAATGATGTCCATGTCATTTCACCATCTTTCCTGGCTCCTATACCTCCACCCCTCTTCTCTATCCCCTTTGCCCAAAGTTCCTCCATTTCTCCCATCCTCCCCCCATTATGGTTTAGCATCATATCAGAGAGAACATTTGGCCTTTGGTTCTTTGGGATTGGCTTACTTCACTTAGCAAGATATTCTCCAACTCCATCCATTTACCTGTAAACGTCATAATTTTATTCTCTTTTAATCCCAAGTAATAGTTCATTATGGATAAATACCACAGTTTCTTTATCCATTCATCTACTGAAGGGCATCTAGGTTGCTTCCGTGCAGTTTAGCTATTGTGAATTGTGCTGCTATAAACATTGATGTGGCTGTGTCCCTGTAGTATGCTGTTTTTAAGTCCTTTGGGTATAGACTGAGGAGAGGGATAGCTAGGTCAAATGGTGGTTCCATTCCCAGCTTTCCAAGGAATCTCCATACTGATTTCCATATTGGCTGCACCAATTTGCAGTCCCACCAGCAATGTATGAGTGTGCCATTTTCCACACATCCTTGCCAACAATAATTGTTGTTTGTATTCTTAATAACTGCCATTCTGACTGGTGTGAGATGAACTCCTAGAGTAGTTTTGATTTGCTTATCTCTAATTATTAGAGATATTGAACATTTTTTCATATATTTACTGATTGAATGTATATATTCTTCTGAGAATTGTCTGTTCAGCTCCTTAGCCCATTTATTGATTGAGTTATTTGTTTCTTTGGTGTTAAGTTTCTTGAGTTCTTTATATATCTTGGAGATTAGTGCTCTATTTGACATGTGTGTAAAAAAATTTGCTCCAAAATGTAGGCTCTTTCTTTACCTCATTGATTGTTTCTTTTACTGAGAAGCTTTTTTAGTTTGAATCCATCCCATTTATTAATTTTTAAATTTTATTTCTTGTGCTTTAGGAGTCTTGTTAAGGAAATTGGGGACTAATCCAATGTGATGAAGATTTGAGCCTACTTTTCCCTTGTTAGGGCGTAGGGTCTCTGGTCTAATTCCTAAGTCTTTGATCCACTTTGAGTTGAATTTTGTGCATGATGAGAGATAGAGGTTTAGTTTTATTTTGCTGCATATGGATTTCCAGTTCTCCCAGCACCATTTGTTGAAAAGGCTATCTTTTCTCGAATGTATGTTTTTAGTGCCTTTATCTGGTACGAGATAATTGTATTTATGTGGGTTTTTCTCTGTGTCTTCTATTCTACACCATTGGTCTACATGTCTATTTGGTGCCAATACCATGCCATTTTTGTTACTATAGCTTCATAGTGTAGTTTAAGGTCTGGTATTGTGATGCCTCCTGCTTCATTCTTCTTGCTAAAGATTGCTTTGGCTAGTCTGGGTCTCTTATTTTTCCAAATGAATTTCATAATTGTTTTTTTTTTATTTCTATAAGGAATGACAATGGGATTTTAATTGGAATTGCATTGAATCTGTGGAGCACTTTGAGTAGTATGGCCATTTTGACAGTATTAATATTGCCTATTCAAGAGCATGGAAGATCTTTTAATCTTTTAAGGTGTTCTTTAATCTTTTTCTTTAGTGTTCTGTAGTTTTCATTGTAGAGGTTTTCATCTCTTTTGTTAAATTGATCCCCAAGTATTTTCTTTTCTTTTTGAGGCTACTGTGAATGGGGTAGTTTTCCTAATTTCTCTTTCAGAGGATCCCTGACTGATGTATAGAAATGCATTTGATTTATGGGTATTGATTTTATATCCTGCTACTTTACTGAATTTATTTATTAATTTTAGAAGTTTTCCAGTGGAGTTTTTTGGATCCTCTAAGCATAGAATCATGTCATCAGCACATAATAATAGTTTGAGTTCTTCTTTTCCTATTTGTATACATTTAATTTCTTTCATTTGTCTAATTGCTCTGACTAGTGTTTCAAGAACTATGTTGAATAGAAGTGGTGAAAGAGGGCATTCCTGTCTTGTGCCAGTATTTAGAGGGAATGCTTGGAATTTTTCTCCATTTAGAATGAGGTTGGTCTTGGGTTTATCATAGATAGATTTTTATGATATTGAGGTATGTTCCTACTATCCCTAGTTTTTCTAGTGTTTTGAATACGAAATAGTACTTTATTTTATCAAATGCTTTCTCTGCATCAATTGATATAAACTTATGATTCTTATCTTTAAGTCTATTGATGTGATGAATTATATTTATTGATTCTGTATGTTGAACCAAACTTGCATCCCTGGAATGTACCCTACTTGATCATGGTGCACTATTTTTTAAATATGATTTTGTATGCAATTTCCCAGAATTTAATTGAGAATTTTTGCATCAATGTTCATCAGGGATATTGGTCTGAAATTTTCTTTCCTTGATGTGTCTCTGCCTGGTTTTGGTATCAGGATGATACTAGCTTTGTAGAATGTGTTTGGAAGGGTTTCCTCCTTTTCTATTCATTGGATAGTTTGAGGAGTATTGGTATTAATTCTTCTTTGTGGGTATTGTAGAACTCAGCTGTGAATGCATCTTCTCCCAGGCTTTTCTTGGTTGGTAGGCTTTTGATGGTGCCTTCTATTTCCTTGCTTGAATTTGATCTGTTTAAATTGTGTATGTCCCCTTGACTCAGTTTAGGTTGATCATATGCCTCTAGAAATTTGTCAGTGTCTTTGAGGTTTTCTATTTCACTAGAGTATAAATTTTCAAAATAGTTTCTAATTGTCTTCTGTTTTGCAATAGTGTCTGTCATGATATTTCCTTTTTCATCACAAAGTTTAGTAATTTGAGTTTTTTCTCTCCCTTCTTTTCATTAGGGTGGCTAAGGGTCTGTGAACTTTATTTATTTTTTCAAAGAAACAGCTTTATGTTTTGTCATTTTTTTTGAATTATTATTTTTTGTTTCAATTTCATTGACTTCTGCCCTGATTTTAATTATTTCCTGTCTTGGTGTTCTTCTTTTTCTAGGGCTGTGAGCTGTAATGTCAGGTCATTTATTTGTTGACGTTTTCTTCTTTTAATGAATGAACTCCATGCAATGAACTTTCCTCTTAGTACTGCCTTCATGGTGTCCCAGAGATTTTGATAAGTTGTATCAGAGCTCTCATTTACCTCTAAGAATTTTTTTTAATCTCTTCCCTGATGTCTTCTGTTATCCATGCATCATTCAATAGCGTATTGTTTAGTCTCCAGGTGTTGGAGTAGCTTTTATTTTTTATTTTATTATTGATTTCTAATTTCATTCCATTATGGTCAGATAGAATACATGGTAGTATCTCTATTGTTTTGTATTTGCTAAGACTTGCTTTGTGGCTTAACATATGGTCTGTTTTGGAGAAAGATCCATGTGCTGCTAAGAAGAAAGTGTATTCACTTGTTGATGGATGGAATATTCTATATATGTCTGTCAAGTCTAAATTATAGATTTTATTATTGAGTTCTATAGTTTCTTTGGTTGGTTTTTGTTTGGAAGATCTATCCAGTGGTGAGAGAGGTGTATTAAAGCCACCCAGTATTATTGTGTTGTGGTCTATTTAGTCCTTGTAGTTGAGAAGGGCTTGTTTGATATACATAGATGCCCCCATTGTTTGGGGCATAGATATTTATGATTGTTATGTCTTGTTGATGTATGAATCCCTTAAACAGTACGAAATGTCCTTCTTTATCCCTTTTCACTAAGCTTTGGTTTGAAGTCTTCTGTATCTGATATTAGGATGGAAACCCCTGATTATTTACGTGGCCCATGTGAGTAGTAATGTTTTTTTTTTTTTTTTTTTCACCTTTTCACCTTTAGTCTGTGGATGTCTTTTCCTGCGAGATGAGTCTCTTGAAGGCTGCATATTGTTGGGTCTTTTTTTAAAAAAATCCAATCTGTCAATCTGTGTCTTTTAATTGATGCATTTAGGCCATTCATATTCAGGGTTATTATTGAAAAATGATTTGTATTCCCAGGCATTTTGATTTATTTTTGGCTTTTAACTTGACTTGATTTCTCCTTTGATTGGCCTTTCCTTTAGTCCAGTTCCTCCCTTTGTTGGTTTTCATTATGTTTTTAATTTCCTCCTCCTGGAATATTTTGCTGAGGGTGTTCTGTAGTGCAGGCTTTCTCACTGTAAATTCTTTAAACTTTTATTTATCATGAAAGGTTTTTATTCTGTTATCAAATCTGAAGCTTAATTTTGCTGGATATAAGATTCTTGGTTGGCATCCACTTTCTTTCAGAGCTTGGTATATGTTATTCCAGGATCTCCTGGCTTTGAGGGTCTGGGTTGAAAAATCTAATGAGATACAAATTGGTCTCCCCCTATATGTGATCTGATTCCTCTCTCTTGTGGCCTTTAAGATTCTATCCTTATTCTGTATGCTAGGCATTTTCATTATAATGTGCCTTGGTATACATCTGTTGCAAGTTTGTGTTTTGGGTGCCCTATAAGCCTCTTGTATTTGATTTTCCAATTCATGTTTGGAAAATTTTCTGATATTATTTCATTGAAGAGATTATGCATTCCTTTGGTTTGAATGTCTGTGCCTTCCTGTATCCCAATAAGTCTTAGATTTGGTCTTTTGATGCTGTCCCATAATTCTTGGATGTTATATTCATGGTTTCTTACCATTGTCACTGTATGGTCAACTTTATTTTCAAGATTGTATATTTTGCTTTCATTATATGACGTTCCATATTTCAAGTGATCTGTTGGTGATGCTTTCTATTGAGCTTTTTATTTTGTTTATGGTTTTCTTCATTTCAAGGATTTCTTATTTTTTTAAAAAAGAATCTTTATCTCTTTCTTGAAGTAATCTTTTTCCCTGTATTTACTCCCTTATCTCTTTGTTGGCAGGAACAATGGTTGCCTATATTTGCTCTCTTATCTCTTTGTTGGAGTGATCAATTTTTGCCTGTATTTGCTCACTTAGGTCCTTCTTTAATTCATAGATAATTTTAATTATGCACATTTTGAACTCCTTATCTGACATTTCATCAACTGTGCTGTCCATGGATTCTATTATGATGGTACCTTGGTTTGTTTGGGGTACTTCCTTCCCTTGTTGTTTCATATAGTCTATGTGTCTTCTTTTCTTGCAGTGAAGATCTGAGGTATTACCTACCCTATACTATACTCTTGTAGCTTCCCTGCAGGTTACCTATACCTCACCTTGGTGTTGGGCTTTTAGTCCCCTGCTGATGTTCCATGATAAATGCTACTGCAACTAAAGGTGATGGTGGAAATAGCAGAATTAACTCACGATAGTAGTGGGGGGGTGTCCCAAGATGGCTGCAACCACTTTCAGAGATGGGGCTGAAAGGGTGGGCTGCCTGCTCAGAGATTCAACCGCCTCCATGCCCTATCTATTGTTCCAAGATGGAGGCTACTGCATGGGGAGGGCTATAGCTAAGGCTGCAATGTCCCAAGATGGAGTTGGGATAAGCCTGGGATCCAGCCTGGGTCTACCAGTCAGTGGGAGCAGTCCTAGGCCTGAGCCTGGGCTCCAGTGTGGGTCTGCTGGTTCTGAGGCTGGCTTTGAACTCATGGGATTACAGGTGCCCAATGAAATAGTTAAGTTTATATCCTGTTTGTGGCATGAAGTCATTGGTACAATGATTTGCTTTCCTTGGAATCTACCCTTTGATATGCCCACCTGATTTCTGCCATAAATGTGCTTGGAGTCTCTCTCATATCCTTCTGCTTGGTGGATGGCTGGTTTTCAGCTTAATCTGCAGAGAACAGACTCCTGCAAAAGACCTTCTCATTGTTCTTCTGTCCCTGGCCCCCATCAGAGCTGAAGGGCTTAGACACATCATTCCTTTCCTGAAGATACCCCGGGGCACAGGCTGCCCCTGGGAATAGAACAATGACATTCGAAAGGAATTCTCACTCCCAAGAGGGAAGCCCTCAGTGCCAAACTGTTGACACTGCTTCATTCTCTCTGCCACATTGAATAAACATATTTAAAATGGGATTAGTTTGTGAGTCCTTGGCTTGGGTTATAATACATTTTCTATTCAGATATGTGCTGCTAGTGTTTATCTCTACAAAATAAATATTAAAATTGCATTTGAACCTCACATTAAATTTATATTCATGCTATTACAATTTTATTTCTGTCAAGTGATATTCAGTTTTCAAACAGAAGGCAGAAATGAGAGCACATAGGCAAATAAAAGTAGTTATTATTATTTCAGTTTCTCTTGATTATCTTCTTAAGATATTTCCCTGGGCCTGCTCCTTTCCTCAATATGATCTACATAATGAGGGCTGGGGAGATGAATACCAGCTCCTTGGTTCTCATGGCGTGTCTGGAGTTTCTGTTAATGAAGTCCCCCTCCACTTCCACCAGCACTTGAGGCCCAGGTGGATGAGAACAATGGTTCCTTTGCCATCTGATGAGTTCCTATTGATGTGAGGGATCCTTGATTGGCAGAACATGGCTTCTGAGTCATATTTCTAGTGGTAGAAATGGTAACTGCCACACATTTTTTAACTAGCTGCTCTTACACCAAGTGGCCCATGACCATACATGTAGCTCAAGTTGGCATCCAGTTTTGCTTCCAGAATCCTGCTTTGCATTGGTCATCACACTGTTCCAAAGTACTGCAATATCACACCTCAGGCTAGAGCAGGAATCATAATAGGAATAATAATGACTGCAATGACCGTACTTCATTCTGTTTGAAATCTTGATTGTAGAATGAGGGTGGGGAGAGGTGATGTAATTTTACAAATTTTAAGGAAATTCTATGTCAAATAGTGGATTCTACTCTTAGGGAGTATTCAGTGATATAACTTTGGACAGCACAGTATTATAATCCAAAGTCATGGGCGTCCCAATGGGTCCATGTTCAAGGTTGGTTGGGTTGGGATTTTTAACTGGAAGCAAGTAGTTTAGCCATAATAATGCCCAAAGAATTAATGAGTCTTGCCTTTTAGGGCTACTTGACAGTCTTTCATGGATAATATTATTAAAAATGAGAATTATCACAGCTACCATGTAGCAGATGCAAAATTACCATGAAGAGCAGCCCACACAATTATTTCAGTTACTCTCTACAGCAAACCTAGGAACTAGGTACTATCACTGTATTCATTTTATAGAGGAAAGAAACCAAGACTTTAAGAAAGTAACCTAGTAAAGTCATTTCAGTGACTCATTGGTGGAACCGAGACTCAAAGAGATCTGTGTCATTCCGAAATTGACATTCACACCCAGCAGCCCTTATTCTCCACGATGAAGACTTTTTTGAAAAATGCAAAAGATAAAGTGGATATGAAACTTTAGCTGTTCATCAAGTGTACATAAGGAACAATGAAGTTAAAGGGAGGCTTACGTTTCAGTCTGGGCTTAATCACTTGCTACTTTTCTGTCCTCAAACAAGCAGATTCACAATTTGAGTCTTAATATCATCATCTAAAGAAGAGGGCTGATGATACCTAATGTGAATGAGATGATGGGAAAGCATTTTGTATTTTAAAGATGCTGTGTGAATGGGTTCCATTAGCATTCTACACATTCTCTCTGTGGTTCTATCTTATTTAATCTTTTCATTATCTCCAAGACAGGTAGGTCATAATCAACACATTTGTAGACAACATAAGCCTGAGAGGGAAAACTAATTTTGTTGAGTGAGGTAATCAGGATACAAAAGGATATCAGTGGGCTGAACTAAGAGATTAAGACGTTCAAGATAAAATTTAACCCCTCTGGAAAGTCACATAAAAGACAGTGAGTGAGAAGAGGAGCAGCGGCCTGCTGAGGGGCAGAGCCACCCCCCACCCCCCGCGCCTGCCAGGTAGGCGGAACTGTGACCACTGACAGAAAAGGCCCAGTGGCCCGCGGCGGGACAGAGCTTCCAATCACTCCTGCAAGGTAGGCGGGCGTGCGACCCACCGGCAGAAGAGGAGCAGCGGCCTGCTGAGAGGCAGAGCCGCCCCCTCCCCCTGCGCCGGCAAGGTAGAGGGAACTGTGACCACCCACAGAGCAGGCCCAGCGGCCTGCTGAGGGGCAGAGCCGCCCCCCACCCCCCGCGCCTGCCAGGTAGGCGGAACTGTGACCACTGACAGAAAAGGCCCAGTGGCCCGCGGCGGGACAGAGCTTCCAATCACTCCTGCAAGGTAGGCGGGCCTGCAACCCACCGGCAGAAGAGGAGCAGCGGCCTGCTGAGAGGCAGAGCCTCCCCCTCCCCCCGCGCCTGCAAGGTAGACGGAACTGTGACCACCATCAGAACAGGCCAGACCTGCAACCGACAGACAGAACAGGCCCAGTGGCCTGAGGCAGAGCCGCCCCGCCCCCCGCGCCTGCAAGGTAGGCGGACCAGCGACCCACTGGCAGAACAGCCCCAGAGGCCTGCAGAGGGGCAGTGCCGCTGCCTGCGCCTGCAAAGTAGGCAGAACTGCGACCACCGACAGAACAAGCCTAGCGGCCCGCAGAGGGACAGAGCCGCAGCCCGCGTCTGCAAGGTAGGCGGACCTGCTACCGACCGGCAGAGCAGGCCCAGTGGCCTGCCGGCGTGGTAGGCACATTGCCCCAATTGGAGGAGGGGCAGAGCCGCCGCCCGCGCCTGCGAGGGAGACTTTGCAACTATACAAGACCAATATAAATATATAGGGGGAAAATTCAATAGCACAACAGTTTCACCAAGTAGAAAGGAATGCGAACAGTATGAAGAGACAAGGAAAGAAAGGACCACAAGCAATGCAGGTCAACTCAACGTTAGAAGAGGTAATAGCTGCAGCAGATGGAATGTCAGATAAAGAATTCAGGATATACATGCTTCAGATGATCTGGAGTCTCAAGGAAGACATCAGACAGCAAAATCAGACAATGAAAGATCACTTCAACAATGAATTACATAAACAAATCCAAGAAGCAAAAGATCAACTATACAGGGAGATAGAGGTTATAAAAAACAAACAGAAATCCTAGAAATGCAGGAAGCAATAAACCAACTTAAAAACTCAATTGAGAATACTACCAGCAGAGTAGAACACTTAGAAGATAGAACATCAGACAATGAATATAAAGTATTTCAACTTGAAAAGAACATAGACAGCTCAGCAAGACTGTTAAGAAACCATGAGCAGAACATCCAAGAAATATGGGATAACATCAAGAGACCAAATTTAAGAGTCATTGGGATACAGGAAGGGACAGAGTTTCAAACCAAAGGAATGAGCAATCTATTCGATGAAATAATACTAGAAAACTTCCCAGACTTGAAGAATGAGACAGAATCCCAAATCCTAGAAGCCTACAGGACGCCGAATGTGCAAAATCATAAGAGACCCACACCTAGACACATTATAATGAAGATGCCCAACATACAGAATAAGGAGAGAATTCTAAAAGCTACAAGAGAAAGGAAGCAGATCACATTTAGGGATAAGCCAATCAGGATAACAGCTGATCTTTCAACACAGACTCTGAAAGCTAGAAGATCCTGGAATAACATATTTCAAATACTGAAAGAAAATGGGTTCCAACCAAGAATTGTGTTTCCAGCGAAATTAAGCTTCAAGATGGAAGATGAAATTAAAACCTTCCACGATAAACAAAAGTTAAAAGAATTTGCAGCTAGAAAACCATCTCTTCTAAACATCCTTGGCAAAACATTACAGGAAGAGGAAATGGAAAATAACAATGAAAACCAACAGTGGGAGGTAGGACAGTAAAGGGGGGAAAAATAATCAAAGAGGAAAACTAACCATGTTTAGTAACATAAATAAACAAATATGGCTGGAAGAACAACCCATATCTCAATAATAACCCTAAATGTTAATGGCTTAAACTCACCAATCAAGAGACACAGGCTAGTAGAATGGATCACAAAACAAGACCCAACAATATGCTGCCTACAGGAGATGCATTTGATAGGAAAAGACATACATAGGCTGAAGGTGAAAGGTTGGGAAAAATCATATCACTCATATGGACTTCGGAAACAAGCAGGAGTGTCCATACTCATATCAAATAAAATAGATTTCAAGCCAAAGTTAATCAAAAGGGATAAAGAGGGACACTACATACTGCTTAAGGGAACCATACACCAACAAGACATAACAATCATAAATATATATGCCCCAAACAATGGTGCAGCTATGTTCATCAAACAAACTCTTCTCAAGTTCAAGAGTCTAATAGACCACCATACAATAATCATGGGAGACTTCAACACACCTCTCTCGCCACTGGACAGATCTTCCAAACAAAAGTTGAATAAGGAAACTATAGAACTCAATAACACAATTAATAACCTAGACTTAATTGACATATATAGAATATACCACCCAACATCAAGCAGTTACACTTTTTTCTCAGCAGCACATGGATCCTTCTCAAAAATAGATCATATATTATGTCACAGGGAAACTCTTAGACAATACAAAGGAGTAGAGATAATACCATGCATCCTATCTGATCATAATGGAATGGAACTGAAAATCAACGATAAAAGAAGGAAGGAAAAAGAATACATCACTTGGAGAATGAACAATAGGTTACTGAATGATCAATGGGTTATAGAAGACATCAAGGAGGAAATTAAAAAATTCTTAGAGATTAATGAAAACACTGACACAACATATCGGAATCTATGGGACACATTGAAAGCAGTTCTAAGAGGAAAATTCATTGCTTGGAGTTCATTCCTTAAAAAAAGAAAAAAACAACAAATAAATGATCTCATACTTCATCTCAAAATCCTAGAAAAAGAAGAGCAAAACAACAGCAAAAGAAGTAGAAGGCAAGAAATAATTAAAATCAGAGATGAAATTAATGAAATTGAAACAAAAGAAACAATTGAAAAAATTGACAAAACTAAAAGTTGGTTCTTTGAAAAAATAAACAAAATCGACAGACCCTCAGCCATGCTAGCGAAGAGAAGAAGAGAGAGAACTCAAATTACTAGCATACGGGATGAAAAAAGCAATATCACAACAGACACTTCAGATATACAGAAGATAATCAAAAATTATTTTGAATCCTTATACTCCAATAAATTAGAAGATAGTGAAGTCATCGATAAGTTTCTTAAGTCATATGATCTGCCCAGATTGAGTCAGGAGGATATAGACAACCTAAACAGACCAATATCAATTGAGGAAATAGAAGAAACCATCAAAAGACTACCAACTAAGAAAAGCCCAGGACCGGATGGGTATACAGCAGAGTTTTACAAAACCTTTAAAGAGGAACTAATACCAATACTTTTCAAGCTACTTCAGGAAATAGAAAAAGAGGGAGAACTTCCAAATTCATTCTACGAGGCCAACATCACCCTGATACCTAAACCAGACAAAGACACTTCAAAGAAAGAAAACTACAGACCAATATCTCTAATGAACCTAGATGCAAAAATCCTCAATAAAATTCTGGCGAATCGGATACAAAAACATATCAAAAAAATTGTGCACCATGATCAAGTAGGATTCATCCCTGGGATGCAAGGCTGGTTCAATATACGGAAATCAATAAATGTTTTTCACCACATCAATAGACTTAAAAATAAGAACCATATGATCATCTCGATAGATGCGGAAAAAGCATTCGACAAAGTACAGCATTCCTTTATGTTCAAAACTCTAGAAAAACTAGGGATAACAGGAACATACCTCAATATTGTAAAAGCAATCTATGCTAAGCCTCAGGCTAGCATCATTCTGAATGGAGAAAAACTGAAGGCATTCCCTCTAAAATCTGGAACAAGACAGGGATGCCCTCTCTCACCACTTCTGTTCAACATAGTTCTCGAAACACTGGCCACAGCAATTAGACAAAAGAAATTAAAGGCATCAAAATAGGAAAAGAAGAACTTAAATTATCACTATTTGCAGATGATATGATTCCATACCTAGCAGACCCAAAAGGCTCTACAAAGAAACTATTAGAGCTAATAAATGAATTCAGCAAAGTGGCAGGATATAAAATCAGCACACATAAATCAAAGGCATTCCTGTATATCAGCGACAAATCCTCTGAAATGGAAATGAGGACAACCACTCCATTCACAATATCTTCAAAAAAAATAAAATACTTGGGAATCAACCTAACAAAAGAGGTGAAAGACTTATACAATGAAAACTACAGAACCCTAAAGAGAGAACTAGAAGAAGATCTTAGAAGATGGAAAAATATACCCTGTTCATGGATAGGCAGAACTAACATCATCAAAATGGCGATATTACCAAAAGTTCTCTATAGGTTTAAAGCAATGCCAATCAAAATCCCAACGGCATTTCTTGTAGAAATAGAGAAAGCAATCATGAAATTCATATGGAAAAATAAACTACTCAGAATAGCAAAAACAACGCTAAGCAGGAAGTGTGAATCAGGCGGTATAACGATACCAGACTTCAAACTATACTACAGAGCAATAGTAACAAAAACAGCATGGTATTGGTACCAAAACAGGCGGGTGGACCAATGGTACAGAATAGAGGACACAGAAACCAATCCACAAAACTACAACTACCTTATATTTGATAAAGGGGCTAAAAGCATGCAATGGAGGAAGGATAGCATCTTCAACAAATGGTGCTGGGAAAACTGGAAATCCATATGCAACAAAATGAAACTGAATCCCTTTCTCTCGCCATGCACAAAAGTGAATTCAAAATGGATCAAGGAGCTTGATATCAAATCAGAGACACGCCATCTGATAGAAGAAAAAGTTGGCTACGATCTACATACTGTGGGGTCGGGCTCCAAATTCCTCAATAGGACACCCATAGCACAAAAGTTAATAACTCGAATCAACAAATGGTACTTACTCAAACTAAAAAGTTTTTTCTCAGCAAAAGATACAATAAGAGAGGTAAATAGAGAGCCTACATCCTGGGAACAAATCTTTACTCCTCACACTTCAGATAGAGCCCTAATATCCAGAGTATACAAAGAACTCAAAAAATTAGACAATAAGAGAACAAACAACCCAATCAACAAATGGGCCAAGGACCTGAACAGACACTTCTCAGAGGAGGACATACAATCAGTCAACAAGTACATGAAAAAATGCTCACCATCTCTAGCAGTCAGAGAAATGCAAATCAAAACCACCCTAAGATACCATCTCACTCCAGTTAGATTGGCAGCCATTATGAAGTCAAACAACAAGTGCTGGCGAGGATGTGGGGAAAAGGGTACACTTGTACATTGCTGGTGGGACTGCAAATTGGTGCAGCCAATTTGGAAAGCAGTATGGAGATTTCTTGGAAAGCTGGGAATGGAGCCACCATTTGACCCAGCTATTCCCCTTCTCGGTCTATTCCCTAAAGACCTAAAAAGAGCATGCTACAGGGACACTGCTACATCGATGTTCATAGCAGCTCAATTCACAATAGCAAGACTGTGGAACCAACCTAGATGCCCTTCAATAGATGAATGGATAAAAAAAATGTGGCATTTATACACAATGGAGTATTACTCTGCGTTAAAAAATGACAAAATCATAGAATTTACAGGGAAATGGATGGCATTAGAGCAGATTATGCTAAGTGAAGCTAGCCAATCCCTAAAAAACAAATGCCAAATGTCTTCTTTGATATAAGGAGAGTAACTAAGAACAGAGTAGGGTCGAAGAGCATGAGAAGAAGATTAATATTAAACAGGGATGAGAGGTGGGAGGGAAAGGGAGAGAGAAGGGAAATTGCATGGAAATGGAAGGAGACCCTCAGAGTTATACAAAAGTACATACAAGAGGAAGTGAGGGGAAAGGGAAAAATAATACAAGGGGGACAAATGAATGTCAGTAGAGGGGGCAGAGAGAGAAGAGGGGAGGGGAGGGGAGGGGAGGGGGGATAGTAGAGGATAGGAAAGGCAGCAGAACACAACAGACACTAGTATGGCAATATGTAAATCAATGGATGTGTAACTGATGTAATTCTGCAATCTGTATATGGGGTAAAAATGGGAGCTCATAACCCACTTGAATCAAAGTGTGAAATATGATATATCAAGAACTATGTAATGTTTTGAACAGCCAACAATAAAAAATAATAAAAAAAGACAGTGAGTGGTATTCAGTTCATTTCAAATGAATGCCTAACATTGATTGAGCACCAACTGTAAACTAGGTGCTATTTTACATTCTTTTTGCATGTTGTCAATGATTTCAGTGACTTTTGGTAGGTAAGCTCTGGGCATAGGTAACCCTTACAGGTCAGGAAACCGAGTCACAAAGATTTTTCCTCCTGAAATCATACAGCTCATAAATGGAGATCCCATCTGAACCTAGGAAATCTGGGGTCTTGAAGTCTACACCACAGTACACCATTCAAAAAGGCAAAAGAGTTTTTTGTACCTATCAATAGTAATACTGCATCAAGGCAAGACTTAAGGAATCTCAGCCAACATTGTTTTGGATGGTTCCACAAATTTTAGACATTTAGAGTCATATACCTAGAAGCCTTGACAAA
This sequence comes from Marmota monax, assembly GCF_021218885.2. Lineage (NCBI taxonomy): Eukaryota > Metazoa > Chordata > Mammalia > Rodentia > Sciuridae > Marmota > Marmota monax. Next base: position 7,304,677 of record NW_026693008.1, on the reverse strand, counting down.
CTATAGCGTAAGCAGAGAAGAGCACAACTAAAGAAATATTTAGGGGAACCCAAAACTGTTGAATGCAAGAGATGAAATTTTGTGGTACAGTTGTCTTCAAATCTTTGCTGTATAAAAGTCAGAATTCAGTTCTTTTGTAAACTCCAGGAAGAAGATGGAAAGTTATGGAGGCAGTTTCGATTTCAGCATAACTTGTTGCAGATCTGAGGGTGAAGTGTGCCCAGCCCTATCAGGAGTATGTGCTAAAAAGTATTCAGGCTGAGAACACTTCCATCAGGAAAGCTGAGCTGGTAGGGAATTTTTACACAGGTGGGGACATGATTGGATGACTTCTTCTATCCACCACTCTGTTCACTGTGTCTCATGATTCATCTTTAAACACATTCTTTGAGGTTAACTCCAAAGGGTTAATGCTGAACTGGGCTTCAGATTTGTAAATTTCATAGACAAGGCAGCCATAGCTTGATGAGGGCAGAGGGTGAACATCAGAACCAAGCAGGTTCAACCAGATTTTCTCTTTTGAAATTGGAAACTGGTGTTGGGTCTCTCTGGAGCTTGGAGGCCCTGGAGCTGTGTGCTGGGGCGGCCACTTCCATGCCATAAGTTTTGGATGGTGTCCTGGGGAAACGTCATTAGACAAGGTACTCCTTCATTAGCAATGGAAACAGGAAACACCGGAAGGCAAAGAAAAAGATGGCTAATGCAAATGCATGGTAGGATGCAGAAATGAATTAACATGACCTAAGGGAGGGAAGGAGAGGGAGCAAGAGATGAGTTGGTTGCTTCTTTGGTTTCCCTGGGCTTGCAAATTCTGGATTCCAGTTCCCCAAGCCCAGTTGGATATGGTGCCTCTGGGTTCACTGTTGATACTCTTAGTTAGATCTCATTATTTTGCTCCAACCCGTCTGAATAGATTTCTGTAATTTGCCACCCAGAGTTCTCTGACTTTGGACAGTTCTTTTCATATATAGGGTGACTCTTCTTTCTTGGCATGGAAAACTTGCTTTTGCTGCTTTCAAGTGGCCACTTGATAGTGGCAAGTCATTACAGGTACACATTTTCTCCCAAGATATAATGGTTATAATTAAGTGATTCGGAAGTACTTTTGTGCAGAAGGGCCAGGGCTATCCAAATGTCAGACTAAATTATAAAGTGAGCAGAACTAAAATGCCACAGGATGCAATCATGCATAATTTATGAGTAGCAGGATCAGATCAGTCCATAACATGAGGTAGAATAATTTTTTCATGGTTTCATATGTTTTTATTTTTAAAATATATCTGAGGAGCAGTGAAAAATTAAGGATAAATAAAATTACAAAAGACAGAAGCATTCTCACCATATCCCTGGAAGCCCATGTTTTGGATGGTATACTGCAGATATCATTAGCTGAGGCACTCTTTTATCAGCCTGTGGGAATCTGAGCCATGAATATTTTAGGTGGGACACGGGTTCTCAGGGGAGATCTCATGCTGCTGTGTTTGCCATGGAAGAAATTTCATGTGTCTTCCAGAAGGGACACCCTCTGAGATGGGGGTGGGTAAAGAAAACTCTGTAGGTTTTTGGAGCAGACCCCTGCCTGCCAAGAATAATTCCAAACTCAAGATTATTTGAAATGAGTCTAGGTGACAGAAACATTTGCAATGCTGTTGCTGAAAGTGTTTGTGTTGCTGGGCCTCCGTGGCAAATAGGATACAGATCAGTGAGCAAAGAAATGGTTTGCTGAGTAGGTTGGACATCTCTGATGGAATGTTTGCAGGAAACATGGATCCTGAGTCTTGCTTCTGAGCCCCATTGAGGAGTAGCCAAGCCAGCCGATGGCATTTCCTCTCAGCCTTTGTGAGAAATGAGCTGAAGTATTCGTCATCTTTAAGGCTGCAGATGGCTTCCTGGGAGTGTGGAACCTTCCAGCCATATTATAAGTTCAGATCAGGTGCAGGACAGCTGCCCTTAACACTTAGGGAATAGATCCATAACAGAGAGCTGACAGGTAAGTCATTGCATAAGTAAATTCCAATTTCCCACTGATGTACTTTACAAAATGAGAGACAAGTCTTCTGGAAAGAAATCTACCTCATTTCTGGTGAGGAGATAGTGGAGGTGGTCTCCATTGGAATATTACGGTGGATTCCACCAAACACCCTCATTCACTGATGGTTGAACAAGATGTGGGTTCAGTTCGTTGCCTCAGTTTTCTTGAATGTAATTTCCTGATTTCAGGGCTTCTCCCTAAGCACTATTCCATGAACTATACAATTTTCTAAGTTAGGAATTTTCTTATTCTGTACTCATGATTTTAATTCCCTCCTTCTCTTTTGATTTCTCCGCATGATTCTTATATTCTCTTATTTATATTCTTTAACCAAGCTGGACCATGATATCATATGCCAGTTTGAATCTCCCAAAACATCATAGTTGTGATATTAATATGCAACTGGAAATCCCAGTGGATATGTGAGCCTCAAATACATTATTTCTAAATTAAGGAGTAAATCAGGAAAACAAAACCTGAGAGACACAGTTATAATCAACTGAATGACTCTCCCAGATTAGAACTACTGTACATATGTGTAAGATATTATCAATGAACTATGGAAAAATGAGTTAGAATTCATTAAAGTAGCATTTTCTTCTCTACAAAATTATGCTTCATTTTCAACACATTGTTTTGAGTCTAGAAAAACACCAGTTATTAATCGTCCTGTAATTAGCAAAATTTATCTTTTGGTCACGGTTGGTTTGGGAGGGAGAAGGGAAGCTGACCTGTTGAAGTTTGTGCTTGAAGCTTCTATTTTATTAGTATTAAACACAACATTGCTTTGCCTGGGAGGGAAAGTGAATATTTTGAGAAATGAGGAGAAATAACTTCTGATGTTAACTAGATTCCTCAGAGCTATAACACCAAGGTTTCATTTGTTTTTTCTGAATTTTAATAAGTAGCATTGGGGTTTGTTCAGCGTCTCTATTTTCAAGTCTTATTATATGCATCCAGTGAGAATGATAAAATTTCTATAGTTCTAGAGGTTTAGCATTTCACAAATTTAGTTAAACTCATTATGATGTACCTAGATATTCCCTAGATCCAGTTCCCCAATGGCTTATGTTGTGTCCTGTATATATTTAATGAGGTGCGGTGCATTTCTTAGGGTAAACTCAGTCACAGTTCTCTTCTTGGCCCCACTCATATTCTTGGGACAAAGATATCATTGGCACCAAACTATGCTTCCTTCAACCATCTTTTCCATCCAGGGCTCACCATGTGCTGGGTACTGTGCTAAAGGCTTTGCTTGCATTATCCCAATCAGGGATCTAACTAATTTATTTCCATGTCCCAGCTGGGGAAATCCAGCGTTCTGCAGGTGAATGACTGTGTTTAAGCCTACACAGCTAGTGACAATGGCTGAGCCAGAACATGTATAACCACACTGGTCCCTGCCAGGGTTCAGACTTGTCATCACTTTATTCAAATATCTCTTTCCTCTACTTGCCATTTTTTTTAAACAACCACTTGACAGAAGTATGATTGGCATATAAGAACTTGTACATATCTAGTATCTACAACTTGTTGAATTTGGAGAGACAAATACATCCACGAAACCATCATTACCACATATAAAATAAAGAAGTTACACCATTGTGTACATTCACAAGAATGGGGTCCTAATTAGAATAAGAAATATTCCATGGGTTTATAATTATATATCCACATCCTTAGCCCTTTTTTAATATTTTATTTAGAGACATGGTCTCTCTGAGTTGCTTAGGGCCTCTCAAAGTTGCTGAGGCTGGCTTTGAACTTGTGATCCTCCTGCCTCAGCCTCCAGAGTGATCGGAATTATAGGTATGTGCCACCATGCCCAGCTCCACCCTGGAACATTTTAAGAATACTGTATGCACTATCTTGTACAGATGATCTCTAGGATTTATTCAACTCCTATCATGGCAAAATTGTGCCCTTTGACTAATACTTTTATGTTTCTCTTCCCCATCCCACCCTGTCCCCCTGGCAACCACCATTCCACTCTGTTTCTATGAGATTGAATGTTTCAGATTCATCACTTAAGTAGTATCAAGCCGTATTTGTGCTTCTGGGTCTGGCTTTTCTACTTGGACCAATGAACTTCAGGCTCATCCATCTTGAGCCTGAATGTTAGGATTTCTTTCTCTCTAAAAGCAACAGTATTCATTATGTGTATATATCTCATTTTCTGAATCCATTCATCCATCAGTGGACACTTTGGTTGCTTCTGTATCTTAGCTATTGTAAATAAGTGGCAGCACAGATATCTCTTGATCATACTGATTTCAGTTCCTTTGGAGACATAACTGGAGTAGAATTGCTGCATCATATGCTTGTTCTGTTTTAATTTTTTTGAGGAAACTCTAAACTATTATCCATAGCAGATACATCAATTTACTTTTAGCCAATAGTGTACCAGAGTTCCCTTTTCTCCACAGCTTCAGGAACATTTGTTACTTTATTATTATTATTTTTTGATAATAGCCATCCTAATTTGGTAGCCACTCAATATCAGAGCTGTTAGATAACTCCACATCAAAATGGGAACACTGTGAGTTATCAGAATCAACCATTTGATCAAGAAGTTTGTTCAAAGGATTTTTGACAGAGTGTGGACCCTAGCCAGGTGTTTTCTTGTTTGAAGGCACCAAGAACTTAGCGGATTTTTATTGCTCTTACAGACTTTGTGATAAATCTGTAGTGTATCATTGACCGAAGAGAGGACAGTTGCAACCCCACAGGGGAACTTCTGTTTCATGAATATTCTATAAATAACTCAGGTGATTAATGGCTCTGTTTATGGAGAATGGAAGTCCATGATATTGCCCCAGACAGCAAAACAGTTCTCACCTTTGCTTCCCAGGTATTTCCCAGCTGGCCTGCTTCCCTGATTCACCTCCTCACTTTGACCTTTCCATGTAACCTCTATATATCTCCGAGACTTAATATATTCAGGAGGTATAACCACAACTCATGGGATATTTTTGCCTAAAGCAAGACAGAGCTATCCCTATATCTCTTAGAAATAAATCTTAGTGACTGCCATACTGTAGGTTAGGGCATTTACAAGTCTTTGAAATGAACTCAACAGATTATGGCAACAAAGGTCACCTTGAGGTGCAGTGACCCTACCACCACTATCACATCATTCAGTTATCCAGTTCAGAGGATGGCAAAACTGTAGGGTACAATGAGGGTATGATGGTAGGCTGTGTTAACTCACATCGGCCAGCTAAATAGCCATCATTTTGGGAAGGAACAATGGGAATTGAATGAATTGATTTGCTCATTCAAAAAAAGTAAATGTGGGAGCTTGAAGGAGATTTCTTCTTTGTGAAGAAGGATGGGATACATTCCTTGAGGATGAGGGGCCTCATGGAGCGGAGAATCCCAGCTGGGGCTCCATGAACCAACCAGTCTCTCATAGCACATTCATGTGAATGAGACCACCTGGACCTCAAGTTCCAGCTGACCCACCAGCTGCCTGCAAAATCACTGTTAAGCCACAGTCTTGTGAGCAATAAAAATTATTGTCCATTATAAGCCTTTAATTTAGGTATGTTTTTATGTATCAAGAGAGAACAATTCGGTATAGCATCAGCCTAATACACATACACACACACACACACACTTTAAAAATATAACTATATCTTGTTGTAGTGGAATTGTGGGTGATTTTAATTATCTTCTTATACTTTTATATATTTTCTAATAAACCTGCATTACTTTAATGGTAAGATTAATAATTAATGATGAAGAACATAGCACTGATTTTAATAGAACGATCATGGCAAACAACTAGTTACTGATTGAATGACTCAATCACTTCCTTTAGGGAGATCCTAGAACAGTGTGTTTCAGTTATCAGCTGCTGTCTAATAAACCACTCCAAAACTTAGTAATGAAGGCAGCAACTATCTCATGATGTATGGGATTTTGTGGATCAGGAATTCAGGCTGGGTGTGGTGAGGGTTGCTGAGAGCTCCCCTGGGCTCAGGTATCCAGAATGTTGGTTCTGCCTGGCTTCTTTAATATATTGTATCTTGGGGAACTCAAACATTCAAGATGGCTTCTTCCTCACGTTTCTTATACCTGGGCTGGGTGGGTCAGCAGAGTTTGGCTAGATAGCTTTCTCTCTGTATTCATGGTTTTCCATATGTCCAGCTTGAGTTGCAAGTTAATCTCAGAGTAGTAACATTTTTTTTTAACTTGATAACTGGCTTCCCCAAGAACAAATATTCTCAGCTGTGGAAGCAGCAAAACTTATGACCTAGTCTTAGAAGATCCAGAATGTCACTTCTGTTGTATTCAATTGTTTAAACAAGCCACCAAAGGGAGATGCAAAGGGAGAAGGGTCACTAATAAAAGGGGTTAGTAGCAAAAAGTTTTATGGTGATCTTTAGTGTACATAGTCTACCTTTTGGCCACTAATTATTCAACACATTTACATTATTCACATGTCTAAAATACACTCACTCTTTTCTAAGAACTCCTCCCAAATTACATCTTTTTTTAAAAATATTTGTTCTTTTTAGATATACATGACAGGAGAGTGTATTTAGACATATTATACATACTAGGCATATTATACATACATGGAATATAACATTCTAATTGGTAACCCATTCTTGTGGCTGTATGAGATGTAGAGTTTCACTGGTTGTGTATTCATAAATGAGCATAGGAAAGTTATGTTCGGATTACATCTTATTATGACATGGATCATCAAGGGTCTCTTTATTGTAATAAGATCAGGTTGTAGAAAAGTCCCCTGGGATGTGAATCTTTGATAACAGCTCCTTGCATGAAGGTTTTTCTTGGTCTGAAGCCCTGTAAACTACAGAAACAAATTGTTTATACCTGTGAACACCCAACCTACAATGGTAAGAAAGCCATTGTGTCACCAGAGTAGACACTTTGGTCCCAAAAGAAGTCAGCAGTCATTCATCTGCCACAGTTCTGAAATTCAGCCAGCCATAAGTCATTGATTCTTTCTTCTTTGGGGACAGGCATATTTGTTGATGACGGATCCATGCTGCTTTCTGGGAATGATTCTTGCTCTAGAAATTCTTCCCATTGGATCTCAGAGTGAAAAGAATCAGGTCTCCCTGGATTTGAATCCTGGCTGTATGTTTACTAGCTATGTGACTCTATGCAAGTTACTTTTACTTTTTCAACCTTGGTTCATCATCTGTAAAAAGTGTAGAGTAGATTTTATTTTTTAATGCAGGGTGATAGATACAGATCTAATTTCATTCTTCTATGTATGGATATACAGTTTCCCCAGCACCATTTGTGAAAAAGCTTCTCTTTTCTTCAACATAGGTTTTTGGCATCTTTGTTAAGAATCAGATGACTTTATGGATTTATCACTGTCTCTTCTAGTCTCTTCCTTGGTCTCCATGTCTGTTTTTATGCCAATACTAGGCTGGTTTTATTACTATAGCTCTGTAGCATAATTTCAGATCAGGTTTTATGATTCCTCCAGCCTTGCTCTTATTGCTCAGGGTGGTTTTGGGTATTCTGGGTCTTTTATTCTTTCATATGAATTTTCGGATGTTTTTTCTATTTCTGTGAAAAACTTCAAGACCTAGAATTTGAATGAATTGAATGAATTGATTTGCTCATTCAAAAAAAGTAAGGGTGAAACTTCTAGAAGAAAACACAGGGTCAACACTCTAATATATTGGAGCAGGCACCAATATGTTTAGGAGTTCCTTAACAGGACTCCTACAGCTCAAGAAATAAAACCAAGAATCAATAAGTGGAATGGCATCAAATAAAAATCTCCTATACAGCAAAGGAAATTAGAGTGTGAAGAGAGAGCCTACATAATGGGAGGAATTCTTTGCCAGCTACTCTTCCAACAGGAGATAAATATTCAGACTGTATAAAGAACTCAAAAAATTTAACACTGAAAGAAACTCATAATCTGATCAATAAATGGGCAAAATATCTAAATAGACACTTCTCAAAAGAAGAAATGCAAATGATCAACAAAATATATGAAAAACATGTTCAATACCCTTTGCCATCGAATATGCAAATCAAAACTACACTGAGATCTCACCTCACCCCCGTTTGAACAGCAATCATCAAGAACACAAATAGCAATAATTGCTGGCAAGGTTGTGAGGGGGAAAGGCACACTTAAATATTGTTGATGGGACTTTAAATCCATATTGCCACTTTGGAAAGTAGTATGGAGATGCTTCCAAAACGTAGGAATGGAACCAGCACATGACCCCGCTATTCACTCTTTGGCATTTATCCAAAAGAACTAAAATCAGCACTGTGATACATTCATACTAATGTTTATCGCAGCATAATTCATAATATCCAAATTATGAAATCAGTCTAGATGCCTCTCAATAGACAAAGAGATAAAGAAAATGTATATAGGTACATACAATGGAGTTCTACCCAAACATAAGGAAGAGTTATGCCATTTGCTGGTAAATGAATGGAACCAGAAAACACACCAAGTGAAATAAGCCACACTCAGGAAGTCAAGGGTCAAATGTTTCAAATGTGTTCTCTTGTAGGTGTAAGCTAGGAAGAAAACAGGAATTTAAAAAAGGGGAATCTTATGAAAGTAGAATGGAAATCTGTAGAGTAGAAGAGGAGTATCAAAGGGGAAAGAGGAGGGGAGGGGAAAGGGAAGAACTGGAGCAAGAAGTTGACCAAATTATGCTGTATGCACGTATGAATATGTCACAATCAATTCCACTTTTATACTTAACAATATTTTATCAATTAGAAAACAATAAGTAGAAAGAAAGAAATATACCAAATTATGCCATGTGCATGTAAGAATATATCACAGTTCCATTTTTTATATTACAATAATTTATCAATTAAAAATAATAAATAAAAGGAAGACCAATAGAGCAGAAGAAAGGGATTGGGAGAGGAAGGAGAAGGAGGAAAGGGGAAATACTAGGAATTGAAATGGAGCAAATTATGCTATATGCATTTATGAATATGTCAAAATGAACCCCACTATTATGTATGACTATAATGCACTGATAAAAATATTTTTAAAAGTATAAAGTATTACATTCTTGCTACCTTGTAATACCTTATTGCTATTAGTGTTATTGTGAAGATTTAATAAACTACTTAACACGATACATGGCATTTAACAACTTATTTTCGTCTCTGTGTAACGTTTAGTCAGTGCAAAAGTGTCACAGGACTTGAGAAGTGCACAGAAGTGTCTCAAAACAGAGGCTATTATGGAGAAATCTCCTACTGAATCAAGCAATAAATTGGTGCACATCTCACAGTATCCTTGAACAGTGGACTTCTATTGCAAAAAAGGAATCTTGTTAGCTTGGTTACCAAAAAAAGAAGAATGAAGTCTTTGAAAATTATCATGCCTCGAGGTCACTTGGTAGACGTTATTCTTCAGGCCCTGGGAATATTGTTTGTTTCATGGTCTACAATTTGCAGGATAACTTTATGATTTCATCTTCTATAAAGAAGCTATCCTGAGCAGAATCTCAAGTGCCCGGAATGGTACCAAAATTTGACCTTATCTTGCTAAAATGTTCAATCCTGCCATCTGGGCTCAGAGTGAACAGTTGCTCAGAAGGTTTAGTAGTCTCAAGCAGTTGGCTGAGATTTTGAGGATACCACACTATGAAACAAAAATGTAGTTAATGTCACTACTGAGTGGGGAGCAGGAAAGCAAGCACAGCACAGCCCTACTCAAAAATGCAATAAGATGCAATTGCAAGCACCATATTCAGATTACTGTATCAGGTGATCTAAAGAAAAATTGCACTCTTATGCAAATGCATGCCCATGGATAACAAGAAAATTGAAAAAATAAAGGATTCCAAGGTTCATGCAGACTGGTTTATTATACACATACCTTGTTCACCCTTCTAGAACTCTGCTCAGTAAGATAACTGTAGTCAGCATGAGCAGCAGGTACTGACAGTGTCACCTGTATTGCACTATTGCATCGTCACCAGTTTCTTTGCCGTTTTCATGCCCTCTGTCTCTCACTGAGCTGTCACTTCCAACAGCTGGATCTCTGTTTGGAGGGCTGTCCACAGACTGTTGCTGCCTACTTTGCTAACATGAGCGAAAAGCTCATGTCAGATCCCTTTGGGGGCAGCCTCTCACCAATGGCTGACTGCATCTGAGGACACACTAAGGACAGCTCTGGGAAGGTGCTCTGCCATCTCCTGACCTCCCCTGCAGGATCAGGCCAATGCTGCCTTCTGTGGCAGTTGGTGTGGCATGTCACCTGTTTTGTTAGGGACTCCTCGCCCTCATGGTCTCACTTTCCCATGAACCTACTGATGTTTCCAGAGAACACCTTCTAATGAAGGCTGGGCTCCTCTCATGTCACACGTTTCCTGTTGCCCCACGTGGCCCTTCTGTAGCTGTTTCCTATTTACCGCTGTCTTTACTACCAGTTCACATGCTTCTTCAGAACAGGATGTGTTTTTTGTCAGCATTTTTGTTGCTGTGACTAAAAGACCCAACCAGAACAATTGTAGAGGAGTAAAAGTTTATTTGAGGGCTCACGTTTCAGAGGTCTCCATCCATAGACAGCTGGCTCCATTCCTCGGGGCTTGAGGTGAGGCTGAACATCATGGAGGAAGAGTGTGATGGAGGGAAGCAGCTCTCATGGTGATCAGGAAGCAGAGAGAGACTCCACTCTCCAGAGACAAATAGAGACCCCAAAGCCACGCCCCCAATGCCTCCTCCTCCAGCTACACCCACCTGCCTCCAGTCACCACTCAGTTAATCCCATCAGGGATCCATTCACTGGTTGGGTTAAGGCTCTTGTAAATCAATCATTTATCCTCTGAACCTTCTTGCACATGAGCTTTTGGGGGACACCACATCCACACCATAACAGGATGGTACCAAATTATCTTTGTGCAGGCTACTTCCTTCGCTACGGTTCCTTGCATATTGAAGGGCTCAATGATTTATTGTAACATTTTGGGAATTGTATATCCCTGATTTTTCCTCACTTCATCTTGAATAGTCCAATAAAACTTCAGCCAATTCCCAAAGCTGATCAGCCCTATTGCTTGATGATATCCAGTAGCGTTCTTACTTTGTCCCTTACCTAACACTGAATAACACCACTCCAGAATTTTGTCTCATTTTCAGTACTTGCTTGTTGGACTCAAATTTGTTTGCATCTTTGGACTCCTCTACCTCCCAGAAACTTCAGGGAAAAAACCCTGTCTGAAATCTAGGACTCTGATACTTTTTTTTTTTTTTTTGGTACCAGGGATTGACCCTTGGGGCACTTAGCCACTGAGCAACATTCCAACCCTGTTATATTTTATTTAGAGTCAAGGTCTCACTGAATTGCTAAATTTCTGAGGCTAGTTTTGAACTCCTGATCTTCCTGCCTCAGCCTTCCAAGCTTCTGGGATTACACTCATGCACCACTGCACCCCAGACTAATACTTGATTTCTGATGCTAATAATAAGTCCACTGTCCTTGATTAGTGAGAGATTTGGTCAAACTTAGTTTTTTTTTTTTTTAACTTTCAATTCTTGTTATCCTAATAACTGAAGGGACCATTTTTTCCAAATGATTTAGTTAAAACTTGAGAACATTTTTTATTGTTTATCATGTTTGAATTATGTATGCTGGTTGGGTTTCCACTGTAAAAGAAAAGCCCAACAGCAAAAATAAATTGACTAATTGCTGAAATGCTTTTTTCTTACCCATTCACAATAGACTTCAATGTTAACTCCTAATTATTGGGCAACAACCAAATGCATTTGTAAAAAGATTCACCTTCCAAGTGGCTAGTGGCTCTCCAATGATCTCCTGCTGATAATAACTCCGGACGGTGGACATCCCATCAGAATTAATTGCAGCAGACTGGAGTCCTGCAAATGTTAAAATGTCTTTAGTTTTACAGACGAATAGATGCCACGGTTCAGTGGTTTGGCATTATTATTAGTAAGCTCTGTAAATCTTGAGGGAGACAGCCCCACAAACCATTCTAACCTTTATAAATTAAATGAGAATTAGTGACTTTGCTTGTTGTTTGCAGGAAGAACAAGCATGCAGAAGACGATAAACAACCTTTTCCCCTACCCCCCAAATTTAACATACAAAAGCTTGCTTTGCCTGAAAAGTAGAAATAAGGCAGTTGGACAAACATAAAATATTCATCAGATGAAGGGGAAATAATCTGATGTGTTTAGGGAGTCCACTGATAGACAACGAAGAAGGAAACCCCATTAAAAACATCTCAGAATGTAACCTGAGAAGTTAGTGGGTAGTATATGGTACCAGGAAGAATTAGTCCCCAAATCAAGGTGAAGGTCTATCGTTTAACAGTCACATCTAAACCTATAAAGCACTGAGAGGCTGGGATTTGTACAAACCACTGGTTCTTCCTGTATCTACCTGTTTGTGTGGTAAGTGGAATAGTTTTATTATTGAGGGCATATAATAAATTCTCCATGGGTAAACTGTCAAAATTTAAAAGTTATCAGCCTACTAAAACCTGGGAGAAGTTAGAAGGTACAGGTTAAGGGTGATAGGCAGGAGTAGGGAAGAAATTTGAGAGACTTGAGATGAACTATAGTTAGAAACCAGAAGTAGATTTTTTTTAATATTTATTTTTAGTTTTCGGTGGACACAACATCTTTATTTTATTTTTATGTGGTGCTGAGGATTGAACCCAGTGCCCCGCACATGCCAGGCGAGCGCGTTTCCGCTTGAGCCACATCCCCAGCACCAGAAGTAGATTTTAAAGAATGTTACATTAAGCCGGGTGCAGTGGTTCATGCCTATAATCCTGCTGGCTCAGCAGACTGAGGCAGGAGAATCACAAGTTCAGAGCCAGCCTGAGCAACTTAGTGAGGCCTTCTGCAACCCAGCTAGACCCTGTTTCTAAATAAAATATAAAAAAGAGCTGGGGTTGTGGCTCAGTGGTTAAGTGCCCCTAGGTTCAATCCCTGGTACAAACAAAAGCCCCCAAACAAACAAAGAACATTAAATTGGTAGAATTGATCTGTGACCATTGGCAATGAAGAGTGCCTCCTACACACAGCTGTTGACTGCATATAGTCTAGAACATTGTGCTTGAAGTCAGAGAGACAGTAAGACATTAGTATTCTTTTTTGTTGTTGTTGTTCTTTCATCCAACATCATTTATTTGCTCTCTGTGTATTAGGTATCGTGTTAAATGCTACAACAAGCCTGGCCAGTTCTGGTGCTTGAGAGGACGCTTGTCCATTGTGCCCCTGACACACATCCCCAATCAATCAATCCCAGATCAGGTGGAGGCTACTGCTGTGTATTGAGGAAAGAATGGGCGAGGGCAAGAGTGAAATGAAAAGGGTGAACATAGAGAAATGAATAAATTGAAAAGAACTAAAGAGTTGTAAAAGAGAGAGGAAATTATAAATGGCTGGATTCTGTCTGGGGATGAAAGTGTCGGGGGCCAAGTGAAAAAAAAATGACATCAAGATGTCTAACTTGGACAATTGGTGGACAGTAGGGAGAAAGATAACCCAGTTTTAAGTACTTTGAGTTGGAGCTCCCTGTGGGCCATCCAAATAGAGAGATCTAGTAAGAAGCTGGATATTTGAGTTTGTAGCTGAGACGCGTTTTCAGAGGTACAGAGGAGACAGTACAGGTTGGATATTATAGACACTGAAGATCCATTATCTGGGTTTGAATCCTGGCTCCATCAGGTACCGAAGTGACCTTGGTCGACTTCCTTCATGTGTCTTAATCTTCTCTTTCCTCATCTCTAACCTGGAGATAATAGCAGGACCCATCGTGGCGCCTTATCTTGAGGATTAAGTGAATGTTTAGCGTGTAGAGCGTGGGCTCTGTGAACCCTAGATTTTATCATCATTGACAGTGCATCTAAACAGGGCTCAGTAAGTATTTGGAAAATGAAGGGATCAATGAGATCACTCAGAGAAAGCATACAGAACAAGACAAGAGGAATAAAAATAGAAACCCGAGTTTATCATCCCTTAAGGGGTTAGTCATCTAGTTTTGATGAGAATTCAGATGATTTGAAGCATACATCAATGAACAAAGAAAGATTCAGATCCAAATAGGAAACTAGGATCAGGAGCAGAAAAGAAAGTTAGGATTCCAGAGGAAAAGGTTTTTGGAGAACCAGATGGGGGTCATTAATTCTGAACCAATTAGGTCCTGCTAGAAGGGACAGGTCTATCCAAAAAATCAGGTATGGGCCAGCCAAGCACCTAGGCATGGTTAAAAGCTAGTCTGTGAGGGTGTGATTGTGGCTCAGTGGTAGAGTGATTGCCTTGTGTGTGAGGCACTGGGTTTGATTCTCAGCACCACATAAAAATAAATAAAATAAACATATTGTGTACAAAAAATAATAATAATAAAGAAAAAGTAGGATGTGAAAGGAAGGGGCAAAATGGCGGTTTGGCAGAGTAATGGCAAGCAGCATGGTGACCAAAGCCATCGTTTCCATGACAAAGGACATAACATGAATTCCCATATTTGGTACTTCCATAGCAAACATGCTCCTGAAAAGAGAAGTGAGAATCGCAGCAGGTAAATCAGATCCCATTTTATTAACTGGCTAGTCTGACTGGAGAAATGGTGCTTACAAAAGCCAGTGCTAGGATTGCCACCACCCTCCCACAAAGTTCTCAAGCCAGAACCCCCAAAGTTACCCTGGATTCCTTTCTTTGCTTTGCTTCTCCTAATCCCCAACACCACTGCCTCAATTCCTTGGCAGTCCTGCAGACTCTAAGCTTCAAGGACTTTTTCTATGCCTTATACTTCCTATATCTTCATACCTTTCACCCTGGCACAAGGCAGCACTTTCTCTCACCTGGGTGGTCTGCAGTTGAAGTAGTCTCCCTGCTTCTCCCTGTGAACCATTCCACAAACCAAGCCATGAAAATGTCCAGCTTATGGTAAAAATCCAAATTATTATTATTATTATTATTATTATTATTATTATTATTATTTGTACTAGGGATTGAATCAGGGGTGCTTAACTGCTGAGCCACATCCCAGTTCTTTTTTATATTTTAATTGCAAGACAGGGTCTCACTGAGTTGCTGAGGGCCTCGCTGAGTTGCTGAGGCTGGCTTTGAACTCATGATCCTCCTGCCTCAGCCTCCCAAGCTGCTGGGATTACAGGTAAATCTGAATTCTTAACTGCAAGACTGTGAGTGATGTGAGTTCGACTGACCCCTTTCATCTTGTCCTTTCTCCTGTCTTCTACTATACTTTGGCCTCACCATCCTTCTTATTTAAGCTCACCAGGCTCTTTCCTGCCATAACTGCTTCTGTGGAGTGCTTAGATTTTCAGGGCACTGAGACCTCTAGGCATCGTGGCTTTTACTTCCCCTTCAGGGAGATCACTCTGGACTTTCCATCTGTACAACCCCTCTCCCCTGATCACTTTCTAAATTATCTTGTTTAGTTGGTTTCATTGTGCTTTTCTGGTATTCTCCCCTTGATTTATTTATGACTTGTTATCTCCCTCACTACAATGCAAGATCTATGACATCCAGAACCAGGGTTGGCCAGCGTAGCCATTAGGCAGAGTGAACCCTGTACTCAGGATCCATGATGCTTCCAGGTGCCCATGAAAATATTTTTTTTTAGTTTCTTTCCAAATTAGAAGATAATAATAATGAATTTGTAATCGTAAATGCAACTTGGATTTAAATTATCTTTATGCTTGATGTTTCATGTTATAAAATATTATTTTTAATTTTTAATATTTTTTATGAAGAAAGAAGCCAATGATAGTCATTGTGCAGTCATGGATGGGACCCTGTCAATCTCTTCACCACAGTGTCTCTGGCACCCAGAGCTGTCATTGCCACACAGGAGGCCGTCAAATTGAATGCGTTGTCTGAATAAATGAAATGCCTTGAGAATCTGGGATCTGGTCTAACGAACTCGTGATTTTTGCATGTGCATGTGATGGACAGCTTCAGTTTGTCCCTCTGGACCCACTCTATGCCCTTCTCTACTTGTCTCTGGGTCTGGTGAGGCTGATCTATGCATATGTCTATTAATAGCTTCAGGCTGGGCACAGACAGGCGTAGGCACTATCAGGAACTTTTAAGTACAGGGGAGGACAGTGAGCTTCCAGGATTTGTCCCTGGGATTCCCTAACTGGTCAGTCAAAATGGACTGAATCCTTCCATTGCTCTAATGAACAATACTAACATTGTCAATAATAATGCTACCTGATGCTTGTTGAGACTTTATCTGGTATTAATATGTTGATGGTAGCAAAATAGTATGGCAGTATGATGGGACAGCCTGTATTCCACACTTGAACTGTGTAGCACAGAAACGTCAGACGTCATCAGTTTCTTCCAAAGCCTCCCTTGATCTTTTAACATTCATATCACTCTCTTCCTAAGTCTCCATTCTCTCATGGTGCCGGGAAGACTTTGTCTCTTCTCTTGCTGACACGTCTAGCTTTACCGGATCCTCCTCTCTCAGTGGACTTAGTACGCAACTGTGAAACTTTCCAACATCACTGTCTATAACTTTCTGAAATCCTGCATCTTTTGCAGTAAGTGTGATTTCTTGAACCACAACTTTGCTCTCTGGGTTTCTCCAAACTTACCCCAATTAGAATGTTCTAGTGTTGTGAGCTTCTGGTATTAAGTGGCCTTTGTTTCTGCAAACACAACTAGTATCCTGTTTCCTGAGTTTCCAGCAGGTAAGAATCCACACCACAGGGCTGTGGCTGGGGCTCAGTGGTAGAGCACTTGCCTAGCACATGTGAGGCCCTGGGTTCAATCCTCCACGCCACATAAAAATAAATAAATAAAATAAAGGTATTGTGTTCATCTACAACTAAAATGAATCCACACAACACTTCAAAAACAATTTACTTTCAATGCAAAGATATTTTTTTAAATCATAAAAATAGGAAGCCTAAGTTCTTCCAATAAGCACACACTATGCTATTCTTGGTTCCTAAGTCTTAAAGGGCATGTTCCTGCTTTGTCAGCTATCCTTGTTGCTTTTATTTCTTTTATTTACATATCTTCTCCAGAAAAAATCAAAATTCCAAACTATACGAAATCTAAGACCTGGAAGTCATTTCAAAGGAATCAATGGATAATTAAACAGCATACATAAATGTACTTTTAAAAGTATCTCAAGGTAATGACCTAGATACGTTTGGTTTTGATACATAATGATATTAGTCTTAATGGCCAAGTTCATTATACTCATCAGTATATGAATTTCTTGGTGATATGGCAACTGTTGAGAAGTACCACTTGTCATTTATTTGTGAAATGTGAGGTAACTAACTTTATTCATCTATTGTCACATTTATTTTAGACAAGAATATTTGTCCCATTTCTACATAGCTTGCAGCTTTGTAGGTCAATTCTCTTGATTTCTTTATTTCTTCAGGTATCTAAATGGCAGTCATATTCTAAAATATTCTTGAATTCGCTTGCTTTGGCAATCCATATAAACTACATCTCATGCCTAATTATTGGTACATAATTGTAGTCAGCGTTACATAATTGTGGTCGGCCTTAATGTTTCATTGTGATCATTGTTGTTTTCATGATGTTTTTTCGTTTTGTGTTTGACCTGCACCTCTGATCTGAGAAGGCCCAGTTGGACCCTCTATCTGGTCTGCTTTCCACTCTCCATGCTCAAGGTTGACACTTAGATTTGCACATGCTCAGAGGATCCATCTTTAAGTCATCATCCATTTGACCCTCAAGATTCAACATCCCCACTCCTTTGAAATCACCAGGTCTTATTGTTGTTTTTTTTTTTTTTCCAGAACAAAGGGAGGAAGATTTCTGACAAGGAGATTTGGAGAGACACTGACCAGCCACAGGGGACAGCAGTAGTGGCAGATGAGCAGGTCAAGGAAGATGTTGCAGGGATTTGAAGTCTTGCTTAGGAAATTTGATTTTTCCCCCTGTACTCAAAAGGGAGACGACGAAAAACAACAGCAGCATCAGAAAAGTGTAGAATTGGGAGTTAGCTTAATATGTGCAATGATGTCAAGGTAAGAGAGTTTCAGGTGCTGATGAAAGAGTCATTGAAGGGAAGATGGGGACCCAGGGTGGTCAGGCAGGAAAGCTAAAGGTGGAGAGAAGAGAAGAGAAGACTGTACCCAGGGAGGAAGAAATGCTACTAGAAATCAGTTTAGGAGGAATGAATAAGCAGGATAAATAAAGGATATAAGCCGGTGGTCAGAGGGACATCTCAGAGTTGGGGGTTCAAGACAACCCCAGGAATCAATTATTTAAGGATCATGGCAAATACTATTTAAAGAGATGAGAGCCGTAAACCAGAAGGCTAACAATTTGGTGAGGTTATTATTGGAGATGTTGCTATTACATGACTGAGGATGTCACAACTGGGCAATCTCAGTATTCAGAGTGGAAAGAAAATCCTTAATATATGGAGAAGGTCACCCCTCGGTGCCTTTGTTTCCTCGTCTGTAAAATGTAAGTAATGATAATAATAACTGCATCACAAGGTTACATGTAATCTTTATAAAGCATTAATAAGCAATAAAGTATGTAATAGTGCCTTGCTCATAGCAAGTTCTAGTCAAAATTAGTCATTATATATTTTCTCTGATATGGTGGAAGAAAATTTTTAAAAAATAGAAGCTTTAAAAAATAGAAGTTCACTGGAGTAGACAAAGGGGAATGAAGGAAAGAAAGGAGGGATTGGGTAAGGAAAGCCAGCAAAATGAATCTGACATTACATTCCTACATACGTATATAAATATACCACAGTGAATCTCAAAAAAAAAAAAGACTCTATTTCCATTTTTTTTTTACATTTGTGGTTAATGGCTTCAAGATATGAATTTTGGAGAGACACAATTTAGTCCATAAAAGGAGAAAGGGTCACTGTTTTCTGCTTCGTAGTCAGTCATTTCTGAGAAGAACTTAGTTCTTAAAACGTAGGGCAGATTTCCTCAAAGTTTGATTCTTTATATTTTCTCTGTCTAATGCACACCACATAAAACACATAAATACACATGCAAGATCTAGACTGGATATATCTGGGAACAGTATACAGGTGAAATCAATAATCAGTAAATTCAATAACACACAAGATGAAAATTAGGAAACATTAAAACTATGAGAAATAAAAACAATGTATAAATTCAAAAATTAACCATTATAACTCAGGGGAAGAGTGCCTACTTGCTTAAGATACTGGGTATTGAATCTGGGTCCTCCCCCATGCTAGGCAAGCATTCTGCCATAGGAGCTATATCCACCAGCACAAAACCCCACCTTCCTATACAGTGAGAAACATAGAGAATATAAGGTAACTTTTGGCAATGGATTGAACTTCCCAAGTGCTCAGGAGAATGACAACGGTCAAGAGGACTTGACCCATGGCCTAGACTATGGAAGACAGTGATGAGAGAGGCAGAGTTGGGAAGTAGACATGATGGACAGAAGGGGCTATTGAGCCTTGGAATTTCCAGTGGAACTTTGGAGAGGGGTGGGGGGTGACATGATGTTTGCAGGATTTCACTTTATGGCGTGGAGAATGGAAATGGTTATGACTGGTGTGGTAGGTGATAGGAGCCTTAGAGTGAAGGTTTACTAGAATGCACTGTATTGGATGTCCTGGGCAGCTGGAAGACCCTGTGTAGCCCCAACTCATTTATGCAGAAATGATAGATTCAAAATGTAAACATCTGCATACTTTCTGCTCTTAGAATTAACCCTAAAATTCTTGATTCTAACTTCCACTGAAACTCATTGAATATGACTTTGGATTATTGAGTTCAGTTTCAAGTTTGCTTTTTGGATCTCATCACTTAGTCTTCCTGGTTCTAACTTCTATTTATATCGGGAATGACTGGTGAGCCCACTCCCCCGGCTCCACATCTTTGATTGGTTTACCTGGAGACATATCTAAAAAGGAAAAGTTGGATGCTGAAGTCTTATTAGGAAGTGATCTTGGGAGACACACGTGTAAGGAGGTGAGGAAGGCAGGACTGGGTAGAGGGAGAAGCTGAGATGAAGTCAGGCTGCACTTGAGCCTCAGCCAACCTGATGGGAGCCCTGAATATGGGGTGGTCCCTCAGAGTTGTCCAACTGAGGCCAAGGAGCCCAATCTTTGTATGCCAGTTTTGGTCAGTCTTTGACTGTAGCTCTCTGGGAGTGGATGTAAACTTGGGTGAGGTCATTCCCTGAAGATGCAGGAATATCCCAGAGATGGATGCTGCTGAGGGCTTTCCTTAGCTGACATTCTCAGCAGAGGAAGGATAGGTGTATGAGCTCCAGAGAGCATCTCTGGATGGACCACTACAGTATCTACTACATTCTCTTCACCACCCAGCTGACCCTGGCTCCTTTAGAGTACAGTGATATTTGGTGAGAAGGAATGGAGGAAGGGAGGGAGGGAGGGAGAGAGAGTGGGAAGGGACCAAAGAGGGAAGGTAGGAGAAGACTACATCATATCATATTCCCTTCATGATTTTGCCCACAGTTACCCACAAAGGCAAGGTCATAAATATCAGAGAACTGAGACTGGTGTAACACTGTGGTAATCACCTTGAGGATCCGTACAAGAAGGGAAAAGAAGTTGTACATTCTATACTATCTCTGTCCTTAACAGGCCACCTCACAGGTCATCTTTAACATCCACAAGGTCATGTCCCATTTGGCAGCACTACTGTGAAATTACAAAGAAATTGATCTCCATAGCAGATGGATGCTAACAGGGAGGAAAATAATCTTTGGGCCATTATTGAGAATTAAGGGGAGTATTATGACAAAACTACTGCTTTCTCCAGAGAAGCTACTTTTAAAGGGGGAAAAAGCAGTGAATTCTTCCACGAGGAGCATTTTTTTTAAAGATAAGAGCTTGGCTAAATATTAAATTAAAGGAGATACAGGAAAAAGTATTAGGTCTTAGCAGCAAAAACAATGGCAATGTGGTTCTTGTATATAAAGTAATGGGAGGCCTGATATTAAAGTCTGGGTTGCACTAGGGTTCTAGAATTAATGTCAACGGATCTGTAAGATGCCTACTTTAGTGAGTGATCTTCTCTCCGGCAGATATTTTGTGACTCTTTCTGGGATCATCTTTGTGCCAAAAATGTGCTTCCTCCCATCATGGGAACACAAAGATCTTTTTTTTTCCGAGCAATTATTTGAATAATTTCCTCTAACAGCCTGGAGAATTGTTGATTCCCAAGCCAAAAAAGCAAAAAGCCATTGAAGACTCCTGTTCATTCACTGGGAAACTGTCTAAGCGATGGCAATTCTCTCTTTCCCTAGAAGAGAGTCAAGGAATACAGAAAACGTGTTAAAGAGAATCTTCAGATAGATCCCTCTCCATTAAAGTGTGCATTTTCCTCCAAAGGTGCTCATTTCCTAAGTTGTAAATCACAGAAATAAATAAATAAATAAATAAATAAATTAATAAATAAATAAAATGAACCTGGCCTTTCCCAAGTTGATGAGATCATGCAGTCTTTCCTGATGAAAAATTCCCTGTTCAATGCCTGATTTGCTGCTAATGATAATAAGGTCATCCAAGTGCACAGCTGTTGGACTTCCATGCAACACACAATGACTGATTAAAATTACCTAGCAAAACCCTGGAAGTGTTAATAACACTGGTGGGAGATTTGTGCCTGGAATGAAGCCTTAGGCATCGAGGGGAGCTGGTTAGTTAGCCCGCTGTTAATTAGCAAGGGAAAATGCTCCTGTTTTCAATAATTTATATCTTCATCCCAAAGTAAATAATAGAAGGAGTTTAATAACATGGAAGCATTAAGGCTCACCAGGAGGTCTTTCCCAAACATAAATTACCAGCACAAAAGTACCTGGGTATGAACAGTTTGCCCCCTGATGAAGCTCAGCCTAAATGATTGACTCCTCTTGATGAGGTTATTTAACATATAACTGAAATTAGTTAATCTCTTAAACTAGCCACAGAGGCAACCTTTGGTGAGCAATAGCATCAGAATTCTTTTGTTTTCATTCTATAATTTTAGGAAAATGAAATGCACCCTTGACTTAGATCCTGCATCATTCCTTTTTTTGTCCTGTGGTCGAAATGGCTGGCAAAGCCATTGAAATATGTGTCATTTTATTGAATGGGAAAATTGCAGATTGATTCCATTCATATAAATTATAAATTCTCTGAACATATACAATATTTCTTGAGGTGCATTAGTGCACATTTGCATTTATTTCTCTTTAATATGAAACATCTGTTTTTTTATTATTTTTTTTCCATTTTGGAATATTTTAAAGAGAAGAAAAGGGTAGGGTAGAAACAGGAATAAAGCAACCTCGCTACATTTCATTATAGACAATATCACATTAATTCCCGTCATTCCTGAATCTGATGGAGAACAGAAACTTGATTCATTTTTAAACCCCTGAAAGTTAACATGGAAAATTTAACATAAGCATTTAAATTATCAATGTGGAATGAGAAAGGGAGTCAGCTCTGATAGGAGCCGGAAAGGTATAGAATGTACTTACATCAATCAAATCATCCTGGTGAAAAGTTACCATGTAAATCCCCATTTCTCACCTGGCATTCTCATTGGGATAGGAGAATCGATTTTCTTAGCAATAGAATAAAGCTACCTGCCTTCTCCTTTTGCTAACCGAGTTTCTTTATAATTATGCAAACTAAATTTCAGTCCTCTTCCTTATCATAGCCCTGGGAAATAAAAATCTGGCTGGTTAAATATGGTCAGTGTTTTTCATTCTAGTTTTGATAACCTCCATTCCACATGTATAACAATAACTGAACCCAGAATTGTTTTTTTCCTGACATCTCAGCTGAAAATCAAATTAATTTCCAGTCAACATAGAAGTGTGACTTCATATTTTCAGTGGTATTCTGAGTGCACGCTTTAAGAAGACACTTTTTGTCCTCTCTTTCTTGATTGTATGCTTTGGCACTAAAGCCTAGTGGGGGGAAAACATCGTATTTTAGAATCAGATATATGTAGCTTAAAATTTTGACTCTGCTTTCTAACCACTTTATGGATTTTTGACAAGCTAAATGAACTCTCTGAGCTCCAGGGTCTTAGTTTTTTTAAATGAGAATACTAATCATTGCCTCCCAAGATCATTCATCTGAGTATAGATGCCAGCATGGAGCCTAGAATCCAGTGAGAGCTCTCCGGTGGTGCCCATCCCTCTCCCTCTTCTTTTCCTTTCCCCTCATTTCCTAGCTCAAAAGACAATGGCTTGGCAGTTGTCAAGGACTCTCTCCAATGCAGGCTGGGAGTCTCCCATAGTTTTGTAAAATGTTGTGCAACCTCTTCCCACAGAAGACAAGTTATTGCAACTATGGACAAGACAGCATCCCTATTTGTATAGAAATGTCATCCCCAGGCTCAGCAAGGTGCATCATGTGTTGAAGGTAAGTCATACATGACAGCCTGGAAGCAGGGGTGTCCTGAAGTTCTCCTGTGATATTTGAGAGCAGGCCATCATCATTATTATGGTTTAGATATGAGGTGTCCCTCCATTGTGTGAGACAAAGCAAGGGAGTTTAGAAGGTGAAATGACTAGGTTCTGAGAGTCTTAATGTAATCAGACTAAAACACTCCCAGTCTTAGGGTAGCGTTTCTGAGTCTCCTTTAGAGCACCCAGGTGTGGGACTTGGAAAGTCCTGTGACTGGCAACCAAATAAAAGAATAGCAATCTGCCTGCCTGGGGCATGGCTCTGATTCACAGCATCAAGCCAGTATTCAATGGCTGAAAATATTTTATGCTAAAAAATGACTGTACAGTGCATGGAGAAGTTCCCATTTTATCATCTTGATTCTCAAAACTCTTTGGCAGTGAGGATAAAAGAATCAGTGCAATTCTCAGTTTTTCTGTAGTGGGAGGCGGTGTGTGGAGATTGCAAGTTGGGGACTCTGGAATCATACCTTTGCTCAAATCCCAGCCCTGACACTTCCTTACGGAGTGTCCTCGAGCACGTTGGTTATTTGACTTGCCTGAGCTTTAATTTTTTCTTAAAAGAGGCTAATAATTTTATAAGATTGCTCTGGAGATTCAATGACATAGATAATGGGCTAGTTGTTCAAGACGCCAAAACCTAGGCGTCTTTCTCTGTTCTCAAACTCTTCATTCTTCTTCCTTCTTCCCAAAACTTCCAAAACTCCTCCTCCTCATCACAACCAAAGGTACCTGTGTTAGTCAGATTTCTCACTGTTTTGACCAAAATACCTGTCACAGTTTAGATATGAAGTGTCCCCCCCAAAAGCTCATGTGTGAGATAATGCTAGAATGTTCAGAGATAAAGTGATTAGGTTATGAGAGAGATAACCTAATCAATGTCTTTCTCCATTGATAAGAATTAACTGGATAGTAACTGTAGGCAGGTAGGATGTGGCTGGAGGAGGTGGGTTTTGGGGGGGATGTGCCTTGGGGTTTATATTTTGTCCCTGGTGAGTGGAGTCTCTCTCTCCCTTTCCTTCCTCTTATCATGTCCTGAGCCACTTTCCTCCTCCATGCTCTTCCACCATAATGTTTTTCCCCACCTTGGGCCGAGAGCAATGGAGTCGGACTTCTATGGACTGAGACCTCTGAAATGGGGCATGCCAAATAAATTTTTTCCTCTTCTAAAATTGTTCTTGTCAGGCCTTTTGGTCACAAGGACAGAAATCTGAATAAAAACAACCTGATACAATGTGAAGAGAAAAGTTTTATTTTGGCTCCTGGTTTCAGCCCATGGTTGGTTGGCTCCATTGTTCTGAGCCCGAAATGAGGCAGATCATCATGGCGGAAGGACGTGACAGTAAGTTGCTCAGCTCATGGTAACTGGGAAGCACAGAGGGAGAGGGAGAGGGAGAGAAGGCAGGAGAAAGGTTTGGAGAGAACATAAACCCTTCCAGGGTATGCCCTCAATGACCTCCTTCCTTCAACTTGGTCCCACCTCCCAGTTATCCATTCAGTCATCAATGGATTAATCCACTGATGAAGTCCAGGCCCTCATGATCCAATCACTACTACAAATCTCCTCCTCTAAACATGTGATATTACAGATCCAAACCTTACTGGTAACCCTCCCACCCATTCACTGTATAGGTCAGTCACTAAATGTCATCCTTAATTCCTCTTTGCCCCACTATCCTCCTCTCCCTACTCCAACCCACTAGTCTCTCTATTCTGCCTTCAAAATTTTGGTGAAATTTGTTTACTGGTCTTCAGTTCTGCCTTCAAACCTCATTATATCACTGGGTGACTATACTAGCTTCGAATTTCTCTCATGCCCCCTAAAGTCTATTTTCCACTTTGCAGCCAAAGAGACCTTTTAGAAATATGTCATACCATGTGACTCCTGTGCTTTTCATTTCTTCTTATTGCACATGCACCAAAATCCAAACACAGTCTCCTCTGGTTGGGGCTACCATTCAGACCAGTCAGACCATATCATATCTCCTACCCTTACTCCTCTTGCTCCCCACTCCATCAAATTGATCTTCTCAGGGCTTTGAATGTGCTGCTTCTTCTAGTTGGAATGATTCCTATATCATCTTTAGATCTTAGAATTTACAAGCAAAGCTCGATAATATACAACCTCATAGGGGTCTTCCTGAACTCCCTAATGTAGACACCTGCCCCAGACATTGTAAAATTACAAAAAAAAGAGAGTGTTTTAAAAATAATTCTATTAATTAAGATTAAATAGAGCTAAATTCAACTTTTTTTGGAACCCTTTTTGTTCATGTATAGAACATGCAACTATCTGCCTTGATTGGTTGTATCCCAAAGACTTTTCAAATGATGATGTGTGGACTCCAAGAGGTCTCTGGATGTGATTCAGGATGTTACAGTGCTGTGAGGTGTTGGGCAGGAAATGCTAAGTCAGTTAGAATCCAGGACTTTGGCCTTCTATTTCAACCAAAAAGCTGCATTTCCTTCTGTTTTACCTGGTGAGTTTCTATAGGAGATTACTTTTGCCCAAAGTTTGAAAACACCGTTCTCTTTATCCTTGTTTAATTTCTGCTCAGATCCCATAAGGACAGGATTTCCTTCTCATCCATTTTACATCTCCATACTACCCAGTCCAGCAGAAGACACTCAAACATTTCTGATTGGTTGCATGAGGGAGTGAAGTTTGGGATACTAGGCCTAGCCTCTTGGCTCTGTACCGAATAGTCCTAAGCACAGTTATTGAGCCTCTTTTGCAATGAGATGGCTGACACGTGAGAGTGGAAGCCTTTCCCAACATCCTCATCACTGTCAGTGTTAGCATACATGTAGTTGATGGCTTTTTCTACTTCATAAATTACTCTCTCTTTCGATTAGTTGAGTTTTGATTTACAGTTTGCCTTACCTTTTTCAATCTGTTTACACTTCCTAAAAACCTTCCATTCATCCAGTTCTCCCTCCAGGGAGTTTAACAAGATTGGCCAATTAGCACTTCCTTTTTAACAAATACATAAATATTTCACTCTACTCAAGTATGGAGGACACATTGCAGTGATGAGATAAATCAGAACTTCCCTATAGATTTTCTTTACCTGGAGTGAGTGCATCCCTTGAAGCAATTACATCAATAATAATAATGTGCACACAGGCATATATTTCATGTTGCTCTCTCTACTGGGAACTTTGATTTCTCCTTGGAGTCAAGGACTGTATTCTCCCATGAGATTTCTCAATCTACCAGTGAGGGCTATGTTGTTTAATACTTTTCATATATGACACATCTTAGCAAAGACTAGGTTTAGACAAAGTCATGATGTCTGATATGTTTCCATGCCTAAGATGTGTTAGAATTATCTATTATTACCATATGCTCTGAGAGATAGAACGTGATTTACTATCTTTACATATTCCATGTGGTTCAGACCTCTCTGCTAATTAGCTATTTAAAGATACTGGGTGTTAATTGTAAGCACAGCCAATATATTAAAGAGTTAATTTATTCTAAATCATGGGTATCACATCTTACTCCTTAGCTCTTTTATTTATAGAGATGCTCACCATGTCTCTTAATGAATTAGTGGTTTTGCAGGGACATTAACTTGTCTTTGTTTAACTGAGGAACCATAATCAAGTTGGCTTTTGATGTACGAGTAATTTATAGCTGTGCAGATGATGGTAGCAGCATCAAACTGTGATGTTCTTTTGTCAAGAATAATTCCAATGTAATATTTCAATTTACTTTTCACTAAAGCATTCAATTTGGATTTAAAAGGCAGTCAATATAGGTTAATAAAACGGTGTCAACCCATCACTAATGAACTGTTCTTGTAGAATAGCATGGCCCTTCTTACCATGAATTGTCTTAGACTGACATCCCACTACTCTGGGTGCCAGAAAAGAAGATATGTGAGTGGCCACTAGTGTTATATACCAAGGCATGCTAAATATGGATGGCTGGAATGGCAGTCTACTATTTATTCTGTCTATGTCAATGCCCTGGTGTGGGGGGACACAACATTTAATTAAGACACAGTATATAATCTAGTAGGATAGTTGTGATACTAGCTAATAACAGTACAAGGGTGGAAATAAGTACCCTTGAAAGTCTAGACAAGATGTGCTAGGAATCCAGAGGAGGAGAGCTTTGTTTCCTTTGGGGGTTGAGAAAGGTTTTACGGATGGCATGACATTGGAACAAGATATAAAGAAGATCGCTGAGGAGGGTAGAACATTTTTAGCAGTGTATTGGCTTTATATTGCTGCTATAACAAAAGACCCACAACTTAGTAGTTTAAACAATACCCATTTATTATCTCATAGTTTCCATGGATCAGAAGTGTTAGCAACTGAGAATGACTCAGTTGGTTTTTTCCTTAGGTTCTCACCAGGACAAAAATCTAGATATCAGAAATACCGAGCTTCTCTGGAGACTCTAGAGAAGAATCTACTTTCAAGTTCATTCAGGTTACTGACAGGGGTTGCAGGGTCAGGTCCCACTTTCTCCTCCTAGCTATCGACTGGGAGACTCTCTCACCTCCTTAAGATCCCTCTATCCCCCATCCCATTACCTTTTCATCTCAAATCTTTGCCTTCTTCTATTGCATCTCTCTAACTTAGCCAAAGAGAGCTCTGGGATTTAAAGGGCTCCTTTGATGGAATTGGCCCAGCCACATAGTTCAAGATAATCTACCTCAAGTCCACAACCTATATTATACCTGCAAAAGACTCTTGCAAAGACTATATATAGCAAAGACTTTTGCTCTGTGATGTAACCTATCCACAGGTTCCGGGAATCAGGGCATAGACCTATTTATTTAGAGGCTGTTATGCCAAACACAACAAGGGAGACCAGTGAAAACTGAAGAGCTCCTCAAGGCAGTGGTGAGGAGTCAGGTGGGTGCAGAGGAATGGGAGAGGCAAAGTTGGTCACCCCCTTCCATGTGTTTCCCACAAGGGTAAATTCAGCTATATTGAGTTGTCTTCCCATCTCCCTCTTGAGGCCAGAGACCTCAACACAGGGCTCCTCCTGTCTTAACCAAAGGCTGCT
Source organism: Marmota monax (assembly GCF_021218885.2). NCBI lineage: Eukaryota > Metazoa > Chordata > Mammalia > Rodentia > Sciuridae > Marmota > Marmota monax. The sequence goes on along the minus strand of NW_026693008.1, from coordinate 7,276,199 downwards.
TGACTGCAGTTGACCATCTTCAGGCTGGAGTTCATAGCATTCAACAGGACTAGATCTAACTGCATGAGAGCTTGGGATTAAATAGGGCAGTTGTACTTTGGAAATCAACTGCACTGGATGGTGGTTGGTCAGCTTCATATAACCTTTCTGAGGCTCAGTATCCTCATCTGCAAAATGGAGACAGAAAAACTCATATAGTTGTATAGCTTACCTGGGAGCATGCAGGTAAGTGCTTGGTACTTAATTATCAACTTAATTATGAATGAATACATCATTGTGCCACCCTTGCTCAAAATGATTGTGGTCTGTGGTAGCCAACTAAACTACTGAGCATTGATTGCACCCACATAATTTACACACATCTGAAATAAGAAAAAATAGAAGTATAGTGGCCATTGGGACTTGACTGGCAGGACACACTCCTACTCTCATCGGTCTCTCCTTTTTCCTATTCTTCCTTCCTCATTGTGCAGGTACCTCTCTCTCCAGGCTGGAAAGGTGTGGAACAAACTCAGTGTCAGGGTTCCTCTTCCAACCTGAGGGAGTCCCTGCTCCAGCCTGAAGTGATCACTTCTCTTCTAGAACTTTTTACTTTTGATTAGCAATTGGTCATATGCTGCCTTGTGATATTTCTTCTCTTGTTGTTTTAGCTTTTCAAATGTTTCTATTTTATGTCCTAAACTGTTGTATGGGCTTCTATACACTGATTCAAACACATTTTTTTGAGCACCTCCCTGAAGAGGTTGTGGTATTGGAATAGAAACAGTTCAGTTTCTCAAGTTGACTGGTGCGAAACATCATTAGTTTTGATCATCAATTATAATTGGCATTGCATGTTGTGAGAAAGAACAGGAAGGTGTTGGTAAGAGCTCAAATAATAAGAGATCAAATAGTTTTGCAGTCCATAGTATCTTGTACTTGGGAGGTACTCAATGAATATTTTTTAATAATTTTTAAAATTTGTTTTAATTAGTCATACATGACAGTAGAATACATTTATGCACTTTGATACATCATACATAGATGGGATATAATTTCTCATTTTTCTGAGTGTACATGTTGCAGAATCATATTGGTCATGTAGTCACATATATACATACAGGAATAATGTCTGTTTCATTCTACTATCTTTCCTATCCCCACATCCCCTCTCCTCCCCTCCCATCACTTCCCTCTACCTAATCCAAGGTAACAATATTCTTCCCTAGTGCCCCACCCACTGCCTTATTGGGAATTAGCATCCACATATTAGAGAAAACATTAGGTCTTTGGTTTTGTGGGATTGGCTTATTTCACTTAGCATGATATTCTCCAACTCCAATCATTTACTGGCAAATGCCTTAATTTCACTCTTCTTTAAAGCTGAGTAATATTCCATTGAGTGTATATACCACATTTTCTTTATCCATTCATCTATTGAGAGACACCTACATTGGTTCCATAGTCTAGCTATTGTGAATTGAGCTGCTATAAACATTGATGTGGCTGTGTCACTATAGTATGCTGTACTCAATTAATATTAATAGATTGAAATTGTTACAATTTTACTCTGAAATTGGAAACTCAATGCAGTTGAAAATAGGCAATGGATGGTTTGGTATTTCTCAACTTAAAGTCAGGCTCCATCAGGTATCTGCAGGGATTCATGGAGACCGGTGACATCTCCTTGTTCCCAGTTGGTACCCTCAGAGTTGCCCTCACCAGGGATGGCCCAGGTCTGCCTGTCCACGATCTCCTTCTTATCTTGACAACAGCTTAACTCAATGACCTGAACCAAAATATGTCCATGAGGATCTGCCCAGGAGCTGAGAGACTTATTTTTGCTGCCTGGGACTCCTGGATTTCATCTTCATCTTCTTTACTGGTATTGACTTTAAAAATGCAGACCTGGCCAGGTATGTTGGCACACACCTGTGATCCCAGTGACTCAGGAGGCTGAGGCAGGAGGATAACAAGTTCTCTACCAACCTCAGCAACTGGTTAAGCTCCTAAGCAACCTATTGAGACCCTGTCTCAAAATTTAAACAATAAAATATTAAAAAGGGCTGGGAATGTGACTCAGTGGTTAAGTGCCCCTGGGTTCAATCCCTGGTATCAAAAGAAAGTGGACTTAATTGACTTGATTGATCTGGCAGGAATTAATTTCAGAAACCACTGAAACAAGGACAAGATGTTTTTGCTCTTCTTTCTTGGTTTCACTGAAATTCTGATTGTTTTGCAAAGGATTGAGGGAGAGGTCATGGGCGTCTTCAGAGGGCCACAGATGGACATGGGTGCAGGCCGTGATACCCCCATAGAGGTCTTTTATGTATGATGCTCGACTCATATTATGGCTCTCTCGGAGGCATCCCCCCAAACTTTCACTCTTTCCCCTTGAGACCCAGAGCATCTTCCACATAGATCCAAGGACAGCGTGCCTTCCAGCTCCCCTCTAACTAGCTAGTGTTCTTGAGAAGCAGCTGATGAGGGTGGAGGAGAGAATTATGTTACTCTGATCTTTTGCTCCTGACAACCTTCCTTGTGTGTGATGAAATATAAATAGTATAAACCATGATTCACTATTAAACCTGAAAGAGAAACGACACCAAGATTCATAAATTAATGTTAAATATATTTTCTGCAGTGATTGCAGGATGAGAGAGAGTCACTCACCTGTAGTTCGAAATGACAAATGATCTTGGAAGAATCATGTTATTCAGTTTTCAGTAACAATATCAAGAAAAAATATTAAAAATACTTTATAAAATCATGAATGTAGCATTTGGTAAAATGGGCTTTTTTTTCCCCAGTGCCTTTTTAAAACAATCACATGGCCCCATAATTACCTGAACTTCTTGACATACTAATTAACTCTGATTTAAAACAGCCATTATTTTTAGAGTTAAGCTTAGTGAACATTGTCTAATAATATTATGCGTCCATTAATATGACTAGGGAAAAAATGAGATAAGAAAAAGAAGAAGGCAGTAATTGAGTAATTTGGTAACAAAGTTGAACTAAAGCAGGTTGGTGACTCTTTAGCATGTGATAATGTACGCTATTAGCATAATTTATCTTTCAAACTGAAGAACTTCACTTATTCCCAGGCCCCTCTATGTTAGGTTTTTGTTTTTATAGTTATTGGTAAATGGAGGAAGAGCTGTTAGAAGGAGTCCAGAGAACTCATTGCTCAACAGGTTCAGGAACTTTGACCCCTGAATGTTTTGTGAAACTAAAGAAGAAATCTAATAACACAGATGTTTTCTTTGCGTGTTCCACCATGTAGGTGTGGATGTAAAAATCATCCATTATTCAATAAATGTGCCCCTTTCCTGGATTAGAGTCTATTATGTGGTAGGCATTGTTTGAAGTGCTAGAGATTCACCAAGGGATAAGACAGACAAAATCCCTACACACAGGGAGCCTTCCTTCTAATGACGGAAATCAAAGAAATAAATTAGTAACAACAAAATATCAGATGGTTAAAAAGTGCAGTGAAGCAAAAAACCAGAATGTCATGGAGAGTGAGTGGAAAACAGCTTTAGATAGTGACTGCTGGGAAAGCAAGCCCAAGGAGGTGGGATTTAAGCCAAGACCTAAATAAAATAAAATGAATAAATAATGTATTAGTCCGTTTTGCGTTACTATGAGAGATAGGTCAACTTTATAAATAAATCAACTTATAGAGAAAAAAGGCTTATTTGGCTTATGAGTTTGGAGGTCTCAGTCCGTGCCCAATTGACCCTGTTGCTTTGTGACTGTGGTGGCACATCATGATGGGAGTATATGGTGGATAAACTTGATTACCTTATGGTTGAGAAGGAAAAGGGAGAGAGTAAGAGATGGACATCCTATGATTTCCTTCAAGAGCACACCCACAATGACCTCAAACCTCCCACCAACCCCACCTCTTGAAGGTTCCATGATGTTCTAGTAGTGCCAAGCTGAGGATCAAGTTTTTAATACATAGGAGCCTGGGGGACTGTTTCAGATCCCAACAGGCTCTGGGGGAAGACCACTCCAGGTAAAGGGGAGGCAAACCTTCAGCTAGGCATGACCTTGGTGTGTTGAAGGAGCAGAGAAGGGCAAAAAGGTTAGAGCCCTTCATGTGAGGTGTGGTGGTGCAGGCTGAGATCTCAGAGGAAGCAGGGGCAGATGATGTAGCCCTTCTTGGCCATGGACAGGACTTGGTCTAAGGTCGTGGAAGGCAGAGAATGGTATGATCTCACCCCCATGATTAAAAATTGTCTGCTGTGAAGAACTAGTCAGGAGACTAAGGTGGTATCCTAGACAGGAGAAATTGGAACGGAGAGGGAGAGAGATGGAAGGTTTAGGATGCACTAGAGCCAGAGTTAATGATTCTTGCTCATGAAGTGAATGTCTGATGAGAGAAAGAGAGAAGCCAAGGGTGGTCCTTAAGTTTTGGTCTTGAATGACAGTGTGTGGTGCTTGTTATGGACATGGGGGTCCTGGGAGAAGAGCAGGGTTACTTTTGAAGTAGCACAGTAGGTAGAAGAAATAAAGAGTTTTGTTTTGAACATGTTAAGTTTCAAATGTTTTTTTTTTCAACATCTAATCTTGTGCAACGTTTTGAAGTGGGTTGTCAAATAAGGACTGATTTTCTTCATTAAAGGCTCCTGCAGAGACAGATGGCACAGAGCTGGAGCTCAACCATGTCATCATAGACCCAGGCTCTTTCTGGTTCTCTATTACATCATCCTTAGTGTGGTGGTCATGGCCTGTGGTGATGAGATAGTGGCTGTGGCTTCAGACCCCAGTGTGCATTTAAGTTGCTTAAGTCAGGAAGAACTAACAATACTAGTGTCAGAAACATGTATCACTTTTTAGTTAAGGGAGCAAAAGCATTTGATCTTTTGCTTTTGGGGACTGGCTTATTTCACTTAGCATGATAGTCTCTGGTTCCATCCATTTACCAGCAAATGCCGTCCTTTCATTCTTCAGTATGGCTGAGTAATATTCCGTCATGCATATATACCACATTTTCTTTATCCATTCATCTGTTGAAGGGTGCCCGGGTTGGCTCCAGAGCTTAGCTATTGTGAAGTGAGCCACTATAAACATTGATGTGGCTGCATCACTATAGTATGCTGATTTTAAATCCTTTGGATTTATACAAAAGAGTGGGACAACTGGATCAAATGGTGGTTCCATTCTTAGTTTGTTGAGGAATCTCCATACCGCTGTCATAACTAACTAAAAAGAACCAATAAACAAACCAACAAATAAATAAATAAGAAAGTAAAAATTTTCTTAGCAGTTTTTGCCAGAAACTTCCATATATTCCCATTGACTGGAACTGTATCACTGCCAGCTGCAAGGGAGTATGGGAAGAGAATTTTTACTGATAACCCTATAAAAAATTAGCTAGAAAGAAGGGGCACTTGGTATTGGATAGGCCATTACCAATATCTTCCACTCTACAAGATGTCAATTTAGAAGGTCCAAGTGTGGAGAAGGAGGGGAGGCAGAGGGTACCCATATTCTAAAACAAGCTGGGATTGAATAATAGCTGGTGTAGACAAAAAGCATCGCTCTAGAATGAACTGAGCAGGGATTCTTGTTCCTTCTCAATTCTTAAAAAAAAAAAAATTCTTTCTATTCTACCATAGACCGAATGACAGATTAGCAGAGGCAAATAACTCTGGTTTAGAGTTATTTGCAAAGTGCAAGGCAGAAAAGGAACAGAGGCAAATAACTCTGTCTTAGGAGGCTGCCCTTAAAGCATCTCTCCATGGCATAAATTAGCTTATTGTATTTGGAATAATGATAAATACCTTCACTTTCTAATTATCATATTTTCCTTTATTTGGAGAACTATGCGTTCCTGAGGTCAGGAGGGTTCTTGAAAAAACGTAGCTTCCTCCAATCCCCGCCTGAGATCATGGTTTGGGCACCCCTTCGGCCCCTCCAGATCTCTCTGGTTAGGCTCCCTCTGCCATGCTTGCTCGTCACATGGATCAGAACGAGAATAGTTGGCAGCCCCAGTTATCCTGAGCTTGGGTATAATGCGATGTGTCATTCCCCATTATGGAAATTATCATTAATTATTAACAGGAACATCTTTGACATGATGCATTGTCTACGTTGTCACTGCCAAGGATGGGATGGTGATGAATGGACGTCCCTTGGAAGGAATGCAGCAAAGTGCAAGGCAGAAAAGGAGGCTCAGGAGTTTAGAAAAAAAGGCACAGAATATTGACTACCTTGGATTCTTTCTCTCTGAACACATGAAAACCTACTCCTAGGTTGAAAAAAACGGTCATTTACCAAGTTGAAAAAAATGAAATTAATTAAAAAAAAATTCCAGGCAACAGGCCATTTAGTTTGCTTCTCTGTTTTCATCTAGTCCTATGGCAACTCTGGTTGCAATATGAATGCCGTGTCTCCAGATATCTCATCCACATTCCGAATGGAGAGGGCAGGGAGGGTGTACCGGTAGTGTCTATTTCCTTCTTCCTAGTTGCAAAAAAAAAAAAAATATCCCCTAGAAATTGTCAAACAGTAAGGAAATCTGTGAAAAGGCATTTGGTTGAGCAGAACTTGAGTTCCAGGAGCCAGAACGAAGGAGAGAACAGACAGGTGTCTGTCCTTACCTGGATGATGACTGTATCCGTAGCCGTGAGAGTGGGTGAGAAAGGTGTTCCTGCACACGGGAAACAAGTGAGTCCCCAGTGGGTCGTGACCTGAAGGCAGGCTGGGAGGGAGGTGGGTCCTTTCAAGCCAGACCCATGGACTTCTGCTATAAGATTGCATCTGCCTCTGTGACTTCTGTGGACTTTGGCAACAAATGGGTAGCTCCTGTTCAGGGTCTTGGGGAGAGAGCTCACTCTGAGCAAAGGCAGGAAAGATACATCTGATCTCAGAGTCTATCTCTTTGCAAAAGAAGATAATACACAATATATTGTATAATATTTGCTGTTGGCTAGAGGCCCACGGCTTAGGTATAACGTGTCCACCACAATCTCATGTGTGAGGCAACACGAGAATTCTCAGAGGTGAAAGGATTAGATGATGAGAGCTGTCACATCATCAGTGGATTAATCCATATCTATGGATTAACTGGAAGTGAAGTTTTCTCTCTCTGCTTCCTGGTTGCTTTGACCTGAGCTACTTGCCCCTCCATGCCCTTCTGCCTCACTTTGGGCCAACTTACTGTGGAGGTGGCCCATCAAGGACGGACCTTCTGAAGCCATGAGCCCCAATAAACTTTTTTTCCTCGATGTTGTTTTTGTGAGGTCTTTTGGTCACAGAGACAAAAAAGCTGACTAAAGCAATTAATAATATTTTGTCAGAAGAGTATTGTCAGAAGAGTATTGATAGAGTCGTTTGGGCTCAAATAAAAATCGCCACATGTTCAGAAGAACATTGACATTCTTTCCCACGGACTAATGGTTATATATTCTTGCTTTTCTACCTCCTTAACCTCATTTGAAAAACTGGTATTTTTTAATTCAAAAACTACATCTGCTTTTAAAATCACAGTGGATCTTCTCTAGTTGTTTTCTTTTTTCTTTTGTTTTTTATTAAAAAAAATTTGAGCTCTGATTTATATACAGTGAAATGCCCAGATCTTAAATATACCATTTAATCAAGGCACCCGACAGTGAAACCAATTCAGGACGTTACATCTCTCCTCAATATTCCTGTCCCCTCTACACCATTGGAAATAACTACAAAGCTAGTGGTTTTTTAAAAATATTTTTTTAGTTGTAGATGGAAATAATACTTTTATTTTATTTTCAAGTAGTGCTGAGGATTGAACCCAGTGCCTCACACGTGCAAGGCAGACGCTCTACCATGAGCTACAACCCCAGCCCCCACCCCAAACTGGTTTTTATCACAGAGGTTAGTATTTCCTGTCTTAGAATTTCATATAAAGTGGGACTCATTCAGAATGCAAATTTATTTTTGGCTTCCTTCACTCAGCGTGCTTTTGAGAATGATCCATATTATGTGTCTGTAGATTATTCCTGACTAGTGGTCTTTTTTTTTTTTTTTGGTACTGGGGATTGAACCCAGGGGCGCTCAAACACTGAGGCACATCCCCAGCCTCCTTTTTATATGTTATATAGAAACAGGGTCTCACTGAGTTGCTTAGGGCCTTGCCAAGTTGCTGAGGCTGACTTTGAACTCATGCTCCTCCTGCCTCAGCCTCCCAAGCCACTGGATTGATAGGTGTGCGGCACCGCGCCCAGCCTGCTTAGGGTTTATTAGCATTTGATTGTGTGGCTGAACTGTAATTTCTGTACATGTGATCCTAATGGCATAGTTCTAGCCTGTTTCCAGAACTATGTCATTAGGATCACATGTACAGAAATGAACTATTATAAATAAAGCTGCTGTGAATATTTATGTACAAGTTTTTTTTGTGGACAAATATTTTGATTTCTCTTGGATAAAAAAAAATCTAGAAATAAGGAGCTGGGGTTGTGGCTCAGAGGTAGAGCACTCACCTAGCATGCATGAGGCACTGGGTTCAATCCTCAGCACTACATAAATGTAAAATAAAGGTATCGTGTTCACCTAATACTAAAAAATATTTTTAAAAACCTAAAAATAGAATTGGTACTTCATCAGAGATTATATGTCTGACATTTTGAGAAAATTCCAAGCAACGTTTCAAAGTTGTCCCATTTTAAATTCTCACCAGCAATATGTGTTTATTCCAGTTGCTCTGTATCTTCTCCAATATTTGGTATTATCAATCTTTAATTTTCTGGTGGGTGAGTTATGGTATCTTATGGTTTTAGCTCATGTTTTGTTGTGACCAATGATGTTCAGCAGGTGTCCATGTATTTATTGGTTGTTTATATACTTTACAAAGTACCTGATTATATCCTTTTGCACAATTTTTATTGGGTTATTGGCCTTTTTATTATTGAGTTACAGAAGCTCTTTACATATTATATATATAAATCCTTTGCCAAATATGGGTATTCCAGATATTTTCTCTTGGTCTGTGGCTTGCCTGATCATATTCTTTACAGCGTTTTGAAGAATGAGAGGCTCTTAATTTTGGTGAAGTCCAAGTGATCAAGTGTTCCTTTTATCACTTCTGCTTTCTATTTCTTCTGTGAGAAAAGTTTCCTTATCTCAGGGTCACATATATATGAATCACTCTGTTGTTTTAAGTTTCATCTTTATGCCTATGATCTGTCTTAAAGTTATTTTTTTATGGTATGAGATAGAGATCTGACTGCCTTTTCTTTATTCAAATGTACAATAAAATGATGATTGGAAAATCTGATAAGCTTTCAAAATCAGAGACAGACACACTGTCTATGTGTGGCTAGTTGGATAGACAATGTATATGGTGTGGTGAGTGAGAGCTTGGTTTAGAATCACATACTTACTGACTATGTGACATTTGCAATTCAATCACCTCTCTTTATACCCAAAGGACATAAAATCAGCATACTACAGTGACCCTGCCACATCAATGTTTATAGCAGCTCAATTCACAATAGCTAAGCTATGTTACCAACCTAGGTGCCCCTAAAGAGATGAATGGGGAAAGAAAATGTGGTATATATACACAATGAGATATTACTCAGCCATAAAAAGAATGTCTTGATGACTTTTGCCAGTAAATGGATGGAACTGGAGACTATCATGCTGAGTGAAATAACCCAATCCCCCAAAACCAAAGCTAAATGTTCTCTCTGATTATGTGGATGCTAATACCCAATAAGGGGTAGGGAGGGAAGAACAGAAGTTAATTGGATTACAGAAAGGGAAATAAAGGGAACGGAAGAGGAAAGACAGTGGAATGAATGGGACATAACTTTCCTATGTTCATATATGAATATACGTCCGATGAAACTCCACATCATGTACAATCACAAAAATGGGATCCTAATTGGAATAAGTCATATTCCATGTGTGTATAATATGTCAGAACACATTCTACTCTCATGTAAATCTAAAAAGAACAAAAAAGATCCATCATATCTGGTCTCATAGCTCACATAAATTCTCTATTTGTGAAATAACAGTAGTGTGTATGTCATGGGGTTGATGCAAAGGGGAACAGAATTTGTACCTTCAAGTACTTGAAAGAGCACCTGGTTCAGACAAGCTACTTTATATCTAACATAAATAATAGTGATAGAGCGTAACTCCGTTTTTCCTCTTGATGTTTTTTCTTACTCTGGACTGACCGTTCATTGAGTGCTTACTACGTGAGGAGGCTCCATTGAGGACTGGGGACAACACATGGCCAGGGCAGACTTCTGCTTCCATGGAACTTTCAACCCAGCACAGGAGAAGCACACTAGACAAGTCTGATAACAAGTGCTTTGAAGAATGTGTGAAGACCACTTTGGATAGTAGGAAGGGACATACAATCCAAAGACCATGTCCCTTGTGGGGACTCAGGGACAGTCTTTCTGGAGAAACGAGATTTCAAGTGGGTTAGAAATAAAGAGTCTGGAATAGTCTGACGGGTGGTCAGTTCACTGATGCAGACACATATGCAAACGATTCTCCACCACATCGAGCTGGGCGATAGTAGAGAAGATTAAATGATTGCAGAGAATCTACAATGTCATCTAAGGGGGAAGAGGTAGAAAGCAGTGCCTATCAAATCAGTGCTTCCTACGGGAATGACTGAACAAACGAGGGATGTAGACGTATTTATCCTGCACCTAAACACCTGGCAGCATCAAGGTATGATGGGTCTCTGAGATGTTGATGCTGAGTTTCCTACTCGTTCAAGGCATGTATTGAACTCCTAATGTATGCCTGGATTATTAAAATGCTATTTGAATTTCCTCTCCTCTCAGGGGAACTCTGGGGGGCTGGTCTGGGCCAGGATTCAGGAAGCTGGGGGAAGTGTGGGTAGGTTAAAGGCAGAGGAAGTGTCTCGTTCCTGAAGTTGTGAGACTCACCACAATCAGAGGATCCTCTGGATGAGGGAGGATGAGGAGGACCACAAACCAGGCAAGACACCCAGCACTTCTTTAGAGTGAACAGGAGTGCGGAATGAGGAAGCCAGGAGCAGGCAGGTTGAGTCACTTACAACCTGCTCATGAACAAGCAGCAGTGGCCCGGCCAACTCTTCACTGAGGTGTGGATATCATGTCTGGATGGGCCACCTGTGCTGGAAGTCCATCGCCAGGTCTGAGAGAAAACACCTAAATAAATGGAGGGGGGCATGTATGCTGTGGAAGCCACCTCTAATAGATGCTTCTCTAACTGCTGAGAGAGGGTGGCCCCTGAGCTGGATCTCCAAGTTTCCTGGGAGTCTGGGGGATGAGAACAGGTGGGAAGGGTGGAGGGCCCGGCTGGCAGAAGCAGAGGAGACATGGCATGGTCCCTGTCTAGCACCCTGTCTCAGTCTGGCCTGTGAATTTAGCTGGACTATTTTGGAAGATAATTAGGTTTCCAGTCTGCACCATCTCTCGGGATCGCGGATTTCCATAAGGTCTCCATTCACTGTGAAAGACAGACTTGCTTTTATTTGCTCTGGATTTCTTTAAATGCTTCCTAGTTTAATATTCCCTTCCACTTGCTATGCACGTCTGCTTCTTTAACCTAAATAAAGACTCAAGCTTCCGTTATGAAGCACCTGAAGCTGGATTATTACCCACATACACACACTCACACTCACACCCACACACTCTTCCTTCACACATGCAAGATTTTTATTAGGACACATTTATTGAAACATGAAATGCAAATTCGTTTACGTAAGGACATAATATAAAATACTGTGACTTGAAATACATTTACATAGTCAACTTTTACAAACTTCAAGAACCAAAGGACACAGTCAATGATATTTCCTCGGTTGGAAATGGGTCATCAGAATAAAGACCGAAGACAAAGGGTCGGCTTAATGTTTAGATATTAAAATAGATTTGTTGAAAAAATGTGTCATTCCAGAAATAATGATGAAAATCAAGATTATCATGAAGCTTACATGGGATTTCGAGTTAACCACCCAAACTAATTAAGCAAAATTATCCTAATTTGTTTATTATGTTAATGATCTGAATTAATTTATAGTGATTTAGCATGTATTACTAAAGATTTATTATGTTTCCTACTAAATGACTTAAGAGCTATAAATCCCATGGTTAAATGTAATTAGTGGAGACATATTTATCGAAAGGGATAATTACATCTGATAAAAGTTCTTCAGTTAGGCTTAATTAAAACAGATTATTCCCCCATAAATGAAAAGTAAATATGGTAATTACTGGGTAGATTTTCATAGCAAAAAAAATGTGTATCTCAGCATTTAAATTTTCTAAAACGGGTGGAAAAGTAAACTATGTAACTGATTACCTCCCAATAAAGTGTGATTAATAATCCCTGGGAAACAGGCACTTTCCAGGAGTAAACATTTTGCTACTAAATTACTAAAAGGGGAATTCTGCTTAGGAAAATCTATCATTAACTCAGTTTTAAAGTGGACTATGGCTATTTTTGAACATAATGAATAGTGTTTTAAGGAAATTTCATTTTTCTCCCCTGAGAAGATTATCTCTAGCTCAGCTTAAATAGCAGTATTAGGGAGAAAAATGACTATTAATCACTATGAAAATAATTTTTTTTTAACAGTAAGTTGGGCTGGGCATGATTATCCATGCACTGAATATGTAAGATCTGAAACCAGCAGGACATGTTTCAGGATGCATGAGTACACATGGAGAGATGCCATCATAAACATAGGTTTCTGTTACGTATGTGTCTACATGTTAACATATACACCTGTATATAGGTTGTACTAGTCCCTTTTCTGTTACTATCATGAAATATACGAGGCTAGGTACTTTATAACAAAAAGAGGTTAATTTAGCTCACAGCTTCGGAGGCTCAAGGGCATAATATCAGCAACAGCTCAGCTCTGGTGAAGACCTCATGGCAAAGTACATGTGAAAAGAAAAGATTACATGGCGAGATGGGAAGTGCAGGGAAGAGGCCTACCCCTTTGTACCAACCTGCTCCTGTGGGAACTAACTTGGGTTCCATGAGAATTACTTCAATTCCTTCTGGGGGTGGTGCCCTCAACGACCTCCCACTAGGACCCACCTTTCCAGGCCCTGCCACCCCTTCACATGACCACACGCGGATCCCAGCTTCTAACACACAAGCCCTTGTGGGGACAAAACATATTTAAACAACATGTGAACACAGCATAGGGCATATTTTAAATTATTTTATATTTACTCAGGAGTTTTTCACTGGCAGAACTAACAAAAAATACCATTTTTTAAAAGCATTTTCAGTACATTCTTAGCTATCAGATTCTTCTGTCCACCATGAAGATGATCAGGGGTTATTGGCTTTAGGGGAGGTTTAAGTTCATGAAGTTAATTAGTGGACTGGCTAGGACTTAGGGATTGATATTTTGACCCTGACTATAACATTTTCCCCCCTCTGTCGTCACTAAGTTATAGAGGGAGGCTTAATTATGATAAGAAGACGGGTTTGGCTGCATGCTGATATAAGATACCATCAATACAATACAGGCACATAAAAACTTAGCACGACTTGATCAAAATGTTGTTTTTCGTGTTAAAACAAAGAGTAAAACAAACCTGGTATGACGGATCCCTGGTAGAGTGCAGGGGTTAAGATGACCATCCCAGGGCAGATGATGGACAGACAGCATGCAGTGCTCTCCTGGACAGTGTTCAGGACGGTGGCAGATAGATCACCATTACTACTACTGACCACTTGGTGGAGCTAAAACTAGATCCTGGCCATACTGTGATTCTCATTCCCAGGCTTTGGCCATATTTAAATATGTGCTTTTCTCTGGAGACCTCAAAGTATTATCACAGACAGTATTGCATTTCTCCTTACAATATCCCTCTGCATTCCACAGAGCCCAGGTGATTTATCAAAGTCAGTAGCTCTGGCTAATATGCTCCATGTTCTCCAGAATTACATAAATGCCTAAGCACAGCAGCTGAGGAGGGGCTTATGCACCTCCAGCTATAAAACCAGAGGCATTTTAGGAAAGATCTCCAGCAGAGCCTCTCCTCTTCTGTGCATGGCCTTGAAAGGGCATTTATGCTCCATCTTGCCCCACCCAGAACAATGGAATCAATATTTTAAAATGTATGCCAAATGGAATTAGGCGATTCCATTTTATCTGTTATTACTAGAAGACCGGCTTCATATGTATTTTTTTAAATTAAAGGGACCTTATTTTGGAACAATTTCAGATTTACAGAAAAACAGATAGTGTAGAGAGTTCCAGAGTATCTGACACCCAATTTCCCTTGTAATTAACATCTTATGTTATATAGTGTGGCAAATTTGCTACAATCAATAAACCGATATTATTATGAACTAATAATTATTAGTAGTAACTAAAGTCAATTGTTTACTAGATTTAATCAGTTTTTCCCTGTCTCTTTTCTTTCTTTCTTTTGGGAAGGGATACCAGGGATTAAACCCAGGGGCACTCAACCACTGAGCCACATCCCCAGCCCTCTTTTGTATTTTATGTAGAGACAGAGTCTCACTGAGTTGCTTAGGGCCTCGCTAAGTTACTGAGGCTGGCTTTGAACTTGCGATCCTCCTGCCTCAGCCTCCCGAGCCCACTGGAAATTACAGGCGGGCTCCACCACGTGTTCCAACATCCTCATCATGAATATCAAATTACATTTAGTTGTCATGTCTCCTGAGGTTCCTCTTGGCTGTGAGTTTCTTGGGATTTCCTTGCTTTGATGTCCTTGACCATTTTAAGAAGTACTTGTCAAATATTTTGTAGGATGACCCCCAACTGGAATTTTCCTGATGTTTTCCTCATGATTAGATTTTCAGGAGGAAGACCATAGAGGCAAAGTGCCAACTTCATCCCACCATACGAAGAGCACACAGTTTATAAGTGTTGATGTTGACCTTGATCACAGGTAGTCGCGGTCGGGTTTTTCCAGGATAAAATCTCTGTTTTCCCCCCTCCTTTTCTATACTGTACTTTTGGGAGAAAGTCACTATATACAGCCCACACTTAAGGACTGAGGATTTATGTTCCCCTCCCTTGAAGATGAAGTAGCTCCAAAAATTATTTTGAATTCCTCTGAGAGCCAGATTTATCTCTCTTTTCTCCCACTTGTTTTCCTTCATATGTGTTGTCGGAAGAATCTGAGTTGGTATTGATCAAAAGCAACTGAAGGGTATCTCAAACATGGTCACTGCATATGGCTTAACTGCCACCATAACCCTCAAAAGGTTATCCAGATTCTTAGGATGTATTGAGATTTGAGTATTATAATTTGGGATGCCAACACGTGGGTTGTGACCCACTCTGTGAACCATGGGTAAGTTTTTCTTTTTATGTAGAGACTTTGGCTGCATTTGTGGAAATGCTAACTGAATCCTTATGATTTCTAAATCTGTGCATAAAAGCCATAACCAATCAGACATATACCTGAGTCTGTAAGTCTCAGATGCAAACTCAGTGCATGCGGATGAAAATAAATTCATGAAAAAAAAAATCTGTATTTGAAAAATTTAAAATGAGGTTAAAGAGACATTACACTTTTATTGTGGGTGCTCTTTGAGACCAGTGCTCTGCATGGGGTGAGCACATGGAAACTAGATAATCCAACCTGCCGTTGTACCTAGGCTTTCATGGCACAGTCACAAGAAACCTACATTTATTCATGTAGAAATGATAACAGTTAAACACGAATCTCTGTAGGAGGGGAATAATCATATCTTGGGTAAGACTATGAAGAAGGCCACCAGAATGCCTACGTCCACATTGGCTTTAACCAGGGACCAACTGCCTGTCCTAGGGAAAAGTTGGTGATTTCCTGTGCCTTATTTTCCTCCTCTGAGAAATGAAAGTAATATCATTGCCTACCTCTTAGAGTTTTATGAAGCTTCAGCAATTTACAGAATTACTAATTCAAACAAATTTAAGATTATATTAACTTCCTTCCTTCCTTCCTTCCTTCCTTCCTTCCTTCCTTCCTTCCTTCCTTCCTTTACCAGAGATTGAATCCAGAGGCTCTGGATTCAATATGGATCTGCTTCCCCATTCCTTTTTAAACATGTTTTTAAAAATTGTTTTAATTAGTTATGCATGACAGTAGAATACATTTATGTACTTTGATATATCAGACATAGAGGGATTATAATTTTTCATTTTTCTGAGTGTACATTGTTGCAGAATCATATAGGTCATGCAGTCACATATACACATACAGTAATAATGAAGGGTATCTCAAACATGGTCACTGCATATGGCTTAACTGCCACCAAAATAATTTTTGGAGCTACTTCATTTTATTTTCATTCTACTATCTTTCCTATCCCCACATCCTCTCCTATCCTCTCCCATCACTTCCTTCTACCTAATCTGAGGTAATGATATTCTTCCCTAGTGCCTCCCACCTTTTTGTGAATTAGCATCCGCATATTAGAGAAAACATTTGGCCTTTGGTTTTGTGGGATTGGCTTATTTCACTTAGCATGATATTCTCCAACTCCAACCATTTACTGGCAAATGCCTTAATTTCACTCTTCTTTAAAGCTGAATAATATTCCTTTGAGTATATAAACCACATTTTCTTTATCCACTCATCTATTGAGGGACACCTAGGTTGGTTCCATAGTCTAGCTATTGTGAATCGTGCTGCTATAAACATTGATGTGGCTGCATCACTATAGTATGCTGATTTTAAGTACACCAAGGAGTGCCATAGCTGGATCAAATGGTGATTCCATTCCCAGTTTTCTGAGGAATCTCCATACTGTTTTCCATAATGGTTGCACCAATTTGCAGTCCCACCAGCAATGTATGAGTGAGCCTTTTCCCCACATCCTCACCAACATTTATTGTTGCCTGTATTCTTGATGATTGCCATTCTGACTGGAGTGAGATGAAACCTTAGAGTAGTTTTGATTTGCATTTCTCTAATTGCTAGAGATGATGAACACTTTTCATATATTTGTTGATCGTATTTCTTCTTCTGTGAAGTGTCTGTTCAGTTCCTTAGCCCATTTATTAATTGGGTTATTTGTCTTTTGGTGTTAAGTTTTTTGAGTTCTTCATATATACTAGAGATTAATGCTTTATCAGAGGTGCATGTGGTAAAGATTTTCTTCCAATTTGTAGGCTCTCTCGTCATGTTATTATATTTTGTTTATAGAGAGGGTCTTGCTGAGTTGCTTGGGGACTTGCTAATTGCTGAGGCTGGTTTGAACTCACAATCCTCCTGCCTCAGCCTCCCCAGCCGTTGGGAATACAGGTGCGTGCCACTGCTCCTGGCCATATTTCTTTACATTTGAGTGACATCTGTATGTTTCTGCAATATTTTATGTGGAGATAAACTGTGCCCATATACTTTTCGATCTTGACTTTATAAAATATGCTAAATGATGTGAACAGGTTGGTTCTGAAATGGACTAATTTTGGTTCCAGACTGAATGAATAAGAGTGGCGTTCATTATCCTGTTACATTACCCTGCTATCCTTGTGGATTCCATTATTCTGTTACTTTACCCTGCTCTGCCTGGCTTTCATTTTGAGGGTAGGCAGGATAGAATGCCTCTGGTAATTTAGTGGTTTGAATTTTATTAACAGGAGAAATGTGTGTCCACCAACAGCTGTTGTGTGCGGGGTCTCCCATTTTTAATCTAATTTGTTCTCTTGTTTTATATTCATGGTTTGCTCTAATATGTTCCGGATTCCAAAGGATCAGTGTCATTATCCTCAAAGTAAATAAAGTATGTCTAATCTGCTCTACTTTTTCATAGAAGATAAATCAGGTTTTCGGTCCTCTTTCTCTACATTGGTTCAGAGATTTTTTGTCATCATTAATTTTTGCTATTTCCAGAGCACAGTCTGCAATATTTTAATATCATCTCCCAACTGGTGTATATCATCCACTAGTTAAAATTTCAGGTGTGAATAACTTTAGGGAGTCAGAACATTACCTTTGTCTTCTTTAATCATTAATCCTTTCTTGTAACTGTCTTTACATTTCCCAGATGATAGGAAACCCTATTTTTTTCTAAAAAAAAAAAAAAATTCCCAATACTTTTACAAGTTAGGAAACTCATTAGCTAGCTATTCATAAGATGAAAAACACATTATGTATTAATTTATTTATCTCCTTAAAGTTTAGCTTCTCTCTTTGGGCTGTTTTCTCCCCAAACCAATTTATTTTAAGACAAAAATCCAAATACATGGAGCAGGATTGAATATCATCCATGAGAAATCCTGTCCTCTCTGATGTTTTTATTAAAGTGCGGATGAGAAGCACGTGGGTTTTTAAAATCTCCCTAACTTTCTCTAAACCAAATACTTCCACTTTAAATGTGAAATTACAGCGGTAACTTTCTCTAAGGCCTTCAGTGGAGCACGTGAAGGGGAAAAAAAAAATATATGCCATTTGTAAAAAGTACCTCCGACTGTTTTATGGCCTTCCAATCCGAGATAATTGCATATAGAGAAATTCATGTAAATTATTCACATTAATTCACTAACTAGAACTTTAAATAATAATTTAATGAAAGTGAAAATTCAGCGAAGTCCCAGAAATAAACAAGATTTAACAACTTATTAGAACCATTCCTACATTCTTATAAATCAAAAGCCACATTTCTGTAATGTTGGCCGCAAGGATTTTCTTTCCGCAGAGCATGGCGTGAAAATATGTGTAAGACGGGGCCTACCAAGTATATATTTTAGTTTTTATTGGAACAGCTGCGTGCACAACTTCAATTCATACCAACTGGGAAATGTTTGGGACCTGGTGAGGGCCAGTTAGCCCCAGAGTGGCCTGAGCATTATCCTGACCCTAGGATGGATAAGAGGGGACTCCAAATCGAGTCTGTTTCATGGTAAGTTTTGCTTTTATTGTATGCTTCAATTCTCAAAAAGGTGAGCTCTTCCTTCTTGGTCTATGATTCCTTCCGGGCAGAAATGATACCTGGATTCATTTCTGAATCACACTATCTTTGCATGGTTTCTGGCAAATAAAAGCACCAACTGCTTGAATGAACCATTATGTTCAACATAACCAAGCTTAAGTAGCTGTTGCAAAAGCACAGGTTTATGTCATTTTTGCATCTCAGTCCTATCATTAAAACTTGATCCTGAACACCTTCTTCTTCTTCTTCTTCAAGATTCCTCTCCCAGTGCTCCACCATTTTCCTGCCTCTAACCCTCCTTTTCTTTTCAGTAATCAATTGCTTAATATCCCTGACTCTTCTTGACACCTCAATTTTTCTCTCCCCTTCCTCTCCTTCCTCCCTGACTGACAGACCTCTCTAACACCATTACCTAATCCCATTAGGGACATCACAGACACCTATCTGGCAAGCCCTAGGAGTCTCCTGGTCATCTGGGTTTTCAAAGGCATGACTTAACCAGGGTTTCCCCCAGCCCCTGGTCCATCAAGTCCATTCTAATGGGGGGCACGGTCTAAAACAGTAAATTCAGTAATAGGGTCACACCTTTTAAATTGACATTTCTGTTCAGGTTCCCATAGTGAAGTGACCCTGTAAATCAACAATTTTCTTGGGTCTACATCTACTACCCAGATGGCTAAGTCATCTTTATTCTCAACATTAACAGATCTTTTCAAATGGAGGCATCAGAATTCATAGCTGAACTCTGGTCTATGACCCATGGTTTGTGCTGATGGCAATTTCATAGGAAAAAATTCCAAGGCTAATTTTCAGCACAGGTCGACACATGCAATTTCGAGACACATTCAATTTTGAGACTAGAGAGAGCATAGGAAATAACAGGGCAGAGAAAATTCCCACAGAAAGGTGCTCTGTGGAACTGACCCATGAGAAAATATTGAACCTGTTGAATAGCATTGGAAGGACTGAACCGGGAAATGAAAAAAATGCCAATATTAGATAAAACCCAGATAGCCGTTTGAGCTTCCAGAAGGCGGTCTCATTCAGGTTAGCAAGTGCGTCCAGTGGTTGCAAACTTGAGCTCTAGCAAATGAGTCTCTCAGTCCATATTCCTGCAAGGTTTGTGACCATGGACAGTTTACTGGACCTCTTTGTGCCTTAGTTTCCTGAATAATAAAACAGGAATGATAATAGTGAACTCACTTATAGGATAATGAGGATTAAATCAATTGATGATGGAAATTGCTTAAACTCAGAGAGTGGCATAGCACATGGCAACCTTTCTCTTGTTCTCATCTCTGATCTTCGTCTCAGCATCTCTACAACTGCTCTTCTAGAACATGCCATGATAATATATCACCTGGTATTTGTTAGAAATAACACAGTGGTAGACTCTTCATTGATCATTCAGCATCTGCCCTTTCTTCTCTCCTAGTCTCTTTCAATGTAGCCAAAGTGAACTTACACTATGGTAGACCCAGTCATGTCACTTCAAGGTGGAAAACCCTACAGTGGTGGTCCATAGTCAAGGATCAGTCCATATTTCTTCATCTTGTAGCTCTGTTATTGAAAGGAAACTATATTTGATTTCTTATCCCTAATTATAAGCTTTTTTTAAAAAAAATTCAGCTAAAACAACAGAAGGAATGATTTATGGTACACACATCACACTGGCCACAATTGAGAAATGCATGAGTCCAGAATGCCAAAGTTCCAGGCAGAGGTCCAACAGGGGCTGTTAAGAGCAAGGTGGGTCTTCTCTCGGTGGTGGTCTTGGCAATGGGATGATGATGTAAGTTCTAAATCCACTGAGACAAAATCTGGACGGTAGCAGGCAGTCCAACAACTTGTACCAATATCCCAGGCCTCTGGCATTCCTTATTTCTACTCCTTTGGCCTCCATGGTGCACAAGCTAGTTTACTTGGACCTCTGCCTCATCTTTCTCCTTTTGTGCTTCAGCCTACGCATTCGCTTCTTCCTCCACTTGGCTCTCATGGCACAGAGGTTTCCAAGAAGATGGTGCTAGGGCCGAGAGCCCGAATTATAATCTTGATGAATTACATTGATGGTGTGATCATTTAGTATCTGTCTGCCTCCTTGACTATGCCGCTCATCATCTGGGGGGTGGGGATTTGCTCCATCTCTCAAGCCTAACATTGTGTCTGCTACCTGTGGGGACTCCTCAAACATTTGTTGATATATCTGTTAAGTGTGAAGATTTGTGAAAGGATAGCTATTGTTGAGTATGATGAGAGACAACTTTGATATGTGGTGCAGTGAACCACATAGTTGTGGCTTACACAGGTTTTGTTTTATTTATTTATTTATTTATTGTTGTTGTTGTTTTGTGCCAAGGATTGCACCCAGGGGCACTTAACCACTGAGCCACATCCCCAGCCCTTTTCATTTTTTTTTTTTAAATTTTAAGACAGAGTCTCACTAAGTTGCTCAGGGCTTTGCTAAGTTGCTGAGGCTGTCTTTGAACTTGCTATCCTCCTGCCTCAACCTCCAGACCTGCTAGGATTACAGGCATGCACCACCATGCCCGGCTCTCATATAGTTTTGATGTAAATTCTTGCTTTTCCTCAAATGTCACACAATGAGGGCCGAACAGAGGGAAAAGGCAGAGAAATGTCAGAAGGCAAGAATAGTCACAAAAGCAAATTTAGCTATTGAAAATCACGACATCATTCCTTCAACATTTAAAAGAGATGATTTTGAGAGTCAAATGTAGGTGTTTTCTTTTTTTTTTCTTTTCAAAACCAAGTTACTAATGTTCTCTGAATTTAAAATTTTTCCATGACATTTTATGGCATAGGCATTTTCTTTTAATTCTACATTTTTTAAAAGTTTGCATTGTTGTCCTCAAAATATATATTCAGCATAAATAAGGGAAAACATGGGACAAAATTATTTCTCTTACCACAGTTAAGAACCAGTATCTCCAGATAGGAAAAGAAGAACTCAAACTATCACTATTTGCCGATGACATGATTCTATCCTTAGAGTTTCTGAAAAATTCCACCAGAAAACTTCTAGAACTAATAAATGAATTCAGCAAAGTAGCAGGATACAAAATCAATACCCATAAATCAAATGCATTTCTGTACATCAATAATAAATTCTCTGAAAGAGAAACTAGGAAAACTACCCCAATTACAATAGCTTCAAAAAACAAAAATACTTGGGAATCAACAAAAGAAATGAAAGACCTCTACAATGAAAACTACAGAACACTAAAGAAAGAAATTAAAGGAGAACTTAGAAGATGGAAAGGTCTCCTTTGTTCTTGGATAGGCAGAATTAATATTGTCAAAATAACCATACTACCATAAGCACTATTCAGATTTAATGCAATTCCAATTAAAATCCCAATGACATTCCTCATAGAAATAGAAAAAGCAGTCATGAAATTCTGGAAAACTAAGAGACCCAGAATCGCCAAAGCAATCCTTAACAGGAAGAGTAAAGCAGGTGGCATCACTATACTAGACCTTTAACTACACTATCGAGCAATAGTAACAAAAATGGCATGGTGTTGGCACCAAAACAGACTGGTAGACGAATAGTACAGAATAGAGAACACAGAGACAACCCTACATAAATACAGTTATCTCATACTAGGTAACAGTGCCAAAAACATATTGGAGAAAAGATAGCCTCTTCAACAAATGGTGCTGGGAAAACTGGAAATCCATATGTATCAAAATGAAATTAAACCCCTATCTCTCACCATGCACAAAATTCAACTCAAAATGGATCAAGGACCTAGGAATTAGACCAGAGAGAAAAGGAAGAGAAATATCAGAAGGTAAGAACAGTCAAACTATGAAGCCAATTTAAAACCCACCTAATAGAAGAAAAAGTAGGCCCAAATCTTCATCATTTTGGATTAGGCCCCTGCTTCCTTAACAAGACTCCTAAAGCATAAGAAATAAAATCAGGAATCAATAAATGGGATGGTTTCAAACTAAAAAACTTCTTCTCAGCAAAAGAAACAATCAGTGAGGTGAATAGAGAGCCTACAGCTTGGAAGCAAATTTTTACCCCTCACACATCAGATAGAGCACTAATCTCTAGGATATATAAAGAACTCAAAAATCTTAACACAAAAAAAAGAATAACCCAATCAATAAATGGCCAAGGAACTGAACAGACACTTCTCAGAAGAGGATGTACAATCAATCAACAAATATATGAAAAAAATGTTCATCATCTCTAGCAATTAGAGAAATGCAAATCAAAACTACTCTAAGATTTCATCTTACTCCATTCAGAATGGCAGCTCTTAAGAACACAAACAACAATAAATGTTGGTGAGGATGTGGGGGAAAAGGCACACTCATACATTGCCGATGGGACTGCAAATTGGTGCAGCCATTATGGAAAGCAGTATGGAGATTCCTTGGAAAACTGGGAATGGAATCACCTTTTGACCCAGCTATTCCACTCCTGGGTCCGTACCCAAAAGACTTAAAAACAGCATACTACAGGGACACAGCCACATCAATGTTTGTAGCAGCACAATTCACAATAGTTAATAAATTGTGGAACCAATCTAGATGCCCTTCAGTAGATGAATGGATTAAGAAACTGTGGTATATGTACACAATGGAATATGACTCAGCAATAAAAGAGAATAAAATCATGGCATTTGCAAGTAAATGAATGGAGCTGGAGAATATCATGCTAAGTGAAGTGAGCCAGCCCCCCAAAACCAAAAGCTGAGTGTTTTCTCTGATAAGTGGATGCTGATCCATAATGGGGATTTCGGGGGAGCATGGGAAGAATGGAGAAACTTTGGATAGGGCAAACCGGAGAGAGGGGAAGGAAGTGGGCATGGGGGTAGGAAAGAGGGTGGAATGAGATGGACATCATTACCCTAAGTACATGTATGAAGACACAAATGGTGTGATTCTACTTGTGTACAAGCAGAGAAATAAAAAATTGTGCTTCATTTGTGTACCATGAACTGAAATGCATTTTACTGTCATGTATTACAAATTAGAAAAAAATAGGGAAAAAAACTACCAGTATTCCCTTCCTAGAGATTATACAAATGTCTCAGTTTTATCTTTAATTTATATGTGAGGCTTTTGCCTAATAAATAAGCAGTAGCCATTAATTTACTTATTCACACACTGTGTTAAAGTATGCTAAACTTGCACTAAGCACTAAGGTGCAAGGTAGATTTGTGTGTGTGTGTGTGTGTTGTGGGGGGTGGGTTATCGAGGATTGAATCCCAGGGCGCTTAACCACTGAGCCACATCCCCAGCCCTTTTATATATTTTATTTAGAGACAGGGTCTCGCTGAGTTGCTCAGGGCCTCACTAAGTTTTGCCGAGGCTGGCTTTGAACTTGCAATTCTCCTGCCTCAGCCTCCTGAGCCACTGGGATTACAGGTATGCTCCACCAGGCCTGGCTGCAAAGCAGATTTTAAAAATTTAAAAATTACCATGCTTGCTGGTAATTTTTTAAAATAACAGATTTTTTTTCTTTTTTCCTTTTCTCTGGCTGTCCATTCAAACTATGAAGCCAATTTAAAACCCACTGTGTTCTTATATTTTAAATTGATCATAATATTCCACGTATGTGTGTGTGGGGGGGGAGTGGGAAAGATTAAAAAACATGCTGGTTTCCCCTTTGAACTGGCAGTAATTGTAAAGTGTACTGCTTAGCGATGTTACCAGTGACCACATTGTCCAGAGTAGCATAAAGTACAGCTGGTCTCTTTCCCCTTGAATAATTTCCTGAGAGAAAGAGCTGACTCCGTTTCTTTCAGTATAATCTTTTGGACACAGATATGCTGAAATCCAAGATTTTGTAAGTTGGGAAAGAGTGGAAATTAATTGCTCTTACCTTTAGTACTTAAGAAAACTCTCAAGTGCATAATGCGAACTTCTGATCCAGAATGAGTGATGCTTAAATCTGTCAGTCTGCCATCAGCGCTGTCTCTGGACAGCTACTGCAGCCTCCACTCTCCCTTGCTTCAGGTAATGCTGAGCTGAATTAGCCCCTTGCTGGTGAGGCTGCACCTTGCTTAGACACATGTCAGATATTGTGCAATTTCCTTTTCCCCAGATTCCCTGATCTTATTCCCCAATGTCACTGAAACAACAGTAGGATTTAGCTGAAGCAGACTTTTGGATGAGCACCCAGAAGAGCTGACGGGCATCTCATGGGGAGTATTATGGGGTGAGCAAGTTGAAGAAGAGAATTTTCAGCCAGTGGAGCTGCAGATATGACGCAGCCCACCTTCATGCCAACTCACCAACCCAATTAAACCCTGCAAAAGGCAAGATCGTGGCGGTTGACCCCCTTAGCATGCCCAAGAATCTCCTATGGGACTTGTTGGTACAGATCACCAATGGCATCATCCCTGCCTTCTGCTGTGACATGGCTTTCTAAGGTCAGGGCGGGAGACCAAGACTCTATTTAGTAAGCAAGCATCCTGGGAAGTTCCGGTGCTGTACATTAAGAAACACACAGGTGCTTCCCAAGACCCCAGGACCACCAGCAATCTGCCTACCTGAACCTTGGCAGCTTAGATTTCTATAGAAAGGCCTTTGGGTTGTTCCTGGATGGCCTGTCCTTGGTCTTCCTGAGGGATCCTTGTAAGAAATGGCCACACAACCAATATCTCTGCATCTTCTAAATCCTTTTTGAAGGCATTGTTTATTTCCTGGTTCCTTAGATAAGCAACTGGTAAGAGGGTTTCAGACCATGCCTTGCAGAAGAACCCCAGGATTTCCAAAGTTGTCTCAGGGGTTCTACCAATCATGAAGTGTTTTCAACATTAGGGAGATATTCAAACTGCCTAAAGTACTCTACATTCTTTTTTTTTCCTTTTATCTCTTAACATTCAGAATAAAGTTTCCTTTAAACATATAGTGCTATAGCTAAAATTTTTAAATTGTATAGTAATTTAATCCCAGTACAGGTAATGGAGGCTCTTCTGAATGTAGTTTATTTTATATTGTGTCTATATGTATGTATGTATGTATGTATATTTTTAATATAATATCATATACATGCACACACACACACATATATATTACACACAAATAAAATATTTCCCTTTTTATTTTGGCTGCGAGAAAGCAGAAAACAGTAATAGAAATGAGGTAAAGATAGAAGAAATAAGGGTAGGTAGAAAGGATACCAACAGAAAAGGAAAGAGGACCTGTAACTTTTTATCTAAAAACTCCATGAACATTCCCGGTGGCTCAGGAGGCTGAGGCAGGAGGATTGTGAGTTCAAAGCCAGCCTCAACAACTTAGCAAGGCCCTAAGCAACTCAGTGAGACCCTGTCTCTAAATAAAAAATAAAAAGGGGCTGGGGATGGGGCTCAGTGATTAAGTGTCCTGAGTTCAATGCCCAGCACAAACAAACAAATAAACAAACAAAAAAATAACTCCATCACCTTCACCCCATCCCAGACCTGTTTTCTTTCAGTCCTGAGTTCTTAAAAGCCCCAATAAACCATAAGAATGCTGTAAATCCAGTTAAGTAGTGCTGTTTACTTTGTTAGTTTATAAAATGTATTTTTACTCTGATTAAAAGAAATCTAGAGAGAGAGAGATTGGTCAAGACCCATGACATGGGTACTGTCATGTGCTTCATATTAAATAGATAAAATCAACCTGAAGATTCTGAGAAGAACCAGACTCAGCCTGCTGTGGGCCCCACAATCAAGGAATTGAGCTCACTGGGCTGACGCCACCCCCTATGTTTCTCATGTGCACCATTTATTTATAAGATTTTCTTTAAAAGGAGCCCGAGACCTGCCCAAAGCACATATCACTCTCAAGTGTCCCTTTCAGTGAGTGTCCTGTTCCATTTGCTTTCCTGAATAAGTCTTTACATGTACCTTTTTTGATGCACCCTAAATTTTCTTTCTGTAGTGTAAGTCAAGGGCTGCCAGGACTGAGTTGAGATTCCCTTCACCCTACTGTGGACCTCTGGGAAACTTCCAGTCATATTTCTGTGATAAGCCAGCCAGGGGGTAAACTGAGGCACCAACTTTGGTATGTTTACTAGTTTACCCATTTATTGGCTGGGATTATACTCCTCCTCCTCCTCCTCCTCCTCCTCCTCCCCCTCCTCCCCCTCCCCCCTTGCGGCCTGTGCTTTTAAAAACCAAAGGGCCTGAGCTTTGTCTGCCTGAACTTGGCATGGCTCCTGCTCTTGGGTGGCTGGGAAATCTCTAAGCCCTGCTGATTCAAATCTCTAAGCCCTGCTGATTCAATTGGCCGTTGTTGGTAATCAATGCCATCCTTGGGGACCTGGTGGAGTCTTTAAATGCTAAGTGTACTTGACTCCACCGTTCTTTATATTTAAATGCTTTTACTTTCACCTTTTCTCTTATACTGCAATTATAGGGTTAACTTCAGAAGGCTGTAGCTTTCTGTCTATTTTAATTTATTTTTATTTTCTCTTTCTCCTGCTGTGAATAAAAAGATAATTGTTCAGGGTTGCTATCCTGACCTGGGCTTAGCTGGTATACACACATCATCGTGTGTTAATTCCCTGACTGTTTGAAACCAAAGTGGTGGTGGTGGGGGTGGGTCGGGGGTAGTGGTGGTGAGAACGTCTCTTTTAAAATCCAACCTGCTACAAGATTTAAACTTGAGATCTCTTTCTCTTCTGCCTTTGACAAAGGTCTTCTGGAAACTTTTTTTTTTTTCTGTTTTTACTCCCTTGTATTCTGGGGAACCAATTCTCAGATTGTAGGGCACTTTATCTTAACCCTTTTCTGACAAAAGAAGAGGGAACAAAGGAGTGTCTTTGAGTAGACAACTGTGGCATACAAGCATATAGTAGACTTGGGCTAAAACAAATCTGTGTGTCATATGGCCGGAAGTCTCTGATCTGCTAGGCCACGACCCTCCTGATCTTGTGGGCTCTCACAGTCTTTGGGATATCTGGGCTGACGGTCATCCAATCAAAAAGGACACACTGGTCTAACATCAATGTTCTCTTACTACAGTAGCTACAGCCGTTTTATTTTGTGGAAAAATAATTTTTTGAGCTCATGATTTTCCTGGTGAATTCATTTTGAGTTCTGAATACCTTACTTAAAGTATCTGGCACATGCTTTGTTTAGTAAGCATTTGTAACTCTTATCTCCCAGTTGTGGGGACCCAATACCTGATATATGAAAGCTATAAAGTCTTTGCTTCATGTCTATTTTTATGTATGTTTGTGTAAACATGTGTATTATAAACTGTGTCTACATATGTATTTATCGCTATGTATTGTGTACCAACATATGCTTATAAACAAAGGAGCACTCCTAAATTTAAAAGGTAATAAATCCAAATGCCTTTTAGTTCATATGACTTAATTAAATATTTGTTAGTTAGTTTAAATTTATCAGTAAGATAGAATTAGAGATGCCTTTAAAATTACTAATCCACACTTCTTTTTCTAAGTGGCTAGCCAATCAGGATTGTGTTTGTATGTACAAGATGTTTCAAGTTCAATGTCCATAACTTTTAGGGGTTTTCTTTGACAAATAGTAATAATAATAATAATAACAACAACAACAACAACTTAAAATATTAACCATGCTTGTGTGATATCTTGGTTTTCATGGATAATCTGTAAGTAAATGATGAAAATAAATTAGATAAATATAAATAAGATAAATGCTTATAAAATTGCTCTTCCTATAATTTAAAATCTAAAAGTTATGGAGTTAAAATATCAGTCACTTATAATTAAATTGTAATACTACAACATAAATTACTAAATGCAAATTCAAATACTCTTAGCTTCTTAAAATCTATAAGATAACATTTGAATCTATTAAATGTATTTTACTAAATTGTTGGTTCATGGGAAAATATAGCTTAAGATTACTTTGTTTTGAGATCTTCACAAAAAAACAAGATTACTGAGTTGAAATTCTAATTAACCTGTAATTTTATGTATAAAAATGAAAAACTTAAGCTGTATTTTGATGATAGAACTATAAGGAAGACAAAAGTATTTTGAAAATTGAGAGAAAAAAAGACTAATTTGTTTAAATTCAGCAATTTTGTAAGGACTGTTTTGAAAATTAAATTTAAGGGGAAAATTTTTAAATCAGGTTAAAAGGAGATTTTAAATGGTTAAAAATATGAAGACATATTTTTAAAGAATGTTTTTTAAATGAAAAAGGGATTTTATATGATAAAGTAAGATTTTTGTCCTAATGTCCAAGATACATATTTCTAGCATGGAAATAAATATAAACAAATTGTGAAGTGTCTACGTGAGTCACAGAAGTTTAATGCAAGATAAATTTTGAAAAATTCATATGTTTAAGTTGGCTATAATTAAGTTATTCAAGGGGTTTTCCCCCACAAGATCAAAATTTCAGTACTTATGTAAAGCCAGGATCTAATTCTCTGTTTAAAACATGGTTTTATTAAGATACTGGTCTTCTCTTTGTAAAGTTTATAAAACCTGGCCTTGGAAGCAAAGATTTTATATTTTATTAAGATAACTTCTTGAGTTTTCTGCTATTTTTATTAGGTTCTGATTTCTTAGGAAACTGGAGTCTTTAAACAATTAATTAAGGTTTATTAAGCATCTATTTGTTTTAAAATCCTTTAAATGATTCCTTTATAACTCTAGCCAAATCTGGGTTATAACTCTGAATGAGCAATTGCTGTTTTATAATGATGTGGTTGATATATGGTATTGACAACATGTTCTAAAGATTTTATAAAACTTAAAAGTCTGATGGTCCTAGAATAATGCTGTTGTTCATGAGTATTATCTTAAAATGCTATATACAGCAAAAGGAACTAGATTGTCAGTTGCTGAACTCATCCAAATCCTACCCATGGCTGTTCTGAGTCTTTTACATTCAGTTTTGATTGTCACTGAAGCTCTGTCAGATTCGTGGAAAACCCTCTAACAAGTATTCATTTACAGCTCTTTCTTATAAAACTAAACCTATTTTACAGGCAAATTGGTTTTCTTTTGATTATCTTTGGTAAAAAATGAACGACGAGAAAACTGATGCTTCTTGATTCAAACCTACTGCACAAACTAAATTTGTTTTGCTTTTGTTCCTTTTGCTTTATATTTTCCTTTCAAAACTCTGCAACTTTTGCCTCTGTGACGTTATCACACCTACCAGAGTGGTCTGGTTCAATGTTTTTTTCAGATGCTATCACCCATAGTACAGATAAGATTTTTTAAAATCTAACAGTGGACTCCAGGTAAGTGTGGCCCCCAAACCACTACTTCTAACCTTCTTCTTGCTCAAATGTGGCCAAAGGGTTTTTGATACTAACTCCCAATCATAAATCACTTCCTCTCCAATATGGGCCCAGATTAGACAGCAGCTAGGATGGATACATCCCGGCAATGAAGAATAATCAAACAGGGGGTGTTGGGGATGTGGTTCAAGTCGTAGCTCGCTCGCCTAGCATGCATGAGGCACTGGGTTCGATTCTCAGTACCACATAAATGTAAAATAAAGATATTGTGTCCACCTAAAAAAAAAAAAAACTAAAAAAATAAATATTAAAAAAAGAATGCTCAAACAGGATGATTGATCAGCAATATATTTAAAAAAAACTTTTTCAAATATAATGGGAGAATATGGGGAAAAAATATAATAGCTGGCCAATTCAAGATGGAGTCATATGTGTCTGCCCTAGTCAAAATTAAGTAAAGCCAGTAGGTTATAAAAGGAAGGTTTTTTTTTTGTTTGTTTTTTGTTTTTTTTTAATTTGCCTAATGATAACTGTCACAAAAGACTGTTAGAATTTTAAGTTCATCTTGATTCCATATGAGCCTGATCTAACACCGTTAGCCTCTTGGTTCTCCAAAAGAACTTGATGGAAAAAGACTGTTAAAGAATGATGGCACTCTAACCTATGAAGCTTGTCCTTGAACATGGAATAAACATCAGCCTTAAATAATTCTTCTTCCACTGAATTTTATGTAACCTAGTCCCATTTAACCCCTTACCAGGCCAAGCCCTCTTAAAACTCTCTACATAGCCTATATATCCTTGCTATTTCAAAAAGTACAAGTTGTCAATTACCCTAGATGACTTAGGATTTCAGAGATATTCTTTTTCTTTTCTTCTTTTTTTGGTACCAAGAAATGAACCAGGGATGTTTAACCACCGAGTCACAACCCCTAACCCTAACCTTCCCACCCCTTTAAAATTTTTTATTTGAGGCTGGCTTTGAACTTGTGATCCTCCTGCCTTACCCTCCCCAGCCACTGGGATTACAGGTGTGTGTCTTTAGTTCTTTTCATATAGAACTAAAGATCCAACCTTTATGAAATATGATTCAAAGGATCCTATAGGACCCTGGAAGGGCTTGGTGGATCCTGGGACTTTAGCAATGTCTGGAAACAAGAATCGTATCTGCTTATTGGAGGTGAAGATGCTTAAACCACTGGTAATTTGTAGAAAAGAATGAGCTAAAATTGCTCATTTCAAACCTGGGCGGCTTTGCCAGTAGCAGGGACATCTGACCGAGGGGCAGATGACAATGTGGGTTAGACCTACGCTGCCGAACCCAAGTTCAGAATGAGCATGTGTAAAGAGTCTGAAAATTTATAAAATAGTAATTACAAAGAAAGGTTATGCCAATGTCCTAATCCTGGTCTAGGGATTCATAGTGTATCCTGTAGGGAAAAATAAGTATCTCATTCTTTCTTTTCCTTCCAGAAAGACACACACAAAAAAGCATTGATGTGTGCGATTTTTAAAAGACTATGGATTACAATAAGGTGATGGATTCTGAACCATCTCAAAAATCCAAATTCAACAACTAAAAGGATGGGAAGTTATACTCCATGTATGTATAATATGGCAAAATATATCTACTGTCATGTATAACTAAAAAGAACTAATAATAATAATATTAAAAACAAGTTCAACCTTCCTGTGTCTCCTTTAAATCAGTCAGGGCGAGACTTTGATCCCTGGATAGACAGGGCCAAACCTCTTGTCAGCTTGGCATAGCTCTGGAAGATGAATCTTCAACCTTCATCCACACTTAAGAGTAAGGGATTGAAGTGTCATTGAGGGAAACCAGATAGGATAGGAGAAAAGGAGAGGAGGAAGGGAGACCAACAGGAAAGGGAAGAGAGACCAGGCGACCAGTCCATGACTTTAAATTAACTTTGGAGTAGAAACAACTTGAACCTAGGAAAAAAATCAGCAATTTGCCTAAATTCCCCCGTGAAGGAAAGTTTCTGGGATCTAAAGCCTGTTTGTCTTAATTCAAATCCCTTCCAATACATGATATTGTTTCCTGTATTGTCAGAGACAAAGTTAATGCTTATCCTTCTGTATTCACCAATGTGGTTATAATATTTAGATTTTCACTCCCTCGGTCTGGCTTTTTATATCTTTTTTTTTCCCATTACTATTTGGATAGCATTATCTTGTCTATCTTTTATTGTGAGCTGCCTCAGATACCTTTTGAAAACAGGCAATAAATAAACATGTCAAGGCAGACATTCAGCATGTGTGTGTCTGTTGTCTAAGTGGCCACGTAAGAACATCATGATTGACAGCACAAGTTGGGATTTGAGTCCCAAGTCAAGCGTACCAGTATTTTTTGAAGAAGTTTCTCTCTAGAGGGAACGAAGCCAAAGTAAATCTATTGTCATCTGTTTTCATTGTCCTGGATTCACCAACAAAATTCCACAAATTATATAGAGTGAGAACAAGATATAAATCTAAAGAAAAAAAAAAGCTCTATTTTTTTTCTTGAAGCTCTGCCATAAAAAAAAAAAAATTGGAGGCAGAAACTGTGGTTCGGTGGGCTTGATAATTGGTTGGAACTTGGGTATTGATTGAGTCTAGTTCCTGCAGAGATTTTTCCCATCTTGCAAAGTAAGGAAAGTAGGTCAAAGAAGATCGCATGGACGGAATGCATAACAAGCTGCTCAGAAGAAGCAGCTCAGTGGTTTAGTGGAAGACCAGGGGCTCACCAGTCCATGAATGTGAAGTCTGTCTATTTTTGTATCATCATCCCCATTAACTTTAATCCTGAGGATAGAGACATACACCATCAATAATCCCCAGTTCTTTCAGTCTTTGTCATGAAGTTCACGGTTTCCCCGTTCTTGACAGGGAATCCTTACCTTTTCTTCTTTTCTAGGTAACAGCTGATGGTTTACCTGCAGCTTCAAACCTCAGGAAGCACTTTTCTGAGGTCTCAGAGTCAAAGTGCACATTCTAGAATTTGCTGAGACTACAGCCTACACAAGAGGAGCTGGTCTTCCATCAGGACCCCTGAAAACATGAATCACGAGAATCATGGCAGGAAGTTAGCACACAGGGTGTGCTGTCGCCATGACCTTTGGCCTCAGCCTCTGCACCAGCAACCTACAGGGATCTGCCCAATGTTCTGTCAGGGGCTGCTTGAGGGATAATGCAGACCTCACCCCACGGAGGAGCTACCTCTAATAATGTGGGCAACAACCCCTTCCTTATGGAGTTAACATAAGCCAATCAGAAGCATCTTTGTCTCAGAACAAATGCACATGATATGAGCAACCAAGGAGTTTTCTCTGTGCTTCTTAGAGCTCATCACCTCCCTTCTTCAATCTTATTGCTTTAAAAACACTGCTATACTAGATCAACCAGAAAAAAACAAATCCTGTTTGGTCCACAAGAGGATTCTTTCTTCCTTCCCCTTACAACAGTTTCACGGGGGTGCCTGACTGCTCTGGAAAAGCCACCTTCCATTTCAATATGGCGGAGGGAGTAGTAATTCAATGTGACTCTGATGGGTTTACAAATTAAAAAGCTGGAAACAAAGAGTTGGAAACAGTTTTGCTTCAGTCATATCAAGTTGCCACAGCAAATTTCCATAGATCAGGCAACTGGTGAATGGCAAAAATTTATTTCTCACAGTTCTGGAGGACTGGAAGTCCCATATCAGGGTGGAATCTGGTTGGATTTTTGTGGAGGGGCCTCTCATTTGGGAAACTGAGCAAGCTAGCTCTCTCTGACTTTTGAAGGGTACTAATCCCATCCTGTGGGCTATCCCCTCATTATTTACTTTCAACTGAAAGGCCTCAGCTCCAAATACCAGCACACTGGAGATTAGGTTTCAGTGTATGAACTTGGGGGTGCAGAATGTCAGGTCCACAGCCCAGTTGTTCCAAGGCAGGGGAATGGATTGCTGAGAGACCAAAGAAAATGCTCAGAGACCACATGTAAGGCCTGAGACTTGACTGAGAAATGTTTATGGGGGGGAAAAGTCCAGTGGTGATGGTGAGGGACAGGACAGATCCAAGCTCCATCCTTCCCTCTTCTGCCAAGCTTCTTTCCCTTAGGCATTCTGTTCAGCTGCAGCTGGCTGAATGAGTGACATGTGCCCTCCGTTCCACCTCAGTGGCCAGTGAGAGAGGGGTTTGTGGATTGGACTGCAGAAGTAGTGGCTTTATCAATATTAACTTGCTTAGTTAGCTTGGATGGCAGCATCCCAAAGAGCAACTGTGTTGCCATATGTCAAAGACAATAGCTTCCTACAGATAACGCTAACTTGCCCTAGCTCCCAGTGTACGTAAGGGAGAGCCAGGGTCCTTCAAGATAATATGCATCTGGACTTTTTGGCCCAGGCTTGCTCTCTTGGCTAGGTTTTCGGGAACAGAAAGGGAGCATCCAGGGACATAGTGTTTTACGTCTCTCTTTGCTTCAAGGACGGACAATACACACACACACACAACACACACACATTCAGTCTATAACAAACCTACATAAGCAATGAGGCAGTGGTTTCTGACTAAATATTAGGTGGGATAATAGTATGTCAACACAACAGAACAGACAACAACAGTCTTTCGTTTTTAAGAAGCCTGGAGGAAATAAATAAAAATGTATTGAGCAGTTGCTATGTTCCAGGTAGGAGACCAACTGATTTCCACACATTATCTCATTTAATACATGAAGTAAAACCTACAGTATTATTATCTTGATTTTTGCAGAAAAGAAATTGAGACTTAAGGAGATAAAATATGCTACCAAAATCATCGTACCATTAGCTTTTGCTCACTAAATACAGTAGTTTAAAACAACAAATATTATTCCCAATAATGTGTGTGTGGCTATAGTTCTGGGCTGGAGCAATATGGAGGAGGTTGACTGTTCAGCATTAGCCTCACTCACCTATCTAGAACTTCACTGGGACAGCAAGGTGGTTGGGCCTCTCTCCATGAAGCTTAACCCCCCAGAAGAAGAGCTCAGGCTTACAAACCCAAATACCCAAGCTGTTTTTGGCATCTCACTTGCTAAAACCAACGGGCCACAGTAAGTCCTATTGGGCCAAATCTCAATTCAAGGGGATAAAAGGGTGGATTCTGTGTTTTTATTGTGGGGGCAGGGATGACCTAATCACATCGTAAGAGAGCAGGCATACAGGGATGGGAGGAATTTATGAGTGCTTAGAATCTATTCTAATAATGAAATCAGTAAATGCTCAAGCTGGTATCAAAATCCAGGTAGTCTCATTTCAAAGCCATGCTCTACTACCTAGACATGTGGTGCTGATCTTCTCTGGATATCTTAATGCTCTTAGGCCTTTTCTTTGAGTTTTATATGATGAGCATGAACTACTCAGAGTGAAAGTATAGTTGCACATTGCTCAACAATGGGGGTACATTCTGAGGAATATACCATTGTGTGAACATCACCGAGCTTTCTTACACAAACCTAGATGTCATGGCCTACTCTACAACTAGGCTATATAAAACAGCCTTTGCCACAGACCTGTACACACATTACTATACTAAGTACTGTAAGCAATTGTAATGCAATGAGTCCGTAGTTGTGTATCTAACCATATCAATACAGAGACACAGCCCAGCAAAAATACTAGGCAATAGGAATTTTCAGCCCTATTGCAATCTTAGCATCAACATATGTGATTCTGTTGTTGATCAAAACAATTAACATGCACATGATTGAAACAACAGAAATGAAAACCCTCAAGAGGGTATTTATATGCTGTAGGTATTCTGAGTAAAAGACAATGATGTCATAGCCACCTTGTTTTACTTTCTCATCAGCACACTGCCTCTCAGGTGGCCAATTTCTGAGGTGTCCATGGAGCCAACTGCAGACACTCAGCACTAACTGTGAATCATGGTGCAATATCTCATGTGAACTGTCGCAGAAACATCAGAGAAGCAGCTCACTGACTCTTACCTATTTTTCCTCATATGAGCCAAATCTGTGATATCGGAACAGTTCTCTACTGTATAATTTTCCTGTCATGATGAGAATTTAAAGAAATAGCCAGTGAACCTGAAAGGTGGTGACTAATTGCCTCCTGCAGGCATTAAGTCCTGGGAGGCTGGTTTTAGAGAAAGCCTTCAGATTCTTCCAGTTGTGTGCAAAGTAACGTGCAGATACAAATGGTGGGTGTTATGAAAGCCTTAACTCAGTCCGTGAATTAATCCCTCATGGGGATTAACAGAATGATAACTGAAGGTAGGTAGGGTGTGGCTGGAAGAGGTGGGCATTGGGGGCGTGGCTTTGGAGTATATATATGGTGAGTAGTGCTCAGTCTCAATCTGCTTCCTGATCACCATGTGAGCTGCTTCCCTCCACCACACTCTTCCGCCATGATGTCCTGCCTCCCCTCGAGCCCCAAGGAATGGAGCCTGCTGTCTGTGGAAGGAGACCTCTGAAACTGTGAGCCCCCAAATAAACTTTTCCTCCTTTATAATTGTTCTGATCCCATCTTTTAGTCACAGCAGGAAAAAGCTGACTAAAACAGTGAGTCATACATTCAATTATTTCTTCTTCAAATATTTATTGAGTGCCTGCCTTGTGCCTGGCCCTGGTATGGGGGCTGGACAGAAGACACATATGACTCTGACCTCATGGAGTTTCTCTTATAGGAAGGAAAGTTTTTCTTATAGGAAGGAAACAACAGGGCATCAGACAAGATAACTGCACAGTGAGGGGGTATCCTGACAGAGGGCCTCCATGATTGATCCCTTCTCTGCAGAGACCATTAGAGCAAAATCCTGATATGGGAATGAGCTGGGAACTGGGCGTTCCAGGGAGAGAGAAAAGCGAATGCAAGAGCCAGGAGCAGGAGAGGATTTGTTCCTGTGTTGGCAGGACAAGAACTGTCCTGTCCTGTGTTTTCTTCCCTCTATTCTCCTGTATTTTCCTGCCTCATCTGATAAAGTGGATGTTTTAGTCAGCTTTTTCACTGCTGTGATTAAAAGATCTGACAAGAACAATCATAGAGGAGGAAAAGTTTAATTGGAAGCTCATGGTCACAGAGGTCTCAGTCCATAGACAGCAGGCTCCATTCCTCGGGGCTCGAGGGGAGGCAGGACATCATGGAGGAAGAGTGTGGTGGAGGGAAGCAGCTCACATGGTGATCAGGAAGCAGAGAGAGACCAAGGTCAGATCATCAAATATATACCCCCAAGGCACACCCCCAGTGCCCACCTCCTCCAGCCACACCCACCTGCCTCCAGTTAGCACTCAGTTAATCCCCATGAGGGGATTAATTCACTAATTGGGTTAAGGCTCTCATAACCCAGTCATTTCACCTCTGAATGTTCTTGCATTGTCTCACCCATGAGCTTCTGGGGGGACACCTCCCATCCAAACCATAACAGTGGATCTGCAAGGAAACAGCTCCAAATCAAGCAATTTTATAAAAGTATTGCTGACAAAATATCATTTTTGTGAGAAATATGACTTACGATTCAAAATAGTATTTTTTTAACATACTCCCAAGTCAGTATTCATGAGAAAGGTGATCATTTCTTGATTAAAAATCTAATACTGAAGCATAATTCTAATATATTAGTGAATGCCTGTGGGATTAAATGCTACTGAATATATCTGCATGTGATTGTCACTGAGTAATTGCAGTAAAATCATGAGCTATGAACACTTACTTTTGAAACTGGTAAAAAATATAAAAATTACAGCATGATCTTTTTGTGTGTGTTCGAAAGCATTGTGATCACTTGAAAGAACTTTTCCGGACATAAAATTTTTTTCCAAAGTACATTTTTTATTGTCTTCCTGATTCTTACACAACCACCCTATCCTTTGTTAGTGAAACTGTGTTATTACTCCTTTTACACATCTGTGCCGTCCTACTTTTAGTAAAATGAAATAGTGTGTGTTCAAGGAGACTGAAAAATATTTCTTTGTCTTAAAGTTATTTCAGAAAATTTCTTGTTTTAGAGTGTTCAGAGGCATGAGAAAATCCACTATTTGCAATTAAGTAACTCACAAGGTCATTCAGCAAAAGACAAACTTGCTTTAAAAGTATTTTACTTGAACAGGAAGTTTGGCCAAAACTCATTACAATTGAAAGCCCAGTGGGTAGTCAATGTGTAACTTCTACAACTTTAATCCCCAGTGAGAAACCTCTCATTATAGGGGTATCAGAAAATCACGCTGAAATATAACTGCAGATACTGTTCAGTGAGAGAACATTTCTTGTTAAAAAAAATAATGGTTATGAACCTCAAAATGTTATGCTTAGTTTAAAAAGCTGGCACATAAGGAATCCATATCATATGGCTTCACTTATATGAAGTTCATTAATAGGCAAGATCCATCACTGCTGACAAAGATCAAAGAACTAGCCCATAAATGATGTGATGGAATTTTCTGGAATGATGGAAATATGTTTCTATATCTTGTTTGGGTTGGTATTTACACTCTAGGCCTGTGCATTTTAATGTATGTAAATCAAACCTCAATTAAAGATGAATAAAACGGAGCACTTCAGATCTGTGTACTTTAGTGTATGTAAATTATATTTCAATTTAAAAATGAATAAAATTACACACACAAAGATTTCTGTTAAATATAGTGATTCTCAAACGTTGTTCTTTTTAAAATTTAACCTCATGTAAATATATTGATTAGTTCTAGTGTGAATGTGTCTTCCTTTGACCTATTTTCCAAATGACAAATTGATTAAGTAAATCTTTCTTTTTTAATTGTTTTTTAGTTGTCAATGGATGTTTTATTTTATTTATTTATATGTGATGCTGAGGATTGAACCCAACATGCCAGGCAAACGCTCTACCACTGAACCACTGATTAAGTAAATCTTACAAACTGCATAGCCTCTTGAATTTTCTAATTATGATTTATTAAAACCAGTAGTGGTGAGTTGTGATTTATACCCTAGATCTGTCTTCTATGGATTGATCCATGTTTAGATAAGATATAATTTGAGATGCTCTTAGTTTTATCATCTGTAGAATGGAGATTAAACTTCCCCTAAGGTTGTGTAGGATCACATGGGTTAATGCATACTCTAATCAAGATGTCACCAGTGGGTCAGGAATCTCAGCATCACTTAGGAGCTTGCTAAAAATGCAGAATCTCAGGCATTACCCTGGACCTACTGAATCAGAATCTGCATTTTTCACAAAAATACCCAGAGAGTTTATATGCATGCTGAAGTTTAAGAAACATTCTCCTAAAAATGCACTGTAAATTACAAATTGAGATACAAATATGAGAAACTGTCACTGGCACAGTTTCTATGGTGGAAATATGGCCGTGTTTTGCATATGTATCTCCCATGTTACTTCCAGGCTCTTGGTTTAAAACCACTCAGCCCCCATTGTGGACAACAGGATTGTGGCATGTGGCTGAGTGCCTTGCTGGTGGAGGGACCTCATGGGTCAGAATGGAACACTCTCCTAGGACACCATTTCCAGGTATTTTTTGAGGACACAACTTCATGTAGATTGAAAATGGACTGAGGTCTAGGTGGAAAGTGACCCATTTTGGCAGAACGCTCAGTAATTTCTGGGATTCCAAAGGCAGTGAGAGATTTCTGCCCTGGAACTTAATTTTCTTATGGCTGGTCTCCATAAAAGGTGCTACCATGCACCCAGGCACTCAATCCCACAGCTCCCAGGTCATCTGTGATTCTTCCCTTGTGATCCTCATCCCTGAGCAATCCATCAGCAAGTCCCATCCATCCTACTCCAGATTCTGCCTTTAGTCACTCCTTCCTTCATCTATCTTCACCAACCCCACCACCACCTCCTCTTATTTGGACTTCTGTCCCCTGTGGCTCTATACTTCCTCCTCTTACCTTTCATTCATTCTTTAAAGGCCAGGGAAGTCACTTTACACCCCTATGAAAACCCCCTCCCATGTGTTCCCATTTACTTAGAAATAAGTTCTGGACTCCACACCTGTGTCTGGAGTGGCCCACAACGTCCTGTCTAAACTGGTCCCTGTGTATTTCTGCAACCACATCTTGCCCCTCTTGATCTCACTCTGCGACCAACCACCATCTTGAATTTTTTTAGCTTTTCAAGAGAGCCACATGTGTTTTGCCTTGCAAATGCTGCTCTCTTGACTCTCTTTCTCCCCTGCTTGGAATGTTTAGCTGGCTTTTGTCCTTCTAGTGTCAGCTAATCCTCCACCTCCTCTGAGGTGGCTTCTGTGAGTTCACTACCTAAAGTAAACCTCTCTATCGGTCTCCATTCAGCCCCGTGTTCCTATCTTTATGACACTTCATTATGGGTTGCAAACATGGTGCATATTTTCCTTGCTGTGTTTGTTTGACTTTTCCCTAAATTAGAACATTGTCCTAAAAATGCATTGTAAATCGAGATACAAATTTGAGAAATTGTCATTAATGCAGTTTTTATGGTAGAAATATTGGCTGGAGTCTATATTTGTACCTCCAGGGTCTAGCTCAGTGCCTGGCATGGTGTACATTCTTAATAGACACTTGTTATGACTAACTGATTGACTACCTGAATGAATGAATGCATGCAGGAACAAATTTATTCCTTTGCATACCCAGATGGCTGCTTAATTAGGTGATGCTGCCTAGAATTTACCTCCTGCGGAAGTAAAAAATGTCCACTGCTTAATTCTGAACTCATCCCCCTCACACCAGACGACTGCTTCATGCACTCTTATAATTTTCCTGAAAAAAAAAATCACTTAAAGGAAAAAACAACAACAAAAAAACAAAACAATCATAGGATTTGTTTTTGCAGAGCTTGTTTGCTTTGTGTCCCTGGTCATCCAATGACCTCGGTCTGCTTTTGGAAAAGGCGGTTCCCTTGAAATGGATTCATCAATCCCTGTTCTCTGGACCCCTGCTGTTGGAAGCCCCAGGAAAAGCAAGCACAAAATCACCTTTAATTAGCAGGAAAGGAGCCTGCCTGCCTGATAGAGGCAGATAGCGCCTTGGAAACAAGAAACAGAAAAATGTAAGGCAGGACCAGGTTCACGGGGAAAGAACTAGGAAATGAAAAAGAATAATTATCCTGTTTTAACATAATGTTGTTAATCTGTATTGCCCATTATCATCTGGAGTGTCTTGCCTATTGAAGTATGCGAGCTGCAGAACTGCTCTTTGCTCCAGCAATGTCGCCAACGGAAGGGACTGGCTCCCCATCCATCATCATAATGAGTTTGTCATAATTTTCTGCCCTTCTTGGCTCTGCGGTGAAAAGATAGAAGAGGCAGTTAAAGTTACTCAGGAATTGTTCCCCAAATTTCTTCCTCGTTCTTTATGGGGAACAGATAGCTGTATTTCTGCCCTATTTATTTTATGTTTGCCCTGTGATAATGAAGTATATTTCACCTGGAAGTATATGGCTTTAATTTCCATGTTCTACTCGGAAACATCTTGCTGTTTCCTGTTGTTTCAATGGCACGGGACACAAAGGGAGCCCAGGCTTCTTTCTGAACTCAGCCATCACCCACCAGAGGTCATTCTAGTTTCAAGACCAACGTTAGGACCTCATGAGCTGACTGCATAATCACACAGGCTGGATCTACCATCCATGAGTGTCTTCTGAGTGTTTTCCTTGGTTTCTTCCTTGGTTTCTCATGACACTTATGGATGTAGCAAGGCGGGGGGAGGGGGGAGGGTTGCACATGCCCCTTAGACCGAATGAGGAGGAGAAAGATCAACTGACTGCTACTGCAGTCAGGAGGCCTAGGACTCAAATCCCTGGTTTCCCGATTGTCAATTATGGGCCCTATTACTTCAGTATGTCCTGCTGCGGCTGCTGAAATTTGCTTCTGCCTGTAAACAGATGGGTCAGTTTTCAGTTGTTCCTTCCCACTCCTACCATGGTGAGCAGGAGGAGATTTCCTTCCTGTGGGGGAAAAATGGTTGGTAATAAAAACATGGGGTTTATGGCCTGGAACCGAGGATCTCAATGTGTGGTTTCTAGATCAGCAGCAGCGGCCTCACCAGGGGGCTTGGTAGATATGGAAAATCCCCCCCCCACCCTCCAGACCTACTTACAGATCAGAATCCTGGGGCAGGGTCCAGCGATCTGTGTTTAACAAGCTTGCCCAGGTGATTCCCCTGCAGGCTTGAGAACCAACTTCCTGGGGAGAAGATGGAGAAATGCAGGGGAGAATAGAGAGAGATGACATTGGGTGTCCAGGGCAAACTCTGGAGCCAG
The DNA here is from genome assembly GCF_021218885.2 of Marmota monax. Taxonomy (NCBI): domain Eukaryota; kingdom Metazoa; phylum Chordata; class Mammalia; order Rodentia; family Sciuridae; genus Marmota; species Marmota monax. Next base: position 7,233,919 of record NW_026693008.1, on the reverse strand, counting down.
ATTGATGGGTTCCTGTCACAGCCACTTCATTCATCCACAAAGTATTTACTGAGGGTTTAACGTGTTCCAGGCACTCTGCAGATGCTTGGGAGATGTGGTGGGAAAAAAAAAAAAAAGAGATCTCTGCCTCCACCCTGACCCCAGTCCACAGCCCCTTGGACCTGGAATTCTGCCTTATATCCACTGGTGGAAGAAATATGGTCTTTCTTCCTTTGTTTCCTTTGGAAAGGGAGAATACTGTGCTAATGGTGGCTGATCACAGGATTCCCGTAGAGTGAAGCTAAAAGCACCTGGGACCCCTACATAATTAAAGCCACAAAAGCTGCCCTCTTTCCTCACCCTATTGCCATGACCTGCACGGTGGTTAATTCAGAAACTGGCAAGGGGCCTTGGGGGACTGAAAAAAGACAAATAGACACACGTAGAGAGAAAAGCTGGGACCAGGTGGGACACGGTCTTCTAATGGAGGAATAATGACCCAGAGCTCGATCAGCATGTTTATTATATAGGTTTTTATCATCAAAAGGTTTCTTGTGGGAAAGTTTCAGACTTGAAGGTCACAGGGGAACTGGCGAGACATCGTGGTCATCTTGTTATGCTCAGAATACTCTATCCCCTGGAGTTGGTGCCTGAGCTCAAGGACCATACTGATATAGCTCTGCACCTTTGCACAGAAAGCTTCCCCAGGCCAGGCGTCGCCATAACAACTGGGCCTTCTTGACCTGCACCTTTGAACAGGAAGTTCCCAGTGCAAACACAACCACCAGGCAGACAGAGATCATGATCTGAGCCACAGCTCTCCACACCCCCTCAGTCATCTAGTGTCATTGACAAGCTGATAGTGCCCTCTCTTGCTGATGATGTCCTCAACTGTGATCATGAGCCCCAAAGAAGTATACCATTTCCTATGAGCAAGAAAGTGATTCATATGTACCCCGATATCTGAAGCAGATGCTCAATTATCAGGGTGTTTAGAAGCAGCCTGAGGAATTCTGGACCCAGGGTATGGGCACCTATTTGTGAAGTATCTGGCTTCTGTCCTCATTTCATTATCACTATGGCAATATGGGCCCAAGTCCTTTGGGAATAAACATGTTCCTGGCATTGTTAAGGCCTCACCCTGACATGGGGATGGGGCTCAAAGACAAGGAACTCATAGTGTGATTCCAAGTACCACAAAGCTTATTTACAGATGCCTTAGACTTAAAGATCCAGCTGTCCAGGAAGGCAGAGGCAGAGAGATGATGATTTGGTCATCTTTGCATTGCTGTGACCAGAAAACCTGACACGAACAACTTAAAGGAGGAAAAGTCTATTTTGGTTCATAATTTCAGACAGCTGACTCCATTAGCTCTGCTACTGAGGTGACACAGGACATCAGGGTGGCAGGATGTTGCAGAGGAAAACAGCTCAGAGAAGGGCAATCAGGAAGGTGAGCAAGACCTCCATTCACCAGGGGCAAAATTGCAACCCCAAAGGCACACCTCCAGTAACCTACTTCCTCCAGCCACACCCTACCTGCCTATAGTTACAGCCCAGTTAATCCATGTGGGTGGATCTACTCACTGATTAGGTCACACCTCTCATAATCTAATTATCTCACCTCTGACATTTTTTTTTGCAATGCCTCACACATGAGCTCCTAGGGAACATCTCATACCTAAACTATAATAGATGCTTTGTACTTTTCTGGGCTTCCCTTCAGGTCTTGACTTCCCCAACTATAATATGGCTCATGCTGCATTCCAAGCCTGGTTCGAATCTTGGCTTCTCCAAGACATGGTCTCCCCTTGGGTCAGCCTGTGTGAATTTCTCCAGTCTAGGACTTGGTGCTCCCTTTAGCCCCAGTTGGGCAAACACAGTGGGGTGGGCCTCCTGGGAAACAGAGCATTGCCTCAATGATGTTATTCTTGTGAGTCCTCGACTCCTACCACCCCAGCCCCAGCATAAGAGCATGGCAAAAGCTACATTTAGAAGACGTGCAGTCATGTGGGGGCCTCCTGTCCCACCCCAACACAAATAGTGTGTGGTGTGTGTGTTGAGTGTGTTGGAGAGAGAACAGGTATACGGGCATCAGAGCAAGAAACAATGAGAAGGAGGGAGTAGAGAAAGAGAGAGAGGAAGAAAATGGAAAGGAAGGATGGAGAAGGGAGGGGACTTGGGTGTGCAGAGCCAGCTCCAAGGCCATGTACCTAGCCTGCTGCCTGAAGGAGATGAAAAGACTCTGTCATGGGTTATTGGCAAAACTGAATGCCCCCTGGGACTGCTATGGCCCAGATGACTCCACATGGTTCAGTGTGGAGCCAGAGGCTGCAGGAGGGTGTATCTTGTTTAAGGCACTTCTGCTTGTGGTCCCTGATCACTTCCATAATATGGCCCATGACTGCTGATTGATGCCTGTCTTCTTTTGTTTGAATCTGTGCCTCTACCAAGAGCTCTACCCACTCTACCGCGTGATCCACACACTCACATGTCTACCTTCCTCTGAACTTTGGTCCCTGGAAAGTGAAGCCAAAGATATGGTGCTCTGCCAAGATATGGTGTCTTATGTGCCATATCTTTTTTTTTTTTTTTTGTATAGTGCTGGTTCTTTACATTTAATAGGGATCACAATGTTTGCAGAAGTGGAATTATTTACTGAGGACTTTGTCCTATTTTTTGGGAAAAACAGCCACATCAGGGTGTTTGCCTAATATACTTTACTGATTGTTATGGTTTGGATGTGAGGTGTTCCCCCAAAAGCTCAAGTGTGAGACAAAGCAGGAAGATTTAGAATAGAAATGGTTGTGTTCTAGCCTTAACCTAATCAGTGAATGGATCCCTGATGGGATTAACAGGGTGGGGGCTGGAGGCAGGTGGATGTGGCTGGAGAAGGTGGTATTAGGGGCATGGATTTGGGGTCTCTATTTGTCTCTGGAGAGTGGAGTCTCTCTCTGCTTCCTGGTCACCATGTGAGCTGCTTCCCTCCACCACACTCTTCCTCCATGATGTCCTGCCTCACCTCGAGCCCTGAGGAATGGAGCCTTTGTCTATGGACTGGGACCTCGGAAACCGTGAGCCCCCAAATAAACTTCCTTCTCTACAGTTGTTCTGGTTGGGTCCTTTTAGCTATATCAGGGAAAAAGCTGACTCAAAAGCTGATTATAAGAGACATAAGGATTCCTTCTTTTAATCTCTTCTAATGATAAAACATTACTGAGCTAAAATTCAATGGAGCCTTTGTTTTGTTTTGTTTTCTCCCTGCTTCTCCTACCCTCCCTCATTCTAATAAGAAGAATACTCTGGAGGAATGCCTCATATTTCAGATCTAAATTTAAAGAAGTCAGACTCAATTGCTCAGTTAATTAAATTTGCAGTAGTCTCTTTGGAGATATTTATGGACTTATATTCACACTTTTGCATTTTCCTTTTCTTCTAGTTGAGTTGTGGCAAATATAGTGTGACAACCACATTACCACACATGGCAGTTATTTACAGGCCAAAGTGATTGATTTCCTGATAATCATTTAATAAGGTAATCTTTCCTGGGATGCAGACTCCGGGACTCCCTAGTTTATCTTGTTTACACATTGCTTTATAAGTTACCTTCATCTCTTAGGACACCCTAATGACAACTACAGCCCACTTGTGTTTAGCAAATGCACTGTTTTAATTTTTTTTTGGTGGGGAGGGGGCTCCTTTCTTGATTGGAGTTCAAAGCCAAAGACTTGGACACACATCTTGAAAAATAGGAGTCACGGAATCTGATGAGATCATCAAAATGTCCATTATCCACAAACCGTAGGTTATATAGATTTACAGTTCCAGGACAAGATTTTCTCTGCTTGTGAAATGTTCTAGCCAATTTCTACAACAGTGGTACTGAATACTATGTACCATTAAAAAAATTATAGCCTATTTTTTTTTTACACCTATAGCTTCTAATATCTCTGTGATGTGTGCCGGCATCTTTGTTAAAATATTTAGATGGATTCTCCTATAAAATCCTCATGATACCTTATGAGAGAGGCTGTTATTACCTCCATGTTAAAAATGAAGAAACCCAGGCTCAGGGAGAGTGATTGGTGTCTCCCAGGTCACACAGCTGGCAAATGGCAGACTCTGGTCTCAAATATAGATCCTTTGATTATTAAGCCCATAGTGTTTCCACGACCCCATTTTTTGTTATATATACAAATAGAATCTGATATAAAGATGTCAAAAAATCTGTGAAAATAATAAATATTGAAAAGCAATGCATATTCCATAAATTAGACCTTCATATTGAGAAATAGGTAAAAAGAATAGACTTTCAGATTCAGCTGTTTTGTAAAGATATTTAGTATATTATGGTTTTCAAAGGACAGCCAAGAAAAAATTAAACAAAGAGGGGGCATCTCCCCATCAGGTACCAAAACATAAAGCGGTAGCAATTAGAAAAGTATGTCATTGACAAGTGGATCAAGACCAAGAGCCCCCAAATAAACTTGTAAATAAATGGGAATTTTGTATATGAGAGAGTAGAAATTGAAAATGAATGTGGAAGAGATGAAAGATTATTCAGCAAGTGATATGGGGAGATAGACTGTCTATAGGGGGTGGGGATCTTATCTCATAATATTTATGGAAGTACTGGATTAAAAGTCTAAAAATTGTTCAAGATTGGGACTGGGGATGTGGCTCAAGCGGTAGCGTGATCGCCTGGCATGCGTGCAGCCCGGGTTCAATCCTCAGCACCACATACAAACGAAGATGTTGTGTCCACTGAAAAACCAAAAAAAACATAAATATTAAAATTCTCTCTCTCTCTCTCTTTCTCTCTCTTAAAAAAATTGTTCAAGATTCTGTGTTGGAAATGATATTGTCATCCAGTACATGCCTTTGAGAAACAGACTCCGGTTTGAGCTGTGAAATGGAAAATGTATTTTCTATACCTGGGAAATCACTGACTGTTCACTCTGAGAGTCAACCATATAAATACCTATGCTTCATGTCCAAGAGGGTGCTGCTGATGGCATCTGAAATATGGTTACATTAGCACATCTCCCACTTGCTTATATGGTCTTCTTGGTAACAGAGATTTGTACTTTGGATAGCTGGTTGGCATGGAGGGGGGTGCAAGACTTTGATTATTCAAGAAAGCAAAGTTAACTTCCCCTTAATCCCCGACTATCTTTCCCACAATAAGGACAGGTAACTCTGCTGTGCTTTCCCAGGGCATCTGGTATTACCCAGATTTGTTAGTTATTGTCACTGATAGTTTGTTTTCCTGCTAGACTGTGAGTTTCAAAAGAGTAGGGGCCCTGCCTGCTTTGCTCACCCCTGGGCTTACCACAAGGCTTGGGCTATCCCAGTGCTCATCACGGCTTTGTGGGATATATAAATAAGCACGTTTGGGGCCTCATGGACTGGGGCAATAAGGAGACTTGTAGGGGAAATGGGGAGATTGCCAATAGGAAGACTGGCAGATCTCTAGGCGCATTCTCAGCCATATAGGAAATGGGTGTGCTTGTGGCAAGGAAGTCTCGATAAATCGGGAGAAAGCCTGAAGATGTACCATCCCAGGTCAAGATGGCGATCTGGAGCAGGCATGCTGTGAATCCTGGCAGCATGCTGGAGACTGTGCTCAACACTGTATTTATATTCTTCCATTTCCTCTCTACAATAGCCTTAGGAGATTAAGAGACAGATGCTTTTATTATCATAATTGTCCACATGAGTAAACCAAGAGGATGACTTTCTCAAGGTCACTCAACCAGTTAAGTCGAAGAGGTGGGGCTCAAAATCAAGCCTGACAGCTATTTTTTAAAACTTTATTTTATTTGTTTGTTTGTTTTATTTATTTATTTGATGTGGTGCTGAGGATCAAACCCACTGCCTCACACATGGTAGGCAAGCGCTCTACCACTGGGCCATTGCTGCAGCCTGAGCCTGACAGTTTTGATTGCTGACGGCCTCCCAACAAACTGAATTAAGTACAGAGCAAGAAGTACCATTCCGGGCAGGACGTTCTTACGTTCGCAGCCCAGCATCCTATCTCTTCAGTTCTTTCCCAACGATTACATTAAGATAGTCAATGTGAACAACTCAGAAAATGAGCAACCCTAACAAACAAAAGGTAGCCCTTGAAGAACTTTGAAGATGTACCATCCCAGGTCAGGATGGAGACCCAAAGGCACGCTCTGAATCCTGGCAACATGCTGGAGACTCACCTATGGGTCCTCACCTACTGTAACTGAGCCCTTCCCATGGATAAGAAGTGATTGCTGCCTTTGGACCACAGTCCTCCTTGGTGGAACTTGCATCCAAATTGCAACAGGGCCAGGCACGGTGGCACATGCCTGTAATTCCAGTAGCTCAGGAGGCTGAGGCAGGGGGATCTCAAGTCCAAAGCCAAGCCTCAGCAAAAGCAAGGTGCTAAGCAACTCAGTGAAAACCTGTCTCTAAATAAAACTCAAAATAGGGCTCCGGGTGTGGCTCAGTGGTGGAATGGTTCTGAGGTCAATCCCTGGTACACTCACCCACTGAAAACAACAACAACAAAACAAAAACAGATTGCAAAATGATGTTTAAAAGAGAGATGGTACTCTCTCCAGCTCCCCATGAGGCTACTCTGTTCTCAGACCAGGGCACACTTTGCACCAAGAGCTCAAAAGTAGCAAGATCCTGTGCCACTGACCGCTAATAGTGTTTACGTGAAAGGCTTCAGCAGCCCTTAGCTGTCCACTCATTTTTTTTTCCAATGCAATCACACAAGAGTCTTTATTGCAAGCTCAAGCCTAGACTCACAACCATTTCCGATGCAGCAGTCCCGAGGAATGAGTCCTGGCCCTCAGTTCAGTGAGACTTTATAGGTTTTGGGGGGATACTCTATGCATCACAACATCACACAGCAAATCATTCCATACCGTGGGAAAATCAAACAATAACTCTTAACATTGATTAGCACATTCACTGGCGGGAACAAGTTGGGTAAGAGTGATTGGTTAGTACAAGAGGGGGATTCCTTTGAACTGATTGGTTTAATCCATGAGGGCTGTATGTGCCAAACTATAGGTTTCCTAACATGTTATCAACCACCGAAACTACTGGGAGGGTCACCTGACATTTCAGGTATTTTCCCTGTCTCATGCTGATTGGTGGTTGCTGGAGGGTTGCTGTGGGTCCTTACCTAGTGTAACTGAGTCAGGGACATCTGACACCACAGACCCCTCCTGTTAATTCGCAAACAACTCAGCAGGGTGGGTGTGTGCCTAGGAGGGCTCTGTGGGTTTTTCCAAGGATAAGGGTCACGCCTGCTCCCTCTGCACAGGACTTGAGGTAGAAGCTGGTTTCTTAAAAATGGAGTCACATCAGTTTCTCATTCCCCCCTTTGTCTGGAAACTTGGGGACCAATCATGGTTCCCTCAGTTGGGGGTCTATTTGGACAAGCCCTACATCTTGGTAGGATTCTCCTTCTGGGTCTAGGGTTTGATAGTGGGTACGCAGAACCATCATCTGAACTATGTTTACTCTGTCCTTGATGAAAGCCACTAGCTTATTCATGAGTGGTCCTACTAAGGTTGACACTAGGGTAATTTTAGAGTAAACAGTAACCTTTGGTACAGAGCCAAACTTTAGGCTTATCAACTGCAAATTAGTAGAGGCTAGTAATCAACCAGATCACTGCAATTGATTATCTACAGTTTTAATTTGTAATGACTGATTGCCTCACTCTATAGGAAAAAAATGGTATTAACCTGTGTAATAATGACTTTACTTTTCCTAAATGTATCTGTGCTTCCTAAGTGAGTTACAGTCACTGGCCTAAACAATTTTTAGTTTTCTATGTTTGAAAAATGTTAAGTTGAAAATTGGAAACTATACCAAAATTGATAAATGTGAAACAATTTCCCTTATTTAAATCGTTCATTTTTTACCCAATGCTTATGGCATAAACACATGAAGCAAAAAAAAAAAAATCTTTTAATGACCTTTACTCTTTGGCAAATGATTGAAGATAAGAGGTTCAATTTGGAAGAAGTGGTAGAAAAATAAATCAGTTACTTAGAGAATGAAAATAAACTACATAAGTTTATCTTTGTGTAACTGGTCAGTATTTTGATCTTGGAAAACCAAAACTAACTAGGCTAATTTTATGAAAGAATAGTACCCATATCCATGCAGGTGTTTCTGAGTCATGTGTCATGTGTAAGATTTAATATATTAACATAATGTACATATGATCATTAAGTGCAAGAAAAGACTGCTCTTTAAGGAAAGTAAAATCCGTACAACAGATGAATTTAGTTATGTGACCTATACTCAAATGAGATATCACTGACCTGCTAAATTGGAAAAAAAGCAATATTAGTTCCATCACATAGCTTGACTTAGTCTGTTTTCTGTTACTATAACTAAATGCCTGAAGCCAGGATATCTATAAAGAAAAGAGGTTTATTTCGAGTATAGTTTCAGAGGCGGAAAGTCCAAGATCAGGTGATCCCATTGATTTGGTCTCTGGTGAAAGTGTAATGGTGAATGATGATGTTTTGAAACATCTATGGGGGAGGAGAGAGAAAGAGAGTGAGAGGAGGAAAGGAGTGTGGTGGGGGATGGAAGGAAGGAGGGCACAGCCAGGAAGCCAGAGAGCAACCTAAGGACCTCCAAGTAGGCTCCACCTCTTACAGGCCCCCCCCACCTCAATACCATCACCCTTGGGGATCAAGCTTCTGACACATGAACTCATAAGGGAAAACCCACATTCAAATCATAGCACCATGATTTTGGTCCAGTTCCATTTCTTACATAAACAGTTCAAGTTCTTCAAGATAAAACTGATGGCCACTTCATGGCCTCTTTCCAGAGGATAGGTTCTTCAACAAGGAAATTTGGGGGCTGAAGGTGCAGGACCCCTCCCTTGCTCAAGAACCAGCCTTAGTTAGGCATGTGAGGAGCAGCTTCTCCGTGAGAATGTTTCAAGATCTTTCGACAGATTGCATAAAGAGAATTTGGAATAGGAAACCCCCAGCCTCAGGACACTTCTTAGGCAGATCAAACTTGGTGAAGAGCTGAGGATCTATACATTGATTTTCTTTGACTCTTCCTGTTCTGCCTGCCTTGAGAACTTTATTTGTATCTCACCTAGGCAGGGGTATGTCCTAGTTTGAAGCCACTCTTTGGAATATGAGGCTAAATAAGGATTGTGGGTTTTCTTTTCTTTCTTTCTTTTTCTTTTTTTTGGACCAGGGATTGGACCCGGGGCGGGGGGGGGCACTTTACCACTGAGCTTCATCCCAACCCTTTTTAATATTTTATTTAGAGACAGGGTCTTGCTGAGTTGCGTAGGAGCTTGCTAAATTGCTGAGGCTGGCTTTGAAGTTGCAGTCCTGATGCCTTAGTGTTATGGTTTCAATATGAGGTATCCCCCAAAAGCTCGAGTGTAAAACAATGCAAGAACATTTGGAGGAAAAATGATTGGGTTATACCCTTTAACCCAATCAGTGAATGAATCCCTGATGGGGATTAACTGGGTGGTGGCTGGAAGCAGGTGCGTGTGGCTGGAGGAGGGGGCATTGGGGGCGTGGCTTTGGGGTCTCTATTTGTCTCTGGAGAGTGGAGTCTCTCTCTGCTTCCTGAACATTATGTTAGCGGCTTCCCTCCACCACACTCTTCCTCCATGATGTTTTGCCTCACCTTAAACCCTGAGGAATGGAGCCTGCTGTCCCTGGATTGAGACCTCTGAAACTGTCAGCCCTTAAATAAATTTTTTCTCCTCTATAATTGTTCTGTTCAGATCTTTTAGTCACAGCAGCTAAAAAGCTGACTAAAGCACTCAGCCTCCTAAGCTGCTGGGATTACAGGAGTGCATCACCACCCTCAGCTCAAAATCTCTGAATAAGTAATTCAGCATCCTTGTGAGGTATGCAGCTTCAGAGAAGTGGCTTCCTTAGGAAGACAATCAGGTTCAGCTTTGGAGTTTGGTGCACAAATAGCTTAAGTTTTTTAGTTTACCTAATGGAAGACACTTGACCATAAACTAGTGCAAGAACATGAAGGGATTTCTGAAAAAAAAAAAAAGCTATACCTTCTCACCCTTATCTACTCTTATTTATCTCCTAAGAGGGCAGCTGACCATTACAAAAATTAATAGTGATTTTTAAAGCTAAATGATTTTAATGGCCACTAAATTTGTTTGTTGATCACAAACAAATTAGTCATGTGGTCCAAAAAGTCTTCCCCCAAATATCAGACAGCATCAGTCCTTATCTATATTGATAATCATAAGATGTTCATAAAATCATATGCTCTGCAACGAGCATCTCAGAGATGGAACTCATTCACTGCAGGTTATATCAGTAAGACAATTCAACTTACTTTGATAGCTTATAGCTGTCCAAGCTGTTGTATTTACTGAGCTATGTACTACCCTTCTTTCAAGCATGCTTGAGAAAATTCCTTATAAGACGATTTCTCTTCTGGGTACAATCAAGTGCCTTAGAATGAACTCCATAACTTCAGATTCAACGTAGGATTAAGCTTGGTAATAATATCAAAATATATTGCTTTAATAATGTCTTGAAGTTGCCTGGAATCTCACGACTTTCCTCCTAGCAATCCAGCCAGATAACTTATCAGCAAGTACTTGTTAGTGCAAAGAGCAAGACACTTTAAGGGACCATAAAATCTCAAGGTTAAGGTTCTGCAATCAGAATCAACACCCTCTAAAGAAATCCGCTCTCTTGGAGGGAGGCCACTCCTCTCACCCAGAAGTAGTGCCTTCTTCTTTACAGTGAGCAAACGGGGCTTGGTTCTCCTTCTGGGATCTTCCAGTTGTTTCTCTCCATTGCTGAGTTTATGCAAACCTTTAAGGAAATTCTCTCCTGTGTGTTCCATCTCCTTCCCATCTCTATTGAAGTGCTTTGGAGATGATAAATATCAATGGAAGGGCTTCTATGTAAATGCAAATACCAAGTGTGTGTCTGACATGGTGCCGCACAGGTGCTGCTCAGGGTGAAACAGAATCCAGCAATGTGGAAAGAACAGTAGCTAACCATGAGCAAATGCAATGTTTCCAAACGTGGGAACACCCACTCTTGGTGAAACCTGGGATGACACTTAGTGCTGCATAAAGAAGCATTTGTATTATTAGAGTTGCAATAGGTATGTGTGCATTTATTACCGTGCATGATAGGAAAAATATGCATGTATCATAACTAATATATTAAGATATATTATAGGTGTTTTGTAGAACACAGTAAGTAAAATATAAACTAGTTGATTTATTTGAAATAGAAAGTGCCGCAGTCTGGCTGGGCACAAATAACCGAGCCGCCACAAAGCCTTGTAGATTCAAACAGCAACCCTTTATTCCTCAACTCTCACCGGCACTGCACACACCACACAGGAACACACTCCCTCCACTGGGCTCCGTCCAATCTCTCTGAACCCCCGCGAGAACTGCACGGGAACTCCAAAGCATGGGGCAACCAAGGCAGCAAGAGCCGCCCTACTGCCCGACAGTAAAGGTCAAATATACAATTCAATCAATCCAGCATCACAGCAGTTATATACAGCTTAACTCAAATCATCATCTCAATGGTTCGCTGGCGTCATCTTTCAACCATTCTCTCTGGCAAATGCCAGGCGTCATTCTGACTGGGCCGTGGCTCTCAACAAGAAAGGAAAATAATATTAAAACAGGTACATGGACATGATTAAAAACCATCAGGTTGGTATATAAGTTTCTGAAATTTGGAAAATATTGATTCCCAGTAAGGAGGGTGGGTCTGCCTTGCCCTCAGACAGATAATGAGTGACAGGCACCACTGACCCACTGACGTGTCATCTTCTTCTTTTTTTTTTTTTAGTACCAGGGATTGAACCCAGGGGTGCTTAACCCTTAAGCCGTATCACCAGCCCTTTTTTGTATTTTATTAGAGACAGGGTCTCACTGAGTTGTTTAGGGACTTGCTAAGTTGCTGAGGCTGGCTTTGAACTCACAATCCTCCTGCCTCATCCTCCCGAGCTGTTGGGATTACAGGCGTGGGCCACCTGGCTAGGACTATCTTCTAATTCTCAGGAATGTAGTGAAGATTAGTTCTTCTGCCACTGATCATATCTCTGCTTCTAGTTTGTGTTTACCACATAGAAGACTTACTACTTTCTTATGTATATCAGTTGAAGAGTTTAACCTAGACTGTGAAATATGAAAATCTTCAACAGTGCCTTTAAACATAGGTCTTGAACACATTGTCCATCTCTCAGAAACCATGAGCTTAGGTCACAAGTAGAGACCTTTCCCTGGTCCTTTGCAAAACTTCTGCAGTCAGTCACAGCAAGAGAGAGGAGACAACATCTAGGCAATTCAACATGTGGTGTGTCTCCCTCCCCTGCGGGCCAGGCCCAACACACCATTTCCCTAGTTCTCACTCTCTTAAATCAATGAAGAACACTAAAACAAGGTTTGGGTAAGAGGTTGAAAAAGAAGACCTAGCCCCTGTCTCAAGTTCATTTGCAATAATGACTACTATTCATTCTGCACTGTGCCAATGCAATTTCTGAACTTCATCCTATCACCAGTAAGCATTCCTATCCCCATTTTGTAAATGTGGTAACAGAAGTTCAAGGTGAATTAAATTACTCAACTGAAAAAGTTAGGCCTCATTTCCAGTCCTCTTTGACTACAAACTCAGAAGGCTCATATGAATTCAGTATTATTTCACATATGGAAAAAAGGAGAGGCATATGAAACAATTCTGAATAATCCAAGGACATGTGTAATTTGATGCTAGATTAGATAGACACTTACTGGAATAACAGAATTTAGAGTAGAATGGGGTATTGTTCTATTCATTTATCCATCTTAACTGGTTTTGGATCTCATTATGCCCAAGGCACTTGTTACTGTTTTGCAGCCAAGGTGGATAAACTGCAGCTCATAGGCAAAAATCCACTCCACTACCTGATTGTCTAAATAAAGTTTTATTGACACATAGCCATACCTGTGTGTTCATGTCTGAGGCTTTTTTCATGCTACATCAGCAGAATTGAGTTGTGACTGAGACTTTTTGGCCTGGAAAACCTAAATTATTCCCTGGGCCTTTATTAAAAAGGTATGCTCGTCTTTGATCTAAGGGTCCCAGAAGACTTTGTAAAATGTGATAGAACCTGATTAAGAAAGGAAGGTCGGGCACAATGGTACATATCTCTAATCCTAGCAGCTTGGGAGGCTGAAGCAGGAGGATCACGAGTTCAAAAGCCAGCCTCAGCAACTTAGCAAGACCCTGTCTCTAAATAAAATTCAAAAAGGGTCTGGGGATGTGGCTCAGTGGTTAAGTGCCCTTGGGTTCAATCCTTGGTACCCTCCCCCTCCCAAAAAAAGAAGAACGATTAAAACTCTGAATACAAGAGTTCAGACTCTGAATTCCAATTTGGTCCCATGGCTCAGTCTTCATATGACTCAGAGAAAGTAGGAGTGTCTTTGAGCCACATCGTTCTAATTTGTAAGATGGCAACAGCTGCTCAAGTTGTCTCCTGTGTCTCAGTAGGTTAAGTGACACTGTAAATGACAAATAATAATGAACAGCTACATTTTATTGCATACTTATTGATCAGGCTTTTTCCTAAGCATCTGACATGCAAAATCTTATTTGAACCTCTGTATAACCCAAGGGGAGGGTTGCTTGTTATATAGGAGTTATTAGAAACTATTAATGGGCTTTTTCTTTTTCTTTTCGTGGATGTGGTCTTTGTTATTGTGATCATTGTCAAGGCCGCCGGTGTGTTAATTTTTCATTGGGATGACCCAAATACCCAATATGGACACCTTTCGGGAGGAATGATTTGGTTTGGCTCATGGTTTCAGTCCATGGTCAGATGGCTGCCAGGTAGGAACATCATGGTGGAAGGGCATTGCAGAGCAAAACTTTTCACCTCATCATGGCAGGAAGGCAGAGAGGAAGGGCTGAGGGCAGCATATAGTCCCCAAGAGCATTCCCTCAAGGATCAGCTCCCACTAAGTAGCTTCAACTTCTTCCAGTTTCCACCATCTCCCAATAGTCCATTCAGATATCTCCACAGATGAGCTCAGAGCCCTTATGATCCAATCACTTCCCCCAAAGTCCTACCTTAAACAATGCTGTATTGGGAACCAAGCCTTTAACACAAGAGCCTTTGGGAGACATTCCAGACTCAAACCAAAAGAGCTGTCATCTGCCTGGTTAGAGGATGTGTGGGATGAAAGATTAGGATTTGTTAAGGTTGGAAATCACAGACAAGGAAGAAGATAATCCTTAGCTTCTGAGATGCAAAAGCAGATTAGACATCATGACACCTTGCAAATTCAACCATTTTCTTGCAATACACTTGATTCCCTCTTTTGGGGTGCGGTGGGTTCTTGACAGGCACAGAGGAAGGACCCAGTTTATAGATTTAATGACCCAGTTTAATTGATTTCTGTGGAGCACATCCCTCTGTTCTTGCAATGAGGCTGGCCCTGGAGAAGTTAAAGGCCAATATGCCACCACTTTTCTGGCCTGGAAAAGGACAGGGGGGACAAAGGAGCCTGTGGGGAGCGAGAGCAAGAAGAAGGGGAATGGTCTGGATTTCCCCATGCTTGGCTTTAAACCCTCATAAATGAGGGTTTAATGGAAAGATGGGCAGTTGTTGCTCAGGCCCATAGAGGAATTTGGACATGTAACTCATCTGGGGCTGCCCCTGCATTTACTGGGGTAAGTGGTACAGGTGGTAGAAGGAGATGCTAGGCTTTAGCTTCCTGGGCTTGACATCATGGACCCTGAGCGGAGCTATGGCTCTGCCATGGGCCCCTCTGTCACGTGGCATGGAAGAAGACAATGCCGAGATTTGGGTCTATAGACAGCAGGAGAGACTGAGAGAGCTCACTGAGGAGCACTGGGGGGTGCTTAATCCAAACCCAGAGAGAAGGCAGACCCCAGTTGTGAGAACCAGCCAGCATGTTGCAGTGACTTACACAAACTTAAAAGAGCTTTTATTATCATTGTTATCATCCATCAGGATTGGAGCTACCAGCTACAAATCCAAATGACAGATGCCACAATTCAGGTGAGGGCCAGTGTCCCGGAAGACACTGGATGTGTGCAGAGATGGAGGGGAATCCGCGAAGCTGATGAAGGACAGCAGCAAAAGGCTACTTATGTGTAGAATATCTGACCCATCCTTGGGGGCCCAGGCCAGGAAGGAGACTGTCCTTCAGAGCAGTGCATTATTTTACTCCCTTTGTGTTTTGAGTGTTACCTTAAAGAAAAGGTTGAAAGCAGTGCTGAGAATGAAAGGGCCCTAGATCTGCAGGAGAGTTTCTCTCCTGATCTGTCATCTCACACCTGTCCCTAAGAACTGGCACTGAGAGAGAAGCAGGTGGCAGTTGGAGAGTGTGTTGGGGGCAAGCAGGGTAACAGGAAGAGAGGAGGCAGCAGGGTGCTTTTCCTTCCTCCCAAAGCCTAGAGTTACCCCTTTGAACCCCCGGCTGTGGTTTAACTAGCTCACAAATATCCCCCGTGTGACAAAAAACGGAAGGAAGGCTGAACCCTTGGAACACCGTCTGCTGAGAGCGTGCCCTGGTACAGGCTGACTGCCTGCCGCAGAGAAATCTTGAAGTTATTTATGTTTCGAGCTCTAGCTGCAGTCTCCAAACACTGCCTTCCTACCAAGAAACTGTTTCCCCTCTTCTTGAGACGTCTGCAGACTCTCTGATGAGTCCAAGGGGACCGGAAGCTGTCAAGACAGTTCATCTGGAGCTTCTGCTTGGGGGAGGAAAAGTAATTTTTTTTTTCAAGAAAGTAGGCAGAGTTGTGGAGGGTCTATAATAAGTCCTGGCTTTGGCACTTGGACACAGAATGTTCATCTCAAATCTCTGTTAGCAGGTCCTAGGCAGGTTTCCAAGTGACAAATGGTGGGGCCGAAATGTGGCTAAGTCTGGGGTGGAATTCATGGGCCCACGGTCTCCACCAGCCAGGAGGACGAACCAGGATGAGCAGGATCTGTTCTGAGCACCATTTGTCCTGTGCATGCTCACTTATTTGCATCAATTTTATTGATTTTTTTTAATCTTTTTAAAAAAATTTTCATGCAGAACCACGTATTTTTAAAATTTGTTTTTATTTATTTATTTTTTTTCTCCTTTTTTAATTTTTTATTGTGGGTTGTTCAAAACATTACAAATTTCTTGACATATCATATTCGACACTTTGATTCAAGCGGGTTATGAACTCCCACCTTCACCCCATACACAGATTGCAGAATCACATCAGTTACACATCCATTGATTTACAAATTGCCATACTAGTGTCTGTTGTGCTCCCCTGCCTTTCCCATCCTCCACCCTCCCCCCTCCCCACCTCTCCCCTCCCCTCCCCTCCTCTCTCTCTACCTCCTCCACTGTATAACCCTGAGGGTCTCCTTCCATTACCATGCAATTTCCCTTCTCTCTCCCTTTCCCTCCCACCTCTCATCCCTGTTAAATGTTAATCTTCTTCTCCTGCTCTTCGTCCCTACTCTGTTCTGAGTTACTCTCCTTATATCAAAGAAGACAATTGGCATTTGTTTTTTAGGGATTGGCTAGCTTCACTTAGCATAATCTGCTCTAATGCCATCCATTTCCCTGTAAATTCTATGATTTTGTCATTTTTTAATGCAGAGTAATACTCCATTGTGTATAAATGCCACATTTTTTTTATCCATTCGTCTATTGAAGGGCATCTAGGTTGGTTCCACAGTCTTGCTATTGTGAACTGTGCTGCTATGAACATCGATGTAGCAGTGTCCCTGTAGCATGCTCTTTTTAGGTCTTTAGGGAATAGACCAAGAAGGGGAATAGGTGGGTCAAATGGTGGCTCCATTCCCAGCTTTCCAAGAAATCTCCATACTGCTTTCCAAATTGGCTGCACCAATCTGCAGTCCCACCAGCAATGTACAAGTGTACCCTTTTCCCCACATCCTCGCCAGCACTTGTTGTTGTTTGACTTCATAATGGCTGCCAATCTTACTGGAGTGAGATGGTATCTTAGGGTGGTTTTGATTTGCATTTCTCTGACAGCTAGAGATGGTGAGCATTTTTTCATGTACTTGTTGATTGACTGTATGTCCTCCTCTGAGAAGTGTCTGTTCAGGTCCTTGGCCCATTTGTTGATTGGGTTGTTTGTTCTCTTATTGTCTAATTTTTTGAGTTCTTTGTATACTCTGGATATTAGGGCTCTATCTGAAGTGTGAGGAGTAAAGATTTGTTCCCAGGGTGTAGGCTCCCTATTTACCTCTCTTATTGTTTCTTTTGCTGAGAAAAAACTTTTAGTTTGAGTAAGTCCCATTTGTTGATTCTAGTTATTAACTTTTGTGCTATGGGTGTCCTATTGAGGAATTTGGAGCCCGACCCCACAGTATGTAGATCGTAGCCAACTTTTTCTTCTATCAGACGGCGCGTCTCTGATTTGATATCAAGCTCCTTGATCCATTTTGAATTCACTTTTGTGCATGGCGAGAGAAAGGGGTTCAGTTTCATTTTGTTGCATATGGATTTCCAGTTTTCCCAGCACCATTTGTTGAAGATGCTATCCTTCCTCCATTGCATGCTTTTAGCCCCTTTATCAAATATAAGATAGTTGTAGTTTTGTGGATTGGTTTCTGTGTCCTCTATTCTGTACCATTGGTCCACCCACCTGTTTTGGTACCAGTACCATGCTGTTTTTGTTACTATTGCTCTGTAGTATAGTTTGAAGTCTGGTATCGCTATACCGCCTGATTCACACTTCCTGCTTAGCATCGTTTTTGCTATTCTGGGTCTTTTATTTTTCCATATGAATTTCATGATTGCTTTCTCTATTTCTACAAGAAATGCCGTTGGGATTTTGATTGGCATTGCATTAAACCTATAGAGAACTTTTGGTAATATCGCCATTTTGATGATGTTAGTTCTGCCTATCCATGAACAGGGTATATTTTTCCATCTTCTAAGATCTTCTTCTATTTCTCTCTTTAGGGTTCTGTAGTTTTCATTGTATAAGTCTTTCACCTCTTTTGTTAGGTTGATTCCCAAGTATTTTATTTTTTTTGAAGATATTGTGAATGGAGTGGTTGTCCTCATTTCCATTTCAGAGGATTTGTCGATGATATACAGGAATGCCTTTGATTTATGCGTGTTGATTTTATATCCTGCCACTTTGCTGAATTCATTTATTAGCTCTAATAGTTTCTTTGTAGAGCCTTTTGGGTCTGCTAGGTATAGAATCATATCATCTGCAAATAGTGATAATTTAAGTTCTTCTTTTCCTATTTTTATGCCTTTAATTTCTTTCGTCTGTCTAATTGCTCTGGCCAGTGTTTCGAGAACTATATTGAAGAGAAGTGGAGAGAGAGGGCATCCCTGTCTTGTTCCAGATTTTAGAGGGAATTCCTTCAGTTTTTGTCCATTCAAAATGATGCTAGCCTGAGGCTTAGCATAGATTGCTTTTACAATATTGAGGTATGTTCCTGTTATCCCTAGTTTTTCTAGAGTTTTGAACATAAAGGGATGCTGTACTTTGTCGAATGCTTTTTCCGCATCTATCGAGATGATCATATGGTTCTTATTTTTAAGTCTATTGATGTGGTGAATAACATTTATTGATTTCCGTATATTGAACCAGCCTTGCATCCCAGGGATGAATCCTACTTGATCATGGTGTACAATTTTTTTGATATGTTTTTGTATCCGATTCGCCAGAATTTTATTGAGGATTTTTGCATCTAGGTTCATTAGAGATATTGGTCTGTAGTTTTCTTTCTTTGAAGTGTCTTTGTCTGGTTTAGGTATCAGGGTGATGTTGGCCTCATAGAATGAATTTGGAAGTTCTCCCTCTTTTTCTATTTCCCGAAGTAGCTTGAAAAGTATTGGTATTAGTTCTTCTTTAAAGGTTTTGTAAAATTCTGCTGTATACCCATCCGGACCTGGGCTTTTCTTAGTTGGTAGTCTTTTGATGGTTTCTTCTATTTCCTCAATTGATATTGGTCTGTTTAGGTTTTCTATATCCTCCTGACTCAATCTGGGCAGATCATATGACTTAAGAAATTTATCTATGCCTTCACTATCTTCTAATTTATTGGAGTATAAGGATTCAAAATAGTTTTTGATTATCTTCTGTATTTCTGAAGTGTCTGTTGTGATATTGCCTTTTTCATCCCTTATGCTAGTAATTTGAGTTCTCTCTCTTCTTCTCTTCGCTAGCATTGCTAAGGGTCTGTCTATTTTGTTTATTTTTTCAAAGAACCAACTTTTAGTTTTGTCAATTTTTTCAATTGTTTCTTTTGTTTCGATTTCATTAATTTCAGCTCTGATTTTAATTATTTCTTGCCTTCTACTTCTTTTGCTGTTGTTTTGCTCTTCTTTTTCAAGGATTTTGAGATGAAGTATGAGATCATTTATTTGTTGGTTCTTTCTTTTTTTAAGGAATGAACTCCAAGCAATGGATTTTCCTCTTAGAACTGCTTTCAATGTGTCCCATAGATTCCGATATGTTGTGTCTGTGTTTTCATTTATCTCTAAGAATTTTTTAATTTCCTTCTTGATGTCTTCTATAACCCATTGATCATTCAGTAACCTATTGTTCATTCTCTAAGTGATGTATGCTTTTTCCTTCCTTCTTTTATTGTTGATTTTCAGTTTCATTCCATTATGATCAGATAAGATGCATGGTATTATCTCTACTCCTTTATATTGTCTAAGAGTTGCCCTGTGACATAATATATGATCTATTTTTGAGAAGGATCCATGTGCTGCTGAGAAAAAAGTGTAACTGCTTGATGTTGGGTGGTATACTCTATATATGTCAATTAGGTCTAGGTTATTAATAGTGTTATTGAGTTCTATAGTTTCTTTATTCAACTTTTGTTTGGAAGATCTGTCCAGTGGCGAGAGAGGTGTGTTGAAGTCTCCCATGATTATGGTATGGTGGTCTATTAGACTCTTGAACTTGAGAAGAGTTTGTTTGACGAACATAGCTGCACCATTGTTTGGGGCATAAATATTTATGATTGTTATGTCTTGTTGGTGTATGGTTCCCTTAAGCAGTATGTAGTGTCCCTCTTTATCTCTTTTGATTAACTTTGGCTTGAAATCTATTTTATTTGATATGAGTATGGACACGCCTGCTTGTTTCCGAAGTCCATATGAGTGATATGATTTTTCCCAACCTTTCACCTTCAGCCTATGTATGTCTTTTCCTATCAAATGCGTCTCCTGTAGGCAGCATATTGTTGGGTCTTGTTTTGTGATCCATTCTACTAGCCTGTGTCTCTTAATTGGTGAGTTTAAGCCATTAACATTTAGGGTTATTATTGAGACATGGGTTGTTCTTCCAGCCATATTTGTTTATTTCTGTTACTAAACATGGTTAGTTTTCCTCTTTGATTATTCCCCCCCCCCTTTACTGTCCTACCTCCCACTGTTGGTTTTCATTGTTATTTTCCATTTCCTCTTCCTGTAATGCTTTGCCGAGGATGTTTTGAAGAGATGGTTTTCTAGCTGCAAATTCTTTAAACTTTTGTTTATCGTGGAAGGTTTTAATTTCATCCTCCATCCTGAAGCTTAATTTCGCTGGATACACAATTCTTGGTTGGAACCCATTTTCTTTCAGTGTTTGAAATATGTTATTCCAGGATCTTCTAGCTTTCAGAGTCTGTGTTGAAAGATCAGCTGTTATCCTGATTGGCTTTCCCCTAAATGTAATCTGCTTCCTTTCTCTTGTAGCTTTTAAAATTCTCTCCTTATTCTGTATGTTGGGCATCTTCATTATAATGTGTCTAGGTGTGGATCTCTTATGATTTTGCACATTCGGCGTCCTGTAGGCTTCTAGGATTTGGGATTCTCTCTCATTCTTCAAGTCTGGGAAGTTTTCTTGTATTATTTCATTGAATAGACTGCTCATTCCTTTGGTTTGGAGCTCTGTACCTTCCTGTATCCCAATGACTCTTACGTTTGGTCTCTTAATGTTATCCCATATTTCCTGGATGTTCTGCTCATGGTTTCTTAATAGTCTTGCTGAGCTGTCTATGTTCTTTTTCAGTTGAAATACTTTGTCTTCATTGTCTGATGTTCTATCTTCTAGGTGTTCTACTCTGCTGGTAGTATTCTCCATTGAGTTTTTAAGTTGGTTTATTGCTTACTGCATTTCTAGGATTTCTGATTGTTTGTTTTTTATAACCTCTATCTCCCTGTATAGTTGATCCTTTGCTTCCTGGATTTGTTTGTGTAATTCGTTGTCGAAGTGATCTTTCATTGTCTGATTTTGCTGTTTAATGTCTTCCTTGATACTCCAGATCATCTGAAGCATGTATATCCTGAATTCTTTATCTGATATTCCATCTGCTGCAGCTGTTACCTCTTCTAAAGTTGCGTTGACCTGCATTGCTTGTGGTCCTTTCTTTCCTTTTCTTTTCATACTGCTTCCGTATCTTTCCTGCAGGCGCGGGCGGCGGCTCTGCTCTCTCCTTATTCCAATTGGGGTGTCGTGGCTACCACGCCGGCAGGTCACTGGGCCTGTTCTGGGAGCTGGCGGCGGCTCTGTTCTGCCCCTACTCCAATTGGAGTGTACCACGCCGGCAGGCCACCGGGCCTGATCCGCCAGTCGGTTGCAGGTTTGCCTACCCTGCAGGCGCGGGCGGCGGCTCTACTCTGCCCCTACTCCAAATGGGGTGACGTGTCTGTCGTACCGGCAGGCCACTGGGCCTGTCCCGCTGGTCGGTCGCAGATCTGCCCACCTTTCGGGCACGGGTGGAGGCTCTGCTCTGCCCCAACTCCAATTGGGGTGTCGTGACTACCCCGCCTGCAGGACGCTGGGCCTGTTCCTGGCACGGGCGGCGACTCTGCTCTGCCACTACTCCAATTAGGGTGGTGTTTGTACCACGCGGGCAGGCTCCTGGGCCTGAGCCTTATCCGCTGGTCTGTTGTAGGTCTGCCTACCTTGGAGGCTCGGGCGGCTGATCTGCCCTGCCACTCCTACCAAGCCTGCGGACCCCTGGGCCTGATCTGCAGGTTGATCACTGGTCTGCTCACCCTGCGGACACGGGTGGCGGTTCCGCTCCGCCCCCACTCCAATTGGGGTCATGTGACCACCACACCAGCAGGGCCTGATCCGGGCATGGGAGAAGGATCTGCTCTGCCCCTACTCCAGTTTGGGTGACGTGTGTTCCACACTGGCAGGCCACTGGGCCTGACCCGCCAGGCTGTCACAGGTCTGTTTACCTTGCAAGCGCGAACAGCGGCTCTGCCCTGCCCCTCCTACCACGCCCATGTACCACTGGGTCGCGGGTCTGCCCACCCTGCGGGTGCAAGTGGCGGCTCCGCTCCGCCCCCTCTCCAATTGGGGTCATGCGGTCACCACGCTGACGAGCCGCTGGGCCTGCTCCGGGCGCTGGCGGCCCGGCTCCTCCCCTCTGGCTCGACGACAAATTGAGGGGACTCGGGTGACTGTGCCTCACCCCCCCTATCAGGAGACCAACTGCTTATGTCACCGCTGGTATTGATGAAGTTCTCTCCTCCGCCGCTTTCTGCTGACATCAGATCTCTGCCATGTTGGTATCCTATGCGAATGGCAGCATTTCGTTCCCCTTGCCGGGCAACCCAAGCAATGGGTGAGTCCTGACCGGCCCTCAGGAGGACCCGGACCGAGAAGCAGTTTCCGCGGGCTCCTAGTCCCGGTTCAGGGAAGTTCCGGGAGCCGGAACTCGGCCGCTCCATGCTCAGTGTAAGCTCCTATAAGTGTAAGCTCCAAGAAGCATTCCCCGCGGGCTCAGTTCCGGGAGCCGGAATTCGGCTGCTTAGTGCTTGGTGTATACTCTGATAGGAGCAGGGTCCAAGCAGCAGCCTCCGCAGGCTCCGCAGCCCTGGGCCAGGGCGGTTCCGGGATGGTTCCGGGAGCCGGAACTCGGCCGCCCCGCGCTCGGTGTTCGCTCCGATAAGATCAGATTCTAAGAAGCACCCAGGCGCTGAACCCTAGCAATCTGTCTTCAAGCCGCAGGCGAATCGCAGCCTGAAATTACCTGATCTATGGCTGAATGAGCTGCGGTCAGTCGAAAACAGGGAAGGTGACGTCAGTTTACCAACATGGTGGCTGCTGGCCTCCTCTGTGGTCGGACCGGTGTGGAGAACCGAGATGGACCGCTTCCTTCCCCCGTCTCGAACCCAGAATTCAGCCCTGAGTACGGTGCTTGCGCGGTTGGCAGAAACTGCAGCGCTGTAACCCTGCGTCTCTATCCCAGTGCGTGCTGCAGACTCTAGCGGCGGGGCGAATTGCTGAATAAGCAGTGTTACCCTCCGTGCGACAAACCTCTCGCATTTGAGTCCCCGTAGCCAATCCTCGTGTGATGGAAATCCTTCCTCCAGGTTCCGGAGCACCCCACTATTGCTGGGAATTCCTAACAAGATAGCCTTTAGCCGTCCTGACTTGTCATACTCCCACACAGTGAAGCAGCACACGGGGGCAATGCACTCCCCTCGCCGCCATCTTCCAGCTCCTCCCCTAAAATTTGTTTTTAATTAAGTAAAAATTGTGTGTGGAGTGCAACATGATGTTTTGATGTATGTATACACAGTAGGATGGTTAAATAAAATAATTCAACATATGTATTACCTCACAGGATTTTTTTTTTGAAGTGAGAGTACTTAAAATCCACTCTCTAAGCAATTTTAAAATATGTAGGGTTGTTATTAACCACAGTCACGATGTACAATAGATCTCTTGAATTTATTCTACCTGTTTAATTGAAATTTTGTGTCTTTTCTTCTTCTTCTTCTTCTTCTTTTTTTGGCACCAGGGATTGAACCTAAGTGTATTTAACCACTAAACCACATTCCCAGCCCATTTGTAAAAAAAAAAAAAAAAAATCATTTAGAGAGAGACTGGCTAAGTTGCTTAGGTTCTCACGAAGTTGTTGAGGCTGGCTTTGAACTCCTGATCCTCCTGCCTCAGTCTCCCCAGCTGCTGGGATTACAGGCACGTGCCCCCGTGCCCAGCAAAATTTTGTGTCTTTTAACCAACATCTCTGTAACACTTTCATCCCTGGGCTCTGGAAACTAATATATTACTCTTTGCTTCTCTGAACATAGAATTTGACTTTTTACATTCCACATATCAATGAGATGGTGAAGATTTTGTTTTTCTGTGCAAAGGAATGGGCTCATGGATAACTTTTTGCCCTGTTTTTCTGTTTCCCTAGAATGTCCACATTATCTATAATGACTCTCTCTCTTCCGGTGCTCTGCTTTGAAAACTGGACTGAGTTTATGTAGACACCATTAGGAAATTACTGTTTCATTTTCTTGAGGACAATGATATGTTGAGAACATAGGAGATTCGCCTTTTGTAGGAGGTGCAGGTGGGAATATTGAAGGGAAAAGTATCATGATGTCTGCAATTTCATTTAAAATGATTTGGATAAAGCAGGGCACAGTGGCGCACGCCTGTAATCCCAGTGGTTCAGAAGGCTGAGGCAGGAGGATCACAAGTTCAAAGCCAGCCTCAGCAAAGGCAAGGCACTAAGCAATTCAGCGAGACCCTGTCTCTAAATAAAATACAAAACAGGGCTGTGGATGGGGCTCACTGGGTGAGTGCCCCTGAGTTCAATCCCTGGTAACCACCCCAAATGATTTGGATAAAAAGGCAAATATGAAGCAATTACTGTGAAGAGTTAACACATCCTGTTTAAGTGACTTCTCTATGTGAATTCCTTGCCTTTTTCTTTCAACTTTTCTATTTACGTTTTTTAAATTCCTGTTTCTATTGTCTTCTGTTATCTTTCTTTCCATCTTGCTCTTTTCTTACTTTATCTCCCCTTGCAGAACCAGCTTGCAGGGGTGCTTCTCCTGGGAACATGTGAAGGGTGAGGTGAGGAAAGGAAGTTATCCTGCGTTTGGGCAGATGCCATCCCTTGCACCGTCCAACACCCAGCAGCTGTCTCCTCCCTCACCAGTGTGTTGACTGTTGGTTGCACTGCTGTTTATGATTCTTTTAAATTAGCAACTTCCATTGCCTTTATAAGAAGAGTAATTAAAGACTTTGGTACACCTGGGGTCAAGGAAATACTATTCAGGCTGGAGCAAATTTGCATGTGTTTTATTATTTTTTTTCAGGGTTGGGGGGTCATGGGGATTGAATTTAGGGGCCCTCAGCCACTGAGCCACATCCCCAGCCCTATTTTATATTTTATTTAGAGACAACTCACTGAGTTGTTTAGGGCCTCACAAAGTTGCTGAGGCTGGCTTTAAACTCAAGATCTTCCTGCCTCTGCAGCCTGAGCCTCTGGGATTACAGGATTGTGCCACTGCACCTGGCTACATGTGTTACATTATTTATTGTTATTATTTTAGTGTTTAAGTACTTCAGAGGATAGCAAAAAAGATGGTAAAATCATATATATGTATGATATATACAAAGAAATATATAAAAATATAATACATATATATGTGAGGAAAGTAAAATCATATATACATATGATACAGATGTATGTATGGATATGTATATATGTTTGTGTGTATATAGATAGATAGACAGATGCAAAACTACTTTTTAAAGTATATTTAAAATAGAAACTGCCAACAACTCAGACATTCATTGTCATAGCTTAGATGTTGAATGTCCCCCAAAAGCTCATGTGTCAAAATCTTGGTCTCCCTCTTGTCTCTATAGGAAGGTCATGAAAACTTGAATATTGAGAGGCAGATGTGGTCATTAGGCGGGTGCCCTTGAAGGGGATAGGGGAACTCCTGCCCCTTCCTCTTCCCTTCGTTTACTTCCCAGCCCAGAAGTAAGCAGTTTTGCTCTTCCCTGCACGCTCTGCCATGATGTGCTGACTTACCACAGGCCTAAAAGCAGTGGGGCCAACTGAATGGAATCTCTGACACTGTGAGCCAGAATGAACCTTATCTCTTTATAACTGGATTAACTCGGGTATTTGTTACAGTAACAGAAACTTGACAAACACACTTATCAACAGTAGGATCATTAAATAAATTGTAATGTAATATACAAGAGAATATATATTTTTTTATTTTTTAATTGGTTGTTCAAAACATTACAAAGCTCATGATATATCATCTTTCATACATTTGACTCAATTGGGTTATGAACTCCCATTTTTACCCCAAATACAAATTGCAAAATCACATCGGTTACACACTCACATTTTTACATAATGGCATATTAGTGACTGTTGTATTCTGCTACATTTCCTTTCCCCTACTATCCCCCCTCCCCTCCCCTCCCATCATCCCTCTCTACCTCATCTGCTGTTGTTCAATTCTCTCCCATGTTTCCCCCCCCCTTTCCCCTCACATTCTCTTCTATGTAATTTTGTGTAACATTGAGGGTCTCCTACCATTTCCATATGATTTCCCTTCTCTCTCCCTTTCTCTCCCCCCACTCGTCTTTGTTTAATGTTAATATTTTCCTCATGCTCTTCCTCCCTGTTCTGTTCTTAGTTGCTCTCTTTATATCAAAGAAGACATTTGGCATTTGTTTTTTAAGGATTGGCTAGCTTCGCTTAGCATAATCTGCTCTAATGCCATCCATTTCCCTGCAAATTATATGATTTTGTCATTTTTTATTGCTGCGTAGTACTCCATTGTGTATAGATGCCACATTTTTTTTTATCCATTCATCTATTGAAGGGCATCTAGGTTGGTTCCACAGTCTAGCTATTGTGAATTGTGCCGCTATGATCATTGATGTGGCAGTATCCCTATAGTATGCTCTTTTAAGATCCTCAGGGAATGGTCCGAGGAGGGCAATAGCTGGGTCAAATGGTGGATCCATTCCCAGCTTTCCCAGGTATCTCCATACTGCTTTCCAAATTGGCCTTACCAATTTGCAGTCCCACCAGCAGTGTACAAGTGTACCCTTTTCCCCACATCCTCGCCAACACTTATTGTTGTTTGACTTCATAATGGCTGCCAATCTTACTGGAGTGAGATGGTATCTTAGGGTGGTTTCGATTTGCATTTCTCTGACTGCTAGAGATGGTGAGCATTTTCATGTACTTGTTGATTGATTGTATGTCCTCCTATGTGAAGTGTCTGTTCAGGTCCTTGGCCCATTTGTTGGTTGGGTTATTTGTTATCTTATTGTTTAATTTTTTGAGTTCTTTGTATACTCTGAATATTAGGGCTCTATCTGAAGTGTGAGGGGTAAAAATTTGTTCCCAGGATGTAGGCTCTCTATTTACCTCTCCTATTGTTTCTCTTGCTGAGAAAAAACTTTTTAGTTTAAGTAAGTCCCATTTATTTATTCTTGTTATTAACTCTTGGGCTATGGACGTCCTATTAAGGAATTTGGAGCCTGACCCCACAGTATGTAGATCGTAGCCAACTTTTTCTTCTATCAGACGCAGTGTCTCTGATTTGATATCAAGCTCCTTGATCCATTTTGAGTTAACTTTTGTGTATGGCAAGAGAAAGGGATTCAGTTTCATTTTATTGCATATGGATTTCCAATTTTCCCAGCACCATTTGTTGAAGATGCTATCCTTCCTCCATTGCATGCTTTTAGCCCCTTTATCAAATATAAGAAAGTTGTAATTTTGTGGATTGGTTTCTGTGTCCTCTATTCTGTACCATTGGTCCACCTGCCTGTTTTGGTACCAGTACCACGCTGTTTTTGTTACTATTGCTTTGTAGTACAGTTTGAACTCTGGTATCGCTATACCTCCAGATTCACACTTCCTGCTTAGAATTGCTTTTGCTATTCTGGGTCTTTTGTTTTTCCATATGAATTTCATGATTGCTTTATCTATTTCTACAAGAAATGCCGTTGGGATTTTAATTGGCATCGCATTGAACCTGTAAAGAACTTTGGGTAATAGCGCCATTTTGATGATGTTAGTTCTGCCTATCCATGAACAGGGTACATTTTTCCATCTTCTAAGATCTTCTTCTATCTCTCTCTTTAGGATTCTGTAATTTTCATTGTATAAATCTTTCACCTCTTTTGTTAGGTTGATTCCCAAGTATTTTATTTTCTTTGAGGATATTGTGAATGGAGTGGTTTTCCTCATTTCCATTTCAGAAGTTTTGTTGCTGATATACAGGAATGCCTTTGATTTATGCGTGTTGATTTTATATCCTGCCACTTTGCTGAATTCATTTATTAACTCTAGCAGTTTCTTTGTAGACTCTTTTGGGTCTGTTAAATATATTATCATGTCATCCGCAAATAGCGATAATTTAAGTTTTTCTTTTCCTAGTTTTATGCCTTTAATTTCTTTTGTCTGTCTAATTGCTCTGGCTAATATTTCAAGAACTAAATTGAATAGAAGTGGTGAGAGAGGGCATCCCTGTCTTGTTCCAGATTTTAGAGGGAATGCCTTCAGTTTTTCTCCATTTAGGATGATGCTAGCCTGAGGTTTAGCATATATAGCTTTTACAATGTTTAGGTAAGTTCCTGTTATCCCTAGTTTTTCTAGTGTTTTGAACATAAAGGGATGCTGTAGTTTGTCAAATGCTTTTTCTGCATCTATTGAGATGATCATATGGTTCTTGTCTTTAAGTCTATTGATGTGGTGAATAGTATTTATTGATTTCCGTATATTGAACCAGCCTTGCATCCCAGGGATGAATCCTACTTGATCATGGTGCACAATTTTTTTGATATGCTTTTGTATTCGATTCGCCAGGATTTTATTGAGAATTTTTGCATCCAAGTTCATTAGAGATATTGGTCTGTAGTTTTCTTTCTTTGAAGTGTCTTTGTCTGGTTTCAGGATCAGGGTGATGTTGGCCTCATAGAATGAATTTGGAAGAGCTCCTTCTTTTTGTATTTCTTGAAATAGCTTGAAAAGTATTGGTATTAATTCTTCTTTGAAGGTTTTGTAAAACTCCGCTGTATACCCATCCGGTCCAGGGCTTTTTTTGGTTGGTAGTCTTTTGATGGCTTCTTCAATTTCTTCCTTTGTTATTGGTCTGTTTAAATTGTGTGTGTCTTCCTGACTCAATCTGGGCAGATCGTATGACTTAAGAAATTTATCGATATCTTCACTATCTTCTATTTTATTGGAATATAGGGTTTCAAAATACTTTCTAATTATCTTCTGTATTTCTGTAGTGTCTGTTGTGATATTGCCTTTTTCATCCCGTATGTTAGTAATTTGAGTTCTCTCTCTTCTTCTCTTTGTTAGCATGGCTAAGGGCCTGTCGATCTTGTTTATTTTTTCAAAGAACCAACTTTTAGTTTTTTCAATGGTTTTTTTTGTCTCAATTTCGTTGATTTCTGCTCTAATTTTAATTATTTCTTGTCTTCTACTACATTTGCTGTTATTTTGCTCTTCCTTTTCTAGGTTTTTGAGGTGTAGTGTGAGTTCATTTATTTGTTGGTTTTTTCTTTTTTTGAGGAAAGAACTCCAAGAAATGAATTTCCCTCTTAAAACTGCTTTCATTGTGTCCCATAGATTCCGGTATGTTGTGTCTGTATTGTCATTTGTCTCTATGAATTTTTTTTATCTCCTCCTTTATGTCTTCTGTAACCCATTGATCATTCAGTAACATATTGTTCATTTTCCATGTGATGTAGGATTTTTCCTTCCTTCTTTTATCATTGATTTCCAGTTTCATTCCATTATGATCAGATATGGTGCATGTTATTATCTCCATGCCTTTATATTTACTAAGAGTTGCCCTATGACATAGTATATGGTCTATCTTTGAGTAGGATCCATGTGCTGCTGAGAAGAACGTGTATCCACTTGATGATGGTTGATATATTCTATATATGTCGGTTAAGTCTAGGTTATTGATTGTGCTATTGAGTTCAATAGTTTCTTTATTCAGCTTTTGTCTAGAGGATCTGTCTAATGGTGAGAGCGGTGTGTTGAAGTCACCCATAATTACTGTGTTGTAGTCTATTTGACTCTTGAACTTGAGGAGAGTTTGTTTTATGAACGTTGCAGCTCCAGTGTTTGGTGCATACAAATTGATAATTGTTATGTCTTGTTGGTGGATGGTTCCTTTTAACACTATATAGTGTCCTTCTTCATCCCTTTTGATTAACTTAGGTTTGAAGTTGATTTTATTTGATATGAGTATGGCCACTCCTGCTTGCTTCCGAGGGCCATGTGAGTGATATGATTTTTCTCAACCTTTTACCTTCAGCCTGTGTATGTCTTTTCCTATCATATGAGTCTCCTGAAGGCAGCATATTGTTGGATTTGTTTTTTTGATACAGGTTACTAGCCTATGTCTCTTGATTGGTGAGTTTAGGCCATTAACAGTTAAGGTTACAATTGAAATATGATTTGTACTTCCAGTCATGTTTATTTATTTATTTATTTTTGTTTGGCTAGTTTTTACTTTTTGGTTGTTTTCCTCCCCCTTTACTGAGATACCTCCTGCTGTTAGTTTTGGGCACTATTTTTCAATTCCTCTTCTTGTAGTATTTTGCTCAAAATGCTTTGCAGTGCTGGTTTTCTGGCTGCGAATTGTTTTAGCTTTTGTTTATCGTGAAAGATTTTAATTTCATTGTCAAATCTGAAGCTTAATTTTGCTGGATACAGTATTCTTGGTTGGAATCCATTATTTTTCAGCATTTGAAATACATTGTTCCAGGATCTTCTTGCTTTCAAAGTCTGTGATGAAAAATCAGTCGTTAACCTAATTGGTTTACCCCTGAATGTAATCTGCCTCCTTTCTCTTGAGCTTTTAATATTCTCTCCTTGTTCTGTATGTTGGCTATCTTCATAATTATATGTCTTGGAGTTGGTCTATTATGGTTTTGAATGTTTGGGGTCCTGTAGGCTTCCAGGATTTGGCAATCCATTCCATCTTTCATCTCTGGGAAGTTTTCTAGAATTATTTCATTTAATAGGTTGTCCATTCCTTTGGTTTGATTCTCTGTGCCTTCTTCTATCCCGATGACTCTCAGATTTGTTTTTTTTAATGACATCCCATATCTCTTGAATAGATTGCTCGTGGGATTTAAGCATCTTTTCTGTGTTGACTATATTCTTTTCAAGTTGATAAACTTTGTCTTCATTATCTGATGTTCTGAATTCTACTTGATCTAGTCTATTTGTAATATTCTCGTTTGAGTTTTTAATTTGGTTTATAGTTTCCTGCATTTCTAGGATTACTGTTTGATTTTTTTTTAAGATCTCTATCTCCTGGTAAAGCTCATTCTTTGCCATTTGAATTTGTTTGTTTAATTCATTTTCAAAATATACTTTTATTGCTTGGACTTGCTGTCTCATGTCTTCTCCAATATTCCTTTCCATCTGAGTTAGGTATGCTTTGAGTTCTTTCCCTATCCCTGTTTCTGATGCTTCTAGGTCCTCCTGTAGATTTAAGTTGTCCTGCATTGTTTGTACTCCTTTTTTCCCTTGTTTTTTCATGATGTTCACGCTCCTTTCCAGTTCTATTTGATTGCTGTTTTTCTGCTCTCTTCTATAAATTTGTTTTGTTTTTTTATATCTCTGTTATCTCTCTTTTGTGTTGGTAGACTATGCTTGCTAAAGTGGATTCCGCTGAGAAGGAATTCTGATGGCCGAGCTCCAGTGACGTCACCTCCCTGCTATGGCGGGCCCCAGGCTCCTTACTGGGGTGTCCGAATGGAGGGGTTGGACTGGACTGTCTCTGGTTGGTTTCAGCTCCCGGACGCTGGCGGCCGGGCAGTCTCCAGCCGCCCAGTCGCGCTGGCAGCCGGTGGGCGATTAGTCGCCGGCTGGAAGGCGGTCTCCAGCCGCCCAGTCACGCGGACAGCGGGTGGGCTGTCGCTGGCGGGCGGGTGATCTCTAGCTGCCCAGTCCCGGGGTTGGTCGCCAGCGGGTGGGCTGTTTCCAGCCGCCCAGTCGCGCAGGTAGCGGGCAGATGATCGGTCAGCGGTGGGCGTGCGGTCTTCAGCCACCTAGTCGTACGGGCAGCGGGCTGGCTGTCGCCGGCAGGCGGGCGGTCCCCAGCTGCCCAGTCGCGCTGGCAGCCGGCGGGCGATTGGTCGCCGGCGGGCGTGCGGTTTCCAGCTGCTCAGTCGCAGGGGCAATGGGCCGGCTGTAGCTGGTGGGCAGGCAATCTCTAGCTGCCCAGTCGTGCGGTCGGTCAAAGGCGGGGGGAGGACTCCAGCCACCCAGTCTCGCGGGCAGCGGGTGGAGTTTCTCCAGCCGCCCAGTCACAAGGGCCTGGCCTCTAGTCCCCTGGTTTCTCCTGCTAGTCCTGGTTTCTCCTGCTAGACCAGTTTTCCCCTGAGTGATGCCTCTCGGCAGTTCAAACTGTACTCTGGGCCTGACGTTTGTTGGGCGTGGAGGGTGGCTATTGAGAACCCCCCCCCCGGCACTCTATTGTTTTGATTTTTTCCACTTGCCCCTTCCCCCGTGCTGGCAATACAGGTTTCGTTTTCCCCGCTGATGGGAGGGGGGAGTTGAAGGTCGGGCGTCTCTAGTTCTCCCTGCGTCTTTATGTAGGTTTGCTCTGATAATCCCTCCCACAGAGAACCTAGGAGAGATTTTATGCGAATTCCCCACTGTATGGGAGAGGAGCTGAGTAAAACGCACCTGTTTTATTGTTGCAATCTGTCGGAGAGTGGCGGTGGTTACTTCAGCTCTCCAAGATGGTGGCCGCTGGTTTACAAGAGAATATTATACTACAAGAAAATGAACAAATCATAGCTCTCAGAAACAGTTTATATATTAAACATAATGTTAAAGCAAAAGAAGCAAATAAAAAAGAATTCTTACATTCTAAGTTCCAAGTGATAGGAAGAAATTACATGGTATTGTTCAGGTTTGCTTGTATGGAAGATTAAATCATAAACTTATTCAAGGAAATAATAAGTTAACTTCATAGGAATGACAAGTTTGTGATTGTCACAGGCACATGAAGGTCTCTGGCGACAGGTTTGTTCTTCTGGGCAGTCATTGCGTATAGGTTCATTCATTCTCTCTCTGTCTCTATACACATAAACACACCGTGTGTGTGTGTGTGTGTGTGTGTATTCTGGATGTGCACCCAATAATGTCTCCTTAACACCACTGGAAACCCAGCATCCCTTCCTTTAAAACCTGTATGTTTGTGCAAGAATATTCTTTGCACTGTTATTTAGAATACTATTAAGTCTGGGATTTCTATTTCCATTATAAAGAGTGTGGTTAAATAATTTAAGATACATCTGTTCAGTGAAATGCTATGCAGGCTAAAGCTAATTGGTATATTGTATATATGTTATAGATACCACAAGTAACTATGCATAATGCATTTCTCTGTAATTGTTACAATAAAAACATTAAAATTGGCATGTGGAATAAAATCCTATGTTGTATCATTATTTCTACATTTTTCTTCTATCTTTTCATAATTGTGGAGATGATTTCATCATGTAATATCTTCTCGTGTGCTTACTCAACTGACACATCTGGTGAACTTACTTAGGAGTTCTAGCAGTTTCATGCTTTCCTTTGTAGTTTCTTAGGCTTTTTTAGATTTTGCATGCCATTTCCTAATTTTAAAAATGTTAATCATTCTTTTCTGCTCTTTTCTTTTTCTTGCCTTATTACAGGAAGGGTCTAGCATTCTTACGGTACAGATTTTAAGGAGTCCATTTTTTTTTTTTTTTTTTTTTGTGACAGTCTCCTGCAGGTTACCTTCTGGAGTTGCCTATACTTGGTGTTTGTGGTTGACCTGGTTAAGAAAAAGGTGGTGGGGAAAGACACATTGCTGGGGAGTTGGAAAAGACTTTGAATTGAGGCCCAAGAGTCTATCTGCCACTTTGCCCCTTATTATGATTGCGGATGACCTCTTATCCCACTGAGAGATTTTATCCTCCTTATTCTTGTGGGGGAAAGAGTAGAGGTCTTCATGTTCTTGTAGTTTCTTCATGCTGACATTTAGATACTGACCCTACATGTCTATTGACATAAAATCTTCCACTGACTAATCTAAATAGGACAAGTAACGTGGCCCAGGCTTTCTGTCTGGGATGGATTGAAAACCATGGTTCACATCAGCTTGACTTGGAACTGGTGAAATTAAGAAGACATAAATCTTACAGTTGTGTTAATTATGCAAGGCCCCCAAATCAGAAGTAGGATCATGGTGAATAATGGCCCCCAAAGTGGTAGAAGCCAGATGAGATGGTATATAACTCGATAAATCCTTTCTGGTTATATTTATATAGCCATAGGGTTTCCTTGTATATCTCCTTAATGTTAATTTTTACTTGTTCTGAGGTATATAACCAAGCACAGCCGATGGAATTTAAGAGTACACAAATTCCTCCCTCCTCTGCTAAAATTCTAATGCTTCCCAATAGCCAAGGAGTTTAGTAAGCAAGCCAGCAAGTATAACTTTTTTATTTTTTTAGGTTTTTTTTTTTTGAGAAGGGTTTTAATTAAGGTTTTATGTTTTCTATTACTTACCCCAGGGAGCAAGAGATATGACTGTTCCCATAGTGTCTACAAGAATCAGTCTGATTACAGGTTTATACAGGTGTGTGCTGGGGCCCTTGGTTTGGTTATAGCTCATTGGCCTGTGTATGGATAGCCTATCCCAAGATCAGTTTAGAGACCTCAATAACAAAATCATCATCATTGTAGCTATTAATCTCAAATTGTTGGGCCATCTGTGGGTCACAGGGTGAAACTCTTTGGGAAATAAGCTACTGGTCTTTGAATGGGTTATAGTCTGGGGGCTAAGAACTCTAAAGTCAACTTTGACCTTTAGGGGCAGGTACTAGGAATTGAACTCAGGAGCGCTCAACCACAGAGCCACACCCCCAGCCCTTTCTGTATTTATTATTTAGAGACAGGGTCTCACTGAGTTGCTTAATGCCTCACTAAGTTGCTGAGGCTGGCTTTGAACTCTGCATCCTCAGGCTTCTGAGTCACTGGGATTACAGGCAAGTACCACTGTATCCAGCTCAACTTTGGCTTTTATGTATGGCTTTTATCCCAGTGATGGCACATTTGTTGTACTCCCCTGTTGAGTGAACAAACTGCTCCTATGTTGGTCAAAAATCAGGTATTTTCCCTTAAGACCAGTTGAGGCTCCTCAGGGGTTACTTTTTAGGGTCTTGGGAGTAACTCTTGAATCCTTTTGTTTTTTCCTCTACCATTACGCCATCTGCCAGAATGTGTCACGGTCTTTCTGAGCATGTGGCTTCCCTTGGAAGTACTCGGGACATTCCTTTCTCCAATGACCTCTTTCTCTCTGAAGAACACACAGGTTGACTTCACGTTCTCTGGACTCCTTGTGATCCTCTGCCAGGAAGTCAGGTGACTCAGGGACACTGACCTGGCTGTCCTTGGAAGGCACAAGCCAAAAATATTGTCCCTCCTCTTAGCCCTTTTATCTTCCTAGGTTTGGGCTTCCTAGTCTCAACTGTTGAATTCCTAGAAGACTAGTTTCACCATTTTTTAAATAAGTTAAGTTTATTTATTTACTTACTTTTATGTGGTGCTAAGGATTGAACCCAGTGCCTCACACATGCTAGGCAAGCGCTCCACCACTGAGCTAAAGCCTCAGCCCTCGTTTCACCATTTTTGATATGAGATTGGTGGGTTTTAATTTTAACTTTAGTAATTTTAGAGTTACTCCTTTCAGTGAGTGGAGGTCAGTGTTAGTATACAGAGGGAGGGCCATATCCTATCTGCTCTGTGGGTAATGGTTCTCATTTCAAAAATACTGCTCAGGTTGTTCTGTTAGAAATTGTACTTCTGCAAAAAAAAAAAAACAAAAAAAGAACAGGCAACAGTTACCGAGTTTTACAAGGAAAATACACAACAAAATTAATAAGAGCAAAACAAATCTAGTTTGCATGATATTTCTGAATCAAGAAATAATTTTTGGAGTAATACAAATATTTATCAAAGATGTTTCCATGAAAACAACTTTATTTGAAAAAAAAGCCTAGTTTTGTCAGAAAACTATATCTAAGAGTAACCTGAGAATCATTTTTAAAAAATATTTATTTTTTGGTTGTAGTTGGACACAATACCTTCACTTATTTATTTTTGTGTGATGCTGAGGATGGAACCTAGGGCCCCACATGTGTTAGGTGAGCACTCTACCACTCGCTGAGCCACAACCCCAGTCCCCTGAGAATCGTTTTTATGACTATGTTCGCAAATGCTTTAAGAGAAGAACGAAAACTGTGGGTGACAAAGACATAGAACAGCCATTGTTAGTGTTTTGAGGAAAGTTTAGCAATTGAAAAAACAGTCTCATTTTTTCCATTGTATACAAC
Source organism: Marmota monax (assembly GCF_021218885.2). NCBI lineage: Eukaryota > Metazoa > Chordata > Mammalia > Rodentia > Sciuridae > Marmota > Marmota monax. The sequence goes on along the minus strand of NW_026693008.1, from coordinate 7,197,746 downwards.
ATTTTATGATAAAAATTATGATAGTATTATTACATGACCAACAGACTCTTAATATCTCCAGACATTTAAATCTACATTTAAGTGTAAAAAACCAGCAAAATCTCTTTCCATCTTGCCTGAAATTTTCTCCAGCAGTTTTCCTGGGAATCTAATTTTTTTTTTTTTTTTTGGTACTGGGGATTGAACCCAGGACTTTACCACTGAGCCACATTCCCCAGCCCTTTATATATTATGTTTTGAGACAAGGTCTCGAAAAGTTGCTCAGGACCTCCCTAAATTGCTGAGGGTGGCTTTGAACTCATGATCCTCCTGCCTCAGACTCCAGAGCCACTGGGATTACAGGCATGAGCCACTACATCAAGCCTGGGAAATCTAACTTTTTAATAAAAGATTACTTTGATCCAATTACAAAATATTAAAGGACATAAATAAATACCCACCCAACTTGTTTTCCTTTAAGAATAAAGGAAATGTTTAAAAAATAAAATTGAATGTACTTGTTTACGTGTGTGCTCCCTGGGTGATCAATGCCTGATCTCTTAATCAGAGTGGCACTGTTTGGACTGCATCCTGTTTGGGCACGTCTACCTATCTTCACTTAAAATCATAATGCAATGAGGAGCACCTAAACAATCCTGAAATTAAAGACTGTCTCTACAAAAAAAAGTTTTAGTTGTTGGGGCTGGGGATGTGGCTCAAGCAGTAGCGGGCTTGCCTGGCATGCACAGGGTGCTGGGTTCGGTCCTCAGCACCACATAAAAATAAAATAAAGATGTTGTGTCCATCGAAAACTAAAAAATAAATATTTAAAAATTCTCTCTCTCTCTCTCTCTCTCTCTCTTTCTTTTTAAAAAAATAATTCAGTTTGGAAAACACCAACATGGTCAATGTTCTCCAAAGCTTTGTATTTTAGAAGGCTTGTATACTTAGGAAACATGAATACTTTCAGCATAAAAAGAAGCCAGTAATAATTAGCATCACAGTTATACAGAAGTCCTTTTTGTATATTAATTTAGCTTTAACTGTCAAAGTGAAATTTAGAATTTATAGCTCAGTAAGATAATTATTATTATGTGGCTTTGCCTTTAACAGGTCTGCATAGGTTAAGAGCACCAAAACAAAACAAGCAAACAGAAAAAAACAAAGGATATCTTTTGACATCTTATAAGTTTAGGAAACAGTATTAAGATCACAAATGGACATATTACCTGATTTACAAGTGCATCTCACAAGTACTGTAACAAAACATGTGTTTAGTCAAAACAAACAAAAGATAGTAATGTCATAAGTTTTATTGGCCATTTTACATGTTTAATGTCCATATACAATGTATATTGTATAAAAGAAAGGACTTGTCAGTTACCATGTATGTATTAAACCTGTGTGCCTATAACTTAACAAAATTTTATATTATAACATTTAGATAAAACTCAAACATGCTGGGGCTAGGGTTGTGGCTCAGTGGTGGAGTGCTTATCTAGCATGTGTGAGGCACTGTGTTCAATTCTCAGCACTGCATATAGATGAAACAAAGGTCCATTGACAACTAAAAAGGTATTTTTAAAAAAACACCTCAAACATGCAGCATCTTTATCCCTCAGATGTATAAACATCCCTAGTCACTGATATCTAGGGTATAAAATATACCATAAGAACCTAAAATAATAGTTGGCCATTCAACTGGAGAGTTAAAAGTAAACCGTACAGTTCTCAAGACATAGTTTCCCTAAATAATGAAAACCCAACAATCAGCAAAAGACACATAAAATTGTCTGCATAAAGCACAAAGTCTTTCTTTTTAAAGCAGGTTCTTTGTAAATGTTTCTAAGAGCAGAATTCTGTTTTAAGAAAATCTTGTTGTTTAAACTTAGAACCAGATATCCATGCTCCAAATTTTGATCTTAGAAAACCCCTCAAATAACTTTTAAATTATTGCCAACTCGATCACACACAAATCTCATTCCAGAAACACTGGTCCTTCATAAACACTCTATAATCTACCTAGACCTGTACAATTTTTTTACATCTCCAATTCCCACCCATCTTTCTTCCTTCTATCCTGAAACAATCCAGTCATTCTCTTTTAGGGCAAGAAAATCTTGTTCGACCCTCCAAAAACTGCCTCTCATTCCAAAGCATAGTCTTTACATTTAACCATTCTTACTGACAGTATATCCCCATACCTATAACTTTCTCATATTTCTTTTTATTTACTGTTTATTTTATTTTGCCTGATCATTTTTAAAATTTACATTTTGAAACAATCCTTGCTCAACTTGTGAGTTTAGATAACTTCTCCTCTGAATAGAATAGCATGTCCTTTTGATACTTTCCTCATCTTTAAAACACAGTTTAATTTTTTGAACTCTTTGCATATAGAATTACCTGTTAATAAAAAAAAATTTAAGTTCTTAGTTATCTTATATTTTAATGAAGACCCAGAAAAAAAGATAATCTTGAGCTATTTTTACATGTATCAATAATTTATAAAGACACATTTAATAGCCCCCAATACATTCTCATTTATAGAATTTAAGAAACCAAGAATAGGTGAATTTACATTTAGCAATTGATATTATAGTATTTTAATGTACAAATAACTTAGATATATTTTTCTAAAATATACCCTCATGGGAATCTATCCCATTTGTATTTACCCAATTCATTTAATTTTAACAGCAATTTTTATCCATGAAAATCAAACACAGTTAACCTTTTAAGTTATTTCTTTGTCAAAACATTAAAAGTTTACCATACATGAAAAGCAATGAACATTATATTTTAAAAACCTAATAGAGACAAATATTATCCCAATTAGTTAATAGGCCAGTCACCTAAGCAAAATGAGAATTAGTTTTGCAACTTTAATGACATTGTTATGTTTATCTTACAAACAAACTTAACATCTCTGTCAAAAAATTGACTTAGGTCATGTCAACACAAAGGCATTTGAACTAACATTCTGCTAGTTTATAAGCACTTATTTATAAGCACCTTTAAGTTCTTGGAATCCTCTTTTAAAGCTTTGTGAAGATTTGTCTAGAGGAGGCTTTGCTGTAGGCATTTTGCCATTACTAGATCATGATCCCTCTGGGATGTTTACTGAATGTCACTGGTGATTACTGTGGACATTTCACTCTGGCTGGTCAAAATTTGAACACCTTACAATTCTGTTGAGCTCTGGAAATTGTTCCGCTTTTCCAACTCTGTCATCCTTTTCCCCAGCTTGCAGGGTTTTACTCTATGCATGCACAACCTTGTAGTTACCCAAAACTCAAGAGAACCCTTAAAACCCCCTTAATGTGTAACCTCATTCTTTCTTGACCTCTGCTCTCCAATTTTCAGTCATTTCATCCTCCTTTGTCTTTAATTTTTGTTTTATACATGTTTTAGTTAGCTATTCATCACTGTGAACAAAATACCAGACAAGAACAACTTAGAGGAGGGAAAGATTATTTGGGGTTCACAGTTTCAGAGATCTCAGTCCATAGACAGCTGATGACCTTGCTCTGGCCCAAGGTGAGTCAGCACATCATGGAAGAAGGGCCCTTGGGAAGAAAGCTACTCAGCTCATGGAGGGGTCAGGAAACAGGTTGGGGAAGGGCCACAAGAAAGATGAACCCTTCCAAGGCCTGCTCCCAGTGAGCCACCTCCTCCAGCCATGCCCCACCTGCCTACAGCTAATAACTATTCAAATTAAGATGGACCAAAAGGTAACAGCTCTTACAATCTTTTCACCTTTGAATATTCCACCATTAACAGGAACTTTTGGAGAACACCTCATGTCCACACCATAACAATGGAGACCACCAAACTTTAGATGGGATCCCCCTCCCTGTTTGTGGTCTTGAAATTATAATTTGGTGATTAATGCTATCTATCTTTGGCTTATCTTTCTTCATCTCTGAAATCTCTGCTACAGTTTGGGTGTGAGGTGTCTCCCAAAAGCTCACGTGTGAGACAATGCAAGTAGGTTCAGAGGAGAAATGATTGGGTCATGAGAGTCTTAACCCAATCAGTGGATTAATTCCCTGATGGGATTAACTGAGTGGTAGCTAAAGGTGGCTAAGATGTGGCTGGAGGAGGTGGGTCATTGGGGGCGTGGCTTTGGGGTACACATTTGGTGAGCTCATCTTAGTCTCTCTGTGCTTCCTGATCATCCTGTGAGCCACTTTCCTCCACACCACATTCTTCCACCATGATGTTCTGCCTCACCTGGAGCCCTGAGGAATGGAGGCAGCCTTCTATAGACTAAGACCTCTGAAACCATGAGCCCTCATTATTAAGTTTTCTCTCCTCTATAGTTGTTCTGGTTGGGTCTTTATTTTCAGCAGACAAAATCTGATTAAAACACTCTTTTAGTAATAGAGAGAGAGACCATGGAATTTCTTTTTCAGATGATCATTCGCTCTGTGTGGAAGCCAGGTGCTATTTCTAATTACACTAAACACAAGGCATGAAATGGGCAAATCAGGTCATCCAGCCACATTGTGAACTCGGATTTGGGACAATAAAAATGACATGTACCTTGTTGAGCTCCACCTGTTTATATAGCTTCTCTTCTGTAGAGTGGAACATGGAACTGTGCAGGAACTATCCTCATGTGATGGTTTTCATGTCTGTGTTCCCTCCAAAATTCATGTTGAACCCCAATTCTCAATGGAACGGTATTAAGAGCTATGATCTTTGTAAAGTGATTAGATTATGAGGACTCCACTTTGAAGAATGGGTTAGTACTCTCATAAGAAGGCTGCAGGTAACTGGCTAGACCTCTTCTATCTTTGGTTATATGAGAATGCAGTAATGAGGTGCCCCAGACAGTAAACCTGCTAATGCCCTGATCTTGGGGTTTCCAGGGTCCAGAACTGTGTGAAATAGATTTCTGTCCTTTATAAATTACCCAGTATATACAGTATTTTATTGGAGCAGAAGGAAAGAGAGAGTACACTATTTTTCCTCTGGCCTTCCTATGTCTCTATGGCTCATTGTTTTCATCAATGGGTTATCATCTTAGCCTTTTAGGACTGAGTCATTTGCATATTGAGGGAATCCTATGTCATACCTAATTTCCACAGAGGTGAATTGTGTAGCCTTCAACAACTTTTCTCATTTTGGACCAGGTTTCAAAGAAGAATGAAATGATGGCATTTGCCAATAAATGGATGCAGTTGGAGAATATCATGCTAAGCAAAATAAGCCAATCCCCCCCAAAACAGAGGCCAAATGTTTTCTCTAATACGCGGATGCTAGTTCACAATAAGGTGAGGTGGGGGGCACTAGGGAAGAATAGATCTACCTTAGATTGGACAGAGGGAAGTGGTGGGAGGGAAGAGGAGAGGATGTGAGGATAGGAAAGATCGTAGAATGAAACAGACATTATTACTGTATGTATATGTGGGACTACATGACCAATATGATTCTGCAACATGTGCACTCAGAAAAATGAGAAATTACATCCCAATTATGTATGATATATCAAAGTGCATAAATGCATCCTATTGTCATATATAACTAATTAAAACAAATTAAAATTTTTTTAATAAAGCACAGGGCTGACTTTGCAGTTTGTGGTTCATGGCATGTGATTTGGAGTTTAGTTTACCTACCTATGTTATTTGTGGCGATCATGTGTATAAATGTGTCTAATATTTTCTTTTTTGGTATTGGCGATTGAACCCAAGAGTGCTGAACCACTAAGCCACATCCTTAGTCCTTTTAATTTTTTAGTTTGACAAAAGCTCTCACTAAGGTGCTGAGGGCCTCACTACGTTGCTGAGACTAGCCTTGAACTTGTGATCCTCCTGCCTCAGCCTCCCAGTGCTAAGATTACAGGCGTGCGCCACCATGCCCGGCAAGTTGTTTTGTATGAGTTTTGTATTTTTTTCAAGTTGTTTTGTATGAGTTTAGAAAGAAGTTGAATTAAAATATCTGTACTGTTTCATCTTTAACTGGAAGACCATGTTTTGATATGGAGATGTGACTACAATACAGAGTCAGACATAAGAAAGCATTCGCTAGGTACGTATCCCTTTGGGTTAAAAAATACATTTTATATTCCTAACCTATTACTAAGAATATTTATTATACTGCTAACTGAGATTATCTTATGCAGTAGAGAGGGTAGACATGTATAGAATTCTTAAAGTCTTGCGATTGGCACACATTACTGCTAAAGGGTAGAAAAGAAATCAATGACGATATCTCCATTTTGCAGTAACTGAAAAAGACTGAGGTCTTTGTTCCCTTTCTTGCACTCTGGGGCTAAAGATCCATGCCACGGACAAAGCATCTTGTGGTTCAGCATCAAATGCCCTGTTATTTTGACCCCATAGACTTTCATCAAAATTTTCCCATTGCCGACCTTACAGGGAATTATCTTTCTGAGCTGAGAAAATGTAAGAGTTGCTGGCCAGGGAGCACTTTGATGCGTAGGTTAAAGGCTACTGGGATAGGATTGAATTAACCACAGTCACAACAAAAAGAAAATCCCTGGGTCCACATGGGGTGGCTGATGCCTGTCATCAGGGCCTCTGAGTCCACAATTGGCTCCATGTATTTCCCCAGCTGCTGTTACCCTTCCCTGCCTGCTGCCGTCTGCCTGATCTGACATTCTGGATTGCAGCATTAATTTTTTAAGCAATAAGGGGTATATGCCTGTGCATGTCCAAGATGGAGAAGACAAGCAATATATAACAGGGGATACGCTTATGCTGCCAGGGCATCCTTGGAGGGATCGACACCAAGAAATGGATTTGTGAAGCTCAGCGTGGTGGAGTGGAAAATAAAACACAGGAGAGGAATAGAGTGGGGGACACAGCTGTCACACCCCTGTCAGAAATCTGGATGAGAAAGGTAAACATCAGGGAAGAGTGGCGCGGCTACAGCGTGTCAGGCAGCCGACACGGGGGCACAGCTTGACAAGTCATTCTGAGGCTGATCTGGAAAATTCCTTGGAAATGAACACACTGCTTCAAAAGGCCAAAAGAAAAAAAAAATCCAGATCAATACAGAGGAGAGCATCAAGGGAATGAATGAAAGCAAAGATAATGACGGCCACCATGCCTGCTCCTGGGGGTAACCTGGGCAACACAGTCAGTGCAGGTAGCTGAGCTTAAGGCTGAGTTGCTCAGTGGGAAAATATGGCCCCAGGTGGACCCAAGATAAGATCCAGCTTGCCCGCTTGCCGCTGGGACTTCCAATCTTGGCCAAGCCAGTTTTCTCCAACTCACAGAGAAATTCTCAGCTGTTTGATTTCACTGAGTCCGAGTTTGGGGACTCTTCTTCTATAAGGTAGGAATGATATGAACTCCCCACAATGCTGTGTGAGGATTAAATGAGATGACACCTCCAAAGTACTAGTTGCCCAGAAATTGTTCAGTCTGGGCCGGTCGTGAGTTCTCTGGAACCTGCCTGCTGTCACCAAGCTCTCTGGGGGTAGGACACTCTGGTGCCTTGGCCTGACCTCTCTCCTCCTTCTGTTCCTCCTCTTCCTCTTTTTCCCCTTTTCTGTCTACAAGCATGCTGAAGCCCCGTGAGCTTGCAGATAAATTGGGCTCCAACTCGGCGAGGCAGAGAGAATTCTTGATGTATTTTCCTGCAAGTTTGCGTCGGTGACCCTGGTTTCCATTACTGAGCTGGTCATATTTTATCTTCCCTCAGGTGGCAGCCAGATCCCTCCAGGTCAGGTCAACACAGACTCTGAATACAGGAGAGAGAAGCAGGTACTAAAACTGGTCAGAAGTATTTATTTCTCCTCCAGCTGTGCTATCTAAAAGAGGCAGTAACATCTTCCAACCTGAGGTTGGGAGTTGTAATTCTCCCTTTGCAAAACCCTTTGAGTCTCAGGCCTGTTTCCACGGATTTCTACATGACGCTGCTGGCCATATTCTTCTGGACAGCTTTTTACCAGGGGGCCCATTCCATCGTCTCAAAGCTGTCATTAACCCCCCACTCTCCATAAGGTAAATCTCAAAAGCCTTACCTTGGTCTTCAGTGCCTGTTCCTCTTTGACCCCAACTAACTCTCTATTTTTATTTCCTACCATTCCTAAGCGCTTGCCAATCCAGTATTGAACTACCCACTGTTTCCTATATATGCCCTACATGGCCCCTCCTTTGTGCCTATTTGGTGGTGTTTCTCATGGCCAGAATGTTCTTTTCTCCTCCTCTGCTTCCTTGTCATCCCCATGGTCATGTCTTCCCTATTCTACAAAGCCCCGTCTCAAATTCTAGCCCCATCGTGAAGCTTTATTTGTGTCCCCTCTGTCTGGAGGCAATCTGGCCTCCTCTATATATTATTATATATTTCCCAGTTACATTATATTAATTCCAATTACTTTCAGATTGTCTGGTTTTCTGCACAGAGCACTCATCACTGATATTTAGAATTCTCCATGTAGCACAAGTTTTATGCATCTTAGTCTTCCCTAATAAAATGTAGGCCCCTTTGAAAACAAGATTTAAGCCTGGCCTCTACCTGTTTTCCCCATACTTTATAATACATAAGAGGCAACATGATCAATGCATTTAAAGACGTGGTTGGGCTGCTGTACACACATCTAATTGCAGAGGGTGCATGATTTGATAAAGCAAGGACAACAAATTCATGCTATCATGCAGGTCCTCATGGCTCTTCTGCTGCCCCTGGTAGAATACTTTTCCAATGATAACCCCCCTGAGGAAGTAGCTGCCTGGAGAAGTGGTTTGAGAAGTGAAAGAACGAACAAGGCTTGTCGTCGGAGAAAATGCCCATTTATTGAGGAACAGCTCTGCATATTTATAGAGCCGGGGGTGGTTTGACAGTTATGACAGTTATGACAGTTTAATGGTTGAATGGTTTGACAGTTGGCATGGGGTGCTTTCTGATTGGTGGGTAAGGATCATGTGAGCCAGCAGGGCTAGTCTGATTGGTGGGTAAGGATCATGTGAGCCAGCAGGGCTCACCATTGGACGGCTCTTCTGGGGGGGGCAGGGGATGAGGAAGTTAGTCTTTGGAGCCAGGGCGACCAACAAGAATGATCCTAAAGTTGCATCTTGTGCCAGTAGAATGGAATGCTGTGGCTGGTTAGTGATGTCTCCCATTACCACTGTATCAGAATTGACAGCAAGATAGATGCTCTATGTACCATCAGAGCTAAAGTTTCCATATGGATAGAGAGAAACTCCTGATAAATGGGATGGATGGACTTGCAATAGAAACTGACTCTCCTTAAATTGAGAATTGGAGTCATCAGACCTAACTTTCACTCAGACCTCTTTGACTTGGGAGCTAGCAGCAAATTAATTCATTTCCATTTCCCCACATGTGAAATGAATTTCTAACACCTGTTCTGCATACCTTAAAACCAAAGAAGGCATTTTTATTTTCCTGGTTATGAGGAAAATTTATATATTTTCTAGTTACATTATATTAATTCCAATTACTTTCAGATTGTCTATGTCCAACCATGTCCCTGCTGAATCCATCTGTGGCATCAGGCCCAGTGATGAAGCCATTTGTGATCTATGCTTCCTGACTGGTGAGCACTGTACTTAGCTCTCTTTGACCAGTTAGTGTCTTTTGGATAAGTGACAGTGGACAGGACCCCTTTCCTGTGTTTTGCACACACTTACATAATGCCTGGCCCATTTCCTTTGGGTTTTATTTATTTATTTTTTATCCAAAGAGGAGGTAGACCCTGAGAACAGAGTAGAGTCCCCTGGATTCTGCATTCTTTCTTTCTTATGTTTATTCTTCAGTCTATTCTTAATACTGCAAACCACCACCAAAAACACTTGTGAAATTAAACTCTGTGGGGTTTTGTTTTGTTTTGTTTGTTTGTTTTCTTTTTTGGTACTGGGCACTTAATCACTGGGCTACATCTCCAGTCCTTTTTTGTATTTTATTTGGAGACAGGGTCTCACTGAGTTGTGAAATACCTGGCTAAGTTGCTGAGGCTGGCTTTGAACTTGTGATCCTCCTGCCTCAGCCTCCCATGCTGCTGGGATTATAGGCATGAGCCACCACACCCAACTAAACTGCTTTTTTAAATGACATTAGAGTATGCACAGTTTTTCTCTCCAATGTGGTTTGTAACACAGATGGTTCTATGTGCCATAGAAGCTATACAGAGTTAAAACTAAGTATCTTCAGACTAGTTCATCATTTTTATATTACTCTCTTCTTTAAGGCCTAAGAAATAACTCTACATATTGACTCTTTTAAATATTAAACTCCTTCGATTGAGGAGTTAAGTTAAACCAGCTGCTTAACTTTAAGGGAAACTCACAGCACTAAAAATGGGCCCAATATTTTCAATCCATTATAATTGCCCTTGAGTGGTCCAAAAAACAGATCTGTGTGTATCGAGCTCTCATTAAATGAAATCTTGCTGTTGATTTTCTGTTCTGGGCTGGGAGATCACCTCAGCCCTTTGGGTGTACTACAGAAATGGAGTCTATCGATTCAGAAACATAGATTAAATCGAAAGATTGGGGGACTAGGAAATCTCCCATCCTCCACCCCACCCCCAAGCCATAGAAAAAAAAAAGTAAAACATCAAGAAGAAAGAATTTCATGAAATGGCAGGACTGCTCATGAAAACCAGTCACGGAAAGGGGAAGGGCTTCAGCCAAGGAAGTCTGAAAGGAGAAACCAAGCTTCAGATTAGAGAGGACATTCAGGAGGTGTGGCTTTCCCCAGTGATTTAAAGCTGGGCCATCCTTGCCAGCCATGTGGGAGAGCCGCTGGCCAGTGGCCTCATGCTGCTACCTGGAGAGAGTTTGGGGGACTAAGGGCTTCTGACAGGCACTTGTCACCATTGGATAACAGGATCTTTTGTGGTGTGGAAGGATTTTTGTTTGGCTCTTACAGTGATTACAATGTTGATTTGTTCCTTCTGTCACATTTGTTACATCTGTATTACCATCCCAGGAACAACAATACAGTTGTGATTTGTTACCTGTATATGTGTTTTTGTTTTTGTTTTCAGAATAAAAACCTAGGTGATTCTTCGTGTTCGTTTATTTTTCCCTCACCAGGCAAAGCTGTTACCCAATAATGAACTAGACATGGAACTTAGGGAACAGAATCAAAGCACTTGATTTTTTTTTTTCTTTTTTCTGATACCTGCATTCTGTGGCTGGACTTCAGGGGAAGGCAGGAAAGAAGATATTTGAAGAAATAGCTACACAACATGGTTAAGAAATTTCTTTTTTTTTTAAATAGTTTTAATTGTAGTTGGACACGATATCTTTATTTTATTTATTTATTTTTATGTGGTGCTGTGGATTGAACCTAGTGCCTCGCACATGCCAGGCAAGCCCTCCACCACTGAGCCACAACCCCAGCCCCTGGTTAAGAAATTTCTATGTGTTTATACATATAATCATACAAGAACAATTGGATGGAGATACCATCCTATTCTCCTGGAAATTCGACTGACAATTCTGAGAATTGAGACAGACCTCTGTGTGAATACCCGAAATATTCTCTTTTTTTCATATATATATATATATATATATATATATATATATATACACACATATATAGTTGTAGATGGACACAATACCTTTATTTAATTTATTTATTTTTATGTGGTGCTGAGGATCGAACCCAGGGCCTCACACGCACTAGGCAAGTGTTCTACTCTGAGCTACAACCCCAACCCCCAGAAATATTCTTTAACTTTTCCTTTTCCTCTCTTTAGCTAAATGGCTTCCTGGCCAAGGCCCAGGACCAGGAGCCCAGAGAAAAGCTGGGCCTCAGCTTACTTTTAAGATGAAATGAAGCGCCAGATGTGCTCCAGCTACTGTCTGCAACCTCTGGGGAAGTTTAAAAAACTTTAGCCATCTGATTTGTGAACAAAAATCCTAAATCAACCATCCCAGGGTAGCTTCTTTCCAACTCTTTCTTTACTGTGCCAGTCAATGCGGATTCATATGGTAAGGTCCAAGGTAGTGTTCTGGGGCGGAGGGTAATGGAGTCACATTTCAGCTAGAAAGCTGAAAATCTGCACAGCATGAAAAAGAGTCGACCATTGTCCACAGGAGACATGTCTTCATTAGTCTTAACTAAAAACATCGACAGTGTGATTGGATTTTCAGTGGTAATTGCTTTGGTGCACCAATATAAAATGCCCCATTAGGTTGGCACTTAGAACATTTGTCCTAGAAGTTTGAGAATAACTAACACCAACAACAAAAACTGATGGCTTTTGAAAGAATGAGAGGGCAAGCCACAGACTGGGAGAAAATATTTGTTAAAGACATCTGGAAGGGAGTCTTATCCAAAGCACACAAAGAAGGCTTGAAATGCAACAATCAGAAACTGAACCATTTGATGAAAAAGATCTGAACATCATCAGAAAAGGTATGCAAATGGCTAATGAGCATATGAAAAGATGCTTGCCATCATTCATCATTAGGGAATTACAAAATAATGAGCTGCCATTGTCTACTTATTAGAACACAGACACCACACAACCAGTGCAGATGAGGATGTTGGGGGAACAGGAACTCTTGTTTCTGCTGTTGGGAATACAAATGGTCTAATCACTTTGGAAGACAGTTTGTTGGTTTCTTTTAAAATTAACCATACCCTTAACATATGGTCCAGGAATCATGCATCTTGGAATTGAAACCATGTGTACACTTAAAAAACAGCCCATGTTTGTTTATAGCAGTTTATCCTTAATTTCCAAACTTGAAAGCAACTGTGACACCTTTTAGTAGGTGAACGGATGAGTAACTAAAAATCTGCGGGTGAATGCAATGTTAGCCACTGTGGAAATGAAAGTCCTATCCAATTAGGAAAAGACATGGCAGGACTTGAAATGCATATTACAAAGGAAAGTTGAAATGCATATTACAAAGGAAAGTTGCCAATATGAAAAAAGAAGCCGTCGTACTGTACAATGACAACAATATGGCACTCTTATAAAGGCAAAATTAAGGAGATGGTCAAAAGATCAGTGATTGCCAGAGTATGGAGGCTGTGAGAGATGAATGGGTGAAGCACAGAGATTCTGAAGGGCAGCTGAAACGAAAAACCTTCAGGAGACAATAATGGTAGATTCGTGTGGTTCATTATACATTTGTCCAAATCAATATGATGTCCATCGAGAATGAATACCCAACCGCTGGGGAGGCTGAGGCAGGAGGATCATGAGTTCAGCAATTTAGCAAGGCCCTAAGCAATTCAGCGAGACTCTGTCTCTAAATATAATATAAAAAAGGGCTAGGGATGTGGCTCAGTGGTTAAGTGCCCCTGGGTCCAATCCCCAGTACTAAAAGAAATAAAAAGAAAAAAAGAACTCTAGTGTAAACTTTGGGCTTTGGGTGATAATGAGGCCTTAATATAGGTTTCATCTGTTATGGTGGGAGGTATTGGTGGTGGGGTAGACTATGGTTTTGTGGGGATAGGAGACATATGGGAAATCTCTGTACCACCTGATCGGTTTTGCTGTGAATCTACAACTTTTCTAGCAAATTAAAAAAAGAAAAAAAAAATGGATGGCTCAAAATTTGAAGGAAAATATGCCACAGAAAATAGGAAATGATGTTCAAGAGGCTCTCTTTTATACCACTGTTCCCCCTTTTATTTCTTAATGACACTTAAATCGCTACCATATGTGGATACCTAATGCTTTCCCAAACCTTACATCATTCAATCCTGACATCTTCCTTCTTTATAGGTATCAGAACAGACAAGGAATCTGAAATTCTGGGAGGCTTTATGATTTGCCTGGAGGTGAAAATGCTAACATAAGACTTGTGAACACCCTTCCCAGTGTTCTTAATCCTAGTTGTATATGCATCAGGATATTCTGTTGGAGCTTTTAAAAATGCAAATCCCTGGTCCAGTGGGTTATGCCTATAATCCCAGGCTCTGGAGGGTGAGGCAGGAGGATCAGGAGTTCAAAGTCAGCCTCAGCAATTTAGCAAGGCCCTAAGCAGCTTTGCAAGACCCTGTCTCTAAATAAAAATTTTTAAAAAGGGGGAGCAAAGGGGTTGGGGATGTGTCTCAGTGGTTGAGTGCCCCTGGGTTCAATCTTTGGTACCAAAAAAAAAAAAAAAACCCAAAACTCTAATTTCTTGGAGTTACCCTATACTGTCAGGGAGAGGGCTGAGAAACCATGCATGGTTGGTTGCCAGAGCTTGTTGGTTTGTGTATTTTGCTCTCAAGCAGATTCTGGGGCACAGATTTCAGAGCCACACAGGCCTGCGATGGGAAGGCCCTACCTGCCAACAGGCCATGACTGAGGGACAGAGAATTGGCAGAAGACTCTCCTTTTTGGCCCAGGAGGAGAATGGGACAATGCACAGGTGTGGGGTCAAGTCTGTCTCCCACATGGACACTGTAAGGCCCCTTCTTCCTCATTTTGCCCAGAGTTTTGAAAATCTTGTTCCCTACTTCCAGTCCAGCACAATTCCTTTTTTTAATTTTTTTTTTTTTTTTTTGTACCAAGGATTGAACTCAGAGGCACTTGGCCACTGAGTCACATCCCCAGCCCTATTTTGTATTTTATTTTGAGACAGGGTCTCACTGTGTTGCTTAGCACCTTGCTGAGGCTGGCTTTGAACTCATGATCCTCCTGCATCAGTCTCCTGAGCCTCTGGGGTTACAGGCATTCACCACCATACCTGGCCCCGCACAATTCCTTGTACAGAGCAGATGCTCCAACATCCTTGTGAAATGACTATACAGATGTTTCATTTCTACCAGTGCTCTGGACACAGACTGGCCTGGTCAGGTGTAAGTATGGGGGAATTGACAAAATGGGTGCCAGGACTTTAGCCTCAGTGACAGAAGGGAAAAAGCAGAATGTTCTCCATGCGTTGGATATATTGTAAGGGTCCGGCGAAGCTTCAGAGAAAGAGACCACCAAGTGACCACTCATGCAATTGGCAGAAGGGGATTTATTGATCTAGCATTCTAGGGCTCCGTGCCCACTCAAGAAGGGAGAACAGCCCAGAGCCCAGAGCAGGGGTTGTGCAAAGCTTAAGTACACTTTTTTGGGGGAGGGCAGGACTTTACATACATCACAGTCTCATTTAACAAATCATCATACACCGCGGGAAAGTCAAACAACAATTCTTAGATTTGATTAGTACATACATTGGCGGGAACAGGTCAGGCTGGAGTGATAGGTCCTTCCTAAGGAGGGGGTTACATTCAAACTGATTGGTTTGGGTCTTGAATGCCTAAGTGACAAGCTGCACAGGGTCTTGAATGCTATAAATCAACTAAATGGCCAGGAGGGCATTGTCTTAACTGCCTCAGGAATTTAACCCATGCTTTGCAGTTTAGAAGCAGGTTTACAATGCCTGGTCCTTTACATTTTAACTTTTACACTTTAACTTCAATTTCTTTTACCCTTACAATATCAGCCCTTTTCATATATCTGTCATTTCATTATTTCTCACAACCATCTTCCAATGTAACTTCTATTGCACACATGAAATGGACAAGCAAATGAGGTTCATAAAACTTACATCTGCTCAACCTTGTGGCTAGCAACGAAAAGTCCAGAATTCCAATCATACGACTCAAATCCCTTTATACTTTATTTTCATAGAGATGAGTCCTAGTCTAGAGCTGACCCATGGAGATATAAGTCAAGCCACAAGTGCAAACTCTTGTATCATTTCAAATTTCCTGGATAGTTATTTTAAAAAAGATAAAAAGATGAAATTAATTTTAATCACATTTTATTTAACTGACTATATCCAAATTATTATTGTTTTAACATGCAATAAAAAATCTCAATGAGATATGTTACATTCTGTTTTTCATGCTAAAGTTTTGAAATCTGATGTGTATATCACATTTTGAGCACATCTTAATTAGAATTAGTTACATTTCAAGGGCTCAGTACCAATGTGCAGCTCATGGCTGCCATATTGGACTGTGCAGGTGTACACAACTATTAGTGCTTGCAAGGTCCTTACTTGGGTTGATGTGGGAGAACTCAGTACTAATAACTCAGGAGGAGGTGATACTCTAAAGGACAGCTAGTTGGGCAGTTTGTCAACAAGGAAATGTATAATTTCTTCATTCATTCATTCCACAGAAATTGGTGGGTACCTACTATGTGTCGGACAGTGCTTCAATCCCTAAGGTAGAGATATAACTAACCAAGGGCTTCACTAGTTGAGTCTACATTCAGGAGGAAAGACAGACAATAAGCAAATGAACACCTAAGGCAAGTGATTTGGAAGAAAAATAAAGCCAGAAAACACAGTGTTGTAGTGACTTCTGTTTGAAGTAATAAGTAAAGGGATTTATAATTAAATGTTCAAACAGCCATCTGATAAAAAGGGTTTTAAGAGCAGAAGGGTCCCTAAGATGGCCACAGGCTGAGCATATTCTGAGAGATGCAAGGTCAGTTCAAGGGAGTGGGAAAAAGAGACTCAAGGGTGAGACTGGAATCAGATCATGAAAGGAGGCCTCTGGGGATGTGGTAAGGACTTTCCAAGTGTGATGGGGAGTCTTTGCAGAACTTTGAGTTGGGGAGTGGTGGTCTAATACCCCTATTTTATAAAGGATAATTCTGCCTCTGGTATAGAAAATAAACTGGAGGTAGGTGAATCATAAAGATTATTATTGCAAGCAATAGATAAAGCTGTGAGAAATAAGTGCAAATGTAACAAGACAGGAATATTAGTTCATATGTAATGTAGGCACATGTCGATAATCAGCATTTTTCATATGACCCAACTTAATGATATGAAATGGATTAACAAGACAGGGACTCAGAGAATTAGATCAGGGTGGATTGCTCAAACAGGGGTGGGATGGCTAATGGTGACTGCTATGAGAGAGTAATTCAATCAGAAATCCTGGAAATGCCAGATCCTGCCTTAACCCAGTCACTTCTCTTTCCTGGGAGGTTCTCAAGGGAGAATGAGTCACAAGAAAAAAATGACATGGAAAAAGCAGGAATAATCCCTTATCCTTGTCTGACCTGGTAGAAAACACCCCACTAGAGAACCATTAAGTAAAATGACCTCAACCAATCAACAAAGCAGCCAACAAGGAAACTTCAAAAATATGCATACAAGAAACCCATACTCAAATCTTGGGATCTTATCATAAGAGAGGAGAGCATCCCCTTCAGTAGGATGTAAGCTTCATAAAGACTCGGGTTCTTACCTTGCATATTGTCATATCCCCAGAAAGAGAACATTTAACTCATGCTCAGTATTTATTCTATTGTTACATCCACTCATTTAAAGATGTCTTCTAATGAACATTTCTGTGGGTACCATAGCAGGCAGGAGACATGGTCATTGTATTCTGAATTCACCATCTACTATGAGAAACAAGCATTTACTACTGTAGGTTGAATTCTTTCTTTTCAGAGGCCAGACATCTTGCTATGGGAACATGCAAGAGGGTTCCCAAATCCAGGGCAAGGGAGAGTAAGAAGACTTCCCGAGATGGTGGTGCCAGCCTAGATCCCTGATGGGAAATTTATGGAATTCATAGGAATAAGAATGCATTCCATTGATGGACTCACTGGTAGTACCTGGGTAGCCTGAACGCAGAGCTGTGTTTTCAGAATGGGTGTTGGACGGATGATTAGTTGGCGAACTGAAATAGTAATAAAGCCTCATCAATATGTATAACCTAAACTTTCCCCAAATTTGATAGAATGAAAAGCTGGAGTAGATGATCATTTTTTAAAACTTGATGCTCCTGCTATTCATTTGTGTAACCTGGCATATAATACCTGATTATCATAATTTTACCTCAATTATGAATAAACTAGACAGGGGAAAAATTAAAATCTTTCACATTAGATGCAATTGTAATTCTTTTACAGTAACATTCACAGTTAAATTCTTAATTAAGTCTGCATGCCTCTTTGACAAAAGTGTATTTTGTGCATAGAGTTAATTTTTAAATATTTGCATTAATGAGAGGGAAGATCAGCATAGATAATTCCCCTCAAACCAAATTTGTTTAAAAAATCCATCTCCACTGGGCTGTCTGATAAAGCCTATCCTGCACAAAGCCTGGTACTTTCCTTCCTAAGGATACTTTTAAAATGAGATAATATAAACATGTGTTTGCACATTCTGAAAAGAAAATATATAATTGATAAATCAAAGGAGAGAATATGATAGGAGCCAAGTAATGGGGAAGTCTAGGATTGACATTTTTCCAATAGCGATAAATCTAGAGATAAGTAATTAGCCTATAAGTGGAAGTAGAAAACAATATATCTTTCCTTCCTTTTGTTCCTGTTTTCCTCTCTCCTCCCTTTCTTCTGTAACCCCAGTTTATCTATGATATTTCTAGAAATGTTCAGTGTCAGCAAAGACACATAAATCCATCCAAATTCAGGCAAAAACCTTAACAATAAACTTGGGGAAGCAGTTTATCAGTATGATTATCTTTATGAGATCTAGATACTTCAGCCCATGTCTAGCCTGAAATCCTCTAGCCACATGATCATAAACTTGAGGGGGATGGCATCCTGCTGTGCATATATTGATACCCAATACAATTTTTTTTTAATTACAAAGAATTGAGCAAGTATCTCCAGACATGGGAGGGCATCTTTCAGCATCGTTGCTGTCATCAGACTCAAGATTATAAATGATCTCCCCGCATCTCTGTGTACATCTTCTAGGATCAAACGTCAAACCCAAGATGGTAGAAAAGCATTCAGAGCCCTGCTTTATGAATTTACTTTGCTTATTGCATTTCTTTTCTTGGAAATGTCATTGCTTTGGAATTACTGGGATCATGGGCAAAAGCATGCCATCAAAGAAGTAAGCTATGGAGTGAAGAAATGTGATAAAGTCAATTTAAGTTTGATAGATATCTTGGGGATTCCTGATCCACAACTTCTGGGTAACTGCTTCAACTTTCTCAAAGACAAAGGGAATATTTTCAAAACACACACACACACGGCAGGCCAAGTACATTATCAGAAGCATGATGGTAGTTTGGAATGATATTCTATCCCCCCCAAAAAAAATCATACAACCCAATTATCACACAAATATATTGTTTTGATTTTTAGTTATAAACAAGAAAAATCAGAATAATGAAACATGGCATAAAATAGTAAGAAAAAAACACATTAGATGAAGCTAAATTTCTCTCCCAGCAAGAGCTCTCTTAAGTTCCCATTTAGGTCATGAAAAATTTAGCCCAGTATTTTCAATAACCAGAAGATATAATATATTAGAAATAAAATTGCAAGTCATTTTTTGTACATGAGGCCTATGCTTTTGAGACAGCAAGCTTACACCTGTGTACATACATGATGTACACACATATGAGGTCACACACTGAAACTCTCACTTCTCTTATACTTTGGGCCCCAGTGTATATGCAAAGATATAGACATAATTTGGTTCTGAACTAGTTTCTTTGCTTACAAGTAACCAATTGGCTAATTTAACCAAACAGGAATTGGCTGGGTTAGAATTGCTTATAGAATCAGTGGGAAACCGAAAAAATCAACCTGGAGGTTAGGACCCAAGGCTCTTCTAGTTAGTAAGAATTATTTTGTAACATCCTTAGAGTTTGTGGCTTCCTGAATGAGACCCAACCATTTTCTTTCTGTTCTTTCATTGATTGACACTGAGATTCCAGAAAGGAATCATCCAGTTGAATTATCTGCTCACATTGTCAACCTTGGAAGGAGAGAATGGGTCACTTCCTTCAGCTGTCCTGCTGATGAATACAGCAGGGGTATCTTTAAAAGGATGAACATGGAGAAACTCCAAACAGCAAGCACACAGTCCACGGTGTGAAGATGACTATGACCCTGAATGGAGAGCCTACCTTCTCCTCTCAGACTGTTTCCAAAGTACAAGCTCACATTGGCTTGATAGTGACCTCCTGGCATAGAGGCTGAAGATCTGGTTCTCAGACTGCTCAGTTTTGTGACTTTGTGCAACCCTCTTATTCTCTTTGCATTTTCGTTTCCCCATCTTGCCACCTCACAGAGTTATTAAGGACACCAGGAGCAATCTGCATTAATGTATGTGAAAATACTTCAAGAGCAGTTCCTGAATGTTCCTGTGAGTTTGAGAACCATCAGTTAGTGACTACAGTAGCCTAAAGAGAGAGACACACAAAGCCCCAGCAGCATATCTGAGATCCTGAGCCTGCTGTAGATACTGAGACCAATGTCACTTTATAAATGTGTGTCCTCTCGGGTAAAATGATTGGGTATCCTCCAGGTGTAGGCTGTAACTTGTAAAGCAAAATCTCTTTCTTCTTTTGAAAACCATCCATTTGTAATGATGAATTTGAATTGTCAACTTGATTGGATTAAGAGATGGCTAAGATTAAGAGGCTTCTGGGTGTGTCAATGAGGGTGTGACTAGGAATGATTGACACATGCAATAGCGAACTGAAGTGGAGACCCTTTTTAAGTGTGGGCAGCACTGTCCAATAGGTTGGAGGCTTGGATGGAACAAATATTGGAAGAACAAAGAAGTGACATCAGATGCAGGCTTGTTTCCTTAGTCCTTAGGCCTTTCTGCTATAAATGCCTGAGGATGTCAGTTCCTTCAGTCTCCATCAGTGATTCTCCAGGGAGTTTCCAGAAGCCTTTGGTCCCAGTCTGGGGTAGTGTCACTGATCCCTCTTGTTCTGAGCCAAGCATCTTGGAACACGCAGCTACTTGTTCCTCCAGCTCTCCAGCCTGCAGTTGGCCATTATGGACTATCCGGCTTCTGATTGTGTAAGCCAACCTAATAAATCCCCTTCTTGTAATAATAGCTATATGTATATCTCCTGTTCTTTCTGTTCCTCTAGAGAACCCTGACTAATATGCCATTCCATGTTGCTGGTTCCCAGTAGTCCTTAGGCTTTAGGCATTTTGTCTAAATTTTTAGTTCCTAAATGATAAATGACAATCAAACACAGAGAGGTGGTACTGTATTTGAAGAATATATCCCTAAAGTCCTTGCATATTCAAAATTCATATATATCAAGATTAATACTGACAAAAAATAGAAGGGAGTTTCATTTACCAGCTAAAATCAATGTCCCCAATGTGACTCTACCGTCAACTCAGCTTTTAGTTTGCTGGGCTTCCCCCTGAGTTTAAAGTATGTGATTGTCAATAGACTTTGAATCTGGTGGGGATAGGTTGCTTTATTTCCAATTTTGTCCATAAAGAGAGGTTCAACCTATTCCAGGTCACATCATTTTGAATTCTTGTAGTTCAAATCTGCATTAATCATGGTAGCTTTGCAATTTCATAAGGGTTGCAATATCTGTACCATCTACAATGCCCCAACTTGCTGGAGTACTATATGGTTTAAATTAGCAATATATCAATTACCTAAAGTATCCTGTTTAGCAGTTTTATAAGGAGAAACCCAGAAAGGCCTGGCTACTTTAGTGCACATTTCATCTTAACCTTCCTGTAGAAGGTTCTGGTTTTAGTAAACCGGGGCACTCATGTCTGACAACTCCCTCTTGCTTTCACACACACCCATTGTGAATTGAATGAAGAGTTTTCATTTCTGTGCAAGGATGATTTCTCAGTTGTGAAACGTCTCTCGGCTCTTGCAGAGGTGATGAGTGATACAAGTCACAGGAGCAAACTTGACTTAGGATTAAGGGAGGTTTCAGTGATTGGTTTCAAGGAGGGCTTCTTGCTAGCTCAGGCATAGCCAGAAGGTGGGTATAGAACATTCTGGAAGCATGTGGAAGGGTGCAGGCTTCCCCTCTGCTAACCTTGGCCCAAGGAGTCCTGTAACAAGCCTTGGAAGTCTTCGTGTGCCATCTTGCTGATGAAGCAATGGAGACCCCAGGAATTCTTGTCACCCACCCAAAGTCACACAGCTGGCCAGTGGTGAGGCCAGCCCAGCTACAGAGCTGGGTTCTCTTCTGCAAGCAGCGCCACCCACCCCTCCTTTGAAGGCCATACTCCTCCGCTATCCTGTGAAGGAGACTCTTCTTGTTTTATTTCATTCTCTTTCCCTATCATATCTTTAATATTATTTCTAAAAATATCTTTAGGGTTCTTCAATTCATTTATTTTTTTCAAGGAATGATTCGGTATATTTTCTTGAACAAATAAACCCATAGAACTTTGTATTTGATAAAAGCAAATAAATACATTCCGAAAAGGAGTGACTATATAAAATAAAGTGAAAAAAAATTTTTTGAAGGACAATGAAAAATCTCTTGCAGGAACATACATCCTGGAGGTAGAACGCTCTTTGGCATAGTCTCCCGAGTGTGGCATAGATAAATGAAGGCAGGATTTCCCCCTGCCTATATCCTTGGCTTTGGTGGTTGGAATCTTTTCTCCAAGTTCATTCCCCTCTTTTCTTGTGTGTGTGTGTGTCCCAGGGTGACCTTGCCTAACATTGCTTTGAGAACTTAACAAATGGAGCTATCACTTCTTTTCGATTATTCATGAGATTGCAATCCCCAGGTCCTATCACTTCTAAAATAAAATAATAATAATAATCTCTTACAGGGGGGTCTGGAAGCTCCTAGTTCACAAAGCACTTTCTGCCTCTCTGATCTTTCTCACGGTGGCCCTCTGGTTTAGTCAGAAGAAAGTCATCCCTGTTTTATGGACAAGTAGCTTGAACTGCAAGGTATTTTGCAGCTTCTGGGGACAGGAGGGCCGGGATCCATGACCACGGCACCCTATTGATTCCATGTTTTCAGTTCTTTCGATAGTTTTCCTTTGGGATGCTCCTGGATGCATCCTGTTTAGCAATTTTATAAGCAGAAACCCAGAAAGGCTTCGATACTTTAGTGCACATTTCATCTTAACCCTCCTGTGGAAGGTTCTGGTTTTTTTAAACCGAGGATGCTGCCTGCTTCTCCCAGGGTCTGTATCAGGAGGCTTTGCGTGTCCACCAGGGAATGCTGAGATCTGAAGAGCATTCCAGAAACCGCTCCCTGGGGCAGCACCTTCCCCTCAATGGCATCGTTAGGTGTTGCTCATAGCTTCCTTCCAATCCAAACCTAGTGTTCACACACGGGGATTCATTAACTCTAAAACTCAGAAAGAGATTACTAAGGGGCCACCGTCTTTCCAGCATGCCCCAACCCTTCTGAGTCTCATTAACTCACTGGAGGAACTTTGTGCGACTTCCTCACCAGACCTGACCACCACGGACACATGCAGGCCTGCTGTAATTAAGTATTGATTTCATGTAACCATGTGCGTGAGAGGAGGCGCATCTCATTTGTGGGCTGCTGTTACCTGTCCGTAGAACAAAATATGTGATTATCAGTGGATGTCCTTTGGCTATTGGTGGCAGACTGGAACCCTTAATCCATCTCATTGCAGAGACATTATGGTACAGCATATGGTAGAGACATTCAAGATTGGGACCGTTCATCTTAAGAGACACCATTTGGCCTGCTGCCGTCGGCCCGCTTGGGTCCCCAGAAATAGCTGCACAAATTCTTCACTGTAACTCCTTCTTTGTTCCAATTCGGCCCTGCCAGAATGGAGACGGGCAAAGTCCATTAACTATAACGTAGCATGGCTGGGACTTCAAATAAATGGAGCGCCAGGCATTATTTGTTTTATGCTTTCTTGGAGGCAGAAGCACTTTTTGCCATTTTTCTGGTTACCTTGCGATTCCTACGAGTCCAGGATGAGACATTCTAGATGGAACAAAGTTCACATCATTAACAGTGTCGGAAAATGCTGGAAGTTCTTGGGTCCCCGTCACCTTTATGTGGCATCCATGGGCTCCTGGGCTGAACTGAGGGTGTTTTGCATTTTTTTTTAGATTGGATGAGGAGGGCCTATTGGGGAGGTGGTCAGGGGGCTCCCGTGCCCACTCCTAGGAACAACGAGAGCCTGAGGAGCTGGGATCCGAGTCTCTCTTAATTGTGTGATTTCTCTTTCTGCTCGACAGTTTCATCTCTCGCTGTCTTGATTAGGAACTCTCTCCCAACAGTGGGATGAGAGTTTCTAAATAAAGATATGAGCTGTTTGTGTAGGTGTCTTGGCTTATCTGGAGTGTTCCGTCTCAGGGTGGGAGGTTGGATGGAATTGCCTGCGTGGGTGGTGATTTTGTTTTTCCCTCTTGCTCAAAATATTGGCCTGGAGGATTCAAGAGATGAAACCAATTAAAAAGCCTGGTCTCTTGTGACAGTATTTTCTCCTTTATCAGTTTTCTCTCTTACCCCCCTGCTACCTGAAGTGACTTCCATTTTTTTTTTTTTCCTGCTGCTGGGTAAAGAGATTAAAAATAGCACTGTAGACAGATGGGTGTTAGGGGGGACATTTCCAATCCTGTGCCCTATTATGGGTTATGTCTTTGATGCTCACACAGAACCTCCTCAAACTCCATTTTGAATGTCATTTTATCACATCTCATTCACTTGGGTGAGTTAAATGTTTCAAGCCAGAGAATGGCACACAATTGCCCAATCATCCCATAGAGGTGTCAATGGCATCTTAAATATGTCACTCGGGAATCTGGTCAACATGTCAGAGACAAATGTATCAAATAGAATCATCTTCTTTATTTGCCCACCCCCCTATACATTTCAGCAGGGGTCTTTTAGGGACCACGCCGATAAATGACAAATAATCTTGAAGAAATTAAGAATATTTCCTTTGGTGCTTTTAGGTGGGGAATGGGTCAGTGGGAAAGGAGATAAAGGCTTTGGAGTCAGCAGGGTCTGGTTCTGATTTCCCAGCTCTGTGTCACTGAACAAATAAATCATTCATCCCCTTTTCAGCCTCCATCTTTTCATCTGTAGAATGGGGAAATAACAGTGATTTTTTTTTTGCAGATTGAAAAGAGACTCACCAAAACATCCTGCCATCACACTACTACTGGCCACACTGAGCAAATGTCATTCTGAGATCATTACAGCTCTGTCTAGACCTTTGCCAAAGTTGAGCTGTGTTTCTTTTGTAGTCACTTGAACCGTCTGCAGGATGCGCCCACAAATAACACCTGGACCACAGCTGGGCTGCTGAAAGTGTCCTGAGTTCCGAGGGCACATGTGGATGTGAAGGATGAGGCTGGGGAGCATTCTGTGGCGTGCTCGATGATCCCGTGGACTCTTCTTCAATCTGGGCAAACCTAGGGTTCCACCCTCCCTAGGTTTGAAGAGAGGGTCCTGAAGTTTGCTCCTCGGGTGATTCTAACGGAGGCTATGCTTTAGCTTTCCAGTTGCCTTTGGGTGGGGATATGAACAAAGGTGAGATTTGTTCTAGAGACACAGGAGGTTGCAACAGAGCCCTCCAGGGAGCAGATTTTCAGGGATCCCTGCTGCTCAGGAAGAATTTAAGTTTGTCTGAGTGGCCACTGGGGATTTCACATACGGGAAATTAGCTCATGTTCTTATCCCCAGGGTCACTTAGTTACTTTCAGATTACCTACAGGTCTAGGGCATCCATGCTCACAGGTGCTTGTTACCTGTTTACTGGATGTCTGACTCTGAGGATGAAACATTAAAGCACCATGTAAACCCAGGTGGGAATGGGATCTAAGCAGATGCTGTTGTTGGAAAGAGGTTGGGCTTCATTTTCAATATGGAGAGAGGTAAGAGATACATCAGACCTTTTAGAGGGGAGAGTGATGGGTAACCTGGTTCTGCTTCGAAAAGGAGAAAATTTTACCTTCTTCCAAATGGGTATCCCTTTTCTAACTTTTGCTTCTGAGTTGAGAAATTCTAGATGATTTCTAGAAATAAAGTGAGTTTTCCTTTCTTTCTTTCTTTCTTTCTTTCTTTCTTTCTTTCTTTCTTTCTTTCTTTCTTTCTTTCTTTCTTTCGTTCTTTCTTTTTTGGTAGCAGGGATTGAACCAGGGGTGCTAAACCACTGAGCCACATTCCCAGCCTTTTTGATTTTTTATTTTGAGACAGGGTCTCAATAAGTTGGTTAGGGCCTTGCTAAATTGCTGAGGCTGGCCTCCAACCTGAGATCCTACTGCCTCAGCCTCCTGAGCTGCTGAGATCACAGCTGTGCACCATCATGCCTGGTTAAAATGGGTTTCTAAATAAATTTTTCTTGTCTCCACATCCATCTTTTCTTCTCTCTTGAAACATGTGGCCACCATGAATGTATACACCATGTCCCCATTTCATTTTCGATGGCTGTACATTTAGAGGAATATCGTTTGGGATCAGACAGAAACACTGAGACGTGTTCTTCCTTCAAGATTCTACAATAATAGCATCCTATTCCAGAGTCTAGACTCAGTTCCTGTTTCTGGCCATTAGCTTCTCAACACCAGCATGACATTAGATGTTTTCTGAATTAGGGTATTCAAGTGACATTTTGTTAAAAGCCTACATAGGTCGACTATGAGATCTGCAGAATTTTGTAACTAGCTGACCTTAGAAACATGGTTAAACTATGTATTAAACAATACAGGTTGGTGAGGATGTGGGGGAAAATGTTCTCTTATCACTCATACATTGCTAGTGGGACTGCAAATTGGTTCAGCCAGTCTGGAAAGCAGTGTAGAGATTCCTCAGAAATTTGGAATGGAACCACCATTTGACCTGGTTATCCCACTTCTCAGTATATCCCCAAAAGACTTAAAAATCAGCATACTATAGTGATGCAGCCACATCAATGTTCATAGCAGGTCAATTTACAATAGCTAAGCTAGAAACCAATCTAGATGCTCTTTAACAATGAATGGGTAAAGAAAATGTGACATACATACACAATGGACTATTACCCAGCCATAAAGAAGAGTGAAATTATGGCATTTGTCAGTAAATGGATGTAACTAAAGACTATCATGTCATGTGAAATAAGCCAGTCCCCCAAAACCAAAGGCCACATGCTCTTTCTGATACGTGGATGCTAACATATAATAAGGAGAATGGGGATGGAAGAACAGAAATTCATTGAATTAGACAAAGGGAAAGGAAGGGAAGGGTGAGGGGGTGGGAATAGGAAAGAGTAGAATGAATCAGACAGAACTTTCCTGTTTATATATAAATGCACATTCTGTCCCACTGCAAGAATGGGATCCCAATTAGAAAGTTAGACTCCGTGTATGTGTAATATGTCAAAATAGACTCCAGTGTCCTGTATATCTAAAAAGAACATTTTTAAAAATAAGTAAAAAAAAAACATGTTCAAATTGCAAGCTCATGTGAAACTGTGGCTCGGCTTGTTCTTTATTGTATCCTTCCCTCCACTACTTTGATAGTTGCTGTTTATTTGGTATTCAAATTTTTTCCTCTTCTTTACACACACATAAGTCATAAAGATACCTTGATCTGTAAAATGTTTCTAGTTTCCTAAAAGCCTAGTTCCAAAGGAGACTCTCTAGAAGGCCCAGTTTTGGAAATTGCCCTCAGCGACAGATTTTGCTGAATAGCACTCTATGTGTTTAATAATAAAGTTTTCCTTTTTTTTTTGGTCAACTATTTCTTGGGGAACTATTCTCTGTGATGCTGAGGTTACAGAAAAATATCATTTTTCTGTCACTGTTGGTGTTCTTCGAGGCCCCACTTTTAAGTGGATGTGCTTTTGGAAGCCTACATGGTTATCTACATCAGAAAAACACCTTATCCTGGGCCCCATCGGGTGACTTGGACAAAGTAATGCAATTTAGTTGGGAGAAATGGTATGTATTATGTTTTATAAGAGCCGGATTCCAATAATAACTGCCTGACCCTTGTGGTTCTATGTTTTCAATTTTCCTTTTAAAGAATGCAACAAGCAATGCTGCCCAAGCATATTTTTCTGTCAAGTGTTTCCTGATTTGTGAGTTGCTGGGCAGATTTTCCCTCTTCAGTGTTAGAAGATGTGAACATCAAATATTTTCTCTTAGTGTAACTTCTTGGGCAACTGTCTCATGGTATATGCCAAAGGGGAAGAAAGTTCTTTATGTGTGAGTGCAAAGAAACAGGGTGACGTTTTTAATCTTGGTGCTACATTTGGTTTTGTTGGGTTCTTTGGACTCCATGTGAGCTCAGCGTTTGCTAAGTAAAAGAATAAATCTAGCAGCCCTTTGCTAACGCCAAAATATGTGTATTGAGTCTATTTCGGCCATAGTTCTTTGTTTGACTTTGTTCTTGGTCTAGTCAATAGAATATATCCTATTTAGGAAGCTGTCTATCAAATTAGCAGTTTGGCATCTTTGGTAAGAGGTCAACGGTGATATTCAGTGTAGCTTCCCTAAGCATCACCTGGAACATCACAGAGAGTATATCTATTTAGGCAGATGAATAACTTAAAAAATCATTTGTAAGAAATGCCCTAGAGTCAGGCGCAGTGGCACACGCCTGTTATCCCAGAGGATCTGGAGGCTTAGGCAGGAGGATTTCAGGTACAAAGCCAGCCTCAGCAATTTAATGAAGCCTCATGCAACTTAGTGAGACCCTGTCTCAAAATAAAAAATGAAAAGGGCTGGGGATGTGGCTCAGTGGTTAAGCACCCTGGGTTCAATCCCCAGTACCAGAAAGAAAGAATGAGAGATAGAGATAGAGATAGAGATAGAGAGAGAGAGAGAAAACAAATGAAAGAAAGAAAGAAAGAAGAAATGCCCTGAATCTTTGTATTCCCTTATCTTTAGGAAAAGAAATCCATAAATTCGAGTTTTTCTTAGTTTGGTGAAAATGTTAAAATGTATCATGATCTTTCTTTACTTCTTTCTAAATCAAAGAGCTGTTTAGCATTAGAATGGTTGTTGTATTAGTTATCTGTTGCAGCAGAATAAGTTACCCCAAAACTTAGCATCTTAAAACAACCAGTATCTTTTTTTTTTTTTTTTAGGTCTACATGACAGTCAAGTGGATCTTGACATATTACACATACATGGAGTCTAACTTACTCTAATTAGGATCCCGTTCTGTGGTTGTACCTGCTGTGGAGTTTCACGGGTCGTGTGTTCATATATGAACATGGGAAAGCGATGCCCCATTCCTTCTCTCTTTCCTACTCCCATCCTGGCTTCCCTTGACTCCCCTTTGTCTATCTTTAATCTCATAGTTTTGGGGGTCACGAATACAGGGGTGGATTTCCTAGGTGGTTCTGTCTTGGGGTCCCTCAGGAGGTGGAGGCTGGCGGAGGTCCACAGGGGTGTGGTGACGGGCCTCACTAACGTGGCTCTTGGTAGGAGGCTTCAGTTCTTCTCTCTGTGAGCCTCTCCACGTGGCTGCCCCAGTGTCCTCAGGACACGGCAGTCAGCTCTCCCCGGAGTGAGTCATGACAGAGAGAGAAGAGACAACAGACGGGAAACTACGGTGACATTTATGAACTCGTCTCCAGGGTCTCCCACCCGGGACTTCCTTTCCCTTCCACTGTTGAAGTGAGTCACCGAGTTCAGCTCATTCAAGGGGAGAATTGGCCTCCCCCTCTCAAAGGAAGGACTATGAGAGAATTGGGGAGCAGACCTTGAGAGCCCATAGTTGGCCATGCCATTTCAAGTTTCTGAACATGGTGTCTTCAACTGAGGTCTCAGTGACAGCGGCATCTCTCTATCCTGTTCCTCAGGGGCAGGCGTCTGTTGCTCTAGGAGAACCACAGAGTGTGACCAGCCTCCACGGGAGTCACTGCTTCCCACTGCTGACCTGAGGCATCCTGGGAAGAATTTGCCTGAGCCAGTCCAGAAATGGCGGTGTGTGGAGACATCATGCTGCAGTCAAACAGCACTTCCCGTCATCAGGTTTTCATTATCTCAAGGATGGTACCCCTGAAGAACAAGTCAAAGTGGACCGACATTTATTTTGTCACATTGAGGAAAGGGGGGGTGCTTCTCCTTAAATTTGTGGCTCTTTATCTTTTTTCTTTCTTTTTTTTTGGTACTGGGTATTGAAACCAGGGGTGCTTAACCACTAAACCACATCCCCAGCCTTTAAAAAAAAGGTTTAACTTAGGGACAGGGTTTCACTGAGTTGCTTAGGGCCTCACTAAGTGGCTGAGGCTGGCTATGAACTCGTGATCCTCCTGCCTCAGCCTCCTGAGCCGCTGGGATTACAGGCAGGTGCCACCACATCTGTCGTGGTTCTTCTTGGTAAAGCAAATTGAAACGAATCACATGTTGATGAACCAGGTTTGGAAAAGAGCATCAGAATGCACTGGAGTAGAAGTTAGGGTAATAATAAAACTGTTTATATTTATGTACTGATAAAATCTGTTTTAAAGATCTTAGCTGAGGGATCTATAAAACTTTTCTGATAGTTCATTAATCTTATAGATTAACATATAGAAAAACTGATCATTTTTAGTCAGTACACAAATCCATGAATGATAACACACGCATAGATTCTTCTAATCACCATAATTAAGGTATGGAACAACTCCATTACTCTAAAAGATCCTTTCATAGTCATACTTTCTCCTGAGCTTTAACTCGTTTCAACCTCTTTTTTAAAAAAATTTGTTATTTTTATTTATACAGGACAATAGAATGTGTTTCTACTTGACATGTTATACAATACATGGAGTCTAACTTCCCATTCTTGTGGTTGAACCTGATGCGGAGTTTCACTGGTCATGTATTCATATAAGAATATAGGAAAGTTATGTCCAGTTCGTTCTACTGTCTGTCCTGTTCCCATCCCCCTTCCCTTCTCCCCACTCACTCCTACCCAATTGGTGAACCTCCACTCCCCCAGCACCTGCATATAAGAGAGAACATTTGTCCTTTGTTTTTTTGGGATTGGCTTATCTCATTTAGCATGATAGTCTCCAATTTCCACCCATTTACCCACAAATGCCATAATTTCATTCTTCTTTATGCCTGAGTAATATTCCATTGGGCATATATACCACAGTTTCTTTATGCATTCATCTGAGTGGATTATTTACTTATTTTGTAGATGGAAGGTCAATTGTTTCAGCACCATTTGCTGGAGAGACTTTTCTTTCTCCATCGAATTGCCTATGAACGTTTGTCAAAAACCAATTAGCTATATTTGTGCTTGTCTATTTTTGGACTCTCTGTTCTGTGGAGATGAGATTGTTCTGGTTCTTCCTGAGCTGAGTGATATTGTTATTATATCATCAGAATTTTGAATATTGTATTATGAGATTCTGGCTCTTATTTAAACCCCATGAAGAATGCTGATGGTTTTGCTTGAACAGTCATTGAAACCAAAAGTTCCAGTGCACCGTTGGGGGATGTGGTTTCCATGTCTAGTCCATTTTCAAGCCCTTACGTTGCTCTTCAGATCATTGTGTGTCAGCCAGCAGCCCGTCTGGGACCTGGGGGGGTTGGCTGTGGTCATTGTTTGGAATCCTATCTGTGCATGAGTCCTGTGTGAGTGAAATCCAGGAATTCAAAACACAACTTTCTGGGTTCATTTTTTCCAAGCACCCTCTTCTCCATGACCACCCCAGTACTTCCTGGCTCCCCAGGGTGCTCACTTATCTATCTTCCATTCAGCAGACTAGAGTTACACGTCTCACTCGGCTGCACGTTGCCTGTGATGATGGCCTTCTTTAGATCATGAAGCCGAAAGAGAGCAACAAGCATACCGTAATGGGGTCCCCCTTCCACATACTCATGGAGGCAACCTCTTTGACTAGAGAAGAAACTTCGCCTTCCTCAGAGTTTTAGGTGGGTCGTCGGAGCTTGTGTACAAGAGAATGGAGAAGAGAGGAAAGAAAAAACAGGGTAATTCACTCCCTGGAACCTTTAGGAATGCCATTTCCCACTCCTCCTGATAGAACCAAACAACTAGCTCCAAGAGGGACTCCCTCTGTCCCTGACAACCAATTTCTCAGTTTCAGGATTCCTTGAACCTGGGGAGGGGATTCCAGAGAAAAAGAGGTGAACATTTTCCCATTTTCTAAGGCAACCCAAAAAGGCCCTGAAACAAGCTTTCATCAGGTAGCTCTCGGACCTAAATATCACCATGTCCTTTGGGGAGAAAGATAGTTTGTAATGATCAGTTAATGGACTAAGGATTTCACAAGGTGATATTGGAATATGATGTTACAATATGCTTGCTGGAATATTTTACTTCAAAAATCTCTTTGACTCTGGTTAAACAATGGTATAAATCATATAGGAAAAGCAATATGAACCTTTGAATCTTTTCTTCTATTAAAATAATGAGATAATTTATCAGTATCTTCCAAAATGGCCGGAAAGTTTTTGTATATTTTATATTTTTGTATATTTTATATTTTTGTATATTTTGTATATTTATATATTTGTGTATTTTAAATATTTTATTGGTGTATTGTAATTTTACATAATAGTGAAATATCGTGATATATTTGTACCTGTCCATAATATAATGAGATTGATTTCAATCCCAGTACCTCTCCTTTCCCCCTCCCTCCTCTCTTCACCAAGTCCTCTTCTTCTACTCTCTCTATTCTATTGATCTCTCCTCAATTTTCATGGACACCCCACCCTCTTTTTTATTTTTTCTCTCTAGCTTCCATATGTGAGGAAAAAAGTATAACACTTGACTTCCTAATCTGGTTTACTTTGCTTAACATGGTGCTCTCCAGTTCCATCCATTTTCCTGTAAATGACATAACTAACATACCCAGTTTACACCTGCATGAGGTATTGGTGAGACAAGTGTATCGAAATCACCAAAGTGTAATTGTATTGGTATATATCTGAGGCTTTCTGTCAAGTAAGTTTGTTTTATATAATTAGGTGCACCAGTATTGAGGGCATACATCTTTACTATCATTATATCTTCTTGTTTAATTATTCCCTTTACCAGTTTGTAATGACCTTTTATTTCTCTTCTGATTAAAATTGAATTGAAGTTTTCTTTGTCAGGTATGAGAGTAGCTACACTTGCTTTCTTTCAGACTCAATTTGCTTGAAATATCATTTTCTATCCTTTCTCTTTCAGACTAGATTTATTTGCCTTTAAGTTATTCTAAAAAACTAAAGTTGGCTCTTGTTTCTTGGACAATTCTTCCAGTCTGTGTCTTTTAATTGGAGAGTTGAGACCAGTTACATTCAGTGTTATTATAGAGAAATGTTGATTGTTTCCTTCTATTTCAATTTAAATCTACTATTTTATTTGATCCTAATTCTTATTTTCTTAAGTAGTCTTCTATTAATAGTTATTGTTTCCAAAGATTTTCTGTTTATTTTCATCTTCTATGTACACACAGAATTTCTTTAAGTATTTTCTGCCATGCTGGCTTAATGGTCATGTATCTTTTAGTTTATTTACCTTGGAAAGTTTTTATTCCAGCTTTAATTCTGAAGGATAGTTTTGCTGGGTATAGCAATCTTCATGCTAGTTATTTTTTTTTTCAGAGCTTGATTTCTTCTAAGAAATCATATGTTGTTTTGATTGTTCCTTTTAAATATGATCTGTTATTTCTTAAATCTTTCAGAATTCAATTATTATTTGGTATATTTGGGCACTTAAATTATAATGCATTGTGGAGAAGTTCTTTTTGGGTCTTGTCTATTTGGGGTTCTAATGTTTCCTGAATTTGGATATGCACCTCAATCTCAAGGTTTAGAAAAGTTTCTGCTATTATGTCACTGGACACATTACCTGTATTTGGTTGTATCTCCCTCCTTCCTTGTTGACAATAATTACTGATTTGTTTCTTAATGGTAAATTCTTGTTCCAGAATTTTTGTTATATTCTGATCCCTAGTTTCTTGTATTCTTTTTTTCTTCATTGCTTTCTGGGTGTTCAAGTTCATATATCTTGCGTCAAGGGTGCAAATTCTATCTTCTACATGATCTAATTAATCTTTTAGTGAGTTTTTGGTCTATTGAGTTTTTAATTTCTAGTACTTCTTTCTTTCTCAGAATCTCTTTTTATTGAGAAAATGTATCTACATTTTCTCCCTTAGTTCATTTCTTAGATTTTCATTTAGTTGACTAATTATCTCAACAATCAGGTTTTAAAATTATTTATCCAGTGTTTCCTTTGATGCCTATGGAGTCGATTATTGGAATGTTATAAATTTGGGGGGACACCTTATTACCTCATATTCCCTTTATTACTATCAATTTTTGTGCATCTACTGGGGTGATTCTCTCCTGTACTGTTCTATGAGGGAGTTTTTACTGAGCTTTCTTCTCTTTACTATGTGCCCTGGGCTGTTTATATACCAAGGTGTCAAAACTCCCACCTAACATGATCATGCTGCTGTATTTCCTTCCTAGGACTGCCTTGAGAGGAGAGAACCACCAGTACCTGTGACCACTTCAGATCCAAGCTCATACAACTTTAAAAATATTGAAAATATTCTCCACAACTGCACTAACCCCAAAGTGGAAAGGGGAGTAATGTTCCAAACAGGGCTGAGAAATTAATTATTAAATAAAGTAGAATACTATTCAACTATATAGGGAGTGGAAAACGAAAAAATGATGGTACAGGAGCAGATCATGCAAGAAGAAAAAGACCAAAGAAGAAAAAGTATAAACATGAACAAGGAGAAAAAATGAAAAGAAGACACTAAAATAAAAACATAAAATTGTGTTATTGTAGATAATGTCAAGTAATAGAGGGAGACATCAAGTCAATACAGAAGATAATATCTGTGAAACAAGAAACTGACATTAGAGTTTTAGTTTCTCCATTGTAAGCTATGAGAGGGGGGGAGGGGTAGGTGGGTTGAGATTTATTACTGAGCCTTGCAGATTTGAATCTTAGCAAGTTTGGGGAGGATTAGTAAATTCTCTTATCTCCTTAGCTTTTCCTGTAAGTTTCTCTGGGCATGGGGGTAGCATCCTCACCAGTCCACCTCTGAAGCAAATCTAGGAGGCTCCTTCCATTCTTTGGGGGGTGTCCAGACCCTAATAGCTCTCTGGAGGGGTTAGTTCTCTGATTGTTTTCAAGGAAACAACCCAGGATGGCCTGTTGACCTACTGACAGGTATCTCCTTGCTGGGAATGCAGTCTTGTGTGCCTACCTACAATAATGCTTTGTGTGCGTGGAGGTGTCAAAATAGGTACGAGTCCATCCTTGTAGATTTCTAGGTTAACAGATCACGGAACTCATGGTAGAGTTTCAGCAACAAAGTGGTCATTGTTCTGGGTGGCTCATAGGAGGGATGGGTGGCCACCCGTGGCTGGAACATGTGTGTCAGTGGGCTGTCATCTGGACCCTCATCTTGATGAGGCCAGCAGCCCTGGAACATGTGTCAGTGGACTGCCTGTGTGGTTTGTGTGGCAATTTCTGGGGCATGGATGGCTTCTGCTGGCTACTGCGGCCCACTTTGGGGGTCCTGGAGTTGGTGGTTTGCACAGTGCTGCTGGGACCTTGGCAGCTTCCGTTGTTTGCTGCAGTTCCCATACGTGTGGCCAGGAGCTGGGGCCTTTGCTGTTCCCGAGATGCTACACTCCCTGAGAGTGACTTATTCTCTGTCTTCTTCCACCCCACTGCCCTTGTTGATGGTGGGAGAAGGGGTTCAGCAACCTTCAGCCCCAAAGTGATTCCTTTATAAAAATTACTTGGACAGCTAGTTTCAGCTAGGTGCTAGTTGCTAGTTACTTCAGCTAGTTGCTATAGGTAAGTGTGATGAACCCATGCAGACTTATTTATTCATTGCATGTTAGTGCTAGATTGGACCCAGGGGCGCTTTACAACAGAACTACATTCCAATCCTTTTTATTTTTTGTTTTGAAACAGGAACTTGCTCAGTTGCTGAGGCTGGTCTGGAACTTGCAGTCTTCCTGCCTCAGCCTCAGGCCCGGGATTGTGGATGTGCACCACCACACTCAGCAAAACCATGTAGATTTAATTCTTTCAAGCTAAGTAGGTCTGGCTGTGGCTGCTCCAGGATTTCCAAGTCCCTCCAAGTCGCTGACTGTCCAGCTCATTGTGTCTTAGCTCATTCCCTCCGTCACCCCCTCTCTCTGATCAGCTCTCACTTCCATTCCAGACTGCAGAGGACTCGTGATTTGCTGTCCAGTTCCACTCCACCATCTTGCCTCCTTAGAGAGTCCTTACTTTTAAACAATCACTATTAACTCATAGATTTAAACATATTTGATCTGTGCAGATCACTGCAATAATTAACTTTATTGATGCTCACATCGAACATTTGAGTCGGTTCCCTAACATTTTTTTCTTCCCACGTTTCGCAAAGTTTTAATTCAAGAACGTAATTTCCACTCTCTTACAACATTCCGTTTTTCTTCGAATTCCAAAGTTTGCATCACGGAAGTATTCTTAAACGAAACCCTTAGGTTTTCCTTTTAAAGTAAACCCATGCCACTTCTCTTTCTTGTACTACTCCGTAGTACTCTTTTTACAGTTTTCCTTTTTATTTGTATTATTATTTTTATTTATAAATTAACTCAGTGAAAAGTGTACTTATTGAAAAGCTTCACACTATAGGGCATACAAAGAAAACACCCCATTTTTAAGAATTTAGAGAAATGCTTACAATCAATCAGAAATGAAAATGAGATAAACACCCAGATGAGATGGCACACGCCTGTCATCCCAGCTACTTGGCAGGTGGAGGCAGGAGGGTCACGGGTTCAAGCTCACCTGGGAAACTTAGTGAGATACCATCTCAAAATAACAATTAAAAAGGGTTCTGGATGTAACTCAGTGCCCCTGGATTTAATACCCCAAACAAAACAAAACACTTTTTCTCTTAAAATTAATTTTTTAAAAAGCAGAAAAATACATACAAATGAAAAGAACAAAAAAGGAAACTACAGAGGCCAATGAATTCTTTTCGCCTTTGGGGGCCAAAACCATATTTCAGGCTGATTCGTATGGACTAACCCAAACCCCAGGATGGTTTCTGTTGTGACCACAGTATTGTTCCACTAGGAAAGGAGCCCACATCTTGGTCTGGCTGCTGACACACTGCCCTGCTCTGGGCAAGCCACTTTATCTCCAGGACCTCAGTTTTCCCTTCTAAAGGGTTAGATCTAAACAGTGGTAAAGTCCCAAGATTCAGTTTCACATATTTTATTGCTAGTTTTCCTTTTCTAATTTTTTATTGGTGCATTATGATCATGCATAATGGTGGGACTTATTGTTACATATTCATGCATGCCACAATATATCCATACAATTTGGCCAATACCCAGTATTTCCCCTGTCTCTAGCCTCCTCCCTGTTCCTCTCCCTTTCCCCTACCCCACTGATCTCCCTTCGATTTTCATGACACGCCCCACATACTTGTCTTGTCTTTTCCTTTCTCCTCTCTGTCTTCCACATATAATAGAAAACATATGACCCTTGACTTTCTGAGTTTGGCTTATTTCACTTAACATAATATTCTCAAGTGCCATCCAATTTCTTGCAAATGACCCAATTTCACTTTTCTTTATGACTGAATAAAACTCCATTGTGTATGTATACCACAGTTTCTTTGTCCAGTCATCCATTGACAGATACCTAGGCTGGTTCCATAGTTCGGCTACAGTGAATTGTGCTGCTATAAACATGGCTTGTATCGTTTTTATATACTGACTAATTCTTCAGGAGAAATACCTGAGAGTGGTAGAGCTGGGTCATATGATAGTTCCATTCCTTGCCATTTGAGAAACCTCCATACAGATTTCCATAGTGATTATAGTAATTTACAATCCTACTAATGGTGTACAAGTGTTCCTTTTCTCCACATCCTCTCCAACATTTATTATTATTTGTATTCTTGATGACTGCCATTCTGACTGGAGATGACATCTGATTTGCATTTCCCTACCTGCTAATGATCCTGAACATTTTTTTTCATATATTTGTTGACCATTTGTATTTCTGCTTTTGAGAAGATTCTGTTTAGTTCATTTGCCCTTTTATTACTTGGTTTATTTGGGGGTTTTTTGATGTTAAGTTTTTAGAATTTTTTATATATTTTGAATATTATTCCTATGTCAACATAGCTAGCAAAGACTTTCTCTCATTCCATAGGTTCTCTCTTCACATTCTCAGTGATTTCCTTTGCTGCTCAGAAGCTTTAAAATTTGATTCCATCCATCCCATTCACAACTCCTGGCATTATTTCCTGAACTTTAGAGGTCCTATTGGGAAAGTCATTGCCTGTATGTGGGAATGTTGACCCTACATTTTCTTCTAGAAACTGCATCATTTCTAGTCTAACTTCTAGGTCTTTGATTCATTTTGAGTTTGATTTTTGTGCAGAGTGAGAGATAAGGGTCTAATCTCATTCTTCTATAGATGGATAACCAGGTTTCCCAGCACCACTTGTTAAAAAGACTGTCTTTTGGGGCTGGGGATATGGCTCAATTAGTAGCACACTCACCTGACATGCATGAGGCACTGGGTTCGATCCTCAGCACCACATAAAAATAAAATAAAGATATTGTGTCCACCTAAAGCTAAAAAAAAAAGACTGTCTTTTCTCCAATGTATATATCTAGTAGCTTTGTCAAAGATCAGATGATTGTATCTGTGTGGGTTTGTCTCTGTGCCTTCTATTCTGTACTCTTCGTCTATATATATATGTTTTTATGTCAGAACCATGCAGTTTTGGGTACTGTAGCTCCTTAGTATAAATTGAAGTCAGTTATTGTGATGCCTTCAGCAGTGTGTGTGTGTGTGTGTGTGTGTGTGTGTGTGTATGGTGCTGGGGACTGAACCCAGGGCCTTGTGCATGCAAGGCAAGCGCTCTATCAACTGAGCTACATCCCCAGCCCTTAGCATTGCTTTTTGGGCTTAGAATTGCCTTGGCTATTCTGGGTCTTTTAGGTTCAAAAATTTTTTGTTATCACAAAGAACAAATAATGACATAAACCAGGGCTGGGGATGTGGCTCAAGTGGTAGCACGCTCGCCTGGCATGCATGCAGCCAGGGTTCGATCCTCAGCACCACATACAAACGAAGATGTTGTGTCCGCCGAAAACTAAAAAATAAATATTAAAATTCTCTCTCTCTCTCCTCTATCTCTCTCCATATCTCTTTAAAAAAAATAATGACATAAACCAAATCACTTACCTGGATCACAGAGAGAATAGGTGTCAATATAAGACTAAACATCCAACAGACAGACCTTTTTCTTAAGGGTGTTATCTGCAAGTGCTCAGGAACTAAGTACATCTTCCATCCACTCATTTATCAGTCATTTATTTGCCCAATAAACCAACAAAAACATATTGGATACCTAATGTATGTCAACCACTGTAGTGTGCACAGGAATCTCAATACAAATAGAAATGTAAGGCATTCCCTATCCTACAAATCATTTTCTAGTTGGGAAAAATGGGACATTTGTCAAATAATTGGACAAATATATAAAAAAATTGTAATGTAAAAAATTTAAAAGGATACCTTTGAGGAGAACATATGGGAATGAACAAGGGAGCTGATACGTTCTGGGGGTCAAGGAAGGCCTCCCCTACTGAAGGTAACTTACTTGGATTCTAAAGGAGGGGAAAAGACTGACCAAGCACAAGTATTGAGAGGGTATATGGTTGCAGTGGATAGAATTTTATTTTATTTTTTGGTACTGGGATTGAACCCAACCACTAAGCCACATCCCCTACTCCTTTTCTATTTTATTTAGGGACAGGGTCTTGCTAATTTTCTGAGGGCCTCACAATTAAATTGCTGAGGCTGGCTTTGAACTTGCAATTCTCCTGCCTCAGCCTCCTGAACTGCTGGGTTTATAGGTGTGTGCTTCGTTGCCTAGCTAGAATCTTTAATATTTATATACTATCATTTCTCCCTATAACCCGTTTATGTATTCTAATCTGGCTCTATGTCATCTGTAATCTTCCTAAGGCTAGATTGAAAAAAAAATATTTTGTAGTATTCTGCTATTTAAATTTTTTTCTCTTTCTTACAATTCCCTTCCTCAACAAATGACATTAACCTCTTTGGGTCACCAGGCCAAGCATACACCAGGCTATTTGCACAAATAAGCACACAATCTTCATTTAGCCTATATAAAACAAAAAATCTAGCCAGAGCGTCTGATAAAGATTCACATGCCTTCCTTTGCTTTTTCTCTGGGACACAGTGAGATTTCCTTTAAGAAGAGTCCAGAACACTGAATTATCTGCAGAACAAGTTGAAACATGTCTCCGAGCTCAGCTTTGATTCTAGCTGAGCCCTCTGGGCCTTAAGCCCCCAAGGGGCTCCCTTCACCTCTTTGCATTTTTGGTTACTCCTGGTAACCAGGCCTGGAGGTAAAAGAAAGGTAAAGAAAGTTGGGACAGTAGTTAAATAAAGAAACTTTGTCTTCACCCTGGGACCCATCCCTTTAACGGTGGACCAGCCCTTTCAGAGAAAAGGGAGAGAGAGAGAGAGAGAGAGAGAGAGAGAGAGAGAGAGAGAGAGAGAGAGAGAATAAATATATAGTACAGTAACTTTCACCTTAAATTAAGAAGATTCACATTTCCAAGGCATTGAAGACCTCCTGGATGAGGGCCCTCAGGCACTCCTTCTTCTCCCAACCTGGAGGACATTCTGGGAGTGCTTTGAAGCCAGTACCATGGTCTTTTCCCAGGCTCATCTTTTTGCAGTTACATGCAGGGGCAGGGGGCCCATCTGGGGCCCAAGGAGAGTTCACTCTTAGCCCTTGGTGCCAGTAGCCATTCTGTGGATCCTTATCCTGTGCTGGAGAAACTCTACATGAGGGGCCTCCGCCTCTCTGCCACCAGGACTTTCCTCCCCTGATCAGGTGCTGCTGACCACACATTAGCAACCCCCAGCAAAAGTCAGTGATGGTTTGCTGCCCAGCTGTTAGGTCTCCATTTGAGACCTGGAAACATCATGGCGTCTTGGCCAGAAAGATCTGACCAGAGGGGTGGGGGTGACATTATTGGTGATTCTTGTTTTCAAAACTCAAACCAGTCGAAACCAAACTGGATTTTATTGCTCTTCTATCTGAATACTCCATGGGCACATATAGCTTCAGGTGTCACATGGTCCAATGAGATCTGAAGCCCTTGATAGCTCTACTAAGTTATAAAGGAAGATTAGGGTCCTGTTAACAAGAGAGGAAGGAATGGTATTGGATTGCTGCAAATAATAACAATAAATTTCCATTTCAGTTAGTTTAACATACTTAGTGTATCTGGGTGGAAATGCAGCAGTAAAACAATCCCAAGAAAGAATGGAGATCATGTGCCATCTGAGGGAGTCCACCAGCAAGTTAACCTTCACAGGGTGAAATGTGCCCTGTTTAAAATAATGAGCCAGCCACT
Source organism: Marmota monax (assembly GCF_021218885.2). Lineage (NCBI taxonomy): Eukaryota > Metazoa > Chordata > Mammalia > Rodentia > Sciuridae > Marmota > Marmota monax. The sequence continues at coordinate 7,156,737 of NW_026693008.1, read as the reverse complement.
CCAATGGCTTCTCCCAGCTCACTGTTCCATGTTTCATCCTCATGACTGTGAGCTTCCAGCTTCTTAAGAACAGAAATGGGTAGAGGAGAGAATGACCTGCCGACTCCCAAAGATGAGGTAGTGTCAGGGTGGAAGAAAAGAAGGAGTCAAAAGAACATGGGGTGGGGTGCGGTGGCACATGCCTATAATCTCAGCATCTCAGGAGGCTGAGGCAGGAGGATCCCGAATCCAAAGCCAGTCTCAGCAACAGGCGAGACCCTAAGCAACTTAGTGAGACCCTGTCTCTGAATAAAATACAAAGTATGGCTAAGGATGTGGCTCAGAGTGTGAGTGTCCCTGAGTTCAATTCGAGTACACACCCCTCACCCCCCCCCAAAAAAAAGGAGAACATGGATGTTTTAGATGGGAAAAGAAGGTGAAGGACAATATCTGTAACTAAACTGCTGGTCCTAGAGGGAAGCCCTAAAGAATTTCTGGTGGGGCCATCAGAAATTTTGTGTAATAGAACCATCCACAAAATATGTAGGGACCTATTACAGAGGCCAAGGATGACTCCCAAAGTCTTATCTGGACTCAATAATGGTTGAAGTAAAGAATTCATGAAGCCCTCTTCAGGTTCTGCATATGTGTGTAGGCATGCATGCTGTGTGTGTTTGTGGAGGTGTGTGTTTTGGGGGTGGCATGTGTGCAGGTGCATGCACCTGGTTGTAGGAGGCAAGTGCTCTTGGTGCCTGGATCTTCTTTTCACAGGGGCTGGGGAGGTAAACAGAGCCCAGGGGACCAAAAAACCAGTGGATCAGATTCCTTTTTCTTCCTAAATGATGTGCTGCTCTCACAAACAAATGGATCTGTTCCAAGATCAGTTTGAGCTACATCCACTCAGTACCTATCCTTTTTTAAAAAAAAAAAAAAAATTGGGGATTGAATGCAGAAATCCTTTACCACTGAGCTATATCCCAGCTATATTCCACAACAATTGACTCAGGGGCACTCCACCACTGAGCCACATCCCAGCCCTCTTTTGTATTGTATTTAGAGACAGGGTCTCACTGAATTGTTTAGCACCCCGCTTTTGCTGAGGCTGGCTTTGAACTTTCAGTCCTCCTGCCTCAGCTTCCCGAGCCACTGGGATTACAGGTGTGTGTCACCGCACCTGGCCCCAGTTCTTTTTAAAATTTTTATTTGAGACAGGGTTTCACTAAATTGCTGAAGGTCTCACTAAGTTGCCCAACCTGTCCTTGAACTTGCCATCCTTCTGCTTTGGCCTCAGGAGTCGTTGGGATTGCAGGTGGGCACCTCTGCCACGGGGCCATTATTGAGTTAATTTCTCCATAGAAAAGTGACCTGCGCTTCCTTTTCTGTCCGTGTGACTTGGAACAGGTTATTTCTCCTCACATATAGCAAACTCCTAAAAAACCAGAACAGGCTGATGATGAAGACTATGCTATCTTTACTGAGTTTGTCTAGTGGGATTTGGGGACATGAGTTTAGGGTCAAATTGGGAAAATAAACCCAGCTTACTGCAATCTAGATCTCAATATTGGAATAAGAGTCCCAGCTTTGCTAGAGCCTGGGAATGAGATCCCGGGACCATTTAGCTGGACCGCACTTTGGGTTGGGTATCTTAGTGTGTGTGTGTGTGTGTGTGTGTGTGTGTGTGTGTGGTGAGGGATGGGGCTTGATCCAAATGACTGCTGCTTCCATCTCACAGGACCCTGTGAGAACTGCCACAGATCTTGCTTGGGAAATTGGAGCTGGAAGAGAAGCAGAGTCCAGGCAGTTGAAGGGTACGAGGAAAGGAGAGTTGTCTCCAATCACCAGCTGTTGAGAGCAACACTGTCTCCCTCTCCTGGAGCTGTTAAGCGCAAGAGGGGAGCAGCCTGTACTGTGTGGGCCATCTTGGCCTCCATGGGAGGAACACCTCCACCTCGGTGATTTCCTCAGAAGTAGAGGCCTGTGAGGGTGGGGAGCTGCTCTCCTAAAGCCAACTCAGAACTCTATGCAAGTAAACATATTTAAATTCATCTCTTCTTATTCAGAGTAGGGAAAGGTCATGTTACCTATTATGATCTGGAGAGGAAGAAAAATTCAGTATGCTGTTTCCTTGCCATGAAAGGAGGCTTGGATTGGTTTCCATCATTCTAGAAATTATGACAAGTCATCCATAAAGATGAGGCACAATCCCCACGCAACCATTCTGGTAGCTAAAAAGGAACATTCTTTAGTATCCATTCATGGAGTTGTGCTGGCATCTCATTTAATACCCATTCATGAAGGCCTGGTAGCCTCTCATTTAATCCATACATAACCACTGGAGAATACGCAAGCTCAAATTGGGTATGTGGAGGCCTAGACCCTCTCCCAGCTCCCTTAAACTGAGATTCAGGTATCTGGGGCTCCTTAGGCTATGTTCACATTCTTTGGGCTATTTTGTATACTTTTTTATTAAGGAGGACACAACGTCTTTATTTTACTTTATGTGGTGCTGACGATCGAACCCAGTGCCTCACACATGCTAGGCGAGCACTCTACCACTGAGCCCCAGCCCCAGCCCTATTTTATATACTTCTAAGGAGAACTCAGCAAATTATCCAGGCCCTAAGCAACTCAGTAAGACACTGCCTCAAAAATTAAAAAAAAAAAAAAATATATATATATATATATATATATATATATATACATAAAAGGGGCTGGGGATATAGCTCAGTGGTTAAGAGCCCTGACTAACTCTGTTTAATCTACATTTAAAGCTTCCTCAGCTTAAAGCCACGTTCTTACAAAAAAAAAAAAGTTTTGATTTAATTCAATCCCATTCAATTCAAATTAATTCAATTAAGGAAATATTTGTTGAGCAACTAGTTGGTGCCATACTAAGCCTGCAGCAAATATAAAAAATGAATTGGATCAGACTCTGACCCCTTCAACGCTAAATGGCTGCTCAGAAATTGCTACTTAAAACTCTATAAACCAGAGGATTAAGATAGTATGGGAAATTGTACAGAGCTCTCTCTTCCTCTGACTAGAGTTGGCCAATTCTTTGCCATTATATATCTATATATATATTATTTTCATCTTCTTCCCTTTGCTTTCTAACTACCACATTCATTTATTCCATAAATATTAATTAAAGGCTTATTTATGCCTGGCAGAGAGGCAGGGTGGGGAAAGAAGCTAATTGCTCTCATTTGTGTGTGCAGCATAGCCTAATAATACGGAGAACCCAAGCTACAGAGCCAGATGGCAGGTGTGTGAACAAGAACAGGTCAACCACCTCTGTCAGCTCCCGTTTCTCATCTGCACGTGGAAATAATAATAAATGCCCCTCACACAGCGGTGAGCACTAAAGGATCTAATGTGTAGAAGGAAAGTTTTAGCACAGAGTAGATGCCCAATTTCTTCCTTTTAAAAAAACATCATCACCATTATTATCTACTTTAGAGTAGAAATTCCTAAAAGTCAGAGACATTTGCTTTTTTAATTTTAATTTTTGGTACCAGGGATTAAACCTCAGGGGGCTTAAACACTGCGCCACATCCCGTGCCCTTCTTACTTTTTCTTTTGGAACAGGGCCTCGCTGAATTGCTGTCCCGCTTTAAACATGCAACTCGCCTGCCTCTGCCTCCTGAACTGCTGGGATTATAGACATGAGCCGCCACATCTGGTGGACATGTGCTTTTTAGGGATGATAAACAGCCTTCAGCACTTGATAGCAAGTGATGTGTGTCAATAATGAATTGATACTAACAAATAAAATACTAATAAAAATACTTGAGTGTTTATGATCTCCTCTGCCCCATACCTGCCTGTAAGGAAGCTGGGATCAGGTGAGATTTATAGCATCCTTTAGCACTGAATCTGGGTCAGATAAACAGGGACAACCCAGGAGGCATGAGACAAAGTGGATGTTATGGTTGGGATGTGAGGTGTCCCCCAAAAGCTCATGTGTGAGACATGCATGAAGGTTCCCAGGAGACATGACTGGGTGGTGAGAGCCTTAACCCAACCAGTGAATGACTCCCTGATGGGATTAACTGGGTGGTGGCTGGAGGCAGGTGAGTGTGGCTGGAGGAGGGGGCATTGGGGGCGTGGCTTTGGGGTCTCTATTTGTCTCTGGAGAGTGGAGTCTCTCTCTGCTTCCTGATCTCCATGTGAGCTGCTTCCCTCCACCACACTCTTCCTCCATGATGTCCTGCCTCCCCTTGAGCCCTGAGGGATGGAGCCTGCTGTCCGTGGACAGAGACCTCTGAATCTGTGAACCTCTGAATCAACTTCTCCTCCTCTACAATCATTCTGGTCGGGTCTCTTAGTCACAGCAGCAGACAAGCTGACTCCAACAGCGGATCTACATGATAGAGAACAGAGATGGAGCCAGCGAGGAGACAGACCAGGACGGTCTCTGCAGACCTGCTCTGGAGAACATGGAACCATGGGGGACAGGGAGAAGACAAAGTCTTGTGGATAGTACCCTCATGTCTGAGAAAGAGACAGAGATGAAGATAATGGAGAGAAAGTCTGAGGGACCCAGCAGTCACAATGGTCCCTGGGCTCAGAAGGGCACTGCTGCTGGTTTAAAGCCCTGATGTTATTCTCTGGACGTTGTTATTACATTTTGGACAAAGGGAGCCCACATTTTCATTTTGTCCTTGGCACCACAAGTTATGTAGCTGCACCTCCTTAGGAAACGCTCTGAGTTACTTTTGTTGTATGAAATGAAGATGATCCCCAATTTAGTGTTTTCTTGAGGTGTCAACAGCTCTAAATTATATGAGAGATTATTCAACTGCAGATCCTTTGACTAAAACCCAGATCACATAGGGGAAGTGTGAACCTATCTTCCATTCTGGCTGCAGGGATCCTTGGGTACCTCCTACCCAATTCTCTAGCAGGTGGTCACCCCCTCAGCCTCTGCAGAAGCTGGGACAACATCATGACCATGGTGACAGGAAAGGCTTGAAGGGTTGCTCAGGGCTGAGAGGAAGCCAGCAGTAGTTTTTCAAGAGTTTGTAGGACATGGAAATTTCTCCCTGAAGAATTTCAGAACTACTGGGCACCTGGCGCATACCTGTAATCCCAGTGGCTTGGGAGGCTGAGGCAGGAGGATCGCAAGTTCAAAGCCAGCCTCAGTAACTTAGTGAGTCCTAAGCAACTCAGCAAGATCCTGTCTCTAAATAAAATATAAAAAGGGCTGGGGACGTGGCTCGTGGTTAAGTGTCCCTGGGTTCCATCCCTGGTACAAAAAAAAAAAAAAAAGTCCAGACCTGGGAATAGGCACCCTTCTGTTTGTGGGTGAATTTTCTGCAGAGTCACTTTCCTTTCCTGCCACATACATTCCACAGAAAGGCACCACGTGGGGACAGCTCAAATTGCCATGAGCTCAGCCCATTCTCCAACATTTCCAGGGGCATTTTGATCTTGTTGGACTCAGCAGGCTTCCTTCCAGCAGCCCTAAAAAGGCTGACAGAAACAATAAAATGCACAATTTTGGAACTCTTTGTCAGAGTTATACTTTGGGGGCAAACTCACCCATAAATACCGATTTCTAGTCCTCCTCACCATTTACCAATCCACCACTTTCAGATGTGATTGTCCCCCCATCTCTGACCACCACATGGCTCGCCTTGCTAGCGCTGTTTAGCAAGTGATTTGTGGTCCCTCCTGTGTCTGCCCTTATATTTCAAAGAGCCACACATGATGTCCATCTCCGAACACACATCAGTCTCTAATTTAGTGCCTATGTATCTGTGATAGCCGGATTGAACTCAAGCTGGGAAAAATCACCCTCACCTCCCTACATTTTTAGGGAGTCTGTGATCAGCGAGGAGTCCCCTATCCATCAAGAGTCAGAAATGATTACCTCTCGCCTTCCTCCTGCCTTCGTCAGTAAGGGGCAGCAAATAGCCATCCCAGGAGACATATTCAAATTGGGGTGTCGGGGTCTGTGAATAGAACTCTAAAAACAGTACAGTCTAAAGGAAACACAAAGACACATATTATAGGCCACGCCACACCCTGGAAAGGATTTAGACTTTTTAAGAGTATTAACATTTCTTTTACAGCAGATTGTTCTGCTCACAGAAATTACAATTACTGTCATTTTTGATACTGACAATGCAAATTACATATATTTTCTTCAGACATGCTATTTTAACTAAGTAGTGGAATAAAGTGGCAAGCCGTTCTTACAAAGAATGGGTCGCCTTAACTTTCTAGATCTGACTTTATGAGGAGTTCCTTGGTGACTTGTTGAAATGCCCCAACTTGAGAACTGAGCCACCTCACTGAGCCTGAAATGCCTTCTGACTCCTAATAAAGAGATCCATTTGGCAGTTCATAGAACTGGGAGTGCATAACAACATATAAAACAGTTAAAAATCCATACTCCAGACAGGCACGGTGGCGCATGCCTGTAATACCAGCGGCTCAGGAGGCTGAGGCAGAAGGATTGCAAGTTCAAAGCCAGCCTCAGTGCTTAGTGAGGCCCTAACCATCTTAGCAAGACCCTGTTTCAAAATAAAAACATAAAAAGGGCTGGGGGTGTGGCTCAGTAGTTAAATGCCCCTGGGTTTAATCCCTGGTACCAAACATAAAAATATTTTTAAAAAATCTATATTCCAAGTATTATAGTGAGACTGACAGATGTCACATGAAAGACATGAGAGTGGGTGGGGACAATGAGAAATCCATGCAGGCCAGATGCCTTCCACTAAGATGTTAATGTGAGCCAACCTTTTGATGTTTGGGACAAAGTTCACTTCTCAAGATTTTAATGGGAATCCTGCAAAAATGAAATAAAAAAGAGCTCTATGATTCTCTAAGCTGAGCAAAATCAAGAGGGATCTCTTATTGTAGGAATTCCTGGTGCTTTTAACTTGCTAACCTGTGAATGCCCTGAAAGCGCATGCTCCGCTCATTGAATTAAAAGAAGCATATGTCAATGGGTACATTCAGTAGGAACAGAAGAGATTGTGTCCCCAGCTCTATCTCCTTTCTTTACTGGTTTTGGTCCCAGGACAAGATGCTCTGTGGATGCCCAAAAGTGGGGGAGAACATAGTTCAAAACATTTCCCAAACTTGTTGAACCTTAGGAAATATTTCCGAGGAACATTTCAAGTGATGAAAGTTTGGGGACCCACTTTGGGCAAGTCCCATGTTGGGTCTGGGGGTATGTTTGTAGAGAGAAAGAGGTGATGAGAGGCGGGACTATAGCGTTGTAGTGACTGTAGAAGGGCTCAGTGGCCCAGGGCCCTATGTCTGTCTGGACTGGTGTTTGGGGGAATCCCAGTTACTTTCTTCTTTCCTCTTGGGGCTTCTTTGTGAAGTTCAGAGAACAGTCCACTGTGGGTGGGCAGGAAGATGCATGGATTACAACTCCAAAATATCAGGTTGATTTTCTTGGGTGTAGGATCTCTGGGAAGTTCCATTTTCATCTGGGAAGTAAGGATCAGAGAACAAATGACCAGCGTGTGAAGAGAAAGTACAACTAAGAACCACAGTGTGGGCTCTCTAGCGCCCATCAACTTCAACATGCTGGGGGTTGAATGGGGAGATAAGCTTCCCAGGACCTGAGGATGCCTGAGTCCTATCTTGCCAATCAACCTCCTGCAGCCCTCCCTCCTCAGATCCCGGAGAACATTCCATACTTCAGGAATAAAGATATCCACAAAGCTACCACTTTATTTGCAGCTGGTGTAATCTTGATATCTGGTTAAAAACCTGAGACCTCTATGGAGCCTACTGCTTCCATAATCTTTCACAGACCCAAAGCCCAGCATCTTTCACTGTCCAGCTGCCCCAAAAGAAGCAAGATGAGGAAGGAGAGAGAGCAAGAGAGCTGGAGGGCAAGCCCTGGCTCATTGTACATACCAGCCACCTGCGTGGAGAATGGTGGAGACGTCAGAACACCAAGAAGGAGAATTGGTTGGTAAGCATCCAGGCAGTAAGACCTAGGCTATGACAAGCCGGGTGCAGTGGTGCACACCTAGGATCCCAGCAACTCGGGAGGCTGAGGCAGGAGGATCCCAAGTTCAAGGCCAGCCTCAGCAACTTAGTGAGGCCCTAAGAAACTCAGTGAAACCTTGTCTCTAAATAAAATATAAAAAGACTGGGGATGTGGCTCAATGGTTAAGCACCCTGGGTTCAATCCCTAGTACCAAAAGAGAAAAAGAAAAAAAAAATTATGACAGCAAGTCCCACTCCATCTGATATAACAACCAAGAGGCAAGTGGATAAATGAGAGTGTGTCCTGGGGACAGTCTGCTTGATCAGAGAGCGTCCTGGATCCACCCCTGCTTACCCTCTCCTGTCCAGCATCTGAAGGTCTGGTGAGGGCCAGGCCACATCCCCTCAGTAAGCATCACATTGACTACTGGGTCATGTCCAGCTGGAAGGAGGGATGCTGGATCTTCAAAGCGTCCCACCCTGGTATCAAGACTGGGTAAAGAAAGGAGATGGGGTTGGGGTCACTATCTCTCTTGTGCCTATGGAATGAATCCATCTATCTAAGCCCCCTTTTTTCTGGTGGGGGATAGCTACTAGGGATTAAACTCAGAGACACTTGACCACTGAGCCACATCCCCAGCCCTATTTTGTATTTTATTTAGAGACAGGGTCTCACTGAGTTGCTTAGGGCCTCTTTTTGCTGAGGCTGGCTTTGAACTCATGATCCTCCTGCCTCAGCTTCCTGAGCTTCTGGGATGACAGGTGTGCACCACCCCACCTGGCTACCTGTTCCTCTTTTACTTGAATATATTGAGCATGCAATTTGATTGACCAGGAAATGAGTCAGTCAGAGTGATGAGAATGAGCTATTTCCCTTTCTTGCTCTAGGTAACTTGAGTTTCATCTGGAAGAGCTGGATTTCTGCTTCCAAGCCAGGTTTGGCTCTGAAGTTGGCCTGGGGACCATAGACCCAGGGACCATGTGGCATTCTCAAAGGTCAGATGGTCTACTTCATGAACTCTCAGGTACACGGGCCCTGACTCGGAGATACAGAGCTTTTCCACTGTTAAGACTTCTTTTCCTGTTAAGAAATATATCCTTGCCTCCAACTTCATGCTCTTGTACTGCTCTTTGTGGTGACAGAAAACAGCTGGACATGGTCTGTGGGTGAGTCTTTCTGTATGCTTGAAGATTCTTGATCTTATTTTCTCTCGGTTGAAAAAATCCAGTCTTCTTTTTACAAGTCTTCTTGTTCTTCCTTTCCACCATATTTGTGAATGTTCCAAGATAAAAACTAGTTTATCTTTAACTTGTTAATCATTAAAATGTCAGGAGACCTTTCCAAACACCCTAAATGGCACATCAGTCTTCAGATGTCCTTTGTAAGAATTCCTGAGACAGGAGGTGTCATGTAGTCTGGGCAGGAATCAGTATTCTTCATCAGAATAAAGAAGTTATTGGGATACTTTGAAGCCCTGCTTGAAGTCCTTTCTTTTTCGGAGACTGGCCCCAACTTTTGAGAGGGGTGCCAGGCATGTCGGTTGGCACCAGCATTATGGATGGAGGGATGCCGGGTCTGAATGAGGACAAACAGAATCTCATATACAGGGTTTGGAAGTGGATTTATTGGCCAGGAGGTCAATCTCTGAGAATGGTTAGAAAAAGGACATGAAAAAAAGGAGGTGACAAATTGTGATATGAAAGGGGCTGGGGCAGTGGCTCAGTGGTAGAGCATTTGCCTTGTACGGGGGAGGCACTGGGTTCAAACTTCAGCACCACTTAAAATAAATGAAGAAATTAAAGGTAGAAAAAAATTGTGATATGAAGACGGACATACAGAGAAAGTTGGTCTGCGGAGGAAGAAGATGCTCTCTGAGGATTCAAGAACGTGACAGAGATGGGACCTTTTAAAGGAAACTAAGGCCGAACGAGGTCATAAAGGTGGGACATAATCTGATGGAACTGGCATTGTAATAAGAAGAAGGACACAGTAGCTCGCTCTCTCCCCGCCACATGAGGACGCTGGGGAGATGGCTACCAACAAGGTAGGAAGAAGGTCCTCCCAAGTAACCAAGCCGGCAACACCTCCATCTCTGACTCCCACCCTCCAGGACAGTGAGAACATACTTTCTGTTGCTCGAGCCATCCATTCTGTGATGGTTTATTACAGAAGCCTGAACATACCAGTAAACCCAGATATTGTGGATGTTTGTCACCAGCCACCCAAAGCGACTTCACCAAATACAGAACTAACAGCTCTACAAGGAAGGTGAGAAAATCACAGCTAACTCCTTCCATCTCTGTTGATCCACCCAGGCACTCTGTTTTGCTCCCCTAAGAGAACACTTGCCTTCTTGAGCGTTAGAGACCGTTTCATTTATTTATTCATTCATTTTATATTTCTTTATTTGGTACCAGGGATTGAACCCAGCGGCACTTAACCACTGAGACACATCCCCAGACATTTTCATTTTTAATTTTGAGACAGGGTCTTGCTAAGTTTCCTAGGGCCTCACTAAGTTGCTGAGCTGACTTTGAATTTTCGATCCTCCTGCCTCAGCCTCCCAAGTCGCTGGAATTATAGGCATATGCCACTGAACCTAGCTAGAGACCATTTTATGGACAATATTTAGCAGCAACTTTATTGCCCTCTAGATTTAGAATAAGTACTGAATGGCCTGTCATGAAAAAATTCTTCGAATTCGACTTTTCTTTCTAATAGAAAACAACACCAACAAAACAAAGCTAATATTTTGTAACAGGTATATTCACCCAATAACCACTGAAGTCATTTTTTATGCTTTGAATGTGAGGGGTCCCCCAAAAGCTCATGTGTAAGGCGATGCAAGAAGTTTCGGAGAATAAATAATTGGGTTACAAGAGCCTTAACCAAATCAGTGAATTAAGCACCTGATGAGATTACTTGAGTGGTAATTGAAGGCAGGTGGGTGTAGATGGAGGAGGTGGGCATTGGGGGCGTGGCTTTGAGGTATCTATTTTGTATCTGGTGAGTGGAGTCTGTCTCTGCTTCCTGATCATCATGTGAGCTGCTTCCCTCCATCACATTCTCCAGCATGATGTTCTGCCTCCCCTGAGCTCCAAGGAATGGAGCTGGCCTGCTATGGAGGGAGACTTCTGAAACCTTGAGCGCCTGAGTCAATTTTTTCTCCTCTATAATTGCTCTGGTCAGATCTTTTAGTCATAGCAGCCAAAATGCTGACTACATCATTAGTACTATCCTTGGCCGATTTTATATGTGAGGAAACAGAGGCCCTGAGAAAGTAAGTACCTTTAAGTCACAGAGCTAATAAATGGCAGAGCCAATACTTGAACCAGGTTTGACTGTGGAGCCCATGATTTCAAACACATTGCTATACTTGAGTTGAAAGCAAAACTCAATGTTTAGAAGCAAAACTCTCTGGTTGCTGCCTGAGGAGCAATGGGCCAATGTCCCTTTCTGCAGTGCAGTTAGAACTCTGTGGAAAAGAGCAGACAAGGGAGGCCAAAGGGCTCTGGTGGTTTTGAGGATGAATGAGGGCTTGACTTGAACCCAGAGAATAGAGGAGATGGAGGATGTTGCATCTCAACATCCACTTCCCCTTTAAAAAGATCTCTGCTTTCATATAGATGCTCCTCCTTTCACCGAGTAGCACCTGTGCTAGACAAGGCTGACTTCACCCCTCTCCAGCTTTAGGAAAGGAATTCTTTCTTCTCTAAAAATTTTAGTTGTTCTCTTTAGTTACACATGAAAGTATAACGTATTTTGATATATTATACATACATGGAGTCTAATTTCCCATTCTTGTGGTTGAACATGATGTGGAGTTTCCCTGGTCGTGTGTTCACATTTGAGCATAGGAAAGTGAGGTCCATTCATTCCACTGTCTTTCCCATTCCCATTCCCATTCCCATTCCCATTCCCATCCCTACTCCCTTCCCTTCATTCTCCTTTGTATAATCCAGTGACCTCCTAGTCTTCCCTCCCCATTCCCTTATTGTCGGTTAGCATCCACATATCAGAGAGAACATTTGGCCTTTGGGATTGGCTTATTTCACTTAGCTTGATAGTCTCTAGTTTTATCCATTTACCAGCAAATGCCATCATTTCATTTTCCTTTATAGCTGAGTAATATTCCATTGTGTATATGTACCAAGTTTCTTTATCCATTCATTGGTGGAAGGGCACCTAAGTTGGTTCCTTAGCTTAGCTACTGTGGCCTGAGATGCTATGAACATTGATGTGGCCATGTCACTATAGTATGCTGATTTTAATTTATTTGGGTATATGCCAAGGAATGGGGTAACTGGGTCAAATAATGGTTCCACTAAAAGGGATTCTATCTAATGCCTTTTTATTTCTCCATGTTGGATTCATCTTTAGGTTGAAAAGGGCAGGACTATTTTGTCTCTGTGCTTCATATCCACCATGGCCCCGTGCTAAGAGCCATAGCCAAGTAGGAAGAAGCATGGCATTTTTGGTTGAAAGGTGACGCCAGCAAGCCATTGAGTTGATAATGATTATGTTAAGATGTGCATTCAATTGGAGATTAGACCCCTGCTGTCCACCTTGGCCTGCTACTTTGGAGCTCTTGCCTAGGCACCATCACTTTGGTTAACATTCCACTATCCAAAGAAAGTCACAGGACTATGCTTAGCTTCAAGCCCACCTGCTGTGTCACCACAGGAGATGATCACAAGACCAACCCGCAACAGAGAGCGAATGAATCCACATCCCAGGGGGTGTTGGGGAAAGGTGAATATTCTGAGCAATAGTCTAATCGACCCCATGGCCTTGCACAGATGTGGGGCTCCAAACCATGCCAACCCTCTTGCTTTCAATCTGAGACAGAAAAGGGTGTCCAAGGGAACCCCAGGAAAATAGATCTAGAGCAACTGAATCCAAGTGACTCCGAGTTCTACTTGACTTCTGGATTTCCACTGGTGTTGGCCAACTTTGACATCACTTGCTGCTCTAACTATCCCTGTGAAGAGCACATTTCTCAGAATATTTAAGAGCAAAGGCCCAGAAGTAGGAATAAACATATTTCATTAGGGGAAAAAAATATACAAAGTGCCTGGAAAGATTGGTCTACTTCCAAGTGTTTTGTCCTTGGAAACCCAACCAAGCCTTCCCCCTCATCACCGGCTATCCCTGTCGCCGATCTATTTCTTCTTGATTTTGTATGATTCGATTCATTCCCAGGTCTGACCTTGCAGTTGGTATGGTAACAGCCTGACTGAACTGTGTCTTTTATTATTCTCCACAAGCTCTTGTCAAGTGAGTAAGAAGCACATTTGCTTTCTGTCAAGCAGTACCCGGGCATTGAGCCATTGAGGAGGAGGTGGGCATTGTACCCCTACAGGGGTCCATGCTTGAAAACCTGTTAAATTTCCACCATTTTCCTCTGCTCCCATTGATGGAAGCGGTTGCTACCTTCCTGCCAGCTCTTGTTTCCTTGGCCAACCAGGTTCGCTTCTATTGAACACCCCCGTCCTCTTATATTAATAACAGTCCATAAATTGCATGGGCAGTAGGTCCAAGAATTTGTAAAACTCACTTAAGAAGACTACTGGGAAGGAGCAAAGGGATAGATCTCAGAATAGGAATCAGTCATTTTAAATAATACTTATAATAGGTTATTGATGCTCATAACTCAACTTGGTGCTTATAACTCTACTAAGAAGTTCTTGACACCTGAAAGGTTAAAATATTGAGGGTGAACCCTGGAGACCTGCTCTGTGCTGTGCACTCTGTGGAGCCCACCGTACACATTATTCATTCTGTCTTCGTCAAAACCCCAGGAAATAGCTATGATTGTCTCCATTTTTAGCAAGACCTTTTCTAAGGGGTGTTCAGGTTTTGAATAAGTAATGCACTAGTCCATTTTATGAATGCAACACTGTATTCCCTGGTACAGAAGAGATATTTCACAAGCATTACTGAGTGCAGACTGGCCTGTGGAAACAGTAAAATATGGCCCTACCCTCTACTAATGGTATGACTTTGGTCAAATGGCTTACCCTATCTGTTTGACTCAGATTCCTCTCATAGTGCAGTTCTCATATTGAAATGAGATAATGTACATAAGGCACTTAGCATAATGAGTGATGCCTGGTCAACTCTCAAATGGTGGCTGTTGTTATGTTTTTCATACCATGAGTGTCTAGCACAGTGCTATCCAATAGAACACTCTGTGCTAATGGAAGGGTTCTCTGTAGGCACTATCCACTGCTCTAGCCTCTAACCCCATCAAGGACATAAAAATGTGACTGGTGCAACGGAAGATATTAGCCTTTAGATTAATTTTAATTAATTGCAGTTTAAATTTAAGTAAGCCCGTGTACCTAGTGGCTACCACACTGGACATCGAAGGTCTAAGGTGTACCAGATGCAGTGTGTATAAAATAGGGTAAGGCATGATTTCCATTTGTAGTTGAATGGCAGGACGGATCTATGAGCAATTGATTTGTAGGGAGGGTGATTATTGTAGTGCAACTATCCACATGGTGCTATGGAAACTGAAAGCGGAAGGAACTAGTTCTGCCTGGGGATCAGGGAAAGCTTTCTGGAGGTCATGACAGTTGAGCCAGGCCTTGAAGATATAAGCAGAACTCCAGTGCATTCCGGCATGTTGATCGCCTTCTCTGGGCCAGGCACAGGGTTTAAAAATGTCTATAATTAGCGGATTAGAGGAGAGGTGAAGAGCTCAGAGGAGACATCTATACTAGTAAGACCTGGTAGCTGATGCATGATAAAAGCCAAGAGGAAGAGTAAGTCCAAGATGGTAATGAGCTTTAGAATCTGGAGGAAAGGGTTATTTAAAAATCATCCAGAAACCTCTCTTGCTATTCTTTTGCTCTAGTCTCCATTTGACCAAAGATCGGGTTTTTAAATACCCACTCCATCTCCCTTCCTTGTTATCTTCCTGTGAACAAGTTTGGTCCACAACCATCTTGATCCACAAAAATGGCTTATTTATGATCAGATTCACAACTTACTGGTGATGGAGTTGATACTGAAGTCTGAACTCCAGAGCTCCAGGAGAGGGCATCAGGTAATGAAGTGACCAGACCAGGCTCTGAAATGTGTTCTGAGAGCTGCTCCTGATGACCCCGTCTGCTCCTCTGCACACCACACATACCGCACACCCTGGCTCAGCTGCCTCTTCTCTTGCAAAGACATCCTGCAAGATTCCTCTCTGGAAGGAAGAATCTAAGCAGTCCTTCAAGTTCAAATGCATGCTATTCATTGAATAAATGTGTAGGGAGCCAGGCTCTCCACTAGGTACCAACAATGCAAAGGTGGGAAGGAGTAGGGCTGGGCGCATTGTCCCCAAGTTCTTCTGCCCCTGGTACTCAGTTTGCTTGTGCTGAATGTGGGTTGATTCCTGAGGACGGGACTATCCCCACATTTTTCATGATGCCATTATACCACGAATGGGTATTCCAATGTATTACTGAGAACCTCACATCGCTCTGTCTGGGGAAAGACTTCAGTAGCAAAATAGCACAACATTGGGTGACACAGAGTAGGCTCAGATTCACCTTTTGAACCTGACTCTGTGACTCATTAGGAGAGGTGACTGGCTTTGGTTTGTCCCACAAAGGTTGACTTGCTGAAGGTTTGGTCTCAAGGGTGGTGGTGCTGAAGCAGTGGAACCTATCAGAGGTGGGACTAGGGGAAGGTTCTGGGAGCTCCACCCTCATGAATTGATTAATGCTGTCTTGTGAGAGTGACTTGTTGTGAAGGCATTCTATGCTGTGGACCCTTCTGCATAGGACCAGTTTCCTTTCTGTTCCTATGACAAGTTGTAATGCAGCCAGGATACCAGAATTCTGGATCTTTTAGCCACCAGAATCATGAGCCAAACAAACCTTTTTAAATTATAAGTTACCAGTCTTAGGTATTTTGTTATAGCAGCACAAAACGAACTAAGACACTACGTTAAATTATTTAATCTTTATAGGCTTCAGTTTTCTCATCTGTCAAATGGAGGATAGCTAATAATAGTAACTATTATTTGGGCTATAAACACTCTTGCACTGGGCACAAACTATGGTCTCAGTGCATATAGCAGTTATGTTATTTTAATGATTACACAGCTTTGAGGATACAGTGTATAATTCAAAGTGAAAGAGAGAGAGAGAGCTGCCTCCTTCCTTACTTCTTTTCTTCCTATCTCTGTCCCTCCTTTCCTTTCTTATTCAATTCTTTCTCACTCTTCCTTTCTTTCATCTTTTTCTTTTTCCTTTGTCTCTTTATCCCTATTCTCACCGCCCCCCCCATCCCATTTTTACCAAAGCGAGGGAAATAATTAGTTTAAAAAATATATTTCAATGCAAAAAATACCAAGCAGGCAGGTTCAGTTAATTAAATCCAGATGCTGTCTTCTTTCCTAAGATGGCAGGCCCTATTTTTTTTTCTTCTCACTGGTTTGCATAAGCATTTCTTGTGCAGCCAATTTACTCACAGCTTCCTACCAGCACAAACCCACTTTAGGACCATAAAAGCAGTGGAAAGAGAGCAAAACAGAAATATGTTTTTCTCTCCCAGAATCTCTGATTGGTTTTCTGGCAGTGGCTGGTATGCTAGCTCTCCAGGAAAAAAAAAAGGAATCAGAAAGAATTTAAAAAAAAAATATTTCCCTGAGTGTTTGCCAATTGCTGTGGTGTAAATATTCCCTCCATGGTTGACTTCAGCATCACAGAATGTGAACTGGGAGGGGATCCCAGAGTCAGTTCTCAAGGGCAGTGTGTCCCAACCCCCTGCACACCACCCTGCTAGGGACATGCAGACCCACCAAGCACTCAGCCTTGTCCACCCCACCACCCCACATCCAGGGAGCTGGTTCCAGACCTGAGCACCCCTCTTTCAGATTCTACCTCATCGGGTTTCTACCTCCATTCTCTGTCCCTCCGTCTTTATCTGCCAAAATAATCTTCCTGAAACCCACATCAGTACATGTTATTTACCTGTTGCATACTCCCAGGGGCTGACCTTTGTTTGACTCCAAGTCTTCCACCACCTCCTTCCTCTTTTCATGGAGCTACTCTAGGACGGTCATCTTGACATAAGCCCCATTATATCTCCAAGTCTGTGCCTGTGTCTAATCCACTGCCTGGAACACTGTCCCCAAAGCAACCACACACATGCAGCTTTACCTGGAATTCCTACTCAAATCCAAGCCCTAGCTTAGAAGTTCCACACCCAGCAGTTTTTCTGACCCTTCTGACACTAGATAGCATTATTTACTCCCTTATCTAGGATCCCTAGATATCTTTCTCTTGTATTCTGGGGTAAGACATGACTGATTTTTTTCCCCCTTATATCTCTAGAACCTAAGACGGCAAAGAGGCTGTGAGTCCAGGGTGGATTGCTCATTCATCCATTCCTACACCTTCAACCAATATTTATGGAGCGCTCATTTTACACTAGGCATCATTCTGGGAAGGACAGCAGGACTTCCTCTTCTCTGATGGAACTCATGGTGTACTAAGGGGTATGGACGCTGGACAGGGAGACTACAATAAAAACGAACTACAAATAGGTTCTATGAAGGAAAAAAAAAAACATGATGACCTGAGCGACGTTCCCACTAGTGGGTGGTTTTTAAGTTTTAAGAAACCTGGAACATAACCTTTTAAGGGATGGAGCCTCACTCAGAGAACCGACCACCATGACATGAATTGGATTACACGGCAGGAAGCAGCTTATAAATGAAAGCAGAATCCTATGATATTTGTATTTGTGTTGCACTGAACTAGATTTCCAAGCCAGCTGGGATGTAGTGGCCTAGACGGACAGAGCCAGAAGAAAAGGGAAGGGAGTAAATACAGATCACAGGCTTAGGAGATAAAGGGTGGTTGGAGAAAGCAGAGAGAACTGAGCTGAAGAGGTAGGGGGGTCTGAGAGCAAGCACATTGCTTGAGCAGGGTTCTGGCTTTGTTCTTTCTGCACTGACAAGACTGAAAGAAGACTGCGTAGGGTGTGGAGGAGGATTTGGATGGGGCTGTTGTTTATTGAAATTGATTCAATGGTGGGGGGAGATGGTTAAGCTCTGTTTTATGTCTTTGTGTCTCTATTTATTGAAGTTTTGGGGTCTTAAGTCACATCAAATTCAGTCGATTTGGTGGGGGGAGGTGGATGATTGGGCTCACGTAATTAGAAAATCCATAGCTCTAGTCAGCACCTGGATCTTGGTCTCTAAAACCTTTCCACCATAAAAGGAACCAGGATCCCTTGGAGAAATGACTGGTTCTAAGAACTGGCGGCAAAGAACATAGAGTTAATGAGTTCATGAGCTTGGAGAACTTGATAGTTCCAGAAAATAAGGAAGTGCTCAAGAACACAACACACACACACACACACACACACACACACACACGGTTGGGAACACCAGGAGGCAATTGCAAGAACTCACCATGGCCAAACTCACCATGGAATCAGTGAAATACTGACTCAGAAACAGAAATGTGAAATAAGTCCATCCTGATGCCATTATGTGATTAGATAAATAAACAAGGGAGAATAGACAAATCTCCCCATGAAGAAGAATTTTGAACAATTCACGAAAACACACTGTCCTTGAAGATGTGGAGCACAATTCTCCGGGTCCTAAGTATGAGCTGCACAAAATGAATTCTCTCCAAAGAGCACAGTACAGAAGTCGGGGAGGAACTTCATCACGGGGAAACCTATAAACATACCTCAGCCAGGAGGTCGATGTCAGCACCCACGATGATGATCACCCTTAATACCGCATAATGAAAGTGACCTTCCACCACATGGTCCTCCTCCCGGAACCCAAGTCCCTGTTCAGTCACAAGGTAAATGTCGGAAACTCCAGTTGGGGAGCCATTCCACAGGGTATCAAGAGCAGAATTCCTCAAAACTTTCAAGGTCACAAGAAGCAAGGCAAACTGAGAGACTAAGAGAGGGTTCAGGGTACCTGATGGCTCAGCATAATGTGCTCTGTTGGATGAGATACCAGAACGGAAGAATATTCCATCAAAACTAAGGAAAACTGGATGAAGTCTGAACTTCAGTTAACAATAACGTATCCATGTTGGCTCACTAGTTGTAACGTACCACCCTGAGATGCTAACAACAGAAGAAAATGGGCGTGGGGTGTGTGGGAGATCTCTGGCCTATCCTCACAGATTGTTGGTGAACTAAAACTCAAGTAAAAATCTTAAAAAATGTATTTTTAAGGCCATAGCCCAACAAACTTCAGATATGGTATATTAGTCAGTCACGGTGACCAAAACAACCAATAAGAACAACTCAGAGGTGGAAAAGTTTTTGGCTCAAGCTTTGAAAATGTTTGGGTCCATGGTCAGCTGACTCTATTTTTCTAGAGCCAAGGTGAGGCCACATCATGGCGGAAGGGTATGGCAACCAGGAAGGAGGGGAGGTGGGGGAGAGGGAGATAAGGGCGGGGGTGGAGGAAAGAGTTCTGCTTGTTGCCAGGGACAAAATATAAACCCCAAAGGCACACCTCTAGTGACATGCTTCCTCCAGCTGCACCTGACCTGCTTATAGTCATCACCTGGTACAGCAGTTCTTTCGAATTTTTGATCCATCAAATGGATTAATCCACTGATTAAGTGGAAGCTCTCAGAATCTAGTCATCTCACCTCTGAACTTTCCTGCATCATCTCACACATGAGCTTTCCAGTGACACCTTATATCCAAACCATAACATAGGACTAGGTCAAGGTTCCCAAATAATGTTAACTGGAATCCATTTCTCTATTTTTTTTTCTAGCTGTGTTAATTTAGCTTTCAGGCAGTCTCCCTTCACTTGTTGGAATCATAAGATCCCCAGACTTACATTATCCCAGCGAAAGACCAACGCATTCCTAATACCTTTAATGAAAGCCTCAGGTTTAGATCATATGTCCATCCCAGAACCAATCAATGTGGCCAGTGGTATGGGAGACTCGGATTGGTCAGGTCTCCATCACATGCCAACCTACCTACTTCTGACACTGGGGTACAGGGAGCCCCACGCCAACTCAATAGGTGAGAGTATGAAAGGGCATGAGAGAAATCCTCACTAGTGACAGCTTCTAAATTTTAAGTCACCTAGAAGGGTCTTTTAAGGGAAGGGGACCACATGCATAGCTCTGAACACCGTGGTGGCATGAATTGGTAGCTTAATAAGAGATAAGTGGATGCTATTCCCGAGAAATGACAGATGACCCCTATAAAACACAGCCTTCAAATCTATGCAAATAATTGGGGGATGTGGGTGGAGTCCATATTCTTGTCAACTGTAAGGATAGAGATGGGGAAACCCAGGGGACTGGATGCTATAAGAACTCAGGAAGATCACAACTGAATAAGTAGAGAACAAGATGTTCATCGAGGACCCAAGAGTATTTAGAACCTGAGTAATGGAAATCTCTGTCCACTACTCTGCTGCCCGGAAGCTCCCATACACCTGCCCATGTTCTCCAGACCTCTGTAAATTTTCAAGTTTTGTTGAGGGCCACAGCCGAGTCAGGATGACGCATGGCATTTTTGCCAGAAGTAGTGGTTGAGAGGTGACTCCAGGGAGCCATTAAGATGATGACTTTTGAGTTCTCCCGGAGTTCCCATTGAGTTCCAGTTGAGCTCTCGCAGGGATTCCTGAAGAGTTCGAATTGGTTGGGGAGGTGCCGGAGGAGGGATTTCTGGTTGGTGGTTGCTGGAGGAGCCGCGTGGTGTTCTGGAGAGTTCCTGGGGAGCGGGTGTGGAGTGTGCTGGTGGAGTTCAGAAATAAAGTTTGTTCCTCTTGAGTGGCTCCTGATTTGTGCCCAGCCAGACTGTGGCAAAGTTTCTATCAAAGAGGGAGGTAGTCTCTTGGCCAATGACCAGATCCTTTTGTATCTGGCCACCATAGCAGTCTCTGACCAGGCTATAAATGGGCCTGCCTTGGGTCAGCAATCACTCTCTGCTCCCTGGGAACCATGCTGTTGCTCACCTGAGGTGAGACTGTAGACAAGTTCTTTTCAGCTCCTGGAGGAAGTTGAGGCAGGATAGACACCATGATCAGAAAATCATAGATATTGCCTCCAACCAATTGTTGATGGGAAATGTATATCCTGACTGTGTCCTAATTTGCATAGATTTGGAGAACAATTCGATTCATGTAATCATTTCATTCTAAAGATAATGACAATTGGTATACACATTGTCCCTCTGTTTCCCTGATACAATAGTGCTGCCTTTAGCTTATGGCTGATGTCTGTGGGCTCTCCCATTCAATTTTCAGCTCCATACTTTTTCACCAGAGCATATAGAGCGCAAAAACCTTTTGTGAAGCATTGTTATCAGAATGGCGGCCCAGTGTCAAATTGCTTCAGGGATAAAGACGGAAGGAGAATCATCCCTCCAACGAGCTCCAGTAGCACAGATCCAAACTTCCCAGTATTAATCTCTTTAAAATATTTCTTCAAGAAGTTGTGCATTGCAAAATACAATATAACATCCTTATCGAGTGAAAATAGGGATTGCTTTGAGCAAAACTTTTTGCACACTGTATAATGAATACTGCAATAAAAATACATATTCATCTCCAGATCACAAATCATAGCAATTTAAGCCATCTTCTCCCTGGCTCTAGCATTTTGAGGAAAATGGATGTGTGGGCCCCATCTCCCAGTCCAGGGGTGCCTTCCTGTCTGGGAGGAAGCCTCTCTGTGTGTGAGTTGCACAGAGCTTGTTTATTTCCAGGACTTTCTCATCAGGGCTCTGGGCGGTGGGGGGGGTGGCAAGACCATCATTTGAAACACAACCAGGGAAGCACTGCTGTGCTCGCTGCATGATAGGAAATAAGTCTATTTTTAAAATGTGAGTTTGCCCAAGTTCTATGAAAACATGGGATTCTGAATACATCATTCTAGCCCTGAGCTTGAAAGGATAGAAAAGGCAAGTCAGCAAAGTTGAATTTTTTTTTTTTAAGTGAGAAAGCATATGCTTTAGGTGTTGTGGAAATTATGTGACATGGTGGTGGGTATCCAGTAAGAGCACTTCCCAGGTCATCCCAGGACAAGGGGGGTGGTGAGGAGCCCTGAATGGAATAAATGCCAGTGGCCTCCAAATAACTACTGACCCTGAGGACCACGAGCTCAGAGGACTCAGGCAACTCTCAAATCTTTTTTAAAAATTTATTTATTTGTTTCATTTCTTATTTTTAGATATACATCATGTTAAGGAGTATTTTTGACATATACATACATGGAGTCTAACTTCCCATTCTTGTGGTTGTCCATGATGTGGAGTTTCATTGGTCGTGTATTCATACATGAACAGAGGAAAGTTCTGTCCCATTCATTCTACTGTCTTTCCCATTCCCATCCCTCCTCTCTTCCCTTCATTTCCCTAAAGTCTAATCCAGTGGACTTCTATTCTCCTCCCCACCTTATTGTGTGTTAGCATCCACATATCAGAAAGAGCATTTGGCCTTTGGTTTTTTGGGGACTGGCTTATTTCACTTGGCATGATAGTCTTTAGTTATATCCATTTACTGACAAATGCCGTAATTTCATTCTTCTTTATGGCTGAGAAATATTCCATCGTGTATATAGACCACATTTTATTTTTCATTCATCTGTTGAAGGGCACCTAGGTTGGCTTCAAATCTTCACCAGGTGAGTTATTCAAGGCTGTCTTTCTGATCACCAGAGGTTCCCATTCACCTGGTGTTTTGAGGGTCTGTCCCTTTTTTCTTCCCAGGTTTGAGAAGAACTCTGCTAAGCATGCAACGTATCTGCTTTGTCACCTTACTCCTGAGCTGTAGCGCAAAGACGGGCACATGGTTGGTGTTTGATAAATGGCTGCTTAATGGGTAAATGGACCACTTCATGAGAGTAGTACTATTACTTTGTTTTGCAAAGGAATAGACAGAGACTCAGCAAGGTCAAGTCACTCCCAGGGGTTCTCTAGGGGAGTAGGGTCCTGGCTCTCACATCCTCCTTCATATCATGTCTAACAGGTCCTCTCATGTGGCTCTCACATGTCTTGGAAGTGGCTTTCAGGTTGAAAATCAGCATGTACAAGAGTACCTTGAATTTCACGACAACCATTCCTCCTCTATTCTCAGCAGGTTGGGGATACTGAGTTGAAATTCAACTCTGGCAACTGAGGTTTCTGAGACCATGGGTCCAGGACCATAATACCAGTTTTCCCATAAAATTAGGATGTTTTCTCTATAAGAAACCTAAGTAGTGAGGAGCTGGTGTGAACTGGACTCCTTACTCCAACCTGCTCCAGAACTGCCTCCAGACTCCTTTCTAATATGCAGATCTTTGCTTCCAAGTGACTTCAGATTTCTAACTCGCTCTCACAGTATAGCCCACAAGTTTTCTGGTATGAGCCACTTGGTGAGCCTTCCTGCCTCCTTCCCTTTATGGCCACCTCCCCACCTTTGTGTTGTGGCCACGTAGTATAGGAAGACTGATCCTCCCAGATCAGAGGAGGCCCTCGTTGGTCTTAAGCCAAAGGGCAATCACGTGCCTGTTGTCACCGTGATTCACTGATATAGCTCAGGCTTGTCAACTGGCCCGTGCCCTTCTCTAGGCATGGAGATTGGTTCGGGGTGAGTCAATCATCCTAAAGCCCAGGACTCTCGGTGGACGGCTTCAGGAGCAGACTTGCTTTTTTTTTTTTTAACCTGGATGTTGCGATCTATTTTAGAGAAGGATCCATGTACCGCTGAGAAGAAATTATATTCATTCATTGAGTTCCTGCATGTGGGAAGCTACTGGGTGTCCTCCGTGGGAGTGGCATCTGTGATTTCTGCTTGGGTGGGTGGCCAAGAGTTCTGCGCGGGTGCTGATGCTGAGGGTCCTGCTCGGGTACCCAGTAGTCCTGCATGGGCGAGTAGTTGGGAGATCTACTGTGACATGGAGCTACTCTAGGACCGTCATCTTGACATAAGCCCTGTTATATCTCCAAGCCTGTGCCTGAGTCTAACCCACTGCCTGGAACACTGTCCCCAAAGCAACCACACATGCACAACATCTTTACCTGGACGTTGCTTGGAAAACACTTAGGCTTGTAGTTAGCAGCCCCCCTGTGATATGAGGGTCGTCCAGCATTAGTATGTGTGTCTGTCATCTTTTTTTCTTTTTTTGCTGTGATCAAAATATATGACTGGACAACTTAAAAGAGCAAAATTTATTTGGTTCATGGTTTTATGGTTGTCCAAGTCCACTGCTCTGGGCCTCAGGTGAGGCAGAACATCAGGGCAGAAGGACATGGTGGGAGGAGAAAGCTGCTCATCTCAAGGTGACCAGAAAGCAGAGAAAGAGAGGGTAAAGGGCCACAGGGAAGAGGACTCCAACCACCCACCTCCTCCACCAAGCTCCACCTGTCCACAGTGACCCTCCAGTCCGCTCAAACTAGGTTGAAGTGGTTGGATGAAAGCTCCCACGAACCCATCATTTCATGGCTGAACATTCCTGCATTAACCCAGGAGCTTTGAGGGGACACCACACATCCAAACTCAAAGTGTGCAAAATATACCATCAAAGAGAAAAAGAGTAGAAATCAAAAGAAACCAGCTCCTTGGGGACCTCATGGAGTCATGGGAGCAAACCAGTGTTCACGCTGACCATCAGACCGTCATTGTTTTACATGTCATGCATTTTTTTCAATTTTACTTATTTATTATTCTAATTAGTTACAAATGGCAGTAGAATGCATTTTTTAAATTTTTTATTCTCATTTGTTATATATGACGGCAGAATGCATTACAATTCACATTATACAGCAAAGCACATTTTTTCATATCTCTGGTTGTATACAAAGTATATTCACACCATTTGTGCCGTGGAACCAAACTAGATGCCCTTCAATAGATGAATGGATAAAGAAAATGTGGTATATATACACAATGGAATTTTACTCAGAAATACGTGGATGGAATTGGAAAATATCATGCTAAGTGAAGTTAGACAATCCCAAAATTACAAATTATGAATGAGCTGCTATAAACATTGAAGTGGCTGTGTCCCTGTAGTATGCTGATTTTTAAGTCCTTTGGGTATAGCCCGAGGAGAGGGATAGCTGGGTCAAATGGTGTTCCATTCCCAGATTTCCAAGGAATCTCTACTGCTTTCCATATTGGCTGCACCAATTTGCAGTCCCACCAGCAGTGTATAAGTGTGCCTTTTTCCCCACATCCTCACCAATACTTATTGTTGTTTGTCTTCATGATAGCTGCCATTCTGACTGGAATGAGATGAAATCTTAAGAGTAGTTTTGATTTGAATTTCTCTAATAACATTTTTTCATATATTTATTGATAGATTGTATATCATCTTCTGAGAAGTGTCTGTTCAAGTCCTTGGATCATTTATTGGTTGGTTATTAATTTTATGGTGTTTAGCTTTTTGAGTTCTTTATATACCCTAGAGATTAGTGCTCTATCTGATGTGCAAGTGGTAAAAATTTGCTCCCAAACTGTAGGCTCTCTATTCACCTCACTGATTGTTTCTTTTACTGAGAAGAAGCTTTTAAGTTTCAATCCATCCCATTTATTAATTCTTGATTTTAATTCTTGTGCTATAGGAGTCTTATTAAGGAAGTTGGGGCCTAACCCAATATGATGGAGATTTGGGCCTACTTTTTCTTTTATTAAATGCAGGGTCTCTGGTTTAATTCCTAGGTCCTTGAACTACTTTGAGTTGAGTTTTGTGTATGGTGAGAGATAAGGGTTTAATTTAATTTTTTTTGCATATGGATTTCCAGTTTTCCCAGCATCATTTGTTGAAGGGGCTGTCTTTTCTCCAATGAATGTTTTTGGCACCTTTGTCTAATATAAGATAACTATAATTATGTAGGTTAGTCTCTGTGTTCTCTGTTCTGTACCATTGATCAACCAGTTTATTTTGGTGCCAATATCATGCTGTTTTTGTTACTATTGCTCTGTAGTATACTTTAAGGTCTGGTAAAGGGATACCACCTGCTTCACTCTTCTTGCTAAGGATTGCTTTAGCTATTCTGGGTCTCTTATTTTTCCAGATGAATTTCATGACTGCATTTTCTATTTCTATGAGGAATACCATTGGGATTTTGATTGGAATTTCATGAAATCTGTATAATGCTTTTGGTAGTATGGTCATTTTGGCAATATTAATATTAATTCTGCCTATCCAAGTACAAGGGTGATCTTTCCATCTTCTAAGTTCTTCTTTAATCTCTTTCTTTAGTGTTTGGTTGTTTTCATTGTAGGGGTCTTTCACCTCTTTTGTTAGGTTGACTCCCAAGTATTGTTTTCTTTTTTCTTTTTTTTAGACTATTGTAAATGGGGTAGTTATCCTCGTTTCCCTTTCAGAGGATTTGTCACTGATATACAGAAGTGCCTTTGATTTATGGGTGGTGATTTTGTATCCTGCTACTTCGCTGAATTCATTTACTAGTTTTAGAAGTTTTCTGGTGGAATTTTTTGGGTCTTCTAGGTAAAGAATCATATCATCAGCAAATAGTGCTAATTTGAGGTCTTTTCATACCTTTATCCCTTTAAATTATTTTGTCTGTCTAATTGCTCTGGCCAGTGTTTCAAGAACTATGTTAAATAAAAGTGGTAAAAGAGGGCATCCCTTGTCTTGTTCCCATGTTTAGAGGGAATTCTTTCAATTTTTCTCTATTTAGAATGATGTTGGCCTGGGGCTAAGTATAGATAGCCTATATGATGTTGAGATATGTTCCTGTTTTCCCTAGTTTTTCTAGTGTTTTGAACATGCTGTATTTCATCGAATGTTTTCTCTGCATCTATTGAGATGATCATATGATTCTTATCTTTAAGTCTATTGATATGATGAATGACATTTATTGATTTCCATATGTTGAACCAACTTGCATCCCTGGAATGAACCCCACTTGATCGTGGTGTGCTATCTTTTTGATATGTTTTTGTATTTGATTTGCCAGACTTTTATTGAGAATTTTAGCATCTATGTTCATTAGAGATATTGGTCTGAAGTTTTCTTTCTTTGATGTGTCTTTGCCTGGTTTTAGAAACAGGGTGATATTGGCCTCAGGGAATGAGTTTGGAAGTGCTCCCTCTTTTTCTATTTCCTGAAATAAATTGAAAAGTGTTGGTATTAGTTCTTCTTTAAAGGTCTTGTAGAACTCAGCTATCCATCCAGTCCTGGGCTTTTCTTGGTTTTCTAGGCTTCTGATGGTGTCTGCTATTTCATCGTTTGAAATTGATCTTTTTAAATTGAGTATGTCATCCTGATTCAATTTGGGCCAATCATATGACTTTAGAAATTTGTCAATGCCTTTGATGTTTTCTATTTTATTGGAGTATAAGTTTTCGAAATAATTTCTAATTATCTTCTGTAGCATCTGCTGTAATATTTCCTTTTTCAATACGTATGTTAGTAATTTGAGTTTTCTCTCTCCTTCTCTTCATTAGCATGGCCAAGGGTTTGACAATTTTATTTATTTTTTCAAAGAACCAACTTTTTGTTCTGTCCATTTTTTCAATTGTTACTTTTGTTGCAGTTTTATTGATTTCAGCTCTGATTTTAATCATTTCCTGTCTTCTACTACTCTTGGTGTTGATTTGTTCTTTTTCTAGGGCTTTGAGATGCAATGTTAAGTCATTTATTTGTTGACATTTTTTTCTTGTAAGGAATGAACTCCATGCAATGAACTTTCCTCTTAGTACTGCCTTCATAGTGTCTCAGAGATTTCAACACGTTGTATCTGTGTTCTCACTTGCCTCTGAGAATTTTTTAACTCCTCCTTGATTCAGTAGCATATTATTTAGTCTTCAGGTGTTAGAACAGCCTTTATTTTTCATTTTATTATTTATTTCTTATTACATTGTGATCTAATAGAATGCAGGGTAGTATCTCTACTTTTTTATATTTGCTAAGAGTTGCTCTGTGTCATAATATATGATCTATTTTAGAGAAGGATCCATGTACTGCTTAGAAGAAAGTATATTCATTCATTGAGTTCCTGCGTGTGAGAAGCTACTGGGTGTCCTACGTGGGAGTGGCGTCCGTGATTTCTGCTTGGGTGGGTGGCCAAGAGTTCTGCTCAGGTGCTGATGCTGATTGTCCTGCTCGGGTACCCAGTAGTCCTGCATGGGTGAGTAGTTGGGAGATCTACTCTGATGCTGAGGCTTGGAGCCCTGAATGGGCATGGTGACCATGATTCTTGTGCAGGAGCAGGGATATCACTTGCAGAGAAGCAGTATTCTCACTACTGTTTTCCAGGTCATGGAATGATACAGAATGCTGCCTCCCTCTGGCCCGCCTTCTTGGATCCTCCAGTAGAATGCATTTTGACACATCACACATAGACAAAGTATAACCTCTCATTCTTCTGGTTATACATGATGTTATGTAATCATATACGCACATAAGGTAATAATGTACGGTTTGTTCTACTATCATTCCTATCCCTATACTCCTCCCCTACCTTCACACCCCACTGTCTAACTCAAAGTACCTCTATTCTTCCCTATCCCCTCCCATTATGAATTAGCATCTGCATGTAAGAAAGAACATTCTGTCTTTCGTTCTTTGGGATTGACTTATTTTGCTTAGCATTATATTCTCTAGTTCCATCCATTTACCAGCAAATTCCTGCTGGGAGCCATTAGCCAAGTAGATATTACAATTTCCTTGCCAGCGTACCCCATATTGCTTAGTGGAAGGACTCGTGGAAATAGGACATTTTGCAGTGACATTGCATGTAGGTGACCTTGCTCAAGGACCAAGGCGGATCCCAGTTTAGGGCGTTCCCGGTTTAGGACTATCCGGGTTTAGGGTGGTTCCAGGTTTAAGATTATTCCTGCTGGGAATAGGGCGTATCCTGCTGCCTGAGTTCCCCTTGAGTTCTCACGGGATTCAGACAGTATTTTTTGGGAGACAGAAGCCCAGTGGATGTGGATTTGGGCAGAGAACGTGGATTTCCCCAGAACGTGATTGTAGAAGGCTGGTGTGAGTTCGGGAATAAAGAGTTGCTGTTTGAATCTACAAGCTGTGTGGTGGCTCGTGATTGTGTGCCCAGCCAGACTGCGGCATTTGTGCCCAGCCAGACTGCGGCATTTGGTGGCCCGTACGGGGAGCCCCGGGACACTCGGGGGTAAGTGATGAAAAAAAAAGCTGCCCGCCCATAGATAGGAGGGGGCAATCTGCTCGTCCCTAGGCAGATAGGGCGAGAGGAAAAATGGCCATTTTGAGAAAATGGAGAAGATTGATACAGTATGTTTGTGTCTTGTTTTGTCTTGAAATGTTGTATTGTCTTTGTGATGAAAATATGGGAGGGGTGTTAAGTAAATTGATAAGGGAAAGAGGCACCCCAGTGGAACCAAGAATAGTTAGGGCGTGTGTTGATGGAAGCCCAGGAACTCTAGTCAGAAAGAAAAAGAAAGTTAAGAAGAAGAAGGATTATCAGGAAAAAAGTTGCAGCAAAAGGCTATTACTAAATACTTTTCGTTACCGGAGGGTGCGTGAAGCGGAGAGGCGGCTGCCGAGTGTGCAAGCTGGTCACAGCGCAGCAAGGATTTTCCAAGAGGCGGCGGCGACTGGCCCTTCCCCGCCTCCTGGCCGGGGAGCTGGCTCTTCCACTGCCGCGAGCCCAAATCTAGACCTGACCTGGAGGCACAGTCTCGCAGGCTCTTGCTCCCTGTGCCCAGTAGCAGTTTGAGTCGGGGACACTCCCCAGGGCCATCTGGGGCTTCCCAGGACGCTACAGCCAGCAAAAGACGCTACTGGCGTCCCTGATGTTTGGTCATTTTCAATGCCAATAACTAAGCTAACAATGGTTCTCCCACACCTGGAAGCTAATGAGTAATGAGCACTATTAAGGTTTATTTCAAATGTAAAAAACCTTGAGATAATGTACTAAATTGTTCAGAAGGTTGTTTTCTTAATGGAATGCTACAGGATTTTCTTTAGCATCTTTGCAAGAGTTACTGCCTTCGTCCCAGTGCTGGTGAAAACGAGGGTGGAAGAATTTCCAGTGTTGCTGAAAACCGGACGAGACTTCGGATCAAGTTATTTGCCTGCAGAACTTACCTGGACTGTGATTTAAGCTAGCTGCCTGTAGAACTTACCTGGACTGTGATTTACTCGGACTGTGAGTTAATCTATTGAGACACTGCTTTACCTGGACTGAGACAACAAACTGTAATCTACAACAAATTGTAACTCAGTATCTTTGCAAACGGTGTCATTGCTGGTATAATTTTTCCAAGGGCTTCTTGCATGGAGCCATCAAGTGGCTTGGTATTGTGGCATTTTGTATCCTCCCCTTCTGCTTGTAGAAGATTATTTATGATGTTAGTGTAAAAACCACTATGGTCGTTATTTAAATTAAACAAAAGGGGGAATTGTTAGAGTCTGTAAACAAGTCTGGATGGCGCCTGGCAAAATGCTAGAGGGAGTGGTTTGTGAAGTAACACCAGCGAGCCATTAAGTGTGGAGATTTCTTATTGGTTGACTGATGTATCTCGTTTATGTTAATTAAGATAAGCTGTGTGGAATGTATAAATACCTCTGTTGTCCTACAATAAACGGCTCCCACTCCTGCTGTATCGATCTACACAAGTCGTTCCTCACCCCCCGGTTATCCATTGTGTATATATACCACAATTTCTTTATCCATCTATCTGTTGAAGGGCACCTAGGTTTGTTCCATAGCTTCGCTATTGTGAATTAGGCTGCTATAACATTGATGTGACTTTATTACTGTACTATGCTGTTTTTAAGTCCTTTGGATATAAACCAAAGAGTGGGATAGCTGGGTCAAATCATGATTCCATTTAAAGTTTTCTAAGGAATCTCCATACCAGTTTCCAGAGTGATTGCACCAATTTGAAGTCCCACAAGCAATGTATGAGTGAGCCTTTTCCCCCACATCCTTGCCAACATTTATTGTTGTTTGTATTTTTAATAGTTGCCATTCTGACTGGAGTGAGATGAAATCTCAGTATAGTTTTGATTTGCATTTCTCTAATTACTAGAGACGTTGAACATTTTTTTTTACCATATTTGTTGATTGATTGTATATCACCTTCTGTTTCTTCTTCTTTAGTTCCTTAGTCCATTTATTGATTAGGTTATTTGTTTTATTGATGTTAAGTTTTTTGAGTTCTTTATATATCCTGGAGATTAATGCTCTCTCTGAGGTGCAGGTGGTTTTCTAAGTGGTCTATTCTGTTGCTATTAATTTTTATTTAATTTTGTTGATTTCCTTCATTTTGTGGACTCCTGCTTGTTTTTTTTTTTCTTCAGAATCTATGACTTTTTATTGAAGTGATCTTTTGCTTCCTGTATTTTTCTCTCTGATTTGTTTCCTTATACCATCCTTTACTTCACAGTTTAGTTTAACTATGTGCATTCTGAACTCTTTCTCTGATACTTCTTCCACTATGGTGTTAACAAATTCTGTTATTAGAGTATATAATTTTGTTTGGGGCAATTTGTTTCCTTGCTTTTTTATGTTGTTTTTGTGTCTACCCGTTTACTAGTATGGATCCGAGGCAGTAGAGTTTCTACCTGGTGGACTTATAGTGTTCCTGAGTATTTATGGTACCTCACTGTTTAGGGGGAGACAAATAAAAACAATGACTAAAGCAAAGAATATACAGCATTAAACCAAATACTATGACATGTACAACGTTAATTATCACAGTAAACAGAAACGGGATGATCAATTATCACCTACAATAAAAACAGCAAGTTTGCAAAAAGTTTTACGATTTCAAATAGCAGACACAGAGAGAACAGAAGTGATATAGGATGCGATGATTATGAGGGAGGAGGAGGAGAGAAGAAAGAAGTAAACAATTAAAGTAAGAGTGATACAGAGAACAACAGAGATTGACTGTTAGCAAAAGAAAAGCGAGAATCGAGGGAAATGGTAGGAGGAAAAAAATTTATATATAAAGTAAAAACTTTTATAAAATAAAAATAAAAGAATACAAAAGAAAACTAAAATCTTCTAATCAAACATCTTAGTTCACAAAAAACTTATCCATGAAAAAATCTGGTGTCAAAAATACTAGAAATGAGAAAAGAACAAATATGAAAATTATAAATATTCATGTACCATTAAGGTCACAATAAAATAGTGAAAAAGAATCAAAAAAGAAAAGTAAAGAAATTCTGTTGAAAAGTTAAAGAATTCTTTCTGTTGGAGTACAAAGTATTCTCAGCTTCTTTTCTCAGCAGCTTTAGGTGGGGTCTTCTGGAGTGTGATGCTCCACCCTCTGTATTGCTGGAGTGAGAGACATAATTCAGTAGATGAGTTCCTGGAGGCAGGGTTTAGGCTTCGGCAGGCTCCAGGCTCTCTGCTGAATTCCCATTGGCCTGGAGATTTTAAAGCAGTGCTCCTCCAGTGCCCAGTACTTGCTAGTCCACAATAGAAGACTGTACCCCGGGGATCTCCCCTGCATTCTGCTCCTGTGTTGGGGGAGACAATTCTTAGTCCTCTACATCACCTGCAGACCCCATGTTTCCTAGTTTTAGTGTCAATCTCCAAACAATCTCTCCTGTCCCACCCCCTCCCCCGCCCTTCTGAGTTCCTGGCCATGTGTCTCCCCAGCAGGTCCTGCAAGCAGTCGGATTGCAGGGGGAAGGGTAGAGCCCTGTGGGCTTCCATGACCAGTTGCCTCCTGTGTAAGCCTCTCTCCTTTTTGATTTTTCTCCTGGTCACTTAAGCACACTCTATATCATGCAGTGTGTGTTTACTGGGCTTGTCTTTTGGTTTGCCAGGAGTTGGCCCCCACACTGCAGCTGCACAATGGTTTCTTCCTTGTCCTCTTCATGCTGCCTAGAAAGATGGCGGCTTCTTCCCCTGCACGTGGATATTATGTAGTGCATCTTTCAGGTTTATTGGGCAATGTCCTTGATCTCTAAACACTCTATACCAGACAGGCCATGGACCTCTCAAAAATACGGGTTCCTTTAATTCCCCTATGCCTCCACTATGCTCATGGAAGGACCTCTCTGGCTGGAGCTTCCAGTCCGGCTGTGGCATGCCCCTGGGGATTTTTTCCTTAATTTATTATACACAACCTCCTGAGTCTCCAGTCTGCTTTGCATGTCCAGTTTTAAATTCCAGTAAAGTCCCTTCCTGCCTTTTCTTGTTCACCCACCTTGTGGAGAAGCTGCTTATCTGCTTTCTTGGTTTCACACCATGGAGCAGCCAGGAGTGACCTCCTCTATTCTGACATCTTGAAAATCCTCTAAATGTCATAAATTTACTTATTCCAAAAAGAAAATATTTTTACTTTGGGGCCAATTCTGGCTGGGTTTTTGCTAATTGCAACCGAAAGCCTCAGACTAATAAGCTATTTATAAGGTAGTATATTAAAGTCCTTTCTAGATTTATTTCTGCTATTCTCTGTATATGCTAGCAGTTTAACCTTAAAACATTACTGTCCATACTTAAAAATATTTTGTCTCTATATATTTTCATATATGGCCTCCTCTGCTCTTATTGTACCATTATCTCTCTGTTATAAACTCCTTCTCACCCTATAAAACCTAACCCAGTATCACCTCCTTTAAAACTCTGCCTGTGCTCCTTTAGTGCATCCCAGGAGGGCTTACTGGTTTCCTTCCTAGTGGCCCCCAAGCATTACCTACAAACCCATAACAGAGCATCTTAAATTCATTTAGCCATAATTTAGCACATTTTATATGAATTGTTCTGCTAAATGGTGTGCTTTGTAGATATTATCATTTTTAACCTTTATATTTTCCTATGATATGGATAGAAATATCTTCATTTTTAAATATAAGGAAAAAGTCTTAGAAAGGTGAAGAAACTTAGGCCAGGGTCTGCAACTTATAAGAGGATGGAGACAGAACTTCAGCTATCTAATTTCAGAATCTGGGCTCTTCATCTCCATACAGTGTTCTCTTTCCTGCTAGGAATTTATTTGAAGCCAAACACTATCTTTCCCATGTGGGTGCCTAAATGAATGTCTTAGGTTCTCTGAAAATACTAGTAGAATAAGCAAATGGATAGATGAACAAATGAATGAATAGATGGATGGATGGGTAGATAGATGGATGAATGGAGGGATGGATGAATGGGTGGGTGAATGGATGGAGGGTAGATGGATGGGTAAGTAGGTGAGAGGGTGGGTGAATGGATAGATGGATGGATGAATGGATGGATGGATGGATGGATGGGGGGTGAGTGGATGGATGGATGGATGGATGGAGGAATGGATGGATGGATGGATGGATGCATAAGTGGGTGAGTGGATGGGTGTAAGGGTTCTGACTATGGGAACATACAGAACAGCATTCCTTTGGTGAGCGCACCCCTGTTTCCCATGGCTTAAATATTTTGCAGTTTTTCCCAGGCACTCTTACAATAACCAATGCATGCTTGGCTGGAGCACATATATAACTATAACCAAAACATCTTATATTGTAACCTATAGTAACCTGCTTAGTTATATAATAATCAATCATGTACTACTGATGCGAGTGACCAAGTGTAACCATTGTTGTAAATAAAGCCAGCAGCTTGGATGAGCAGCCATTTTGCTATTTAGCCATTCTTCCTCTGCACCTTTTTCTATCTCCTTTTGATTTCTTTACAGATGGGTAAGTGGGTGAGTGGACCAGAGGATGTGTGCGTGGATGGGTGAGTGGATGGATGGATGAATGGATGGTTAGGTGGGTGAGTGGATGGGTAGATGGGGGGTGGATGGGTGGATGGATGGATAGATGGATGGGTGAATGGGTGAATGGATTGATGGATGGGTAAGTGGGTGAGTGGATGAGTGGATGGATGGGTAGGTATATGGAAGTGTGTAAGTTCTTTTCATCACAAATGAGGAAACCAGGACTCCAGTGGTTAAAGTTCCATATTTGGTAGCCTATATCCCAGATGATTATTAACATTTTTTCTACAACATTTTGCTACCTTTGGGAGAAAGTTATACTTCCTTTAAAAGAAACTCCTCAAATGTAAGAGACAAATATAAGACCCAGATATGTCTAGACTTTTCTTTCTCACCCTGGAACCAAATTATGTCCTGCTTTGCCAAGTCCTGAATGGAGCAGAACCTCCATATCCCCTTCTCCAGAATTCAGGTCATGTCTTCTTTTCTTAACTCTCTTTAAATTGTTACTGACACCTAAACTAATTTGGGATTAAAAGAGAATAAAAGTCAAACCACCTTCAAAATGTTCTGGCTTGGGAGTTTATTTATAACGACTCAGACATCAGGATTTGAAAGAGGAAGGGGAGGGGTGTGGAGCACAAAATCCAAAAGAACATTTGAAAATAAGAAATAGAATCACATGCCATCCTAATTAGCCAGCAGCAGAGTAAAAATTCTCCACTTCTGTCATGTTTCCTCCATGCAAGAGCAAACTGTGACATTAGTTTAATTACAGAAATTTATGAGATGAAAGGAACAACTTTTATAATCATTCAGACAATATTCCTATTCAGGTTGCTGTACAATATCTGTATTTAGTAGTGATTAAAGTATTTATTAGAGATGTTCATTTTCTCAAAGATCCGAAAACCTACCTGCACTTTATGATTTAAGGAGCACTTTTATTTTCCCTCCTCTAATTTCTTAAATGGGTACCTTCATAAAACACCCTTGTTCCCTAGGTCTATTGACCTGGGCATGTCGAATCCCAGCTCTCTGCCTTCCCAATGCAATCAGCATCACTGAGAGAAAAATCCTCTGGAAGGGATTCTCTAGGGGTCAGCTCACATCACAAGTGAGCATAATCCATCATCATCATCATCACCACTATCAATTTTTGGCCAGCTGCCTATTTCTAGGACTCTGTGTACTAAGTCATTTACATCTGTCCTCTCCAAGCATCCTTGGAGAGTCACAAAGCCCACCTGGTTCAAAACTCCTTCTAAGGAAAACTGCACAAACCCCAGCCCTCCTGCCCAGGAAGCCATGTTTGATGTCACATGACCTGCTTCATCCTCCCTGCACCTGTCGTGGTTGATCCCACCAGGGCCAAGAACCTGACCTGAGGATAACTAGTCCGTGAATTGGCCAGAGATGGGGGTTTGTGCAGCCTAATTAAAAATATGAGTTTGGCCAGGAACATTCTCTTGGGAATTCAATCTATGCGCTGAAAGTCTCTGCTAATTTTCAGTGGCAACTGAAGCAGAAAGGATAGAATATTGAACTGACATTCTTAGCCCGGGGTCCATGAACCCATTTAAATGATGTGTGAAATTTGGGGTTTATGTGTACAAATGATATGAACTGCTCTACAAATTTTAAGTGCAACTCAGATCATATCTCTTATTGACCCATTGCTGGCTCCATTCCATAGCCAAAGTTTCATGACCACCCTCCCAAGACTTTAATCAACTTTTTCTCTGCTGTGACTAAAGGACCCAACCAGAAAAAAGGTAGAGGAGGGGAAAATTTACTTAAGGGCTCACAGTTTCAGAGGTCTCAGTCCATAGACAGCAGGCTCCATTGCTCAGGGCTCCAGGTGCATCATGGCAGAAGAGTGTGGTGGAGGGAAGCAGCTCACATGGTCGGGAAGCAATGAGAAAGAGACTCCACTCAGCAGATACGAATTATAGACCCCAAAGCCACGTCCCTAATGCCACCTCCTCTAGCCACACCCCACCTGCCTCCAGTTACCACTCAGTTAATCCCATCAGGGGATTAATTCACTGATCCGGTTAAGGCTCTCACAACCCAACCATTTATCCTCTGAACTTTCTTGCATTGTCCCATACATGAGCATGTGAGGAACAACTCACATCCAAACCATCGCACTGAGTCATACAAGAACCCTGAGGATCATAGTCCTAACAGTCTCTACCCATTTCCCGCACCCAAGCCAAGGCAACTCTGGAAACTAACTGTCCCCTGCTACTGAGGCACCCTGGTTCCTTGCAGAGTCTTGTTCCAATCCTGATCCCCACAGTCAGCAGCAGATACCATAATGTTCCTGATACCATTACGGCTTGTCCTAGAGGGAAGAACCAGGGCAGTTTCTTAGAGCTGGGCTCAGAGTCCCAGTGCCTCCTGAACACCAGAGGACTGGGACAGTGCCCATTCTGGTGTCAGACCCAGAACACTGTTTTCTTTTCTTACAGGGTCCACATAACCCATTAGGAGACTCTCAAAACACTAAGCACCCTGTTGCACCACCCTGTCCCCATCACAGAGATGTGTGTGCTCCACCTATCCTTGTAGGTAAAGCTTGGAGTGATGACAGGGGTCTTCTCTCTTCTGCCTTTTCTTTTTCTAAATGAGGTAAAGCTTCCTAAATCCATGGTCTCTCATGGATGCAGGGGAAAAACAAAATAAAAACTCATCAACAAAATTTAATAGTTAGGTAAGAATTTCAGTAATTATGCCTTTATCTGAGACGACGGTACCTAACCCTGATCAGAAGGACCTTCATGGTTCAGAAATAGAGAGATGAGAGAGATAGGGAGGGGGGAGAGAGGGAACATTCCAGCCAAGAACCACCATTGTAGGGAGCCTATGTCATGGACACCTGACTAAATGAGAGAAGAGGCCAGTGCCGGGGGGTGGGGGAGCAGAGAGACCTGAGCATGACTGAGTCCCATGTGGTGGCACTCAAGAGGGAAAGTGACATGGAGGAGTCTCCCAGACATCATGTTGGGTGAGCAGAGAATAAAAGCTATATTCCATTTATATCTGAAGCTCCCAAACAGCCAAATTTAACCTACAGTACTATAGATCAAAAGAGTGGTTTTGGGGGGATATTAACTAGGTAGGAAGCGGGGTACTGGCCAGGCTTTGTCTCAGAGATCTGTCAACATTTTCTTTTTATTTTATTACTTTTTTAAAATTTTATATGACAGCAGAATGAATTACAAATCTTATTACACATATAGAGCACAATTTTTCATCTCTGGTTGTACACAAAGTATATTCACACCAATTCATATCTTCATACATGTACTTGGGATAATAATGATCATCACATTCCGCCATCATTTCTGACCCCATGCCCCCTCCCTTCCACTCCCACCCCTCTGCCCTATCTAGAGTTCATCTATTCCTCCCATGCTGCCTCTCCCTATCCCACTATGAATCAGCCTCCTTATATCAAAGAAAACATTTGCCATTTGGTTTCTCAGGATTGGCTAACTTCCCTTAGCTTTGTTTTCTCTAACTCTATCCATTTACCTGCAAATGCCATGATTTTATTCTCTTTTATTGGTGAGTAATATTCCATTGTGCATATATGCCACAATTTTTTTAAATTATTCATCTATTGAAGGGCATACTACTGGTGGGACTGCAAAATGGTACAGCCAATATGGAAAGCAGTATAAAGATTTCTTGGAAAATTAGGAATGGAACCACCATTTGACTCAGCTATCCCTCCCTTCAGTCTATACTCAAAGGATTTAAAAACAGCATACTACAGGGACACAGTCACATCAATGTTTATAGCAGCACAATTCACAATACCTAAACTGTGGAACCAATCTAGATGCCCGTCAACATTTTCTTAAAGCACCTGCTGGCAATGATTTTCGGCTTGGAAGTCATAGATTTCTGTGGCCACTACTGAAGTGACCCTACACAAGAGGCAAACAATGGGCGTGGCTGTGCTGTGGTCAACCCATTTGCAAATCCAGAAGCCTACTGGATTTGGCCCATTGGTTTTAGTTCAGTGAGTCCTGTGGGTGGGGTTTACTTGGGTGTCTACATATGAAAAAATTTATTGAGCTATACAAGGTTGATTTAGGTACTTTATTAAATATAAATTTTATCTTGATTTTTTTAAAAAGTCTGTTAATGGATTAAGTATATTTAAAAAACAAAAAAGTTTCCATAGACAGACAACAGGTAGTAGATGGTTCATTTCATGAATCCAGAACCCATCAGAACTCCTGCCCTTTCTTGGGTTTTGTTAAGTAAATCTTCACTCCCTGCCGCAGTCTGGCTGCAGCAAAATAGCTGGGGGGGTGACGAACAACTTGTGTACATTGATACAGCAGGAGTAGGAGCCATTTATTGTAGGACAACACAGGTATTTATACATTCCACACAGCTTATCTTAATTAGCATAAACTAGATACATCAGTCAACCAATAAGGAATCTCCACACTTAATAGCTCGCTGGCATTACTTCACAAACCACTCCCTCTGCAAAATGCCAGGCGCCATCTTGACTTGCTTACAGACTCTAGCAACTCCCCTTCTCTTGAGCCAACCTGAGGGGTCTTCTGGTCTTAGCCTGATTCTTCTTTATCCTCCCTCTGCAGGGCCACTGTACCATGCAGACCTGAGCCTGGAGCGCTTGGGAGCCTGCAGGGAATCTCACAACTCACAATGAGATGCACCTGGCCTCACACCTCTGTCCCTAACAGATGCCTTTAAAACTCTCTGGAAACACGTCCGTCTTCCCTGGGCAGACATAGAAAAGCTGCGTTTTCTAGGATTCCATCCAGCCTCACCTCAGAGCAATCTTATTGCCGTGTGCCCTCTGCAGGCTCGTGTTCCAGCTCATTGGCGATTGTTTGTTCTTGGTGCTAACCTTGACAGGAGCTGGAGAAAAACACACAGCTGAGGTCAGAGAGCAGCATGCTCTGTCCTGCATTAAGTCTGTCTTGTCTCTAAACAGTCCCGATCAAAAACAAACAAACAACAAAAAAAGAAATCACCTGGATATTTTCTCTGAGCATTGGGCCTGCTGAACACCTGAGCATCCTTGAGCTCTGTTCTCCTGAGCCCACTCACATCCCATCTCCCTGGCCCCAGAGTGAGGACAGAAGTGGGGGGTGGGGAAGGGATCTCACCATTACCCACCACCCTCAGGGGCTTCCAGAATCTATTTATTAGACAAAGTGAAAGAGGAGGGGAAATGTTTTCTGAGCACTTTAATTCTCCAGGACTTTTTCTGCTTGAATCAGAAGCAGGGTCTTTATATTTTGGGTTGTGTTTTGTTTTTAATGGTCTCTCTGATGTTGAGGGCTCAGTCTATGTCAGAAATACAGTATTATAGTTGGGCACCGTGGTGCATGCCTGTAATCCCAGCGGCTCGGGAGGCTGAGGCAGGAGGATTGTGTGTTGAAAGCGAAACTCAGCAACTTAGTGAGGCCCTAAGCAACTCAGTGAGACCCTGTGTCTAAATAAAATAATAATAATAAAAAGACTGGGGATATGGCTCAGTGGTTAAGCACCCCTGGGTTCAATCCCTGGTACTAAAAAAAAAATGCAGGAATGTTATCCTCCTATTTTGTACCTGAGAAGTGAGAAAGACCCATGTGTGGGCAGGAAGAGTATGCTTCAGAGGGGCACACCTGGGCCTTGTGGGCCATATACTGGAAGTGATGAACACTGAGGGTTATCAATATTCCCAGGCAGGACCACTTGGCTACTTCACATTAGTGAACTTACTGATTTAAGAACACACAAATTTACTACTTTACAGTCTTGTTGGAGTCTGGCATGGGTGTCACCAGGATGGATCTAAAATTGAAAAGTTGGCCACACAGCAGTCCTGCCTAGAGGCTCTAGTGGGGAATCTGCTTCTTTGTTATTCCAGCTTCTAGAAGCTACCTGCACTCCTTGACTCATGACCCCTTCCTCCATCTCCCTACCCAGCACATTGCCTGTTCCATTTCCTTTCTTCCTTACCTGCATCTTCCCCTCACTGGCTCTCCTTCTGTCTCCCTCTTCCACATTCAAGAACTCATCGTAATACCTTGGACTTGTCTGGATATTATTATTATTATTATATATCATCCATGATAATAAAGTCACCCAATTAACAAATTCAACTCCTCATGCCACCTAAATTCCCTTTGCCATGCAGCCTAACAGTCACAGGTTGCAGGGATTAGGATGTGGACATCTTAGAGGAACATTATTCTGCCTTCCACCCCTGGTGCCCTGAATCTCCATGGTTGGATGCCAGTTTAGGACACATTCATTGTCTCTGAACATATGTGCCAGAGGACACAGTCATGAATTGCCTTCCTATTTTAGAATCCAGGTGGACTACAATGTTCACCTACTATCACTCAAAGAACCAAGTAACACGGTGGATTAAGAACGTAGGCACCACCATATTGTCTTACTTAGAGCAAGCCTGCTTCCTTTGCCAGTGGTCCTTGGCACAGTTCTGCATGTGCCTCACTCAGAACCCTGTTTTTATTTGTGTGTCTATTTTGTTTTGGGTACCAAGGATTGAACCCAGGGGTGTTCAACCATGGAGCCACATCCCCAGCCCTTGTTTATATTTTACTTAGAGACAGGGTCTCACTGAGTTGGTTAGGGCCTCACTAAGTTGCTGAGGCTGGCTTTGAACTCTAATCCACCTTCTTCAGCCTCCCCAGGCTCTGGCATTACAGGTGTGTGCCACTGTCCCCAGCGACCCCAGATCTTAATGAGCACAACATCAGACACCTCTCTGCTGTGACATTTCCAGTATAGCATCAGTCACACTGAATCTGTGTCACTCTCTCTGTCTTCCATGCTTGTGACCAACTGTCCCAGAATTAAGGTAAGAATTGCACAGGAACTAACTTCTGTGAGTCCTGAACCCTCTGGCCTCAGCTTGCTAATTGAGGGCATGTTGAGAGAATTCCAGGAAAATTCTGAACAGCATTGGCCTCTCTCTGGTCATCCCAACCCCCTGCTTCCCTGGGGGTCTGTTTGGGTTGCGTACTTGGGTATGGCTGCCTGGAATGCTGGGAGCCCAGGTGCTCCAGCCTCAGCCCTGCCACGTGCATGGGTTCAATAGATCTTAGCAGTTTATTGTCAACTCTCAGAGAACCCCCCTTTCTCCCTGGTTTGTGGTGGGGAGCAAGTGGGCTGGCTCTGAAGCCCTGAGGCCAGTGCCTAGCACACAGTCTACCATGGTGGAGGCTGGCCGTGTCCTTCAGGACCTGTGGACCTCACCGGCCCTTCCTTCCTGCTCCCTTTCCCTGTTAACCCAGATCTTGCAGATAAGCTGGGCTGCACTTTTCCTACTTTCTGATTAGGCTTCAGCTCTCTGGTCTTTATCTGGGACAACCTTGCTTCTAGAATATTTGTGAAACTGGAAAAATAATCAAGCATCAGGCATAGCAGAACCTACACAAGACTTGGAGTCAAACACTCAAAACAATGTAACTCGTCCATCTCTTAAATTTTGGACAGGACCTGACTTATAGGATTTTCGTGAAAACCAAAGTGAGGTTTGTGTAAGCTTCATGAACACTCTATTGTGATTTTCAGCACCACTAACAACTACTGCCTGGCTTCCAGACATTGCTGAGGAAGATTATGGTCTTTACTGCTGCTTCACACCCAGGAACTCAGCTGTGAATCTGAAGCCAGTCCATTGCAAATGAGCAGCTTCAGCTCCAAGCTGCCTACTACAGTATCCACCAGTCACATGTGACGACTAAAATTAATTTAAAATATTACTTTCTTAGTCACATCAGATTATTATTAGTTTTTTATTGAACCTGGGGTGCTTAACCACTGAGCAACATCTCCAGCCCTTTTTATTTTTTAATTTTGAGACAGGGTTTCAATAAGTAACTTAGGTCCATCCTAAGTTGCTGAGGTGGGCCTCAAATTTGCGATCCTCCTGCCTCAGCCTCCTGAGCTGCAGGGATTACAGGCATGTTCCATCATGTCTGAATCCACCTTAACTTCTTTTCAACAGTGTTTTAGTCACATTTTCCACTGCTGTGACTAAAGAACCTGACCAGAACAGCTGTAGAGAAGGAAAAGTTTATTTAAGGAACTCATGGTTTCAGAGGTTAGGCTGGCTCCATATCTCAGGGTTCAAGGTGAGGCCAAACATCATGGTGGAAGAGTATGGTAGACGGAAGTAACTCACATAATGATCAGGAAGGAGAGAGAGAGAGAGACTCCAGGTACAAATATATACCCCAAAGCCACTGCCCCAATGCCACCTCCTCCAGCCACACCCCACCACTTTAGCTACCACTCAATTAATCCCTCTCAGGGGATTCATTCGCTGATTGGGTTAAGACTCTCACAACCCAAGTACTTCTCTGAACCTTCTTTCCTTGTCTCACATGTGAGCTTTGGTGGACACCTCACATCCAAACCATAACAAATTGCTCATAGCTATCCCTGGCTGGTGGCTATCCTGTCATTCAGTACAAATATAGAACATTTCCATCATCATGGAAAGTTCTATTGAGCAGCTGTGGACAAAAGTTATGAGTCCCTTCTCTCCATCTCTTTGAAGAGTTCTAGCAACCCCTGTAAGAAATTTGGGGAATGACAGAGATCCCACAGGGCCCCCGAATACAATCTCCAAATTTACTGGAGATGAAAAGAGATAGAAAAGACGTCTGTTGCTATGAAAACAGGTGTTAAAATTGCAGAGACTATTGATCCAGGGAGATGCACATTATTTCTTACATACATGACCTTTATGAGACATGAGCAGATGTTTGACTTGGAGAGATTGGTGTTACAGAAAATGATTTATCTTAAAGCAGAAACCATATATATATATATATATATATATATATATATATATATATATATATATTAAAAAAAAAACAGGTTGTTATCTTTTGAGGAGGAAAAAAAAAATCAAGCCAACCAGCACTCCAGCAGCAGGCCTGGGGGAGATGAGAACAGGCTGGCTCTCAGGGAAGCCAGCAGAAGATAACCCAGGATTTGCTGTAGTCTGTCTGTGTAAGTAACTCCAGGACCCTGAGAAGAGTGGAGCATTGGCATGTGTCTCTGTGAGGAGGACAGGACAGGCCTCAGGTCAGATGCAATGACTTTCCTCGGGAAAATGGGTTTGAAATGTCCCCCTGTGGACACTCTTTCTCCTCTATCTTAAAATTCCCCCATGCAGGCAAGTGAGGATGAGGACTGGGACAGACACAGTAGTTCATTGCCATTTCCCAAAAGTAGGGGCCTGGGAACAAAAGAATGAATCTG
Organism: Marmota monax; assembly: GCF_021218885.2. Lineage (NCBI taxonomy): Eukaryota > Metazoa > Chordata > Mammalia > Rodentia > Sciuridae > Marmota > Marmota monax. The sequence continues at coordinate 7,112,905 of NW_026693008.1, read as the reverse complement.
ATCTGTGTTCATTGGTTTTCTTTAAACAAACAAATAAACATTCTTATATCAGAGAAAACATTCTGCCTTTGGTTTTTGGGGATTGGCTCACTTCACTTAGCATGATATTCTCCACTTCCATCCATTTACCTGCAAATGCCATGATTTTATTCTCTTTTAATGCTGAATAATACTTCATTGTGTATATATATCATGTTTTCTTTATCCATTCATCTATTGAAGGGCATCTAGGTTGGTTCCACAGTTTAGCTATTGTGAATTGAGCTGCTATAAACATTGATGTGGCTGTGTCCCTGTAGTATGCTGTTTTTAAGTCCTTTGGGTATAGACCAAGGAGAGGGATAGCTGGGTCAAATGGTGGTTCCATTCCCTTTTTTCTAAGGATTCTCCATACTGCTTTCCATATTGGCTGCACCAATTTTAAGTCCCACCAACAATGTATGAGTGTGCCTTTTCCCCACATCCTCACCAACACTTATTGTTGTGTGTATTCTTAATAGCTGCCATGCTGGCTGGAGTGAGATGAAATCTTAGAGTAGTTTTGATTTGCATTTCTCTGATTTAGCTAGAGATGTTGAACATTTTTTTATATATTTGTTGATTGATTGTATATCACCTTCTGAGAAGTGTCTGTTCAGGTACTTGGCCCATTTATTCTCTGATATAAGGATGTCGATTTATAATGGGGTGGGGGGGAGTATGGGAGGAATAGATGAACTCTAGATATGGCAAAGGAGAGGGAGGGGAAGGGACGACGGGTCATGGGGGTAGGAAAGACGGTGGAATGAGATGGACATCATTATCCTAAGTACATGTATGAAGACATGAATGGTGTGACTCTACTTTGTGTACAACCAGAGACATGAAAAATTGAGCTCTATATGTGTAATCTGAATTGTAATGCATTCTGTTGTCATATATAACAAATTAGAATAAATTAAAAAATAAAGAAAAAAATTACTTTATTGCCATAGGTTGTACTAATAACATAGATTGAAATGAAGAAAATGGACTTTCGTGGTTCTGTAATGTGGGGACAATAATATCTACCTAATAACAGTAATTAAAATTAATGATAAAGGTTAATTGAGAAATGTAGAAGCTCTGGCATGGCATACCCCAGGCACTAAATACTTAGGAAAATGTTAGCTTGAATAATAAACACTCTAAATAACCATTGATTGAAAATATTAACATTTCTTAGCAATCTGAATACAGGTTAATGATTTTAATTAGAAAATAAATCATGAATGCTAAAATATTTAATTGCATTAATAATAGTATAATTTAATGTTACTATTAAATATTGGTTCAAATATTATTAGAATTTATTTATTCCACAGATACTACTGAGTGCTCACCTACTATTATACTCTTCTCAGCCCTCGGTGACAGGTGAATGAGACAATGCCCTTGACCTCGAGAAGCATACACTTGAATGAGGGGAGACTGCCTGGTAAGATAATGACAGATGGTGACAAGTCCTAATAAGAATGATTAATGGGAGTAGGAATATCACAGGCTATTTTCCTAGTGTGGTCAAGAAAAGCTTCTCTGAGGAGGAGACATTTGCACTACCTGCTATATGATAAAGAGCCATGAAATGCTCTGTTGTGGTATCAATCAGAATGCTTTGAAAAAGCAGAAGAAAAATCTGTTTCATAGAACATCAACAATAAGACTATTCATTGCTCCTGGGCACGGTGGCACATGCCTATAATCCCAGCTGCTCCGGAGGCTGAGGCAGGAGGATTGTAAGTGCAAAGCCAGCCTCAGCCACATAGTGAGGTCCTAAGCAACTCAGGGAGACCCTTTCTCTAAATAAAATATAAAATAGGGCTGGGGAGGTGGCTCAGTCGTTAAGCACCCCTGAGTTCAACCCCCGTAACTACAACAACAAAAGACTATGTATTGTCTCACAAAACAAGAAGTCTCAAAAATAGGAAGGTGGTAGCATTGCCCAACTCATTCTCAACCATAGCATAAGGACCCAGTTTTCTCAATACTCCTCCCTGTCCATTTTCAGGACCTCGGCTCTGTCCTCAGAATTGCTCTGCTTAGGGCTGCCACAGCTCCCAACATCCTATCTGGGTCAACATCCAGAGGAAGAAGAGGATCTTTCTAGAAGTGCCCAAGCACACTTCCTCCATATCTCATGAGTCAGAATTGGGTTAATGGTCACCATGGTTGGCAAGCTTCTGTAAATGGTTAGATAGGAAATATTAGGGTTTGCAGCAAGAGGAAAAACTGAGACTATTATATATATACTTATGTAAAAAGAGAAATAACAAATGTCCACAAAAATTTTATTGATGAAATTCAAGTAGAATAATAATTAAATGCAACTTTTAAAGTAAAGATCTGCTAATAAGAAAGATGGATTTTTTTTGAGAAGATAAACCTTTTCTTAATTGAAGTGATAAATTTTGCTTAACTGGGGGTCAAAGTTGGCATTCTTTTGGGGGGAAGATAATGTTTTATTTAATTGGGAATCACAATTATTTCCCTATCATTAAAATGGATTGCAAATGTTCATCCATAAATGCTTGTCTTTAATGAGGTTTTAGATATTTCATTTTACATTTCTTTTTATTTATTTTTTATTTGTTCTTTTTAGTTATACATGACATAGGGTATATTTTGACATATTTATACAAACATGGAGTACATCTTATCCTAATTAGGATGCCAGGCTTGTGGTTGTACATGCTGTGGAGATTCACTGTGGTGTAGTTATATATGCATATAGATAGTTCATCTTTGAAGATGTCTCCACATGAAGAGGTGACTCATGTGGCTTCAAAAAGTGTTCTAGTTATAGTTTTGCCTCTGTAATTGGTAATATGCCACCAGTGGATTCTGTTGTTATAGTGCAAAAGCAGAGACGAAAAATAAATGAACAGGCATAACTGTGTTCCAATAAAACTTTATTTACAGACAGCACAACTTGCAGTTCATGGAATTTTCATACATAAAATGTTCTTTTCATTTTTTTCTCCATTTTTTTCTTATCATTTTTTTCCCAACTATTCAAAAATGTAGTAGGTCAAGTTGGTAGGCATTTGACAGTGTCAAAAGAGTAATTTGGGGGCTAAGGGGTAGCAAGTCCAGTGATCCTGAGATAGTGATAAATCTGGAAGGTGTGCTCCTCATCCAGGAGCCGTGAGGAGGAGTGGAAGAGAAGCCCAAGTTGAAGGTAGGGTCGATCCTCAGCACCACGTCATTTTCCAATATGATGGAAGGAGCCCCACAGATCTCACCCCAGTTTAACCACCATAACTGGTGAAAACTATTTTAAAAAATAAAGAACCATTTACATTCATTAAAAATTATCCTAAGGACACAGCAAATAATAAAGTATTCATTAAGAAAAATCTATTAAGGTGTGCTAAGAATAGTGATAGTAACACTGAAGTGTCACAGACCCACTCTCTCCTTCCTTTCCCATTACTCTAGTTCCATGTTGTGGGGACTGAATTCCAGGAGAATGTTGCCACTATCAGCCAAGAAGACCAAGGGCCACCACCCCAGCCCAGCACCCTGCTCATAAAGCAAGGGTGTCGCTCTGGAGAAACAGAACACTGCTCCTGCTCCCAGTGCTGGAGAAAGGATTCAAGATTTTACCCAACAGGAGGGCATTTAAAAAAGAAAGCTCGGGAATTCTCTCCAAAGGAACTATTTGGAACAGAATCCAGGGGGAGTTGATGGTTCAGGATGTTGTATTTCCTAGGGCCACTATAATAAATTAACACAACTGCTGCTTAACCCATTAAGTCCCAACTTTTCTGTGACTATTTCAACAAAACTGATACAGATGCATTAAAATAGGTTGAAAATAGTAATCTAGAGCTGACATTATGTTATTATATTAATTTACATTCTCATAATTATATCATCATTGTTATCTTAATACAGTCATATTCTTCTTAATATTACACCTCGAACTGCTCTGCATCAACCGAGGATCTTGAGCAGGGGCCACTGGAGATGGAGAAAAACAGAGACAAAGAAAACACAGAAACATTTTCAGGTAATGCTGGGTCTAGGTGGGACACTGCACTCTGTTGGAGGAACAGTGACCCCGAACTAACTACGCAAATTTATTATATAAGGTCTCACAATCAGGAAGTTAAACTATAGGGGCATTGTTCAAGGCTTGTGAGTTGTCAGAGGTTTTGTGCATTAAAAAGTTAGTGGGCTAGAAAGATTTTTTTGCAGCTATCTTACTGTGGCAGTGCTAGGAACATACTACTGCACCCAGGAAACCCATTATCTTGGGATGTCTGATAACTGTTAGCATCAGTGCCAAGAATCAAGGATGTTAACATCCTTACCTTTGGCCAGGAATGTTTCCCATGCTTGGCTTTTGCTGATCAGCTGGTGACCACAGGCTCATCCGCTCTCCACATCATTATATTATTTTTTTATATTAGACATTATATAATTATCTTATGTATTCTGTACGATCTTTAAGTTTTTACAGGTGTTCCACATCTGGGAAGATGGGTTAAAATAACATAAGTTTATTCTTTTCACACTTCTCAAGGGCAGAGGTGTAAAATCAAGGGGTCAGTGGGTATGCTCCTTGGCTCTGGGGAAGGGCTCTGCTCCTTGGCTCTTCTAGCTTCTGGTGCTACCGAAAATGCCTTGGCTTTGCTTGACCCATGGCCACAGTATTCAAAAGTCTGCGTCTGTTGTTACATTATATCCTTGTGTCTGATCACTCTCAGCATCTTTTCCTTTGTGGTATGTGGTATGGCTCTCACTGACTTTATCCTATGTCATTGGCCATTTTGAATGTATAGATTCATAGGCATATTTTTTTCTTTCTTCTCTCTCTCTCTCTACCAGGGATTGAACCCAGAGATGCTTAACCACTGAGCCACATCCCCACCTCATTTTTATATTCTATTTAGAGACAGGGTTTCCCTGAGTTGCTTAGGGCCTTGCTAAATTGCTGAGGCTGGCTTTGAACTCGTGATCCTCCTGCCTTAGCCTCCTGAGCCACTGGGATTACAGGTGTGCATCATTGTGTCCAGCATATTTTTCTTTTTAAAAATCACTTCTGAGAATTTTTAGCCATTATTTCTTCAAATATTCTTTATCATGTTCTCACTTTCTGTTTCCCTCTAGGACTTTCAGTATGCGTGAGTATAAATAAATAGGACTTCACCAAAACTAAAAATTGTTGTGCTCAAAGGATACCATCAAGAAAGTGAAAATACAACCCATAGAATGAGAGAAAAGCATTTTAAAATAATTTTCTGGGGCTGGGGTTGTGGCTCAGCATTGGAGCACTTGCCTTGCATGTGTGAGGTACTGGGTTCAATCCTCAGCACCACATAAAAATAAATAAATAAAAATATTGTGTCCATCTACAACTGAAAAAAAAATCTTTTAAAAAATCATTTTCTGATAAAGGAGCTGCATATAGGATATAATGAACTCTTACAACTTACTAAAAAGATAAATAACTAAATTGTGGGCAAAAGTTCTGAATAGATGTTTCTCCCCAGAAGATGATATACAAATGGGCAATTGCAAATAAAAAAACTGCTCAACCTCATAGCTTTGGAAATACAAATTAAAACTGTGGTGCAATTTCACAACTTGAGGGTGGTTGTGACTAAGACACGTGTAGGTGAAGATGTGAAGAAACTGTAATACACTGCTGGTGGGAACACAAATTTTGTGGACTTTGGAAAATAGTCTAGTGGTTGTTCAAAAGTTTCGACATAGAGTTACCATAGGCACCAGTGATTCCTCTCCTAGGTTTGTACTCCAGAAAAATCAAAACATGTACACAAACTTGTTCACAAGTGTTCAGAGTAGCATTTTAATGATAGCCAAAAAAGGGAAACCACCCTAATGTCCATCAACTGATGAAGAGATATACAAAACAGAGAATGACTGCTAATAGGTACAGAGTTTCTTTTGGGCAGGTGATAGAAATATATGAATATTGCTTGTTGTGGTGGTTGCATAATAGTGAATGGACTAAACCTAATTGAATTGTAGATGTTAAATGGGCCAATTGAATGGCATGTGAATTATATCTCAATGAAGTGGATACCTATATAGGAATGGAAAAGCCAAGCAGGGAAGAGCCAAATTAATCCTGCAGGGTCCTGAAGGCTTCCTAGAGAGTTTGGTTCTACCTCAGGTGAACAGGAGATTGGAGGTTTTGGAGCTGAAAAGTGATATCTTCTTTACTTTGTTAAAATACCACTTCCTATTTCTTGCTCATATTAAGATTATTATTCCCAATGTCCCTATTCCCTTGACATTGCAGTTTGGGTAGGACAAATTCATCAATTGCCAGCTTGGTAATTTCCAGAACACCAATACCTATTAAGCACTCAGGTGTTCAAAGCCCAGGATAGTCAAGCGATGGGAGATCCTGAACAAGTATCAGCCAGGGCTGTCGTGTGGTTTGGAATGGCTGTGCCATTTGCCCAAGCTTAATGCAGTGTCATGAGCAATGCATGGAAAAATCTCATTTATCCAGGAGCTGCAGGCTGCCTCAGCTCAGCCATCTGCCTCTTTGTCTGACCCTTATCATGGTCAAGAAAACCTCTGGTTTCCTCCTGAGTCATTCCCTAAGTTAGGTTATTCCACAGTGCAGAGTAGCCTCGATGCCCACCCTCAGGACACATTTCCTTCATAATTGCCTACATGCCCCCGGAGACTCCTGGATCTGCAACAACAAACGTGGGAAGAAATTCTCAAATGAAGATGGGCAAGGTGGCGCAAGCCTGTAATGCCAGCATCTTGGGAAGCTGAGGCAGGAGGATCGTAAGTTCAAAGCCAGCCTCTACAATTTAGTGAGGCCCTTAGCAACTTAGCAGGACCCTGCCTCAAAATAAAAAATAAAAAGAGCTGAGGATGTGGCTCAATGGTGAAGCACCCTGGGTTCAATCCCTGGTACCAATAAATAAATAAATAAACTATTGAATGAGTGAACACTTCCAAAGAAACATTTCATTTCATGTGTATGTAAACAGTCTCAGGGTTTGCACGTGAAGTTTGGCAGCTACCAGTAAGGAAGGAGGCAGACCTCTCGTTTTGCAGTGAACCCGTCTCATTATATCATTTGTTGGCCGGTGGGGATGACATTTCTTCTGGGAACCAGCCATACATTTTTGAAAAGATAAGGACTCTTCCTCCACATATATTGATGGCAGTGAGATCATGACATGAGAAGAAGGGGTCGAAATAGTAAAGCCTAGTATCAAAAGGTTAGGTCCCAGGGCGCTGGAACATCATAACACAGCAGTGTGTGGCTTCTTTCTATTAAGGCAACAGTGCACTGTGGTTACCTGAGAGGTTGTGTCTCAAGTGCATTTAGACAAAAAAAAAAATAGATTCTATGTTAATTAAAGTGAACCCAAGTAGTGGACTCATTAGCCTCCAGTTAGTCAGCCTTAGGATGGATTTTTTTTTCAATCACTTTTATCTTGGGTCTATTTTTCAGGATTCTAAAGCCCGGAAGCCTGCTCTGTCTTTCAGAGTAAATGCAGGCACCTTCCTTAATAGGGTTCTTGTCATAGATGCTGACATTTTTTTTTTAGTATTTATTTTTTAGTTGTGGATGGACACAATATCTTTATTTCATTTTTATGTGGTGCTGGTGAAAACTAATACCATCAATGTAACACATATGTCATTTCTCACCCCATTTTCCATGGTTCGGGCAATGAAGCCAAAACACTAAGGCAAATAAGTGCCCTCATGAAATACCTATCTGCACCTCAAAATGGGTGAAGGTCTTCCTTGTCTTTACACAGGGTAGGGTGGACCAGTATTTACAGGGACAAGCCGCTTGCAGATGGGGTTGGAGGAAACACTAATAAATAACAATGATGTTGCTGGTCCCCAAACAGCTCACCTTTATTGAGTGCTTAAACTCTGCTCAGGATTTGCATAGGGCCCCTCTGGAGGTGATTACTATTATTACCACCAGCTGACAGATGAGAACACCAGGGTCTGCAGGAGGAAATCGCCCAAGATCACATCCATCTCGTGCTGATCCCTGAAGGGCACATTTCGGGATAGGATGCTATCACAGCATCTTGAGGGACGGCTTGGCCAGAAGGCCCTCCTCAGGGAATCGCTAGAGCTTGGAAAAACAGAGATGGTTGTTGTGAAAGGAGGAAAGAGAAGTAAAGATCTGAAGAGTTTCTGCACCTTTCTGTCAAGGTCAACGTGCTCATACCCATTGCATGCGTGGTGGCCAGCAAAGCTTTCCGAGCCAGCCTGATCTGTCCAGTTCAGTGACCAAACATCAGACCAGGTGAACCCAGGTGAACCCAGTTTCCAATCACCAAACATCAGACCCAGACTCCAAGTTGGAGCACGGGGGAACGCCAGGTGATTCTTGTGTAAACTAACGCTTGCTCAAGAATTCAGCCCACGCATGCGTGTAAATGCTGGAGGAGAAGCTCTGCCCCAGGAAACCAAGCCGACATGGGCTGGTAGGTCTTCCTGGCTAGTAACTGGCAGAGTCCTGCAACCTGGCTACCTTGGAAAACGGGAACATGGTGAGTGGTCAAACTTTGCTCTTTGCTAAAGACATGTTGGAAAAGGAAGGAAGGGGTTCCATCTTATTTCTTTTTCCATCCTCAGCAGGGGATCCAGTGTGAGTACCACTTTCAGGTGATAGGCTGAATAGCCAGTCTCCCACTTTAAAAAAAAAAAATCGGTGTCCTAATCTGAGCCTAGGGATATGCTACCTTACATGGCAAAGACATTTTGCAAATGTAGTTACAGTTATGGATACTAAAATGGGAAGATTATCTTAATAACCCTGGAGCATCTGTTTGGGTGAACCCACCTGCTCGGATAGACACTTAAAGGCAGATGAACCTTTCCTGGCTAAAGTGACAGAGAATCTAGAGTAAGGAGAGAGTTGAAGCCATGGAAGGACTCTCCTGCTGGCTGTTCTTGGATTTAAGAAGTAGGAAGGGAGCCACCTGCTCAAAAATGCAGGTGGCCTCTAACAGCTGACAACCAATGGGGAAATGGGGAAGCAAACTTCCAGGAACTGAATTCATTCAATAACCAGATGAGCCAAGAACAAGATTCTCCGCTGTAGCCTCCAGAAGGGATGATCAACACCCTGGCAGATACCTGGTGAGGTCCACACTGAACTGAACATAATACTTTCGTGTTATTTTGTTAGCCACTAAGTCTATGGCAGTATTTTCTGGCCTCTGTAGATAATAGATCTTATGAATGAAAATGTACTGGTTACAAGGTAGTCCAGGTTGGAGGAATTATGGGAAGAAGAAGGGGGAGTTTGAAATGGGAAGAACAGGAACTTCCATATCTACATTGATGGGTACTGTGAGTCTTAAGATATGTTCCCCGTTAGCATATTTTTCTGTTTAATCTCTACCTCACTCCTAAAACAGGAATCGGGAAGGAAAATGAGTGAGGGCACTACCGTGAGGGGTGCTTTCCTTGACTTGTTCTCAGAATGGGTGTGGAGAAGGATTTGTCACAAGCAGGCTATGCCATTAACATAGACCAGATATGTTCATCTTTCCATAATAACACAAATTCACAAGCTATGACTTTTTGTTGTTGCTGTTCTGGGGATTGAACTTGGGGGCACTTAACCATTGAGCCATACCTCCAGCTGTTTTTAATACTTTATTTAGAGACAGGATCTCATTGAGTTGCTTAGGGCCTCGCTAAGTTACTGTGGCTGGCTTTGAACTCTCCATCCTCCTGCCTCAGCCTCCTGAGCCACTGGTATTACAGGCATGAGCCACCACACCACGCCTGACAACAAGCTACATGACTTTGATCAGTTGCTTTTCATTGAGTATTCATGGATTGCTTGGTAGTCAAAGCTGGGTAATCATAGGTTCTTTTATTTCAATCTTAATTACTAACAATTTAATACCACTCTAGTCATACATTTTACACAATGATAAACATATAGGGTACAGAAAGGGTGGCCATGGGGATTCAGGAGGGGGCACTGAGAGCAAAGGCAGAAAGCAGATACAGATGCAAAAGTGTCCCTGCAGGTGGTCAAATGAGATTATCTACCAGCTGAAGAACTTCTGGGAACAGAACTGTCGAGGTGAGAAACTTATTCTAGGCCTGGGTGCAGATAGAGCCTGGAGACAGGTCCCTTGCCTCTTGACCTTGTGATATGTTCACTGGATCCTCTGACAGATCGGTGTTGCAATCAGTCTTGGAGTGATTCTCCTTTTATGGATTTCGGGTGAGGAGATTGCTTTGGGTGAGATTAATAAACTCATGGGCCTGGTTTTTCTGCTATGGGTTGATACACCTGTGCATCCATGTGCTTCTTCAAGCTCACAGGTGGTCATTTGTATTACACAATTAATTTGTCAGTTTGTGCTGTACAGATAGATGGTGGTTTTGTGTGTGTCCTTGAACAAACAACGTGTAGAATCATTTTACCGAGGTATGTATACTCAATCTGGGGCAACTCATGGAACACTACTGCTTTGTACAATAGAGTAACTCGGAGCTAGGCACAGCCTTGGTGCTCTCCATACCCTCAGACCACAGAGGATCATGTCAGGGCCCAGGGGTGTCTACTCATTTGCACTGAATTTTCCTGCAACCATAGTGAGAATCAGGGACCAGACAGTGGACTGTGTTGTGCTGTGGTACATCCAGGCACCTGCCTTTCACAGAGAGATGGCTCAAGTGACTAAGGGTCTGAGTGCACCTTCCTCTTTGTCCAGAAATTCTGCAGCAAAGCTGGAGGGGAAGGAGAGAGGGCACCGAGGTCATTGGCTTGTGCCTTCAGATTCCTGTTCTCTCCTCTCTAGTCCTTTTGAGTTATTCTTAGAATCATTGCCTTTGTTTTTTCCCCTGCCCTGTGTTTATCATGTGGTGTTGTTCCCTTTCCAAGAAGGGAATGAATGTATTGTTTAATTTATGAGGATATAATACTATAATAGTATATTACTTTGCCTGAAATGTATTCTTAAGTATTACCTTGGTCTGTACTTTAATTGAATTGGATAGAGACAGCACATTGCAATTGTTGAGGTTAACGACCCAATGATTTACAAGACAAGGCACATTTACTGGCAAATAGATTTTAGTAATTGTTCTGCTCCAGGAGAATAACGGTTTGCACATTGATTCTCTCCATGTCCTGGAGCTAGGGCTTACCCAGAGAAGTCTGGGCCCAGGGTCCCAAGGAGGCTACAGAGGAGCCCGCCCAGGATCAATGAGATGGGCAGACCCCATAAGCTCTTCTTGCTAAGCTTAATTTGGCTCAGAAAAGCCTTCAGGTGCCCTCAGGTGGATTGAATAATGTTTTCAAGATGATGGCTCAGAGTACTGCAGGTGCCAGAACTAAACAAGAAAAAGACACAAACCCCACAAAACTAATATAAATTCATTTTTTTCCAATTGTATTGAGGTGTGATTGACAAATAACAAAAAATGTTTAGGGTGTGCTGCTGGTCTACATTGTAAAATGGAGTGGTCTACACTGTATGTCTACACTGTAAAATGATTACGCTGATGGGTACATCTGTCCCCTCATATAGATAAAACTCAAGTGTGTATAGTTGGAACATCTACTTAGCAAATCTCAAGTAAACATTATTAATTGATGCATGAAGTCCCCAGGAGTAATTCATCTTGAACTGGAAGTTTGTCCCTTTTTTATCTGACACATAAGAGTTGTTCGTTATTTATGGGGTATCATGTGATGCTTTGATACCATGTGCACATGGTGTAACGCTCCAATCAGGGTAAGCATATCTACCCAAACGTTTATCATTTATTTATGGTTAAAATATTCAAAATCCTTTCTTCAAGCTGTTTTGATATACACAGTATATTATCTATCTGCGTCCTACTGCGCCATAGAGTGCCTGGCCTTATTTCTCTTATCTAACTGTGAAAGTTTGCACCCATTCATCAATATCTCCCCTTGCTTGGCACCTCCAGTCTCTGGAAGCTGCCATTATGCTCTGTGTGTTAGCACGACGGTCAGAGTTTCTACACATAATTGAGGTTGCGCAGTGTTTGTGTCTACTTATCCCTTAAGATAGTCTCCCCTGGGTTCATCTGTGTTGTCAGGGCAGCAGAAATTTCTTCTTAAGGCTGAGCCGTATTCCACTGTGGGGATGTACCTTTTTTTTTTTCCTTATCGGTTCATCTGTTGATACACACTTAGAGTGTTTCTAAATCTTGGCTATTGTGCATAATGCTGGAGTGAACAAGGGAAGACAAATATCGGTATAAGTTTGTTTTATTCTAATGTAAGAAAGTTGAGTTACACCTGATAGTCTGGACATTTCCATTAGGGATTCAGGTAGAATTTTATTTTATTCTTTTTATCCATTTTATTCCTTTTATCCATTTTATTCCTTTTAGATACACATGAGAGAAGAGTGTATCTTGACATATTTTACATACGTGGAGACTAACTTCCCATTCTTGTGGTTGGATATGATGCAGAGTTTTGCTGGTCGTACATTCACATTTGAACACAGGAAAGTGATGTCCCATTAATTCCACTGTCTTTACCATTCCTTCTCCCTTCCCTTCATTCCCCTTTGTCTAATCCAGTGATCTTCTACTCTTCTTTCCCTGCTTATGATGTGTTAACATCTGCATATCGTCTGGGGAAACAGTTTGACCTCTTAAAAAAAAAAAGTTGGGGCCCAGTAAGCAGATCCAATTGTCAGGTCACTACATTTGCTCTCTCGAAGGCCTTGCTCAGTGAGGATCAAGAGCTGCAGAACTGTCTGTGGCAACCTGACCACTCCAGACATCTCAATGAGTCTGTGCCTTTTTCTTGCATCTCTCCGAACATGGGTAAGAGGCTTCACATTTTCTTTCGAGGATGTCTCCAATTACTTACTGCTCATTAACTGTGACAAGAGCTCCAATGAGAAAAGCAAAGAGGATCTGGTGAAGGGCCCTAGAGAGAGCGAGCACAGACGCTGGGCTCTCCAATACCACATGCTCCCCAGGGCCCCCAGGTCAGTGGCCACATGGGAAAGAGGGTCCTGCTGCCCTTAAATCTGTGCCATCCTTGGAGAAAGTAAAGGAAGTGAATCAAGACACAAAAATAGCAAGTTTCATTGTTTCCCCAAGAATGTCATTCATATCATGCTCCCGAATATTATATCATGTGTACATGTGTGTAATATGTGGTAAGTGCATGCATATACATGAATGACATATGCTGTATATATAATATGTATACTCAATGCATATATGCATATGTAACATGCAATACATATAATTTGCTTGTGAATGTATACACATATAGATCACGTATAATTATATATATATGCACACACATGTAGAAAAACTCTGGTCACCAGGCACAGCGCACACCTAGAATCCCAGCAGCTAGGGAGGCTAAGGCAGAAGTATCATGAGTTCAAAGCCAGCCTCAGCAACTTAACAAGATCCTATGTCTAAATAAAATATAAAAAGGGCTGGAGATGTGGCTCAGTGGTTAAGTGCTCCTGGGGTCAATCCCTGGCACCAAAGAATTTTAAAGGGTTTGTCTTTAAAATAATCTGGAGATTGTATTGGACGGGATATGAAAAAGATAGGCTAGGAGCCAAGTTGTGGAGGAAAGACCAGTAGAACATTGTCCGACTGAAAGATGTCCTTAAAAGCCATCAAAGGCAGTTTTTCTGATGGAATGTAACAGTTATGGTTTTCTTTTTAAAACACTTTTAAAAAACAGTGCAGAGCTATACTTTAAAGTTAGGATCTACAATGCACATTCAAATTGGAGTAAATCAAGGTGGACCCACCTCCCAGCTGGACAGAGGGAGAACAACTGATTCCCTCTCTTCCCTGGCCACGACGCCTCCTTCACTCATAACCAGAGAGCTTGCTGAATTTTCTGTGTTCATTCCCTCTTTAAGAGATGTATTCCTGCCTTTCTCTAAAATTTGTTGAGCTGTGTGTACTGCAAGTTCATCACCGCCCCCCAGCCCCATCCACTTTTAAAACATTGTGTACAGCTTTCATCTTAGACCATTTGTTTTAACCACTCTTTATTTGATGGAAACTCGGGTCATTTCCAGTTTGGGGGACTATAGATGACACTGTTGAAAGCTGGGCATGTCTCATATCAATAGAATCAGGCGGGCTCTGAGCTATCCAGGGGCGAGTAGGCCAGATTATAGGCTACAGGCACGTTCAGTTTTAGAGCCTAATGCAAATTCTACAGTAGTGGTACCCATTTTTGCTCCAGCCAGTGGTGAATGTGCCTTCCCCTTGCTCTATGCTCTAGATAATATTAGAAGTTCTTAGAGTTTGGATGTTTTGCTCATCTGAGGATTTAAAGGATATTTCATTGCTGTTTTAGTTTGTAATTACTTCTGCTTGCTCAGGAGTTTAAGCACTTTTCTCCTTTTGGCTGTTTGTTTCTTCTGTGCAAAACCTTTTTGTGACCTTTCTCGTTTTTTTTCTCTTCTGCTCTTGATGATTAACTCAGAGGAGCTGTTTATAGTGCAAGCCATATAATGTAATTTAAAATCTTCTGTAGCCTCATTGAGAAAGTAAAATGCAACTAGTAAAATATGCTTTAACAATGCACTTTATTTCATTGAATGTCTATTTATCCAGATGTACCTAAAATAGCTCCAATATAAAAATCATTAATGAGGTCTTTGAAATATGGTGTGTAGCATTTGCTCTGGGCCAGTCTTGATTTGCATTGGCCACATTTCATTTTGCTCTCCACTCACTATGTACCTCCTGGTACAATATGAAATGACATGTCTAGATTCTTCTAGAAGAATACTTTCTTCCAACTTGTAGCTTTTGCTTTCCTGTATATCTGTGTGATTTCCTTTATTTTTTTTTTAATTTTTAATTTGTTTTAATTAGTTATACATGACAGTAGAATGCATTTATGCACTTGGATATATCATACATAGATGAGATATAATTTTTCACTTTTCTGAGTGTACATGCTACAGAATTTCGTTGGTCATGTAGTCACATGTATACATACAGTAATAATGTCTGTTTCATTCTACTATATTTCCTATCCCTCCCCTACCATCCCCTCCCCTCCCCTCCTCTCACTTCCCTCTACCTAATCTAAAGTAAATCTATTCTTCTCTAGTGCTCCCGCCTTATTGTGAATTAGCATCGGCAGATTAGAGAAAACATTTGGCTTATGATTTTGGTGGGAAATTGGCTTATTTTACCTAGCATGATGTTCTCCAACTCCATCCATTTACTGGCAAATACCATAATTTCATTCTTCTTTAAAGCTGAGTAATATTCCATTATATATTTATATAATCACATTTTCTTTATCCATTAATGTATTGAAGGACACCTAGGTTGGTTCCATAGTTTAGTTATTGTGAATTGAGCTGCTATAAACAGCTCATTGATGTGGCTGCATTACTGTAGTATGCTGATTTTAAGACCTTTGGATATAAACTGAAGGGTGGGATAGCTGGGTCAAATGGTGGTTCCATTCTCAGTTTTCCAAGGAATCTCCATACCTGCTTTCCATAGTATTTGCACCAATTTGCAGTCCTACCGGCAATGTATGAGTGTTCTTTTTTCCCCACATTCTCGCCAATATTTATTGTTGCCTGTATTCTTGAGGATTGCCATTCTGACAGGAGTGAGATGAAATCTTAGTGTAGTTTTGATTTGCATTTCTCTAATTGCTACAGATGTTGAACACTTTTTCATACATTTGTTGGTCAATTGTATTTCTTCTGTGAAGTGTCTGTTCAGTTCCTAAGCCTATTTAATTGACTGGGTTATTTGCTTTTTTGGTGTTAAGTTTTTTGAGTTCTTTATATGAGGTTTCTTTTGATAATAGGAACACTTCATTTGAACCTCATCATATTTTGTAAATCTTGGTGCTTTGTTGTATCTTGTGGAAGAGATCATTCTCTGTGCTGAGGTGATGAAAATTTTGTGTTTTACTTTGTCTAAAAGTTTAAAGCTTTATTCTTTATGTTTAAGGTCTTGATCCATATGGATTTGATTTTTTTGTGTTTGAGGTTGACTTAATCTGTTTTCTGTTTTTATAATTGAATACAACGAGGCTGGTAATGTATTAAAGAAATGAGTTTATTTAGCTCATGGTTTTGGAGGCTGGTATGTCTAATAACATGGTGCCGGTGTCTGCTCATCACCTGGTGAGAGCCTTGTGCTCACCGTAGAGGAGGAAATCATCACATGGTAAAAACAGCAAGTATGGGGCTGGGGATGTGGCTCAAGCGGTAGTGCGCTCGCCTGGCATGTGTGCGGCCTGGGTTCGATCCTCAGTACCACATATAAACAAAGATGTGTCTGCCGAAAACAAAAAAATAAGTAAATAAATATTAAAACTCTCTCTCTCTTTAAAAAAGAAAAAAAAAAAACAGCAAGTATGTTAGAGAGATCTCATTTCACTTTTTGTCAAAGCCACTCACCTTGAGAGCCCAGCAATCTACAGATGGATTAGTCTATGACCCAAAGGTCCCTCCTCCAAATACTATTAACATATGAATTGGGGGATTAACTTTTGCAACCTATGAAATTGGGGGGGACATTCAAACCATAGCAGAGATAGATTCTATTTCAATTTTCCATATAGATAATCAACTTTCTATTGAATAGTCACTTCTTGTTCCACCGCTCTGCAGGTAACCCTGAGATGACTCGGGTTTCCATGGTAGGCATAAATCTATTTTGGACTGTTTTCATTTGTCTCTTTTGAAATACCATGCTCTCAGAATTGCTTTAGCTTTAAAGCAAACTTGATCATCTGATGGGAAAGTCCTCTTCTTGTTTCTTTCTCGGGAGTTCCTTGGTCTATTTGAGATTTTGCTTTCAGATACAAATTTTAAAATGAATTTGTCATGATCTGTGAGAATTCTTTGACTCCTGCATTCTGGTCAATTTGCTGTGTGAACTCAACTGAATAACTTTGGCTCTCTGGCTTCTGTTCTTATCTGTCACATAGTTCCATATTTAATAGCATTGTCTGATAATTATGGGATGCAAATAAAGTCCCTAGCACAGTGGAAACTTTCAGCAAGTGAGTAGTTTTATTACTGTCTCAGCAAGGCACGGGGACCCTGTTCTGGAGACGGCTCAAAATCCTAAAAGGGTGGCTGGAGAAACAAGCTGTCCAGGACTGCAGTTCAGAGACTGAGACTTATTGCCATCTTTGCCCTCCTATTTTGATGGAGGCTTTTGTGCTTCGTATTCACAATGCCTATGTGGAGTGTTTTATACCGTACAAAATAGTTTCTCATTTAATCGTATTTGGATTGCCAAGGAAACTTGAGAAGCCAGTAAGTATGCACATATTTGGAAATATCAGAGTCTGGAGCTACAGCCAAGTCTTGCAGGGAGATCTCAGGGCATTGGAATGAGAGATGATGAGGATCAGTTATCTACTCAGCCACCTAGATGTCAACCCTCAGCCAAAGTGATGACAGTTGATGGTGGGACCGAAGGGAGAATTGTCAGGTAAAACATAGAACATCAGCTAAGTTATCTTAAATTGTATTTTTCTTTTTGAGGTAATGTCTTTCTGTGCTGCCCCGAGTTGCTTTTGAACTCCTGGGCTGGGGTGATTCTCCTGCCTCAGCCTCTGTGCCCAGCTTGTAGGGTAAATATGAATCGCAAGCCTTTCCTCTAGCATAAGTATGTCCCCAATATTTCATGGGATGTACTTATAATGCGAATTATTCATTTTTCTGAAATTCAAAGGTAATTGGGTGTCCTCTGTTTTTAGTAGTTAAATCTGGCAACCTTATTTAGGGGTTGTTCCTTTTTCAAACTGGCCTTGTATTCTAGTGTGTTGGTGCAAAAAAAAAAAAAAATCATCCTTACGTAGTATGGTGTGACCACTTCATTTGGCAAATGTGGAAATCCAGGGTGCACAGTGATCAGAGTGACTAAGCACAGAATTGGATGATTCTCAATTCTGTGTTCTTTCTAACACTTCTGAACGTTCACAGAAGTATACGGTCAACTTTTCCTTGTTGCTTTTAACCAGGACAGGTAGAAGTCTTTACCACATCCATTCCAAAATTTTATTGAGTGGTGATCATAGGCGCGTTTGGTGGCAGGGCCTGGTCACCAGGTCAGTGTCTGGTCCTGCAGGGACTCTACCCAGATGTGACTCTAGTAGGCATCGTTGAAGGCTACAAGGGCATGGGGCTGGCCCTTTGAGGGCCTCTGTGGAAACGATAGTCTTGTCAAAGCCTTTGGTTACTATGGAGATGGGGACCAGAGAAGCAGATAAAAGTGCAGAAATCTTCAGATTGAAAAAGAATAAAAAATTAGGAAGGGGGAGAAGAAGTAACTGATGAGGGACGCTCTTGCTGTTCCTGGCATCTGGGGGGGTGCTGAAGGGCATAAATGCAGAGAAGAAGAAAGGGTCTCTTAGGAGAGACAAGTGGGATAACAAGACTTCACATCAGAATATTTGCTAAAATAAGGACTCTTAGGCTGAGAGAGGGTTCCCACCGGTCTCGCAGATTGATGAAGAGTCCCATGGCTAGAGTCACTTAAAACCAGAGCTGAACAAAGCAATTCAAAGTGAGCAGTGGGAACAGTCTCCCCAAACCTTTTGGGATTGTCTTTATGATCCGATTGGTCTCTTCCTTCCCTCAACACCCATGAATCCCTGATTTCCTTTGTAAACTCGTTGGCTCAATCTCTCAGGGAACCAGAACTTGAGAATTTAATTGAAAGTCATCTTTATACAAGTGAAGCATGGTCTAGAAATTCTTTGTGTGCATTTTTTTTTTTAATCTAGGATAAGGCGAGCCACTCATCTCAAGATCCTTATCAGGCAAAAGCATTGTTTCAACCCTAATAAGCTCTTCCTATTCCTAACTTCTTCTTTCAAATTATTTTTATGTGCCACTTGGATGATTATGTCTATTTGACTTCATTTATTCTGATTAAATAGTCTTTTCAGGAAATAGATCTTCTGGCTTACTCCAAAGCCCTAAGTAAACATCCAAAGTGTCTGTGCACTGTAGAAACACCTCTTCCGTGCTGTTGATCCAAGGCATGAAAATTGCCCTCCCGGTTGGTGCTTGATGCCAAACCTGGATGACCTTCCCCGTGTTTCTGCTGCAAATCCGCACAACAGCCCAGCAGTTCTGGAGAAGCATTCGGGGGGTAGGCACACATTAGATAAATGTTCGCGTTTTCTTCCATTGCAGATGGCCTCACAGGAGATGAATTACTAAAGCGTTCTACCTGTTAACAGGCCTTGATGGCTGTCACATTATTTTCCTGCATCCGTAATAGATACTTTTTTTTTTTAAGGCAGCAGCTATTTTGCTTTGCATCTCTCTCTCCTTCCATGCAATGAATTACCAAATATTATCAATTCTGCTTTTTCCCCCCCCTCTGACTCTTCCCCTCCATCTCTACCTCTCCAGTCGCATTGGCTCTGCCCTCTGGCCTCCCCCCTCCCCAGTGCCTATTGTTGATGCTGCAATTACATTAAACTTCCCGGAGCAGGCCTTGATCCGATCTCTGGCTTGCCCAAAAACTGTCAATAGCTCCCTGTCTTCTACAGGGCTTTCTCAAACATTCTTCATTACCACCCCTCATTATCTTTGCTATTTTTCACTTCTGTCTGAGCTGTTGTTTATTTCATATTTATCTTTAAATGGATTCCCTTTAAAAACCAACAACAAAACTTCAGTGTATCCTGAAAGGAAACTTTATCTCTAAGTAAATGGAAAACCAGCACCATCTATCATATAGAAGCTAACTATAAAAATAAAGGCAATGAAAACAAAAAGTATTTTCCACCTACACATTGTGTTGCCTCAGGCTGCAAGCCCGAGGCTTGATCTCCCTGTGTTTATAAAGGTAGATGATCATGCATCTATCTTTTCATTTCTCCCTGCACATCCGTGACCGCATCCCTTTCTTGTCTTTGCATCCTAACTCATGGGCAAATCGGTGGGTTCTCTTACCTTCTGATTTCCAGCTGGGCTCAGCCTATGGGAGCCCAGCAGGGTTCAGGAGGGAGGGAAGTGACAGGTCCAGGGATTTTGTTTCCTGACTCTTCCCTTACAGGCTTACCATAGTCGAGCAGTCCCCTGACCAAAGATAAACTACTCATTTTAAGGTGACTTGTTCTACACAACTCTTCCCCCTGTCCCCTGTCTCTGAGCCTTAATCTCCAGTGGGTTTTCTTGCATACCCTCCTCATAGGGTTATATCAGGAGTCAGGATAATGCAAAGGTTCATAATAGTCCTCAGTACAAAATAAATGCTCAGCCCACATTAGTGGTGATTGGGAAGGAATGATTGTTAGCTAGTCAAAGACTGGATGTTGGCTCTCCAGGAAAAAAGCAAGATGCATATATGCTTAAGACCATCGGGGTACAGACTTGCATGCAAAATCTTCCAAGTGCCAGGGCTGTGTGTGCCTAAGTACAGAGGAAAGCATGCAGTAAATGCAAGAGGAGGGGCAGGAGCAAGAAGGTACCTGAGCCAACAGGAACAGCCACAGTCAGAGGACGAGTCAACCCAGAAAATACAAATACGTGTTCCGCCAAGATTCTGTACATGAGCCGCACACCTGTAATTGTAGAGGCTGGAGAGGCTGAGGCAGGAGGATCAAGGGTTCAAAGCCAGCCTCAGCAGCAGAGGGCGCTGAGCAACTCAAGTGAAACCCTGTCTCTAAATAAAATACAATATAGGGCTGGGGATGTGGCTCAGTGGTTGAATGTCCCTGAGTTCAAAGTCCAGTACCGCCCCTCGCCCCTCACCCCCCAAAAAGAAGATACTGTATGTGAAACATTTTCCTGCACATTTTAGCGATGAACTAGGAACACTGAGGATCATGTAGGTTTTCAACTAATGTTTACTACATTGAGTCTCTAGGGTGTGTCTTACCACCATAGAGTGAGGGTGGTGGAGGGTGCGGTCTATATTTTTAAACTACACTATCATTCTTGCTCTAAGACAATTTCCAACAGGCACATTAACATAATGACTCATCTTTTCCTCTTGATTAAAGAAATGCAATTTATAACCCCAGGGACATCATAGAAGCAGCTCTAACTTCTCCGTTATTTAGAAGAATGAGATGACAGGAGATGTTAGTTTGTGTGGGTGCTTTTGGGTCATTCATCTTCAGTAACTAGACACACCTCCATTTTAAGGGGAGAAAGAGAAGGACAAAGAAAATCCCTGTTCTGGCTTCCCAGAAAGAGGCTCTGGGTAACCTTTACCTTGTCCCTCTGTAAGAGGGAGAGACTAAATTTCCTTGGTTAAGTGTCACAGCTAGATCTTTGAACATCTGCTAGCATTGGACAGATAATGTATGTCCTATTAGCTCATCCTGACAATTACGCTCTGAGTTGAGAACTGTTTGTCCTTCCATCTTGTGAGAAACCTGAGGTCTGGAGAGATCAAGTGCCTTCTTGCCCAAGGACACACAAGTGATAAGGAGGAGAGTCAGAATCCAGGTCCAAGTCTGCCCAAGCCTGCTCTGTTGCCACTGCCCCATGCAGGGCTCTCGAGTCCCTTCTGCTCAGGACATTTGGCAGGGCTGATCTGACATTTAAGTATCCAATCACTTATTACCCAGAATTCTCTATTCATAGCCACTTCACTACACTGACTGGGCATCTAAGAGGCCTTGCATCCGGAAGAGTCATAGGAAACATTAAAGAGAAATTTGGAGTTTGAGTGTCAGCACCCGCAAGGGCTCAGTCTCTGTTCCCATCACTCCCATGACATCCATGCTGTGCAATTTTTTTTTTGGTATATTTACTCATTTTTCCCACCATGTGTCTACCTCCGTCCTGTAAACTCTGTGATACTGTGGTGTTCACTCCCCTTTACCAGATGCCCGGCAATAAACAGTGGTCACACACATGAATTCCGTGTGAATTGGTAAATCCACATTTAATGCACATGATTTAGGCCATTTAGGGGAAGTTTTGAGCAAATAGTTCTGTCCTTTTAACACATTGTCTCACAATTGAGTAATTTATTCCTCATAGACTAATCAGTTTCGGTGGGACATAGTCTCTCTGTATGCTGTGGGACCCATCACCATGAAATGTTCAGGAGAAATTAAAAACTTATTTGAGGCTACACTAGTTACTAATACACTAATATGCATACAAAATGCATAATATTATACTAATATATATTTTTAGTATAGGCTTCTCTTTTTCTCAAAATGTACAATGTGGGGTTTTGGGCATCTCTTTATATGTGGACACTTACGGATTCTGTTATGGTTGAGAGCTGGAGGGAACATATCAAAAATCTCCCTTCCTTGAAACTCAGACACTTCATGTACCCTGGAGGTAAATCCCTGGTATGGATTTTTTCTTTCTTTTTTTTTTTTTTTTGGTGCTGGGGATTGAACTCGGGGCCATTCAACCACTGAACCACATCCCCAGCCCTATTTTTTATTTTATTTGGATATGGGGGTCTCACTGAGTTGTTTGGCACCTCGCTTTTGCTGGGGCTGGCTTTGAACTTGCGATCCTCCTGCCTCAGCCTCCTGAGTCTCTGAAATGACTGAGGTGCGCCACTGCAAATAAGCGCATGCGTGTCATTTGCACAGTTACATGCTCATCTGGACGATATGACTGTGAATAGGAGTCTCAAATCTGTTGTAGCCAAGAAACTTGGCCCTGGATCTGGCTGATGCCATGAAACCTGGGGCACATTTTTTTTCCCTACACTCTGCTAAAAATTGAGGCCCAACCGCATGCCAACAAAGAAGACAATGTTTTGGGGAGCATGGAGCCACCCAACTTGACAGCCTGCCTCCACCCACGGAGCACAGCAGATGGGGCCTAAGAAAGCAGCCATTGGAGAACTTGCCTTTGGTTGCTGTGACTTTTGCCAGCCGACTTCACAAGGGTTCCAGTGCCTTCATTGCTTCTGTGTGTGAAGAAGCTAAGCAGCTCAAGGTTTGTACAGTCGTGCGAAATCCGATTGAAAGCTGTTCTGGCAAAGGGGAAGGGAGTCAGATGACATCATCAAGCCACATCCTGGCATAAATGATGCTACTTATTTCCAACAGTATGCGACTGCTCCTGAAGTCTTCTGCCATGTGCCCAAACCTCGTAGTGGCTTTGGCTCTTAGCCCCTCTCCTTTGTGTGAGGTCAAAAATGGCTGTTCAGATAAACCTCTGTATTTGAGACCAGAAGTACATTTCCCATGGACAAATGTTCCTTGTATTGAAGTGAGTGAAATAATTGCTGTGATTTCTTGAGTGTGCTTTGCAAACCCAGAAGTCTGTGGGTTAGGAGGCAGGGAGAAGAGGCTGTGGTCTTCTCATTCCCTTTTTGCATGACTGCCCTTCTAGACAGAGGGGGTGTGGGTGTAGGCAGGTCAGCAATGCCAGGCGTGATGTTTTTAGTTATAACAGGAGGAGGAACAGCACCTGCTTTCCTGGGTTGGCACAGGATCCCTGAAGGGAAGCATGCTGGGCTTTTAGCAGAGTCCAGACAGGTTACAGGCTCCATTGCAGAGCCGTTGCTACAGAGGATTAATCAGAGAGGTTCTGTGTGTGCGTGTGTGTGTAGGTGTAGGATAAGCCTTGTAACCCGAAGTGTAGAAATAGGTGTAAGGAGCCAGGATCTGGTCACATCTAGACTATACTCAGGCAGGCAGTAGATGCTGGGATTCCAATGCCTGCCCCTTCTTGGAGGTTCTTTTCTAAGACATCGTAGCCTGCTGACATACTGCATTTTCTCTGGGCACAGAAAGTTCCACGTGTGCCTTCTTTAAAACTTTGGCACTTCAGTTTTGATACTCTGATTTGCTTTTGTAAAAGGTTGTGATGATATGCACATAGCATTCACCATCTTAACCATTTCTAAGTGCACAGTTCAGTCACGTGAAGTTCACTTACATTGTTGCAACCCTCTCCAGAACATTCTTCGTCAGGCAAAGCTGAAATTCTATGCCCATTGAACGGCTCATTTCTCCCTTTCCTCTGCCTCTGGCCACCAACCACCTCACTCAGCTTTTGGATGGTCTTTCTTTTTCACTTGTGCACATTCGTGCTTTGTGTTTTATTTAGTAATGAGGGTGGGGTGGAGGTAGATCTAGAACTTTGGTTTATAATGACCTATAATTCAGAAGTTATGTTAGAGTGTCAGAAACTTACTTCCCACAACTGCTGTGAAAATGGTTGATTTGTATTCTTGTATTACACTGCTTTCCACACTTATCAAAGATTTTCAACCACATTCTGGAAAACCATGTGGCTCAGTGGTGAAATACAAGCCATGGTTTGGCTGAATCACTGCATGAATGATGGGAAGATCTCCTGCTGGCCCCTGATGCTAATGAAGGTAAAAGTGTACCCTTGAAACTAGCCAAAAGCATCTTGCCAAATGCAAGTTGTTGGAGGGGTCAACTTTTATTTTAAAAGTTCATGCAGCCAGGCTTGGTGATGCATGCCTGTAATTTCACAGACTTTGGGAGGCTGAGGCAGGAGGATTGCAAGTTAAAAGCCAGCCTCAGCAACTTAGCAAGGCCCTGAGCAAATCACTGAGATTGATTGGGGATGTTGATTGGTTGGGGATGTTGCTCAATGGTTAAGCACTGCATCCCTAGGTTCAGTCCCTGGTACCAAAAACAAAACAAAACAAAACAATAAAAACTTCATTTCATTCTATGTACATGTTTGTTTTTCATATTGATATTTAAATTGTTTAAATTATTGCCCTTCAAACACACAAAAAATTGTGAGTAAAATTGAAGCTGTAAGAAGGTCTAGATTGTCTACGGTTTCCTCGACTCATAGGAAACTACATTCATTGACTGCATGATTATAACACTGAAGAAATTTGAAATATTAATTACCTCTTTCTTCATGGTCAAACTAAATGGGGTGGATCTAAGTGTAGGTAGGAGGACCTTAGGTGTAGTTTTCAGGGAAATTCAGTAGTGTATCCCCTCAAACGTTTTTGATAAGATGTGTCATGTCCCATGACTGCTTCATATACTCTAGTTACGATTTCTTTGCTTAAAGGCACCTCCAGAGTCCTGGTCCCATCTTGGCTTTGATGATAATAAATATTAGATACTTTAGACCATAAAAGGTTTGAATGACCCTTGGACTAGAAGAGAAGGGATCTTCATTGTGTGTTCAGAGGTACTTTTCCAACTCTCTTCTGATGTACACAAACAGCTTTAATTCTGCCTATCATAACTTCCTTCATTGAACAAATACATTTAGAAGTCCTAACATGTATTAGATGTTAGGAATATATCAATAAAATCAAGGCCCTCAGTCTGATATGAGAAAGGGAGTCCACAGGTTGGCCCATAATTTCAAACCCTGTAGTGTGCAGCAAATAAAATAAATCCCAAGGACATGATCAGGTTTCCCAGCTTTTCTTTGGGTGGTCATCTCCTCTGAGGAGTCGATGTTTAACCGTGGTCCACATGAAGATCAGGGAGAAGAGATGTCCAGGCACAGGGAACCACTTGTACAAAGGGCCTGCAGTAGAACCAGCTCAGATTTGTTTTAATTAAGAGCCCAGAAGGTGGGAACCATTGGATCCTTGAAGATGAGGAGATTGGGAACTGAAAAAAGGCTCTGACCAGGCTGGCACCCTTGTATGCAGAAGGGAGAATGTTCTTGCCTCTAGAGACTGAATTGTGAAAACTCCTCTTTCAACCTCGATATGAAAAGCTTCGTGGATGTCTAAGCCCAGGACAAGAGCTGGACTTCCCCCATTCACAAAAGCATTTGGAAGATTGTGTCTTGGGATCTCTCTTATCTGTGCCTTCTCTGAAGTCTCCAGGTTTTTGGGTCTCCTCTTGCCACAGAGCTAGTTAGGGTGACTAGTGTCAATAGAGAGTGGAATAGACGTGGACTTGATGTGAACTATGTGTTTGGGCCAAGGGAAGACACGACTGTGGCATTTGGTCAACAGTAAGTTGGTACAAACCCACCAAGTAGACAACATGTAAGAAAATCGATGTTGCAAGGGGCAATTTCACTTGATGGGTATTAATTGATGAAATATGTTGTTTAGTGTTGCTTTTGTAGTTCTGTTTCTTTCTAATTAAAATGCATGTTTTATAGTTAGAGCAAAGATCATAATTATTCTCTATATAGTTGAGTGTTTTCAGAATGAGTAAGTTAACATTGTGGGGGGCTGGGGGTCCATGAGAAAGATTTTTTTTTTAAAATGGGGACTTTAAATTCATTAATTAGACTACATACTTTCTCAAAGTGTAAGTATCTTCCAGAAGCTGTGTGGGTGTGTGCCTGTGAAATCGCCCAATTGCTTGACCCCACGCCCCTGAGTTACACCTTCATAGTTACAACTAAAATGTCAACTATGTGACTTGGGCAATTAACTGGAGACCCCTGGAAGGCTTTGGTCTTATTATGGATGCATTGATATTTACTTTTATTTATTTTGCCTTTGATGTCATGTTCACTTTTAATTTTTTAATATCATATCCCCAAAAAAGTCATTTTAACCCATAGCAATGCAAATTAAAAATGCTCTATTTTGGCTACATTAAGAAATTTTGGATATTTTCCTGGAAATCTATTTGAAAACATATTTCCATAGAGTATATTCTTGAGTTTTAAATTACTGACTTTAAAACTAAAACTTAAGGATATTTTTAAGTGCAGCACTTCCAATAGATAAAAGAAATTGCAACATCTTTAAATCTTGGTGTAAATGCCATTTAATACTCTCTATAGGCCATCAGAAATGAACATCTGGATGAACATAATTTCCGCATCAAATATGGTCCAACTGTGGTCTCCATAACCTGAGTCATAGGATCTCATAATTCAGATGCATTAGGTGCTTGTTGAACTGGCTAATGATTCCCATTTCAGGATACAACCTGTAGTATCTTCCCCTGAGTGAGATTGTCTGGTGGGATTGGACCAGTCACATGATCTTGGTCAGAGAGCTCGACCCTGCAGGATAAGAGCAAGTGTCATTGCTGAGCTTCTTCTGTGAAGTAGGTGCTCTGCTCCATTAACATGTCAAATTCTTTAAAGCTCTTCACTGAATCAGTATTTCATGCATGTTATCGACAAGAAAACTTAAGATTCTGAAGAGGCAAGCCCCTTACCCAGCTGGGACATAAAATGTCTGCCTCCCAAGGCTGCAACTCCATCAGATTCATTGCCAAATAAGCATCCAGGAACTTAAATTCCTCCTGAATCAACAGAGCTAACCTAAGTTCCCCCTTGATTTCAGGATTTGTTTCCAAATATACAAGGGTGGTCCACACACATGACGAATGCCTGCTTGGTTCTTCTCTTCCCTCGATCTCCCGTTATCTATTGTTATCCAATATGTCCTTTCTGAACTGGCCTCAAATCTGAAGTCTCTGCACTTTGATTTTTTTTTTTGAACAAGGGTTTTTATTTGAGAAAGCAACCTGCCTCCCTGTAGTTGGTTTAATGTGAGCACGGTTGACGAACACTGCTGTATTTAGCTCTTTATCAACATGTTCAGCTGATGCTGGTTTAAGTAATTGTCCTGTTTAAATGTTCAAAGATTAAAATCCCAGATACCCCACCCACCCATTCATCCTTTCTGTAGTAGCAGAATATGTGGCTACATGTGTGGATGCATTGCTATTGCCTCTGAGATTACTCTTTTGTGTATATATACATATACACATATATATAATTTATATAAATAGATCATTTTAAAATTCTTTTTAGATATGACAGTTTATTTTGTCATATCATATATATATGAAGTATAATTTCCCATTCTTGTGGTTGGACATGATGTGGAGTTTCACTGTTTGTGTGTTCATATATGAACATAGGAAAGTTCTGTCCCACTCATTCCACTGTCTTTCCTATTCTCATCCCCCTCCCTTCCCTTTATTCCTCTTTGTCTAATCCAATGAACTTCTGTCCTTCCTTCCTACCCCTTATTGTGTGTTAGTATCTGCATTTCAGAACACATGATCTTTGGTTTTTTGTGACTGGCTTATTTCACTTGGCATGATAGTCTGTTTACCAACAAATGATATATGAAATTAGAAATCAATGATAAAATTTAAAAAATAGACACTACAATAACACCTGAAGACTAAATAATATGCTATTGGATGACCAATTGGGTAGTCGAAGAAATTGGGGATGAAATTTAAATAAAAATACTTAAAGGTAAATAAGAATGTTGACAGACATATCAAAATCTCCAGGATACTATGCAGGTGGCTTCAAAAGGAAAGTTCATTGCATTGAGCTCATTCATTAAAAGAATAGACAGCCACCAAATAAATAACCTAATTTACATCTCAAAGCCCTAGAAAAAGAACAAATCAACACTAAAAGCAGAAGACAGTACATAACTAAAATCAGAGATGAAATTGATACCCCTCCAAAATTTTACAGTCAATAAAACAAAAAGTTGGTTCTTTGACAAACTAAATAAAATTGATAAAACTTAGCCATGCTAATGAAGGGAAAAGGACTCAAATTCCAAAAATCTGTGATGAGATTACTCTTATTAGAATGAATCCTAACTGGGCATTCCACCAGTGCTGCTTTATAAACATCGTATCTGACTTGTTCAGTCATGTTGTTTGGGACAAAGATACAATCGTAAAAGTTTAGAGGCAGATTAAAAAAAATTTATTTAAAATTGAAATGGTAAAGGGAGATGTCTTTGGGATTATGTCTCATGTTGTGCCAGATTAAGTATCATTTCTGGATGTATCTCTGAAGATGTTTCCAGATGAGATCAACATTGGAATTGGTAGACTTAGTAAAATAAGGTGCCCTTCTCAACGTGGGTTGGCATCATCTAGTTTATTCTGGGTCTTGAGTCAGTCAGAAAGGTGGAGGAATTTGGCCGGTTTTCCTGCTTTATTACTTGGGCTGGAACCTTTCATCTTCTCTTATCCTCGGACTGAGATTTACACTCTCCACCTTTTGCACTTGCACTGAATCACCTCACTGACTTTCCTGGTCTTTTCAACTTGCAGATGACATGTCACAGGATATTTTAGTCGGCTTTTTCACCACCATGATCGAAAGACCTGACAACAATTTTTAGGGGAGGGAAAGTTTATTTGGCACTCCCAGTTTCAGAGGTCTCAGTCCACAGAAGGCTGACTATTGCTCTGGACATGAGGGGAGACAGAGCATCATGGCAGAGGGTCATGTTGGAGGAAATCGGCTCAGAACATGACCACTAGGAAGCTGAGAGGGCAAGCTCCGCTCACCAGGGATAAAACATGTACCCCCTTGTGGAACCAACCTAGATGCCCTTCAATAGATGAATGGATAAAAAAAATGTGGCACTTATACACAATGGAGTATTACTCTGCATTAAAAAATGACAAAATCATAGAATTTGCAGGGAAATGGATGGCATTAGAGCAGATTATGCTAAGTGAAGCTAGCCAATCCCTAAAAAACAAATGCCAAATGTCTTCTTTGATATAAGGAGAGTAACTAAGATCAGAGTAGGGACGAAGAGCAGGAAAAAAAAAAAAACATGTACCCCAAAGGCACACCCTACCTGCCTACAGTTACCATCAGTTCATCTGTATCAGTGAATTAATGCCCTCCTTAGGTTAAGCCTCTCATGTCCATTCATTTCACCTTGGAACTTTCTTGCATTGTCTCTCACGTGCACTTGAAGGGGAGACCTCATATTTAAACCATAACACAGGAGTTCTTATCCTCCTTAACTGTATGAGCTAATTACTCAAAATAAAGCTCTGTGGGTGTATGTATGTATGCAGGTATGTCTATCCTGCTAGTTCTGTTCTCTGGAGAACCTTGACTAATGTACATGTGTTATTGCACAATCCTGTGAATAGAATCTACAGGTGACCTGTTTTCATGGGCATGTTTTTATCCAATGATGATGAAACTAGGAAACGATGATGTTCTGCTGGGGCGAGAGTTCCAAGGGAAGAAGACAGGACAGATAAATTAGCAGTATGTTTATTGTGATGCAGGTGTTAAAACAGTGCAATATTTAACCTATTGCTCTAATTGTATTTAAACCCAAGATAAGACTCCAACTTTAACTAGATGGCCTTTCTTCACATTCATAGATTTTGAGACGAGTAAATTCAAAAAGTGAAAGCGTTAAATCAGATACCATCAAGCAATATTCCCACCTCTGGCCAAGAATTGCAGGTTTTCCCTAGAACCATGAATTTGTGTGTTCGACTGAAGAACCTAGAGAATTTCTGACACTGTATTTTTCTCCACTCTGGATAGCAGGCTGTTTGCTCGATTATTGAATGAATTCATGGGAGAAATGAACCCTCCAGAGTTTCGGATAAATCTAGTTAACCTCTGAGTTGGACTTACATATTATGTTTGCACTTGGCTCTTTTCTCTTTCGGTTATTTCTGGGCTGAAGTGCCTTTCGTCTCAGGACCTGCTTATTGCTGTCCTTGCAATTGTCTGATTGGTTTCCATCCATCTCCTTGGGCTATCACACTCGGTACTGCAAACTGTACCCTCCCAAGGGCTCTGGTGGAGGAGAAATGGACGGGATTTGCAGCCATGATAACGACACCTGGGAGTCTCTGCTGAGTGCTCTTATGGAGGTACAACGGGCAAGAGGGTCAGAGGCTGCCGAGCAGAGCTCACTTCACCAGCCTCCATGCATTTCCTCCATTTCTTCTTACACTAAAAACCACAGCTTCCTCACTGCTAGGGGAACTGACAGTGGCCTTGCATCCTTGCATCCTCTCTTGTAGAGCTTACCCCAGTCACCTAGCACCCTGCTACCCAAAGCATGATCTAGACTCAGCAAGAGATCATCACTTGTGAGCCTCTAAGAAATGCAGACTCTCAGGCCCCATCCCAAAGCTATGAACTCAGAACCTGATGGTAACAATCATCAGATTGTTGTGACGGACAGGAGGTCAAACGACCTATAGGAGTATTTGATTTTTGAGAAGAGCTTGCTCTGGAGAATTTGCACAGATGGTAGAAGGAGGTTAAAATGAACTGAGAAGCAGCAATACTTTATTTTACATCCTGTGCCCTGAGACTTTGATGAGCTTCTTAGATGAACACATTGGCTGATTTTTATCCTAAAGGGACATAACAGTACAAATCCCCATCTTTTTTTTTCATTTCTCGTGGCCTTCACAAGCTGAGTGATGGGTTTTCAAGGATGTGAGGTGACTAAAAGGACAGTTGGTTAGGAGGCAGAAGGATCACTGCCACTGCTACTTAGGATGAAGGTGGAAGCCAATCCTGTCTGCTGACATGGAGAAAAAGGGCCCAATGGTTACTAGATGGGCTAGGGGATGTGATTTAAGCATGCCACTTCTTTGGACATATCAGAAAGCCTATTGCTCTGACTTGGTTAACTAAGACTGTCCACCTCCACGGCTAGAAAACAGCAGCCATTTGAGTTTATTTCTTGAATAGGAAAATACTTCTCATTCGTTCTCCTCCTCCAAACCAACATACACTGTCTGGTTAGTACTACATGCCATCTGCTGGTGCCACAAATGCGGAGGACCTGGCTCGTCCCTGGAACACCTCCACCACAGCAGTGAATATTTCAGTTCACAGTTTTATTGCATGCAGTGTGAAGACAAAGTGTGCGGTGGGCTTATTTTTTTTTTCCAGTATTCCTTCTTTTTCCTGTTTCTCCCTCATTCCCTGTTATGCTGGTGGGGCGCTCTATCATGGACCACTTGTCCTGTATCAAGAGAAGAAAGGACCCAAGCTAGCAGATCTGAATCCAGCCTTCTAGACAGTGAGTGATCTAAGGGTCGACCTGATGCCAAAGCAAAGCTATTGAGCATCGTTATCAAGGGTTAATAGGAACTCCGAGGGAACAAGCATCTCTCTCTTTTTTTTTTTTTTTTTGGTCTCTTGTCTTTATGAGCTCCAGGGCCGTGGACGTCTGAAGATGTTGAGTACATGTTTCCTGCCTTGTAGAAAAAGCCTTTCTTAATTTGAAGTCCAGTGGAAAGGAGCACAGCTAAGAGATGGATTAAGAATTCTATGCATGAGGACTCTTCCTTCTGTGTCCAGATGTGAATAAATAGATTTCTTGCTTTTTCTTTGCTTGGTTTTCAGATTTACTTAAGTTAGAGTAATTTCTTTCCTGTGCCACTGACTAATGGAGACCTTGGTGAAAGGGCAGGGATCCATGCTACTGTGAAAACTAGGGCCCATCTAAGCACTATTTCAAACAGAAGATTTCTAGAAGACCTGAGTGATGGCTGGGCAGGTGTGTTAGGGCAACTGGTGGGCTGCTTGTCGCCTGCCAGTGGGCTGACTGGCTGAACTCTGGGCATTTCCTCCTAGGAACCAGCTAGGAGCCTGGAGGAAGGCAAATAATAAGTTTATTCTCAGCTCAGCCATTTTCTAGGTGTTTAGCCTTGTGTAAGTTACTGCACACGTACAGAACAATGCCTCCCTCACTAGTGCTGTTGTGAGGATTCTGTTCAATAATATAATAGATAATAATTAATAATTAAATAAATAATATGTACAGATTCTATAATCCTTCCATAAAGGAATTCAAGGTGGTCTATAAGGAGAACACAGATCATAAAATGATGGGAAAATGCAATTAAAGGCAAACCAGGAGAAGGAAATAACAAGAGGAGGAGAAAAAGCTTGGGGTGAGGGGGCACGGCATTACAAAAGCAAAATCTGAGAGATTCCAACATTGGGGTAAACAAAGTTTGGTTTTGAGAATCTTCTGATGGTCAAAGAAGAAAGGGGAAAACGTAAAATTATCAAGGTCAAAATGAAAGGTCTGTAATGGCTTATTTCCCCCCAATAAGTAATGTCTTCAAAAATAATCACTGGTGCCGTGATAGACAGCATCCTTCCGCAGGTCAAGTAGTTAACGATGAGTGTCATTTCTTGAAACATCCTTTGATGAAAACTAAAAATGTTATATTAGTGGCCAATCTAGGGAAGCAGATTCTATGGACCAGGTAAGTGAACAGATGGAATTTGAATAGCATAGAAGGGTTAGAGAAGGCTCTCCAAGGCTTCCTCTGATTATCTCTGATAGTTGAAGACAAGGAAAGCATTGATCCTTTGTGCTTAGGATTCCAAATCTCATGATGACTTTTAGCTATTTTTCCAGGAGGTCTTCCTTCAAATCTTCTGTTAAACAGAGGTTCAGGAAGATACTCCATGTTTATCCAGAGTTTTGGCACACCCCTGTTTTGCTCCAGATGGGTACTTAGTCCAAAACTCAGATACTTTCTCATATTTTTGCCTATTGGGCTGCCCTGGGGTCTCTTGCAGCCTAGTTAGGGAAATCTCATATGATTACTAATGAAGGCCAATAGGAGCTTTGAGAAGTTTGGTGTAAATTCCTTTAGGCTTCAAGATGGTACCTATGTGTCCTCCTTTTAGGACCCTGGAGAACTTAGTTCCTTGGGCAGGATCTGTGAATTTCTCTGACTTGCACCAGCTATCTAGGGTGCAGAGACATGCAAAGACCCGGGGACTCGGCTCTGCCTCTGGACTCTCTTGGTACATCCAGAAGAGAAAATCAGCCCCAGGCTTGTCTCTTGCTTGGGAAAAAATTGGCACACACTGTTCGTTATCAGATGCCTCTGACTTCAGTGATTTGGAACAGAACTCTTATTGCCTGGAAAATTGGCTATCTCGGCTATACTTTCCTCCTGCAGAGAAGCACTTCTTATGGAATTACATGATGATTTTGATATCCTCATAAATGGTTGAGCTTTGAAAAGTGAGTTGAAGTAGAAATTCAACATAAACCACAATGTCATGGAGAGAGGAGATTGATGTGATGGCGGTAGCTTGAGAACCCCTAGGAAAAAGAATGAGTAAATAATGGGAGTGCCCATGTATCAACCTAGGAGTGGGGTTTTGTTTTGTTTTTATTTTTTATTTTATTTTATTTTACCCTTCCCCAGTCCTGTAAGGAGACTTTTGTCTCCGGTGGCTCGGTTTCTCTTCTCTCCAATCTGAGCTTCTTCTTTATTGATTTCATTTTGTAGGTTTTTGGGATGCAGAAGGTGAGGAATGAATGAGTGTAATTCTACATACATATATATATATATACACGCACATGAATGTATCATTCACACGTGGACACAGGCCTATTTTGCATATCTGTTTGTGTTTATTTAGATATGGATCCACCAGTCTCTTTCTTGTCTCTATTATGTGGCTTAGAGATTGGAGAGAATGGCTGATGGAAAAATGAAAGGGATTTGGGGGGAGGTCCTGGAGTAGTTGTGGGGTTTATGAATGGAGAGAAAAAGAAAGAGGATTTTTTAGGGACGATTTTGTGTTGTCAATTAGGATTCCACTGTTGCTCTTTGAGGAATGAGAGGCTAAAAGTATTCAGGTGCTTTTTGCTGATGGATCTGTCTCGCAGCCAGAATCCAGTGCAGAGACCGAATCACAAGAGGCCCCACTTTGGATCTGGTTTACACCAACATGGGCCGCCTTTCCTCTTCACCTTCCTGAGCACACTCTATACATTTTACTTATTTGGTTCAGATGGTTGATAGGCAGGGCATGCCAAA
This sequence comes from Marmota monax, assembly GCF_021218885.2. NCBI lineage: Eukaryota > Metazoa > Chordata > Mammalia > Rodentia > Sciuridae > Marmota > Marmota monax. The sequence goes on along the minus strand of NW_026693008.1, from coordinate 7,078,410 downwards.
AAGGAAAAGAGCGCCTTTTTAGAATCTCAATAAGTTGGGGCTGATTTTTTTTTTTTCCAAAAAAAGAGTTTCCTTATGGGCATTCCCACAGATGCAGTTGAAGGGGGTGGGGGTGCTATTTGCCAGAAAGAGACAGGAACACGGAGCAACTTGTCCAATCAGCTCCCTGATTATGGAGATTTCTGAGCATATTTTTCTTCCCAGTAGCACTGTTTCAAAGAAAGGACAAAAGAGAAATAGGCTGTTAGTCATTTGTATTGGAAGTAGATGTGGGTATTCTAGATCAGGATTTTTTTTTTAAACTGGGTTGAGCTTTTGATTTTAAGTGTAGTCAGTAAAAGGAAAGTGTGTGTGTGTGTGTGTGTGTGTGTGTGTGTGTGTGAGAGAGAGAGAGAGAGAGACACACACACACAGACATATTTACTGGATATTCTGTCCTGGTATTCTACTTCAGGTCTAAGACCCAGTCATAGACCTGGATACTGAGAATTTTGCTGAATTTTCCACTAAGCTGGATTTTATGGATCTTTGAGGATCATTTATAAAAGAAACCAATGGTCGATTAGAAACTGTGGTGCCTTCGTGTGTATAGCAGGCTACTTCAAGTCAGAAGAAGATCACCGTGGATCAATTCTATGTTTAGATTTCTCTCAAAAACAATCTATAATAAGTTTGGGATATGCTTAAGTCTGTTTGCTGTGTAAAGGAGGATGCTATGTAAATATTTAATAAACTGGGAAATAAAAATATTGAAATATTGAATGAGTTTCTTCTTTGTGTCGAAGAATGGATAAAGTGTGTGTTTGTGTGTGTGTGTGCGTGCACGTGTACACATGCATACAAGAAGCAATCTCAGTTAAATTAACATCTTTTGGAGAATGTTTCCCTAAATATTTCAGGCAGAAACTGTCTATAGCAGTAGGGAGGAGAAACTCAGTTGAGGGCTGCTTGGTATTTTCAAAAAAAGGGTGAGAAATCTCTGTCATACAAGAGAGAAGGGTTGGAATTAAACAGGTATCAAAATTACATACTCCTTGCAAGAGTGGTTTACTCTAGAAAATGAGTACCGTGCAGGAGGTATGAAAATAAACTGCTGTATGTAATTTCATCCTGTCACCAGATAACTACAGTTGCAGTCAACATGCTAACAGCAACAAAGGGGTCTGTCTGCTGCACCCTCAGAAGGAGCCCGCTGACAAGCCATCTGGGTTCTTCAGTAAAGAATCCAGGTCCCCTTCCAGCTCTTAGGAGACCAGGGACAATCTCAAGGACAGCTATTGGTTAAGAGCAGCCAAGTTCTTTGTATCTACTAGTGTCAATTACAAAAGAAAAAAAAAATCCCTGTTAAGCATAGTATAGTTCAATAAAATTATATTTACTCTTTATCCCCAGTTCCTGGGACAGAGTACCCTTGGCATTTCCTGAGTGATAAGTTATTTGATTCCTAATGTACCCGTTTCAGCCATATTAAGAGTTTATGCTATTGAGGTGACTCTTTTCTTTGGAGGGGGGTGGTATACCAGGGATTGAACTCGGGGGGGGGGGTGTGTCACTCAACCACTGAGCCACATTCTCAGTTCTATTTTGCATTTTATTTAGAGACAGGGTCTCACTGAGTTACTTAGGGCCTCACCATTTCTGAGGCTGGCTTTGAACTCATGATCCTCCTGCTTCAGCCTCCTGAGCTGCTGGGATTACAGGCGCTATACCTGGCTTAAGGTGACTCTTGGTGGACCCACAGTGAGGCACCCGGAGGAGCAACCGTAGGATCGGGAGGCAGAACTTTCAGCCCCACTTCCCCCAACTTCTAGAGGAGACAGACCCTAGAAGAAGAGTTTAATCACCAATGGCCAATGGTTTTATCAATCACACTTGTATAATAAAACCTTGAAAAATTAAGTGGTGTGGTTCAGAGAGTTTTCAAGGCAGTGGACATTTTGAAGTACAAGGAAAATGGTGTGCCTAAAGAGTGACATCTGCCCACCACTGCCCTGTAACTTGCCCCATGCATCTAGAACATTCTAAAGTTGTATCCTAGTGACTCGAGTGAATTATGGGGCCAACAAGGAATAATTGTGGGAACCCCTGCATTTCTAGTTGTCTGGGCAGAACTGTGAGTAGCCTGGGTACCCCACCTGTGACTGACATCTGAAATGAGGACAGTTGGCTAGTACTGAGTCCTTAACTTATAGTGAAGGTTAACCAGCATTGCCTTAACCTGTGAAGTCTGTACTAATTCTGAATAGTATCAGGATTTGATGGTTGGATAATGAGCTGTTGTGTGTCAAGAGAATGGTTGGAGTCAAAAAGCTTCCCACTCATCGAATGAATGAGAGCCACCCATGTATGGTGAAACTCAAACAATTTCAGGAACGTGAAGCACTGTGTCTAGAGTTCACAGTCGCCACGTTCTATAATGACACATCATCCAAGGCCTCTGTTGTGGAACTGTTTAGAGAGATGCCAAGCCAGAGGCCATTCCTACAGCTGCTAAAACTCCTTTGTGCTCCACTTGAGGAGGCTTATTTGGTGTCTCTTTTAGGGATCATATATAACCATTGCACACCATTCTGTTGACGTAGTTTTTTTTTGTTTTTTTTTTAAATTGGGCATTTTCAAGGAAAATCAGAATATGTTGCACTTTAGCCGTTATTGGTAACCAGTAACATGAGGCTGGGACTCACCATGCTGTGACCATGGGCAGATGAGAACCACTTTTGAAGATGGGGAGGAATCATTTCTTAAGAGTAAATCCCCCAATTAAGGCTCCTGGATTACAGATCCAGTGATTTTATTTGGATTTAAATGGGGGGGAATGGTGGTTCCATTCCAGGTTTTCTGAGGAAACTCCATACTGCTTTCCAGAGTGGTTGTACTAATTTACAGTCCCACCAGCAATGTATGAGTGTATCATTTTTCCTCCACATCCTCGCCAGCATTTATTGTTGCTTGTATTCTTGATGATTGCCATTCTGACTGGAGTGAGATGGAATCTCAGTCTAGTTTAAATTTGCATTTCTCTAGTGGCTAGAGACATCATTTTTTTCACATATTTGTTGACCATTTGTATTTCTTTTTCTGCGAAGTGCCTGTTCAGTTCCTTTGCCCACTTATGGATTGGGTTATTTCTTTGATGTTAAGTGTTTTGAGTTCTTTATATGTCCTGGAGATTAATGCTCTGTCTGAGGAGCAGGTGGCAAAGACTTTCTCTCCTACCATTTTGAAATCTGGAAGTAGGAGTATTCTAACTTTTTCTTAAGATTGTATAATATAATTTCCAAGGACATTGTCATTGTTCCCACGCCTTTGTATTATACAGACAGACCTCAGTCTATTTGCTTGGTCTCTTACGGTTGGAGAGTAGATGTCTCCAGTGAGTTCTCAAGTGCTTGCCGAGTCAGTCATCTGCAGAACAACAATGCTTTGTACTCAGATTGAAAACAGGAAGTTCATATGCAAAACTATGTCAACAGAATGGTGTGCAAATAACATTAAAGGGAGAAAAACTGAAAAATGAAGGTGCGGGTTAAGAACATCTCTATTTTCCCTACTTAATAATTACCTTCAAACTTACATCTTAATAAGGTAAATGTCCAGTCAGACACATCTCCTGGGGTTTGTGTAAATTGCATAATGAGTCATTTTCAAGGAGGATTCTCAGTCTTCATTCTGCTCTTTGCTGAGATTTCTGTTGCTTTCCACATGAAAGGGTTACCATCCAACTTGAAAAATAAACCCACTGGGACATTCTCCCTTCCTGTCAGAACAGATTCTAATATTCTGGTTTGTCTACACCTATATGAACTCTAGAGTTCTCTCGTATTAGATGTGAGAATAGTTTCTTTTTATTATGGTTCCTAAAAATGAAAATTGGAATGGGGTAGTAAGGTTCCTCTGTAAGTAGTGAAAAATAATTTCCTGAGACTCGTAATAATTATAAAGCCCTTTGAACAATACTCAACATATAAGTGCTCAATAATTGTTATTTTTCTGGAAATTTCTTCAGTTTCTACCCTCCTACGTTCTGCCTGTGAACCTTTGTAAATGTGACAGGTCAGGGTCAAGGATGTGCTATAACACATAGGCAATGGAATATTAATGCAGAATGAAATTGTGGCATTGGCTGGTAAATGAATGGAATCGGAGACTATCACGCTAAGTGAAATAAGCCAATCCCTCCAAAACCAAAGGCTGAACGTTCTGATATGTGGATGCTAACAAATAATAAGGGTTGGAGAGGGAAGAGTAGAAGTTCAATGGATTAGACAAAGGGGAATGAAGGGAAGGGAGGGGGGATGCAAGTAGGAAAGACAGTGGAGTGAATGGGACAGAACTTTCCCATGTTGATATATGAACACTCGACAAGTGAAACTCCACATCAGGTACAACCACAAGAATGGGAAGTTATACTCTATGTATGTATAATATGTCAAAAGCATCATGTATAACTAAAAAGAAGAAATGAAAAAAAAATTTTTAAAAAGACCACTGTAATTCTAACCCAAAATAAGGTGTTTTTTTTTTTTTTTTGAAACCTCCTTCACCTCTCAGTTCTGTGTTCAAAGCTTCAAAGATCTCTGGACACTGAGGATGGAAAAGTCCATTGTTTTTAATATCCAGCCTTTAAGTCTCAGCACAGTACAAAAGCATCCGTTTTACTCATTTATCTTTATGTGGTGCCGGGGATTGAACCCAGTGCCTCACATATGCTAGGCAAGCGCTCTACCACTAAGCCAAAACCCCTGCTCCCCCATTCAAAATAATACTCCATGAAGCCGTTCCCCAGGGACATTCCAGTCATGCCTTCAGCATTTGTATCAGTGCCGGGTGGTGGTGGTACATGCCTATAATCCCAACAGCTTGGGAGCTGAGGCAGGAGGAGCATGAGTTTAAAGCGAGCCTCAGTAGTTTAGTGAGGCCCTAAGCAACTCAGTGAGACCCAGTCTTTAAACAAAATACAAAAACGGGCTGGAGATAGGGCTCAGTGGTTAAGCACCTCTCAGTTCAATCCCTGGCAACATCAACAAAAAAAGGTTTTATCAGGTAGTTCTGGATTCCAGTCTTGGATGTTCAGGCTCTTAGTATCTCCTTGCCCATGGTAAAATGGAATATATCAAACACTAAGCACACCACAGGATGAGCTAGGTAGGCTCAGAACATGTTGCTTGAAAATTTTTCCTTTTTATCATGAGTAAAGTGACACAGGAATCACTTCCCCTGCAAGGTACCTTCCCACACATAGATACCCTCCCCCAACCAGGTGTTGGGGTAGAGTGGGCTACTGCATCCAAGATGTATGACATGGGCTGAAAGAACCAAATTTACTCTTCTCATCCACTTCTGGTGACTACAGTCTACCTCCCATTGCATTCAGAACTCCGTTCTTAAATTTTGTTTTCTACTGTGACAGTCTTCTGAAATAATATCCACATTATAGATGGTCAAATTTTAAAAATTAATGTCAGTTATTTTAACAATACTTTAAGCAAACATAGGGACCAGTACCAAACTAAACACTCCTTAGGCCATCCAGAATACTGTGCTAAATTCTACTAAATTGATTCCATGTACCTCATAATGAGTAGCAATCCCAAGTTTGAAGAAGACTATTGAATGTCCATAAGTCTCCAGTACTGACTTCTCCTTCTTTAGGAGGAGTAAACAGAGTAGACTCTAGTGATCCTTTTAATGTTCATTTTGTTGCTGTCCCAGAAAGAGTATAAGGTATGTGAGATAATATGGAATGTTGCAGAAAAGCACAAGGTTTTCCTTATTTTTACTCCATTCCTTTCACAACCTGGGAGCTCAAATCTTTATCCATTGGGTAAGAAGCAAACATTGGAATCTATAAATTTGACTAACATTCTATCATAAACTCTGTCTCATTGTCCTTCAGGAGAGAAAAAATATCTTTCAGTCTCAATAGAAAGTATTCATTCTTATTTTTTTTTCTTTAAGGAAGATTTTTGTGGACACCTGAGATAATATAGAAGGTAGCAGAACCACCTCTAAGTTTTGCTATTCATTTCCTCTTTATTGATTGTCTGACATCATTGCATAGAGTGGAAATAAAATTGGAGAAGGAACAAAGCCAGAATGGTTTTAGTTCATCTTATTGCCCTTATCATTTTCTTTTTATTGTTTATTTACTTATTTAGGTACTGGGGATTGAACTCGGGGGTGCTCGACCACTGAGCCCCATCCCCAGCCCTATTTTGTATTTTATTTAGAGACAGGGTCTCTTGAGTTACTTAACACCTCACTGTTGCTGAGGCTGGCTTTGAACTTGCAATCCTCCTGGCTCAGGCTCTCGAGCCTCTGGGATTACAATGATGTGCCACTGTGCCCGGCTTCTTTTTATTTTTTTAAAGCCTGGACTCAGTTTTTTATTATTACCATGATTTTATTTATTTATTTTTTTATGTGATCCTAAGGATCAAACCCAGTGCCTCATATGTGCTGGGTAAGTGCTCTACCACTGAGCCACACCTCAGATTGCCCTTATCTTCTAAACAAGAGTGTGTCTGAAAACCATCTGAATGTGGAAAAAAAAAAAAAAATCTTCCCACTGAAGACAAAATAAGAGAATGGGTGAGAGAAAATCACAGAGTGAGATAACATTAGAAAGTTTTGCAAAGTTGTTGTTTCAGCCTGCCATAGTTCCCTACTTTATGGTCTTGAAAGACAATGAGAACTTCAAATAATGCCCTTTAACTGCACAAGGCTGTCCAGCTTCATGGCCCCGTGTTGAAATTCAAAAACATTTCTCTGAGTTCTTTACAGTGTTACACTTTCAATGAATATTTTTCTTTTCCCTGTAATTCTTCCAGTTTTGACTGTGACCTTTCGTCAGGTTCTTTGTGCTCTTCCTTGGGGCTAATTACCTCCCTACCTCAGAGCTCTCTGGTTGCCATGAGATGATCTGGGGCTGCTGGCTCTCATATTCCTTTGTTTTTGTCTTTTTGGACCTTTTTAAGCATTGGCCTTTGTACCTCTCAAAATCCACACTACCTACCATGAATAATAGAATAAAAAATATACCATAGACCAAGCCCTTCCACCATTTCCCTTCCAAAGTAGGTGAATATCCATGATACTTATTTTGATTTCTTAAAAATGTTTGATCTAGTAAATCACATATGTTTTTTTGTACAGTTACTTAAAATTAATGGACTGTTCTTGAGCAGTTTAAATATACAGAAATCTGGCCAGAAAGTACATGTTTCCTGCATATGCTGTCACAGATCCCCCAGCCCACCCCAGGGTCCCCTTTTCTTAACATTTCCCAAATGACAGCATTTGCTGTAGCTGATTAACTGAGATTGACACAGAAAGTCCATAGTTTATATTGGGGTTCGTTCTTTGTATTATATATTTTGTGGAGTTTAAAAATGTAAAATGGCATCTATATTCACCATTATAATATCATACCAAATAGTCTGACTGCTTCAAGAATTCTGTGTTCCACCTACTCACCCCAACTTTTCTCCTTCTGCCAAACCCCTAGCAAACACTGGTATTTTCAAACCAGATTTGTTTCTTCACTCAGAAATACACATTTATAATTCTTCTATGTCTTTTTATGGCTCAAAGGCTCATTTCTTTTCCTTTCTCCTCTTCCTCTTTTCCTTCCTCTAAATGGCATTACATTGAATGGATGTAACCCAGTTTGTTTACTCATTAGAGTCCCTTCAAGTGCACAATCATCACAATCTTAGCTTTCTTTAGCAATACAAGAAATTCATTTTTTTTTCTTATATTACAATTACAACACATTCATGTTGATCTCTACGGAAAATTCCGGAGTTTTGGTGATTAAGAATCTGCAAGAAACAAATGAGAACCATAAACGGATCACTGCCCTTCACCTTATTCCCCATTGCTTGAGGAAACTTTCATTTAGATATTGGCAGTGTACTTGGCACCCTGCAGAACACCCTCATTGTTGGCCAAGGTCATCTTTTGGCAAGTACCACAGAAGATGGATGATGTTTCCCATTGTTTTCCTTTGGTAAATTATATTTCTCCTTAAAAAAGTCATACAAATTATAGAGAGCCCTGTTGGGTTGTGGTTTTGTGTGTGTGTGTGTGTGTGTGTGTATGCCAGGGTTTGAACCCAGGACCTTGTGCATGGGAGGCAAACATTCTACCAACTGAGCTATATCCCCAACCCAAGAACCCTATTGATTTGTTTTTAATGTGCATTTCAGATACATACCTGTGTATCTTCTCTGCCTTCTGACATTCTCTGTTTTGATAGCTGGGTGGCACCCAGGGTGAACTCCCCCACCCTGGTTTCCCTCTGCTCCCCCTTCAGTGAAGCACAGTGACAGGTGAAGAGATGGAAGCCATCTTGAAGGTTCAATGGGCAAGGCTGTCCGCGGGCACCCCAGACAGAACGGTTTCAATCAATTCCACATTAGAATGGGAAACTCATCATGGGTAGGAACATAGAATGGTCCCTAGAGGGCATTTTCCTGTTTACCTCTCAGCTTCTCTCCTCTGAATCGAACTCCTTTCTTTCCTTGATGAATACTCAATTTGCATATTCAGCTTATTAGAGCAGGGTGGGTTTTTTGTTGTTGTTGTTTGTTTTTGTCAGTGTATATAAAAAAAATCAATCTTGCTCAAATAGGGTCTGATTTATTTACCCACGGTGGTAAATTATGAATAGGAAAACTTAATTAAATCTCCCTTCTGTGAAGATTTTTTGAAGGCCAAATAGACACTAGAAAGTGTGGAGGATGTGTTGGGAGCCACCATGGTGAATCAGAAATGCATTTCAACCTGGGGGGGGGGGTTGCTGTTTTAGGAGGACTGATGCGTTCAATATAAGAAGAAAAAGCCTGTGGTGTGAGAAAGGAATCCTTGACATGGAGGGAGCCACATGCCTTTGGGTGGGGGTGGCCTGAAGCATCTGTACCTTGGAGGTGAGACTGGAGGGAGGTGTCTGAACCCCAATAAGTGAAACCTAAAAAGGCAAGAGGAAGGGCATGACGTCCCCATCTTGTCAGTGTATCTGACTGTTAAATATTGTCTGTGGTTAACTGTTTCCTACCCCATCCCATTTGGATGTGATTTCCCTGGATCACTCCTTGGGTCCCTTATTTCCTCCTTTCTCTTCTTTCACTTTTCAAAGTGGCCTCTAGGAATTCAGGGTTTGGTATATGCTGAATAGATTGAATGATATGTATGCTGCTTGTTCCATACTTTGAAGGTATGTGAGGTCTTATGCATATCTCATAATACTGAACTAAATGGGCTTCTTCATATGTGTTGAGTGGTATCATGCTAAGCTCTCTGAGATAGGAACATGTCTATTCTTATTTACCAAGTATCTGTGATAGCATCTGGGAAGAGGGCCTCTAATAATACAAAGGTTTTAGGCCAGAAAGCCTAGGGTTTATATTGTCTGCTGTATCTGTAGCAATGGAAATTTTGTTCATTTATTCATGTATTTCCTTACTTAAAACATGAGACTAATGATTTTTTTGTTGTTTTTTATTTTTTTGGTACCTGAGATTGAACCCAGAGACACTTAACTACTGTGCCACATTCCTGGCCCCCATTATTTTTTTGAATTTTTTTTAATATTTATTTTTTTTAGTTTTCGATAAACACAACATCTTTATTTTATTTTTATGTGGTGCTGAGGATCAAACCCAGTGCCCCGCACATGCCAGGCGAGCGCACTACCACTTGAGCCACATCCCCAGCACCCCCATTTTTAAAATATATTTTATTTAGAGACAGGGTCTTGCTAAGTGGCTTAAATCTTCACGGAGTTGCTGAGGCTGGCTTTGCACACTCGTGATCCTCCTGTCTCAGCCTCCCGAGCTGTTGAGATTACAGCATGTGTCACTGCACCCAGGGAGATCGGTGATTATTTCAAAAGTTATTTTTAAACTCTGAAAGAAAGATGGGAAAACACCCAAAACCCATAAAGTGAGTATTGCGATAGCATTGTGTGTTAGTATTCATTTGCACATTAGTCAAAAAATTCATAAAAGAATCAATTATACAGGAATAGAAGAGGTACTATGCAGCTTTTCCATTTAACTGGACTTGATCTACATGAGTGTTTTTTTTTTCAAGCTCTATAATTTCACATTTCAGGACAATTTAATTTCACAAAACTTGAGGTACATCTCTTTGAATCTTTCAAGTCTAAATCTACTTCTAAATCTATTTCTTTTTTCTTCCCTACTACTCTTGCTCCCAGCTACTGGGAAACTTAGTGCTGATTGGGGAAAGTTAAAACTCTGCCTTCCTAACTTGACATGCAGAGCAAGGTCCCAGAGTTATTTGCAAAACGGGTCATTTATGCTGGCCTAAAGTCCCAGAGTTATTTGCAAAACGGGTCATTTATGCTGCATAAAGAATATATAGAAACTTTTCAAATTTCTGCCCATAAGCAGTCCTGTTCCCCATATGCATTGTTAGAATCTTCTACTAAGTGAATATAAATGCCACTGTCCTGTGAGAGGCTACCTGGGTGAGGCCGAAGGTCAAGAAGATAAATACCCACCAGCCAGTTTCTCCAGGCCCAAGACTGAAGGGAACTGGTCTCAGGATGCCCTCTAGATGTACATGTGCAGATTATGAAATGCTTTGGAATGAAAGAAGCTGAGAAAATTGACATATCATTGTATAATTTCCAGGCCCTTCAAGGACTTTAGAAAGGAGTAGAGAAGAGGTTGGGATTTTCAAGACATTAACTGCCCTAAGAACACATGCACATGGGCATGCGCTCACTCACAAGCTTTCCATACTTCCACCAACGCTGAACTGCACAGAAAATGGATGGGTCACTTTTGAGTGGCGTGGTCACCCAGAATAGTGCAGGAGCAGAGGTGAATTCTCAGTGAAAGTCACTTCCCTCATTTCTTCTGTCCTGCTCAGTTTCACAGTCTCTTTCAGTGGCTGGGTTTGGGTTATGGAAGGAGACCCTTCTCGGGATCCAAGCATCCTTCACATGGCAATGGAAGTATCCCAGGATAGCCTAGCGTAGCCACCATCTGTCGACACCATAATAGGATGTGCATTCCCCACACCAGTGGTTGTCTCATCTCTTGCTGGAGGCTTTTCTAAAGGGTGCTGTTCTTCTTTTGGTGAGGGAAGCCCACCTGTCATCACCAAGGTCAGGCAGGATAAGGACTCTCCATAAAAACTAGTTTAGAATAATGTAGTTTATCCCAAACTCCCAGAAAATTGGCATGACCATGGTATTTGATAATGGCCGCTTGATGGAATGAAAGAACAGCTGCTACATTTCATGAGGGAAAATCAATAAGGGTGCCACCAAGTGAGCAAGGGTGGCTTCAATATAAGTGTGCTGGATGAAATAGAAGGTGCCCAGTCATAGTTGAATTTCCAGTAAGTAGTGAATAACTTTAGACTGTTTCAAATATGCGAGGTTAAATTTTGAACTTCAGATAAATGATTGGTGGGGGGGTATCTGGGATTGAACTCAAGGATACTTAACCCCACTGAGCCATATCCCCAGGCCTATTTTTTTTTAAGAGACAGGGTCTCACTGAGTTGCTTAGCACCTTGCCTTTTGCTGAGGCTGGTTTTGAACTCAAGATCCTCCTGCCTCAGCCTCCTGAGCCACTGGGATAAACACATGATTTTTTTTTTATATAAGTAGGTCCCAACAGCTCAGTTAACTTGAAATTTCTAATAAACAATGGATTGTTATACTTTCCAAATGCTATTTATTTATGCATTTCTAGGAGAATCAGAAAAAAGGATGAGAAAGTGTGTTGACATGAACAAACACCACTAACGACAAAAAGAAAATGCAATTTTTGCAGTCACTATAGATGTATCAGTTGAAATTAGGGTAAGGGGATACAAGAAGTAATGATTTTAATCCCTAAATGCCTTTTGGTTGCGTTTTATAATCCCTAAATATTCGGGCACTTTTCTTACAATATGCTCACCAAGCTTTCATTTATTGCAAGTAAATTCCACTGTTTATGCTAGAATTTCTTTCTGGGAGAAAAAAAAATGGCCAATAAGAAATTGATTCTTCCCCAAATTCCTTTTGTTTGCCTTCTCCATGTTTCTGAAGATATCTTCCAGTTGTTGATTTGCACATAAGCAAAACAGTAAAGCAAAAGACTGCATTCCTGTCTAATTCTTACCCATCACCAGAACTAAGCAAGCATTTCACCACATGATGTGGCTTTTCTCCCTGACTTCCCCGAGAGAAATCTGGGCCTTCTGAAGAGAAATACAGAGTGATGTCTGTTGCCATCAACATTTTCAGATTCAACTTATTCCTAATTTATGCTTTGTTCTCTGAAATAGTGTAAGGGGACAGCTAGCTGAGGCTAAGAGGACAATTCAATAAATGAGCCCACTGTACAGACTCCCCACATGCTTTCTTTGCCAAACAGCAGTCTGTCTGCAGCCAGGCCTGACCTGAGGGGACAGGATATGTCACATTCCTTGACAAACTGACAAATTGAGGCAGGGGGCAAAGGTCTGGGGGTCGGTGTAGGTAATGAATGATGGGGGTTGAGAAGATGAGGGCTGGTTAGCAAAGAAAAGATAATGGGGTGCTAACAGCTAGCACCCAGCTCTGGGCCCACTTCTCTTTGGTCAAGTCTGCTGCTGGCTTTTTTCGGTGTTTAATCTTCAACATCCGTGGAATAAGGACCCATCCCTGATCTCCTAGACCCGTATCAGCAGCTCTCTGTCACCTGCCGCTCCTTCCTTACCAAAGGTGAACTTCGCCGGGTGCTAGGCTCACTTGAAAGTTTTTTCTTCAGGTGAGTGGAGGAAACGTCTCTGACTAATAGGTGCCATCATGGCTTGCCAGCTAAGTCACAACCCTGGTGCCCCCTGCCTGCAGCTTCGGTACAAAAGGATCAATCTAGCATATAAAAGCAGGCACAGATAAATTGCTAAACACTGTAGTCGAATGATGGCATACATCTCCCAAATGAGGATCTTGAAAATCAATAAGAATTGAAATTGAAAAAGGAAGAATTGTAGCTGTCAAAATGCAGGATGTTGGCAGGATATTCAAGCCGAGGTCCATTTTTGGCTTCTCTGATGCCTACAAGCATCATCTGTTACGGAGAGATGTCTCTAGGGTGACCTTTGTTATGTCTCTTTGAAAAACATTGCATAGCAGCCTGGAGGGCTGGATTCTTCTTCCAAATCTAATTGGCCTTACACATCATGTCAGGCTCAAATGTTCAAGGGACCTTCCCCTCTGCATAGGGAGGAACCCCCAAGGAAAAATTTCAAGCCACCCTTCTTTGGCTCATGTGAGGATGGGAGCCAGAGAGACTGAGTCCAGCACAAGAATTTATTCTATCATTTTCGGATATTTGAAATCTTGGAACCCAAGGAAGGCAGTTACTACCAACATCACCATAATAATAGCCATTACTTATTGAATACTTGTATGTCTGGCATGATGCAAAATTGTATATATTGTTATATTATGCTAATAAAGGTGATAATAGCTAACTTTTTAAAGTGTATGTTTGACAGGTATTGTGTCATGAAAATCTTCCCACAGTCCTCTGAAGTCTCTACTGTTACCACATTTTGCAGAAAAGGAAATGAGGCTACAGAGAGGCTGAGTACCTTGCCCAATGTTACATGGCGATAGAGGGGCAGAGCTGGACATGAATCCCACTTTGTTTCCAGAAGTTTCCCTCCTCCCTTTGTTCTTATCTCATGTCCGCACGTTTTGGCATTTCCAGCTGCTGACAGTTCTGGACTGTCAGTGATAGTTCCTTGTCCCTGACTCATCCTCCTACCTACAGATTCCTCACCCCAAATTGTAGCAAGTCTTTCCTCCTACCTCAGTCTCCTTTCAACTACAACTATTTCTAGGACGTGTTCCTTCCTTTCTTTCTTTTAGATCAAAGTTACAGTAAAGGTATGTAGAAATACTTAAGTAGCCTCATCTGATTCAGTGTGTGTCTTGTTTATTTTATTAACACGCAACCAGGAAAAATGTAACCACTGTATTTGTGCTGCAGAAAGCATGTTTTAAATTCCATCCTCATGTAAGAATTAAAAACAAAGTCGGCCTTTTGGGAGACCTGTGAGGAATGCAAAAAAACACCAGGGCACAGTGGGGAAAGGATTTGTCCCAAACCATGGGGACTAGACACTTCCCCTTATCTCTCAGTTACAAGATGAAAATTCAAAACGGGCATTAGTCTTTGTATATCTGCTCTTGTGGATCTTTTCTTCCTACTCGTCTTTTTTCAAAGGAAGATTATGCTACAATGACACATCTATGTGCTTTGGCTACCTCAAGATACACCTGATTAGCAGATTTGTTCAAGAGAATAATTTTGCCTTTGCAAACGAAATCAGATAGCATAATTCAGAGACTAAAACCGCCAATTCCTTTAGCAAACTGTCTTCTTGAAACTTATGTATGTTAACATCAGCTTGAAGATGGGGGACTACAGGCATATATTTTTCATGAGCTCAGTGCTTTTCTTTTGCATCCAGTGTTTCATGTTTCTAAAGAGCAGTGCTTCTCAAACTTTAATATGTCTATGAGTCACCTGAGGGATCTAGTTGAAATGCAGCTTCTGATTCTAGAGGGCTGAGATGGGTGGGACCTGAAACTCTGGATTTCTCCCAAGGGGCACCAGCACAGCTCAGCAGGGCCTCCCACTTTGAGAAACTCGCCCCCTTAGTGCAGTGCGGATTTTGCTACCATGAAGAATATATAAGGAACATTATTTATGTGCTAGAGCTACATCAGTAATAGTTTTTAAAGATTAAACTCCCCTTTTTTGTTTATTTTTTTGTTTTTCAAGATTTAGTTGAACTAGTTACACAGAACTATATTCTCAGTTCTTCTGAAATGTAAACTTAAAGTTGGCAATTGCTGATTTCAGTGTAAAATATCTAGAGTTTGGAAATGGGTATCAGCTTGCTTTGCTTATAACTAATAAAGGGTCCTCAGGCTGGATCCTATAAGGCCAACACTGACCAGTTGGCCCAAATAGATTAGAATCTGATTTCAAAATTTTTTTTTGGTTACCAGGGATTGAACCTAGGAGCTCTCAGCCACTGAGCTACATCCCCAGCCTTTTTAAATATTGTATTCGAGACAGGATCTCATTAATTTTACTTAGGCCCTTGCTAAGATACTGAGGCTGGCTTTGAAGTTAGGATTCTCTTCCCTCAGCCTTGGGAGCCCCTAGGATTAAAGGCTTACACCATCATGCCCTGCTCAAAGATTTTTTCCCCTTAAATAAGAGAACTTGGGCCAAAATATATATATTTTTAAAAAAGATATTTATTTTCTAGCTTTAGGTGGACATAGTATCTTTATTTTATTTTTACATGGTACTGAGGATCGAACCCAGTGCCTCACGCATGCTAGGTGAGCGTGCTAATACTTGAGCCATATCCCCAGCCCCAAAATATAGAATTTTGAAATGAGTTCATATCCTCTTCCTCCTCCTCCTTTCTCCCTTCTATACAACTTGATTTTTCTCAATCTACTATCATGGACCCTAACACAGTAGTGGCACTTTAAATTTTAGTATCTTGAGCAACATAATACTTAGAAATACCACCTGATTATGACACCACATTTTCAGTCTTTGCTGCTTAAAAAAGATTGGGGGGTTTTGAGAGAGAGAGGAGGAGAAATGTGGCCAATATCTGGGCCACGTGTTCATGCTCAAGCAAGGTCAGCAATAAATGGTTATGAACTTGACCTCTGTGGTACTCGTTCTAAAACCTATAACCCAACACTAATCATGAGGAAACCATCAGACTAACCTAAATTGCAGGACACTGTACAAAACACCAGACCACTACTCCTCAAAAATATCAAGGCTCTTACAAACACAGACTGAGAAACAGACCAGAGGAAACTAAGGAGACATGAGAACTCAATGCAATATGTTTCCTTGGGTTGAATCTTGGAACAGGGGAGTGGACCTGAGGGAATGGCTGGTGAAATCCAAAACAAGCCTGCAATTTTTAGTTGTCTTCCTAGTTTTGCCAAACAGACCATAGTACTATGGTGACCTTAGGAGCAACTCAGCTGGGCGAGGATCTATAGGAACTCTGCACTATCTTTGAAGTGTTTTTAACCACCTGAAATGATTCCAAAATGCAAAGTTTATTTAAAATGGTGTTAAAAGCAGCATGAGAGACAGAGGAGGGTATTTAAGAGAAACTATAGAAACTTCTTTTGTGATAGAGTATCTCATGGGCATGTTTTATTTTTTTCTCGTATAAACTGTGTGTGTGTGTGTGTGTGTGTGCACATTCTATGCGCCTTGTGGAAGTGTGCATTTTGCTACCGTGGGCATTTCCCATGCTGAGGGGAAAAAGCCAGCCATGCAGGAAATCAAAGATGACCACTGGTTCACACAGAAAAGCAGAACACCACCTCGGTGCCATGCGGAAGGTGACTTTGATGAGAGGCCTCCGTCATGAAAGGAAGCCAGATGCTCAGCTGACATTTACCAAATTGCTTTGAAGGAAACATTGCCTGGAAGAGAGGTTGAAAAATCTGTTGAGTGACTAAGCCCACGTTGGATTCCAATGGAGGAAATTGGAGAGATCCATTAGGCAGACGAGGCCGTCCATTTCCTCGGAATTATCGACCGTGGCTGTGCCCTTGCACCGCACGCACGGGCCACCCTGGAAGCTCCCCTGCCGGAATCGAGTTAAGTGGAAACATCACAATCAATAAAAGACACTCTATTTTCCATTTGCTCATTGTTTTTTTAAGGGCTTATTTTGTAACAGCACAAGGAGGATTCAATTTAATATCAATTCACCTTCTGGGTGGGAGGGAGGCCTCTAGGTATTGACTTTGGTGTCCGAGGGGGAGGTTTGTGATAAGACCCAGTGTCCTGACCTTCGGACTGAGGTGCAGCCTCACCTGCCCAGGGCCCAGCAGAAGCAAATGTGTGGCTTTCCTTCATGACACTGGAAAGCCTTTCAGTTCTGCAACAGACTCCACAGGTGTCCATCAAGTGCCTCCGGGTGGTGACCCTTCCCAGTAAGAGGTCAACTGCGGACACAGCTCATGGTGCTCCATTGTCCAGAGTTTCTCCAACGTGGATTTTCCTTTTTTCCATCGTAAATAGGATTAGCATTAGTGGTCTGCAGTTACTCATGCGATTCTCCCAATTCCCTATTTTGGGGGTGACTTCACTGATGTTTAAAGCATTTGACCTTTAGGTTGATTTTAGGGATTTTTTTTGGAAATTGTTGTTCTTGAGTTTGTGACAGTTGTGACAGTAGAGGTGATGAGGATGGTGTGCTAATCACCACTTAGAATACTTTTTTTTCTCTCCATATTCTTTTTTCCTTCTTGCCTTGGCTCCAAATAATAATAATAAAAAAATTACCCTGGAGTATGGGGTGTTTTTTTTTGGACTGGGGATTTGAACCCAGCGTTGCTTAACCACTGAGCCACATCTCCAGCCCTTTTTAAAGTATTTTATTTAGAGACAGGGATTTGAAGTCTCGATCCTCCTGCCTCAGCCTCCTCTTCCCAAATTTCTGGGATTACAGTCGTGTGCCATGATGCCCAACTTGGATGTGGTTTTATATATAAAAGTGTTCCTTACTATATGTAGGCGATTGGTTCCAGCAATCCTGCAGATGCCCAAATTCAAAGATGCTCTAATCCCTGATATCAGGTGGCATAGTATTTCATATAACCTATGAGTACTTTCCCGTATTCTTTTTTTATTTTTATTTTTTGGTGGCGGGGGGTAGATATCAGGGATTGAACTTGGGGCACTTGGCCACTGAACCACATCCAAGCCCTATTTTATATTTTATTTAGAAACAGGGTTTCTAGTTGCTTAGGGGTTTCAACTCAGGGTTTCTAAGTTGCTTAGGGGCTGGCCAAGTTGCTGAGGCTGGCTTTGAACTTTCGATTCTCCTGCCTCAGCCTCCCAAGCGGCTGGGATTACAGGTGTGCACCACTGTGCCCAGCTCCTTTCATATTTAAATTATCTAGTTATTTTACCTCATATGATGTAAATGCTGCATAAAGAATTATTATGCTATGTTATAATGTCCTTAATGTGTTCAATACAGATGCAATTTTTTTTTTCCTGGGGAAGTGGTTTTCATTTTGCAGTCAGTCAGATCTACAGTTGTGGAACCATGGATATGGAGAAGTGACGTTGCTTAGTACAAAGAGACTGTTTGGAAAGATGGCTGTGGTCGTTGGTCTGGTTCCCAGGGGCATACATCCCTCTGCAAGGTGACTTTGTTGTTCTTCCCATCAAGAGGTGGAATCTGTTTCTCGACTCCTGAAATCTGGTTTGTCTTGTGACTTGCTTTGGCCAATGGGGCATTAGCAAACAGGACACACAGTGAGGCTTGAAGTGTGGGCTCACTGGGGCTGGCCTGCTCTCATTGCTGAAAATCCTTCTGCCTTCATATGAACAAGCCTGAGCCAGCCTCCTAGTAGAGGAGAGGCCATGGGACAAAGTCCTTGGCTGTCGGCCATCCCAGCAAGGCCCCATGAGTGAGTTCTTTATAGGCCCCTTCCAGGCCAATTAAGACCAGAACTATCAAACTAACTCACAGAATCATGGGAAATAATACCTTTGTTTCAGCACTATATTTAGCATTGTTTTGGATTTTTTTTTTATGCAGCAAAAGCTTACTCATACAGTATATGACATTTGTTAGCTTTTGAGGACCACAGAATTGCGTAGACATTTTTCCCCCTTCATTCAACTTACACCTTACGAGTCTCCGATCCTAATTCAGATTGAGGCCAGGATCAAATAAGATTTCCTCAGAGAATCTGCTTCTATTTGCAAATCAGAATTAATGTTGCTCTTGATAATTCATGCTATTTTCTTATATTTTACATGAGACATATATGCCATAACTCATTATAACTTTATTACCTATGTCTGTGTTTTTCTTTAAGCCCTAAAAGGTAAGGTGTCTACATTTGGGGGCCTTACCCAGTTAATGCAGTGTAGCAGACACTAAAATATTTATTGCAATACAAAAAATGTGGAAAAGTTCCAGGAAAATATTTTCTTTTTAACCAACAGCCTTGTGCTGGAGTCTTTGAGCCAAATATAACATATCCTCTTCAGTTTTTTTTTTTGGGGGGGGTTACTGGGAATTGAACTGGGGGGCTCTCAACAACTGAGCCATATCCCCAGCCCTATTTTGTATTTTATTTAGAGACGGGGTCTCACTGAGTTGCTTAGGTCCTTGCCACATGGCTAAGGCTGGCTTTGAACTCATGATCCTCCTGCCTCCCGAGACCTCTTGAGTTTTGAACAATCTGAGACATAACACAGAGGACCTGGTAAAGTGAGGTTTTCATAGCCATTTCATTAGTAATAAAAGGTAGACCAGAAAGCGTGGTTTACCTGTAAACCAACGTGCTTCCTATTTCTCACTTTGGGAGATAAGCCAACTGATCCGACTAGTTGGTAGCAGCACTATACAAAATTGTATTCAAGTGGAGTCTCTGTCCATCCCCCTCCTAGTGGGAAACTGACCTCACCCACTGCATATTGATACTGTTCATGTCGGCTTTGGTATTCATGACTCTTCCTAGAAACCTTAATAAATGACAGGTCTCAATCTCTCCCAGTTTCAAGACCCTTATCTCCATGGGCCAAGACTTGTTTCTTGGTTGTTTCTGTATTCCTTTTGTCTAGAAGAGCTCCACAGCTCTAAGCACGGAGTTAGAACCTGGTGAATATTTGTTGAAAGACTAAGCTCTGGTGCTGGAGATAGTCTGACTTCATCTTTCTCCCTTAGAAAAATAATACCATCTTAACATAGCAGCTTCTTTATGACCCCTAACAGTGCATGGGCAGAAGGAAGACTCAAACTACATGTGTGATATGGAGACTGGTGTGTATGATACTGACTTTAGTAGGCACATGCTCATTGAGGGGGGAACGAGTAGAAGCCACTGAAATCAGATGGTGTGATTTATCACAAGCATCCGCTACTCTTGTGCTAATTTAACCACCCTCACGATGGAGGTGTTTTTTTTTTTTCAAGATAATGTGAGCATGACACATTCTGAAAATGGAAAGAGTATTTACTTGGGATTTTTTGTGCTTCACGTTCTCAGAAACTTTCATAGGCAAAATGTCTGGGAGGATATTTCTATAAAGAGTTCAGTTCTCAGGTTCTACTGCCATATGTGGTACTTATTAAAAATGTAGATTCCTGGTCTCCATCCATAGCATTCTGTGATTCAGGAGGTCTGGAATGGGACCAGTGTCAGTAGATTTGACAACCACTGTGTGACCTGGAATCAGACCATCCTTAGGCTCTAGCAATTGCAAGAAATAGAGACTCATCCCCTCAACTAGCTCTATTGAAAAAGCAATCTTTCTTTTGGAAGGATACAGAGATCTCCAGGAATCTGGGAAATATTACACAAAATACCAAGGCAAGCCTGGTGCAGTGGTGCACACCTGTAATCTCAGTGGCTCTGGAGGCTGATACAGGAGGATCTCGAGTTCAAAGCCAGTCTCAGCAATGGGGAGGTGCTAAGCAACTCAGTGAGACCCTGTCTCTAAATAAAATACAAAATAGGGCTGGGGATGTGGCTCAGTAGCCCAGTGCCGTGGGTTCAATCTCTGGTACCAAAAAAAAAAAAAAAAGCCCAAAACAAACACCAGTGCAAGCTCCTGGAACTGAATTCACCCCCACTTATTACGGGCATAATATTTGTGTTCCCTCAACGCCAAATGTTGACATCATAAGCACCATCTTTTTTAATATTTATTTTTTAGATATAATTGCACACAATACCTTTATTGTATTTGTTTATATGTGGTGCTGAGGATCAAACCCAGGTCCTCACACATGGTAGGCAAATATTCTACCGCTGAGCCACAATCCCAGCCCTTAAGCGCCATCTTGATGGTATCAGGAGGTGAGCTCTTTAAGAGGTATTTGGTCATAAGGCTAGAGATTAGTGCCCTTGTGACATAGGCTTGAGGGTTTTTTTGTGTCATGTAAGAACACAAAGTGAATCTGCTTCTCTGCAACCTAGAAGAGAGTTCTCACCAGAACCCAGCTCCCCTGGCACCCTGACCTCAGACTTAACCAGCCTCCAGAATTGTGGGAAGCCAATCAGTCTACGGCAATATCTTATGGTAGCCTGAACTAAGAATCTCTCTCTGCCTGTCTCGTTTTCTCTGATTCTTTCTGCACACATGATGTCCTCTCACTGTCCATCAAGTCTTTAGGCCCCCAGGGCTTGTTTGAGTCAGTTTTTTTTTTTCACTGCTGTGTCTAAAAGACCCAACCAGCACAACTGTAGAGGAGGAAAGGTTTATTTAGGGGCTCATGGTTTCAGAGATCTCAATCCATAAGTGGCTGGCTCATTCCTTGGGGCTCAAAGTAAAGCAGGACATCATGGCGGTAGAGAGTGGCAAGGGGAAGTGGCTCACAGGATGATGAGGCAGCAGAAAAAGAGAGCCATCTCTTGTCAGCTACAAAATATATACCCCAAAGCCACTCCCCTAATGCCCACCTCTTCTACCCCCACCTTCCAATTAACCCCTGTCTGGAAATTCATTTACTGATTGAGTTAAGGCTCTTATAACCCAATCATTTCTCCTCTAACCCTTCTTGCACTGTCTCTCACATGAGGTTTTGGGGACACCTCACATACAAACCGTAACAGCGCTATAGCAGGTATCACCTCTTGTTGCGTTCCAGCTCTTTTCCCCTAAAGTTCTCCCCACCATCTAGGAGCTTACTTTTGTCCTTTTCCTTGGAGACTCTGAAACAATGCAACCTCTGGAGTCCTGGTATAAAAACCTGAGGATTGTCCTGTGAGAACAATTCTTCAGATTTGGTAAAGCCGCTCCTCATCTAGGAATCAAGAGATAGGTGGGGGCTGGTGGTGGAAGGGGAATTCTGTGGAGCAGAAGGGTTGAGAGGCTGAAGGTCTCCAGTAGAGGGTCCATTTCTGACATTTATAACTTTTCTGACAAATGGTAACCTGGAGAGTAAATTCATCTTAGCAAAAGGCCTTTATGGTAAGGAAGCTTCTTCCCAGGGCATGTGGCATTGCTGAGGAGTGTGATGTTTTAATGATGCTATTACTCCAAGGGGACATCCCAAGACGTTTATATACTGAGAAACTCCTGAAACACAAAGGTTGGTGGTAGAGAGAACACTCTCTATTAGGAAAGGACTTTCATCCAGTTGAGTGAAACTTGGAGCGCTCTGTACGTGTTGGCAATTGGTACTGGGCGCCATCTTGGCCATTAGAGTTTTCCATGTTGGTTTCTGGTGATTGTTTTTTACTTATCAAAAGTCAGCTGGGGGTCTGACTTACTTGATGGAAGTTTACGGAGATAATGTTTTTCGTACTTTAAGAGGAAAAAAAAAGTTACTCAGAATTGATATCCTTGGTAAAAATAATAGTTATTTTGTATTTTCTGTGTGCTGTGCGTGCACACAGGCATTTTAATGTGCGGGCTGCGGGGGGGTGGGGTGGGGTGGGTATGAATTTTGGAGTTAAAAACCAAATATTTTCCTGAAATTCACTAACTATCCCCAGGTGAGCAAGATTTCATTTTGGACAGTGCAGTGAAACTTAACTAATTATCCATGTTGTGTGTTTGTATGCCTGACAGCAATGCCTTCAAAATATTTTGGTATGCAACCTTTCTTCTTTTGTGTTGTCAGACAACGTGGCAGCTGTCAGATGGAGGGGAAGCAGGAGATGTTGGCATCGCTATTCTGCCACCTTCACTGAGGAGACCCTATAAATAACATAATAGGATAAAACCAGGCACAGAGGGAGAGCAGCAGGTGGCACTCGCTCTATCTAGAGCTGGAGGAGTAAATAAATTTCAATGCCTTCCTGAAACCAAAGAGCAATGAGATTACAGAGAATGGAGCTTTTGTTATGAGAGAGCCCAACGTTTGAAGTAAACAATAATGATGATGATACTTTTCATTAACATGCCGCTTTCCCCCTTTGAAGGCGTTTCAAAGAATAAAGGGCCCTGTTTTCCAAAGAGCCAGTTTCCCCTCTCATCACTGTGAAGAGTCTGTCCTGAAGGCCTCTTCAGAGAGGGGAGGCCATATTGATCTGTGTCAGGTGGTAGGGGCAGGAAATGAAGTCTGTTGTTCACTTCAAATGTTACTAAGCCCTCAGCAACTCAGTGAGGCCCTGTCTCTAAATAAAATACCAAAAAAAGGGCTGGGGATGTGGCTCAGTGGTTAAGTGCCTTTGGGTTCAAACCCTGGTACCAAAAAAAACCCCTGTTACTACAAAGTATATTTTTCTCTAATTATCATAAGTGCACAACAAAGAGACCCTCCTTTAGAATATTCTTAATTATTACCTTATGTCTCAGCCTGTCTCTTCACTGCACATTCCTTGCCATGTCGAATCTCTTGCAATCTCCAGAGTCTGAACTCCATTTCTCTCGGGTCTGAATGCTTCCTTCCAAGGGAGCTGACTCTCCTACCCTCCGGCGATCACCTGTAGCAGCCCAGCATTCCTATTGTCATTGTGTTGTTGTCTCCAATCTCATGTTTGTAACCAGATTTTGAACTACTTGAGAATACAGAAGAGTTGACCTCAGGGATACTCTGAGTCTAGCAAACTTCTCTATTCCTTGTGGCTAAGCCAACCTGACCCATGCACATAGAACCAACATTGAAAGGAGGAGTCTTGAGAAACTCGGGTCAGTGGCAAAAACTCTTGGTACCTCTGACCTTGTGGCATCTTGTCTTCTACTCCATCTGCCTTTTCAGCTCCTAATTCCAGTCCCCATTTGATTCTCAGCCTTGCCACACAGGCTTGGTTGCAGATTTGACTATCCCAGTTTTCCCAGCCCCAAACTGCCCCAACTGGAGCTTTGCAGGACCCTCTGGCATGTAGTCCCTCTGAGTGGCTGGTTTTGCATTAGCCAGTCTTCAAGATCAGGGATCGGGCCAGAGATGTGCAAAGGGTGAACACTTAACTTTCCTGTAATGCATCCAAATTAAGCCAGGGCCACCAGTCTGCATAATCTGACCCTGTTCTGCTTCTCCAGCCTTTTGCTTTTGATGTTCTTCCCTTCCGTTAACTCATTCTGGCTTTTCAGCCCCTTCCTACTTTCTGCTTCTTGCACTCTGCTGGTCCCTCTCCTTGGAATGCTGTCCCTGCTTCTGATTGCAGGTCGGGTGCCTACCCATCTCTTCAGCATAGCCTCAGATGTCCCTTTCTTTCTAAAGCTGATCTTGCTCCAAACTCTCAACCTTCTCTTATGTTCTTCACGGCATACCTCACTGTCTGTAATGATTATTTACTTATTTGGCAATTTGTTTACACTCTGTCCCTTCCCATGAGGGGGAATGTAAGCTTCTGGAGAGCAGGCACCCTGTTTATCTTCTCTACCCCTGAGGGGGCACCAGATATAGAAAATGCTCAGTCCAGAGAAGGAAGGTTGTGTCGATGTGGAAGGAGTGAGGGTACAGCACGAGAGAGCTCTTCCTTCACTGCAGGCCCTGTGTCTTCTCTGCTGCTGCCCATGGTCTCGTACCTAATGGAGACTGAAATGGCTAACATCAGAGATGCCAAGTTGTGTTAGGGATTCATCCTCAATGAATTACCTGACTCTCCTCACACTTGAAAAAAAAAGTGACACCAGTTCCTATGTAACCCTATGTTGAGTGTCTGGCATGGATGACATAATGATGTCCTCTGTGCTCAGTCCAGGTGGTAAGCCACCTCCAACTGCAGTATCAGGTCTGTTCATCCAACCCTCTTCAGAGTTAAAGGGGGTTCTGTTCTAGGGTCCTGCTTGCTATGTACACCCAACACAGACCACTGGGGAGGCTGAGGAGTGTGACCCCATTTTTCAGAAAAGCAAACCAAGCCTTAGAGGCTCTATACCCAGTGGTTAAAAAGAAGACCAAATAGTGAACATCTGTGCTGGTTGTGAAATCTAACTTGGTGTGTTTCCCATGATACCCGTATCATTCTCCTGGTCCTCTGACACAGTTTTCCAGCTTCTTCTGTTACATCATTCAGGTTGACTGTGATTTTTTGAGAGTATCTATAACTCGCAGAATAAGGCTTCCTGTAATAGCATTTCCATGGGTTTGTGGTGAATTCCCTTAATAAATGTGTCCAGGGACAGAACTTTCCTATGTTCATATATGAATACACAACCAGTGAAACGCCACATCATGGACAACCTCAAGAATGGGATCCTAATTAGAATACATTATACTCCCTGTGTATATCATATGCCAGCATGCACTCCACATCTGAAAAGAACAAAAATAAATTTGCTAAACAGCCCATGGGGGAAAAAACAATGTGTCCCTGGAGAGCACCTACAGGTCACTTCTTAATGCTCTAGAGCAGGGATGGACACACTTTCGTTACAGGGCCAGATGGAAATTGTAAACTTTACCAAGAGTCACACTTGAGGATATTTTATAAATACTTGATGACAAGAGATAAGAACAACATCCAGGATTTTTTCCCCAAAATTTAAAAATATAATACTATTCTTAACTCATATAAAGAATTAGGTTTGTCCTGAAGGCTATGTCAAATGACCTCTGCTCTAGGAGAAGAACAGAAATATTGGCCCAGGATGCCAGATAATGAGTTTAATTAACTATGAACATATGTGTGAATATGTACATATAAACACACACACTGATTGTGGTGGTGCATGCCAGTGATCCCAGCAGCTTGGGAGGCTGACGCAGGAGGATCTTGAGTTCAAAGCCAGCCTCAGCAACAGCGAGGCACTATGCAATGCAGTGAGACCCTGTCTCTAAATAAAGTACAAAATAGGGCTGGGGATGTGGCTCAGTGGTCGAGTGCCTCTGAGTTCAATCCCTGGTACAAAAAAAAAAAAAAAAAAGAAAAACATGCACATATATGTAATGAAATATAAGGTATTAGTATATTTCTATATATCTACCTCCATTGGTAGATGGTATATTGCATACACACATACCCTGAAAATTTTCTGAACAATGTTAGTCTCCTAATCTCATCAACCTGGCCTTTAGCCATGGCCACATTGCTCCTTTATCTGGGAGGCAAGGATTGTGTGCCTGCTTCTATGCTTGTGTCTGGAATTTCTTTCTGAGCTCCTATAACATCCCTGGAAAGTTAGAATGAGCCCTTTCAACTTGGCCAAAAGAAGCATGTTCTCTGCCTGGGACCCTGTTGGTCAGAGAGTGAATGTTGTCAGGTGGGGGCATAGCATAACCTTTCTCCCTTCTTATAAGTTCCTGAAGGAGACTTTCTGCTTACTGCATCTCTCCTCTCCCTTCTGAGACATGTCAATTATCCAAAGCCTCACTAGACTTGATTTGCAGATGTTCTTTTACCAATAGAACTCTACTATATTGTCAAGAGCATACTATATTATCAAGACCCTGAAAGTGGTTGGGTTAGGACTCTGTTGAAGGTTTTGTTTCCCCAGGTGTATGGGGAAGAGCCCTCACTGTTTAATCAATGGGGTGGTTACCTAAAAGGTTAAGGAATTGCCTGACCATTTAAGACTGGGTCCTTTGGTCATGCCTAAGCCGTATTTTCACTGTATCATGTTGGTTTTCTTCTCTGGAAAGTCCTTCCCAATGGTCTTTAATAGCACTTTAAACATCATCTGGAGTTAGAGCAGAGCCAGAAGTCAGGATTCCCCTGTGTGCAGCCTAACAGAGCTGTGTGTTAGTTATTAGGGCTGTTTCCCAAATACATGGTCCTCTTCTGGGACAGTTACACTTGCTGCTTCCTCCACGTACTGGGATGGTTATACTTCCTGCTACTTTTCAGTTAGATGCCATCTGAGACTTGCTCTGAATGATAAAATGTGAGAGGAATTGCAAGTGTCTCTTCTAGATGGAAACATTTAATTGCCAGAGTAAGATACTAAAGTGCTCCTTTGCCTTAGTTATAGGGACTATGTAAGGGACCCTCCATCAACCTGGGTCCCACTATAACCACAGTCTGCAGAGACCCTTAACAACCCATATAGGGTATTTGTGAGTGGGAAGTTCTTTGTGGTCATAAGTCACTGAGATTGGAGTTTATTGTTACTGTAGCATAACCTCACTCATCCTGACTGTTATGCTCTGACTGGCCAAACGGATAGGAGCCAAATAATTAAAAGAAAATTAGCCTGTCAAACTGTTTATTTGGACTGATCCCTGTTAAAAGTGGTTTCCAGGTGGACTCTTTCTGGAGACTGCCATCCTGTAGACCACACTTGCTGAGCTGGAGTTGTGCTCCAGTTTTGTGTTGAAAAGAAAACCAATAACCAAATCTCTGTCCTAGGAAAAACCATGCATTGGTTAAATAAATCCACCTGCATCCAGTGAATGCCAAAGCTTTTTACTCTGTGCATATTTACTGAGTGCCTCTTGCATACAAAGCAGTATTAGAGCCCCAGACTGCTTCATCAGACATTTTTTGATAGGAGAGCTGCAAATATTCCCTTTGAATTATTGCTTGTTTTCTTTGTAGTCAAGCAGTCAGTAAGAAGGACACCTAATGAATAGCTATTGCATCTCTATGCAGACAATTTAAAAATCCATTCTAGATGCCTGCTGCCCAACCTTGGAGAGGAAACCTCTCACCCTCCACAACTGTCACTGAACAGGCTTATCCACTTCTTCTGTGTGTGAGAATTTGGTCAGAAGAAGCCCCTGGCAACTTACATGGCAGTGAGTTTACTTTGACCTCTTTGGATTGAAAACTTATTGCCAACTTAGCAGGCCCCCTCTCTGCTAGCATGAGCAGATTACATGAAAAATCAAAACTGACAGCACGTTTAAATCAAACCCCTAACCCAAATTGGGTGTCAGTATATCTTATGGAGCAATTTAAATCCCCAGATGAAAAAGCAAAGGGGCATTATTGCAGTGGCTTCAGGATGGGTCCTGAAGGGAGAACTGTCCAGCGGCTGAGAGCCAGATGCTGGCAGACCAGGCTGAGGTTGCAAGGAGGGAAGTAGGTCATTCGCCATCCAGGAAACTTGGAGAAGCCACAAAATATAAAACTCCTTTCTTTTTGCTTGCCACCCACCTGCAGCCACTATAGGATTACCTGTCTGAAGCAATATAACCGGGAAATCAACTGTTTCTCTTGCTGCAAAATAAACCAGATTTATTCAGTAAATAATTGTTTCATGGATTTTCATGAGGTTATATGATAGTTGAATGAAGAAATAGAAAACTCACCAAGAAGTGGTCTCTTCAGTGAAGGTGTTCCTGATGCCCCTCTGAGACCTTTAGCTCACGGGTTCTTGAATTGCATTTTGCCGGTGTAGAAGATGGAAAAGGAACCCCTGAATTTTGAATCGTCCAGCTTTCTGTGTGTTGTGGAAGGGGGTAGAAATATGTTAAAGTGTGTTTGTGTGTCGTTGCTGTGACAAATACCAAAAAAAAAAAAAAAAAAGAAAAAGATCAGAGGAGGAAAGATTTATTTGGATTCATAGTGTCAGTGAGTCTAGCCCTTGGTCAGGTGGTTCCATAGCTGTGGCCTGAGGTAGGAACATCATGGCAGCGGGACATGACAGAGGAGAGCTGCTCACCTCATGTCAGCCAGGAAGCAGAGAGAGAGAGAGAGAGAGAGAGAAGAAGAAGAAGGAGGAGGAGGAGGAGGAGGAGGAGGAGGTTTTTGAGGTTGTTCTAGGGACAAGATCTACCCTTCAATGTTCTATGCCCAGTGACCTACTTCCTCCAAAAAGACCTCATCTCCAACTATGCTATCAAATTCCTCAGTGGATGAATGCATGACAAAGCCGATGGCTCCCAATCCAATCACTTTCCCCAAAGCCCACCTCTGAAAATTGCTACATGGTGGACCAGGTCACCGACAGATGAGCCTTTGGGGACTATTCCAATTCTAAACCATAATCAGAGGCTATGTGGAGGAAGACGGGGAAAAAACAACATTTCTATGTTGGCAGAACTTTTCAGTATTGGCCATTTCTGTCCCAAATCCCTCTCTGAACCACAGGATCAGTATTTTCGAGACAGGAGCCACAGCAGGGTATTAGAAGTCAAGAATCTTCTTTTTTGTGACTGTGAAGAAAGGAAGTATCTATGGCTTTATCAAAAGAAATTCTGTGGTCAAGGTGCTCAGGGAAATGAGCAAATCCTTAATTTTGAGGACTCTTTCTTTAGAAGGTGGGATTACGATAATCTTGCTTCATGTGCAAGACTTTGGGTGTCTTACAAGAAGCACAGTTTAGTTCCTCCAGTGTTGATCAGCTAGGCTTTGGACCTCAGAGTTGTGTAGCAGATATGGCTTCAAACTCTCTTGACTACTTCTTATGCCATGGTTGTAATGACTAATCCATGTGGGTTCCAAGCGGTTTTGAACAGATACACTAGGGGGCTCTTACTTAGGTGAGCACCGCATACATACCTCCTGCCTTTGTTTGTGGCCTCTCCAAGGCTGTGGCATAGGGTGACTGTCAGATGTGCCGGGCAGGTTTCCAGGTGCAGCCTATATGCACAGGAATTAAGAGTCCTTAATGCAACCTTCATCAAGGGGTTGAGAGCCAATGGAGAGTGTTTCTTCTCCTCTTCTCCCAGTGGCTATTTCTAAGACATTTCATAAAGCTCATAGGAAGGTGCTAGGAACAGCGCATCTCAGTGTCCATGATAGGCCAACCTGGAGTGATATCTTTGGGCTTCTCCACCTTCCTGTCTCACTATCCAAGTCTCCTGTTCTAGGGGTCCATTGGTCAAATGAACCATCGACATGCAAACTTTGCAATCTTCCTCTTGAAGTCTTTCCTCAGACTCGTTCCATTCATAGACACCACCCTCCTTCCGTAGATGTGTGTAATTTTAGACCAAATGCAGTCTTACTGCTGTTGGGACATTATTAGTGAATATAAAAGCTACCACTCACTTTTCCATTTCCAATATGGTTTTAGCACCAGGGGCCAGTGGACTGAAATGATCCCATTAAAATGGTCGATGACCTATTTTTCTCCTTTAATGTGGATTCCTAGCCCACTGGATTGCTCCTTTGTGACTCTCGTTATAAAGCCTTGACCTTCAGAAAAGGAATTTAAGTATAGGGCTGTTTCATGGTATTGGCCTGCCTTCTCCTTATGCTTTTTGATTTTTGTGAAGTATAAACAGGCTGGGGAGAGTGCTGACGAGGCCAGTGTGTGACCTTGATCCCGGCACAGTTGATTGGCCTTGCATGAAGCCAAACCATCAAGTAGCCCTGAAAATGCATTCTGAATGCCAGAGGAATGTGGTGGCATCAGTGTGTTCTTTGGTCACCCGCCGCAGCAGATGACAGTGCACATTTCACCCTCACTCCTAAACAGCAAACACGAGGGTCAATGACAGTGACCTAGAAGCTCAGCCTTGCATGTAATGAGACAAACGTGTGTGTAGAGGTGTTTTAGCTGGTTGAGTAAGACTCCGATGAGACTTGTGGCATCAGAGCCCTGTGGTTCAGAGTGTGAGGGCCAGAGACCTTCTGAACCCTTGGTCTATAAGACAAGGGACTTTGTAAGATGCTGTATGCTCATCAAACAGCTTCAAGGCTCAGGTGACCAGGAGGAGCCAGGCTCTCCATTCCTGCATTATCCTTCTTCCACAGCAAGAGCAGGGGAGCTGGCTTCTCACTCAGAGGGCACCCTTGCCTTGAGACAAGTGTTTGTGCATGAAGGGGGACAGGGAGAGAGGGGAGTGCTGGAGTCTAACTAGCAGCATTTGGGTGACCTAATGCAGGACATGGGAGGAGGTGACTGTAGACAGCCCCCAGCCAAGTGCCCTTGGCATCTCTTCCTCACAGGACATTTAATTTAAGCTCCTGTACAATGAGACTTGGTTGTATGTTGGGGGATGGGATTCACCTTTGATCCCACAGACTCAGGAGGGGGCTGTTAAACTGGCAGGCATTTGGGCAAAATTTTTATACTTCACCCAGGGGGACTGGTGTGGTGAATTCCCTTTCAAATCTTTGCAAGGCTGCTGAATGCTCCAAGAAGTTGGTCTTAGGGTGCGTTTACTGTGGCACTTCCTCCATTGTCCCAAATGAGTTGACTCTGCAGCCGTGTTTCCAATGGCAATAAGTCATCTGGCAACTCAGGAGCTGATGTTGACCTTGAGTTTCAGAGAAGGTCATGTGACTGCTCAGGAAGGCTGCAGTAGGGCAGAGACTTCACTAATGGTGGAATTCATTCTCTAAGATAAAGTTGGGTTTGAAGCTGGGTACAGTAGCCCAACCCTCCAATCCTAGCTCCGGAGGCTGAGATAGGAGGATCACAAGTTCAAAGCCAACCTCAGCAATGGTGAGGTGCTAAGCAACTCAGTGAGACCCTGTCTCTAAATAAAATACAAAATAGGCCTGGGGATGTGGCTTAGTGGTCAAGTACCCCTGGGTTCAATACCCATTACCGCACCCGCCCCCTGCAAAAAAAAAAAAAAAAAAAAAAAAAAAAAAACTACATCAAAATCTATCATAGACACTAGAACTGGGAATGTGGCTCAGAGCTAGAGCTCTTGCCTAGCACGTGTGAGGCACTGGGTTTGATCCTCAGCACCACATAAAAATAAATAAAATGATGGTATTGTGTCCATCTACAACTAATGTGTTTATATATATAGAGAGAGATAGATAGATAGATATAGATAGATAGATATAGATATAGATAGATAGATATAGATAGATATATAATGTTTTGTATGTGTTTTATGTTTTATATAAGAAAATACATGCACTGCTTGACTGCTTGTCTACCAGGTGGGGACCTGTGAGAATTCCCTGAGAGATTGTGCACAAGCCTGTCTGTCTCAGTCTCCCAGGTGATGTGGTTTAGCCTCTCCTACATGCTTAAGAATTACTGGTTAAGCAGCCCCCAGCCAAGTGCCCTTGGCATCTCTTCCTCACAGGACATTTAATTTAAATTCCTGCCTCCTCGAATGGAATAAAACCACCACATTCTGAAGCTGGAATGGCAGATGCCTACTGCTGAGCTCTGTCATCCCCTGCCAGAGATCATCTCCCAATTTAATGCAAGATCAGTTTTGGTACCCGGTGACGCTGCGGTGTACAGCAAAGGGTTAGAAATCAGAGAAACCCGGAGCAGTGACGAGCTCAGTAAACCCAGTGCTTTGGAACAGACTCCTCCCAACGTGGTGAGGACGCCAGTCCAACAGGCAGGTAGGGCCCTTGCTGCCTGGGATAGCATCTGACTAATGCAGCTGAGAGGAAGCTCCCACCATTGGTTCCCAGGGGGCGGGTTTTGTGCAGCTGCTGAGAACTTGTTTATCTGCTGTAATCCAGGTATGGAATGAAATCTGGAATCCCGTTAAATATTCCAGGTGACATCTCTGGTCTCCCCAGTTTGTCATTACTTCAGTAAATTGTTGAACACCTATATGCATTAGATACTATTTAGTGTGATGACATCCAGAAGTAAGACACGGTCTCATCCTTCTGGGAAGTCCAGTCTATACTGGCTACTCCTGAGTGTCCTGTGATTTGTCATCTCTCAAGATATTCCATCTGTCAGAAAAGTGTTCCTTTGCTGGTTAGGTGTGGGGAAATACCATATAGGACATTATTATTATTATTATTATTATTAGCAGCAGCAGCAGCAGCATTAGTAATGGTACTGAGGAGCGAACCCAGGGGTGCCTAACCACTTAACCGACATCCCCAATCCTTTTTTACTTTATTTTGGGACAGGGTCTTTCTGAGTTGCTGAGGCTGGCTTGGAACTCACAAACCTCCTGCCTCAGCCTTCTGAGTTGCTGGGATTATGGGCACATGCCATAGCACCTGGCAGGACGTTATTCTTGAAGAGTTCTACTATGTGCCACCACCAGAAACCTCTGAGATGGAGAAAAAGAAGGGAAAAGAAACAACCTAACTCAACGTTTCCTATGCTTATTTAAACATGAACCCTTTTGTCATTTAAAACTTCCCAACATGCCCTGGATTCTATGTTCCCTGTTGGTCTAGAGGAAATCCGTCACAATGAGATATCAGGTTGCTAGACTGAGATTCTAACCAACGCTGCCCAAACCTGTACACATACAGATGCAGATCCATGTACAAACTTCAGACGCTTTGGGATCTGATTGCATTTTTAAAATTTCCTAGAAGAGAGATTGTGCATGGGACATTTCCATAGCTAGACAGTTCAGGTAAGTAGGCGAGGTTGGTTGGTGGGAGCTCATTTGCGCCCACTCTGAGTGTGGCATGCCCTGGTGAACTGGGAGCCCGTACCTCTCAGCTCTAGCCAGTTGCTGCTGTGGGAGGGAATGGGAAACTATGCCCCACCTCCTGCCCACGTGCTGGGGGTGCAGTCTAGGCCCTCAGGCATGCCAGGCAGGTGCTCTATCACTGAAGCACACTCCCAGCTTCTGTGTTTGATGGGAAAATGGATCAGAACCATGAAGACTTTATATTTCTTAGGGCATGGAAACCTGTATCTTTAGGTGTCAAATTTCACAACTTTAATGTGCTTTTTTCAAGTGCATAAAACACTGGGATGGCCCATGATAAACAAAACAACAAATGCACATAGAGAATTTTAAGAACTATTAGGCTATAACCTGTCCCTGGAGGTTATGGACTGGGGTTATGGACTGTCTTAGTTTCCTGTCATTACAATTGATACCTGAGATGAGCTAATTGAAAAGAATAGAGGTGACAGTTTAGCTTGTGGTTCTGGAGACTGAGATATCCAAAAGCACAGTGCTGACATGCTCGACTTCTGGTGAGGGCCTCGTGCCATCAGAACATGGCAGAGGGTATCATGAGGCAGAACAAGCTAGTGAGAAGGAGCTCATGTGTACAATAGTCTTTTCCATCATAACCGGTCAATTTATGAATCCATAGCCCTTCTGCCCTCATGACCCAATGGCCTTCCAAAGCCTCCCCCACCAAATGCCATTAATGTGCAAATTTGGGGATTGTTTTCTACACGTGAAGTTAGGGGTACACCTGCAAACCACAGCGCGGCCCATTTTCAGATTAGTAATTTGCAAACTTTACAAAACCAAAGGATGTGAGAATCTCTGAGGCCAATTCTGTGCTTGGATAAGGCTGTGGGTAACCCAGGCTGGCCTCAGATTTGTGATTCTCCATGGAAACCTTTGTTGGCTTGTTCAGCCATCGACGTTGCCTCAGCTGATGGCTTTTTGCTCTGCGATACACTTTCTTCAGTTAGCTTCTAGGTCAGCCCAAGCTCTTGGTTTGCTTTCTACCTTATTCATCCCCCTTTCCTTGTGGGCAATGTTGGAAGGCACCAGGTCCTCCATCCGAGTCTCTTCTCCTTCTCTGCTTCCTTGGGGATCTCACATAGCTTCATGGTCCTAAGTGTCCTGTGCATGCCAAGGGTGTGCACATTTATTTTTTCCAGCCTGATGCTTCTTCCTAAACTCCAGACCGGTCTATCGAAGAATCTTGTCACCTCTAGTTTAGAGGAGATCTTGACCTAGCAGATCAAAGGCAAGACTCCTGATCCCCCTGAACTGCAGGGTCTTCTTCACATGGCTGCCTTTGGCATCTTGATCAGGGTCTTGGAACTGGCTATCATGGACTATAGAGCTCATCCCCAGTATTGGTCAGCTTTCTGTCACTATAACTTAATATCTGAGATAATCCACTTACAAAAAGAAAAGAGTTACTTTGGCTTATTTGGAAGTTCTAGTCCATGATTAATTGGTCCCATTACTTTTAGGCCACTTAAGAGGACTTAAGATTCCCAGGAGCATGTGAAGGAACAAACTGCTCACATTCATGGCCAGGAAACAAAAGAGAAGGAGGAAGGGGCCAGAGACCCATAATCCCCTTTTAGGATATACCTCTTAGGATGCTCCTGCTAGGCCATACCTTGTAAAGCTTATATATTGCCTCCTAATAGGGCCACCTTGGGACCATGTCTTTACCACATGAACCTTTAGGGGTAAGTTCGGGATTCAAACCATAGCAGTCCCTTACCTCCTTTAAGTCTTGAATCAAATGTTGCTTTCTCAAGGAGGACAGTCCTGAGCAGCCTTAACCTTTTTTTTTAAGCACCTGTCTTCTAACATACAATATATTTTTATTTATTTATGTGTATTATTTAGCCTCTGACTCTTCAGGATAGGATATAAATTCTCCAGTGGGGATCCTTATCTCTTTCATTCTTATTGTACTTTCGTGTCTAAGAGTACAGCATAGTAGATGCTTACTAAACATTTGTTGAATGAATGGAATGTAGTAGAAGCATAATAAGCACTTGATGAATAAATATATGCCATTTGTCACTTGGCAGAGAACTTCCAGAAAAGGCATGTTTATAAGCTCAAGTTTGTCATAAAATTTCCAGAGTTAATTGTCTGCCAATTGTATTAAACCCCAAACTATTACTGTGTACACAAAGAATGTCTTCAAGATATATTTGATAGCTAGAAAGACTAGGAGGGAAAGACTTGAAGAAATTTTATATACATACTTATACTCTTTTTTTTTTTTTGGTGGAGGGGGATACCAGGGATTGAACTTGGGGCACACGATCACTGAGCCACATCCCCAGCCCTATTTTATATTTTATTTAGAGACAGGGTCTCACTGAATTGCTTAGTTGCTGAGGCTGGCTTTGAACTTGAGATCCTCCTGCCTCAGCCTCACGAGCCACTGGGATTACAGGCGTGCACCACCATGCCCAGCTACATGTATACTCTTTTAGCCAGGGATTTCACATCCTTTTCCATAGACCAAATACTGTAATGGACATGCTTGTTTAAATATTCTACCAGCTTTTTGCTAGGGTTCCAAATTTAAAATTAAAAAAGAAAAAAAGCACTATAGCCTTCTCCCTCAACTGAATAGCTCATTTCCCAGTGTGTTGCTAATCTGCAGTTTTGCCCCAAAGATAGTATTTTAAAAACTTTCACACTGAGTTCCTTTGTGTATGAAAGACAAAGTTATTATCAAAATTATTACTCATGTTCTTTGTCATGCAAAAAGGCATAAGTAATGTTTTTAATAATGCAAGCCATTAAAAAGTGGATGGGCTGAATTCATTGTGTCTGTTCCCAACCCATATTGGAAAGAATTTTTTTTCTGTGCAAAAAGGTGTAACCCCTTGATGTCTGCATGAGTTTTTCCTCTATTTTTTTTTTAAATATGAAGTTGAACATGTATTTCGCTTAGAGATTTGGAGCCAACTCCAGTCTTTTGAAGCCGAAGCTTCTGGAGAAGAAAAGGATTTGAAAAAGGGTTCGATTCACTGCAAGAAAGAGCTTTCTTTGGTAGGAATTTTGCTGTGGAGGAAAAAGTTGTGGCATTTTTATAAAGAATGACTGGTGCTCTTGTTCACAGTAGTTTGGGGGGGGGAGGTTTGTTGGTGATATTTGGGGAGTTAAGCTCTCCTTCAGGACAGAAGCTCTATTGTCACTGGTAGCTAAGAAATAATTGGATGGTGTGTGCTTAGCAGAGACCTTGCATGTGAACGCCTGTCCCTCTGGTTCTTGGCATCACTGAGCTTAGGCATCACTAAGATCAGGGAAAACTTATCCACTGAGCCTCACCATGTCTTTGAAACATGGTGCTCCAGGCTGCTGCCACCAATCAATTTTAGTTGACATGTGAAGTTATGGTGATGGATAGAACAAAAGAAGTGGTAAGATAGTATTTGGAAAGAATAGACAGCAAGGGCAGGTGAACACATAGTCAAAGTCTGGAGTCAAGGTCAAATTTCAAGTGCATCTGGTTGCTGCTGCTATCACACTAGTCTTCCTGCTTTCCAAACTTCAGGTACCGGAGAAGGCTTTTGCACCATGCCTGTTGGCCCTCACTGGGACGTCTCAAACCCCCATGAAGAATCTCAGAGCATAGAGATGTGGTTTTAAGAACCACATCACTTCACTTCGCTTAGAGCATTGTGACTACACCCAACCAATGTCCTCATCTCCTTAAATCATTTGACATACAAATGTGACATGTCCTGAGCTTCACTTAGAAGAATCTGATGGCAGCCTGTAGCTTTCATTATTTTTCCAAATAACAGTCTTTGTTATAGTCAAGAGTCCCAACCTGCCAGGCGCGATGGCACACACCTGTAATCCCAGCTGCTTGGGAGGCTGAGGCAGGAGGATCGTGAGTTCAAAGCCAGTCTCAGCAACTTAGCGAGGCTTTAGGTAACTTAGCAAGACCCTGTCTCTAAATAAAATATTAAAAGGGCTGTGGCTCAGTGGTTAAGCGCCCCTGGGTTCAATCCCTGATACCTCCCCTGAAAAAAGTTATATAATGGGAGACCATGAAAGAAGACCTCAAAATAAAGTAGCAGCCCCAAAGAGAGGAGAACATGGAATTTTTTCAGACCCCAAGCATGTAGTGCGTCTCTGCTGTGGGAAGAATTTGTGTTAGATTTTTCTTCTAGCTTTCAGGAAAGCAATGTGTTCCTTTATTGAAAGGATGCCTGGATGTGAGGGTGGCCTGATTAGGTCAGAATTAGCTTCTTTTTTTTTTTTTTCCTCCTTTTCACTGAGAGAAGCAGACACCATCTGTGGAAATTATTTAAATCTGCGTGCCTTCCAGGGAAGTTGTTTTATTTGCCACCGCATTTCTTGTAGCGCCAGGGAGCTTGACAATCATTCCAAACTTTGCCTGCAAAAGCAAGAGTATGGCCTGTGGCCATTAGATTAACACTTTAGATTAATTAAAAAGCAAATGCAATCAGGGCCTCTGGATTGTTCTCCAAAGGTCCTTTCTGTGGAGGGACAAGGGACCACAGCTTACGGGCAGGG
Organism: Marmota monax; assembly: GCF_021218885.2. Lineage (NCBI taxonomy): Eukaryota > Metazoa > Chordata > Mammalia > Rodentia > Sciuridae > Marmota > Marmota monax. The sequence goes on along the minus strand of NW_026693008.1, from coordinate 7,040,673 downwards.
AAGACTTGAATCTTTCATCAGGATTAATTTATAATGTTGTTTTCCCCAGTGTGAATAGAATAGAAGCCAGTGGGAGTCTACAGTCTGTCTTGCAGAATGGGCTTCGGGGAGAGGACGGAGAGGGGTAAGGAAGGACACCAGGAGTCAGATCACATCCTAGGTCCTCCAATTCCTATGTGTCCTCTACTTTCTCAGGCAAGTGACTTAATCTCTCAGAACCTCTGCTTTTACATCAGCAAAATGGGGATAAATAACAGAACGCACATATCACAAAGCACTTAGCAGGTACGAGGTGCTCAAGAAATGGTGGCCATCACCCTGGGCACCTCTCTGGAGGGGTGTGTGTGTGTGTGCTAGTAGGTGCTTAGGCACTTAGTAATAATTGATGATTTTAAAAACACAGACTCATGTTCACAGAAATGTCTATTTCTTTTTGGTCTTGGGCACTAGTACTCATGATCCAAACAACTGATTTAATTGTGTCTTTGTTGAATGTAATTTTGTTTGGAAGGACTTAATTTGACAAAGGGTATATCAAAGCCTAATGAATTATAATTTGCTTCATCTTTTTAAGATATGTTTCTGCTTTAGATAGCTTCAACAATTTTTTTTTTTTGTAACAGGGCTTGAACCCAGGGGCACTCAACCACTGAGCCACATCCCAGCCCTTTTTTATATATTTTATTTAGAGACAGGGTCTCACTGAGTTGCTTAGGTCCTCACTTTTGCTGAGGCTGGCTTTGAACTTGCGATCCTCCTGCCTCAGCCTCCCAAGCCACTGGGATGACAGGCATGCCCCACCGTGCCCAGCTCTGACTCTATTTTTTACACTGTATGTCCTCTGAGGTCTAGGGCCATGGCTCAGTTGTCATTCCATTCCCCAGGCCTGGGATGGTGGTGACTGCCTTGGGAGCTCCCAGTTCCTGTTACAAAGACTGGATTTGTGCACATGTGGGCTGCCAGAGACGAATGCTGGGGCCCATGGCCCCCTGCTTTCTGAAATATGACATGGTCCCATAAATGACATCAGTTTGTATGCCTCCTCAGACAGTGACTAATGATGCTCGGTCTCCTTGAGCACATTAAGACACGGTTTCATTCTGTTAGCTCTCCTGCCTTGTAAATGACAGCAGTGAACACGGTTTCTTTGCTCCAGTCATGTTTGGCTGCAGCAGATTCCGTTCAACCTCTTGACACCAATTTGTGTGATATTTTAGCATTTAGCATGAAGACAGGAAAATGGTACTCCTGCCTGCATCCTCTGAGCAGACAGACTACTTTCCGGTTTCTAGGTATGATCTGTGCATTCCTCAAGTCTCCTTCACACCATTGAAATTCCCCTCTTGAAATTCACTCACTAAACTCTCCCATGATCCATCACTAGGAAACCGATTATCAGTGTTGTCTTTTACCATTATTAATCTTAGGAGATTGATGCTCTCTGGTGCTTCTGACTGACTCACATGATTTTGGCTATTAATCTTTATCTCAATCAAATTATTTACTATTTTAACTTGAAAGGTTTGTCTGCCCCTGGGATTGAATCTTATAAGCACGGATGGCCTCCCAGTGAAAGCTATTTTTTTTTTTAATAATCCCACACACCTTTTGGTTTGCAAACATAAAAATTTCCCCTCCAGGGATCCCTGGACAGGTTTGCTATTTTCTCGAATCCCTTTCTAAACATTGCATTTCCTCTTCCTCTTTGTTCTTCACGGGGCCAATTAAATGTGAACACGTTGGAGGTATTAAACTAGGCCTTTTCCTGGAAGATGAATGTTATTCGTCCACCAATTTTGACTCTTTCCCCATAACTTTGCAGGATAAAATGCACCCCTCCCTGATTCACATGGCATAAGATTGCATAATAACCTGGTGGCTCTCCCTGACTGTGGGAGGCTATCACAACCCCTTCCCCTCCTCTTCCCAGATCAAGACCTGGCTACCAATGGAGAATTTAGCTCTAAGGGAGAATAATATTAAGGGGGATTAGAGAAATAGGCAAATCAGAAACCAGTCATCTCTGAAAGAGCAAATGGAGTCAGTAATATTATTAATGAAAGGAATGAAATGGAAATAACTGTTTCCTAAGACAGTGGTGTATGGCATTGGTTGTTGCAAAGACTCACTAGATGGAACACTGCCTAATGAACCTAATTAAGACTCAGTATATTCATTAGGATGTATTCACATACTTCTCAAGGAGTTGAGGGTCAAAAGTTAGGAAAAAAATGACAAATAAAATAGGGAGGGACAATTATTTATTCTGAATTATTCTACAGATAATCATAGTTTTGATTCTATATCTACAGAATGTTTTCTTTTTCTTTTTGAGATATGAACTAATTTTAGGTCTGTGTGATAACAAAGAAAATATAGGGAGGAAACCATGCTTGCTAAAGAGGACGGTTTCAGGAGACAGAAACCCCAATTCCTGATGATTTTTGACAATTAGTTGCTAGGGAAGCTGGAGATTTCTTTCCCATCCCATTTTTTGGGGTGGGGATAAAGTCTGGCAAATCGTAGTTTTGATAAGTTGAACTGTGGATAGGTGCATGAAAATGAAAAATGCCAAGGCATGTTTGGGTGTTCTTCGTTTTGGGTACCAGGGATTGAACTTGGGGGCACTGATCACTGAGCCACATTCCCAGCCCTATTCTGTATTGTATTTAGAAACGGGGGTCTCACCGTGTTGCTCAGCATCTCGATTTTGTCAAGGGTGGCTTTGAACTTGCAATTCTCCTCAGCCTCCTGAGCTGCTTGTTTGAGTTTGAAAGGGGGGAAAAAAACATATACTAGATGAAAAATGAGTAATTTGATAATCAGTAGACATATAATTTTTGGAATTTATAAAAACACATTTGTACCGATGTCACACATCTCCCTGTGTGATCCTGTCTTTCCCTGAAGGGACTCAAAGTAGAAAAATGTAAAAGAGCTCCCCAGTTTGCAGAAAAGGAAATGGACAGGCTGTAACTCACTCAAGATCGTGTGGCCTGCAGATGGGACTAATAGTTGATGGTGCCCCTGGTCCATGGCTGTGACTGTAACTGCCCACTGTCCTTGCTATGACCTTCTCAAGATGCAATGTAACAAGGCACAGGTCGTAGATGGAGATGGATCTTGAATGTGTGGCCTAGGAGGCTGATGACTCTCAGCCTTTTTCTCCCTGTTCCTGAGCCATAGCATGTAAGAGTAGGGTGACAGAAGCCCAGCAGAGCCAAATGAGGAGACCAGACGTTGTGAACCGACAACACATTGACTTCAAATATTTACCCTGAATTTCTTCCAACTCACAGATTGTCTTTGTGCCTTTTAAGAGGGCATAGAACATTGCTAGACAATATGAACTCTACACACAAGATAACATCTTTGTGATAAGCATGGAGCAAAATGTTGTGGATGAGTAGATAAGAAGCTTCCAGCCTCCCTGGGGCTCCCGGTTGGATGAACTGTCTCCATCCATCTTTCTCAATCACGTGGGCAACTAGTTAAAAATACAGCCTTGGAGTCTTTCCCAGTCTGACTAAACCAAAATCATGGTGGGGGCCCGGGGCTGGGGAGAAGAGGATGGATAAAGAAAAATGTATTTGGAAAGGTAATCTGGGTGATTGGCTCTCACTCATAACTACACAGTTCAAGACCACCGCATCATATAACTGCCCCCCTTCATGTAAATGACTTGCATTAATGATTTAAACTGATTATTTGGGGGACATATGGCTGTGACCTCTTGGAAGGAAAGTAACATAAAAATTTCTTGCACACAAGTATGAGCTTTCTTCTCCTCTTCTGCCCTGCCTGCTAGGGACTGTCTAATTGAAAGGTTGGTCAGATGGAGTCTTGCTAGGAGGAAGAAATGGGAGAGCCTAATCTCCAGTCAGCTCTCTGGCTCCAGCTAGATAGGATTGTCTAGGTGCACACAACACACACCCTTCCACCAGACAGGCAGAATCTAGCAGGGAACTTAAACTCCCTGGAGGGAGAACATTTGTGTTGACTATAATCTCAGATCTAGGAATCCAAACCTCACAGGATGATCCCAGAATGATCAAAATGAGTCAAATTCAATATACTCCCCTACAGACTAGTTACATATATATAGAAAAAGAATTTAAGAAAGATCATAATCCCACTTGACTTCCAAAAAATGTGCTTATTTGTTCAAGCCTATTTATGGAGTGTCTTCTCTTTATGTCAGGAATACTGTGTTAGGTACCCAAACTGTTTGGGGATGGATTGCATTTGAATTCTGCAGATAAACCCAAATCACCTATCAGATGACCCCCGGGTGCTCCTCTGCCTTCCTGGAAAAGCAGAGATGGTTGGAGTGAGTGAAGGAATGGCAGGAGTGACAATGGAGCTCTTCTCTGCATGCAGCCCACACCTTCAAAGATGGAACTCACTGCCCATCAGAGAAACTAAGTGTGTTCAGATCCGGGCTAAAAGCTTTCCACCTGTTGCCTTGTAACATTTCTTGCTGCTTTCAGAAAGGGGAGAAAGAATTCGGTTGGGTGACAACACTTCTAATGGAGTCTTTTTACCTTTGATGGTTTCTGAAGGAAACGTGCTTGCTCTGAAGTGCTTCAGTTCTTCCAACATCAGTTTGCTTTTTTTAATTTTTTCTATTTTTTAAGTCACAGAAAGGGATTCATTTATAGCACTCCGATCCTGGGGTCCAGAGCAGGTGGTCTGGTAGCTCTGAGATCATTCAGTACTGTCTCTGCCCATGCACTGAAAGTTTCCAGAGACAGTTCCCTTCTTGTGATGGTCCACGTCTGTCTCAGGGTCATGTGAATCTCAAGATTTAATGTCAGGAGCATCTCACTAACCCTCCTGCTTCCTCTAGGTAATATGATGTCACCAGGAAGGTCCCATATCTGTCCTAAATATAACAGGGATAATATATGGCCTAAGAAGCTAAACAGTCAGTATTGCTGGGTCGATTCTCTAGCCATACAGATGCTTCTGGCAACACCCACCCCAACAGAGTCACTGGGAGAGTGAGATCAACTTTGCCTCATATCTTTGTTCCCTTTCAAGGTGAACATTGAACCTGTGTGTCAGTACTGAGGACAAAATTATTTTGAGCTCTCTCGCAACGACTTATATGGGAAGACACAAAGAATATGAAAAAACAGAATTGTTTCTTTCATATTATTTTAGCAAATATTTTGTATCTGGTTTCTTTTTTGATCTGCTGCAGGTACCTTATTGAACATACTGTGCTACAATTACTGTTCACTCAACAGTATGTGTGGAGTATTACCTTAGCTTTAAGTCTTCCCCTGCAGGGATTTTAGACTGCACATTGCCCTATATTGATATGCTATACCCGATAAAACCATGGTTAGATGTTGGGAGGTCCCCCCTTCCAACTATTATTATTCTATTGAGAGTGTAGTTACATTTAGCCCTTTTTGAACATCTGTATTTTTCCCCCTTTAAGATAAAAATCTTCAAAATGGAAATTGCTGGGTGAATAAGGCCTTATAAAAAGTTAGAATCCATACTATTTGAGGACCATTGGATTAAATTGTGCACAATGTAGGTGGAAAAGGTGGTAGAATAGACTCTTGGTTAGTTCGATAGGTCAAAATATCTATCTTATTGTTATAAAAATTCCCATTGTTTTGATAGGGTTTTAGTCAAATTTTTTAACTGTTATGACTAAAAGACCCAGCTAGAACAATTGTAGAGTAAAAGTTTATTTTAGGGCTCATGGTTTCAGAGGTCTCAGTCCTTGGACAGCAGGCTCCATTCCTCAGGGCTTCAGGGGAGGCAGGGGAAGCAGCTCACATGGTGATCAGGAAGCAGAGAGAGACTCCACTCTCCAGAGACAAACAGACCCCAAAGCCAAGCCCCCAATGCCACCTCCTCCAGCCACACCCACCTGCCTCCAGGCACCACCCAGTTAATCCCATCAGGGGATCAATTCACTGATTGGGTTAAGGCTCTCATAACCCAGTCATTTCTCCAAAAACCTTTTGCATTGCCTCACACATGAACTTTTGGGGGACACCTCATATCTAAACCATAACAATTATGTACATATCTTTTGTTTTAGTTCACTTTCTATTCTTTTCTGCCTGATTACTTTTAAGTCAATGCAATCATTTCAGTTACTATCAAAATTTTAAGTAGATGACTTATTTATATTTTAAGCATATTCCCATTGTTTTGATACGGTTTTTAGTAACTAGCATTTCACATTTCCTTTATTTTTTTTTACACTAAAAACTCATTTCCTAATTTCTACTTTTTAACATGTGACATTTCCTCTTTGATAATATAGATGAATCATTGCAAGTATTCCTTGGGTGCTTAATCTTGTCTCTCCAGATAATTTGCTTTCTGTTCTTCATTGGTTAATATTGTGCAAGACTTCTATTTCAAGCCACAAATCTCTGTGGAGGGCCAGTCAGTGCCCATTAACACAAAACATCAGTGACTGTTAATAATTATTGTTTTAAATTTTCTCCATTCCTACCATATTTCTACCCTCTTCTCTCTACTTAACTGCAGAATTTTTGTCTCTTGTATTTCTTTTTTCATCCTAGGGGTTTTGCTAGGTACATACATGCTCTCAAACTTTCTTTAGAGAAACAGAAGATACCAATGTGAATAGTAATTTCTTTCTTCCTTTTTTTTTCTCTTAGTGGGTATTGAACCCAAGGGGGTTACTTAACTACTGAGCCCCATCCCCAACCCTTTTTTGTATTTAGAGACAGGGGTCTCACTGAGTTGCTTAGGACTTACTAAGCTTACTAAGTTGCTTACTAACTTACTAAGTTGCTAAGTCTGCCTTTGAACTTGCCATCCTCCTGCCTCAGCTTACTGAGCCACTGGGGTTTCAGATGTATGTGACCACACCCAGCTGTGATCAGTAATTTCAGACTACAATTTGCCATGCAAATTCACTTGATCTCAGTGGAGAGTAAAGAATACTGTCCTCTCAGGTCCATTTCTGTGAGGAGCTACTTAGTAATCTGTGCTAGAAACTACCACCTCCTGGATGAGAGGTTCATGTACCAAGAAACCATATTTCTTTGCTGTTTCCTTCACAAGTTGAATGAGAGAGGTTATCCATCAGATTCTTTTTTTTATTAGTTGCTCAAGACAATACAATGATCTTGACATATCATACATTTGATTCAAATATGGTATGAATTCTCATTTTTCCACGTGTACAGATTGCAGGATCACATTGGTTATACAGCCATGTGTATACATACAGCAATCCTAGTGTCAGTTGTATTCTGCTGCCCTCCCCATCCCGATTCTAATGTTATACTGGGGATTACATGCATAATGGGGGAGTTAAATAAATTAAGAAATCAGCATGTTTTACAAGCAAGTTATCCATAATTTAAAAAAATTGTTTTAATTAGTTATAGATGACTCTAGAATGCATTTATGCACTTTGATATATCATAGATGGGATACAAATACTTCTCATTTTTCTGAGCGTACATGTTGTAGAATCACATTGGTCATGCCATGCAGTCACATATATACATAAAGTAATAATGTCTGTTTCTTTCTACTGTCCTTCATATCCTTCTATCTCCTCCCCTCCCTTCCTTCCCTTTCCTCTACTTAATCTAAGGTATTGCTATTCATCTCTTGTGCCCCCCGACTTATTGTGAATTAGCATCTGCATACAAGAGAAAACATTTGGCATTTGTTTTTTTTTGGGATTGGCTTATATTGCTTAGCATGGTATTCTACAACTCCAGCCATTTACTGGAAAATGCCGAAATTTTATTCTTCTTTAAAGCTGAGTAATAGTCCATTGAATATATATACCACATTTTCTTTATCCATTCATTTTTGAGGGACACCTAGCTTGGTTCCATAGTTGAGCTATTGTAAATTGAGCTGCTATAAACACTGATGTGACTGTATTACTGTAGTATACTGATTTTAGGTCCTTTGGGTATAAACTGAGAAGTGGGATAGCTGGGTCAAATGGTAGTTCCATTACAAGTTTTCCCAGGAATCTCCATTCTGTTTTCCATAGTGGTTGTACCAATTTGCAGTCACACCAGCAATGTATGAGTGTGCCTTTTCCCCCACATCTTTACCAACATTTATTGTTGCCTGTATTTTTGATGATTGTCATTCTGACAGAAGTGAGATGAAATATCACTAGTTTTTTATTTGCATTTCTCTTATTGCTAGAGATGTTGAACATTCTTTTATATATTGATTGACTGTATTTCTTTTTCTGTGAAGTGTCTGTTCAGTTCCTTAGCTCATTCACTGATTGGGTTATTTGGGGGTTTTTTTGGTATTAAGTTTTTAGTTCTTTATATATCCTAGAGATTAAAGCTTTATCAGAGGTGCATGTGTTAAAGATTTGATTTCATGTTTGCCCATCACTAAACCTGTCAGTGTCCCAGTGTCCATTCGTATTCAAATGTCTTTCCTAGGCACTGGGATTTAACACAGAAATCTTCTTGGAGCCACCATAGCGTCACAGTTAAGAACCAGGGTTGACAAACAGTCTACACAAGGCAGAGAGTATATATTTTTTACTTTATGAACCATAGGTGTGCGTTTGCAAACACCCAGCTGTGACATGTAATGAAAAACAGTCATAGACAATAAGTAAATGAAAGAGGATGGCTGTGTCCCGGAGAATATTTTATAAAGTGGGTGGCAAGCTGTATTTGGCCCATGGGACATAGTTTGCTGATCCCTGATTAAGATAACAGTTTCTGGACATGGCATAATTTGGTTGAAGAGATTGATCAAGTTATGTTATGTGCATCTATGAATATGTCACAATGAATCCCGCTTTTAGGTGTAATCATAATGCACCAATAAGATGCATAAACAGAGATGGCAGTCTCTGGAGCTAGGCCACCTCCGTTCCTCACTTTGTTGGTGTATGATCTTAACTAAGTTTTTTAACTCCCCTCTGCCACAACAGAAGGGCATCTATTCATAAAATAAGGGTGATTATAGAATCTACTTTAAAAAGGTCATTATGAGGATTGAATGAATAAAAGTAATGCTCTAAACATCATAAACCCTAAGTTGTTAAATGTCGTGTTAGCTTTTCACAGTTGGTGGGACTGTAAATTAGTAAAACCCCTATGAAAACCAGTATGGAGGTTCCTCAAAAGACTAGACATGGAACCATCACGGGACCCAGTTATACTTCTCCTCAGTATTTATCCTAAAGAAATAAAATCGACACCAGGTATCACTACGTGATAGCAGTACAATTCACAATAGCAGACAGAACCAGCCTACTGTCAGTTGATGGATGAATGGATAAAGAAAGTGTGGTGTATATACACAATGGAGTTTTATTTATTCACCAAGAGGAATGAAATTATGTCCTTTGCAGAAGAAAAAAAAAATAGAACTTGAACATTATGTTAAGCCAAATAAGCCAAACTCAGAAAGTCTAGGGTCATACATCTTCTCTCATAAGTAGAGGCCAGAGAGGAAAAAGGAAAGGGAACATTGGTGGTGAAAATCTTATGAAAATTGAAGGAAGATCAGGAGAGAGAAGGAACAAGGGAGGAGAGGAGGGAAATGGGAAACTCTGGGGAATGACCTTGACCGATGTACAGTGTCATATAACGTGTATGTACAAATATGCACCAATGAGTCCCGCCATTATGTAAAATTGCAACATCCCAATAAAAAATATGGGAAAAAAATGTTAGTTTGAGGCCAGTCCAGGACATAGACCATGGATCAGTTAATTGCTGGGAACATGTTTTCAGCTAGTTTTAAATATTTAATTTCTATTGTTTAAGGCTTGGGTCCTCCTTCCTCCCTGCCCAACATACAGCTATAGAAAAAAGAAGAAAAGTCTTAAATGCTGCCTGCTCTCTTCTTCATTCCTGAAGAGACAATTGCAGTGGCGATAGCGGCCTTCCCAGGATAGTTGGTAACACAGAAAACAAGGCCCGCTTTATTACCACGACAGAAGAGCCCCTCAACATTCATTTCTTTTCTTGCAGTTTGCCAGTGAAGATCTATTTACTCCATGGCTCTCTGGCTAATTATTTCCAGAGTGGCACTGATTGAGCTGTTAATAAAGTGTGAAGGTGCCTTGCAGATACATTCTGAGTCTCAAAGCCACAGATCTACCTCCAAACTCCTGTGTCCTCTGATCGCCCCAATATTCCGGCGATAGCATCTCCAATTGTAAAATTAATCAAACTTCTCTCGGTGACAGAAATGTTAATTTAAAATTTTTGTCACAATTACCGGGAGTGTTATTGCAGCTTCTGACTTGTAATTAATTTCTCCTTCCCTTTCTCCATCACTGGGTTAGACTCCTTTGTAATAGTGATAAATGAAATAGCTGCCTGACCTTTTTTTATTTTTTTTTATTTAAAATAAATTACTTTACAAGAAAAAAAAATTACCTCTAGGTAATCAACACCTTCAGATAAACAGGGGAACATGGGACATTAGGTACTTTATTGTTTCTCTCTCTCTCTCTTTCCCCTTAATTTGTGTGTCTTCGGTGATTGAAATGACAAATGGGGAAAGAGGGAGGTGAGTCCGCTTTTATGGCCGTGTCCCCAAGTGGAACTAATTTAAGTTGTAGTGTTGGTTTTTATGGATCCTGGGGAACACCGATGAAATCAGAGTGTGATACTAGGGAGAAATTGTAAATCAGGACCGAAGAATCACCGTAAGAGGCCAAGAAAAGAAACAAGATGTTTTTACTTGAACAAGAACTAAAAAGCTTGGTGGCCCCCATTTGGGAACCAGCCCTGACCTTCTCCAAGTGTGGGCCACAGGACTGTCCCAACAGCCCTAGCTGGGAGCTTGCTAGGCATGCAGAACCCCAGGCCCTGTGCAGTTGCTCTAAATCAAGTCAGGTTCTCATGCAATTTGTGTGTGCCCTGGAGTTTGGAAAACACAGGGACCCAGACCTGTGGATATGATAACAAGTGAGTCTTAATCAACAAATAGCAAAGCTCCTTGCACACCACCGTTTGTGCAAAGAATAAGAGATCCAAGGTCTAGATCTGAATTTCAGAACAGGAACGATTCAGAGTCTAGGGATGAAAAAAAAAAGATATTTATAAATGGGAATTACTTTCCCAGTCTCTCTGCAAGAGGGCCAGCTGGGGTTCCACTATAGATTTGTTAGTTCTGGAGGGGTGGGGTCTGTTGAGCTATGGGAGGTCACCAAGCACCTGACAGAGTGGAAAGGGTAATGGAATCTCTCAGATCCCATGGAAAATATCTAAAGCGGCTGGTGGAAAGGATGTATAGTGTTTTGGCAGAGCAAGTGGGCTTACATGTTTACCTACAATAATCATCAGTGTTTGAATAAGGAGATCCCACCTCTTGAAATTGAATGATGGAAGGTGGAGGAAAAATTCTTGGCTGAGATAATGGGACCAGAAAAACAGGTAAGTTCCACCATATTTACCAGGCACCCTGGACAGCTATCCCCAGCTGGGCACAGAAGAATAGTCATGCAGATGGTTGGTTCTCAGCTCCAGGGCAACTCCTCAAGTCTGAGGCTTGCCGGGGTCAGTGACTTCATTTCTTTCTGTTAGATGGTTACTTCCTTTGGAGTTCCTTATTTCTCATTAATCCTGTTGGTGGCTCCCTCTTGAGCTTTACCTCCAAGATCTTCTCACACATCAAGCTAACGAGGAGTGGCAAAATCTCAGGCCACATGGATGGGAGTCGGGGTGGATGGAGGGCAGCTTCGTGATGGAACTGGGAACGTGCTGGTTGGTCTTGTCATTATTCATAATCAAGGTAACTGAAGAGGCTGGCTTTGAAACCCCCATGTTGGGCGAGGGCTTTGTGAATAAGGCCTGCACGCGTGGGCTGCTTTTCTGGGGAAAACAAGACTGACTTGGGGTCTTTGTTGTGAAACCCTCTGTCAAGATTAATTAAGGGAATCATGTAATTACAATTGATGCATCTAGATGGCCCCCAATGACTTGTTTCTTGATAGGGGATTTGTTTGGAAATATCTGAGATAGCAAAGAAAAGACTAAATAACCCTTTGGGGATAACATTTAAAGGAGCTTTAAATTTTTTTGTTTAATTATATCCTGATGGCAGTCATGGTTAATATGGAACCCTTTCCCTGCTTTACACATTATCACGTTGGTATAAATCCTCAAGAGTGGGGTCCCTAGAGACAGGCTGGTAGGATTTTTTTTAAAAAAAATTGGGCCACGTCACCGACAAAATTATTGCAGGTGGCAAGGCTGGTAGGTGATAATTACCAGCCCCTGGGTTCACACAGAGGCACTCGCCTGCAGATGGGGCTCCTCTGGTCCTTGATAAACGGCATTATCACGAACATGCACGTGCTGGTGAATATATTATTTCATTCACCAAATGGAGATTTCAAACGACTTTGTAACACACCAGATTAGGTTAATTATCTTTTAAGAGCGTTTTGGAAAAATACTCTAAACGTGCTGTAATAAGGCTGTACAGGTCCTGGTGTGAGCTGGCCTTATTTATTTTTAAAATCACTCTTTGTGTGTGTGTGTGTGTGTGTGTGTGTGTGTGTGCGCGCCTGCTTTCATTACTGCTCCCTGCCTTGAGGATCATCCAGCAAGTATCCTTCCAGCAAGTTTTTCCTCTGCCCCAGTCTGGTATGGATTCATGGGGACCAAGATCCTCTTGGGTGTCTTTCCTCCCAGCTCTTCCTCCAAAAGAGCACATGCCCCGGGAGGCTGGTCTGAGCCCTGCCTACACTCAGTTTTGGTTCTTCCAGGCTCTCGCCCATTTTTGTCGCCTTGTTATTTGAATACAGACATCTCTGTCCAGCAGGGAGCCTCATGAGGGAAGAAACAGGGTGTTTTACTTAGCTTTTGTGTTGCTGTGACCAAGAACAGCTTAGAAGAGGAAAAGTTTATTTTGGCTCACGGTTTCAGAGATTCGATCCGTGGTCAGCTCCATTGCTCTGGGACCAAGGTGAGGCGAAACAACATGGCGGAAGGGTGTGGCAGAGGAAAGCAGCCCAGGACAAAGAAAGCAGAGAGAGGAGAGGGGACCTCTTCTTTCCATCTCTTCCATCCAAGCCCCACCTGCCTACAGTCACCACCCAGGTAATCCATTCAAAGGAGGATGGACGGATTAGGTTAGAGCTTTCATAATCTGATCATTGTACCTCTGAATATTCCTGCATGAGCCTCATACCCACACCATAACACGGGGTCTTGTTCATCATAGAATCCTAGGATGAGGCTTATGCTGGAGAAGCCTGCCCCTATAGGTCTGCATCCAGCGAGTGAGTGGAAGATGGTTATGGCACTCAGAGTTGGTGGCATATGCATTTGTGTGACAACACAAACTTCTTTGACTCTTCTTGCTTTCCATAGGACAGAGTCAAAACTCTCTGAATTCACCCCCAAAGTCCTCTTGGGCTCCTTGCATTATACTTCCCATCTCATTCTCTCAGGCTTGACCACACTCAGGTTTTCAGGACCTTCAAAGTATCTAGCCTCTCTTGCCATTGGATTTCCCAAGCCGTCTTTCCTTTCCCTGGCCTCATAGCCATCCATAAGTTTACGGTCCTTTGCTGGTTAACTTCTGTTGTTCCTTGTGCTCTATCTTGGCGTTACTTGTCTGCAATACCTGTCTCAGCTCCCAAGACTGGTTTATGTCTGTGTCTGTTTCCAGAGCATCATATATCATCTCCAAGTCCCAAACTAATTGGCATTTCCACTTTTCTAAACTGTGAAATCATTGGAGAGACACAGGGTATGTGTCTCTTTACTGTCTGATCCCTAGCACGATGGCTGGCTCATGTAGAAACACGTTAATTTGTGTTGAGATGGCAAGTTGCCACTGCCCGTTGGTTGACAAGCAGATTGTTCTCAGCATAGAGAACCAAGCTCCAGATTTAGGGACCTGATTAAGGATGGAACATGGGGGCTGGAGGAACCTCCCCAAATAGGGTTGAGATGTGTTATAAATGGTAGAAATTCTGCTATGATAATGACTAAGGAAATGTCCCTGTCCTGTGGAAGCAGCAGTGCACTCAGATAAGGCCTCCTGGGGTAGTCCATACTGGGAATGTCAGGATCCTCAGGCTTTTTTAGTTGAGCAGAGCTCTAGTATCTGAAGGCTAGGATCCTTTGAAGTCTGTGACTTCTTGGAATTAAATGAAAACCGTGTGTGATGGCTGAAGTGGGTCATCCATCTGAGAGTCTCCCCATCTTCTCCCACTCCCCATTAAATAGGATTTCATTTTTGTCTGCTTACCTCTCATATGGCAAGAAGTGGAGGTAGTTGCTTAAATAGTTCTGTTGGTAAGAGATTCTGAATGCTGTGGTCTCTGAAGATCTTAGATCTTTTGTAACATTCCCCCCTGTGGCTTTCATCTCAGAAAAGACATCAGTGTGTCAAGGAACATATCTAAGTTGATAGAATGCCCTATAAAAGAGGAATTGGGGAAGTTGCTGGCAATTTCTGAGTAGCTCTCATGCTTTCGGGGAGACACAGATATCATTTTAATACTCATGGTAGACTGTTATTGACTCTGTTTTACCAGTGAGGATATTAAAGCCCAGAGACAGAGACTTGCCCAATAGCCTTTGTTTAGTAAGAGGCGAAGTCCAAATTTGAACTCAAATAATAATTTTCTAGTGCCTACATTCTTATTCAATATGTATATGTAGGTGCTCTTTGTTGCAGATGAGAAGAGTGTGGGTCAGAAGTTCAGCAGTTTTCTGAAGGTTACCCAGCCGTTAAGGAGAGCAGAGCTGAGCCTGAAACCAACTCTGATCCTCAAATCTGGGTTAGTGGGCACTGAGCTGTCCTGGCTCCTTCTAGTTTAAAACCAGTTCCTTAGAAAACTTAGCTGGATGTAGGGACATATGCCGATATCCCAGCAACTCAGAAAGCAGAGGCAGGAAGATCACAAGTTCAAAGCCAGCCTCAACAACTTACCAAGACCCCGTCTCAAAATAAGAAATAAATAGGGCTGGGGCTGGGGCTCAGTGGTAGAGCACTTTCCTGGCCCATGTGAGGCCCTGGGTTCCATCCTCAGCACCACATAAAAATAAATAAATAAAGATATTGTGTCCATATGCAACTGAAAAAATATATATTTTTTAAAAAAGGGTTGGGGATGTGGCTCAGGGGTTAAATACAAAAATTAAAAAAAAAAGTCTGGGGTCCACTGCTCACTCTCCTCCTTGTGCAAATGCTTCAGCATGGCTTGGCTGCTTCCCTTTCTATGAAACAGATGCACTGTCTGTATTTCACAGCCCCATTGCATTTGTGGCTAATCCCGGTAGGCATACAGATGGCAGTAACTTTGGTAAATTGCCTTGAGAGAAGTTAGTGGTCTGAGTCACCACCGGTTATGGATGTCCATAGAATTATGAGAGCTTCCTGAGGTTTTTTTTTTTTTTTTTTTTTTTGCCATGAATGCTCTGAACAAGGAATGACTCTTTCTTCTTCATTATTATTAATAAGTACAATGCCCTAATGCTATAGAGTGCACTGTGACACTGCGCCAAGGGATCTTCTAATAAGTATTTTTAATGATGTATAATTCAAAGTGTTCCTTCTCCTGGCAAGATCTTTGCTCTAAATTATTGAACTTGTGGGCTCCAACATGGATGTGGTTCAACTGGGTTTGGGATGTCACCCATCTGCCATCTACAGTGGAGTATTCGTTTCTTGCTGACCTTGAAAAGACCTTAATGCCTCGCAGTTGTAGATAGCCTTGATGGTTTTCATTTGGTCGTTCCTCACTGTGGGTCAACATTGGGCCAGGCTCGGAGGTCATGGAGTAAACAGGAGAGCTAGGTCCCTTACCCTGGGGCTGATCAATACATACACAGAGAAGAGAGCAATCAAATATAAGAATGCATTGACCTCAGGGCTGTGAAGGTCATGAACAGGGGGCAGTGATGAAATGGATGGACCTATGTCCCAAAGTTCACCAGGGGTAGCTTCCTTGAGGAGTTTATATTGACACCAAATCTAGTGGAGGGAGAGGATGAGAGAGTGGTCCAGGCAGAGGAACCCGCCTATTCAAAAACTCTGAATAGGAAAAAGTTTGATATGCCCTAGGAACTGAACACAGAGCCCTGTAGCTGGAGAGTGGGCGGGGAAGTGCAGTGGTCATATGAAAGAAATCAGCAGGACCTGGATTATGTGACACTCTATGTATTTGCAAGGACATCTGTAACGTTTTAGGCAAAGAAGGTGCATGCTTTTATTGACAATTTTAAAAGCCTCTGGTAGCTGCCATGTCAAGATTGGATTCGACTAAAGGCTACGAACGAAACATTGTTGAGGGAAAATCAGAACGTAAATAAATGGAGAGAGAGAGCACATGTTCATGGATTGCAAGGAAGATGACGGTATTACCCAAAGTGGTCCACAGGTTCAGTGCAATGCCTACAGAAATCCCAACAAAAGTTTTTACAAAGAGAAATCTTTCCTGAGTTCTATGACATTTCCAGAGGTTCCAAATATTAAAAAAACGGCTGAAATAAGAATAAAGTTAGGGCTGGGGATGTGGCTCAAGCAGTAGCGTGCTCGCTTGGCATGCGTGCGGCCTGGGTTCAATCCTCAGCACCACATACAAACAAAGATGTTGTGTCTGCTGAAAACTAAAAAAGATAAATATTAAAAAAAATTCAAAAAAATAAAATAAAAAAATATACAAATCTATAATAATCAAAACAATGTGGTTATGGCATAAGCACATACACATATGTAAATATGAGTATATATAATACAATATGTGTATATATGTATATATGGTATGTATATCTCCAGTTGGCTAGAATAGAGATCCCAGGAGTAAGCATTAGCAGATATGATCAGATTTTGGGGGCATATTTGTCAAAATCATTCAGCGGGGAAAAGGATCATCTTTTCAACAAATGATGTTGAGGAAACTGGATAGCCATATGGAAAAGAAAGAAGTTAAGGCTCTTACCTTATACTTGATACAAAAATTAACTTAAGATGAATAATGCCTAAAAGAAAAAATGAAAACTAAAGAACTCTTAGAAGAAAACACAGGGGAAAAACCTTCATGACGTTGGATTTGGGGATGATTTCTTGGGTAAGATGCTCAAACCACAAGGAACAGAAGAGAAATGTATTGAACATGATCAAAATTAAAAACTTTGGTGCATCAAAGGACACTATCAAGACAGTGAAAAGACAACCAATAGTATGGGGGAAATAAGTGTAAATCCTATGTCTGATGAAGTATTAACATCCAGAGTATATAAATAACTCATACAAGTCAACAACAAAGAATATAATTCAAAAATAGACCAAGAATTGAATAAACAGCTCTCCAAAGATGATGTAGAAATGGCCAGTCAGCACTCGAGGAGATGTTCAATGTAAGGACTCATGAGGGAAATGCAAATCAAAACCACAATGAGATACCTCTTGACACTCATTAGGATGGCTGTTATAAACCACAATAGAACAACAGCAAAAATCAAAGCCACAGGTATTGGAAACAAAGGGGAGGAACTGGGGTCCCTGTGTTTTGATGGTGAAAATATAAAATGGTGCAGGTGCTACGGAAAAACTATGGTGGCTTCTCACAAAGTTAAACAATGAATTACCATATGATCCAGCAATTTCACATCTAGATATACATAGAAAAGATCAGAAAACAGACTCAAACAGATTCTTGTATACTGACATTAATATTGACATTATTTTTAATAGTAGCCCAAAGGAACAGCTCAAATGTTCAAATGAATGGCTAAACAAAATGTGGCTTATACATGCAACGGAAAATTTCAGCCTTAAAGTGAAAGATGTTTTGATACGTGCCACAGAAGACCTTGAAAACATTATACTAAGTCAAGTAAACCAGATACAAAAGGACAAAGATGATTCCATTTATATCAGGCACCCAGACTAGGCAATTCATCAGGATAGAAAATAGAAGTTGGGGTGTTACTGTTTAATGGACAAATATATTCATCTTGGAAAGATGGAACGATTCTGGAAATGAGTAGTTTGAAAATATACCATTGACAGTGGATTGTGTGCATAAAATGGTTAAAATAGTAAATTTTATGTCTACCATAGTGGAGATGGTAGATTGTTGGATGGGGATACAAGAAAGAAAAAATTTTGCTCAAGGGCAAAAATAAAAGATGATATTTTGGACTAAGGTAGGAACATTCAGAATAACGAAATCGTGTGTGTGTGTGTGTGTGTGTGTGTGTGTGTGTGTGACAGAGAGAGAGAGAGAGAGAGAGAGAGAGAGATTGAGTGATTGAGATTGATGGGTGGAATATTTGCCCTCAATCCAAAATAAGAGCCCCTCCTACTGAAACCTGTTTTACTTTGAGAAGTTTCCATCACCCCCTTTGGGTTCAGGGGATTCTTAAGATACTTCAACTCAGAACCCAACCATCACCCCTAAGTTGCCTCACTGTGGCCTCTGGCCCACTTAATATAGAGACTTCAGTTACTTCCTCCTGTATGCTTTTTTCTTAAAAGAGTATATAAAGGAAATTTCTGATTTTTTAATATCAGAAAGGGCCAAGCCACCACCTTATTGTTTGGATTACAATGGCTCAAATACTAATAGATATTGCCAAATGGTATGGTTTCACCCAACGTGTCCCCCAATACATATTGGAATGTGTTTCAATGTGTTGTAAAACTTAATTGTCATCATGACAGTATTAACAGGTAGAAACTTTCAGGGGTGATTCAGCCTTGAGGGCTCTGCCCTCACGAATGGATTCCTGCTTTTATACTGGGACTAGGTCATTACAGCAGGAGCAGGTTCCTGATAAAAGGGTGAATTTGGCCCCCTTCTCTCTTGTGTTCATTCATGTGCTCTCTCTGGCCTTTCTACCTTCTGCCATGGGATGATTTTTCAAGACGTTCCTTACCAGACACTAGACCTTGTGTCATGGATTACCCAGCCTCCAGAATTGAGAGAAAATAAAAATTTTTATTGTTCACAATTAGTCTCAGATACTCTGCTATAGCAGCACCAAATGGGACAAGGCCCCTAATTATATGAAAAATTCATTGAGTATCAAGTTACTCTAATTTATTTTTAAAATTTATTTTTTAGTTATGTGTCCACCTATTTCTTTATTTTATTTGTATGTGGTGCTGAGGATCGAACCCAGTGCCTCATGTGTGCTAGGTGAGCACTCTACCTCTGAGCCACAATCCCAACCCTTCTAATTTATTTTTGACATTTATATGTAACCCTAAGTTTGCACAACTAGTGTCTGAGGGCGGCAGGGGACTCAGTATCTAGAATCAGTGTTAAGGGTCTCTAACTCCATGGTCTTATCTGCAAATAAATCCACCCAACTTCTCAGCAGACCTATATTTCTGAAAAGGCAGATTGATATAAGATGTAGATTTTTATGTAGAATCTGCTTTGCAGATGAGCTCTTTGGAACAGGTACAATATAATTTTTTTTTGCATCATCAAAGAATGACAAAACAGCTTCCACTCCTTACCAGATTATCTTTCTGAGATTTGCATAAAGGAAATTACATTTGGCGGCCCACCTACAAAGGCTCCACCAAATGGTCACACTTTGCTAAAGCAATGGCTTTTCTCCCCCTGCCAAGAGAAGAGTCACTGGGTAGATTGCAGAGGTTCATTTTGGAAAGCGTGCTGCCTTCCAAGGCTGTTCATTAAAGCACAGAACAGTGCCGTAATGGCTCCTGTGTGCAGATCAGACCCTGCTTTATGGAGCAGAACAGCTGTGTTGGTGTGACAGCGGGCGGCAGTGCAGTGTTTAGGCATGTGATCAACGGAGCTGAGGATGAAGCCACTACGGGGCCCAGGGCTGAGCCTCCAGCTTACCATACCTCATGGCCAACATTGGAAAGGGGGCCACAGATATTAGGAAGGACCTCAGTTCACAGTTTCCATGTAAAGAAAACAATGTCTCTGAGCGGGGGGTCAGGGGTAAGGTGGGGGTAGGCCGGGTCTACTGAAAAGGACTTTGTAGTCATTTCCTTTTTCACTTGTGTAATAAAGCAGTCATCTTGACCTGCCTTGAGATTATGGAGAAAGCATTCCTAACTCCCCCGACTGTAACAATGAAGACAGTTGTGGTGAACACTTAATGGATGGTAACTAATGTTCCAGAAACTGATCGGGGTCTATTATGGACTGAATTGTGTACCCCCTCCAATTCATGTGTTGCATCGCTGAACCCCAATAAGAATATTAGGAGATGGGGCCTTCAAAGAGGTAATTAAGGTCAAATGAGGTCACCATGGTGACAAAAAGAATTAGCATCCTCATAAGAAAAGAAGACATCAGAGGATGATTTCCCTCTCCATGTGTGCACTAAGGATACAGTAGGAAAAGCAGTTGTTCATAAGGCAGGTTGAGCAACCTCACCAGTCACTTACTGTACTGGCACCTCGATCTTGGAAGTCCAGCCTCCAGAACTGTGTGTGTGTGTGTGTGTGTGTGTGTATGTATTTTTGGTACTAGGGATTCAACTCAAGGGAACTTAACCACTGAGCCCTGTCCCCAGCCCTTTTTTGAATTTTATTTAGAGACAGGGTCTCACTGAGTTGTTTAGGGCCTCACTAAGTTGCTGAGGCTGGCATTGAACTCCCAATCCTCCTGCCTCAGACTCCTGAGCTGCTAGGATTACAGGCGTGTGCCACCGTACCTGGCAAGCCTCCAGAACTTTGAGAAAATAAATGTCTATTGTTTAAGGCACTTGGCCCATGATATTTTGTTATGGCAGTCCAAGCAGAGTAGTATAGGGTCCTACATAATTTATCCCTCCCAGTCCTCAGAAATCTTATGAGGTCGGTACTGTTATCTCTGTTTACAGAGGTAGACACCAATACTCTGGTAGGCTAGGTAAGTTAATAACTGTCACACGCAGGAAGGAAGCCTGGCAGCTACTCTTGAACTGTGAGTCAGTTTTCACTAAAGAAAATAAGGGGGCACTAATTTTTTTTTACCCTAAATTGCTTAGCTTCTCTTTGTTTAAAATTTTTTTTTTTCACTTGTAGATGGACACAATACCTTTATTTATTTTTATGCCATCCTGAGGATCGAATTCAGTGCCCCACACATTTTAGGCAAGTGCTCTACCATGGAGGTACAATCCCAGCCCCTTACTTTCTCTTGTAAGGTTGAATGTGGTATTTTCCCTTCCTGTATGATCACGCCCCAGCAAGGCACCTAGTGCACAGTGGGTCCTGAAGACTTTATAGGATATGAGATGCAGAGGAACTGAAAATAAGCTAATGTGGACCAGGTTGGCTCACCGCCCATTTAATTTTATGGATGACGCATATTATTTTTCCTCAACTTAAAGGATGTGTGTTGTCCAGATAGAAAATCTGGCTGCATATCATGAAATGGATGAAATATATTCTGATGGAAAAATCATGATCCTCAGGCAGTACATGATGACCAAAAGAAACAGGAAGATAACCTGGCAATGCTGAGGATTTTAGGCAGGAAAATGGCTGTTGGTATATTTTTCAAACTTGGGCGGGGAAGCTCATCCGTGTCAACATCACACCCCAGGTGGTGCTGGGTGGAACTGAGTGGTGGAGTGCAGAATATCTTTGGTCCAGGTTCTTAGCTATTTTCCCTTCTTGGTGACTAATATTAGTGGATCCTAAATACTTGGGAAGAAACTAACCCCCAGGATTCAACGTTCTAGTTCTTTCATCTTAAGCAGAAATGGACATTCCCTAAGAGGGATGAAAAGGGGCTGATTCTGTTCTGTTCTTCTCAACTCTGGAGGACATTTTTTTTTTGCTCAAGTCAGAAGAATATGTGCATGTCTTTGGCTTTCCTTTGAAATACCGTCACTGGAGAAGATAAATTATTTTTACTGTATTTCCTCAAACATTGGAAAAAGATGAGAGATCTACACACATTAAAAAGAATTATGAGGGGGGCTGGGGTTGTGGCTCAGAGGTAGAGCACTCGCCTAGCACATGCCAGACCCTGGGTTCCATCCTCAGCACCACATATGAATAAATAAATAAATAAAGGTATTGTGTCAACTACAACTAAAAAAAATTAAAAAAAAAAAAAAAGAATTATCAGCCAGGCACTCATAATCCCAGTGGCTCAGGAGGCTGAGGCAGGAGGATTGCAAGTTCAAAGCCAGCCTTGGCAACTTGGCAAAGAACTATCTGTAAATACAATAAAGGGCTGGGGATGTGGCTCAGTGGTTAAGTGCTCCTGGGTTCAATTTCTGGTATCCCCCCGCCAAAAAAAATTAACACCCAATTCTCGGGGACCTCCATGTTTCCCAGAATATTATTGCCCTTCTTTTTCATGTGATAGGGGACCAAAAAGAGTTGTTAGATGGAAAGAGGAACTCATAAAGAGGTTTCTGGTCCTGAGTAAAGTGAACTCCAGAAGGCCTGATATGTGAGCATACAAAATGAACAAACCCATCTCGGATGCCGACACCATTTTTCTTGAGTTCCCAGGATGAGTCTCTCTGGAAACCTAAAGCTTGAATGTTAGGTGTAAATTATCTACCGTAGCATATCTTTATATCCCTAATAAAACAATAGGATCCACTTTGCAGGATCATAATCCATCACGAGTTCTCAGGATCTCATTCCTCAAAGCGAGATCAATCTCTTTTTGTTCTTCCAATCAAAAATCTCCTCAGCTTTTCACGGTCTTGGAAGTGACACTTGAGATTTCTGAATGCTGAGCAGGAATGGAGTCGAGGGTAGGCAGAATCCAACCCACTTATTTTACAAATGAGAAGAAATCTGATCAATCGATTCGTTCCAGGTCACATACCTGTTAATAACAGGCTCAGGACTGAAACCCAGATGTGATTCCCAGGAAATCGCGACTTGGTATAATTGTTCTTATTATTTGAAATTAAGATATGTCTAAATACTACAGGGTTCAATCTCATCCCAAGACAGCTGTGTAATTGTCTCAGGCATCTCCTTTTATTCTGCCAAACATCCAACCCAGTACTCGGTGGGAGACCAGTTCTAATTTAAGTCAGCACAAATGATGTGGGGTTCCCCGCCCCCCGCCCACAGGCCATGACAAGTTTCAGAAATAATGAGCTCTACTTACTGGACTTCTTTTGGGCTTGAGGATTGTACTCTAGGATCCTTCTTAGCAATATCCTTGAAGGAGCTGGAGGGTTATACATGGGTTTTCAGAGCCCTGTTTTATTATAAGGATCATTCATACCAGTTCATTCATAAGCACATACCAGTAGAAAGAGGACTTTGCAGTCGTGTGTGCGTATGTCTAACTGAATGTGAACTGGTGGTGTGAGGTTTGAGATCACACTACAGAGCAGCTCTCATTTTTTATGTGAACCCTCTCTGGGCTAAGGCACTTTGTCTTTATAGCCCCCCTATTCCCCGCAGTCTCCTGCCATAAAGGGACTTGATGCTCATAGAAAAATATAAAAGATAGTTTATTAATATCCAGCATGTGAGCAGTCAGTGGAAATAAAGGGGTAGACATACACCATCCTATGGACTCTTCCATCTGTGGAGAGAGGTGAAGCTCTGTGTGGGATCTGAGCCTCTCACTGCCACACAAGGCCACGACCTCTTCCTGAATGTTTTCCTTTGTGTCTGGAGTGTGACCTAAGTAATGGTTCTTGACCCTTTAGAGACACTCACTGTCCATCATCTTGTGAAAGCCATAGACCTGTCCCTCTACCACCCCCTGCGCACAAGTGTGCATACTAAGGGAGCTTAATGATTCTCTGGTGTACATGGAGGACCCCCAAATTAAAATACCCCAGTTAATGTGCTGAATTTATTTGTCCTAGAATCTATAACCTGTAAGCTTTGGGGGAAATCATCTTTGACTTCCGACTTGAGGTTTAAACTGTAAATGCTGGTTGATATCTGATGATATACTCCATGGCAAATGAAATAAATTTCTCACCAAGCATTCTTTTTCTTGGAGGGGGGGTTACTGAGCATTGAACCCAGAGATGTTTAAACACTGAGCCACATTCCTACCCCTTTTTTATATTTTATTTAGAGACAGGGTCTTCCTGAGTTACTTAAGACCTCATTACTTTGCTGAGGCTGGCTTTGAACTCACAATCCTCCTGCCTCAGCCTCCCAAGCTGCTGGGATTATAGGCATACACCACCATACCCAGCTCACCAAACATTCTTTGAAGGCATATTTCATGTGATATGCCAGGAAACTTGGGATTGCCCCAGAAATCTTACTCAGAAGCATATAGTCTTGGTTAGGGACAAAGTGAGACTAAAATGGTCCAGTGCAAATTGGCTCAGATGCCAGAAGGATCCCCATAGGTCAGAGCAAGTCTTTGCAGGGATTTTAGGAGCTGTTCTGCTTGAAGCACAAATAAGCTTTAGGCGTATGAAGGGTAGATATATATAGGAAAAAGGGTATATGTATGTATGTATGTATATATATACACATACATACATACACACACACACACACACACACAGGAGCTGCAATGTATGAGTGAATTTGTTGGGGGTGAATGTCAACTCGAATAAGCTAGAATTTGGACAGCAATGAATGTATGCAGTATGTTTGTCTTATTTCTTCTTCTTTTTTTTTTTTTTTAGTACCAGGCATTGAATCCAGGGGTACTTAACCACTGAGCCACATCCCCAGCCCTTTTTATTTTTATTTATTGTTTTTATTTTGAGACAGGGTCTTGCTGAGTTGCTTAGGGCCTCGCTAACTTGCTGAGGCTGGCTTTGAACTTGAGATCCTCCTGCCTTGGCCTCCTGAGCTGCTGGGATTATAGGCACGTGTCACTGCAGTTGTCCTGTTTCTAGGTATCACCTGATAGGTGTGTTCAAAGCTGGTGCTGTGGTTGGCCTAATTCTCACGAGGAGGTGAGGTTCTGTAATCAGCCATACTGCGTAGGCCACAGTGAAGAGTGACATGCACATCCTTTGCTAAGTGGTGTTTTGTATTGTCAGCTACAAGCTGTGGTCTTTAATTTTATCTGTGATTCTCTGTGATCCACTTAAATGTTATTTCTTTGCATATTAGCTGCTCTTAGTAGGACACTACCACATTGCTTCAATCTGTCTTCTCTCTCTCATACTGTTTCCTATGATTCCTAAAGACATGTTAGACTTTGTGTCTTTAAGTATGTGTACCAGTGCATGTGCACGCCCAGAGGTACTTTTGTAGGTGGAAAGTACTTGTAAGTAGGAAAAGATCCTGAGGGCTTTAGTCTAAAGCTCTGGCAGAGACGCCTCTGGACGCTGGAAGGTGGTGATGGTAAGAAACCAGCCATGTTTGCTCTGCATACTTCTGTCTTGTTTGAGCTATTTGTAATAAGCACAAATTGTTTTTGTAATTAAAGAAAAAGAGGAAAAAGAAATTAGATTTGACATACCTCCAAGTCAGAGGAAGCCCTTGCATCCTTTTGAAGGTACAAAGAACAACAATTGTGTCTCAAGGGAAATTTATTTTATCCGAACCTGAGCTGTATTTTTTTTTTTTTAAATCGTATAATGAAGTCTCTTGCCCTGGATTTCCAGTTGATCTGATTTGTTTAAATATACAGATTTCTCCTAATAATTCATGGTCACTGGAAGCGGTATTGGTTCCATTGGCATCTTGCCAACACTATGTTGTTGTGCGTGCTACTTTATTCTCTGTGGGCTCTCAACTTCGTGGATGATGTGCTGATCTTTCTCATGCTCCCCTGTCCCCTCGGTTACCAGGGCTGTGTCTCTCACACTGTGCTTTAGGGCCACAGGCCATCAAAAATGCCATGACTGGGAGCTGAGGTTGTAGCTTAGTGCTAGAGCGCTTACCCGGGATGTGTGAGGCACTGGTTTGGTCCTTGGCAACACGTAAATTTAAAAAAAAAAAAATCAAAAAATAAATAATGTATTTTTTAAAAAAGAGTTATAAAAACACGTTTAATATACCATGACGTTTTGTACCTGGCCGAGTGCCAACCTACCTTTTGGGTTCTACCCACTCTTTGGCTAAGAGAAGTCTCATGCTTGTCAGGCGGTTCTCTCCGGCAGATGGCTGCACCTCAGAGAATGGTGGAGTCATTCTAGGGATAGACAGCAAGGTGGCCAGTCTCCCCGATGTCCTTGGAGCAAAACTCTTCAATGTGGCAGGAGCAGCAATGTAAATACAGTTCCAAGTTGGTGGTGTACTTTGGTGATTGGTTACACCCAGTGAAAGTCAATGCTCATTGGTTATGTCCAGTGAGGTGATGTAATTGCAGCTGGGTATGTTCTTTGCGCATGTCCGTAGAGCTGTGCTCCCTATCAATTGTAACCAGCCATTGCTAAGCATGCCTATGGCTAGTGCCCCTTACAGCTCCTTATCAATTGCAAGCAGACATGGCTAAGCAGTTCAGTGGCTGCTGTTCCTTATGGTCACCAACTTCCTGAGTCCCAGCCTGTCCCAGCATGTCTACGGCAGATGCTCCTTACATTCCATCCCCTGGAAGCCCATGGACACACACAGGTACAGGGCTTCCATAATAATGGAAGAATCATAGACTACATAACAGTATCCTTAAAGCTCAAAAATCAAATCACATCAAAACATATCAAAGCATATCGAGCTCATGCATTAATATCTTCATAGACATGATCATCAGAATCTGGGATTCAGCAATCATGGTTTCATACATTGGTTGACTAACCACACACAAGCTGGTGCTTGGTATGTAGGAAGCATAGCTTGCCTGCATAAAAAGATGGAAAGGATAAAAGTCTGGCTAATAATTCAAGTGTTCTGGTCAAATACATTTGGGGGAATAAACTTGCTTTTTACCTAATCATGCCATAGCATCATTGTGCAAAACAACAGATAAAACTGCACATCTAGCCTAACAGCCACACAGTTAATAAAATTAATGGTAAGAATACGCAGAAATACTTTCAGATGCTGTGTGACGAAGGCCAGAATCAGGATGTTCTCTACTTTGTAAATATTTTATTGACCCAGGAAGTAAAAACCATGAGAAGAGCCACTAAGAATAAGCACTGTGGTCTGAGACATGGTAACTGTTAGTAGCCATGTAGAGGCAGCGTGGTCAAGTGGTTACATTTCTGGAGGTGCAAATCCTGGTTCTTCCATTATGAGCTGAATGACCTTGTGCAAGTTCCTCAACCTCTCTGTGCTAGAGTCTCTTTATAAAACGAAGCTAGTAACAGTTACTGTCTCATGGAATTAAGAGGCTGAAGATACATCATTAGGAATGATAGCTAACATGGAAGATATGGTAAGAAATAAAAATTTAATAAACATAGGAAGTGTACATTGAGCTCTTAATGCCTATCAGACACAGGGATGGATAGGTTTCAGGGTTGGCTTATCCCTCAGAACCCTGCAAGAGGTGGAATGACTTGTGTCCCTTTTCACAGGTGAGGACAACGAAGCCCAGAGAGATTAAGCAGTGTGCTCAGGGTGACGCCAGGAGCAGAGCACGTACTAGACAATCGGGTCTCCGGAGTCCCTGCTCTCAACTGTATTTATCTGCTAGAGATGGAATGGAAAAGGATCCCCAGCCCCGTCAGCACCCAGGATTCAAAACAGCTCAGGTAGGATGGATGTGGGGTTCCTTTGGTGAATGAAGAAAAATTAAGTAGTGGTGACGAATGTAGTAATTAAAATGGCTCATGTTCAGGAGGCTGAGGCAGGAGGATTACAGGTTCAAAGCCAGCCTCAGCAACTTAGGGAGATCGTGATTCAAATAAATAAATAAATAAATAAATACAGGGCTGGGGATATAGCGCGGTGCTTGCACACCCCTGGGTTCAATCCTCAGTACCGGGAAAAAAAAATACATAAAAATAAAATAAAATGGCGAATGCAGTTATATGCATTTTAACATAATAATAAAAAATGCTCTAGGTACAAGGACAAGGAGCTGCCATGCAAAGAAAGGGTGCTGTGTATTTCTTGTTAATCTTTGCAACAACCAGGGCCCACAACAGCCGCCTGCCTTTTCCTTCAGGGTGACCTCTCTCCCTGAAACTGAGATGCTTCTGGCTTTATTAAAAAAAAAAAAAAGAAAGAAAGAAAAGCACTCAATGCCAACTCAGGGTGGGATGAGATCTCCCTGTGGCAAACACCGAACAACTGTCCCTCCTGTAAGTTGAGAGGCGTAATTGTATTTTCTTCCCTGATGATAAAGTTCTTTGCATATTTTAAATCCTGAAGTGAGAAAAGCAGAAAAGCAAATAGTCCAGGAGGGATTTTGTTTTCGGTGAATAATCATTTTACAAGATGAAGGCAATGTGAAGAGGAATGAAATTAAGGGGAAATATGAAGAAATATAATTAAGTATAATTTTTTTTTTTTTTGGTCCTCATTGAAGTTATTGAGTCTGTTGTCTAGTTGCTGGATGAGAAAAAAAATTTGTTCTTAGAATTCTTCTTTGTTGCTTACCATTAAAGCTTTGGAATTATTTGATCCTTTAGTACAGAGGGGATAACAATTAACAATATCGGGGATCCGGTTGCTTTAATTGTCTAATGAAACTCAACTGCTGGCCACTTAATGGGTAACAAGGACACCAGTAAGTGATGTCTAGTTGACTTAAGAGCCATTTTGTTTTGACAATATTCAAACCCAAACATGAATTTCAGACTAAACCATAAAAGTTACATCAACAATATGAATCACAGAATTGTAAGAGGGATGCTTATAATCTTTTTCTTTGTTTTGACCATAAAGATGAGGGGATAGGCATTTGTTTAGTTTAAAACCTGATTATTTTAGTCAGGTTTCTCACTGCTGCAACCAAAGGATCTGACGAGAACAATTAGAGGAGGAAAAGTTTATTTGGGGGCTCAGAGTTTCAGAGGTCTCCATCCATAGACAGCAGGCTCCATTCCTCAGGGCTCCAGGGGAGGCAGGACATCATGGAGGAAGAGTGTGGTGGAGGGAAGCAGCTCACATGGTGATCAGGAAGCAGAGAGAGACTCCACTCTCCAGAGACAAATAGAGACCCCAAAGCCACGCCCCTAATGCCCCCTCCTCCAGCCACACCCACCTGCCTCCAGCCACCACCCAGTTAATCCCATCAGGGATTCATTCACTGATTATCTTAAGGCTCTCATAACCCAATCATTTCACCTCTGAATGGTCTTGCATTGTCTGACATATGAAATTTTGGGGGACACCTCACATCCAAACCATAATACTGGTCATATTTACAAAGACCTTGTGGCAGTTAGAAAGCATTTTTGTTTTGAGATAAATCAATGCAACTATCATCTGCAAAACCAGATTCTGATTTGATACCTAAAATGCATAGTATTCTTGCTGACAGACAAAAGTAAAAAAGCCCAAACAATTCAACAGTCTATCGTTGCTACCAATAAATGCCAGGAACTCATAGCTAGCCAGCATCCAAGAAAACTCAATAACAGACCTTCAGCATTATCTCCAAGGTGCATTTTATTCCTCAATGACTTTCTAGCAGAGACTGATGGGATGAAATCATTGACTTCTCAGTTCTTGGGTTTCCATGAAGTATTCTTGTACCTGGAAGACATGACTTTGCTTTTGTTGCCTTAAAAATGGTGGATTGGCTGGAGAATGCCCTGTGGCCAGCTAGATCTTCCCAGGGACTTAAGACCACACCATCCCATGCTATGAAGATCATCAAGACAAGAAAGAATGTTTAGATATTTTCCTTTTAAGGACTTGGTATAATCTATAGTGTTTCTTTTTGTAATAGTTGATGTCATTATTTGCTAATTTGGGGTGGGGGGAGGAGAAAAATGAAACACATTTAGCATTTTTTTCTGAAGGATGCAAAACAAGGTTCTTCAGAGATATGTTATTGGTGGTGTTATTTTTAGGCTTAGTAGACTTAAAAATGTGAGAGCCTTAATTTTGCATAATAAAATTGATTTGTAACCTTAAAAAAAAAGTACCCTGCACTGTCATCATGAAGTCAGAATCACTGTTTTTGTAGCTTATGAAAGAGAAAAAGTATAAGCCTGTGCAAAAACAATTAAAATCTTAAAAATGTAAAGGGCAAATAAAGTTGGTTTTCTCCCTGAAAGGATGAGCTCCAAGGGACAATTTCTTGAGAATGTCTTATGGCCCCTTCCTTTAGGTCTCCTTCTCCTGAAGCTGCCATTAATTTCCAAAGCAAAGAGGCAAAGTATATTTTAGGTAAATACAGAAGAGTTCCAAGCTGGGTTTTAATAGTCACTTTTTTTTTTTTCCTCCTAGGTCTATGATGGGAAGATGCGATGGCAGGTCCAGTCGTCAGCTTGTGGGATGGTCTTGCAGTCAGGTAAATGATGAGCCGTT
Organism: Marmota monax; assembly: GCF_021218885.2. Classification (NCBI taxonomy): domain Eukaryota; kingdom Metazoa; phylum Chordata; class Mammalia; order Rodentia; family Sciuridae; genus Marmota; species Marmota monax. Next base: position 7,010,424 of record NW_026693008.1, on the reverse strand, counting down.
TCTTTACATGTATTGATGGGAAGCTGAGAACCCAGTCCTTCCAAGATTGGGTGATATAGGGAATCCAGCAGTCCGCACTGATTCCTTTGGTTTGAGAGCTCTGGCTTTTACTTTCCTGGTTTCATTCATTGTCTGGATGACAGATGTTGTATTTGTGGGTTAATGTTTTATGCTTTTGGAAGTTTGAATTGTCGATTTCTACTAAGTGTGGGGAGATGTATTGCCTCTCAAAAATTCTCTGATATTAGTGGGATCTGCGTCTTAATCTCACAGTTTGGAATGATTGCATTGGCCAGAGGCTCCAGTCTTGCTGCCAGAAGCAGTTTTGTATTTCCTAGTCTGCCATTGGTCATGCTTTAATCATAACATCAGATGCATTAGCAGTGCAGATGATTACTGTGATCTTTTATCATCAGTATTGGGAGTCCTGTTCATTCCAAGTTGAAACAGGTGAGCTCTTTGGTCTTGATAAGTAGTATTTGGTGTTGTGGATCCTCTGGTGATCCCGAAGCGTCTTCTCTATCTTAATGTGGAATGAAATATTCTTGATTAAAATGTTACTGTATAAAAGACCCAGTAGAGAAAAATCTTGTAAGATGAAAAAGGAGAAAGGAGTACATCTTGCCAAAGAAAAGAGAAACATGTAGTATGGCTAAATATGAGCGGTGTGTTTCTTCTGTGGGGAGAGATGTTTAGTTGCTCTAAAAGGATACAATGTCCCTTTAAGAGTTTATCTCCCTGTGTGACCTCAGTTTTCATTGGTGTTCTCTGTGCTTGTTGTGTTCCCCTTTGACTCTCTCTATAGGATAATGGTCCACAAGCTTTTTTATCTCAGGATCCCTTACACTTAAAAATGATTGAGGACGCCAAAGACTTTTGTTTATGTATTTACTACATTTTAAATTAGGACTTAAAAATCTTTGAATAAATTTATTTCTTAAAATAACATTCCATTATGTAATATCCAAGGTATTTTTTTTAAATAAACAATAAGTATATGTCCCCCAAAGCAAAAAGAAATGATTGAGAGTAAGTTGTTTTATAATTCTGTGTGTCATTTTAGTGGCTGACATCACAGAACTCTGTTTAGTTCTCTTTATCTGCTTCTGTGCTCAATTTTACTATCATGTGTTTTCACTGAATACACAAAGAAAATCCAGTCCTACACAGACATGTAGTTGTAAAAGGGATGAGTATTTTTACAAAATTGTGACTGTTCCATGAAACTATACCTAAACTTGGCAAGTGGTAGTTGGTCCAAAGATGGTTGCAGTATTTGAGATGTGAAACCATATTCATTCATGTTTTATGTTCTGTTTATGTGATGATGGGAAGACATGATGGCAGGTTGCATTATCAAGCTGTTTGGATGGTCTTGCCATCAGGTAGATAACAAGTAATATTTCTTTACATTTATTGAGGGGAAGCCAAGAACCCAATAAGTCCTCCTGTTATAGTGAGATTGCAATAAGTCACTGAGTCAATCCTTTTTAAAATTAATTAATTAATTAATTAATTAATCTTAATTAGGTATATATGGCAGCAGGATGAATTTTGATTCATTTTACACAATTGCAGCACAACTTTTCATTTCTCTGGTTGTACACATGATGTAGCATCATACCATATATGCAGTCATACGTGTACCTAGGGTAATGGTGTCCATCTCATTCCACCATCTTTCTAGCCCCCTTCCTTCTCCCCTCCCCTCACTGAGTCAGTCTTAAAGCACGAGATGGAACCATCTTTATTCACCAGCTAGCTGTCTGGACTCACCAGCTGGCAGGCTAAGGGACAGGCTACAAGTTCCCACCCCTTGACTCCCTCCAGGGCTTAGAGCACACCTTTACATTCCAAAACCACATCAATCATAAGTGGCTGTTGCTATGATTCAAAGCCATAAACAAACATCATGAGAAATCATAAAATCATAAGCAGAAGGGGAAGTGGGTCAGAATGTCCTGAGTGGAGTACAAGTTAAAGATGGTTGGTTACTAAGGTCTACACAGTCGTTCTCTGACAGGGTACATTGTCCAAGAAAAATGGGAATCAAAAAGAGAACAGTTTTACATTGTATAAGAATTGCCATTCTGTGTTGCCAGACCTGCTATGCTAAGCAACTGTTGATGGGTACAGGGGCGGGGTGTTCTCATGGGAGAAGCATTTCTTACATGACATGGAGTCGCAGGGCAAAATGGAGTCTGTTTGGTCATTGTGCAGGTAGATAGTCTGGCCCATAACACTCCCAAGGTTGGGTGATTTAGGGAATCAAGTAGTCCATGCTGAAAAGTGGTTCATTTCAATGTGTCTTTTACCCAAGCAAGGTTTTGTAACAACATGCATTGATTATTTGGAAAATATTGGTGCACATCTTCCAAAATTTGATACATTTAAATAAACAATATCAAAAATTACTTTCATTTGTATGAATCTTTATGTATTGGGAAGCATTTAGACTTGAAGATACAATTTTTCCAAAAATCCACATTTTGGTCCAAAGCTCGCATCCGATTAATGGTGGCAAAGGCTGTGAATTGTTCTCCTTAAAATGATTCTCCACATGCTTTAATTTAGGGGAAAAAAAAACTGCCAAATACTCAAGTGTCAGTGCCATAGTTTGTCCAGTGTTCTTTCCAGCAAAACTGGAACCACCCAAGAACTTTTAGTTAGAATAGACATCTCACCTTGGTACATAGCACAGGTCTTCTATGCAGCGTGCCCATTTGGTAAAACAGAATCTGGAAAAAAAAAATGGGTACTTCTATAAATAATTACTTTAAGTGAAGTTATTCTGAACCCTCATCCAGGGTATTCTGAAATGCAACCTCCTCCTTTTCCTGTGTTTACCATGATTACTTTTGAATCATCAGCATGAAGGTCAACAGAGTGACAAAGACAGTAATTACTTAGGTCCATGGTGACAATGTATCAGTTTTTCCTGAAAGATTCTTTGGACCCCACTCTTCCCTAGTAGGGTTCCATGAACCACACTTTGAGAACTGCTGTTCCAGAGCAAAGCTCTGTTCTGGACGGCAATCCTTTAGAAGTTTCTGGACTTCACCAACTCATCCCTTGTCCTGGGACCCCCATCCTGAGTACGTTCCCTGTGTGAAGTGTTTGTTGCTCAGTGAGTTGCTCAGCAGACGCCCACACTGCAAACTGAGTTAAGATGGAGATGCTCCGAGAAGAAAATTATTAAACAGCATTGATCCAAACCTTCAGTGGCTGCTTAATATCGTTGTGATCTAATCACAGTGGCAGAATGTTCCTCAAATGTCAAAATGAACAGCTCTGCAATTTTCACACTGTGCTCTGTGACAGATGGCAAAAACTGTTTTGATTTTCCCCAATATCTGAGGAGCAGCAAGTGGAGCCTACGCCTCCCACTTTCTTCTTGCTCTCTGTCATCTCTGGTTGGCCTGACAGCATGCCGGATTTCTTTTTTTTTTTTTTTTAACCTCTGTGATCCATTTGGTGGATGACTCTGTTTTCAATAGCTACTTAGTATAGAAATAAAATGTGCGAGTCCCATCAAATAAACTAATTAGGCTTAGAAAGTGTCAAAATCCAAAAGCTAGGAGGGACCGATTAGGTGCTGAGTGTGAGAGTCACACAGACCTGACAACTTGCGCGTTGCCACGGCAACAGGAGAATCAATATCCCTCAACTGGGCAGAGAGCTGATGGTAATTTTTGCTGGGTCAGAGAATTGGGAAGAGTGAGAACCACCTTGTGCTATGCAAAGAATTACTCTCTCCTTTTTAACCAGAAAGTTTCCAGAGGGTTTGTAAATATACCTGCTGTGAAAAACCCAGCCAAGTCCAAGAGATGAGGTTCTGTGGTTTTGGAGAAATCTCTTCCCACATAAAAGGGAAGGTATTGAAAGCTGTCTTTGCTATGATGCAGTAATTATTTTCTCTAAAATCAGAAGATGGAGATCTGTTTCTCAGGCCCTCTGTGTTTTATGAGTGCTTAATGTACAGCTGGCTGGAAGCTGATGTGTTTTCTTTCTTTTCTTCTGATTAACCATAAAAACAAGAAATTTCTGCATATGATCCTTTGCACTGTCTTGTCACATTTGAAGTTAGTGCTTTCCTGAATGTGGTATCCCATTCGGTTCTATGTGGCTACCAAGGAGATTGGAGGAAACCTTGCTTTGTGGAAGTTATTTAGCCGAAGGAGAGAACCCAAGCATCTCTAATCCTCAACATGCAAGAGCCTGAGTTGATTGATTCATAATAACATCTGACTCAGTAGAACAAAAAACTTATCAAACCCTTTTAAAGAAAAACAATGCTCTACCAAGGTGCCTAATGGTATGCTTGATAAATGGCAAAACAGAGAGGGAAATCGTTTTTCTCTCTTTTCTGGGATTTCTGCTCTGATTATCTGTGTGTTCCTTCCTTGCTCTGTCTTCCCTTTCTTCATACAACTTAAAGTTCCATAATGTCTTTTTTGGTAATGGGTCTTAATGACTCCCCCGTATTAATGTGCTATTGTGACAAAATTAAAATATGGACATGCCGTTTTAATATGAGGCACTTCACAATAAGCATCTTCCTAAACAGATAAGGCACTGGGAAATCTGCCCCTAAGCCACAGAAGCATGCTCATTTTTGCCTTTTTTTTTTTTTTTATAACTTATGAAAACAAACCTTGTGAGGTAGACGCCTATGGGTTCGATTTTCCAGTTGAGAGGCAGGCAACAGGCCTGGGGGAAATGGAGAGAAGTAGGTTTTCTGTTTGTTTGAGACAAAAGATTTCTGGCCCGGGGCGATCCACCTGTAGTTGCTGGCAGAATACTGAGGCAAAGAGACTGTTTTTCTAACTAGATCAAAAGGAGGAAATTCTGACTGTGATCCTCTGAATCAAAGAGTGGGGGTGGGGACATGGGTAAAGGAAGAGAGGCTGGGGGGGGGGGGAGAGTGGGCGGGGGGAGAGGAAAGGAAAAAGTGGTGGCGAATTTTCATGAAAATTATTTGCTGGGACTGCCACATTCAAATCAGAACAAATCTATGCTGATCCATTCACAAGATGAGTGCCTAAAGACAACTGGCGTGGTTCTCTGGTATAGAAGTTAAGAGGAAATAGTGCGACCCAGGTTGGTTGGTTTTTTGTTTTTTGTTTTTTTTTTTTTAAAGAACAACTGTAAATTTTAAGGGCGACTGGATTCAGGTCAGGCTTACAGGCTTACAGAAACACTTGCTTTCTTATTGACCAGTTACATCATTTCTAGTTTTTTCTTCCTTGGTATTCTCATTGTGTGTTTTGAGAACATGCCCTGGGGGGTTGACCAATTGGCTGCTCCTGTTGGTATCTGGGGAAGAAGACTCAGGCTGGGGTTTTTTAGTATCTCCACCCAGTGTTTTGCTTGGACTTGGACGGAATCTGAGCCTCCCCTGCCTGTGGCTCTCCTGTTCTCTAGCTTGGGCCAACCCATTTGGGAAATTTGAACATAGGAGGGGAAAGGCCCTCTTCATAAAGCTGCCACCTGCCACCCTCCATCTATCCACTGTGACCTCTACAGTCAGTACTAAGAATGGGAAAAGAAAATAAGCACAGTAAATAAACCCGAGTAACTGAATGGAGTGGCTCTATGGGATTCACATATGCATTCCAAAAATATCGATCCGGTGCTTTCTTCATGCCAGTACTGCGCCAGGGGCCTGGAAATTATATAAAAAAAAAAAAAAAATCACACAACTATCAGACACAGCCTTCACCTTTCCCAAACCAATGAGAAAACTCCCATCCTGGCATTTTGATATTTTGATTAAGTAGGTATTATAAGTAAAAAGAACCAACACGGTTTCTGCACCATTATGAAAACACAAATAACAGGGATGGAACTAGACCTCAAATCGATCAGAAGTCTTTTTTTTTAATTTTGCAGCAGAGTCAGTCAAAAAGGCACTGAAGGGGCTCAATTTCTGGATAGGAAAAATGGCCAATTGGTTACAAAGGGGCTCAGAGTTTTATAGTTGACAATAAGGGTGGCTTCGTTATTGGAGACTGAAGTGGGACGTGTGGGTTTGGGCAGTCAGGAAAAAAGTTGTACAAAGTCCAAAACTCATTGTCACTGGGAAAAGATTACAACTCAGTGTTCACTGCTTCTCTTCTTCCTCTGGAACCCATTATTACTTAGAGATTCCCTGTTTGCTTTTCTCCTTCCAGAACTCATCTGCAATGGGAAAGGGTAAAAGTCAAGGGCCCAGCATTTCTGTATTAGCCTCCTCCCTTCAGGACCCACTGTGGTTGGGGAGGGGTGAATGTTTGCTTTTGGTGGAGATGCTGGGGATGGACCCGGGAAGGGATAAAAATTTGCTTTATTCCCCTGGGGCTCATTGCTACTGGGAAAGGATTTACTGGGAGAGGACTAATGATTGCCTTCCTCTTCCCTCTTCCTCCTGGTCAGAAAGTTTTGGGGGGGAGGGCTGTCATTTTCTGTCCTATGGGTTGTCATTTTCCTTATCCTTCAGATAGTGGCATTGAGTTTAAATGACTGATTATTCTTTTTAAAGATATTTGAAGTTTTCTTTATTGTGGGGGCTATGCAGAAATCATCAATACAATGAAGTAGGAAAATATTTATTTTATTAGAACTATGCTTCACATTATCTGGTTTCATAATATATTCTATATTGCTGTACCCAGTAAAACTGTTATTAAGATGGATGTTGGCAATTACCAAGCTGCAGAGGCATGGTCGAGTAGCTCACGCAAATACCAAATTCAGAGTCAGGGTAACGTCGCCTCTTTGAGTCAGAGAATCCTGTACCCTTCTGAATACTGAGGGGATTGTTCTATCACCGTGCTCTCCAGTGTGACAGCTGTGGCTATGTGTGGTTGTTTAAACTTCATGAAAATATAGTTTAAAACATGTACATTAGCCTCATTTTAAATGCTCGGTAGCCACCTGTAGCTAGGGGCTACCATATTGGATGGTACATAATGCAGAATATGTCCATCATTGTAGAAATTTTGATAGGACAGTGCCATTTGAGAACACAGTCATTCATTCAGCTAACCTTTCTTGGGCATGGATTATATGCTAGGCATTGTCCTGTTGAATCTAAGATATTCCTGCCCTTATATTGGGCCCAGTGCCAAAGCAGATTGTAAACAAGGTGGGCAGAGGATATGCTCACCTCAAGGAAGGACAAGGGAAGGGTTGCTGGGATAGGTGGTAGTGGGGATCAGATGCTTTGATAGGCTGGCGAGAAAGGCCCTTCTGACAGGCTGGCGTTTGAGTTGATATCTGAAAAGGATCCAGGCCTATAAAACGTGGAAAAATAGCATTTTGGGCACAGCTAACTACACAAGAAAAGCGCCTGAGTTTGGAAAGAACCAAGTGTTTCACAGCCCCTCCTCCTGCACAGAGCTCTGAGGCGGGATGGAGCAGTCACCGGGACCACAAGATGGACTCCTTTACCCAAGCACCCTTACCAGGGTGCTTTCCTTTCTTCACATCTGGGCGCTCTTCCAATTCACATTGTAACATTTTCTCAGCTGTGACAGTAGGCCTAATCCCTCCGGGCCTCAAAATGAAGCTGGGAGAAGCTGCAAAGAGCACGTTGAACTTTTTGTTCAAGGTACTTATGTTCCCGGGGACCTGACATGTTCTATCTGATTGTGGTTAACAATGATCTGTGAAGGTTTCTCCTGTGCTTGGGTTTGTTGTGATCTTTATCTGCAAAATTTCTTCCCAGTCCAGATCTTAGTGACCTTGTCTAGGAGGTTGGGTGTTTGTTCTGAGGCATTTCCTGTTCTCTGAGCATAGCTTTGAGTTCCCAAGGTTATTTGAGTGCATCTGCAGAATTCAAGGCCTTGGGACTTTTGAACCTGGGGGAGGTTCACACCCCTTACAAGCTCTCCTGCAAGAATCACTAGAAAGAGCTCCTTTCCCTTTGGCCCATGCCGAAGGTCATAGCTCACAATGACACTGGCTGATGGTCTGCATGTAGGACTGTGTGTGATCTTTGGAAACTCTTGTCCAGCTCCTGGACAAGGGCAGCAATATACAGTTGGGGTAGTAATGAGACTTAGCAAAATCCCCACTTTATCTGTGTGCTGCAGAATAGCAGCAGGAGCAATTCTTGCCTTAGCAAGTAAAACAAAAAAATTTTTTTTAAATGAGTGCATTCTAAGTCCTAGGGATGCTACTGTGGATTCCTGAGGAAATCATGTGGTGGTTAATGATGCATTAAAACAGGTACATGAAAATGTCAAAATGTCAACGGTGACACGCACAGAAAGGCCCTTTGGAGGAACATTTCCAGTTGTCAGGAAAGTTACCTGGAAACGAAAGATGAAAATCTAACCAAGCAAGAAAATGATCCAATTATTTGTAAGATTATTTTTTCTTATTTTTTGGGGGGTTTGTTTTTTGTTTTTTATTGTTTTCAGGCTTTTTTATTATTATTATGTTTAGCTTTCCAGATGCATAATTTGAATCCAACTAAGAAGCATGCAAATAGGGAAAGTATCTTTGCTAGTAAATGGTGGATCATGCTTCTTTATTATATTCCTCTAATGGACAAATCTATCCTTTGTATTTAGGTTCATTTTACTGTCTATATCAAATATGATTTTCCACGGGAGAGACTTAATCAAATAACTCTTTGAAATGGTGTCTTGTGATATTGAAAGCAAATGTTATGAAAGGAGATGATTTTTTTTCCTTCTTAGAAGAATATTGCAAAATCATCCACCTGCCCCCCTAAAAAAATAAATAAATTAAAAAGTTTGCTCAGGGTCTACATGAATGCACTGTGGGTGAGATGGGTTCAGTCCAGAGATACTTCCAAGCTGATATTGGTTAATGGGTCTTGAGGGCAGAATTAACAATTATGTAAATTCTTATGATTAATAGATTCCAGGGTAGGCAGGCATAGAAAGGAATTATGTTGTGAGTGGGTTTTATTCTCCTCACAGCTTTGTTGGAATGAAGGAAAAAAAATGATAGGTAGGCAAATCAAAACAATTTGTTTCGATGTAGTTATTTTGCATAAGCAAAGCATTTGCTCTCTGTGCATGTGTGTGCTCAGGTGTATGTGCAAGTGTGTATGCATCAGGGCTGCCCATTGCCTGAGAATCTAAGTGTCAATACTGAGGTGACTCTTAGCTGCATATAACCTGAGGCAGCATGACTCCAAAGGAAGGGGACTCTGCAACCAGTTACTTTGTCCATATGAAACCAAAATATTATTTTTTATTGGACTCAATGGTATTGCCTTTATACACAGGAGCTCATGATAATGCACCTCAGATTCATAGTGATATACTAACTATGTATATTCTCTTTTTGGATATATAAAAAACATCCACATATATAATGGGATTAATGTCATGGAAGAGTTTATCAGAGGGTAATTTTATTAGGTATAGACTAGGACATTTTTTTTCAGAGAAAATATAAAATTGAACATATTAAGGCTGGGAGTGGTGGCACATGCCCGTAATCCCAGTGGCTCAGGAGGCTGAGGCAGGAGGATCGTGAGTTCAAAGTCAGCCTCAGAAAAACTGAGGTCTTAAGCAGCTCAGTGAGATTCTGTCTCTAAATAAAATACAAAATAGGACTGGAGATGTGGTTTGGTGGTTAAGTGCCCCTGAGTTCAATCCCCGGTACCCGCCCCCCAAAAAAATATTGAGTGAAGTTATCTTTACTATAAGTCATCTTTATTCTTTAGGATCAAGATGGCTTCTCTGTGTTTACTGAGGGAGGACTTATATTCTAATTATATCTCCTGAATATTTAGGGGAGCTATGGCCCATAAGGCAGTATGAAAGCATGATTTTGTCTTTGCCTAATGGTGGGTAAAACCATCTGGGGTCATTAGTAATTTTATGGATCCTGTGACTTCTCATAAAAAGGTGTGTACTTTCCCTTTCACCATTTCAACCCCTGAACCTGGCAACATTTTAGTTTAATTCTTTGACAGAAATTTGAGAAGAAATTGTATTTTCTGTATAATCAAGTATTAAGTTCTTAAATATTACATGATGATATTTTAGTCTGGTTTCCTTCTCATATTCTCCAGGTAATTTAGACTAACTTATTCATAATATGCCCATAGCATTGACTTTATACTTTCTGCCAAAATGGCTTTAATTATTGAACGCCTCACCAAACAACATAATATTACATTAATTCCTCTAGTAAGTGAAATCAGATTAAAGCCTCAAATCTATTTTGCCTATTTAAGGAAAACAAATTCCTATTGGGGTTTTATGAGTATTTTTGGTTGATCTCCATGCAACAACTAGAAAAAAGAAACATACTTTGGGAAAAGGTGGAAAAGATTGGTATGGGTTAGATCATGTCCTCCAAAAATTCTTATAGTGGAGTCCTTAGTAACTAAGAATGTGACCTTCAATGGAAATTGGGTCATATCAGTTATAATTACTTTAATTGAGGTCATAGTGGGGTAGGGAAGGCCCCAATTCAATATAACTGGTATCCTTCCAAGAATAGGTAATGTAGACCTAGACATGCACACAGGGAGACCACCATATAAAGATGATGGGTGAGACTAGGGTGATGGTTCCATAAGCCAAGGAATGCCAATCATTTGCCAGCAAATGACCAGAAGCTAGACGTCTTGGTCTTACATCTTCCAGAGCTATGAGACAATAAATTTCTGTTGTTTAAACCACTCGGTTTGTGGTACTTTGCTTTGGTAGCCCTAGCAAATGCAAACAGATTAAAAATGGAGAAACACAAAACAGTTGGGTCATCAATTGTGGCTTACCATTTTCACATAGTGGTGACAAGTTATCAGGCTAGAAAATAAATACCAAAGAACCGGAGGTGGGTAATACCTAACTGTTTACCAATAACACCATAAAAAAGCAGAGTTATTAAAGGATCTGCAATCACTCGGTAATTCAGCTCTTGACATTGATAGATGGAACTTGGCTGTTCTTCTCTACCAAACCTGCTGACTGGGTATATGTTTTATTCATAAGGCCCAGGGCAGGAAGGGATGCCAAAGGTTTAAGAATATTTTAAGAAACTATTTGAGATGTCAGGCCAGTCATCAGGAGGCGTGAAGAAAGGAAGCTGAGGAGCTCCATCAACCCAGTGGCACAATGAACTCCATGCACAGTGACCATGGTCTTGAGAAGTTCTTGATTTTTTTTTTTATTTTGCATTGACTTTTATCCATGGTTACATCTCAGAAAATCACAAGTTCCAATTATGGTTCCAGGGTCTCTGTGTCTCAAAAATGATCCCCCACAAACCCAATATGGAGGATGATTGTCATCCTTGGAATGCTACCAGCCCATGGATTGAGATTCAGAATTATTCCCCTGCAATGCCCAGAGCCTCCGCTGAGGAAGTCATTTAAACAACAGCTTTAGCTTTAGCTTCAAGTCTCAGGAGGATCATTAGCTACACAGTTTAATTAGCTATTAGCAAAATGGTATTTCCAATTATTCAGCACAATAGATTATTTCCTACTGCAAGAGAGAGGGCAGCTTAGGTGTGGACAAGTTGCCACTGTGACTTTCTACTCGCTGTGTAAATAGAAAGCCTTCCCTATCATGGTGGGCTCTGGTACAGAAGGCAGGGATTCAGGGAGCCCTAAGGATGGAAATTCCAGGTGCCTACATAACGAATGATAATGAAAACATCACTTGCGTTTAGATTTTGAATTGTGGCCAGAAGATTTTACCATCCCATAATGTCTGCTGATAAACTTCTAAGATTACTTCGAATGACATAAAAAGAATCTGGAATAAAGTATGACCCGTGCAATTTTCAACCCAAGCATTTTCTGATTGCCACGGAAACAGGCACCTCCATCCAAATGGATCTTTCCAGATTTCACAACTTGATTGATAATATGCCAGGTTAGAACAAAGAGTTAAAATATGAAATTCATCAGTGGAGGGAAAAACAGCACGAGGTGAGTTCTTTGGATCTGTTGCCCTTTATGTTCGGGGCACTTCGGTGTGAAAGACTCTGAGAAATTTCCCTTGGGTCCTGGTTAGGGGAAAAAAAAAATCAAAGAGCTGACAGTGACAGGAACAGTCACTCCGAGACATGCTGTCAAGATGCATCACAATATGCCACTCTGTCCTCCCCTTTCTATCTGTCAAAGCCATTGATTATTTTCCATAGAGAATTCCAGTGGCAGTTGCTAGGACTGTAGAACTCAGCATAGGAACTAGGTGATGTCTGCCACTCTCCTCTAAATAGACAAGAAGAAATTTATTGACGGCCTCAGACCCGTATTTTTGGAGGCATATTTAAATATGATTTCATAGAGAACAAAAATAAAAGGCAGAAATATCTCTGACACCCTCCAAGACCCTTTTTCCTGAGCTTATTGGAATTTTCCACGAAACTACTTATTCTATGTCCCTCTCTCAAAATGGGCAATAAATTAAGCTGAAAGTTTTTTCAACCTTTCTCCTCCTTTGCCGGGTAAGAGGTTCTTGGGTGCCCTTGAGTTTTCAAATGAATGACATGGGGCTCCTTATGGGGGCAACTGGCCAGTCACGGTTGGCTGTGGGAGTCCCTCCAGGTGTAAATTGTAGGGGACTAGCTGAGTAGCTTGCACATTTTGTGAGCGTAAATTTCTTCGTCGCCTGGTATACCGGGGAAAAAAGTATCATCCACTGGAGTGGTTTACAAAAGCCATAAAGAATAAGGAGCATGCAGGAATTCTTGCTAAGAATATTTGCAGCATTTTCAAGGGCATTGTCCAGGATCCAGAGGCAGGAGACCGTACCAGGATTCCGTCCAGGGACTAGGTGCAGTGTACTCTTGCCAGGGGGTCCTCATTGGTCATGTGAGCTTGGATCCCACACCTCCAGGTTCTATTTTTTCAGAATCTAGTTCTTTAGACCTCCCTGGCAATTCTCTGTGTCCCCTCAGTATCCTCAATAAATTTCTATTCTGCTTCCATCATCCAAATAATCTTTTTTTCCCCCATTGCGATTGACAAACCTGACGGATGACATATCGTGACTTCATTTTATTTACCAGAAAGCAAAGGGCTCTGAGTGTGCTCAGGTTAGAGTAAAGCCATTAACTAGAACCTACCATCCTAATAGAAGGTGCTATTTGGTTATTTCATTATTTTTTTTTCTCTGTGTCATGTTCTATCACCTCAAATGCTAAGTCAATCCTGGGGAAAATAATTAAAAGGATTTATTCATTATCATACAAATTAATAGTAATAACAGCAGTAAAAGCAATTAAGATTTGAGATCGTCTGCTCAGCTAGGCACTGTGTTTACATAGATTTCTTTTCATTGAATCATCCCAACAATCGTAAGATGAAAGTACTCGTGATTATCTTCCTGCTTATGTAGAAAAGAAAGCACAAAGAAGTGATATAACTTTGCTGAGTAGCACAGAGCTCAGAGTGGATGAAACAAGGGTTTGAATTGAGCACAGTCTCATTCCAAACTTTTTTATTCTAACCTTGTGTGCACTTAATTGTTCTATTTCTGACTTTAAAAAAAAAAAAAAAAAAATCCAGTTTCAAAATAGTCCTATTAAGGCCATCAGAGAAAACAGGCCTGCAGGTTATTTTTTAGTGAATCACATGTAAGAGAAGTCTCAGGAACACGTGGTAAGTTCACAAATTTAAAACATGAGTTTGAAAGGAGACATGTTGGTTGTTTTATTTATGATTTTTTTTTTCTTATGGTAAGCTGGGTGGGGAAGGGTTGGGGAAGCTGGGGATGTGGTTTATCATTTTTAAATACTTAGGCCTACAAATCACATTAGTTGTTGCCACTCAAAAGTCTTGTCTGCAGCCAGCTGGAGCCACTTTCTGAATAAAGTGCTTTTCTGAGATCAGGGCATTAGCTTCAGGAAAAGAAATGTTGCTGGAGATATTTTCCTGGCATACCCGGCTTACGTCTAACTTGCAAAACACGATGTTCTGCTACTCAGACACTCTTCAGCCATTTGCCACATGCGTGAGCAGCTGCATGGGCAGGAGGCATTTTAAATATATAAATTAATTTCTCTACTTGGAATTCATAGTAATAAGCCCTGCTTAAGAGTACAATTTAAAATTCTTCAGAAGAAAGATGTAAAGGATTAACGGTACTTAAATCGGGAATAAGTATCTTGAAACATATTGGATAGCGTTGGCTCTGATGGGCATTTTCAAAGAATCTCCTAATTCTTGTTTCAGACGAATGCTATTTGGCTTGCTTAATAAAATTTCAGGAATTTATAAAATTTTTAAACATGGAATCTTCAAAGATGTCCCATTCTCAAACTAAGCAAATCTTTTTCTTAAATTTCCCTTTAAAAGATTGAAGAAATCTAGGAAGATCCACCAGAGTTTCCCAGGGAAAAATCAGCTCATATTTTAGAAAAGAATAAACACAGCATATATTTATTTCTGAGATACGTGTATATATTTAAACGTACAACCATATGCACACACAAAAGAAAATATATGTATACACATTTTCCATTTATTTTTATGTTCCCGTATATATGTATTCATTTATATTTTCCATAAAATGTTCAAAAAGTTAAAAAATTGGTATAATCATAGTAGATTTGATCTGCTTTATGCTCTTGTCGCTCTTCTCTTTCTTTAACTAGTTCTGCTTACTCTTTGATCACATTGCACTATTAAATCTTGTGATAATTTGGAAAATGTATTGCTCCCAGCTGCTACTGCAGAAACAAACTACAGAGAACTAAATGGGTATGAAAAGAGCTATCAAACAGCCTCTGTTAATAAGAATTCCCTTTTCTGCACTCACATTTGCATGTTGTTGTTGGAGATTTAGCAAAAACAAACCCCTAAAAGGCTCATAGAATGGGGCAATAATCCATGATCATCACCAACATACAAATGCCAGAGCTGGTGAGTGCTAACTAGGGCTGATAGATTTGCCTTCTTCGCATGCTCTCACTTCAGTCTTGCAATTTCTGTCTCATCTCCATTATTTCTTCCTTTGTTGTACTATGGAAATCAAATTAAAAAAATACAGCAACACTTTTCTGTGTTACTTTAACCTGGAAGAAAGTGTAAAAGATTATAATTGCAAATACTGTAGATTTAAGGACAGCACATTTGAAAGAAAAATTATGAAGCAAATGAGCATTTAAAATTAAAAACTGTATCTAATATGGCATAATTGGGGGGAATTATTATCCCAGAAGTGGTTTTACAAACTTTTTTTTTAAAGTTCTGCAAAAAAAAATACAAATCACAAAAATGCTTAGACTCATCTACATAATGAGTTCAGTAGTGAGGACCAAGTAACTTTGAGCTATTCAGGAGACTCTTGACTTTGGATATTAAACTCATCAGGAAACAAATAATTTGCTGGGAAGACTATTCATCTGACTTGATTTTCTTTCATTTGTTCATGAAATATTTACTGAATGTCTACTATCATCTGGGCTCTGTGCTTGATGGTTTGTGTGTGCGATGGATGATACAGCCACTCTCCTGGGCTGGATGGTACACCAGTATGGTGGCTGAGAGTGATTATGATATTATGTGCAGCATGTAACAGCAGAGTAAGTTGAGAGTGTCAGGCTCACGGATCTGGGAAGGTTTCCAGGAATAGGGGATTTGGCTGGGTTTAAGAGAATAAGAAAGTAAGAAAAGTAAGGTTTGGGAGGTGAGAGTGCGCTCCACCAAGAGTCACCATGTGCGAGTGCATTGAAGTTAAAAAAAAAAAAAAAAAAGACCCTGGAAAACCTGAAGATGTAAAGAAGTTCTGAATCACTGCAGCTGGTCCAGAATTGCTAAGCTAGTTACAGGTTACAGTGGTAATTATGAAAACACATTGAACCCCTGAACCCCGGTCTGTAAGCAAAGTATGTGGATAACCAATTACAGAGGACCCAAGCAAGTGGCATGAAGGCAGGATGCTAGGCTAGAGCCCCAGAGCAAATGAGAAAGAGCACAGATGCTCATGGCTTCATCTGGGGCCCATGCATGCCACTTAAGAAACCCATCTTCCGTAGTGGGCAGAAGAAGGCCAGCAGTGTAGACAGTGCTTTGGAAAATAATTGCGAGTGTTCCGAAGCAGTATTCATTCAGGAGGAGGTCTCAATGGGCTGATGTGGTTGATGGTGGTGAACGTGGAAGAAGTGCGTTATTTTGAAGATGAATTGGGGGGCGTGTGGGTAGAATGTGACTTTCCTTGGGGAAGAAATCGGGGAGCTGTTCTAGAGAGTCTTGCCAGTTCTCCAATAGCTTCTACTCCCTGGACATTGGGAAGAAGAGGTCGTGGTTAAGTACCCATTATTGTGTCTTCTACATCAATAATGGCTTGTTAGTTTTAGCAAGATACATCTTTAAAAAATTAAATGGAGCTTTTCAGTGATGCAAAGTGTATGTAGGATTATATGGCAAACACAGCCAGGCCATCGAGACACTTCATCAAATATGATTTCTACCAAATCTGTGTAAGATATTTTTGAGAAATAAAACGTTACAGATATGTTCAATTGCATACATACCACTCTGCAACCCTTTCCCCACCCTGCTGCCAAAGGGAATAGTGATCATGAATTGGGTGTTTTTCATCCGTTATCTATCTGTGTGTTTAATAATTTGACTATCTAACCTAAAAGAAATGCAGGATTGATCTTTTAATAACTGTGTATTAATGCCATTGTACTATACATACGTATGTGTGTGTGTGTGTTTTTCTGCATACTTATTCATTCACATTATGCTTTTAAGATTTATCCATGTTGACCCAGGAAATCTCAATTGAGGTATAGTATATACAGTGTAGTATTTCATTCTGTTTTATTTATTACATATATATTTTATATCTCAGTGATACTTTCTTCTCTTGATACATTGTTTATAGATGCTTTGTATTATGAACAATGTGTCAATGTGCATTATGAATCATTGTTTTATAGATGTTTGCTCTTGTAAACAATGCTTCAATGTGTATTATTTTACTTCTTTTAATTTCTTACTTGTTTTAATTATATATGACAGTAGATTGCACTTATGCACTTTGAAATACATAGATGGGATATAACTTCTCAATTTTCTGAGTGTACATGCTGTGGAATTATATTGGTCATGCAGTCCCATATATACATACAGTAATAATGTCTGTTTCATTCTACTATCTTTCCTATCCCCACATCCCCTTCCCTTCCCTCCCATCATATCTCTCTACCTAATCTAACGTAATGCTATTCTTCCCTAGCGCCTTCCGCTTTATTGTGAATTGGCATCCGGATATTAGAGAAAACATTTGGCCTTTGGTTTTGTGGGATTGGCTTATTTCGCTTCTCATGATCTTCTCCAACTCCATTTACTGGCAAGTGCCATAATTTTACTCTTCTTTAAAGCTGAGTAATATTCTATTGAGTATATATACCACAGTATTATTTTACCTCGTGACAATAAAAGGAAGCTTGGGTTAGGTATATCTGTTTCCATGAGCAATTCAGATACTAGGTTAAAGAAAACACCCATCTCCAATTTTACTAAATATTGCCACTGACTTTCTAAAGTGGTCTTATAAGTCACACCAGCTGTGTGTGGAAGCTCACATTGATGGGTATGTCCATGGGTCATAGTACTATGAGACATTTAAATATGTGTGCATCTATTGAGTGTCAAGTGGTGTATCTCTGAGAATAGAGCCAGGAACACTTTAGGTCTTTCAACAGAGGAAATTGAATACAGGTAGTTGCACAGATGAAGAAACAGCTGAGAAACCAAAACAGAAAGATGAAGTAACATCCATAACAGTGACTGCTATCTACCATGGGACTAGAAGGACAAATGGAAAAAAATGGTGTAAAGAGACCAGAAACTGGAGCCATCTGCCTTAATATAAAACCATGGGGCTAGCATGCTAAGTGAAGTAAGCCACTCCCTAAAAGCCAAAGGTCGATTTTTTTTTTCCTGATCTGGAAAAATTGATCTGGAAGCAAACAATTGTCATTTTTTTATTAGTTCTAATCAGTTCTACATGACAGTAGAAAGCTCTTGGATTCATTTTACACAAATGGAGCAGACGTTTTCACTCCTCTGGTTGTACATGAAGTAGAGTCACGCCATTCTTGCAATCATACACATACCTAGGGTAATGATGTCCATCTCATTCCATCATCTTTCCTACCCCTTTGCCCTCTCCCCTTTTCCTCAAACAAAGTTCCTCCACTCATCCCATCCCCCTCATCTACTTATCAGAACATTCAGCCCCTAGTTCTTTGGGATTGGCTCATTTTACTTAGCATGATATTCTCCAACTCCATCCATTTACCTGCAAATGCCATAATTTTATTCTCTTTTAATGCTGAGTTATCAAGAATATAAGCAACAATAGTATTGGAGAGAATGTGGGGAAAAGCATACTCTTACATTGCTGGTAGGACTGCAAATTGGTGCAACCACTCTGGAAAGCAGTATGGAGATTCCTTAGAAAACTTGCAATGGAACCACCATTTGACCCAGCTATCCCACTCCTAGGTCTACACTTAAAGGACTTGAAATCAGCATGCTACAGTAATGTGGCCACATCAGTGTTTATAGCTGCTCAATTTGCAATAGATAAACTGTGGAATCAACCTAGATGCCCTTCAGTAGATGAATTGATAAAGAAACAGTTGTCATTTTTGCTTGTGTGTTTCTGATTTCAAGTGAACGTATTTTTCACATGCTTATCGGTCACTTTATTTCCTATCAGTCATTATCTTTTGTGTATTTTTTCTATTGGTTGTCCATCTCCAATTTATTTTATGGATTCTTCATATATTCTAGATATTTACCTTGGTCATCTACCTGCATTAGTCTGGGACTAATGCCATATGTGGTTTATGATATCTTTTGTGGTACACATTTTAAATTGAATACACAAACTTGACCTTTATCACTGAAGTTAGTGTCTGTTTTATTCAAGGAAACTCTTTCCTGAGTCATATACCCCAGTATTTTTTTTTAATGTTCTAGTTTCACTTTTCATATTTAGGTCTTTAATACCCTAGGGGTTTATTTTGCTTGTGGTGGAATATAGATTTCTTTTTAAAAATTTTTGCTGAAAGATAACCAATTATCCTAGACTATTTTTAAATACTTTATAATTTTTTTAAACTGCTATCCTTATTATATATCAGATTTCCAAGTACATGTAGGTTCTGTTGTAATCCTGTTTCTACAATCTCTCCTCTGTGACATTGGTCTAGTTTTTATCCTTGACCAATAACATGCTATCTCACTTAATATAGCTTCAAAATAAAACATTTTTAGCAGGACTAGTTTCCTCACTTTGTTTTATTTCACATTTGGCTAGAATATCCTTGACTTCTTGAGGCTTTGTATAAATTTTAAGATAATTCTTATCAAATTCCATGACAGACCTGCTAGGAGTTAAATCCACATTTTCCTGAATTTATTGATAAAAAATTTTCATTTTTATAAGTATAGCTTCCATTTCTTAACATGGCACCTCTCTCCTGTTAAATATGTTTTTGCTTATATGCTTTTTTTTATATTAGGGATTGAACTCAGGGGCACTCAACCACTGAGCCTCACCCCCAGCCCTATTTTGTATTTTATTTAGAGTAAAGGTCTCACTGAGTTGCGTAGCACCTCACTGTTGCTGAGGCTGGCTTTGATCCTCTGGCCTCAGCCTCCAGAGCCACCACAGTGCCTGGCCTACTCTTTTGTTTTTGATAGAAAAATAATTCCTCCATAAAGTTATTACACATTTTTAGATTAGCTTTTATTTTCATGAAGACAAAATCATATTGTATGTGAATTATGGTAGATTTCTCTCTTTCTGACTCTTATGCCTTTTACTTGATTTTTCTTATGCCTTTTACATTTTTTGCTCTAGGATATTTATCCATTTCCCTTTTTTAGGTTACGAAGATCACCCTCCTTCTTTTGCTACAAATCTTTCAACATTCATTTAAATACTAGGTGTTTCCTATACCTGACTCCTCTTCGGCCCTGAGTTGACCAAGTGGTTGCTCTGAAACAGTTCTTGGAAGACTAATGCTCTGCCTGAGTAAAATTTGAACTTGAAAAACATGAAAATCAATACTGTATGTTTCCCACAGACATGGATAGATATAAAAGCATTCTTTAAAAGGACTGTTAAACTACACACCAAAATGATCACAGGTGGTACTTTTGGAGAGAGGGAGAGAGAGGACTTGAGGTGGTGGAAAAGGAGCCTTTAGCTTAATCTGTAATGTTCAAATATCTCCTTTAAAGGAAACCGTGTTCCCACCGAACTTCAGTGATCATTTTAGCAATGTATATATAGAAAAAGCAAGTGTATCAAATTAATAATGATAAATTCTGAGTTACAGAACTATGGGCAAAATGCCACTCTTTTGGCACCCCTAATTTCCAAAAACAACCACCCAAATTCAGAAAGTGCAATTCATCTTATTAGAGCATCTTGACTTAAAGTATTCGTTTGGTCTCAAAACTTTAAATTTGGAGTTAGGAAGTTGAAAGATTGGACTTTGTTTCATTGTAAACATTACCAATCAATCAAAATTCATGCATTGAAGTACCTATTTGCATACGATGGGGGAAAACTAATTATATAGACCTCACAGTAGGAATGGACCATACAAATAGACTTTTCAGAGAAACATGAAACCAACATGTGAATCAAATGTGAAATACTAGTATCACAAACAAACCCCTACATTTTCTTGGTTAGGGGCAGTAATATTTTAGGTAACCAGT
The DNA here is from genome assembly GCF_021218885.2 of Marmota monax. Lineage (NCBI taxonomy): Eukaryota > Metazoa > Chordata > Mammalia > Rodentia > Sciuridae > Marmota > Marmota monax. Next base: position 6,989,738 of record NW_026693008.1, on the reverse strand, counting down.
TACTATTTTCTTATATTATTAAACAGTGTTCTTTTCTCTGGGAGGGTCTCCTACCCTCTGATTTCCCTGTATTTCGCTGAGAACTAGGGACTTAAAAATCAGGTTTTAACTTCCTGTATGACAAGTGAAACATGCCAGCATAAAGATTTGAGTACCAGCCAGGTGTGGTGGCCCAAGCCTGTTAATCCCAGCAGCTCTGGAGGCTAAGGCAGGAAGATCTCGAGTTCACAGCCAGCCTCAGCAAAATTGAGGCCCTAAGCAACTCAGTGAGACTCTGTCTCTAAATAAAATACAAAATAGGGCTGGGGATGTGGCTCAGTGGTCGAGTGCCTCTGAGTTCAATACCCAGTATCCCCCTATCCTACCAGCCAAAAAGATTTGAGAACCCGGTGCTGAATTGTCTGACAATCATACTGACATCTTAGCATAGGCTTAGGATATCAGACAACACAAACAGCTGGCCCTGCATATCAGTGGGTTTCACATATGTGGATTCAACCAGGTGCAGACTGAAAATGTAGGCGTGCCTAAGATTTTTTTGAGACTATACTAAAAATGTACAAACTTTTTTTTTCCTGGTCATTTTTCCCTAAAGAATATAGTACGACTATTTCCATAGCATTTACATTGCTTAGGTATTAGAACTAATCTAGAGATGATTTAAGGTTATATAGCAGGATGTGCATTGGTTATATTGCAAATACTGAAGCATTTTATATAAAGCCCTTAGCATTTGCCTATTTTCGTATCCTGGGGTTGGTACTGGAATTAATACCTCTGTGGCTATTGAGGGAGGACTACATATGTATGTTTTTGAAGCATGATGTTCAAATTAAAAGAATGAAAGTGATCCTAATCACAAAAGTCAGAGTGGACCTTGAGTTCATTTTTTTGCTCTGATGTTGGTTTGCTCTGAATAGCCTGATGTGGGTTGGCATGGGGAGCACAGCAGTCTGTCCTCCTATTGATTTTTGAACATTTAAATGGGCCCAGTAAGCATATGTGTATTGAACAAGAAAGGAAAGAAGGAAGAGGCTTTTGTGACAGGCTTTTCTATTTTCAGACAGGTGATCCACACTTTTGCCAAAGGCCTGAAAGCTAAACTAGGCATAATGTATATACATTGAATATTGGGTGGAACACAGCGAATGTCTGCATATGTGAAATACGTACTTGATTCCGAACAAAGTAAAAAAAAAAATCAGCTCTGATTATTTATCCAAGGGGAAAATTATTTAATTTTTCTAAAATGGGTAACAAATAATGAGCTAGCTTACAATGGAGGCCGGAGGGAAATTTAGCCCTGGGTTTTGGGGGTCTTGGTAGCTAGCAAGGGCAAATTTGCTACTGCAAAGAAAGTCTGAGAGAAAAGACAAAGGCATGAACAATAATACAGATGGTATCCTCTCTGAGTGTTTCTCACCTGATAACCACGTTAATGTCCCTGAACTTGTTCATTCTTCTGTAAACCTCCTCCTTTTATTATGTTTCCCAGGGCCAATCTCCATCCTAACTAAGTCAAAATAAGTCCAGGGGGAAAGGAACGTAATAATTTTAGGTATTAGTAACTGCAAATGTCACTTGTAGATACGAGGATGACAGGCAAATTGTTTTTGTTCTAAACATGCTCAGAGCTTAGAGGTATGTTTTTCACCCTTTGTCTTGCTATTTGATGTTCCAGAGAGGAAGGATTTGGAAGTTGCTAAGCTTGAATGATGTTGGGAAAACAATGTTCAGAAACAGCAACCCTGAAGACTTCAGATGCAGATTTTTTTCTTAATGTTGGCCCTCAGGATCATTCTTGTATTAAATGCCAATACACTAGTATTTCAAATACTGGCAGTGCTCACTTTATGTGATATTATGGAGGACGGTGCCTGAGCTAATCAGGTGCTTAAAGGATTAGGCTTTGCAGCCAGATTTAAATATCAGCTTCATAACTTTGCACAGGTTGCTTAATTCTGCTGAGTCCCAGTTTCCTCATCTATAAAATAAGATATGACACCTTCCTCATAACTTTCTTATAAGCAATAAAGGACACAATGTAACAAAACTAAGCACAGTGCTTCACACGATGTAAAGTACTTGGTACATGGTGCTGGTGCTGGTGATGTAGAGGTGGTAATTATTCAACACTGAATTTATTGATACTGTATTTTGTATTCATCCACCAATGGCATTACCATCAGTTGCATGTACAAAACCCCAACCTCACTGGCTCACCTGAATGGTGGTGTATTTTTCTCACATCCAGGGAGAGGCAGCCTAAGGCTCCTGTGACTGATTAAGCAAATCCCTCAGGTTCCCAAGCCTCTTCCAGCTCTGATTCTGCCATCCTTAACAGATGACCCTCATCTTCACAATGGCAAGATTCCCCTGCCACTCAGTCCATGCTCTAGCAGAAAGAGAAGAAAAGCCCAAAGGGCCGTGGACCTGAGCCAGCAGAGTTGGACCCTTTTCTCTAGAAGCTCCACCCAGTGGTCTTCCTCTTACACCTTATTGGCTGGAATTTGGTCACAGGAGCACCTCTCTGCCATAGGAGCTTTGATCCTGCTACCCCAAGCAAAGTTGCAGTTCTGGTAGTAAAGAAAGAAAGAAGACCAGGATTGACTGGCAACTAGCAGTGGTATTGGAAGGGAGAAGAAACACATGGCTTGGTTTAATAGAAAAGCTGTACTGGGACATGGCAGTAGCCAGCATCTCTTCAGGGGAAAGCAACACTGAAGACAGGAAAGAATTTTCAGTTCCTCCAAAACATTTCCTGTCAGAGTACAGAACAGAGCTCAGGCCGGGCACGGTGGCCCCCACCTGTGATCCCAGTGGGTTAGAAGGCTGAGGCAGGAAGATCACGAGTTCAAAGCCAGCCTTACAAAGACCCTGTTCTAAAAAGAAAAAAGAAAAGCAGGGGCAGTGTTGTGTGTGTCTGAAGGATGTGGCTCAGTAGTTTAAGTACATCTGATTTTAATCTCCGAACCCCCCCACACACTTTCAAAAAAAAAAGCTCTCAGACAAGACCTGGCATTCTGGCCTTGTTTCTGTATGAATGCATGACTTTGGGTAACTTATGTAATAATCTGTTTATAATGGAAACTACTATGAGCACAGAGCTTTTCTCTCTCTCTTTTTTTCCCACTACTATATATCCACCCCCTAGGAGAAAGCTTTTCTATAGTAAGGGTCAATATTTATGGAACAAATGAATGAACAGATGGGTAAATGAACATCTCGGAACCCTGTGGCAAGGTATTAATAACATTAATAACCCAGTGGCAGAGGGATGAATAACCATTTCTTTGTGGGGGGTGGTACCAGGGATTGAACTCAGAGGCACTTAACCACTGAGCCCCATCCCCAGCCCTATTTTGTATTTCATTTAAAGACAGGGTCTCACGGAGTTGCTTAACGCCTCGCTGTTGCTGAGGCTGGCTTTGAACTTGCATTCCTCCTGCCTCAGCCTCCCAAGTCGCTGGGATTTCAGGTGTACGAATAACCATCTTTAGAGTTCATCATGAGAATCAAATGTGAGAACATGTTTTATAGAACACTCCACTGACCCTGGTGTTGCAGAAAGACTATTTCACTTGAGATTCCCCAAGGACCTCAGAACCCAAGAGGCTCTGTGGGTCTTCTCTGAGGGTCTGTATAGCCAGCTAGTCATCTCCAAGACTCGTTGCTTCTTAAATAAGCTGTAATATACAGTCCAAATTAAGTTTACAACTATGTATTTAAAGCCAATATCCCTGTATTAGATTCCCAAAATATGTAGGTTGGAGAGAGAAATGATGTGCCCGTGTGAACACATAGGCGTTGGTGTCTTTAATTTTGGATGAAGGTTTGCTGAGTTTCCATTAGCTATTTTAGACCAGGCTTGTGGCTAATTAAGGATTAGCATACTAAATTAACAGCAAATTAATACTCATTTCTGTGCTAGCACACCACAGCAGCAGGAAAATTACCTAAATTAAACTTGGGTAGTGACACTCATCATGGCAGTGAATACTGGCATTTGAAAGTATTCTCGTGAAACTCTGGCTGGAAAGGACATTCATAAAACCAAAAACTCTGACATCCTTTTTGAGTTATTTGCAATGGACGAACCTTTACCAAATGTTGATTTGAAAGAAACTTTCCTTCGGTAGCGTGTGTGAACACATACAATACTTAAAATGAACTGGCTTTGGGTGGTTATGGGAAAGTTCTAAATGAAGGCTCAGAATGTCATGTCCTCATGCTGACAAAGTGGAAATTACCAGATTGGCTCACAACGTAAGCAAAGCCACTCACGGAAGCCACAGTACTCTCTGACATTCTTGAGCTCTGTCATGGTAATCCATGGTCATAGACTCCTCTGTTACTGACTAGATCTCTTCACCAGTGGCAAAGCCTGGGTAGTCTTCTTTGGGGTGAGAAATATTTGCTCATGCTTTTTAATTTGGATTGTTTGTGTACTGGGTGTGACCACATTACCCACACCCTTTTTGGAGGGGGAGAAATCAGGAACTGAACTCAGGGGCACTTGACCACTGAGCCACATCCCCAGCCCTATTTCGTATTTTATTTAGAGACAGGGTCTCACTGAGTTGCTTAGCACCTTGCTTTTGCTGAGGCTGGCTTTGAATTCACCATCCTCCTGCTTCAGCCTCTGAAGGCACTGGGATTACAGGCGTGGGCCACCACTCCCAGCACCCATACCCTTTTAAAATGCATGCTCTTGTGACCAGATGGACTGTGCCAATACATGCAAAGATAACTGTCACAATCCTAGGGCTTTATCTCTTTGGAAAAAAAAAAATTCACTCCTCTGTAGAAGATGATAATTTCAGGAGCTTTTCACAAATATTGCATCATCATGAAGAAACAATTCCTAACCTCAGGGAACAGAGATTGCAGAAGAGCCTCAAACTCTGCATGCCCTTCCCTGGGAGCTCAGAGGCTCACGAGACCCTCTCCAGCCAACTCTCATGTCGGGCTGTGGGCCTCATTGAGTATATGTCTGCTTTGTGTTTCTGCCCTAGCCGTGTACCCTGCTCCACATTATAATGGGAATATTGACTGGCCATTGACTAGGCCTGGCCATGCAGACTTTGCAGTAATTATGAATGAAAGATGTCAGTGCTGAAGCATCTCATTCCAGATATTTCTACACATAGTCAATATTGGCTTTCGTGAGGGTGACTGAGCTCCAAATGGCTCGCAGTCATGAGGGAGTGACCAATGAAATAGCTATTATTTCATCCAATTGATACTTTTTGCGCAAAGGGAAACAGGAATGCAGAATCACGCACCTTTTACACCAGACTGGTTCTTGCTTTCAACAGCTGCTGAAAAATATGAGCTATTTTCCCTGGGAAGCCAGCTCCTGGAGAGAGGCGATATGTTGCAAGTGGAAAACCATGTTAATTTTCAACAGAGGTTACAAAAAAATATATACATTATTACCCAGACTTTAACCATTAACTTAACCATTGACTCCTAACAGAAAAGTGTTTATTTCCAGAATCTCCTGAATCCTGCTTTAGCAGTCAAATAGCAATGTGGCTAAGAAAATAACTCAGATTAACATGCCGTATCTGTTTGAATTTGTGTAAGGTTTATAGGTCCAGGCAAGGACAAAAATTCAAGGCTTCCATATAATGGTATTGCTCTGGAAATCTTTATTTTTATTCACTTATTTTTGTACTGGGAATTGAACCCAGGGGCACTTAACCACTGAGTCACACCCCCAGCCATTTTTTTCTATTTTATTTGGAGACAGGGGCTTGCTGAGTTGCTTTGGGCCTCACTAAGTTGCTGAGGCTGGCTTTGAACTAGGGATCCTCCCGCCTCAGCCTCCCGAGCTGCTGGGATTACAGGTGTGTGCCACTGCACCTGGTGTCAATCCATTTCTAACAGAGGAAATCTCACATTCTTGGTGCTAGTGTGTGTCAGAGCCACTGTACATTTGTATGATGACTGTCCAAATGTTTATTGAAATTTTATCATTTGCCTACAGTATCTTGGAATTAAGAGCTTATTGTAACAGTAGTGAAAGCAGTTACATGGTACCATTCAAAGCAATACTTCTCTGCTATTGTAATGTCCCAAAGTTGCCAAATAGGAACAGCAGAGCAGAGGGGAGTTGAAATTCACACCAGGCTGTTAAAATGGCCCCAATAGCCAAAGCTAATTGATGGCAAAACAGCTGATACTTTTAATCACTATGATGAATAACTTCTCTCTGGGCATGAATAATAACAGTAAAGTTAGTTAATGATAGGCCCAGTATAGAAATAGTAGCAATAGTAATTTCAGTAGCAGCAGCCATTGTTTACTGAGTTACTGCTAAGGAACCAGATATTAAGATGGTCCATTCATCCTTTTTATGCATTATCTTTAATTCCCCAAACATAGCATTTGTCTCATAGTGATGTCATGGTCCCTGTCTTACAGAAGAAGAAACTGAAGTTCAGAGAAGTTACTTGGGAGATATTAGGTGACTGGACTAGGATTTCAACCCAAGAGTCAGATTTTATTGTTTGTGTCCTAAATGCTATTTTATCTTGCCTCTTGAGAAAAGGAGAAGGGACCCTCAGCTCCCTTCACTTCATAGAAAGTCTAAACCCTGAACACAGAGATAATTTAGTCATGGAGTGACCAAGAAGTGAGATTTCAGGCCAGCATTGAGGCCAGGAGTTACATGAGTCTGTTTGAAATGAGCACAGGATTCCTGGGCTCCTCAGATAAGACCTCGAGTCACAACAAGGGATGGTGATGTACCAAAGCTTTTTTAAAAAGTTTTATTTGTTCTTTTTAGATATGCATGACAGTAGAGTGTATTTTGACATATTATACAGACATGGAGTCTAACTTCCCATTCTTGTGGTTGGACACGATGTGGAGTTTCCCTGGTCGTCTGTTCATATAGGAACATGGGAAAGTTCTGTCCCATTCATTCCACTGTCTTTCTATTCCCATCCAGTCTCCCTTCTCTTCCTTCCCCTTTGTTTAATCCAATGAACTTCTATTCTTCCCTTCCCTTCCACCCCTTCTTGTGTGTTAGCATCCACATATCAGAGAGCACATTTGGCCTTTGTTTTGGGGGAGACTGGCTTATTTAGCTTAGCATGATTGTCTTTAATTCCATCCATTTATGAGCAAATGACATAATTTCATTCTTCTTTATGACTAAGTAATATTCTGTTGTGTATGTATACCACTTTTTTTTTTTTTTTTTACCCATCCATCTTCTGAGAAGCGCCTAGTTTGGAACATTTTCTTTCTGCAATTCCCCGGGTGCTGGGTTCTGTAACAACTCTCTGCTGTGCTGTAGCTCTGTGATGGCAGTGTTGAAACACTCTACTACAGGTGAAGGAGAAGAATTTAAAGTTTAGGGATTCTAAATTGTTGCTTTATGTCTCCTCATAGTCAGAAACAAGGGACAATGTGTGTGCATGGTACTTAGAGGTGGGACGTCAGTCTGACTAACTCTAGGGTCTCTACTACTGGGAATCAGAACCCTGGAAAGTTGACTACTTGTCTGCAATCCTTGCTCCCCCACCACCCTGGAGCCCACATGCTGCCTGTCAGTCACACTGCATCTCCCAGGACTCTCCTCTCCCCTTACAATGCCGTCCTGCAGGTCTTTTCAGGAAGCGTGATATTGCTCCTCTGAGGATACATTAGAAAGAAACTTGAGTATTTATTGTTGGTGGTTGCAGTCATCAAGTGTGAAGTGACTGTTCATAGGAGGGTTTTGAGGCTGCTAAGTGTCCAAAAGACCCCAGATAGTCCACACAGCCCAAAGTCCTGGTACCTCTCAGAGTACTAGATGTCGCTTAGACTTTCATGAAAGTGCAAACACCATTTATACGTGCTGTGAACTTAACTCCAATTTATGGATCAGGTTCAAAATGCTCTCCCCAAGGTTTTATATAGATAATATTCATTTCTTTGCACAGACAACGCTGAGAACCCTATCGTTAAGGTTTTTTTTTTTTTTTGGACCTGAGTTTCTGAACTCTGGAACCATCTCTATTTTATAATGGAATTCCAATTCCCCCCAATCTATGGTAGATCCTGTGTGGATGAGGGGAAGAAAGTCATTTCCCAGCTACTTTATGTATATAGTGAAGGTCTGAAAACAGCATGATATAACTTGTGGGCTGGGATCAAGGAGTTGAGTCAACCTAGAATATTAGCAAATCAAAACAACTGTGCTGCGTCTTAATTTTTTTTAAAATTTTTTTTGCACAACAGGAATTGGACTTGGGAGCACTCAACCACTGAGCCACCTCCCCAGCCCTATTTTATATTTTATTTAGAGACAGGGTCTCACTGAGTTGCTTAGTGCCTCGCTTTTGCCAAACTGGCTTTGAACTTGCAATCCTCTGCCTCAGCCTCCCGAGCTGCTGAGATTACAGGCATGTGCCACTGCACCTGGCTACATTGCATTTTATAGAAGGAAATAAGCTGTGCCAGTCTATGCCAGTGATTTTTATCAGGTCAGGCTGTGGTGGTCTACTTTTCATGGTGTGGCAAACTTGTACCCATTTGCATGGAATAGTACTCAGGATCCCAACGGATGCAGGTAAGCTCCTTGCCTGGAAGTTCACAAGCATCTCCCTCCCATCTAGCTCACGTGAGTGTGAATTACACCAGTGCCTCTTCAAAGTCCTGTATAGTATCTCTATTCATTGTCCCTCACTACATAGCAAATTACCCCAAACTTAGTGGCTTAAAATAGCACACACTATTACCTCACAGTTGACATCCATCCGGGGATTTGGGTGCCACTTAGCTGGGGATTCAGGATTTCTCACAAGATGTTGGCTGGGCTAAGGTGTTATCAGAAAGCTCGACTGTGGAAGGATCTACTTTCAAACTCACTGAGTTTCTTAGTCAAATTCAATCATACAGGTGGACTGAGGGGCTCCCTTCCTTGCTGGCTGGCGGTCAGAAACTATCTTCACTTCCTTGAGGGGAACGCCCTAGGGCAGCTGCTACCATGCCGATTTGCTTCCATGGGTACAACCAAGGGAAAGAGTCTACCAAGACAGGTGTTGGCATCTTATGCAACATAATTACACAAGTGACCTCCCATCAACTTTGACCTGTTCTATTGATTGGAGAAAGTCCTCTCCAAGACTCAGTGTGTGTGTGGTGGTACTGGTATTGGTGGTGGTGGTGTAGAATTACACAGTTGTGTGAGTCTTGCAAGACCAAGGTCATCAGGGGCCATCATGAGGGCCTACAACTGAGTTCTGAAGCCACAGATCAGGTTGGGGGTGGAATTTCACATAAGACCTTCCCACAGGGGAGCTTTGGAACTGATTTGGGGAGGGGATGCTAGTAGAAGTATTTTTCCCATTTACATAAGCTTAGGATCAGGGAATCCAGCCCAATGCTATTTCCTTAGTTAAGCAGATTAACCGGTAAACTGGCTTTTGTTCTGCAGGGTGGGCTTTGAGCAAGCTTATCACAGCCAAGGGTGGTTCTTGGGGGAGGTCTTCCCAGGTCTCTTCTGTGTCTTCTCTGCCAACCTGCATTTCTTTGGGCACTTTTATTCTGTTCCGTGGTCTCTTGAAGGTTTCATCTTAAATTTTTCGGCATCAAGGTGACAGTTTTTGTGTCTGTGTGAACTGTTTCTTCTTAATTACATGGGCTTGGTCCGTCGTCATGTTGGCATCTGCCTCGCATGCAGAAATTCTTATTTTTGCTTGATTATATCTCAAAAGGATGTGCAGCCCTGGGCACCTGGAAACTGTAATGCATCATTGTTCATGAGAGGAACTCAGGGGACAGAAATTAAAATGGAAGCGGAGGAGGATGGCAGTCAGGGTTGTTAAATCAGCCAAGATGAAAGGGGATCAAGTGACGCGGGACACCAAGGGGGCGTAGGAAAGGTGCCCAGCCTCTGGCCTCCCTCATGATGGCATGAGAAGACAAAGCCATAGCCAAAGGTACCCTGGGCCCTCCCCAAGGGGAATTAAGAATTAAGAAGTGGGCCAAGCATAAGGTATTAGTTCCTAATGCCAGGCAGCAGGCAGGACTAGGTAGAGAAGAGAGACCTTCTCAGGACAGTGATAAATCAGAATCTGGAAGAATGTATCCCTTGAGAATCACAGAGGCCCATGGTCCTGCAATGTGACCCTGTAGTGATTAGAGCGACCCTTGCCTTTGAAACTGGGAAGGCAAAAGGCCTGAGAATCTGATGATCAGGCCGCAGGAATACAGTCGAGGTCAGAGCCACCGGATCTTAGAACTAGAAGTGACTTTGAAAAAGCCTCTGTGTCTACCACCTTCATGTGGCAGACGGGGAGACGTGAATCCAAACAGGCAGAGAACTGGCAGGAGGCGCCCCACATCTGTTCTGATGTCGGGGCAGAGTCCAGGTATTGAAATGGCCTTTCTCAATCCTTCCATATGCTTCTTGGAAGCTAGTGTCCCAAAGCGCTGCCACATTTACAGCTCCAGCCATTCAGAATGGGAGTTGATGCTAGGAATGGGTTTCTTTTTCTTTTTCTTTTTTGGTACTGAGGACTGAACCCAGGGGGCACTTAACCACTGAGCCCCATCCCCAGCCCTTTAGAGACAGGGTCTCACTGAGTTGCTGAGGGCCTCGCTAAATTGCTGAGGCTGGCTTTGAACTCGCAATCCTCCCGTCTCAGCCTCCTGAGCTGCTGGGATTACAGGTGTGCGCCACTGCATCCGGCTAGGACTGGGTTTCTACAGAGAGATTTAGACGTCCCTGCCCTGTTGAGTGTAGACAACCCTTGTGACCTGTTTTGGCCAAGGCAATGTGAGTTCAAGTGAGAGCTTTCCATCTGCCATGGGGTAGGTGGTGCTGCAGGCAGAGGCCACCCTCACTGCCTGGAAAGATGTGGGGCAGAGCCATGACCAGCAGGTGATGGACACAGAGCACGAGCCATCTCTGTGGTTGGGGTCATTCAGGTGGTGACCACAGCAGGATCTGGCCCATCCTGGGGGTGCACTATGGTCTGCAGGCTCCATACGCTCGCACACGTGTGTAGACCCTTCCCACCCAGGTCTACCCCCAGGATGCTGCCTTTTGCTGTGTTACTAGCTCTGGGAATGGCTAAAGGGACCTGGGGCACGCCTGCCGCCTCCTGTTCCAACCAGGCACCCAGCGCTGCTCCTCACAGCCTCTGCCCTTGTTCACCCTGCTAGTTACTACCATAGCTGTGAAGTTAGCTCTTTCATCTCCAGTCCTACCCTTCTCCTTCTGGCTCCATTCTGCCCAGGTAGCCAGAGAGAGCAAAGCAAAAACCTATAGGCTTTTGATTGTTGTTATTTTGGTACCAGGGATTTAATCCAGGTTTTCAAGAGGATTTTTTGCAAGATCAGACTTACTATAACCTACAGACTCCTTCCAGCAATGCCCTGCCACCAACTTGACCCCCCACTGTATTCCTACTAGGACCCTCTTCTTCCGTCTTGCCCAATCTCTTCCCTGCTCCCTCTTGCTTTAATTTACCAGGCTGCTCTTCTGCTTGATAAGTCTGACCTCCCACCTGGACCATTCAGCCACCAGTCCTCCTCCCCTCCTCTTCCCCCTGCCCACCTTCCACATACTCCCCTAACACTGACTCATTCTTCCAACCCCAGTGTGGAGCCACCTCCTCTAGGAAGGCTTCCCTGACCACCTGAGTGGGAGTCCTCTGGTTCACAGCAGCTTGCTGCCCCACGCCCTCCTTGTTGTCCAGGATGCTGGATTTCCATGTTCGCTCTCGTGACTTTTCCCCCAGTGGACTTCTTTCTCAGTGCCAGACCCCGCCAGATCTCGAATATCCGCATGACATGTAGTTGACATTCTTGGAACCTGCACTGCCAAATATTGGTTCTTCCTTCCTGAAGCCAGAGAAATCAATGTCCAGACGCTGGAGTGAAAGACCTTTTTCTAAAAAATACGTTCTTTTGGATTTCAAATATTTGTGTTTTTTGCAGTGGCGGGCTAAAAAAAAAAAAAAAAAAGCTGTTGGAAAGAATTAGAACCTTCAAAGATACATGAAATGAGCTACATGGATTATAAAATATGGATCCTGTTTCTGCCTCTTTGGGGGATACAGAGAATCCCAAAAGTTTCTTCAAGAAAGAGATATTTAAAAACAAAGAAAAATTGAAGTCACCCCGATTGCTGGGAGGGTTTGTCCAGATGTGAGGGCCTGGGTGGTGAATAGGAATGTGCTGGCTCCCAGGGTCCAGGTGGGCCCAGTGCAGCCTAGGTGTGCATGAGAGAGGGTTTTGTTTTTAAGAATACTTCCTCAAGAGATCCTTCACTGGGGAGTCTGACCTTTTCCTCCCTATCTGAGCTGCAAACATGACCTGATTCCAGAGATAAAGTTGGGAGAAATGTTCACAAATAAGAGGGCATTTGGGCGATCCATAGGTGGGGGTGAGTGGTTGGTGAGTGAGTCTCTCAGGGGTGTGGTCAGTTTGCAGAGTAGAGAAACTGCTTTGGCTAATGGTCTTCGTTTCAATGATCCTTGGGGAATGCTCCCTGGGTTGACATGCTTCTGAATTGTGGGTCTGTTTGTGCTACTGAAATGTCACCGACTGTGGGGTCAGTCCAGAAGGTAGGGAAGTGTGGGGACTGAGCCCAGATCTACCTGCATTCCTCAAACAGGATGTAACAGTGGATCTGAATTGTCCACTTGGTTAGATTAAGAGATGCCCAAGATTAAGAGGCTTCTGGGTGTGTCAAATGAGGGTGTGTCTAGGAATGATTGGCATGTGGGATAGCAAACTGGAGTGGAGACCCTCCCTAAGTGTGGGCAGCACCATCCAATAGGTTGGAGGCTTGGATGGAATGAAAGTTGGAAGAGGCAGCAGATGCAAGCTCATCCTTCTTGAATGGGTTCTTGATTGCTGCTGCGATCACTTGAGGACATCAGACTCTGGCTCCTTAACTCTTCCAAAGTGGACTCTGCCGGTGATTCTCCAGGGAGTTTCCCGAAGCCTCTGGCCTGGGACTTGGGTAGCATCATGGATCCCACTAGTTCTGAGCTTCATTATCATGGACTCTGCAGCTACTAGTTCTTCCCAGCCTGTAGAGAGCCCTTGTGGACATCCAGCTTCTGGTTGTGTGAGCCAACCTAACAACATACCTCCTGTTGATTCTGTTCCTCTAGAGAACCCTGACTAATAATACACAGGAGAACCATGAACCTGGGCATGACCAGAGGCCTTCATGTGACTGATTACACAGGTCCACTTGGGCAAGGCTGCCAGATTTTAAAAGCTTTGCTGGCAGATAGATAGGATGGTAAATAAACAAGCAGACTCACTGACAGACAGATGCATGGGTGAAAGGGTGGATTTATGCAGGGAAATAAAAGTTGTTTTTTTGTTTGTTTTTTTTTAAGGACTCCAAGGAGGGTAGTATGTTCTGTGTGCTTCTGTAACACTCGTTTGCGATTTGTTAAAGTCTACCTGATGGTTAGGTGGCATTCCATAATTATTAACCAGTAGGTCAAGTAAATATGAAGGCCCACCCAAGATTTAATTAAGTGAACCCACCAGTAAAACATCTCTCATTGATTTGTATAATCAACACATGATTAATCCATCCTTTAAAATGAAGTCGAACCAAGGGGACATTGATACGCTTAAAACCCCTTTGTGTAGGCGTCAAAGAATTTCTCAAGAAACAAGAGAAGCTAGTTTCTCCTGTGATAAATAACACAATTTCTCTCCGCTTATGAGAAGACATAAGTAGCCTAATGAGCAGATTAGATGCACAATCACCAGTGAGGTGACGGACCTGCTAAAGCTATTAGCCCCGTGGGCTTGCCTCCTGGGAGAAGCAGACACAGGTTACATCCAGAGCACAAGGCAGCACCTGAGCTCAGCAGGATGCTTTGTCCCAGACAGTGGGTCTGTGGTTTGGCTAATTTCATAGAGTATGGAGGAGAGGGGGAAGTAGTTATGGTTCCCCCAGATAGGAGTGGAATATCAAATCTGCACACCTTCTCCATTTCCTTGACTAAACTTTGTGGTCTGACTTCAGGCTGCTCAAGTGTGCCTATGAGGCCCAAGGGCCATCATAGCCATGGCTCAGGCCCATTCGAGTTCTTCCCTGGGATGTTTAATTTTTTTTTTTAAGGGTCGGTCATTTTCTTCTCTACTTATAAAGCTATGAGGATTGGCCATTGGGCAGAGCAAATCCAAGTTGCAGAAAGAAACAGGAAGTAGAAAAGGAAGAGACCGGAATTGAGATACTGGAGTCTGTGAAACCCTTCACCTTCCCAATACACACACTCTCCATTGTCACCTGAGTCCCCATGCTCCCCTGAGAGGTAATAGCAGAGAAGGGAGCAGAAAACCACCATGGGAATCACTGAGCTGAGACCCAGGAAGGTGTTTGTCTGTTTGTGAGGCCCAAAGATGGGTCCTATTGGCAGGACTAGGCCAAGGACCAGAGTTCTCTCTGGGGAGCCATCTTGGAATTCCACCCATTTCTCTCAAAGGAAACCCATTCCCTGGCTGCCCCGGCTCTTGGGTGTTCAACATGGTTGCTCAATATATCCAAGGCTGTTAGCTTCCCCCCATGCCCTTTTAATAAATACGTGTTTTTCTTAAGCTGCTCTGATCTAGGTTTTTGTTGTTCACCATTAAATGAATCTTTATTTATACCAAACATCTACATTTGGATCCATAAGGCCCTGAATTTTCCCTAAAGGACCTCATGTACCATATGGGAGACATAAAGGGACAGTAGGGTGACATGGCTTGTTTAGAAGGGTGATAGACTGCGAAAACATCCAAATGTGAAAACCCCATTCAGGTTGTGCTATGTGAGTTTTCCTGAAAATCATCATTAGATTAAGAACTTTTCTTTGTGTTCCACGGTGTGAAATGGTGTTTCAATTAAAATACTTTGGAAAAAAAAATTTTTTTTTTGAAAAATTTTCTTCAATGAGTATGGAAAACCCCAAGATAGAAGAGTCGTTTTTCTTCTGCAGAATTTCTCTGGCTCAGAGTCTCGGTTTGGCATATTTTTATGCTTTTGCTAGTTATTGATTTGACCAATGCGAATCACTCTTTGACAAACAGGGCCGTGTTAATGCTTTAAAAGCTCATTATGAGGATAATGGACACGAAATAAAAAGGAATCAAATGATGTGAATGTAAAAGGCTTTCCCCTAGATGGTCGAAAATAAATTGAAAACAAATTCAATTAAAATAACACCCAACCTTTTTATTCCTTCCATAGCATGATTCCTCTAAGGAAGGTGCCAGAGCTTACACTTTGCTTTGTAGGACTACTTTTCTGCACCCACCCAACCTGGGCAGACCAGTGTGCAGGGTTTGTGCCCCCCCAGGGACTGATCTAGGAAGTGGCTCTTTGTAGGCACAAGTTCATGGCCTCCCCAGCTCAATATACATCTTTTCTTTGGGTTAGAATTCAAGGTACCTCATTCAAATGAGGCAGATTATTGCATCATCAATACCCTTCAGGATCTCTCAGCCTTGTGCCCCCCAACTGAAGTCTTGGTCTGGCCAGGTGCAGCTTGGGAGGCTGAGGCAGGAAGGTTTCGAGTTCAAAGCCAGACTCAGCAACTTATTGAGCAAGGGTCATACTCAGCAAGACCCTGTCTCTAAATAAAATATTGTAAAAAGAGCTCAGGTGAGGCACCCCTGGTTTAATCATAGGTACAAAAAAAAAAAAAAAAAAAAAAAAAAAAAAAAAACTTGGTCCATCCAATTGCTGTTCTAATTTTTCTGTTTATAACTCAGCTGCCTCTTCCCCAGGAAGGTTCCTAACTAGACCTGAGAGTCTCTTGCTTTTTTTCTTCCTTTGTTGATTTTTTTCTACTCTCGTCTTACTATTACAAGTATTACTTCCTCTCTTCACAAAACGAAGGAGTGGCGTATTTTGAAAGGAAGGTCTCTGCTTGCTTTTGTTCCCTCTTGTCCCACGTCCTTCCTGGAGGTAAGCAGAGGCTAGGTAAGCATCCTTAACCTCCACATCTCTCTCCCTTTCGATTTTCCCACTTCCAAAGTTCTTGAGGTCATACTTTCAAAATGGTTTTGAAATCCATGCGTTTCTTTTCTGCTCAGGTTACTTACAGTCCTAGCCATTGTTACTCAGTATTAGTTTCCTAGGGCTGCTGTAACAAAGTGCCACCAGCAAAATAAGCATACGGTCTTAGCATTCTGGAGTAAAAGGACTTGGAAAATCAAATTGTTAGCAGGACCTTGCTCCCTCTGGAACCCATCACTTGATATTCCCAAGTAAAACCAACATGGGATCCAGTGACTCAGGAGGCTGAGGCAGGAGGATTACCAGTTCAAACCAGCCTCAGCCACTTAGTGAGGTCCCAAGCAACTTGGCACAACCCTGCCTCTAAATAAAATATTAAAAAGGGCTGGGGATGTGGCTCAGTGGTAAAAAGCACCGCTGGACTCAATTCCTGGTATCAACAACAACAACAACAAAAAACAAAGACAGCTGCACACTCATGTTTATTACAACATTATTCCCAAGAGCCAGGAATATGGAATCTGCCTCGTGTCCATCAATGGATGGTAGATAACGAAACTATCTATGAATTCAATGGAAACCCATTCAACCATAGAAAACATGAAATCCAGCCATGTGTGGCAACCTGCATAGACCTGAAGGATGTTATTTCACGTGGAATAAGGCTGGTGCAGACAGACAAACATCTCATTAATCTCATTCGTCAGTGGAATTTGTAAGAGATGATCTCACAGAAGTTGAGAGTAGAATAGTGGTGAGCAGGGCCTGGGGAGGGGTCAGGCAATCCGTACGACTTTGTTGTTTCATAAGAAGACTAAATTCTGGGAGTCTGTGGCACAGCAGGGTGAAAATAATTACCAGTGATGCATTACATATCCCCAAATTGTCAGATGATGTTCAGCATACTAACCATGCATAGATGATCAAAGTTTAAGGTGATGTATGCACATCACCCCGAGTTCATCCCTACCCAAGGTATACAGGAATCAAAACATCATAATTGTACCTCGTAGATATGTACAAATATTATGTGTCAATCAAAAATAAAAATGGTGAAAAAAATAGGCCACTGAGAGTGAATGGGGTCTGTTAAATCTCCAATATTCATCCCCTGACTCTTTATAGAAATTGTTTGCTGACCCCGGATCGTGCCTGGCCAATGCCCTGGGAACCAGGATCTTGTAGTGTTTTATTTATTGACAAAAACCTTGTAAAGTGCCTGGCACCAAAGAGGTCCCCAAGAGCTATCTGGTAGTAAAATGAATGTATTATTCAATGAATGATTGATTCACAATGACTGTTGGGTGGGAGAAACCAACCCTTTAGTAAGTACTAGCGGAATTTTATGGAGATAGTTAGGCTTTGCTAATCTGGCAATTTAATAAGTACTTAGAAGTGGTGATGTTTTAGGCAATGACTAGGCACTTGGGGACAGTTTTCCCATGTAAAACTGATCAAAAGGGTGGGACACAGTGGTGCTTGCCTGTAATCCCAGCAGCTTGGGAGGCTGAGGCAGGAGGATCATAAAGCCGGCCGGCTTCAGCAACTTAGTGAGGCCCTAAGCACCTTAGCAAGACCCTGTCTCTATATAAAATTTTAAAAAAATTGTCTGTGGATATGGCTCAGTGTTTAAGCGTCCCTAGGTTCAATCCCTGGTACCAAAAAAAAAAAAAAAAAAAAACAAAAACAAACTGACCAAGAGGAAAAGGAGATACAAAAATGTAAAAAAGGTTTTAAGCACAGAAATACTTGTTAAAAGTTACAGTGGCTTGTTGAAGTTGCACCTGCTGTGTGGTGGAGAGAGGGAAGTGAAGCCAGGGAATATTCTCTTTAACTTGACATCTTCCACATACAGATGATCTTCCCCAGAGACAGACAAGTCCTCTCCAAATGGCTGGGTTGTTGCTTTGCCTCTGGCCTAAACAGGACCATCTCTCAGGAGTCCATCTCTGCCTGGACTGCCTCACGAGCAGCAATGGGCAAAGCAACCCAGGTGCAGAAGCCTTTCTGTCCCTAGCAGCCCATGGACACTCTGCAGAAAGCCACTAGACACTGCAGTCTCTAGTGGACAGTCTCGGCTCTCGGGCAGCCACCCTCTCTCACCACAGAGGCACATCCTACAGGCTGTCATTTGACATTCCACCCCGACTTATATTTTTTTCCCAGTGGCTACTGTTGAAATGCCTCTTTTCAGAACTGGATGAATCTGAGGTCCCCAATCCACCGGTTGACCTCACTTCTTATAATGCCATGATTCCTTTCAAAATGTCTCCTGGAGACTCTAGGGAACCAAGCTTCAGGGTAGCATTAAGCTGAATAGGAGGTCTTTGTGCTGCCCACTTTGGGATGAATTAGAATCCGTTTGTCTTGGGCTGACTCTCAGCCTTCCAAAAGGAACGGACCAGGAGAGCTTTTATTTCCTAGCATTTAGTATTTAAATTTTCTTTGTAATGTAAGTCCTCGAGAGGTGCCTTTTGTCCTCTGAATGTGCAGTGGCTTCATGATAGAGCTGGAAGTGCTCTTCTTTCCTCCCCCTTAAGCTGTCACCCACTCTTCCCTCATGTCTGTGTTTCAAGGCCACCTTCCTCCCACCGCCTGTCCCTGCACCAGCAGCTGGATGTGCCTGTTGTTAAGGCTCCCAGGCCCCCAGCCCCCACCTCCACCAAAATAAAATTAAAAAAAAATTAAATGCCCACATTTGCAAGATGTTGTAAAGTCTTTAAAATTCTTTGTGCAAACCGACATGAAGTACAAGGAGACTCATTCACGTGTTTACAGAATGGTGGAGAATTTGTTTCATTTAAAGAACAGCACACAGGTCCTGTGGTTTGCTGAAGATGTCCGGGCACAGCCCTACTTTAGTTAGATGTGACCATCTTTCAACCTGTCAGTTGCGCGCTTTGCCTTTGTGTGGCTTCAGAGCCTCAGAACTCTGAGGTCATTGGAAATGTGGGGACCGGGCCAAACACCCCCTGTTCTTCTCTTCTTAACCAATCCACCAGTGTTCTCCAGTACAGGCGTTCTGCTGATTTCCTTTAAAGCATGTCTTTTGATTGCAACTTTATATAAAATTATATACTGGGGGTTGAGCCCAGGGCGCCATATCCCCAGACCTTTTTATGAATTTTATTTAGAGACAGGGTCTCTTTGAGTTGCTCAGGGCCTCAATAAGTTGCTACGGAGGCTGGCTTTGAATGGGCGATCTTCCTGCCTCAGCCTCCTGAGCTGCTGGGATTACAGGTGTGTGCCACTGTGCCCGGCTTGATTAGCAACTTTTTCACTTAATTTGCCGTTTGCATCCTGTGGCCCCCTGCCTTCCCCTCGAATGGAAGCATCATGAGGATGGGCGTACATAATGCTGGTCTCCTGATGACCCCACTCTCCTCAGTGCCTGGCCTCCAGGGAGCCCTGGAGTGGGTGAAAGCCCTGAATAAGGGCTTGTCCAGTGGTGGGAGTGGAAGAATATGAGCTGTCCCCAAGCCAGAGGCATGTAGGATGACCTTCCGCCCCTGCCATGTTGGG
Source organism: Marmota monax (assembly GCF_021218885.2). Taxonomy (NCBI): domain Eukaryota; kingdom Metazoa; phylum Chordata; class Mammalia; order Rodentia; family Sciuridae; genus Marmota; species Marmota monax. The sequence goes on along the minus strand of NW_026693008.1, from coordinate 6,970,234 downwards.
CACTGCATCAACACCGCAGCCAACCCCCTGGTGGCCGGGGAGCCTTTCCTCACTGCCCTCTGCGGTGTGGGTCCATGTTGAATGAAACTTCCTGAGTTTTAAGACTCTGAGGGTGAAGGACTGGGTCAGCCTTGTGAGCCATTATCTTCATCTTCCACGTTCTCCTATTTTTGTGCTGGTTCAGCTCTGACTTTTCCTGGGTTCCTTGGGCTTCCTGTTTCCCAGAAGTCCCTTCTTTGACACCAGCCATGACTGATCCTTGGTCTCTCCATTTGGGTCCCCACTGTCAGTATGAGGGAGCCAGTTTTCTGAGGTTACTGGTGATCATAACATTTTTTTTTTGAAAGAGAGAGAGAATTTTTTAATATTTATTTTTCAGTTTTTGGTAGACACAACATCTGTTTTTTTTTTTTTTTTTTAATGTGGTGCTGAGGATCGAACCCAGTGCCCCGCGCATGCCAGGCGAGCATTCCAGGCCTGATCCCTGCTGGATTGTCATCTGGTTCTTGGGTTGCAAGGGCAGGTTTATCCTGAGAGACAGGCCAGGGCCAGGTGCCAAATGCGCAGCAGCATGGTAGGGGTGTTCAAGCCGTGACACTCCGGAGACCCCAACCACGGTTGGCTCTTCCGTGCACCTTGGATCTCAAACCACTGGGCAGATGGCTGCCGGGGGCTCGTGCCACCTTTACTTCCCAGGGCTTGTTCCTTCCATGGACAGCTTCCTTCAGGCAGTTCTCCTCAGTGGCCAGAAGATGGCGCAGTTTCTCCTGTGTTTCAGCAGGTTTTTGGACTTGCAGAGTATTTCCACCGCTGAGAACCTGAGAAAATGAGCACTGCTTTGAATATAAAATGTAGCAGCCAGAATGCCTAGGAGACCACAAGTTGGGAGAGCTTTAATTATTATTTTTATTTTTTGCAAACATAAGATGAAATATGCATCAGAGTTTACAAAACATTTGAATTTTTATTATCTCACTCCACCCCCCCCCCAAAAAAAAAGAAAGATCAAGATTTATTTTAACCTCCTTTTGGAAAATATGGTAGGCTGCCGCTGAGTCCTCTGTCCACTCTTGATGGTTCGATTTTAAATTGGATTATTCGACCTGAGATTGTGGGACAATCTTGTTACGGCTCTGATGATACTGATAATGAAAGTAACAAATAAAAATCTAGTTATTTATTAGATGTTGCTATGGACTAAACATTCCACATGCACTGTCTTGTTTAAACCACAGAACAGCAACATGGTGAAAGAAAACAGTGATTGTAGTGGCAAATCTGGAGATTGTATCAATAATGACACGCCGGCAGATTGTCCCAGTAATAACATCTCCTGAAAAAAGTCAATAAGACTCAACTCAGCAAAATCCAGCATCTCAAATTAAAAACGTGCCAATCCTCCCCCTTGGCTTATATATTAATTCTGCTACTGTTTTCCTGTGTACTGCTTAGCTGGTAGAAATAACACAGGACAGATTATGCACTGAATTAGTAACAACAACAGCAGTAACGGTTATCATTTAGTCAGCCTTTACTGTGTGTCAGGTGCTATTCTGAGAAAATCTTTAAAATCTGACAGCATCATTACAAAGGTACAAATTATTATTATTATCATCATCATCATCATTATTATTTTGAGGATAAATTGTTCTCACTGAATTGCTCAGAGCCTTGCAAAATTGCCGAGTCGGGCCTCAAACTTGAAATCCTCCTGTCTCAGCCTCCTGAGCCACTGGGCCGCTGGGATTACAGGCATGCACCACCACACCCAGCATGAACTCTTCTTAATCACCACTTCATTGATGAGAGAGGTGAGGCCCAGTTACATTTAGTAATGCTCTGGAAGTCACACAGCTATCAAGCAGCTGTCAGTTCCAGAGATGGCAGTCTGACCTCTGTCGCTACTTACTGGCCTTCCTTGCCTGGGTGAATTAGCCTCTGTTTGTTTCTCTGGTACAGTGGCAGTTTCTCTATTAGCCTGAGATTTCATTTGCTAGAACATTTCTTCAAAGTTCTGTCCTCTGTGAGATTTCAAAAAGTGGGTTTATATCCAGGCCACTTCCAAACTAAAAATACAGTCCCCCCGTTGGTTAGTCCAAATTTTGGTGTGAGGGACACACTCAATAGCCCAAGATAACCTCATGCTTCTAAATTAGTAGGGGGCTTCGACAGTTGGGCAGAGCCAAGGGTGCTGCCAGATGTTCCTTTGGGCAGAGTTGTTTGACATCTTTTTCGAGGGCATCTCTCTTCTCTGTCTCAGAAGCAGTTTCCCTTGCCAGCACCTCCTTCCTAAGTTGGCAGTGGCTGGTGGGTCTCTTGCTCCTGGAGCTTTGTGGAGGCCGCCCTTGTTGCTCCCTGCTCCACTTTCCCTCATGTCTCCTCCTGTTTCAGTCCCACTCTGGGCTCAGTGGGAAGACACCAGTTAGGGGCACACTTCAGCTTCCCGGGTGCTGTCAAGCTTCCTTTTGAACATTTGGGTTCTGGAAGCACCTCACTGGCACGGAGGATGGATTTTGGTCAGGAGGGCTTGCTTTCAGGCCTAGCGAAAGTTTCCATCCGGTCAACACAGCTGTCTCTACACAATTAAACCAATGGCTCCCGAGGCCTGGTCAGAAATCCTGTTGTCTCTGCAAATGGGACTGTAGCCAGAATCCTTGTCCCCCCCACCCAGCCTTCACCAGGGAGGCCCCATCCCCATTGTCAAAAGCCTCAGATCCTAGGGCTCAGGTGGACCTTTCCTTCATCTCTTCTGCCTGAATCAGAAAGGTCTGTGCTGGGAAGTCGAGCTGTTTCGGGGATCAGCCTCCTGGGGGCGGCTACCTTCAGTAACCATCTACAACTCTGAGAGTAGCGGAAGCTGCAGGTGGGTGCTGGAATTAAGAGGGCTCAAGGCCGGAGAGTCAAGAGACCTGCTGTCTGCTCAGGAGGTATTGCAGAGGGACACCCCAGTGCATTTCCTATGGAATGTAATTGGGTACCACACCACACACACACACACACACACACACACACACACACGAGTGTACACATTCACCTGTGACCACCATCAAGAAACAGCAAGGGCTAGACAAGGTGGCGCACGCCTGTAATCCCAGCGGCTCAGGAGTCTGAGGCAAGAGGATCTCCAGTTCAAAGCCAGCCTCAGCAACTTAGCAAGGCCCTAAGCAATTCAGTGAGACCCTGTCTCTAAATAAAATACAAAATAGGGCTGGGGATGGGGCTCAGTGGTCGAGTGCCCCTCCGTTCAATCGCTGGTACAAAAAAAAAAAAAAAAGAAAAAACATGGTTTCTTGGCCAAGCAATTCCTGGAAGCACTTGTTTAAACTATTTTTTTTCCATCAAAACCCTTGATTCTAAAAAAGAGGTCATACTTTGGAGTGTTCTCTGTGTCTTTTTGGTCAAGGAGTCTCTTCTGGCAATTTCACGGGGCTGGTTGGCTCTTGAACACCGTTTTGGAAACTCCATACTTGATATGTGGTTATAAGTGTCATTTTCTGTCCAAAGGCAGAAAACATTCCTGCCTTTCTGTCAATCAGACGACTCAGCCCATAAAGAGAGGGGGAAAGGGAAGTGGGAAGTGGGTGTGTTGCATGTCACTCCAGTGGGATTAAGGAGCCATGGGCCAGAGCAGGCCTCTGTGTCACAGCCAGTCACGCTCTCTTGCTGTTTTAGTCAGCTAGTTCACTGCTGTGACTAAAGGACCCCACCCAGCAACTGTAGAGGAGGAAAGGTTTATCTGGGGGCTGAGGGTGTCAGAGGTCTCAGTCCATAGACAGAGGCTCCATTCCTCGGGGCTCGAGGGGAGGCAGGACATCATGGAGGAAGAGTGTGGTGGAGGGAAGCAGCTCACATGGTGATCAGGAAGCAGAGAGAGACTCCACTCTCCAGAGACAAATAGAGACCCCAAAGCCACGCCCCCAATGCCCCCTCCTCCAGCCACACCCACCTGCCTCCAGCCACCACCCAGTTAATCCCATCAGGGGATTAATGCACTGGTTGGGTTAAGACTCTCACAACCCAGTCATTTCTCCTCCAAACCATCTTGCATTGTCGCACACATGAGTTTTTGAGGGACAACTCACATCCAAACCATACTACTTGAGCACTTCCCAATGCGGGGTTCCAGCCCCCACACTCCAGGTGTTTTCTCCAGGCTCACAATTTCTCTTTGTGAGCATCATCACTTGCCCTTACGGCAACTTTGGGGGCCTGAGCATTTTCCATTTTGCCTGAGTTTCTGATCACCTCCCGTGATCTCCATTGGTGTCTGGACCTCCCCTATTCTAATAAGACTGCTGCCCAGGCCGTCTGTGGTCTCTAAAGTTCCCCAAAGCTGGGGAACCTCCAGGGAGCCCAAGGGTGTGGCTAATGCTATGGTGTGGCTAATGCTATGGTGTGGTGGTCTTTGCAGGCAAAGGCAGGACCCACACTCAGGACATACCTGGAGTTGGATGTTGGACATCTGTTGCCCTTTGTGTCTCCTTGCTTATGAACCTCTCTGTCCCCCTCAGGTTCTAGGGACCAGAACCTTCTTCCCTTGCTTGCTCCAGATCTTTCACAAGAAACACAGGACCACTCTAGGGGACCTTTAAAAGTTCAGAGACAAAGTCTGATTTGAAATCTTCTAGAAGCAGCGGGTTTGGGGATTGAGTAGGAAGATCTCCAGAATCATGGAAAGATGGATGTTATTGTCTCCTGACCTGTTGACCTGCTTTTTATTCTCCATCATCCCTGATATAGAAAGTCTAAGACTATGCTGCTGCCCCCCTAGCACCCTACCCTGAGGTGAATGCAGCAGAAAGCCCCCCTGAGATGAAGCCCACCCAGCATCCTGAGACAGGAGGCCACCAGCATGAGGGAGGTGCTATTGTGTTGGTGTGTCTCCGTGCCAAATGCATAGGGATGCTAGATGCATGGCACACACCATCACCTGCTCAGATTAAGGGCTTCCGTCACATCTGGGGTCAGGATGTTAGGAATGAACAGAGATGAGAAGGCTCTCAGAAACCAGCCCAGACACGAGGACAAAATACAATACACTAGCCTTCACTAGATCCTTTTCTAAAAGGGGAGAAAATGGGCGAGGAGCATTATCAGAGCATTTTCCAAAATCAGAGAATGCACTGCAGATTAGGCAAAAATCGTGCATCAAGGTTAAATTTCCTGAATGATGTAACCGCCGTGCAGTTACATACAAGAGCGTCTTTATTCTTAGGAAGTACATACTGAGGTGTGTGTGGTTCTGTTCATGCATGGTCATACCTACACACATTCAGTACATAACCCAGGGGCCAAGGGACATGAGGAGCCATGAAGTCCAGTCTCCAATGGCTCCTAAGAATAAATACTAATCCTTATGTGTCAGAAACAAATTGTAAAAGGAAGTGAATCACTGTAAAGAATGTATGGGTTCCCTGCATTTATTCATTGCATTTTTCTGTATGTTAGAAATTATCCCAAAATATTGCCCAAGGAGTGGCCCAAGAGAAGATTTAAAAAAGTTATTATTTTTTTTAGTTCTATATGACAGTAGAATGTATTTTGACCTATCATACATACATGGAGTATGACTCCCCATTCTTGTGGTTGGACATGATGTGGAGTTTCCCTGGTCGTGTGTTCACATATGAACATGGGAAAGTGACGTCTGATTCATTCCACTGTCTTTCCCATTCCCATCCCCCTCCCTTCCTTTCATTCCCCTTTGTCTAATCCAGTGAACTTTCATTTCCCCTTCCCTTCTTGTCTGTTAACATCTGCATATCAGAGAGAACCTCTGGCCTTTGTTTTTTGGGGGATTGGCTTATTTTGCTTAGCATGAAAGTCTCCAGTTCTACCCATTCACTGGCAAATGCCATCATCATCTCCTCCTCCTTTATGGCTGAGTAACATTCCATTGGGAATATGGACCACGTTTTCTCTATCCATTCATCTACTGAAGGACACCTAGGTTGGTTCCACAGTTTAGCTATTATGAATTGAGTTGCTGTGAACATTGATGTGGCTACATCACTGTACTATTCTGATTCTAAATCCTTTGGGTATAAACTGAGGAACGGGATAGCTGGGTCAAATGGTGGTTCCAGCCCAAGTTTTCTGATCAATCTCCATACTGCTTTCCAGAGAGTGGTTGCATCCCTTCGCAATCCCACTAGCAATGTATGAGTGGACCCGTTTCCAGCATTTATTGTTACTTGTCTTTTTGATAATTGCCCTTCTGATCAGAGTGAGATGAAATCTCAGTATAGTTTTAATTTGCATTTCTCTAATTGCTAGAGAATTTTTTCATATATTGGTTGATGATTGGTATTTCTTCTCCTGTGAAGTGTCAGTTCCTTAGCCCATTTATTGATTGGGTTCCTTGGTCTTTTTTTTTTTTTGATAAGTTTTCTGAGTATTTTAATATATCCTGGAGATGAATGCTGTATCTGAGGTGTAGGTGGCAAAGATTTTCTCCCATTCTGTAGGCTCTCTCTTCATATTCTTGATTGTCTCCTTTGCTGTGAAGAAGCTTTCTAGTTTTATTTCATCCCATTTGTTGATTGTTGATTTTACTTGTGGTGCTTTAGGAGTCTTGTCAAGGAATTTGGTTTCTAGGGTGATATGATGAAGATTTGGACCTACATTTTCTTCTAGTACGCACGGGGTCTCAGGTAAATATGTGATTTAATCTGAGATGTAAACAAGCAAACATATACCCCTGGACCACGAATCTACAGAAACTAGTTTGCTTATTTGTCTCCATTCCCCCCAGACCAGGAGTGCCATTGTTGCTCTGGGGCCGGGTGACGAGCCAGGTGTCTGGTACAGGTCTGCACCCATCATCTTATCCTTGTTCTTCCTGGAGCACTTCAGAGGAGCAGGTGATCCCATGGGTGGAATCCTGACTGACAGGTAGACGCACAGGAAGAGCAGACAGAACAACAGCTGCCCCAGTGAGAGACAGGAGGTCTTCTGCTTCACCTAGAGAGTTCTCCCTGTTTTTATGAATGCTCACCTAATATGTTTTTCCAAGAGCTGTTTATTTTTTAATTGGTATATTATAATTACATACAAACCTTACTGCACAGTCTGTGAACTCCAACCCAGCCTCCTTAGATCTCCTGGCTCTATGATTGACACACAGGCATGCTACAAAGAAATGAGCAAGTTCCATGATTATCTGTGCCTGATGATTACAAATTGGTCATACAGATAATTACCCCCGTGGTGCCTGACACCTGCCCCAGGTGGATCTGTGAGCTGCCTCCCATTTCTCCTCATCAGTTGGTGGACACTCACAGCCATCAGGACCCACCTTGAGAATCCCTGGGGATGCTGCTGCTGCCACCTCTGCGTGTTCCTCCAGCTCTCCTTCACAGGGAGTCAGGGAGCAGCTGGCCCTGGACAATGTGAGAAGAGCTTCTATTTTCAAAACCAGTTCTACTTTGTCACTTGGACCCCAAAGCTCCTTCCCTGTTCAGGCTAGAGCCTCCACATTCTCCTCAGGAACTGTGATTCCACCCTGAGCCAAGTTTTGCCAAGTCTTGCATGTGAAAAAAAAAATACATGCACAAATAAATCAAGATAAGACCAACAGATTCTGTCTGTCACCTGCCAGCCAACTGTGTATAGTCTCAAACTCAGCCCATAGTTTCAGCTGATAGACAAACCCAAGACTGCCTTCTATTTCCCCAAGTATTTTCAGATTGTAAAAGCTTCTTTGCTCCTGGAGACCAGGCAAAGGGTTGCTGTGCGTATGAGTGGATTTAAACAGTTCTTAGGAGATGATGGTGGGATAGAAACAGTAACAGAAGTTGGAGTCATTGCTTCATGGTGTCTGGCTTAGTGCAGTCAAAGAGCCATCTGTTCAGGTCCATCCAACCATTAAGTCCTAGTATCTTCTCACCCTGTAGATGAGGAATCCTGATCCCAGGCACAGTGGCGCACACCTGTCATCCCAGTGGCTTGGGAGGCTGAGGCAGGAGGATCGTGTGTTCAAAGCCAGCCTCAGCAACTTTGCAAGGCCCTAAGCAACTTGGAGAGATCCTGTCTCAAAATTAAAAAAAAAAAAAAAAAGGTCTGGGGATGTGTTTCAGTGGTTAAGAGCCTCTGGGTTCAATCCCTTGAGGCCCTAAAGGGTAAATAACTTGCTCAAGATCTCATGGTTAGCAGGCAGTGGGACCTGAACAGGTATCCAGAGATGTCTGACCTCCAAGCCAATTTCCTTACCCCACTTTATGATGTTGTTCCCCTTCACTCAAACTATAGGATTGAAGGGGAGACTGGTTCTGTCTGCCAGCATCTGTGCTCTAGGGAAGGCAGCCCTGCCCATCATGGCCTGCTCCCTGTCCCCTACCAGGAGAGGCAATGGACCCTTCTGAGTCATATTTACATACACCAGTGACTGTGTGAACAATCTCAAGGATGAACCTTTAAAAACAAATCAACTCTGAAGGACTCAGTGGAAGGCATGAAACACCCAATTCATTCACGTTTTATCACCGACTTTGGAATCCATAGAATATTTTGCATAACGAACTTTCCACCTCTGTTGTGGGCTCTGGCTGACGGGAGACTGAGTTGACCTTCCCTAGAGTTCTACTGAGCCAAGGGAAGCCCAGATAGCTCAAGAGTGTGTTGATTCACCCCAAAAGTTAGTCTGAGAATGAACGACTACACTAGACAACACAAGGGTAGATTCTTCCAGAGTTGATGATGGGAATTGCTAAGTGGGTTTCAGGTGACAGGCTTGTTGCTTCTCTCTGTTGCTGAGTTCCCAATTCCTGCCCCGAAAATACAGGTAAAAATTTACGATCTGACAGATGCTCAGTTAGCCTGTGTTTTGTACCCATGATAAACACTTCTCTTAATTTCCTCTCAGTTATGCCCAGGCATTAACTAATACTGACTAACTACAACCCCCAAATAATTATTACTGTCTGTTCCCTTTGTAAATATAATTCCAGCGTGGAGCTAGAAAAATAATGCTATATTTACAGAAGGCAGCTAATTAAACTGAATTCCAATTGTTTGCACGTTGCCAGAAGGAGACATTTTCAACAGCAAAAATTGGGTGGATGCTGTCTGCTTACCAGGAACAACTGGAGGTAGCATAACTCAGGGTTCCCAAGACAAAAATTCAGTGGAATTCAAATTTACACAAGCAATAAAAATCTCATTAAGGACGATATCAAGATCTTTTTAACGTAGCCCCGCCATGAAAAGGGGTATCACATTGGTGGGCTTAATTAAGGAACAAGATATATTTCTTTGTTTGTGCAAGGGACACTTAGACAACCCTAGAAGTACCTTTTTATCTGATTTTTGCATCTTTTCCAGTATAACAAAACTATCTCACCATCCTCAGCCCTTACAATTTCTAAATTACGCAACAGATCTGAGCATGATTGAGCCCCCAGTGCCAAAATTAGGAAAGTTCAAACACCTATCGTTTATTCCTTCTTTCCCATCTGTTTCCCATTTATTTCGGGAATTTGGTCTTAAGTGCCACATGACCTTTCCGAGAGAAGCAGGGCTGCCCCTGTGGTGTGACTTTTGGAGCTGAGCTGGGCTCATTAGCAGGAGACGCACGGATGGAAAATCCTCTGACAGATTTAGGTTTGAAAGCACGTCTTCACTTTGCCTTCTCTTCTGGATTTATAGCTTGTCCCAACTCAACCCCAATACAAACCACCCCTTCCCGAAATAACAAAAAAGGAGCCCCCTCCCCCCCCCATCTAGCATTGGAAACCTCCCTGTTCTGCAGCTATAGGGGAAATTGTGTTTCCCTCCTCAGAGCTTCAGGAGAGGAACCCAGGAGCCTCTGGGTGCTTAGACCCTTTGACTGCTTACGGAATCTTTCCAATCACATCTCTTCACTGCGTCTGGATGTCGTGCTGAGAGTTCTTCCTGCCTCCACCTATTTCCTGAATTTGTTTCCATCTACTGGAAGTGGTGATTTGGCAGGCCTGGGCCCCTTTTCCGTGTTTAATTAATTCCTCTAATTTTGTAGTAAATGAGAATAATGGGACTTAATTTTGCTATTTATGTAAAATTGATTGGTAATTACGGGGAGCACAGGAGATTTGGCTTTGCAAATGAAAATTAAGTGACCTCTCCGTCGTGGCGCCTTGGCAGGCCTCGTTCACACATCGAGAAGGAGGTGGCTGCAAAGCCCGCGTTCAGGGGCGATGGATGTGGGGCTTGTGACTTTTGCAGAAGTTGAAATGTGGAGAATGTGTGGGATTCGGTTGAAAGGCCTAAATGAGTTCCTACCCGAGCCATCTATAAGATGGCCTGGGCAGGACAGATGACCTGTTGACTGGTTTTGTATCATCCCCTATTTGGTATGATTGGGTCACCTTATTTCAGTACATTTCCATCTCTGTGCCCTGGCTGAGGCTGATGGGGGGTGGGGAGATGGTCTCTTCCTAGAGGTGTTTTATGTGAAAGGAAGATCTCACGGGGTGCTCTCAAGATGGAAAGGTTTTAGAATTGTTATTTTCTCCCTTTTGGAGCTCTGGCTACGGTTCCAGATTGATGTCCGGTTTTTGGTAAATGATAGAGTAAAACTTACACTGGAAGAAATGAGAACTGGTTCATTATAAGCTGAGATCCAGCCTAGGTGTCTCCATCTATGTGGCTGTATCTGTCTCTATAAGTACCTTCCCTCATTCTCTCTCCCTCTCCCAGCCTGAAGAAATGTAAGCATTTGACCTTAGCAGGGAAAATGATGATCATTCCTAACTCTCAAGATTCAGTTGTTGGTATGATGATGTTTGCTTTTTTTAAAAAAAAAAAAAAAAAGTTAACAAAACATGTTTTGCTTCTTTGGGGCTCCATCAAAACTCAGTTCCTTACTGAATAGCAGGCAACGTCCTTGTCTAGTAGGGAAGCAGGATCGGTAGGTCCGTGCTCTTGAAAGATGAGACACGTGGTGTACTGTCACCCTACAGTGCTAGAGCAAGGAAATTTCAGGTGAAACCAAAGAGACCTCGAATTCCTGAAAACTGATGTACCACTACAGTGACCCATGGGAGTAGATAAATAAGATTTAGCCACACACAGTTATGGAAAATGATGGATGGTCTTTACATGGGTCAACACTGATTACTATGCATATGATAAACAGTTCATTCTGGGAGCCCTGTAAATAATAGCTTAAATCGTGCAAAAAAATCACTCCTTGGTATTAAGGTGCTTTTACCTCGGTACCACCCTTTGGGTCCTTCCTCATTTCTGCATGATGGTGCAACTGGGAACAGTAGCTGGTGATGTTCATTTTCCCTAAGTCAATGTTTTTCCTCCAATAAAGTGATTCACTCTATTCTGTGCTTGTAAGTCCAGGCACAGTTACAAAATGCTTTCCATTTAAGAAGGCTTTGTCCTTGCTGAAAACAAGACAGGGTGCCCAGGACACAAATCCTGGCAGCAGGACGGGTCCTGGCTTGGTCATTCAGGTAATTCACTGGCCATGGTCCATTCAGAATCAGATCATAAGGGATCTGGCTAAGCAGGCAAAGAGGTCTGTGGGATCAGTCACAAATTTCACTGCCTGATGAAAAATATCTCCTTAATTATTTTTTATTGATTCCACACCTATGGTCTTCCCAAATAGTTTTGATAGCATTAAAATTTAAGGATTACAGGGCTCAGTGGCGCACACCTGTGATCCCAGTGGCTTGGGAGGCTGAGGCAGGGGGATCACGAGTTCAAAGCCAGCCTCAGCAAAAGCAAGACGCTAAGCAACTCAGAGAGACCCTGTCTCTAAATAAAATATAAAATAGGGCTGGGGACAGGGCTCAGTGGTCGAGTGCTCCTGAGTTCAATCCCTGGTACCTTCTCCCGGCTCCAGAAAAAAAAAAAAAACCCTTAGCGATTGATAAGGCCTTCCTGGAAAACGGATTTCAAGTACCCAGGCAAAACCTCGCATTCATTTATTTGGATTTTTTTCCCCCTTTCTTCAAAAATGTTTACGTTATGATAAATCAAATAGTCATTTCTTTCATTCTTTTTTTTTCTATTGGGGATGGAACCCAGGGGTGCTTAACCCCTGAGCCATATACTCAGCCCTTTTTATTCTTTGAGACAGGGTCTCGCTAAATTGCTTAGGGCCTCACTAAGTTGCTGAGGCTGGCTTTGAACTCATGATCCTCCTGCCTCAGCCTCCTGAGCTGCTGGGATGACAGGTGTGCGCCACCATGCCCCCACTCAAGTAGTCATCACTGTTTGTTAAAATTATGAATTCAGGAGCTCTGGGAAAGAAGGTAAGTATAGCAGCAGCGCTAACAAAGTGTTTGGATTTTTTTTTTTTAATCTTCACATAAAATTCTTTAACAAAACAAAAACTCATGGTTTTAGAATAAAACAAGTGATAAAGTACACCTTGAACTCAGAATATAAGCAGGTGTCAGCCCCTTTATGAGAGAAGGTGGGGAAAAAATAGGAAAAAAATTGAGAATCGCAAAACCCCCAAAGAGCCACAGGTCCTTCCTGGAATGCCAGGGTTAGGGTGATTAAGAACCGGCTGTCACACCTGGGTCCTGCTCTGTCCCTCCACAGGGGGAGCCTGACAGGGCCTGAGGAGCTGGGGCAGTCTTGTCCACATGAACAGTCCACACTGAGCCCCGGGGTCCTTCTGGGACAGGCCTCTGCACTCAGGAGAATCCTCTGGGAGTGGAATCCAAGTTTACCAGGCCGGGGACAATAGACATGTCAGAAGGAGAAGGTCTGTGTAAGAATGGGAGAGAGGAGCAAAGAAAAGGAATCCCCCAAAGCTGGCCACTGTATTTTGAATACTACATCAAATAAAATGAACAGGGAGTTCTGTGAAATGAACCAACAACCAAAACCTCCTTCCCTGAAACTGGTGTTAGGGTTTAGATCTAGAATGTTCCATAAAAGGCTCATAGGTTGAAAGTATAATCCCCAGTTCAGAGGTGGGGCTCTTGGGCAATGATTGGATCATGAGGGCCCATTGATCCTCATGGGTGGATTAATCCACTTGTACTTGAATAGGCTATTCCCTGCTTCCCACCCGCCATGAGCTGAGGAGCTATCCTTCACCAGGCCCTTCCGCCATGATGTCAGCTGGCCATAGAATGATCCTCTGAAAACTTGAACCAAAATAAGTCTTTCATCCTCTAAGTCATTCTCTTCGGGTATTTCGATCATAGCAGCGAAAAGCGGATGAATGCAACAAGCTTATGTCTAAAAGTTCAAGGAAACTGATTTGACAGATAGGGAAGTATCCAGGTCAAACCCCACAGATGTGATAACAGCAAACAAGCGAACACAGAGCAATGGGAAAAGAATAAATAAGAATATAGGAATAGATAAATACTTACTGAAGATGGAAGCATGTCAGAAATAGATGCTGAAAGAACAGATTGAAACTGGGACATTCTATTTCCAAAATCTAAAAAAAAGAATTTAAAATGATATAAGATATGGAAGAGTGATATAAGTAAAAATTCAAAAAATTAAAATTAGATGACAGGAATCAAGGAAGAATTTCAATTAAAAAGGAAAGAAGGGTCATTTTAGGAATAGTGCTCAACTTGCAGGAATAGAAGAGTAAATAAATCTAACATATTGTCTTCAGAAAAAATAAATGATAGAAGATGTCTGTAATTCCTGCAGTGGGGAAGGCTGAGGCAAGAGGATCACAAATGTGAGGCCAGCCTCAGCAACTCATCAAGACACTATCTCAAAATAAATAGATAGATAGATAGATAGATAGCTGGCTGGTGCTAGAGAGCTCTTGGGTTCAATGTCCATTACTGAGGAGTGAGGAGGAGTGATGAAAAGATAGGGATTTTTTAAAGATCCAAAAGAAATAATCACATGCTATTGACAAATATTAAAGATAGACAAAGATCTAGTGTATGGGTAAGAAGAATTTCTTTAAAAAAAGGAAACTGAAGGAAGGGAATAAAACACTGATAAGTATGAAATTTTTCCTGGAGTTAAAAAATGTTAAATTTCACATTGAAAAAGGCACACTTTTCAACATCGACCAACAATAAGATATATTCCAATAAAATGTCTGAATTTTTCTTTTTAAGGCAAACGTTTAGGTATCTAGACCTTGAAGGGAAAGTGTTAGATTCAATTGTACATTTTGATAGCAACCTTTTAATGGGAGAAGAAATCAAATAAAGAAGACAGGAGGAAAGAGTTAATAGCTGCCACAAAAGGGCCTTCTAACATAAAGAGCATAGGCAATTATCAATGTATACTTACGTATTATTTTAATTATCAATATCAGGGGATGTGTTTTCTAGTGAGTGTGTGGTGTTGTTATTTTTTTAAAAAAGAATCTGGAGAATCATCTTCAGATCACCAAAATGACTGGAGACATCTGTATAAGGACTGGCCCTGTTACTTGTATGTCTGTAAATAAAAAGAGAAGATTGTGGTGACTGCCGGCTGTGTGTTCTGACAAAGCCAACACAGTACAATCACAAAAGGAGGAGGCAAATGGAAGATAGTAAGTCAAAAAATATTTTGACTATTTTCAGTAAAAATAATAAGTAGTGTTTCGTACTGTGACTCTGAGACTGATTTATGTATAAAGATGTAATCTAGGAAATTAAGGTAAAATTCCTGCAGCTCCAAGTTTGAGTTAAAAATATAAATTCGCAAAGCATTTGAGCAAGAGCATGAGTGACTGTTAGCATCCAAAATAGCGAAAATAAAGACATGATGAGTCTCCAGGTGAAGCGGTACCTTGCCACCATCGGTCTTAGCTAAAGGGATCGGCCTGACTGTGATGGGGTCTCTGAGTCTAGCTGTCAGTTACTAGAAATAACCCAGGACAGAAGAGGCTCTGGTGAGAAAGCAGCCCACAAAGTCCAGATGGTGAGGAGCTTCACAAACCAAATGGCACAGGCTCCTCACAAATACCTGGTAAGGGAAAAAAGAAAATAATAACGATTTCCCTCACTGAAAATCATCTCAACTAGGAGACCTTCTTTGCCTCGCTTCTTAGCAGAGTACTAGAAGAATTACTTAAGAATCACCAGGCTTGGCAGTACATGTCTGTAATCCCAGCAGCTCAGGGGCTGAGGCAGGAGGATCGTGAGTTCAAGGACAGCCCCAGCAACTTAGCAAGGCCCTAAGAAAGTTAGTGAGACCCTGCTTCAAAATAAAAAGTAAATAGGGCTGGGGATGTGGCTCAGTGGTTAAACACCCCTGGGTTCAATCTCCAGTATTATAATAATAATGAATAATAATAATAATTATTATTCATTATTATTATTATTATTAAAGAATCAGCCATCCTTCAGAATTCACTGGGGATTGGGTCCCCACCTTATGCTCAAGTCCCTTAAATAAGATGACATGCTATTTTCATATACATGTACATCTTCCCATATACTTTAAATCATCTGTAGATTACTTATAATACCTAACATAATGTCAAAGTTATATGAATCATTATCAAACCATATCATTTACACAATAATGACAAAAAGCTTATACATGGTCCAATCAGAGTTACTTTTTCCAAATATTTTTGATTCATGGTTGGTGAATCCTTGGATGCAGAACCTGCGGATATGGATGGCTAACTGTACTTTCAATCTTCAGGACATTATTTAAAACCTTGATTACATGATGATAAAATTTAGGAAAGATTTGAGGATTCATCTCACGACATGATAGAGAAAGCTATTACTTATGGATAGCCTGCCACGTATCCAGTATTGTAATAGAGCCTGACGCAGGTCATCTGTGATCTTCACAAGTCTGTGAAATAGTGAATGGGAGCTCCATTTTACAGAGAAGTACCTCACACAAGATGCCCAACTAATTTAGGGCTGAGTCCATGTGCTAACTCAGACTCGGGGACTTCGTAGCTCAAAATTTTCAACTGCATTGTATAAAGAGCTAACATTGAAATGTCTATTAAGAAGCAGATATTTTAACCTTAATCCTATCACTTAGGAATTAATATGGTTGTTTGTATTAATATGATTTTAGTTATTATTGAGACATGACAGTAGAAAAAAAAATGATGTGGGACTACTATTTTAGTTCAAACCAAGTGGTACTGGCAGTGGACACCAGAGAGGTTTATATCAGGCATTCTTTTTTTTTTTTTTTTTGTTACCAGAGATTTAACCCAGGGACACTTAACCACTGAGTCACATCCCCAGCCCTTTTAATTTTATGTGTGTGTGTGCATTTTTAAATTTCATATATATATATATACACACACACATATGTGTGTGTGGGTGTGTGTGTACACACTTTTGAGACAAGGTCTAAGTTGCTTAGGCAATTTAGGCTGCTTTGAACTCATAATCCTCCTGCCTCGGCCTCCCAAGCACCTGGGATTACAGGTGTACACCACCACGCCTGGCTCACATATTAATTTTTGCTCAGGAAAGATACCATATTTTTGAAGTCTCTTTCTGTGCTTTGAGAATGGTCAACCAGTGTTGCTCAACATTTTATTGCTTTCAATCTTATTTTGCATCTCCCTTTTGATGCATATTTTGTAGAGCTACTTACTTAAAAATCATGGTTTCTGATACTATCAGAATGAGAAGCTTTTGACCACATCCCCGAAGGCCAAGTGAGAAGCCATAAGACAGTCATCAGTATTCCATAACTGGTCCTTTGTACCATGGAACTAAGCCCATGGAAGAAAATAACTTCTTAGATGCCATGTCAACAGAACTGGGTCCTCAGCTTAGCACAGCCCAGACATTCCATGCATGGTAAACAGGAAGTCATCTCTTAAAATGGCCCTGGTTTCAGGGGAATTTCTCATTCTGATTCGGGGCGGGGTGGGGGGGCACAAACAGCTACAATCCATTTCCCCAATCTCTTTATTCAGATGCCACCATGGGGAACAGCGTGATCTTGGAGCACCATAATCCACCCCTGAGATTTCTGGAGGGGATTGCAATAATAATATTTCAATTTGCTATAAGGCCAAGAGTTTCATCTGCAGAACTTTTTCTTTTCCTTTCTATTTCCTTTCCTGTCCAACTCATTCTCTCTCAGCTTAAAGCCCATCTTGAAGTGGTGTTAAATCTAATACCACTCTCAGATTTCATCAATCTTTGGAGTTGGCCAGGGCTGCATAGAGTAAAAAGGGAAGCCAAAAAAAAAAAATGGGCCTCTATAAATTAGAGATTGGAAAGTACCTATTAGAACACTCAGATTCTGACAGAGTTTTCCCTTCCCATCCACCAGGCTTGAAATTGAACTGGTTTTCATCTCTGAATGGCCTGAAAGAATTTTAAAATCTCCTACGTGGTTCAGATTCCTTTCTTATGCTGCCTCAATGTCTTCAATTGGACTTAAAGGTAATGGATGAGGGCCGGGGTTGTGTCTCAGTGGTAGAGTGTTTGCCTAGCTTGCATGAGGCACTGGGTTCGATCCCCAGCACCATATAAAAATACAAACAAATAAAATAAAGGTATTGTGTCCATTTACAACAACAACAACAACAACAACAATAATAATAATAGGTGAATTTTGCCACATTTCAGATTCATTGAGATTGCAGGTTTTCTCCTTCATTTACCCATTGTTGATTTAGTCTCTGTCCTGGAGGACTCTGGGCGCTACAGAAATTAATGTAGATGAACTTGGACCCCTGCCAAGGAAATTGGAGAGCTACTGAGCAGCATTTCACGTTGAAGGTCAGTGCATTTTCAACAATATAGGGGAAAATTAAAAAGGCTAGCTGTGGGAATATTTCAGATCCAGGAAAAGAGAAGGCCAATGAAAGCCGTGTTCTTTAAATTGGAAGATGTGGAGGAGGGGAATTTTTAAGAGCTATTTAAGTGATGGATGAGACACGGCTAACATCTGAAGAATTCTGTGATCCTGAAGGAAATGCTTTCAAATTACCTAGGTATTACGAAAAGAGGTTCCTCAAAAATACACAGATCTGTGTGAGAAGTGGTCCTTGAACCCTGACCATGCACCTGTTCTTGACATAATCTCCACTTATGAATGTCGGTGTGAGCACATGTTTGGGGGATCCATTTGTAGTTGGTGCAGGCAATCATTTTAAGGATGATGTCCAGTAAAATCCATAGAATCATTGAAAAATGTAATATATTCACACAGTGAAGAGTCTTTGGAATTGATTAAGGTGCTTCGAAATGACTTGGTAAAGGTGAAGTGTCATCTCTTCAGACAAATGGGTTTAGTTATCTGAATGAAAGATTTGTATGGGAAATGATCATGTTCTTTTTTTCACTATAAACTTTCAGACTGCAATTTTTCATTGTGATTAGGCCTTTCTTATTATATTGTATTTGAAAATTCTTCCATTTCTCTTTGAATTTTTAGGGGGAACTTGGTTATCAGAATCTTGTAATCTTCAGCAAATACTTATATTTTTGATCCTTTTCTTATTTTAGCAATAAGCAAATCTTATTTGAACAACAGATTTAATCCAGGTCTCTAAACATTGGTTGAGTGATCTACATTAGTCATTTAATATTTCTAGACTTCAGGGCCCCATTTCTGCAAAATCCAACATATCTGTCTTGTAAATTTTATTTCCCCAAATAGTAGATGGACAGATCAATGAATAGGTGGGCTCAGGAGCTCAGTAGGATAGATTCATGGTTGAGTGTCTACATGGACACCTGGGTGCACAGATGAATGCAGGATTGGATGTATGGATGGTTGCATGAATTAAAAGATGACTGAAGGTGGTTGGAAGGAGACACACAATCACCTGCTCTTATGAAATTAAAACAAATTCAACTGAGGAAAAATACTCTGAAATAAAACTGAGAAACTATGAAAATTCATAGAAATGTTTTCTCACTCCCCAAAGAAAATATAGTGCTTAAAGTTTTTTTTTTTTTTTAATTTTTCAATTTAAGCAAAGGGGGCACATTGGTGTAGTGGTCTGGTCTGTAGTATCAATAAGAAAGGCACAGTTGTACTTTAACTCATTTTGAGAAAATACAGATATGATGCTCAAAAATGGCAGACAACTGACAACTCAGTAGCCATTTGAACTGTCATGTAGTTTAGGAATAGCATCCTTGTGTAACCTATCATAAAAAATTGTCATCTCTTGCACATGCACATCATTGTTTCAAAAGACCAAAGTCACCAATGTCTACATCTACATGGCCTCTGATTCATCTGTAATGAATTAAACTGATCCCTCACAAAATACGGCTCTAGGAAAACTCTGTCCTTGGGATCAGAGAGGAGTCTGAGGCTAGCAGTCGCCAACATCAGAATAACTCTGACTAGCGTAGGAGAGAACTTTAAATAATGTCACCATTGCATCTGAAACACAGGGATGACTGAGACTCTGCTGAAGCCCTCCTCCTTACTAAATATTTTTAAATAAATTAAAAATGATTTGTGACAAGCCCTAGGTCACGTTGTACGTGCTAGAACACGTTTTATGTTTCCACTGCCTCTGCCCATGCATTGCATATGGTGGATGCCTCAGAGTGAGTGTGTCCTCCATCTTTGTAAGAACTTTTCAGTCCAAAAAACAACCTCCTACTATTTATCTCGTAATCCAGTCCACTTCATGGCTGGGTCTGTAAAGAGAAGCACTTGTTATGGTTTAGGTATGAGGTGACCCCCCCCCCCAAAAAAAAAGCTCATGTGTGTGACAATGCAAGAAAATTTTGAGGTGAAATTCTGGGTTATGAAAAACTTAACCTAATTAGTTAATTAAGTGCATTAATCCACTGATCTGGATTACCTGGGCAATAATGGTAGGAAGGTAGTGTGACTGAGGACATAGGTCACAGGAGCTGTGCCTTTGGGGCTTACATTCTGTCCCTGGTGAGCAGCACTTTCCTTCCTTGTTACTGTGTCCTGAGCTGGTTTTCCCACCAGGCCCTTCCGCCATGATGTTCTGCCTCACTTTTGACCCAGAGCAATGGAGTGGGCCGTCTTTAGACTGATACTTCTGAAACTGTGAGCCCCCCATAAACTTTTCCTCCGGTAATTGTTCTTGTCAGATCTTTGGGTCAGAGTGATGAAAAAGCTGACTTAAAAACAGTCCTGAACATCAGTGTGAAGGGTTCCTTGAGCCACTCAGAGTTCCACAGCACACAGGAAGCCAACAGGGAGAGCCATTGTTGTGTTAATTTGTTTTGTTAGATTAATGATTCTCCTGTTAATATTTAACCTTTTGTCAAATGGTGATGCATAGGGTTGTACATCTAGATCAATACAAATGAATAATGGGGCAGGCATATTTTTTCCATCTCATTTCTTTTCCCTCTAGTACATAACCCTCGGTTTTATTGACAGCCTGTTTCCAACGGGTCCATAATTAATTAGAGAATGACGTATCCTTTCACCACGTGAAAAGAAACACCAATGTGCCCCCTTTGATCTGGACTTGGATGAGTAGAGACATTTCTTAGGGGTCTGGATTGAGGGGAAGGGGGTGGTAAGCAGATCAGCTGCTGTGTACTAGGTGCAAAGAGACAAAACTGTAAGCTTGAATGTGTTTCAGAGGTGAGCAGCATTTAGGATGATATTGGCAGTGATGCCAAATACGAAATGAAACCTGGGAATTGTTTCCAACAGAACAGTCGAAAATGACTAGTTCTTCTCCCCGAATTGGGAAGGGAGGGTAAAGCGAGCTTTCCTCGGTCCCTGACGATATCATTTTGCCAGCTCTTACTCTTAAAAGCATCCTCGTTTCCCCATTCTGTCAATAAAGATGTTCAGGATAAAGTTTTCCCTCCATACAATGCAATATTAAGAGTAGCCAACTTCACCACCACATGGGGTTCAAGTTTCTGATTCCAAATTCACGTTTCTTTTTTATTTATTTATTTATTTTTAAAATTTTTGTCAGTATTTTTTATGTCATTTTTTTTCTTTTTTTGGTACTGGGGATTGAACCCAGGGCCTTATGCATGGGAGGCAAGCACTCTACCAACCAAACTATAGCCACAGACCTCAAATTCACATTTCTAATCATGATTCTGAGCTCCGTACTTTGTGTCTGTGTCTGTCTCTCCCCAGCTGCATGATGTCTTTACTTCTCTCCTACAAATCTGCCTCCTTCTCCTTCTCCTCTCTTTCTACAGTCTGGCTCCCATCAGCATCTCTTTTCTCCAAGTTCACCTGGTACACATCATCCACATGCAAAGACAGATGAGCAAATTTTAGTTCCAGATTCCCAGAAGAACCCATGTGGCCTTACTTGGACCAGGTGGTCCAAGGTGATGGTAGATAGCACACCACCTCCATGGGTGTGGAAGGAAGCATGAGTGTGAGAAGGTGAACAATCATGCCCTAGGCAGACCCTCCACAATGTGTCTCTTCCAACGAGGTACCTTATGAAGGTGTGCTGAACGGAAAGAAAGAGAATTGGGATGGATGATTTACACTTAATTGTAAATTGTAACTTTCTTCTTGAGGGCACCTAAATTGAAGAAACAGAATAATTATAACAGCATTTTCATAAATTAAGGAGTATCGGGCTTAACCCAAGTCACAGCTGGGTGCCCAACACAGCGGGGGTTTAATAAAAGCTTGTTAACTGTCTAGAACTCTGTTGAATTTAATTTAGCTTGATTTAGCATGGCCTACGTGCAAAGTGTTCAGCCACAGTCGTGTTGCCTGATATTTGCAGTCTTGGTGAGAACTTAAAAATGTTATTTCTCTCTTTTACAATACGGAGATATCATTTCCCCCAAAAGATTCATTCATGCATTGGGGGAGGGTGGAAACTGTGGCGAAGGACACCAAGTTGGGTCCAGATGGTGGCTAGTTCCGTGATCTCGGTCAAGTGACGTAGTCCATCAGAGTTTCACCTTTCCCATGTTTTGAACAGATATTCTGGAATTCCCGTGCCAAAATTTTAGAAGGATGAATCGAGAGCTTGGAACATAGAAAGAGCTCAATGAATTAACTCTTAATAAATGTAATATAGTTACGGTAGCACAAAATTTTGCAGCACGTTAGGAACACAGTTTCTTTCTCAGAGAAGAGTCCCAGAAGGCTGTGACACAAATGGCTTCAGAGTTGACGACGCTGTTTGGCTGATGGCTTCCTGTAATGGATACTCTGTTGTCATAGCGTAAGGGTCCGGCGAAGCGTCGGAGAAAGAGACCACCAAGTGACCACTCATGCAATTGGCAGAAGGGGATTTATTGAACCAGCATGCTGGGGCTCCGTGCCCACTCAAGAAGGGAAAGTAGCCCAGAGCCCCGAGCAGGGGCTGAGCACTGCTTAAATACACTTTTTTGGGAGGGTGGGGATTTTACATACATCACAGTCTCCTTTAACAAATCATCATACACCGCGGGAAAGTCAAGCAACAATTCTTAGACTTGATTATTACATACATTGGCGGGAACAGGTCAGGCGGGAGTGATAGGTCATTTCTAAACGGGGTACACATTCAAACTGATTGGTTTAGGGCCTAAAGGACTACGTGACCAGTTACACAGAGCCCTTCAGTTATTAAACAACCAAGTAGTCAGGGGAAATATTTACTGGGCAGTTCCAAGCATTGTCTTAACAGCTACAGAAATTTCAGGTTTTGCAGGTAGCATAGAAACCTAACAATACCTAATCCTTTACATTTTAACTCAGACCTTGCAGCTTAGAAACTTTACAACACCCGGTCTTTTACCCTTTAACTTTTACGCTTTAACTTCAATTTCTTTTACCCTTACAATAGGTCCAGGTCCATGTGGTGCTCTCCCCACCCCATGTCATGGAGTCCCCTTTTCCTTTAGGTGTCTGCCTGTCCCTCCTTTTCAAGGGACAGGCCAAGCTCTGGAATAGTGACCTGAAGGGCTGGAGAAGTGGCTCCCTGGCCGCTCTTACCTGAAGAGTAGCAAAGCTGAGGGCCACTTGTGGAGAAGCCACTACACGTTGTCAAGATAGTGTAAGGGAGCAACGTTTGAACCCAAGAGCAGGTTCCAAAGAAGGCTGAACAAGGAAAGAGGGCTCAGGTCTCCAGCTTGGTACCTGGAACATGGTGTCCGTGCTCCAGAGGCACAAGCCAGTGTGGTGTTTGGTGGTCTGTGGGGCGGAGAACTAGAGTTGAAGGCAATGTACACAGGCAGAAGGCATTATGCAAATGTGCTACTGGTCTTAACAGTGAGGGGAAGCACTTAGATGCTAATTACTATCAAAATCATATGCTAATTATTGCCATATTGATGGTGCCTTGATTCACTTTCTGTTTTTTTTTTTTTTAAGTATCAGGGCTTGAACTCGGGGGCACTCAATCACCAAGTCACATCCCCAGCCCTATTTTGTATTTGATTTATGCCTCATTGTGTTGTAGCACCTCGCTTTTGTAGAGGCTGGCTTTGAACTCATGATCCTCCTGCCTCAGCCTCCCAAGCCGCTGGGATTGCAGGCATACACTACCATGCCCGGCTTGATTCACTTTTGTACCACCAATTGGAAGAACCTAAAGTTGTCCTGCTCATGTGGCTCATAGGGCTCTGTCTTCAGAGTAGCTAAGTTAAATCAGACCATCGTATCAGTGTTGGTACATCTGTTTGGGGTAAAATCTCTATGACATCATCATTAAACATGGGTGTACAGCCATCTTTAAATCCTCTAAATACCATGTAGTCATCCCTGGGTCACTTTGTTTATTCCATCACCAATGCTGAGCAGACACCACTCACCTTCACTCTATAGTCCACGAGGGGAAGTAGCTACGTTCACCATGTATATGCACCACGGATGGATTTTGCAGTATAAACCTGGTTCTCATGGATGGAAGAAGTAAAAATTATAGAGGAAAAAACTACAGGGAAGTTGGCAGATACAGCCTCTTTTATCTATACTAACAGTGGTAAAAACTGTTGACTGGGCTCCAGAGGATCAACAGATGGGCAAAGCATCAACCAGAGAAGCAAGATCAGCCTGAATGCAGCTCATTAGGATTCTAGGTCAGTTATCGTGTGGAAAGCCTGAACTTATAGGTCAGTAGAAAAAGACAGGGTTTGATGATAGTCACCTTCAACATTTAGTCTGGATTGTTCCTGTCACTGAGTTTGGCAGCATGGAAAGAGAGGGCAATGTTGGACCTCCAGGCTGGACCTTATATGAAAGCAGCCTGGGGCTATGGTCTTCTGTCAGAAGGAAACACATGCATTCTATGAGGGTCTAGTGTTCACAGGAAATTGTCATCTTGAAAGTTTGCTGTCTTGGAAGACAGTTGCAGAGATTCCCAAATACGGCAGGGTTGGCCTAGCTAAGTCCTAGATGAGAGTTCATGGTCAGATATTTTATAGTTTCAAACCATCTTTCAGGGAATTTGGAAGCATAGGATAAGGCTTTGTCCTTGGGGAAGTGATCATCGAAGCAAAGAACTACCATTCTACAAGTTCTCTATTCATCATCCTATCAATCAATACCCCTCAGCCACCCACCGTAAGGAACCACTAAAATGTTCTGAGTTGTAGCAGTGCAAGGTAAAGTTGGTGTCCTTCCTGGGGAGGAAGAGAAATGGCGAGCAAGCACCTAGCTCAAGAGGGTTATTCCTGTGTTCCGTGTCCCAAAATGCAAGAGAGCATCAGCAGATCCATGTCTGATGAGGGCCCAATCCTTAGTCTTGCATGCTTTTTCAATGTGGAAGGGTTGTTGAGGGCAACCTCAGGGGTCCCTTTTACAAGGGTAAGAATCTCATGGACGAGGGCTGTCCCTTCAGGACATAATCACCTCCCCAAATTCTCACCTCTAAATACCATCACACTGGAGATGAGGTTTAGGCATGTTCCAGACACAAACCATTCAGTGAACACAGCCCCTCATCTCATGAGCAGTGAGTTTTACTCCTCTGGGTGTCATTCAAAAGTCAGGAAACCCATTTCTAGATATTTCCTTTGAAAGCTTTGCTTATGGAACCTCCTTTGGTGTTGATAGTTTTTGTGTCTTGGTGCCTCAAACAAAACTTCTTACGTCACCTCCTCCTACATAGATTTGTAGTCTTACTGATGCATGTTTGGAGAATACTAGGAAGAAAAGAAGGGTGTGTTCCTCTGTGGTCCTGATTATGAAAAGCAGGTATTGGTGGGGAAAGAGGGCAGAGAGGAATTCAGAGGTTAGGAAGAGCCTGAAGGAGTGTGTCAATCAACTTGTGTGTCGCTGTGACCAGAAGACCTGACAAAAACAATTTAGAGGAGGAAGAGTTTGTTTTGGCTCAGTTTCAGAGGTTCACTGCACAGTGGGACGATTCCATAGCTCTTGGCCTGAGGTGGGGCCAGACATCGTGGCAAGACACAGTGGCGGGAAACAGAGCTACACTCACCAGGGACAAAATACAAACCCCAGGATCACTTCCTCCAGACACACCCCACCTGTCCAGGTACCACACAGTTAATTCGTCTCAGTGAGGGTTACGACTCTGACAATTCAACCATCCCTCTCTAAACATTTCTGCACCGTCTCCTACATGAGCTTTTGGGGGACACCTCATTTCTAAATTATAGCCAGGAGATAGAGAAATGAAACAGAAGGGAGGTATCATAATAAATGTGGACTTTTTATGGAGCATCTGAGAAACTCTCAAGAAGATGGGGCATTGCTCTGGTTTGAAGCTATAATTGATGAAAGAAATGTGCCCAGTTAGAGTGCTTGTCTCCAGTGGAGTGTTGCTATTTTGTGTTTTAGGGAAGCAGCTCCATGAGTCCTGAGAACATCTAGTTTATGAAAGAGTCTTTAGGTTTCTGTGAACACAGTGGAACTGTGGATTTCTTAGTGGTCAGAAAGGTCATTAGCTCCCTCTACCCCCAATTACTGTTCAGATTATATTTGGATTATATTATAAACCAGCTCATTAAATAGCAGAAGGCCTAACGATCAATTCCACAAATGGAAAGCATTTCTGGTTTGCTCCTGAATTCTGTCCTTTTCTCTTTAATGCATGAGATTTGAGGGCCTCTCATCCAAAAATATCCAGGCGAATCTGGGTCATTTTTGGGTACCAAAGGAGACACATCAACTGGGAGCATCACCATGTGGTCCCAGAGAGAAGCTCCCCATTTTTATTCAAGGTAGCAATGAGAAGAGAGATTCTATTCTCTGGAATAGATGCAGCCACCCCTGAGGTGCCTGGTCTAGAGAGAGAAAAACTCTCCCGGTTTGGACTTTAGCATAGTTTCTTTATGAGAATCAAGATCTCATCGATAAAAAGCCAACACTCCAATGACCACTTCCATTATCCCATTCAGAAGACAGTGGTTTATGCAGATGAAAAATGGAAGACCAATGCTCATCTGCTTCACAAAGCTCTCTCGTTGGCTGGGTCACTCTGTGATGTAAGTGCCTGCTGCCTGTCACTCACTGTTATCAGCTGTGGACATATTTATTGCTCCTGTAGTAAGTACCTTTTAGGATCTCTTTCCAAGTCACCAGAACCCCCTTTTAACAGACCTTGCCATCAGCATCAATGACTCCCACCCCAGTAGACATCTTGCACCATGTGACCCTGTGCTCCAGCCTCATCGTGTTAGACAAAGCTTGGGTAACATTCTAGCCAAGCTGGACCTTCTGAAACCTTTCTTTATAAATTTGCAATCAGTCTCTACAAATAATCAGATCATCAGGATGTGACTGGACATGTAATGGTGACACTCAGGAACTCTTGTCTTCTACCCATGAAGCCTGGAGCAAAATGAGACAACCCACCAGGAGATGGAGGAAGTTGTGTGGATTCATGGAGACACAGAGATGAGAGACAGAGTGGGAGCCCTGTCTGGCTTCCTAGGAGAGGCCAGTGTGCAGTTTCAGCCTTTCCAGAGGCTGCATTTCCTGTCTTGGTTTCCACGGAGGGTGACAGCGCAATCTGATTGGCTCTGGTTGGTTATGGTGGCGTTCTTTTCTTTTGGTTTAGAGGATAAAGCTCACGAACACCCTATTTCTGTGTGACTGCAGTTTTACCCTCCTACGTGAATCCTCATGGAGCCCAAGTTATCTCAAGTTGGTTTTGTCACTGGAATTAGGACCAATGAATAGTTTGCACAAACAGACCCTGTTGACAATCACCTCCATTTTGCAGATGGGAGAACTAAGGTTCTGGGAAGTGAGGCAGCTCTCCTCAGGTGAAGCACACAGTCAGTCACCACAGAGCTAGGGTTCCAAGTGGACCTCTGATGACCCACATTTCCCATTCTTTTCCAACATTCCTCAAGGACGCAGACTTCAGTTTTGAGTGTCAACCGCAATTTCTTCTGTCTGAAAGCCTCTAAAGACAGATTGGGTGTCCGAAAAAATCCCCAAACTTTTCTGATTAAATATCTGCTTTCCAATTGCA
Organism: Marmota monax; assembly: GCF_021218885.2. Lineage (NCBI taxonomy): Eukaryota > Metazoa > Chordata > Mammalia > Rodentia > Sciuridae > Marmota > Marmota monax. The sequence goes on along the minus strand of NW_026693008.1, from coordinate 6,942,990 downwards.
CTTTGAAATATGAGATAGAAAATGGCACTGCTGATGAAGATGAAATGAACTCTGGCGGAAGCCTGAGCTGAATTTGAGGAAGATGATTAGTGTGTGGAACGCTGGTGAGAAACAAAGGGATGCTTTGCCTCTTTTTTTTTTTTTTTGCATTATCCATGGGTTATTGAAAAGACAGACTAATTCCCACCTGAGAACGCTCTAATTAAAAGGTCTTTTGGATAAGAATCTGAATGCAACAGAGGGACAATAAATTAACACATGTGTGTTCTTTGTGCTGCTCTGGTTTCATTAGCCACTGGACCACATCTTTTCCTATTATACATCAGGGATCATTACATACAGCAGCAGTGAATGCTGTCACTGGTGACACCTGAAGACCCATTAGACACTGATTCTTAGATTGTTTTTTTCTTAATCAGGTGATGTCACACTTTTTAGAGCCAAGAGATAGATATATAGAGATAGAGATAGATAAAGAGAGATATAGAGAAAGAGAGATAGAGATAGATATATATAAAGAGATAAAGATATATATATATATAGAGAGAGAGAGGTAGAGATAGATATATATATATATAGAGATAGATATATATATATATAGAGAGATATATATAGAGAGATATAGAGAGAGATAGATAAATAGATTATATATATATATATATATATATAGAGAGAGAGAGAGAGAGAGAGAGATATGGAGAGAGATACAGAGAGATAGAGAGATATATATAATTTTTATTAATTAAACTTAACTGGGTGCCAGTTTCTTCTGAGTGTGTCATAATCCAGTACTAAGCATTTCAGAGGCCTTTGAACTAGATTGTCCCAGCACAAGCAGAGTCTTCTCCCAGTGATCCTGCCCAAAGACCCTCCAGAGGGAATATTCCCATCCAACCACCCTGCACCCAAATCCAGCCACCTTTCCTGGTACATTCATCACTGGCACAAATCAGGCATCATAAAAAGCTTAAAAAAAATTCCAAAGCTGCTGGCTTGCTTCTCTGAGCAAAGTGCTTATTATTACTCCTCCCCACAGCTCACTCTTTCCTCCTAATGGCAAAGGATGGGGCGCTAATTTCACTGGTCAGCAATCGGAAGAGATCAATAGAAAGCGGAAGGGCCAACTCGTAAGGGAGGTGTTATTTTTAAATAACATGCCGAACTCCAGAATTAAATTGAGCCTTTAAGGGCACGGCATGGACAAAGCAGGTCTAATAACTCTTGATTCCTTCCAGTTTCCCATATTTTATCATTGTCTTGTTTGCTGAATGTAATTCGCTCTTGCTGCTTCCAGAGGGGAGTAGGGGAAAGGGAGAGAAGCGGAGAAAGACAGAGAAGCAGAGAAGGAAAGAGTTTGAAAAGCTCCATAAATTATCAAGACCCAGAGGAAGACATAATACCAACTAGTAACTTTAAATCGTCTGGCAGCATCCGCATTGCTGACTCCGCTATTGGCTGGTCCCTACGGAGAAAGATGATTTAATGCAAATTTGTCATTTCATTACAATTCTCTAACTAATGTAAGTCAGATTTCATAATTTGCTCAACATTGAGCCCAAAGTCGCAGAGAACAGATACTGTGCAATGCCCCAGGATGATTTCTCCAGTGAGGTCCCTTGCCCAGCACAAACTTGTTGGATTTTGCTATTCTACTGGGCAGGCCTTGGGTGCCAGATCCATTGAGAAGCCACGTATTGATGAGTTATGTCCTGGGTGGGGGAAAAATATTGGTGGTAGGGGGTTGACATGAAGAAGGACAGTTTAGAAGAAGCCAGATGATTCTTGATCTGCCAGTTAGTACCCCAAAATGCAGGATTGCCACCAATGGGAAGGCTATTGGGGCCACTAGAGACACCCTTGCTTTTCAGAATATTGTTTATATTTTAGTTTGAAAGAAAATATATTTCTCTTGTGTTTCACTACTAGATTTGCCTGCGAAGGGAGAGTTGAATGATGATGATGAATATGATGATGATTTTTGGTACTCAGGGGCACTCGACCACTGAGCCACACCCCCAGCCCTATTTTGTATTTTATTTAGAGACAGGGTCTCACTGAGTTGCTTAGTGCCTCCCTCTTGCTGAGGCTGGCTTTGAACTTGAGATCCTCCTGCCTCAGCCTCCCAAGCTGCTGGGATGACAGGTGTGCACCACTGTGCCCGGCTGGATTACTTTTTAAAAAATAACTGTTTGAAATTGAATTAGGGGGACAAATTACACTTAACCCAGATTTGAGAGCAAAGAGCAAATGAACAAGCCCACACCGTCACTTCCTGGTGATTCTTTCTTTTCAGTTTGAGGTATTTCTATAGGGTGAGACCCACACATTCTCATATATATTTACACCCAAATTACTGTACCAACATTTAGATCATTTCCCAAGAAACGGTGTGAAACCAGCAGCCTCAGAAGTATTTATAACTGAGACACATGATTGGTGGCAGAAAAATTGTTTTATAAAATACTGCACCTATCATTTTCAATTGCCGACTTAAGGTGAATGATCTGTATAAAAATACAAATTATGTGTGTTAAGGAAATAGTGATTAAATATGGGCTTTGTGTATTAGTCATTAATCTTTCCATTTAAATGCAAATTCTTCATTTTGACCACCACATGAAGATACTCGCATCTAATCAAAAACAACTTTCATCTTGTGATTTATTACTTCAGACAAGGCCTTTGAAATGTGCATTTTCTTGTTATGAGGAAGAGTGAGTTCTGTTTACATTTTTAATTTTACACTCTCAAAATCCCACCAACTAAGTATTCCTTGCAACCTAAACATGAGGGTCCCTTGGTTGGCCCAGGGACACAACTAGCAGCGTGGGTGTGTATGTCTGAGAGAGAGAGGTGTGTGGTCAGCCACTCTCCTTCTGCCTTTTACATCAAGGACTCCTGGGGAACCTTGAAATTATTGCTGGGTTTTACAAATGCTGTATCCACTAACCATTATCTTAACAGTTGAAAAATGTCTCTACATTTTATTTTTTATTTTATATATTTTTTTATTCTTTTTAGCTATACATGATAGTAGTGTATATTTTTACATACATGCAATGTATCTATTCTAATTAGGATCCCATTCTTGTGATTGTACATGATGTGGAGTTTCACGGGTCGTGTGTTCATATATGAACATTGGAAAGTGATGTCCCATTCATTCCATTGTCTTTCCTATTCCCATTCCCTCTCCCTTACCTTCATTCCCCTTTGTCTAATCCAATGAACTTCTATTCTTGTTATGTGTTAGCATTCACACATCAAAGAGAACATTTGGCTTTTGGGTTTTTTTTTTTTTTTTTTTTTGGAGATTGGCTTATTTCACTTAGCATGAAGGTCTCCAGTTCCATCCATTTACTGGCAAATACAGTGACACAGCCACATCAATGTTTATAGCAGCTCAGTTCACAATAGCTAAGCTATGGAACCAACCTAGGTGCCCTTTAGCAGAGGAATGTTTAAAGAACACGTGATATGGATACACAATGGAATATTACTCAGTCATAAAGAAGAATGAAATTATAGCATTCATCTCTATATTTTAATAGTAATTGATAGGATTACATGGCAGGAGGCACCATATTAAACTCTTAGTCATCTGACACTCACCCAGTGATATGAGCAGGACTTTTGTCCCATTTATAAATGAAGAGGTAACACCCAGGGAGGTTAGAAGCTGGTCTACCTTTATGTGGATATTTAATAAAGGACCCAGGACTCAAACCTGGACTGGCTGATGCCAACTTCTATGAACTCACTCTTCAGACTCTGATGCCTTCCCAGTCTACAGTATATTTAAAGACATTTCTGATTGTTTTTCAAAATCAAAGTTAAAAATATATATATAGTCCTCAAGAGCAAGAAAGCTCTAATTGAATCAGGACCTACTCAAGTTGGTTGTTGTCAGGAGGGTGCTTTGAAACTGGATCGAGAGAAGATAGGCAAGATGGAAACTGAGGCTGTGGAGCTGGTTCATTAACTAACTTCTCTGCTCAGGGGAAGAGGCACATGCATCTGGCCAGGTTCTCAGATACTTGTCCGCAGAACAAAAGAGTCATAGTAACACTCTCCATAGAGATGGCCAGGGCAAGATGACCCAAAGGAGACAGGAGATTCATACAGACCAAGGTAGAAAATCTAATTGCTGAGGGCTGCTTCCTTTCCCAATAACTTAGGGAGCAGAACTTCTTTCTCTAGGTTGCCACCTTGGAAAACAAAATGTCAGTAGTATCATCCAGCAAGGCGTTGTATTTTCGGTTACTTAGCGGCAGGTAGAATAGACACACGAGCCTCAGACCAGTGGTTTTCAACACTTGCAAAGCAGCAAACCTGGGCAGCATTTGCCTGGGCCGCCATCTTGCAGGAGCTGGGTTTTGAAGCCGTCCGCAGGTAATAGTAGATGGGGTTCAAAGCCCTTTGATGGTGTTGGCAGGTGTGGCATCTGAACCCCAGTGGGGTCTCCTTTAGTACCCCCTTGGTAACAGCAGCTGAAGAAAGGGGATGATCAATTTGTACCCAACAGGAATCCGTTACAGGAATGTCTAAGGCTGGGTGTTAGACTCCATGTGCCCCACCCTTTCTGGAGATGGATTTCTCCAACAGTGTTGGATTGGAACTTGAAAATGGTCATAGTGGGAGTACTCATGCTTGGGAAATTGGTGAGCTCTGTCTATCAGGGCTGCTGGGGCTTGTCTCTCCTCCTCGCTCCTCCAGCCAGTTGTAAAATATTTCCCCGCTGATTCTTCTGTTATTAAAATTTGAGTAAATAAATTCCCTGAATGGTACCTAGGGTTTTTTGTTTGTTTGTTTGTTTTGCCTATAAAAGGGTAATAATCACTGATATGAGGTGTTCCCAGAAAGCTCATGTGTGAAACAGTGCAAAAGAGTTTAGATGAAGTGATTGGATTATGAGAGCCTTGACCTCATCTGTGAATTAATCCCCTTGAGCAGATTAACTGGGTGGTAACTATAAGCAGATAGGGTGTAGCCGAAGGAGGTGGGACATTGGGTGTGTGCCTTTGGGGTATAGTTTGTCCCTGGTGCACAGAGCACTCTGTTTCCTCAGTGCCATGTCCTGAGCTGCTGCCTTCCACCGCGCTCTTATGCCATGATACTCTGCCTCACCTCAGGCACTGAGACCTTGAAAACCGTGACCACTAAATAAATTTTGGTCACAGTGATGATAAAGCCAAAACAGTAACATTAGTGCCCAACTCCTAACAATTTGAAGAACATTAAATAATAGAACATACATAAAGCTCCTGTCGAGGTGTTTGGCATTTAGTTAATACTTGGGGACACGGTGGCTTTGGTTACTGTCATCCTCATTACTGTTCATTAAGCAGACTAGACATGATCTGGTTTCCCTGCTTCAATTGTTTTTTAGTGACCCAACCCTACCTACCCTGGCCCCTCCTGCCCATGGCTCTCAGCATGAAATCAAGACTCCTTAGGAGAACAAATGGAGCCAGGGACCTGTGTGGCAGTTAACCCAGTCATCTTCACCTACCACTTCAGAGGGAGCATCTCCCTTTGGCTGGTAACTGCCACAGAGAGCAGGTGACAGCTATTTTAAGGCTCAGTCCTTGCAGTTAATGGAGGACAGTAAGGAGGAATGGGGGAAGCACTCTCCGGCTCATTATTGCAGGCTGGGATGCCTCTGGTGTTTGCAGAAAGAGGACAGATGTGGGCAAAGGCTTATTTTAGAAACTTGTATACCTTTAGGTGGTGAGTAAAGTAGTCCATACCATCCCGCAGAGCTTTGGTTAGGAGCACAAACTCTGGAGTCCGAAGATGCAGGTTAGACCCTGATGCCACAACATAGCAGCTGTGTGTTCTGGTTTAGAGGTGAGGTGTCCCCCAAAAGCTCATGCATGAGAAAAATGCAAGAAAAAGGGGTGAAATGATGGGGAGAGAGCCTTAACCCAATCAGTGAGGGATTAACTGGGTGGTAACTGTAGGCAGGTTGGGTGTGGCTGGAGGAGGGTCACTGGGGCAAGTCTTTGGGGTATATATTTGGATCATGGTGAGGGGAATCTCTCTCTTTCTGCTTTCCTGATGCCGTGCCCTGAGCTGCTGTCTTCCACCACCCTCTTCCACCAGGATGTTCTGCCTCACCTCCAGGAATAGAATTGTCTGAGATTTCTGAAACCGTGAGCACCAAATTTCCTCTTCTCAAATTTTTCTTTTCAGGTCTTTTTGGTGAAAAGCAATGAAAGAGCTGACTAGAACATTGTGTAGATGGTTTCCTTTTTTCCAACCTTCTTGAGCTTCATTTGTTCTTCTATAAAACAGTTTCGTAGATGTGTTGTGAAGACTTGGACAACCTCTTGCAAGTCCTTTAGCATAGAAGGCTTGGGATGCTGATGCAGGAGGATCACGAGTTCAAAGCCAGCCTCAGCAACTTAGCAAGACCCTAAGCAACTCAGTGAGACCCTGTCTCTAAATAAAATACAAAATAGGGCTGGGGGTGTGGCTCGGTGGTCAAGTGCCCCTGGGTTCAATCCCCAGTACCAAAACAAACAAACAAAAACCAAGAGGAGTTGATGGTGACTGTCCCCTGCCATTCTCTGGAGGTCACTCGGACCTCTCCAGTCTTCCCCAGTTTTATTTGCTGGTCCATGCACTCCACATCCTGCTCTGAGCATTACTAACCTGTAAGCAATAGCTAAGAATGGAAGCCAACCTCTGAGAGCAGAATTGTAAAGGTTAAAGCAGTTCATGGCATTATAATTAACTGCTGTATTTGGTGTTTTATAATCCTGACACCACCACAGAGAGAGAATGTTTAATCACAATTGAAAGCACCACGGAATTAATCCATTTTCATGGTGAAAATTGGAATGAAAGGATGAAATCGGGGCACAGGCAGAGAGCCAGCCCGCTGTTTCCTTGCAGGTCAGGTGCTAACTGCTGTCTTTCCTGCTTCTGGTTAGAGCTTCACCATCTAGAACTATGTGTCCAAGTGACTTTTTTGGTAGTTTAGAAAAATCCATTTGTCTGTTCTCTGTGAGGTCAGGATTCTCAACACGGTTCCCCCGATCAGAATTCTGGAAGCCTTAATAACATGCTCACAAAACACCAGAGCATGTGGCCAGAGGTTGAGCTTATTCAGTACCAACCCTGACTTGGTTCCTCTGACCCTTTTTCTGGGGGTAGGGGGGGGCTCCAAGGATTGAACTCACTGGCATCGACCACTGAGCCATATCTCCATCTTTTTTTTTTTGTATTTTATTTAGAGACAGGGTCTCACTGAGTTGCTTAGGACCTTGCTAAGTTGGTGAGGCTGGCTCTGAACTCGTGATCCTCCTGCCTCAGCCTCCCAAACCACCGGGATTGCAGGCATGCACCACTGTGCCCAGCTCCTCTGACCCTTCTTGAAAGGCACTGGGGATCACCTGCCTCCCCGCCCACTGGGCAGCATCTGGTTGAACAACAGGGAGAGAGGTAACTGCTGGCCATATTCCAAAGGTGGCTGAGCCCTGGTCTACAGCAGCTTCCTGCTCTGTGAGTACCACCATCCCTTAGTACAACACCTGCACAGAACTGACCATGTGTAACTGGGATTATCTTTTACAAATGCCACTTTTGCCGTTGGTCTGTGAGAAGTCACTCAACTGCTCAAACACCTGACTTGTTTCACTGTAAAAATGACCTCGTGGGGACTCTTGGAAGATTCAGAAGTAACAGCCACAGGGTGGCCTAATACACAGTCTGTGTCCCAAAGATGGACGCCATCTGGAGTCCCCTTGCTGAGGTCTCTGGTGAACAGCATCTTGCAGCAAGTGATGCTCAGAGGGATCTGCTGGTATTCGACAACCGTGTCTCTAATGACTCCATTTGTGGGCTCAGACAGATGTGCTTGCTGATTGCAAATTCTCTCTGCTTTTGCAAAAGCAAAAAAAATCAATTAATTAAATTACAACGATAAACCCCCAAAGATTTTTTTAATGTAAGCAACAAGCCAGTGCTTGCTTTAACAACAGGATGTTTGGCCCTTGCTGGCGACTGCCTCACAAGGAGCGCAGTTGCACCCATTCTGCAAACCCCAGATCTCTACCTGTCACTGCCCGGCTGATGGGCAATTTAAAAAATGGTTTCTAGCACCTGTGCATGGCTGAGCACCCTATGCAAACGCTTCACGGTCTCCTAATAGGAAACAAGTGCACCTCCAATGCAATCAGGCCTGGAGAGTGGCCAGGTAATCTATTTGTACAGTGTGTCTGTCCCTATCTGCAGAAGGTGTTTATTTTTAGCTCCCCACGCCGTTTCTAGCACCATCCGGCCGACAGCATTTTTGAGGGACCTTAAACAAGATGTTAAAAGAAACTACTGAAAGCAAGAGGTAGCAGGGCAGCCAAGAAGGTGATTAGAGAAGGGTTCACCTTCGGTGTCAGAGGCAGAACGGTGGCTTCGGTGAAGTGTCAAGTTTAAGTTAGCCAACAAACTTTTAAACGACGGCCCCGTGACACTTGCCAGGAGCTTTAAAGAAACCATGCGAGAGAGGACCTGAGAGCACAAAGCCAGCTGGGCACAGAAGCTGGCACTGGACATAACGACTTTTCGCAAATAGCAGGAGGCTATTCGTGTTCCCGAGTTCAGGCTGCAGATGCCAAGGGCAGAAGCAGGAAAAGAAATCCAGGGTCAGTGACATTCCCACAGGGCCAGCTGGTTGGTGCCTGTTCAGGCTAATTCAGGGTGGCAGGAGGTCTGTACTTGAGGTCACATCCATAATCCTGATAGTTAGCATCAGAAGCCTGACACCACCCAGACAGTCCCTGGACACCTGCAGGGGACAGAGCTCCAAGGTTATGAAAGTCAGCAATGACAGAGTCTCAGCGAGTTAAGTTGCACGGGGTCAAATTCTTTGTGGCAAGGAAGGAAGGAGGAGGGACTGGGGACATTGCCTTTCTGAGTGCTGCCAAGTGTTTGGAGTGCCCTTGATGAAATATTAAATGGCGGTGGTGACATCATATCCCATCAAGTGTGTCTTTAGGACTCAGTAAGCCTGAGTTGAACCGGCTCAGTGTGGCAATGGTCAGAGAGATCGCCTGGGGATCTTCATTGTGAAACCAGACAGTGGAGACCCGAGGGTGTAAGAGAGAGCAGCTGTCTCAGACCTACCAGGCCCCCACAAAAGGAGTTCATTACCACAAGAACTGGTCAGCAGCCTCTCGGCCTGGTGTTTTTATTTGCAGCAGACACAAAAGATACGGTTGGCTTCACAGAGCACCCAGGGAGGGCAAAGGAAATGAAGTTGCTTCCTAGCAAAGGTTCAGAGTTGCCCGTGGCCTGTGATTGACAGGGACTCAAAGCCCTGGGGGCAGATGAGAGTGGAGTTGTATTGTGGCAAGGGAATAAAGACCCGGCTGGTCAGATGTGGCAGAAAGTATTCTGCAGGGCTATGGCTAGAGCTTGCAGAGGTTGTAGCAACAGAACGTGGAACTCTGAAAAAAGTGGGATGATTTCCTGTGAACCTCCTCCCATGCTTTGTTCCGTGCCCATTTCCACGAGGGTGAGGTACACCGAGAATGACTTTCCCATGTAATGTAGCCGATCTGGCTGAATTTGGGAACTGTCTCTCTGCTGTCAGCCATTTTGGAGTTCTAAGTAAGCCACATAATGACCATCAAGTCACCAGGAAGCTGGGAGGCAGTTGTGGGAAGGGCCTGGCCACCAGAATCCCAGTGAACCTGGACTCAAAACCCAGCTCTGCTTTTTAATAGCTCTGTGGGCTTGGCACGGTCGCTTGGCCTCGGAGTCTCAGTTTCAGCATCTTTAACATGGTGATAAAGTGACAGCTTTGTAGGACAAGAGCAAGTTTGTGTACAGTGTTAATCCAGTATCTAGGCAGAGCTGGCATTCATCAGTCAATCCGGGTCAACCCGCTTCATCCCGAAGTTTTGATTCTGCAGATATTCCAGCAAGAGTAGATTCTGCAATGTGTACACTCAGAAAAATGTGAAATTATATTCCATCTGTGTATGATATATCAAAGTGCATAAATGCATTCTACTGTCATGTATAATAATGAAAACAAATAAAAAAAATTTAAAACACAGGTGTATTAAACTAGGTTAGAAATCATAATCTAGAGCATATATCCTTTATATGCATTTATTATATATGGATATGTATGTTCATATATATTTTTCAAATGCTCTAATCATTCACCTTTTAAAAGAACTCTAAAAGCCTAATATTTATTTCAATAGTTAACATGTGCTGTATTTGTTGCTCAATTTAAGTTTTTATACATTTCCTATCTGGGATGATGGGACTTAATGCATTAATAGTAATACAAACTAATAAAAACCAGGCAACCAGCTAGGCATGGTAGTGTCACCTTATAATCCCAGTGACTTAGGAGTCTGAGGCCAGGAGTATTGCAAGTCAGTTTGAGACCAACCTGGGCAACTTAGTAAGACCTCATTTCCTAATTAAAAATACATATAAAAGGACGGGGATGTAGCTCAGTGGTAGAGGGCCCCCTGGATTTTATCACTCTCACACACACAGACACACACACACACACACACATATCAAAATAGCTATATTTAGGGTCAGAACCCAAGCTGAACCAGGGTAACAAGCTATAGCTAAATATTATGCTTAAATTAGATTAAATCCAGTGCTTAAAATTATGTCACAACTATTTAAGCATGCATGGTGGAAAATCTCCAGAGTTCTCTGTTCAAAGTAAATGGTGTTATCTCCCAAATATTTACAAGGTAGTCAGTTACATAAAAGGAAGAGTGAAAAGTCGGAGATCCCAGGCCAAGGCAGCTGCATGTGGATATACGTTTTGCAGCCAAACTGGGAATGTAGATAGAAAAAAAAAAAGAAATCCATCAAGAGAGTCAGTAAAGCTACTTCCAGCTATGGGAAATGAGACTTGGAGAAGGAGGAGGATTCCAATATGTGGGAAGGGCCAGAAGAAGGGTAGAGAGCACAGAGATCACTTGGAGAGGATCTGAGAGCGGCCACTGTAAAGGTGGACATTAGTCTCTGGAGATGACCCAACACTCCGCCTGGTACTTCAGACACGATGTCCTATGGAACAGAAGTCTCCAGTAGTACCGGACAGAGCCACTGCAGTCCATCAAGTTGCAATCTCTGTTCAAACTGGACGCAGGAGACTTGGGGAACACACAGCCTACCAAACATAAATGAAACATATCATCATAAATATTTTACATGTCTGAATGTAGAGACGGTACCACACTGGTACCATCACTGCAGATCTAAATTCTTTCTTGTGGCCAATTTTGTCATTGTTTTCCGCTAAAATGAGTCATTTATCACAATTTGAAATTGTAGAGATTGACAGTGATCATTCTTAGCAGCAATTAGCCTGATCATCTCTCCAAGGAAAGAACTTCCCAAACATTGAACTAACAATGGATGTGTTGTCTTTTAAGTGATTCTGGAAGATGCCACAACTATGTGCACGTGTGAAGGGGAGAGCTTATCTTTTAGGATGCAAAAATGTGAAAACATATTATTTTAAAATGGCTTTCTGAGCTGGGCGTGGTGGTGATTACCTGTAATCCCAGCGGCTCCGGAGGCTAAGGCAGGAGGATCGCAAGTTCAAAGGCAGCCTCAACAAATGCAAGGTGCTAAGCAACTCAGTGAGACCCTGTCTCTTAAAAAAAAAAAAAAAAAAAGGAAGAAAAACAATACAAAATAGGTCTGGGGATGTGGCTCAGTGGTGCTCCTGAGTTTAATTCCCTACAAAAAACAAAAACAAAACAAAACAAAACAAAACCTTCTGAACTTCCTTCAAATAAATAAAAGGCAAGAAGATTCTTAATGAAAGCCTTGAAGGAATTTTTATTTTTGTATAGAAGGAGTGTGAATGTGGCATATCTATTCAGTGGAGCAGCATCCAGTGGTAAAAATGCCATATTGATACATGCTGTGGTGTGGGTAGACCTTTCACACTAAGTGAAAGAAGCCAGTCCCCAAAGAGCACATGTGGTATCCTTCCTTTTATACAGAATGTCCCAAACAGGCAAATCCATAGAGACAAAGAGTCACTCCCAAAGCAAGAGGTTCTCTGCCAGAGTCTCAAAAGCCCCATTTTTGCCTAAGGCTGCCGTGGGAACGAGAACTCACTACTATTGGCATTGAGGTGTCTTTTTGGGGAGATAGAAATATTCTAAAATCAGATCCTGGCGACAGTTGGCCAACTCCCTGGAACAAAAATGAGTGATTTGAACTTTATGATATGTATATCTTGTTACTCCCTTTTCCATTTTAAAAATTTTATTGTATCTGTTTTGCTAGATGCTACTGTAAGTGTTCTTTGGAGGAAAGGGGAGGACAGAAGTTTGAAGTTTCTCAGAAGGATGATAAAATGGGGACAGAGAACTAAACCGTGGAGCTCAGTTCCTTACCGTGACAGAGGGGTCCTTTGCGCCCTAACAAAGATGATACCACAGTTGCCCCTGGTCAGCCGGTTGGTGTCCAGACGTGTCTGTGCATGGACTGAGACAGACACAAGGGAGACTAGGTAAAGTAAAACCGGTTCAGACCTGCCTCCACAGGGTGTGGAGGGGTGGTGTTCCAAACACCCCCAAAGAAAGGAAAACTGGTCTATGGGTGGCAGGTTCCCAAGGCAAGAAGGTCTCAGCGACAGTGGAAAGTGAGAGACGCTTCTATGACAAACAGCATTTGAGTCTGGTAACAGCAGAGCTGGGACCGCGGGGGCTCATTGTACGACACAATAAGACAAGCCACATGCTGCCTCCTGTCAGTGTGACATCCTGCCAGAAGCTGCAGTCCAGCTTATTATTCATAAATGTGATTGGGAGCCACACTTGGGGATTTTTTTCCCCCATCTGTCTAATTAAATGGTAAATCCCAGAAGGCAGAGACCAGCGTGAGCTCCAGTGTGGGCCCTCGGCATAGTTTTTTGGTGCTGGATAAATATTAAACAATAGTCTAGTAATAAAAGATCAGTGTTTTCCCACAAGGCTTTTGTAGCTGAAGTGAAAGAAAACCCTTTGAACGGAGTTGCAGGCAGGCCTCCTGGTTTTCGTGTTCCTCCCAGGGAGGCTGCTGTTTCAGACCTAGTAAACCAAGCTGACCGAGGGCTGTAAATAAAACAGCCTCGTGCTGGGAGGACGACCATGCAAGACCCCAAGTGAGAGCTGGGAAGCAACCCAGGAGCCAGGTCATGGGGTCAGGGAGGAGTTGTTCCTGCTCAGCCCAGGCCCTCCAGTAGTCCCGCCCAGCAGAAGGTTCATGATGGTGGAAGTATTCAGTGATAGAGAAGATATTATAGCCAGTGGCTACCATATTGGACAACGAATCTTCCCCACTGAAGATGGCCTAGGTTTTGATAACCCACATTATTTTTTTTTTCACATATTAAGAGTCCAAAGTTCCTATCAGAATTTGTCGTGCCATTTCTTCTATGGATTTAACAAAAAAAAAAAAAAAAAAAAAAAAAAATTTTTTTTTTTTTTTTTTCCATTTTATGGGCTTTCCAGGTATCAGGCTCTGGCTTCTAAAGATCTCTTAGTGGAAAAGACCTGACAAGCTCCCTGCTCTCAATGTGCAGAAACAAACAGCTAACAGGTAAATGAAGGAACGGTTCCAAATAGTAATCAGAGTTTCCAAGGAAGCACATAGAAGAGCTAGATGACTGAGTTTCTTTATAGCAGGGGAGGGTTGATGAGGTTGGTCAAAAGTCAACCCCCATGTTATTGTACGACTACTAAAACAAATCACAAAACCTTGGCAGGGAGAGTTTCAAGGAGGAGAATGGCATCCTCCAGATGCAATACAAAGGTTTCCTCTGAAGACAAAATGCAAAGTGACTTGGAGAGGCAGGTGGACATGCTGTGACCTAGGCTTGCCTGAGACGGGCAGGGGGACCTAGATTCAAAATAATTTCAGGTGGTTTTGGCAACTGGTGGATGGATGAGACTTTAGAAGAGGAAGAAAATGAAAAAGAAGAAAGATCATTCCCAGGTCTCTACACTGAAAAATTCAATAGACCTTCATGGGCAATATTGGGAATAGAAGGCTTTACGTGATGATGATGATGATGATGATGATGATGATGATGATTTGCTGATCTTGGAAGGTTAGTGATAACAGTTTAAAGAGGACCTTCCCTTTTACCATTGAGGCATTTCTGTCTTCAGACCCATCCTTTCAAAATTGCTTTTGATTTAATATCTGTGCTTTACTCTAAAATTCACCATGTTGCAGAGATTAAAGGAAACTGCTCACCTATTTGCCCCATCGGTTCCTAACCTTTTAAAATGTCTGGAACCTCCGTAACAATAAAGTACGGCTCTCCACGCCATGGTAATTGTACTGGCTCTCTGCTTCCTTTAAATGAGATACGAGCAAGAAGAAAAATGCCAGAAATACAGCCTCTGTAAAATTAGATTAAATTTTCAAGTTAGCTATTTAAGAATATGGAAACAAATGGAAAATACCGTGACCCTCAGGGAAGAGGAAATTTTAGCATTTATGATTCCCAAAGAATTAGCACGAGTGGTATTTTTGTAATACTACTTGCCCAAGGGCTGATATGACCAGCTTTGTAACTATGTCCCAGAACTTCCTTGAATATTTATGTGAGTATTTAAGGAAATCTTACTCTCCTACTTTATGGTTTATATTTAGTACCCCTCTCCAGGGAGCAAGTCCAGGCCCAGGATGGCTAACACTCTCCTCCTCCTGTATCCAAGGAAGCCCCTCTCCTTTTGTGCATTATGGAACACTTCCACTTACCAAGCCTTTTATGCAGCATCTCACTTGATCTTCACAAAAATCCCTTGAGATGGCCTTTATTTTTCATGCAGTTAACAGATGAGGATGATGAAACTTGATAAAGAGTAACCATTTATTTAGAGAATCTATTGATGGAGAAAGCATATAGTAACAAACATGCTATAAGTTTAACAGTGGCTTTAGAGAAATCGTGTATTGCAACAACATCTCTCTACTTTGGAAAATTAAATGTCATTAAATTAATGTAAAGATAGTATTTTGAATGCTATAGGTTCAAAGCCCTGGTAGAACGACAGTGGGCCCCTCCGCAATCCTTGGGTCATGATTGACATCTTCCGATCAAACCCAAAGTACTTGTTCTAGATTAGAAAATTGAAGTTTAAAAAGGGCAAGCAATTTGGTTAAGGGGAAAATACTTTGCTGATTGTTGGAATAGAGGCATAGATAGACCTGGCCATTTCATATTCCCATTGAAGATCTTTACCACTGTAGCCTGTTTCCCTCTAAAGTGAAGATCATAGGAAAAGGAAGATAGTTCAATCAGGATTGGCAGGAAAATTGTAAATTCTACTTGTAGGACTTTCCTAGAGAGCTCTGTGAAGGAGAATTAGAGGTCCAATCTGTACTCCTTGGGAAGCAGTGTAGTGGTTGATTAGTAATGTCTGCCTTGAGTACCTCTTTTGGAGTTTAGTCACATGTGCTGTGATTCTGGATGTGTGAGCTGGACAAGTCTTAGTGAGTTTTGGATGGTACTAAGGTGATTGCCCTCATATCATGGAGCTGAGCTCTGGTTTATGTCTGTCCCTGCCAAAAGACTACAGAAAAGAGAGAAACACTCTAGCTTTGGGAAGGGAAAGAAAATATCCATCTCCTTTCTCATGAGTATACAATTTTATGCTACAATCAGACCCTAACAATGAAAAACAAAATTCTAAGAATGGTATACAAATATCATCTCTGACCAAGGAAACAGAGGTCATGGTGAACTGAGAAAAACTGGATCATTCATGATAATTGAGGGTAGCCCTGGACATTGATTCAGAAATTTAAATTGAGAAGCTAAAGAGTAGCATTTTAATTTCTCTCTACTCTCATTCACCTCCAAACTGACGATTTATTGCCCTTCCATCTGAGTACACCACTGAGTGTGGAAGGAGCCTCAGGAAAGCAGAATTTCTAGCAGAAAGCCTGAATCCACAGACATGGGTATTGACCAGAAATACAAGGGCAAACTAATTCAATTATTTTCAGTGGAGTTTAAACTATCATCTTCACCCAAGCATATGGGTACCTCACACAGAAAGAAAGAACTTTTAAAAAATTGATTATGTTACCCTGAAAAAGAGCAAGCCGGAAGCTGGCCTTGAATGGATGAGGGTGTTTTTTTTTTTTTTTTTTTTTTTGAGGGCCAGAAATCTGTTTCTGTCAGCACAGGAACAACCATCACAGAGTGATGAAAGAAATGAAAATCAAAGTGAAAGTTAAATACTTTTTTCAGATGACCTGGTGTAATGATTAAAATGCTGAATTGCTTTTTTAAAAGGTTTCTCCACTGGAAGAAGGAATGTCAGAGCCCTTCCCCCACCCAGCCAGCCCTCTCCCCTGGTTCCCAAATGTCTGAGAGAGAGAGAGAGAGAGAGAGGGAGGGAGGGAGGGAGGGGGGGGGAATAAAATGAAATATGTATTTATATATATTTTTTTCTTGGTAAACAATTTGATCTCTCTTATCTGAAAGTTTTGCCAATGTTTTCATCAGTTCTCTCCAAGATGGCTATGATGCCATTTTTTTTTCTTTGAACAAAAAATAAATTGGGTTTCTTTGCAGTGAAAAATAGGAGGTTTGCTAAAAGCACTGACTTCAAAATGGTGCTTATTGTACATTTGGAGAGAGCGTATTGAAAACGAATAGCGCCTAGTGCTGCCTGGACCAAGAAGCCCACTTTGGCTTATATTAACCTTCTGGAATCTTCTGGAAAAAAAAATCTTTATGATTGCTCAGCTTCAGACAGTGTCGGTATTTCCCTTTGACTCTGTTTCTGATTCATTCGCTCGTGCCTCCATTAGCATTTAATTTTTAATTCCGCATTCTATGGAAAAAGCATATTGCTGGAAAACAGGCACATCTCACATGCCTATGCCTGACATTTAAAAAAATGAATGTCGCACGCACTCCATGCTCAAAATAAACAGGCTGTCTTCCCCTTTCACCACTGAGCAATATTTATGAAGCTTCAAGATGAGATTGCTAATGTATTTTCCTCCACCCGTATACAATCCTGGCTATGTAACTCGTTGATTCTGTCCTTTGAAAGGACTCCGTCCATACCCTCAGAGTTCCACTCTGACCCCTCCCCAAGATCAGGAGTCGCTGGTCATTAGCAAGACCAACTTCTCTAGGTGGCCTGCTTGATTCAGGACACCAATCAACTTAGCTCAAAAAAGGTTCTCAAAGTTCACGTAGTTCCATGAAGCCTCTTGCTTTCTTTGGTCATTCACAGTCATCTCTGTCTTTTGAATTTTCCACATTAAAAAAAAAATAAGTTAAAGTCGCCAGGCATGGTGGTGCATTCCTATAATCCCAGTGGCTTTGGAGAGTGAGGCAGGAGGATCCTGAGTTCAAAGCCAGCCTCAGCAACTTAGTGGAGCTCTAAGCAACTCAGACCCTGTCTGTAAATAAAATATAGAAGAGGGCTGGGGATGAGGCTCAGTGGTTAATTTCAGGTACCCTCTTCTTAAAAAAAAAAAAATTAAAGTCATCATGCATATTTGAATTCTCTCTCTCTTCACTATTCTCTGAGACCCTGGGCAAGGTACTTTACTTTTCTAAGTCTGTATTTATTCATTCATATTTATAATACATACTTATATACACACACACACACCCCCACACACACACCCACACCTGTCTTAAAAGATTATTGTAAAAATTAAAAGGGAAAAATTCTGTAGAGTGGTCAACACAGCCCTGGGCATATTAATAATAATTAGTTGCTAAGCCAATGGTGAGATAATGTTATTAATGTCTATAAATAACTCTGTGCTCTACAAAAGTGCTATCCTGAACAGCACCAGAAAAGCAGTTTATCATTCACATTAATACCATCCCTCTTTGAATAGGATTGAAATCCTACAGAAGATTTATTTGGGCTGGATATCTTGGCCCATTCCAAAACATTGATTGCCCATAATCCTACTTCTTCTGGGGTCCTGACCTGCTGAGCTCAAGAAGGATGGTCACCTGATGCTCTCCAGAAAGATGGTCACTGCTATAGACACTGACCTTAGGTTAAATCCAGAGTCTCAATCAATTGCAAAAAAATAAAAAATAAAATAAAATAAATAAAGTTTTTTTTTTTCTAATAAATAAAAAGTTTGCTTAGCATATATTTTTTAGATTATCTAGGTGGGATTGATTTGAAGTGCATTCTCAAACTGAATATAAGTGTCTTGTCAACTCTGTAGTATTCTTACCTTATTTCTTTGAAAATTTGTCCTCCCTCCTGTTCCTCTTCTCGAGCTTCTGTGAAGTGCAGATTTGGACTTTTTGATCTTTTCCTTTTGTCTCATAACTGCTGTTCTCTTGTCTCTCTTATCTGTACTGCAATCCAAGTGGTAGCTTCAGATCCAATTAGTCCTTTTTCAGATATTCGATATGTTCAATCTACTGATTAAGAACATAATGGTGATAAGTTCTCTTGCCAATATTTATAGTTGGTTTTCTTTTAAATCTTCATGATCTTTAAAAGTAATGTTTTATTCATTCTCTAGGTTTTCTGTGACTTTTTTCATTTATAGTTTTAGACTATTTCTAGTTCTTGAGCTGCTGATTACCATCTTAGATCAGCAGGTTCTCCCTCATGGTACTTTTGTTTGCCATTTCTCAATTTTAAAATTGGTTCTCATTACTTATATGTGACAGTAAAATGCACTATGATATATCATACATAAATGAAATATAGTTTCTCATTCTTCTGGTTGTACATGATGAAGAATCCCACCAGTCATGTCGTCACATACATACATAGGATAATAATTTCTGATTCATTCGACTATCCTTTCTACTCCATATTTCTTCCCCTCCCCTTCCTTCACTCAACTCTTCAAAATCCAAAGTTCCTTCATTCTTCCTTACCCCACCCTCATTATGGATCAGCATCCACTTATTAGAGAAAACATTTGGCCTTTGGTTTTATGGGTTTGCTTATTTCCAACAGCTCTATCTATTTACCAGCAACTATCATCATTTCATTCTTCTTTATGGCTGAGTAACATTCCATTGTACATACATACACCACAGTTTTTTTTTTTTATCCATTTATATGTCAAAGGGCAATTGGCTATATTATGGAATGGGATCAGGATGTGGACTTTTGTGCAAGTTCTGGAGTATAAAAATATCCACATAGAGTGATTAAACATTTGATTCTCTTATATTTTCGTATATTCATCTCTCAGCTTGGGGTTTCCTTACCACACGTATTAATTTGGATGCAGTACCTGGTCATCAGGAGCGTGGGTTTTAGGGAGGCATTTTTTGTTTTTGTTTTTGGACTGGGTATTAAATTCAGGGGCACTTTACCATTGAACTAAACCCCCAGCCCCTTTTATTTGTTATTTCTGACATAGAGTCTCACCAACATGCTCAGGGCCCAGGCTACCCTCAACCTTGTGCTCCTCCAGCCTCAGCCTCCCAAGTCATTGGTATCACAGGCATGTGCCACTGCACCCAGCACAAATGCAGGTTTCGGTAGGATTATGTGGTTATTTCTCTACCTACATCTCCAAATAGATTGTCATTTTATAGGATGCAACTCTGAGCCAACAGATAAACTTTTCTGATCTTTCTCTTATACAAAGGAGACTAATTTTTTTTTTTTTTTTTTTTTTTTTTGGCCTTGGGCTTAATTCTTGCTCCTGGCTTTCATTGTCCAAAACATTTCTGTGGCATCTTCGGGGCCATTCAGATTCTGTGGTCTTATTTGTTTCTAGGCAACTAGGGATCCCCTCTCCCCTGCTGTCTCTGAGATGTGTGTATTTATTAGTGTTTTTTTTTCTTTTAATGTTCTATTCTTGGTATTCTCAACAGGAAGATCCCTTTTGGGTGGATTCAGTGCCCGGGGGACCCCAAGCATGGTTTCCTAGATAGCACCCCTCACTGCTGTACTTCACTGAGACCTCCCTGGCCGTAACTCGGGCAAATAGCCCTCTCAAAGCACTGAACCCAGAGCTAATTTAATGCTTCAATTACAACTCTGGACTTTTTGGTAAAGCAACAACAAATTTATGCTCTCCATTTTATTTAATAAGTTGTTTTGAATTCTAGGGTCTTGATTTTTTTTATTTTATTTTATTTTATGGAAAAGCCCTAGGTGTTTGATCTCAAAATACAAAAACAAACAAACAAACAAAAAGGCAATTTTTCACAAGGATGGCTCTCTTTACCTCCTTACCTAAACTGGAAAGTAGTCCATTCTGCACTCCAGCTCCACACAATCTAAAAATCTAAAAGATGAGATGAGGACAGTTTCTTGTCTCCTAATATAACCAGCATTGCAAGCCAGTGATTATGTTTCCTGAGTAACATTTTCAGAGCATCCAAGTGGTGCATGAACTAGGAAATTCTTAAAGTTTAGACTAGCAAGGGCCAAACCTCTTTCTTATTGACATAGACATATCCAGGTATCTCCGGTAGTCTTTAGCTTTATTCATCTTTTATTAGAGCATTATAATAGGGGAGCCTTTTTTAGTCAGCTCTTTCACTGCTGGAAAGACCCAACCAGAACAACTGTAGAGGAGGAAAAGTTTATCTGGGGGCTCAGGGTGTCAGAGGTCTCGGTCCATAGATAGCAGGCTCCATCCCTCAGGGCTCGAGGGGAGGCAGGACATCATGGAGGAAGAGTGTGGTGGAGGGAAGCAGCTCACATGGTGATCAGGAAGCACAGAGAGACTCCACTCTCCAGAGACAAATAGAAACCCCAAAGCCTTGCCCCCAATGCCCCCTCCTCCAGCCACACCCCCAATGCCACCTCTTCCAGCCATACCCACCTGCCTCCAGCCACACCCACCTGCCTCTCCATAACATCCAGTTAATCCCATTAGGGGTCAATTCACTGATTAGGTTAAGGCTATAGCCCAGTCGTTACTCCTCCAAACCTTCCTGCATTGTCTGACGCATGAGCTTTTGGGGGGACATCCACCTCCAAACTATAACAGAGCCGTACATGCATATAACATGACCTGGTCAATTTCAGTCTCCCAGTACCTCCTCTTTCTCTTCCCTTTGCCCCCACCCACTCTGTGCCCAATGTCTAGTCTACTTGTCCTCTCATCTAATTTTGTGAGATTCTACCCCCCTTTTTCTTTCTCCCTTTCTCCTCTCTCTTTCCCACATATAAGAGAAAACATAGGACCCTTGACTTTCTGAGTCTGACAGTTTTGCTTAACATCTCTCTCAATTCACTATATTTTTAATGAATATATTTTTCAATCCTAAGAGCCCCATATCCTTTAGTTTGCTACTAACTGCTTTGCTAAATGAACTTTTATAAGAACAGGGACCAGCATTAGGTGAAGTGAATGAGACCAAGGGACAGGGTCAGACACTATCGTTATTAAAAATTTGATATTTTGTTCCACATTTGATTTTTGCATTCAATTTGATTTGTTAAGATATTTAAGATATTGACATAAAAATGTCACTTGACTTGGTTATTCCTAAAGGGTGTGCATTACTTGTGTTCTGGCCCTGAGTTGTGGGGGGAGACCACAGAAACCTGCTGATTTCTGAGTTGGTACATTTGCAGAGTTGGTCTTACAACAGTCTGGGCTGTGTGATCTTCATCAAGGTCTTGAACACTTAGTTTTCTCATCAGTAGAAATGGTGACAATAATGGCGCCACTCTACAGGGTTATAGTGCGGATCCACATAAATAGCACCTCACCTAGCTCCTGGCAATAATCAGTTAACTCCCAGAAACTGGAACAAACTACCAGAGACTGGGTGGCTCACAAACAACCGAGGTTTATTGTCTCACAATTCTAGAGTCTGGGAAGTCCAAAATCAAGGTGCCAACACATTTGGCATCTGGAGAGGACCCACTTCCTGGTTCACGGTTGGGATCATCTTGCTGAGTCCACACGCATCAGGAGGGTCAAGGCAGCTCTCTGAGGTCCCTTTAATATAAGGGTACCAGTCCCATTCCTGAGGGCACAAGTTGTAAGACCAAACTACCCACCCCTTATACCCCCATTTTGGGGATTAGGTTTCAGCAAATAAGTTTGCAGGTAGGGGTCCAAGCATCCAAAGGTAGTGAGAATAAATTAGCAATCATAGAAATAAACAAAAAAAATGTTTAATGAGCTCAAAAAGAAGGCAGGTTGTTTGTGGCCTTAGTTGTCTGAGGATTTTTGTTCAATCTTAGTAAAAATATATATAACTCCAACGTTATCATTTGAATCACTTTGAAGTGTGAAGTGCTATGGCATTCCACAAACCGGTCACCACCAGTCCTGAACTGGCAAGGACCCTTGTGTGGTCTACTTTTCCAAAAATGGAGGTTAAGTCCTGATCTGTGCAAGTACAAGTAACATCACAGATAATCCTTGTCTTCCTGCTCGGTGCTGGGCACAGAGTCCGTGCGCACACATGGGGTCCTTCCTCTCTCCCTGCCCCCACCTCAGGAAGGAGGTGACTTTTTTCACACCTGAGGAAGTTGAGGTACAGAGAGCTCCAGCTATTTGCCCCGTGTGGTGGTGATGGCCCAGTGGAGGCTGGAACTGGAGCCTGGACACTGGTCCTCAGGCCAGGGTTGGGAAAGGACCTGGATTCAAAGGCCACCTCTCCTACGCCTGTCTTAGTGACGTTAGGTGGTAGCGGTGGTGGTGATTTACTGTCCCTTCCTGAGCCTCAGCCCCTGAAATCAGAACCAAGCTGGCAAGGCAGAGTGACATGGGGAAGGAATGTGCGTGAAGAGTCCAAAACGAGACACGGCAGGTCGCTCACACCCCGTGTAACAGGGACTGTGATTTGTGGAACTACTTCTGTTGTGAAACGGGGCCTCATTTCCAGTAGGTAAACGTTGGGCCTCCGTAAAGAGAATTAGTATGTAAAACCCAATTCATCCGACATTTGCTTATTTATCCTCCCATCCATCCATTCAACAAATATTTATAAAGCATCTGCTCTGGTGTGAGAAATAGTCTGTGGTGCTTTACGTGTCGCTTAAAAAGACAAAACCTCCATCCACCACCTGATACGCTCGCTCACTGTGCAGTAGGTTTGGTGTCATTCCCCAACTCAACTTTCCATGCCCCCTTCTGCATCCAGGTGCTTGGCTAGACTCAGGGACTGACCAAAAGCTCTTCCTGCTATGCCAGAGGTGAGGGGGCTCATAGTCTGGCTGGAGAGTCAGCCTGCAGCATTGCAAGGGGTGTCAAAGGAGTGTTGAGAGGGAGGGATTGGGTGCACAGAGGCTTCTCCCCGGTCACTTTGGAGGGTGATTGGGGGGTGAGCGGAGGCAAGGCAGGACAGACCAGGGAGCTGTGTGCAACCCAGCAGGGTTGAAGTACCAGGTGCAAGGCGGCTTGGGGGCGGAGTGTCCATGTACCCTTTGCAATACCGTCTTCCTGTTGGCATAGCAACTGCTGTAGAATAAATAAATTCGTGGTGGTACTTCAAACGAGGCCACGATGCCACGGAGACTGTCCAGGAGTCATTTAAATTGCTTGTTTGTTATGTATAAGAATTTGCCTAACCTCCAACCTGCATTTGTGCCTTAGCCATCTCTGGTTTTTCATGCTGATCTGGTTTCTCAGGTCATTATCTTCCTTAAACCATTTTCTTTTCTCTCTTTTTTTTAAAATTATGCCCATCTAGAAAGCATGCCCAGGCATTGTGCTGATTTTGCCCAGACTCCCATGAGATCTCCCGGGCATTCTGTTCTCTTTCTCTGTCGTAAATGCTGCCCAGGGTGGTGTTTGCCATCTCTTATCTCATTGTGGATCCTTCCCCTGAGCCGTGGTGGGTGTCCAGCCTGCTGGCCTGTTCGCTTCCCTGTCACCATGGGGTTTACAGAATCTGGGCTCTTTGTAGGATGACGCTGGGGCCGGCTACGTTGCTTCTTCTGGGTTGAGGGCTGAGGGCATTAGTGCTGACGGCTTTAAAATCTAGATACGAGACTGTCCTGCAAGCTGCCGCCACATGGCTTGCTGTCCCTCACTGACAGCATGAAAAAGGATTCATGAAAAACAAATCAGTGATTTAAGGCGCCTTCTTCAATTTGGGTTCTAAAGCTCATAGACACAAGTCCTGGTTTCTTGGATCAGTGGTAGATTTGCCAGAGGAGATAAATATCTACACAGCCTCCTCTTGCTTCTGCTAAGCAAAAGGCAGAGGCCGACAGATGTGGAATTAGCTAGTGCTCAGATAGTTGGTCTTTCTAGGGGAGCGGGCTATAAAATCCTTAGGCATAAAAGGAACCTCTCCCATATGAGATTCAGTTCACTCTCTTCTCCACTTTTTCTCGCCATCTCGTCTGAACTTGAGGGGAAAGCATTTTCTAAGCTGGTGACTTCCCTGACTCTTAGATAATAACGACAGAAAAACTTAGGTGCTTCCTTGTCAAGATTTGCAAAATTGGCACATGGGCCCCACAAGGTTTATGATTTGAGTGACAGGTCTGTGTCAGGTTCGGTGACAAATGATGAGCAGGTGACTTATAACAGATACTTCTTTGGCCCTTGCTCTTGCCACTCACTGTTCTGACAGCTACAAGTTCGTTAATTTGTGTCGTGCTCCCAATGACCGACCTCCCCAGGTATTAACAGCATTATTATTCATGTTATTATTGTAGCTCTTTCATTTTTGGAGAATGAGAAACTTATGGGGAGATAAGTAATGTACCCCAGGCTCCACGACTCGTAAGCATTAGAAATAGAACTATCAACTGGTGCTTTTCAATTTTGCTTCCTGTCCTTCCAACTTTGCTTTTCCATTTCTGGAGATATTTTTTAATTGTCCCAAGTTGGAGGACTGCTACTGGCATCCAGTAGGTAGAAATGGAGGATGCTACTCACCACCCTGCCCTGCAACAAAGAATTATCAACCCCCCAATTGCATAATCACTGAGGCTAAAAACCCTGCTCTGAATATACTACTCCTTATTCTTCTGGTGCCAAGTACATGGCACGGTGATGTAGGTAAGCCAAAGATTGTGCCCTCTGCTAAGGTCCTTGATATGAGCAGAGGTCAGGTTTTGCTGTGGGTACTCATGGGCACACACCCATGCACATGCGAGCAGACACGCTCTAGAAGGAACCAGGCCACCTCCTGTTTCTGCTTCTCCCTTAAGATGACAGAAACTGATAATCAGATGTGAAACTTGAGAACAAATGTTTCAGCTGTGAACGGTGTGAACCCCAATGGGCCAGCGGAGCCACCTCACTTCTGTGTTTTCTGAAGCAAAGAAAATCTCTCCCAAAGGACCTTTTGCTTGGCTTCTTTACTGAAGTTAGTAAGGAGCTACCAGCCTTTGGCCTGAGCCATCACAGGACCTGGGTTTGGAATCTTAAAACCACATGATAGAAAGTTAGAAGTATTTTCACCAGCTTTTTCACTGCAGTGATTCAGAGACCCAACCAGAACAATTGTAGAGGAGGAAAAGTTAATTTTTAGGGCTCAGGGTTTCAGAGGTCTCAGTCCATAGACAGCAGGCTCCACTCCTCAGGGCTCGAGGGGAGGCAGGACATCATGGAGGAAGAGTGTGGTGGAGGGAAGCAGCTCACATAGTGATCAGGAAGCAGAGAGAGACTCCACTCTCCAGAGACAAATAGAGACCCCAAAGCCTTGCCCCCAATGCCTCCTCCTCCAGCCACACCCACAGCCACCACCCACTTAATCCCATCAGGGGTTCATTCACTGGTTGGGTTAAGGCTCTCATACCCCATCACTTCTGAACTTTCTTGCATTGTCTCACACGTGAGCTTTTGGGGGACACCTCACATCCCAACCGTAACAAGAAGAACCCATTTTTTTGACAAAGTTATTTTCATTCTCCTTCACTGTCACCTGCCCCCACCCCTGGGGACCCTCCTTATAAGAAATTATATGAGTAGGATCATAGGATATATTGTCCGTGATTTTACAGAAAACACCTATAGGAGAATGGTAACCTTTGAAATGTTTTGCTGGATCATTTAAAATGTATTTAAAGGAGAGATTTAAAAAAAAGAAAAAAGAAAAAAATAAAGGCTTATCAATGCTGTTTAGTTTCAGAGTTCCAGGAATGAGGTTCCTGTCTAAGTTCCTCCAGGACTTGATCTCCCTGACCCAGAAGGGATTAGCTGTAACATTTTCTCCATGTGTGCTGCATTCAATCTAAGTTTCTGCTGCCCTTTTAGTCAAGTGTGGTCTTGAGACCCACGGCTTGGCGTCGCCTGGGAGCTCACTAAAAAACGCATTATCTCAGGTCCTACCCCAGATATACTGAATCAGAATCTGTATTTTAATGAGGTTCC
Source organism: Marmota monax (assembly GCF_021218885.2). NCBI lineage: Eukaryota > Metazoa > Chordata > Mammalia > Rodentia > Sciuridae > Marmota > Marmota monax. The sequence goes on along the minus strand of NW_026693008.1, from coordinate 6,916,719 downwards.
CAAGTTACTCATATATAGAGTCTATAGAGTTTTGATTTTTATTCTGAAAACTGTTCTCAGTACTGTAGGTCCAAATGAAGGGCTGATTTCCTCCCTAAGTCTGAGTCCCACACTTTTAAATGGTGGGAGCGGTGCTGCATAGACTCCAGAGCCCTGTTGGAGTTTAGAACTGCGGTGACATCTAAGATTTACGTAACCAATGCTGTGGTATGTCGCTCAACTATGGGGATATAGTCCAATAGTAGTGTGTTATTGGTTGATTTTTGTCATTGTGTCATCAACATAAATCAACAAACCTAGGTGGTACATGTCAATCACGCAGTGTGGCCTCTCGCCCTCAAGGGACACAGTAAAGACAAGATGCATGAGGCTCCTCTGGTGTAACACAGCATATTATTATACAGTTTTTTTTTTTTGTGGTAGTAGGGATTGAATCCAGGGGGCCTTAACCACTGAGCCACATCTCCAGACCTTTTCTAAAAATCTGTTTTGAGACAGAGTCTCACTAAGTTGCATGGGGGCTCCTTGCTAAGTTTCTGAGGCTGACTTTGAACTCACGATCCTCCTGCCTCAGTCTCCTGAGTCACTGGGATTGACAGGTGTGCACTACCAAACCCGGCTACAGTTCACTTTAAAAGTTGTAAATTGAAGTATACACTGAAATAATGATTAAATATGGTAAATCAGCAAGTAATATAGTCATTCATTATCATTATCATTATTAAGTATGTGCTGCACAGAACTGTGGTGTGCTGTATGTTCACGTGCCTGGCAGCATAGTAGGTCTGTTTCCACCAGCATCACCACAAACAGATGAGCATCACCATGTGCTGGGACACTGCCCTGGCCACAACAGTAGTAGGCAATCAGGATTTTTGATTTGGGACCAGAGCTGTATATACTGCCTGTTGTTGACTGAAGTGGCACTATGTGGTAGGAAATTCCCAAATAATCCTACGAATACATCTAGACAAAAACAGACCATCTGTGATATTTCACTCACTCTCTTTGGACCACTGGGCTCTGGATGGCTTTCCCCTCCCACCAAGAAGGTATATTTCTTATGAACAGCCGCTCATTTTTGGCTGTGGCAGGCTGTCGCTTATCTGATCTCCCTTCTCCCGTCATTCGGCAGTTTCTCAGTCCACCTGCCGGGTCTCTCAAGAGATGTGAGTTAATGGACTTCCCAATCCTCCCCCACCCTCCGTGGGGCCGACGTCTCAGCAGGATCCCAATGTTGTGGGTCAAGGACTAGTTTCAGATACCTCATTCCAGGGTTGCTAAGCCCTTGTAACCATCCATCCTGCAGCGTGCACATGGTCTAAGACCACCATCCGGTTAGATGCATTCTCTTCCCTGGAATTCAGCAGGAAGGCTAGAGGCTGTGTCTGTCCCAGCCAGACAGATGCCATTGTCACCTGGATCTCAATCAAAATGGGGCTGCTGCTCTGGTGTGAAAGGAGGGGTTCCTCAAGGAGTCGTGAGGTTGCAGGGAAGACGGGGGTCACAGAGGCAGATGTCCATGGGGGTCATGGGACTCATTACCCAGAGGCTGGGGGTGGGGTGTAGACAGGGGTGCAAGTATCTACTTGGCCCCAGTTGTCTAGTCCTAGGAGGCTGAGCATGCCTAGGGCCCTTATGTCACTGTTCTCTTTTTAAAGAGAAGTGACGATCTTGTTTATGGCATCATCCTTCTTTTTAAATGTTGCTTATAATGAATTTCCTCTCCCCCACCCCTGAAGAAGTGGGTGGGCATCCACAGACCTAAGTGAGACCTCGGTCTCCCCAACTGTGACCTACAGGTGGAGACCATCAATCTACATGTCTCTAATGAGCCTCTTTGAAGCCTGGACATCTTGTGTTGCTCAAAGTTCAGTTTTGGGATCTTTCACAGCAGAATTATACAAAATCACTATATGTCATTTCGGGTCTCTGCACAGGGCAGCTATTAGTTCATTTTCTGTTGATACTGATGCAAACACAGTCCCACAGGCTGGGTGACTTACAAAGGAGACGGGTATATTTTGGCTTACAGTTCCAGTAGTAAAAGGGCTGAGTCAGGTGATGGTCTTCTTGCTGGTGGGGTCCTAAGGCAGTGCCACCATCCTGAGCTGAAAGAGGAAGCACTGGTGTGTGTTCTTATCTCTCTCCCCCTCTTACAAAGTCACCTGTATTCAGTCACAGATGACCTGGATGACATTATCTAATCCTAATGACCTTCCAAAGCTTCCTACCTTTAAATACGGTTTTAATCAGTTTTGCATTGCTGTGACCAAAAGACTTGACAAGAACAACTTAGAGGGGGAAAAGTCTATTTTGGCTCATGGTTTCAGAGGTTCAGTCCATGGTCAGTGGACTCTGCAGCTCTGGGCCTACGGTGAGCTAGAGCACATCATGGCACAGGGGCCTGGTAGAGGAGAGATGCTCAGGTTATAATAGCCAGGAAGCAGGGAACGCTCCACACACCAGGGATAAAATATGAACCCAAGGGCATGCCCCCAGGGAACTGCTTCCTCCAGCCACATCTACTTGCCTACCAACCAGTTAATCCATTCAAAGTGGATTAATCCACTGATCAGGTTACAGATCTCATAATCTAGTCATTTCTCCTCCCGCATTCCTGCATTGTCTCACACAGAAGCTTTTGGGGAAAACTTCCTATTCAAACTATAACAAATACCATAGTTGGGTTAAGTTTCTACTCTCCCAATCCTTCGGGATGGGTTCTAGATTTCAACATGATTTTTTTTTTGGGGGGGGGAGGAGACAAACCATATTCAATCCAATAGCAATAGCCAATCCCAAATCTATAGCCAAATCCTAAGCATCGATCATTCAACATGGTTCTGAGAGGATTTTGAGAGTGCAGAAGCAGAATCCTTAAGTCAGCTGACATGCAAAAGATAAAGAAATGAAAAATCTGGAACCCATCTCGGGGCCCTAGAACTTTCTAGAAAAACAATAAAATCATTACGCATAAAACACTTAGTTTAAAAACCAGAATACTGGGGTTGTGTGTGAGGAATAGGATCCAGAACTGGGGATCACTCAGATCAATTATCTTAGACTGGTAAAGGCAGTGACTCTGGTACTCTGAAGGAGCCTAGACTTGGAGTCCAGCTTTGGGGGACCAGGCATATATGAACAGAAGTTCTAAGCACAGACATGTAGACGGTGTTGACAACTCCAGTGCCTCAGGGCAGGAGGTGCATGCAGGTGTGAAAGGCACTGGGGACTGGGGTGGTCTCTGCAGTAAAGGAGGATGTTCATGGCCCTGCTGGGGGGAGTGTAGCAACTGATGCTCTGAAAATAAAATATTAATTAGGGACCTGGACTAAGCATATGAAACAAAATACAGCTGTGGGCTGTTAATCTGCTGTCCACAGATTGAATATCCCCCGAATATTATAGATTGACTATACCTTATCTTTTTTTGGTACCAGGGATTGAGCCCAGGGGCACTCAACCACTGAGCCATATCCCCAGCCCCTATTTTGTATTTTATTTAGAGACAGGGTCTCACTGAGTTGCTTAGTGCCTTGCCTTTGCTGAACCTGGCTTTGAACTCATGATCCTCCTGCCTCAGCCTCATGAGTCACTGAGATTACAAGTGCCACGGCACCCGGCTCCCCTTATTTTAAATGCTTGAAACCAGAAGTGTTCTCAGACATAGGAATTTTGAGGATTTTGGAATGTTTGCATGTACTTTAATGGTTGAGCAACCCTAATCTAAAATCTGGAATGCTCTGAAATCCTTGAATTTTCCCCACACACCCAGGAGATCTCTCATGAAGGCCAACTGAGCGTCATATAATTTAACTCAGTTCAGACGAGATAGTGTCAGATCTCACAGGCTGAGGCCTCAGTCCCCTAAAACTATTGCCAAGTAGAACATTGTCTCTGTGTCTGACTGACCAGCATTTATATCAAGAATACCCATGATTCCCATCCTTGGGCTTGATTAATTTTCTGGGGTAGCTCACTAAACTCAGAAAAATACTTAGATTGAATGGTTTCTTAATAAATGATGTAATAAAGGGTAGAAAGAAACAGCCAGATGCCTAGAACCAAGTATTTGGGAAGGGGGCTGAGCTTCCATACCCTCTTAGGGTGCACCACCCTCCAGACATCCCCATGTCTTCCACAATCTCAAAGCTCTCTGAACTTTGTCCTTTAGGGTTTTTGTGGTAGCCTTGTAAAGTAGGCTTGTTTGAACACATCTTTGGTCACTAACAATCAACTCAACCTTCTGGCCCCCTCTGATCCAGTCCCATGACTGGTTCCCATGGCAACCAGCCCCTCATCCTAAGATATTCCCGGAGCCACACCAAGAGTCAATTCATTAGAACAACATTTCCTACTTCCAAAGAAATTCTGAGAGATGTAGGAACGCCATGTCAAATGCTGGTGTCACTCAGGATATTACAGCATTCTTAGGACCTCTCTGAAGAAACCTGGGTCAAAGGCCAAATATTAGTTGTATTCTTGATAATTGCCATTCTGACTGGAGTGAGATAACATCTTAGAGTAGTTTTGATTTGCGTTTCTCTAATTACTAGAGATGTTGAACATTTTTTCATATATTTGTTGATTGATCGTACATCTTCTTCAAATTTATTGATTGGGTTATTTATTTTTTTTGGTGTTAAGTTTTTTGAGTTTTTTTTCCTATATCCTGAAATTAGTGCTCTATCTGATGTGTATGTAATAAAGATGTTCTCCCACTCTGTGGGCTCTCTCTTCACGTTATTGATTGTTTCCTTTGCTGAGAGGAAGCTTTTTAATTTGAATCCATCCCATCTATACAAGCAGTAATAAGTGTTGGCAAGGATGTGGTGGAAAAGGTACACTCATACATTGCTGATGGCACTGCAAATTGATGCAATCACTCTGTTAAGCAGTATGGAGATTCCTCAGAAAACTTGGAATGGGACCACCATTTGACCCAGCTATCTCACTCCTCAGTATATACTAAAAGGACTTAAAATCAGCATACTACAGTGACACAGCCACATTAATATTCATAGCAATTCAATTCACAATAGCTAAATTGTGGAACCAACATAGATGCCCTTCAATAGATGAATGGATAAAGAAACTGTGGTCTATATACACAAAGGAATTTTACTCAGCAATAAAAGAGAATAAAATTATGGCATTTGCAGGTAAATGGGTGCATTTGGAGAACGTCATGCTAAGCGAAGTAAACCAATCCCAAGAAACCAAAGGCTGAATGTCCTCTCTGATAAGTGAAGGCTGATCCATAATGCAGGGTGGAGCATGGGGAGAAGCGAGGGACCTTGAGTAGAGGGGAGGGGAGGGGTTATGGGGACAGGAAAGATGGTGGAAGAGATGATCATCATTACTCAAGGTACATGTATGATTGCACACATGGTGTGACTCTACATCGTGCACAACCAGAGAGATGAAAAGTTGTGTTCCACTTGTGTACAATGAATTGAGATGCAGTCTGCTGTCATGTATAACTAATCAGAACAACAACAAAAAAGATCAAACATTAGAACAAAATATTCTCTGAGCACCCACACCTTCAAGGGTTTTAGGAGTTCTCTCTTAGGAACTGGGGGCAGAGATCAAATATATATACATACATATATATATATATATATATATATATATATATATATATATATAATTTCTTATATTTCATTATCACAACAGCTTAAAAGTCATCCATTCTGAAGGTCAGGGTCCTCCTACTGGTATCTGAGCTCTAAATTGTTGTAGCGCCTTATGCTGTTTCAGAATGCAGTGGACAATGAGGGCCCACCTGTGCTCCTCCTCCATGAATGTTCCAAAGTGAACATTGCTCAAGCCAGCCTTGTGTGGCCTTCTCGGCCATTTGACCTTGTCTGTATGATCGTCGGGGACCAGGAAGGTAACAAGTCATGCACAGCTCCTGCTGTTGGGGAGCTTCTAGTCCAGGAGAGGAGACTGAAAATACACAAATGAGCAAATATCATAAATGTGCTATGCCTGCAGGGGGTGACCAGCAGGACGTCAGGAACAAAAACTGACTAAGCAGAGGAGGAGGCTGTTTATATCCGGTGGTCAGGAGAGGCCTCCCCAGGGAGGTGATGAGACCAGGAAAGCCTTTAGGAATTGAGCCCCAGGGTAGACCGGGGAAGAAGCCTTCCTGGAGGGTGGAGACACACTTGCAAAGGACCTCAAGGCTGTCTCCATGCAGCCTGGGACGTACTGGTTTCCAATTGGAAATGATGAGGACTCGGTGTTATTCATTCCAGAAAGACTTTCAAGCATCTGCAGCTCACCAGGTGCTGGAGATGCACCTATGACAACTTACCCACTTGCCCTTAAGGCAGTTATCCTGTAGTTAGTAGCTGGGGTACTGATGGAAGGTAGGGAAGTGAGACAATCATGTTGCAACGTCACCAGTACTGGGACAGGGGTCGGCAGGAGCTGTGGGGCAGAGCCATACCACAGAGGACCTGGGGAGGAGACACAAGGACCCATATGAGAAAATGACTGACAGAACTTTGGGCTAATGTATTCCAAAAGGTTGCAAGCTCTTCTGCAGGTATGGAGGGTGATAAGAATATGAGCTCTGGAATTTGCATATTAAATCCTGGCTGTGATGCTTGGTGAGCTCATAGACTTGGGCACATCTCCTCGACCTATATTGTAGGTATACGTCTCTCAACCTGTAAGTGAAGATGATAATAATACCCTCATCCACAGGATGAGCCTGAGGAGTCCAAAAGTTAGCACATGTCGGTGCTTAGACAAATGTCTCAGATATGCATACGTGCTCAATAAATGCACGTTCTCATTATTTTGGACACAAATACAACCCGCTGACCATTTGGTGCAATGAATGGGTTTCCGGATAGGTAGATTTCATAGACAGATAAAATTTTTGAAAGTTCCCTACTTATTTTGTAACTTTCATTTGGTATTAGGGATATTTGAAATCATCAACGATATGATCTTATTTTGTGAAATAAAGGATAATTTAGAGCCTCCACTGTGGTTGGAAATAAACCTGAAAAAAATAAACCTCTTTATAAGCTGACACAGTAGATGTGCCATTGCTGAAGCCCTAGCAGATCATGAGCTAGATGAATTAAGCCGTCTCCTGCACAAGAGGAGCTGTTCCTATAAATGACTGTCGGAGCTCATGCTCCCCTTCCCAGCTTGGTTTTTGGAATCTCGTAGATAAGAATCACCCTAGAACCAAAAGGAAGAAAGAACCCACAAAGATAGGCAGAAATTCCCAGCTGTTCCCCTGAGAAGGGAAAACACTCTGCCAGAGAGTTCACTGCATGCGTTTGCTGCTGTCAGTGTGTCCCCGTTGGGCTAGCTTCTGTTCTTGGCTGTTGGAATATACTCTGGCAGCTCAGAGGTGGAATTTCTCCAAATTCCCACGGGGTGGGTTGTGCAATTACAGGTGAGCGCTCCTTTACACCCTGGCAGGGCGCTTGGTCTCCTCATTCCTTAACTTCATCAGGCCCCACCTGGAAGACGGAAGGCCTGAGAGGAGGCCAAGGCCTGAAGTGCAGACGTAGGATGCTGGGGTGAGGGGAACAGAGACGGGTGTGGAATGGTGTCCAATGCCCAGGCAGGCACCAGACCCTGGGCCTCTCTTAGAGAACTGGAATCAGTTTTTTGTTATTTGTTTAGTTGTTTTTTGTTTGTTTTGTTTGGTACCGGGGATTGAACTCAGGGGCATTTGATCTCTGAGCCCCATCCCCAGCCCTATTTTGTACTTTATTTAGAGACAGGGTCTCACTGAGTTGCTTAGCACCTCACTCTTTGCTGAGGCTGGCTTTGAACTCACGATCCTCCTGCCTTAGCCTCCCGAGCCTCTGGGATTACAGGCGTGTGCCACTGTGCCCGGCTGGGATCAATTTTAATTTCCCAAAGATTTAATTCATGGATGTATTCATTTTTTTTGAGAATATTTTTAAAGGTATTTTCTGAATATCTTCCATGTGCCACACACAGCTGAGGGCAGGAACAAGTGGAATCTTAGCTGGAAAGCAAGTCTATTTTATCAGGTGCATCTGTGATGGGGGTCCCAGTCCACTCCGTTGAGGAGGCCAGGAGGATCTGTGGGAGATCAATAGCAGAATGAAGGCAAGAAGGGGTTCATTCAGGAAAGAAGAAAAGGAAGAGCATTTGAAGCAGAGGAAAAAGCCTGTGAAAAGTTTCTGGGGCAGCCAGGAGGGTGCTTGGGTATATGAAGAACTGAAAAGCAGCTCCATGAATAAGAGCTGACTGTGGCCCTGGCTTGGAGCTTCACAACCTGTAAGTTAGCTCATCAGGACATTGGCCTTTTATATGAGGAAACAGATCTTAAGAGGTTAAATAATTTACCCACAACCATGCAACTTAAGGGTCAGGGCATGGAAATTCAAACCCAGGTATGTGGGATTCCAAAGAAGAATTTCTAAATCGCCAATTTATGTTTTCCTAAAAATATCTCACCCTTTACAGAGAATCTTACACCTGATGCATATTTCTGTCCAGGTTGGAACATAAAACAATAATGTGAATAGGCCCCTTTCCTACAGAAAAAAAAAACGCAGAGTATAAATAAATACAGCGTAGATGTGCATAGAGTGTGATTCAGTTTTGGAAAGGGAGGGGATTCTGACACATGCTCTAACCGGAGAAATGCAAGGTCATGATGCTGAATAAAATAAGTCAGTCACAAAGAGACAAATATCATAAGATTCCACTTACGTGAGGAATCTAGAGAAGTCTAGTTCACAACACAAGTGCTGGGAGAGGAGGAGGAAATGGGGAGTTGGTTAGTGCATAGTGTTGCAAGATGAAAAGAATTCTGGAAATCGAGTGCCCAACCGTGTAAAAGGACTTAACACCACTGAGCTGTACATCTAAAAATGGCTAAGATAGCCAATTTCATGTCACATGTATTTGACAACAATTAAAATTCTTTTAAGAGGAGAAAGAGAAGGAAAGAATCACTGTAATTTTTGTCTGAAGATCATCACTATTTTAAAAATCACCATATATAACCTTCCAGTCTTGTTCTATCTAAATGTTACATCGGCATGTTTATATATGTATATATTTTTCCCCCCACAAAATTGGATCTTGTGATTCATGTGGTTCAATAGTCTTTTTTTTTTTTTTTTTTTTTGCCTGAATTCAGCATAATCTGAAACTTTTTTCCAGGTGATAAAATGCACACTCACATCATTCTTAAAGGCGACATAGTTGTCCCCAGCAATCAATATCCAAAGTGTGTACTGTGGATGACAATATAAGCATCATCATAATCAATGCCCTTAGGTTGATACGCTCATCAGATTATTTTCTTGGGATCCCAAATTAGAATTGCTGTGTTGAAGCTTTTCGGGTTTTGAGAGCCTCCTAACTCCATTGTCCAATTGCCCTTCAAACAAGATTGGGCCGCATTATAAATCTCTCTCACCAACCCTCGTTCGTCTCCCCGGATCCTCGTTCTTTTTGTCTGGCCTCAGTCCTACCAATACCAGCAACGGGATTGTGGGCAAAGGACCCTCAGTGGTCCCAGCTGTACATAGGGACAATATGATACCTATTTCATAGACTGAGGAAGGAGTAAATCACGAGATCCTTTTCCAGAGCCAACAGCATGTTGGGGGTACTCAATAGGCCTTTGCAGCCTGTCTTTTTCATGAGCTAGAAGGTTCCTTGGAGCAGGAACACAACTCCTGGCTCTGCCTGGGCCTCTGTTGAACCAGGGAAAGCATGTCAGGCCGCCCCAGCAGGTGATGGGCGAAGGTTTTTTGGAGACCTTAGACATGTGGGAAACAGAAACCAGGAGCACCCAGAGGACAGACATCTCTGTTTTCCTCTCATTTGTTTCAGGGAGAGTAAATCTTTTGGTCATGCTTTTAAATATTTAGTCTTCAAAACAAAAGGTTCCCAAACAAGCAAGCCAGAGAGTATCTTGGAGTGGCCTCAGAAGCTTTGTTATTTCCAGTTTCCTTCCTAGGCCAAGCAGCCGGTGTTACTGCAACAGAGGGTTTGTTTCTGATGAATCTGAACTTGGGAACAGGCCCAGTGTGGGCATTCATGAGCAAGCCCCCTTCCTCCCAGACCAGCAGACAGCAGTGCAAGTCCACCTTGGAAAGGCAGCTGGTGGGGTCCGTGAGCGGTCAGCCAGCTCTTCCAAGGGGCTCTCACCCCCTGCTCTAGGGATCACGCTGCAGGTGGGCTTGGGGTTGGGTGGCCCGAGCTCTTGGTGCAGACCCCAGCAGCCACTCAGGGAAGCCATCCTTTCAGTCAACTCTATTTTTTTTTTAAGTCTTTGATTTCATGGAGGATATTTTTATTCTCACTGAAACCATTGCAGAGTTATTGGCACTGAGGTTTAGACTTGGCAATGAGAATGAGAATGAGGAAGGGAATCATCTCTGCTCATTTAGTGGTTTTTTTTATTTTTTATTTTTTTGCTTGGTATCAGGGATTGAACTCAGGGACACTCCACCACTGAGCCACCTTGTATTTTATTTAGAGACAGGTTCTCACTGAGTTGCTTAGGGCCTCATTAAGTTTCTGAGGCTGGCTTTGAATTCAAATCCTCCTCCTGAGATGCTGGGATTGCAGGCATGTGCCACTGGCATCAGGCTTATGGGCTCTTTTTGTTCTGTGGAGACTCAGAGTGTTTCAGAAGTTAGTGTTTCAGGGACCTGAGAGATTGATACTTTTCAGAAGTGTCCTCATATGACAAATGGGGACACTGAAGTCCAAAGAGAAGTTGCTAATAATTAGCCAGGACTTGAACTTGATTCTTCTTCTTCCTCCTGATTTTTTTTTTCTTTTTCTTTTTTTGGGTACTGGGAATTGAACTCAGGGCCACTCAAACACTGAGCCCCATCCCCAGCCCTATTTTGCATTATATTTAGAGACAGGGCCTCACTGAGTTGCTTAGGGCCTCATTAAGTTTCTGAGGCTGGCTTTGAATTTGTGATCCTCCTGTCTCAGCCTGCTGAGTCACTGGGATTACAGGCGTGTGCCACCAGGCCTGGTTTGTTTTTATTTTTTGGTGGTAGTGGGAATTGAACAGAGGACCTTGAGCATGCTGGGCAAGTGTTCTACCCAGAGCTGCATCCAAGACCCCTTGGTTTCTCTCTGTATGAGGCATTGTGCTGAGTGCTCTTCTGCCTGGTCTCCATTAACCCTGCCAATGACCTACCAAGTACGTTTTATTCTTAGTGGCCTTTTATAGGTGAGAATGTGAGGCTCAGAGATGCTAGATGAAGCTCATGCAGGGAATCCTGCCCCAGGGGGCATCAGCCATCCGTGGGCAGACGAGCCCAGCCACATAGCATAGTCCTCTTTGCACCCAGGAGTCTCACACATGCTTACTGAAGGAGTCATGGGAACCAAGAGAGCAGGGAGCCGCAACCAGGATTGACACCAAGGGCTCTGATGTCAAATCAGATCTCTGTGGGCCACTCAGGACAGCACCTTGGCCCAAATTTTGTAACCTCTCTGATTTCTATTTACTTCATCTCCAAAATGGGAATCGTAATAGTTCATAGGTTCACAGGAGAGTTTAAAGAAGGTGATCTATACAGAATCACACACATGTGGTTCCTGGAACTTAAGAAGGTGCCTGCAAATGTTGATTTATTATAAAAGCATCAGCATCACCATCAACCACATCATCATGATCACGGTGCTACCTGGGAAGGGGCCTGGGTAGTATATATTAGAAAAATAAATAACACCCATGATCTGGGACATCACTGCAGACTTGCAGCTGGGGCCCCTTCCCAGGTAGGTAGGATGACATCTCTGCAGTGCCAGTGGCCTGTCTTGGGGACAGATGCTTGCAGAAACAGAACAGACTCAGGTTGTGAAGATCCTAGGGCCTATGTTATACCAGCAGAATGAACCAAAACTGTTGAGAAGCAGAGCAAAGGCAGAGGTGTTTCCAGTATTTCCCCAGAGAGCTTGTTCATTGTCTGCTCCCACCACCCAAAGGCAAACTCCACAAGGAAAAGAAAATTGTCTTCTATATTTCTTTATCCTTTTCAGCTAACACAGATTGAGTCATGTGGCTTCATAATACTCTTTTCTGATTGAGTAACTGAATGAGTGAATGAATGGATGAATGAGCAAATTCCTCTCTGGCTTAGATCAAAGTCATTTTCCTGGGTAAGGAGATTAGAAATGACAAACTGCCCAAGAATAGTCGAAGGATCTACAAACTGAAATACTCAAATGATTATAATACCTATTAAATGGCAGCCTTTACAAGTTGTTGCAAGCAATGCATATGTTCTGATGGTTTACTAAGTGCTGAATGTGAGTTATATTGCATTAATAATACCCAACATCTGGGGCTGGGGTTGTGGCTCAGTGGTAGAGTGCTTGCCTAGTGTGGGTGAGGGACTGAGTTCGATCCTCAGTACCACATAAAAATAAAGGCATTGTGCCCACCTACAACTAAAAACATATATTAAAAAAATAAATAACACCCAAGATCTGTCAGGTAGATATCATTATTAATCCCATTTTGAGAGGGGGAAAATGAGGTTCAGAGAGGTTAAATAGTGGCCCAAGATCACATAGCCAAGAAGCCATGGATCCTGGATTGGTTCCTGGGTCTGATTGCAGAGCCTGTACTTTAAATCACTACCCTCTCTGTCCTTCTCCTCCATTCCCAATGGAGGGTCTGATCAAATCTTAAACACAGCCTCACTCTTCAAGGTACAAGAATACATTTTAGATTACATCATTCCTTGGTCAAATTGACACACAGGTAGTCTTCTACCATTTATAGCAGTTAGCTCCTGGCAGCCCCTGCATACTGCCCCTGGTGGCCAGGGTGTGCCACTGTACCATCTTTACTGCGGGTGTCTGGAAATTTATCCATTCCTCTTCTCTTGTCCTCCCAGTTCCTTTGTGCCCTAGTTCTCCAGGGCAACTAGTTTGAGCCAAGACATTAGAAGTATGGCTGGTGCTCATTGTGAGAAGGAAGAGGAAAATGGAGGTCCAGGGCTCCCAGGTTCCCAACCCCCTGTAAGCACAAGAGCTCAGATTTGGACTGATCTCAGTCCACCTGTTTGACTTTTGCACTAGATTTGAAGAAAGGGCTTTATGGAGAAAATAAACAAGTAAATAAGTTCAAAGGTTACTGGTTTAATTTAATCCTCAGATTAGTCATTAAAAATACTTTTCGGTGTCTACTCTGTGCTTACCAATCTTCCTGCTAGGAGGGCTTTATGGGCAGGAAGCAGCTCTGCTCTCATGGTGGTTATATTTCAGCACAGAGAGAGGGATTAAACTCAGATTGTGTGTGTGTGTGTATGTGCATATGTGTGTGTATATGTATGTGTGTGTGTGTGTGTGTGTAAAACAATGATAGTATTAAACAAAAAGTTAAACTCATCTTGGAATAGCTGAATGGTGGCCTCCAAACAGATACAGTGCCCCTTATCCAAAATTTCACTTACCAGTGTTCATCTGTGATCTGAAATCATTAAATGGAAAATTGTAGAAGAAATCCATAAGCTTAAATGAACAGCTATTACACTGTATTGTTACAACTGTTCCATTTTATTATTGGTGTTAATTTCTTACTATGCCTGATTTTTAAATTAAACTTCAAAATAGGTTTGTATGTATAGGAAAGAACATGGTACACATGTGGTTTGGTGCTAGCTGTAATTTCAGTCATCTGTTGAAGGTCTTGGGACATATCCCCCAAAACTACTAAATCCTGGAAACTGTGAATATTACCTTATATGGTAAGAAGATATAATTTAGAATCTCCAAAGGAGGAGTTTATCCTAGATTTCCAGGTGAGCCACAAATGCAGTCATATGCATCTTTTGGGTAGTGGGACAGAGGGAGTTTTGAGACAGAAGGGGAGGCAGCAATGTGGACATAGAGACAGGTGAGAGTGGGACAGCCTCAGACCAAGGCACACCTGGGAGCCACCAAAAGCTGGAGAAGGCAAAGAATGATTCTCCATGGCCCCCTCAGAGGCAATGTGGCCTTGCTGACACCGTGGTCTGATTTCTGTCCTCTAGAACTATGAGAGAATAAATTCCTATTGCTTTTAGCCACCCATTCACTGGCCATTTGTTACAGCAGCTCTAGGAGTCTAATACACACTGCACTTCCCCATTGCAGTGAAAGTGACAGAAGATTTGGCTTGACCAATGGGGAAGGAGCAAGTTAGGAAGGAAAACCAAGAGGACTTCCCTTAGTCATACAGGCTGAGTATCACTAATCTGAAATGCTTAGGATCAAAAGTGTTTTGGATTTCAGATTTGGGAATACTTACATACATACATACACACACATGTGTATGTGTGTGTGTGTGTGTGTGTGTGTATATATATATATACACACACAGATACACATACATATATATGATACTTTGGACACGGGACTCAAGTATAGACATTTAATTTGTAATTCATTAATGATTTCTATACACCTTGCACACATAACCTAGAGGTCACTTTCCACAATATCTCAAATCATTTTGTTCATGGATCAAAGTTTCATAATGTGGAATTTTCCACTCAAGGCATCATATTGGGACTCAAAAACTTTTGGATTTGAGACTTTCAGGTATCCCAACCTGTATTAACTTGAGATACCTTTGGATTTTCAAAGCCAGGCTTGAAGGATAATACTGGATTCAGAGAGAGACTCGAGAGCCCTCGACATGTAGGCACTAAAAGTGCGGGATTTGGTGAGATCAGTGTGGAGGAGGTGTAGAGAGGTCCAGGAAGCCCAGAACGGGACCCTGAGGCCCCACTGCTGAGGACAAGGGTCAGCCGGCAAGGGAACCCGAGGCAGAGTGAGGGACACAAGGAGAATGTGCCCTCTCAGAATCCAAGAGGATAAGGGGATCAACCTGTGAAGATAAGTGGTTCTTGCTGGTAGTTTTACGGGACAGTTGGTGTCTCAGTTCCAGGGTGGTAGGTTTTCTATTGGCTGCCCTCTCACCTAATTGGTAATGGCTCCCTAGGGCTTCTGTGATTGAAAGGAGCCCATGGCCTGGCCTGAGCTTGGCACAGCAGCCTGCGTGGTCAGTTGGTGAGGGCCACCTCAAAAGTTGGCCAGGAATTCTGTGCATTTTAGGAGCCTGCCTAATCCGAGGGAAAGGTTTTAAGTTATGGTACCTTGGCGGGGGAAGGGGCCAACTTGTGCCTAGGGCGGTCCCCACCAATCACATTCCACAAGCCGTATCCATCCACATGGAAAATCTCCACTGAAGTGCATGCAGAGCCATGTAGAGACCATCCCTGGGAAAATACGAATGGGGAGACAGACAGGAAGGAGGGGCACCAGCTCAAACATCAGAGGAGCTTCAAGGGCTTTGGAATCTGACATCCATATTCAACTTTCAATTCTGCATGTAGACAAGGTCACCAAGGAGTCTCATTTCCTTACCTGCTGAGAGATGCTAACTGAATTTTAGGCCACACCAACAGGTACGCCTAAGACTCCTGAGAGCCCCAAAGCAAGGTCTGTTTCTTGAGGAGCTAGAATGACACTTGACATTTAGGTTTTCTTTGACACATAAATCTATACCTCCAAGGCCACAGCATACTCTTTGCATGATAACCCATGAATGATGATCCTATAGACTTGAATTCCAGTGTTGCTGATTTTGTGTTGATGCGATAGATTATATAATCAGACTTTGTTAGATAATAGGCAATCCTTATTAAAGGATCACCAAAGAAAAGGATGTGATCACGGTTTCCTGTGTTCTTCCCATATTTTAAGAAGAATACCATGTTGGCACTGCACAGCTGCTGGATCTTTGTTGAACAGATGAGGGAATGAACCACAAGCACGAGACAGCCCGTAGCCTGCTTCCGAGGTTTCAGTCTTGAGGAGTCCAAAGCATAGTCTTCTGGGAAGGGAGAACACCTGAGTGGGCCGTTCAAGTGCCTGGAGACCCCAGAGGACTTAGGTTTTCAGTTTTCAGTGGAAGGGCTCATGAGTAGCAGCCCGGATGGGGGTGCCTATATTTCAGCACTCTGCCTCTTGCAGGCAAAAGATCTAGACCACCTGGAGATTTGATAGCCCACCAGAGCCAAGCAGGGTTGTAATAACCCAAGATAGAAGGCTGACAGGTTTCTGAGCTGCAGTTTCACATGGAATCACACACCCAGGCCTGAGAGAGTGGCCAGCTGCTGTCCCTGGGGCCCACAGTCCCATATGATTCCTCCTTCCCTGGGCTGCTGGAAGAGCCCATGTGCATGTAGTTTGGCTAAGAAGGATTCTGTTGCTTTCCAAGTGGATGCTTTGATGTTCCTGTTGCACAAACCGCTAAAAAAAAAAAAAAAAAAAAAAAAATCAGCATTTCCTACTTGGCATCAAGCCCAAATTGACTGCTGTCTCTCTCTAATAAAGCAGCATGTTTTGCTCTTCTCTTCTAAGTGGAAGACAGAAAGTCTCAACAGACAGAAAGAACGTGTTTATCGATCCAGCTGCATCCCAGAAACTGGACGGCACCACAGGGATTGAGCAGAGAGAGAGAGAGAGAGAGAGAGGGGGGGGGGGGGAGGGGGGGGGAGAGAGAGAGAGAGGGAGGAGTTGATTTCAAATACTTTGCAAATGCTCCTTAGCAGTATTAATGAGCAGAAGACCGCGAGGTGCATTAAGACCTCATGTGATGGACTAAGCGAAGGCAGAGCACGCTGTTTTGTAATGACCTGAAAACTCACTGGAACTCCTCATTTCCTGAGCTGCCTGTCCTTTCGTGCTGATCTGGAAATACGCTGCTTCCCCAAATGCAGAGATTATAAAGCTCTTATGAATGCAGGAACAAGCCTCGCGTGCTTGCAGGGGAAAACAGAAATTCTTCAACTTGGTCTCCAAAGAAGCACAGAGAGAGCAGAAAATTGGGGCCGCACAGCTAGACAGGAGCCAAGCCACTCACTCCTGGCCCTTGGCAGGAGTCTGAATCCTTGTTCCATCAGCTCCTTCTCTCTTTACCTTGTGCTCCTTGCAAGCAAAACAGGCCAGCGATTGACCGGGCCTGGTCTTCAGTGGCCTCTTGATCATTTCCCATCCAAGAATGAGCCCTCAGAGGCTCATGAATGGGCTGCTACAACCCCACAGAGCTGGAGCCCAACCACTGGCAGACTGACTGCCGTCCCGCCCGGCAACCTGGAGAAAGCAGAGGGCACCTGCTGCTTCCCTGGATCCCGGCCTTGGGGTCCTGCTGGCTCCCTTCTCCGTTATAGCTGCTGGATTTTTTTGTTGTTGTTGTTGTTTTTGCTGTGCCTGGTACCATCAAGGTGTCACACTTGCAGACAACCCCCCAGGGTGACCCTTCTTCCAGCTGAAGAATAATTGCAGCGAGAGCTGATCCTTGCTCCCATCTGGAACATGAACAACTTTGAATGACCCTGAACTTCAAAGCCACTATCAAAGGGATTTTCTTTTTCCACTTCTGAAGCTTTCCCTGGTACCTGACAGTCATCCCAGCCCAAGGAAACGAGAGGCAGGAGGCTGGCAGATCTGGGTTCTAAGCCCAGGGCTGCTGCTTGTAACCAGCGCCAGGGCAAGTTCACCTGAACGTTGGTGCCTCTTGTCCTCATGCATCCAATGTAGATGGGACGTTGATGATTTACAGAACTGAAGGGAAGATTAATTGGCATAGCCATAGATGGTCTGTGAGTAGGGAATCTGACATGGACCACAGGTTGAAATCTCTTCCTTCCATCTCCCCTAGTGAGGTTTTTCTGTTCTTATTTTATTTTTTGGTACCAGGAATTGAATCCAGGGGTGCTTAATCACCGAGTCATATCCCCCAGCCCTTTTTAAAAAAAAAAAAAAATTTAATTTAGAGACAGGGTCTTGCTCAGTTGCTTAGGGCCTGGCTAAGTTCCGGAGGCTGGCTTGGAACTTGCAATCCTCCTGCCTCAGCCTCCCGAGCCACTGGGATCACAGATGAGCACCACCTCTCCCCTCCCCTACACCTCCCCCCAGCTGGTTTTTTTTTTTAATACTGCACACCACTGAGCATCCTTTAAATGTTGGAAGATCTGAAAGGTAGAATATTTGCATGAATTAAGAAATGTATGATTTACACTAAGCTCTCAGGCTGAATGTGAATGCATTGGACTGAAAGAAGATCTGGCTGTGAGTTATGACCCTGATATTTACTTGAAGGACTTGGAAGAGAATTTGGTTGCACAAATATTTAGTCAGTATTCACCATTACTTTTTTTCTTATATTTTTATCCTGATTTTATTTATTGTGGCAATATATGTACAAGTAAAATTTGCCATTTTCACCACTGCCAATTGTACAAGTCAATGACATTACTAACTTGCACAATGTCATACAGCCGTCTCTACCATCTAGTTCCAAAACACTCATGGCTCTAAACAGAATCTCTGTATCCATCAAGATTGTTGATGGATATTTGTTGAATAAGTCTCCCTTCAACACCTGGTCACATCTCTTTTGCTTTCTGTCTCCGTGAATTGACCCACCGTATATATTTCATGTAACTGGAATGGAGTGATATTTGCTCTTTCACATCAGGGTTATTCCACTCAGCATATTTTCAAGGTCCTCTATGTTTTATTTCAGGATGTCATTCTTTTCTCTGACTGTATAATATTCCATGGTATATTATATATTCATCTGTTAATACTGGGTTGTTTCTACCCTTTGGCAATAGTGAATAATGCAGTAATACACGCTGGCATGGGAGTATCAGTGTTGGAGTCCTAGCCTCCAGCTATTTCAGGAATATACCTAGGAATGGAATTGCTGGGCCGTGTGATGGTTCTGTTGAGCCATCTGAGGAACTGCCAACCTGTCTTCCATGGTGGTGGTACCAGTTTACATTCCTTCTAGCAGTTCAGGGAGGTTCCAGATTCTCCGCATCCTAGCCAACACTTCTTAAAGTTAATTTTTTTTAATCCTTTTTTTCTTTTGGCACCAGAGATTGAATCTAGGCATACTTAACCACTGAGCCCCATCCCCAGCCCTGTTTTGTATTTTATAGAGACAGGGTCTCCCTGAGTTGCTTAGGGCCTCACTAAGTTGCTGAGGCTGGCTTTGAACTCATGATCCTCCTGCCTCAGCCTCCCAAGCCTCTGGTATTACAGGCATGTGCCAGGTGCTGGGCTCTTACTGTCTTTTGTTGTCTTAGCCTTCGTAGTGGGTAGGAAGTGGTAACTCGTTGTGATTTTGACTTGCATTTTCCTAATGATGTTTAGCTTATTTTATGTGTTTATTCTCCATTTGTGCATTCTTCTCTTTAGGAAAACGTCTACTCACATCTTTTGGATCCTTTTTTAATTGAGTTGTCTTTTTGTTGTTGAATTGAAGGAATTGTTTATATACGTTGGATATCAAACCCTTATCAGGCATATAGCTTGCAAGTATTTTCCATTTTATAGGTTACATTTTCACTTTATTTGGCTTTCTTTTTTTATTATTAAATGTTAGAAACACGCCTTTCTGAATAGATCCTAAAATTATGAAAGAGATTCTGTGGTTCAGACATCCAAATCAGCCTCGTAACTGTAATGGCACCTTCCAGTCATTACATCTGATCCTTAGAATTCAAAGGCAGGAAATTGCTTAGCAGAAGACTTGGTGGAATCCTATTTCCATGCTCAGCCCCAGCTTCCAGGGGACAAGAGGCATTTGAATTATTTTGTTATTTTAAGTATCAACCTAAATGTCCCTTCTCACATAAAGAACAGATGTGTGAAAAGAGTGACCTGCAAGCTCTGCCCTATTCCCTTTGATCAGCAATGGAGGGACAGGGTGAAAGGACCTAATGGGTCAGTAAGGGGTCATTTCAGCCACATCTGAAATCCAGATAACCAGACAGCAGGGCACAGGGGGATATCCTGACCCCCTCAAAAAAATAGCCTGTATTTGGACGGAGGTTGATGTTTATTTGAATACATGTCTCAAAACCCCAAGGGAGAATCTTCTGTGATTTTTCCTGAAGCAGCCATGAAGCAGGGATTCTCTCCCCCTCTTTACTCTGGTAAGAGAGAAAGGGCTCGGCCTTCTCTGAGGGAGAACAAGGGGACTCAAGAGGCTGAGAGGGAAGGGGTCAGGCCACGGAGCTCTTCTGTCCCTTTTTTTAAATTTGTTCTGGTTAGATATACACGACAGTCGAGTAGATTTCGACATGTTTATTCAAACATGGAGTATTTCTTATTCTGATTGGAATCCCGTCCTTGTGGTTGGACATGATGTGGAGTTTCCCTGGTCGTGAATTCATACAGGAGCAGAGGAAAGTTGTGTCCCATTCATTCACTGTCTTTCCTGTCCCCACCCCCTTCCCTTCCCTTCTCTCCCCTTTGTCTAATCCAAGAAGGACTTTATGACATCTGCCAGTAAATGGATGGAACTGGAGAATATTGTGCTAAATGAAATAAGTCAATCCCCCAAAACCAAGGGTCGAAGGTTCCCTCTGACATGTGGATGCTGACACACAATAAGGAGGCGGGCAGGAAAGAATATAGAAGTTCTTCCCTACTGTTAACCCTTTAGCATCTAGGGAGAAAACGATCAGAACTGGAAAGAAGAAGAAGAAAAAAACACAAGGAAGAAAAACTCCTTCAACTCTATCAGATTTTAATGAGGACGTCAGCTGAAACGTGAAGCTGAGTCTTCAGGACCCTGAGGACAACCCTTGGAAGGGGGTGGGACCCTGAGAAAAGAGATGGGAGCTCCTCTAATACACAGCAGAGGAAAAAGCTGTGACTGAGCACGTCTGGAGCCCACACCAGGGCTCCATGGTGTGCAGAGGAGGAGACAGACCCTTTGCATCCTGGGGCTTCTGGCCACCAGGCCAAGGGCAGCTGGATGCTCCAAGGTCCAGGAAGCCGAATCAAGAATCTCTCTGCTAAGTGCTGAAAAGGAGGTTCGACTTTGCACGTGCCCCTGGGCTGATGCTTCAAAGTGTCTGTACCTAGAGGAAGCTTCATACAAGAAAGGGCCAGAGGCCACTTGTAGGTCATTTCCTTTTCTACAGAAACAGAAGAGGAGTCGGGCACAGTGGCCCACATCTGTAATCCCAGCAGCTCAGGAGGCTGAGGCAGGAGGATCGTGAGGTCAAAGCCAGCCTCAGCAACTTAGGGAGGCCCTAAGCAACTCAGTGAGACCCTGTCTCTAAATAAAATGCAAAAAAGGGCTGGGGATATGGCTCAGTGATTAAGTGCCCCTGGGTTCAATTCCTGGTATCCCCCCCCACCCCCAATAAAAGAAGAAGAAATTTAAGTGCGGGCCTAGGAGCCCATGTGGTGGTCTCCAGGTGTCCTCCTCCCCCCACAAGAAGATCTATTTAGAGAGACAGAAGGTCGAGGTGGTAACAGAGAAAAAAGCCTTGGCTCCTGGCCATCTGGCCAATGGGACGCCGTGTCTCTGCCCAAACGTGATGCTAGGTGGGCCTCGTGATGGGCTCTGAGTGCCAGGTGACAGCAGAGGCAGCATGCTGTATTTTCTGTTTGTTTGTTTTTCGCTCTTCTACCTTGCCAGATGCCCGTGAAGGGAGCTCTCCCTTAGCCCATAAACAAGCAAGACTAATAGAATATCTCTGGCAAAGGTGGTTGGCAGAAATCGCTGCCATCTCAATCACCCGGCTCTCCGGAGGAACCTATTTCCCTTGTTATATGGTGATGTTTTGACAGCCCACGGGTGGGGGGCGGGCGGAACGTGGGCAAAACGGAAAAACACAATTGGGGAAAAAATATTCCAAAGTTGGGCCGTATTGTTTTCATGGTCTCTGGAGGGATCCTTGTCTTCTGTGGGTTTTCAGTTGGAAGACATTGAAGATGCTGCCTTTCCCACCAGAACCGTGATAATAAGAACCGCTCTGGTACAAACATGCAGAGACTCGGGGAGAGACTTTGTCCCTGGGCTCACGCCCAGCTGGTCTTGCTTGGGCATTGGAAGACACTCAGAGCATAAGACACCTGAGCATTCGTTCCCTAGGTACTGAATCAAGAGTGTGTCCTTCCAGCCTGGTGACAGGCTCCCTTAGCAAAGCCAGTAAGTCCCCGATCCTGTAAAGAGCACCAGGTCTTTCATTGTGCAGCAAAGGACTGTGGCGAGTGGCCCCAGCTCCAGAGGTAGGCCACTTTGGTTGACTTCACCCTTCCCTCACAGCATGACTTTGTACCAGTGACTTGACATCTCTGGATGGCGATTTCCTTTTATCGTAGCAGTCTAGGTCATAATGACGGCTCAGAGCCAAATGGGGTTTGAATCCCCCATTTCCTGGCTATTTGAATCCCCCATTCCTGGCAACATGGGCCACCTCCTTTGAGTAACATGTCTTTTCTCTGTATAGAGAGGATCATCATACACACACCCCATAGGCTAGGGGAAAGCCTTTGTCAAACTCATGCATGGGACATGCTGGGACTGGCCTGCAGCAGAGACAGACGGGTAGGGCCAGCTTCCCTGCTCATCCCTGTCTTGCCCTTTGGCCCTCCCACCTCCCTTGGGTCTTGCCACAGGCTGGAGTTTCCTCTGCAGAAGGACCTCTCCTTGGGCTCTTCCTTCCACCTGTAGCACACTCACCCAACACTCAACTCCACCTTTGCATTAGCTCCCCACTCCCTCTCACTCCCAGGGAGATTCCCTGCAAGACCTCTAGATAAGAGCCTTTTAAATACTGTGCATTCACGTTTACAAAACTTGCGACCACTTTAGCATTTTATCAATGCATCAACACTTATTAAATGTTCGGGTGTCAACTCGCTTCTTTGCCGTCTAGTCTCAGTGTTTGGCACATCTCAGGCATTTATTGACTGAGACAGTGAGTGAGTAAGTGAATGGAAAAATGCACAATTCCCTGGAGCTAGCGGCCACTTGACAGGAAGGTGGCCTTCTGCCTTTCTGCTGAGAATGAGAAGTACACTGTCATGGGACTCAGCTTGAATCCACTCTGATTTTTGGTAACAACAGGCAGGAACGATGGTGGTGCTTTGGCATCAGGAATGGGGCACCCGGGATGTCCCAAGACACAGTGGGATATGCAGGTGTTGGTGAACCTGCAGGTGAAAGGAGGTGGCCCAGGATCTGAGGGTCCAGTGGGGAGGAGTTGCTGAGAATATCAACTCTTCCATCAAACTGCCCGAGAGGGGACCAGTTCCGTCCTTGCAAGCTGTGTGATCACAGGTGAATTAGGTGCTGGGCTATTTCCTCATTTCTAAGACCTTGCCTAAGGGTTATTTTGACGACAAAAAGAACATCATAAATACAAAGTGCCTTGCACATATTAAGTCCTCCATAAATGTCCATAAGTATAGTTTAAATTCAAAATACATACCTGGGATTGAACCCAGGGGTGCTTAACTACTGAGCCACATCTGCAGCCCCGCCCCCCTTTTTTTTTTGAGAAGGTCTCGCTGAGTTGCTTAGGGCCTTGCTGAGTTGCCGAGGCTGGCTTTGAACTCACCATCCTCCTGCCTCAGCCTCCTGAGCCACTGGGATTACAGGGGTATGCCTCAGCACCGAGATCAGGTTTTATTTTTTAAGATACTAACCAAATACTAGGGACCCACCTTTTCTGAATTAGTCTCTGAAGTCTAAGTAAAAATGTAATGAGCAAAGTCATATGAACTTATACGTTCTCATGATATCTGAACTGATTTTAAGTCAGGCATTTATGATCACTTGAGATAGGTTTATGTTGGTCACTTGGAAAAGGAAAATGGTGTCTATTACATTCAGAGGGCCAGGTTTAGGGTTCATACGATGAACTTCACTGGAGCATGCACATAAGGATTTAGCATGGCAAGCTGGGGCCGTGGCTCAGTGGTAGAGCTCTTGCCTCACATTTGTGAGGCACTGGCTTTGATCCTCAGCACCACATAGAAATAAATAAATAAAATAAAGGAATTGTGTCCAACTACAACTAAAAAAGAAAAAAATTCATCATGGCGTGGGGCTGGGGTTGCTGCTGGGTGGTAGAGTGCTCGCCTAGCGCTGGTGAGGCACTGGGTTCGATCCTCAACACCACATAAAAATAAACAAAAATGCATTCTGTCCCCCTACAACTAAAAATAAATATTTTTAAAAAATTCATCATGACATGTGCACCGTGTCTCCATTGACTGCTGAAATGCACAAGTATGTCTTCATGCAGTGCACTTCTCTCCGGGGTTGTGCAACACAGTTAAATGAATCATGATCTGCCTACATGTTGGACAAAAGACAGAATGTTTTAAACTACGGCGCAGCGTGAAAAGACATTGCTTTCTTTCTGCCAATAGTAGGAGTTCTTTGATCCGTTAGCAGTGGAATTATTCTCCAGCCTCATTCACCCAATTTTCTAATGATCTATATGCAGCCCCACAAGGAGGAGCCTCGATGGCCTCCACCCTCCCAGGGGCCTTGCCAGGGCTGCTGTGTTGGTTCACGAGTTGAATCTGCGGGGGAGCTAATGGTGTTCTTGCCATCCAATTGCACCCCCAAATCACTGGGCCATAACCGTGTCGGCGCAGAGCCGAGGAAGATAGTGTTCCTTAGGGCTGTGTGCACTCTGTATTGGCCTGCCATGGGTGGGGCATGATGAGCAAAGATTTTGCTTAATTGATCCACAGGCCACATTTATGTATGAATTAAATGCTATGGCTTGAGAAGGCCTTTTTTATTCTAATTAGTTGTACAGGACAGTAGAATGCATTTGACCCATCCTACATACATGGAGTGCAACTTCTCATTCTTCTGGTTGTACATGATGTAAAATCACACCAGTTGTGTGATCCTATATGCACATAGGGTAATAATGTCCCATTCATTCCGCATCTTTCCTACCCCTATACACCCTTCTCTTCCTTCAATCTCCTCTGCCTAACCCAAAGTATCTCTATTCCTTTCCTAGCCTCCCCCCACCTTATTGTTAACTACCATCCACATATCAGAAAACATTCAGCCTTTGGTTTTCTGGGATTGGCTTATTTCACTTAGCATGATATTCTCCCGCTCCATCTATTTCCCTGCAAATGCTGTGATTTCATTCTTCTTTCTGGCTAAGTAGTATTCCATTGTGTATATATGCACCACAGTTTCTTTATCCATTCCCCTATTGAAGGGCACCTAAGTTGGTTTGGCTATTATGAATTGAGCTGCTATAAACATTGATGTGGCTGTGTCACTGTAGTATGCCGATTTTAAGTGCTTTGGGTATAAACCAAGGAGTGGGATAGCTGAATCAAATGGTGGTTCCATTCTAAGTTTCTGAGGAATCTTTGGAAGGCCTTTTGATAGAGAGATTACTCAGTTTTTCTAAACTCATTTTCCCCCAAAACATGTACTGAGTGTCAGCTATGTCCCAGGAACTGTTCTAGGCTGTTTAATCTGTGATGACAGAGATAAACCACATCTCTGCTCACAAGGTGCTTATTACTCCATGGGGGAATGGAGATTTAAAAAAATAATAACTGAAATAAATAAGCTTAGAATGCTTTCAGGGGTGGTGCATGCTAAACATTCAAAAAAATGGATGCCAGAGTGGTGAATTGCTAAGACTAGATGTAACCACATGGGGCATTGAGACCCACAGGGCAGAAAGAAATTGATAAAAGGAGGATCTGGGGGAATAGGTTACCAAGCAGCAGAAGAGCAAATTGAAAGGTCATAAAGGCAGAAATGCAGTTGGCCCTGAGAGAGTGATCAGAAGACCACCATTGTGGTCTGAACTGGTGCTAAATGGGGGAGGGGGAGACATTATGGGTTTGGAATAGGGGTGTAATGGCCTGCTTGAATTTTCTTTCAGAAATCAATACATACAAAGTTTCAAACAAATCAGAAATATGTGGAAAGAAAACGACTTCATTTCTTCCCCCAGTCTCACTCTTTTCCCCAGAGCTAACTGTAGTGGAAAACTTAGTATTTTTTATTCTGAAATTTTCCTACACATCTGTGGATACAAAATAACTTCCTATAAATTAACAGGTGTTAAAAGACAGAATAATGAACGTATGTCAGGAATTTGCTCTTTTTACTTGACAATTCATCGTGGACCTCTTTCCTTGACAGAATGTATTTATCTAACTCGTTGGCAACGTCCTGACGTCGGGGACTCGGACCTGCTTCTCTACCACTGATCTAAGAAATGACAGGAATTTTCCACTTTTCCTCCTACTTGGAAATAATTATGTGGTCAAGTAGAAAGACGGTGTGCCTCTGCTTTCAAAGCTGCTGGGCTTTAGCAACCTATTTGACTTTTATTTTTCCTCCTTTGAAAGACATCCCCCCCCCACACACACACACACCGGAGGCATAGGGAGCCCTTTAATTCCAATGAGAATTTGAGGAGTTTTGTGCAAGGTATCAAGTACAGAAAACTGCTACAAGCAGAGACAGGAAGGTCTGCCTAAAATAGATGGTGTGTGGAAAGGCGGTTCTCAGCTAGTTCACCCTGGTGGTCCTTGGTAGAAAGGAATCAAACCAATGCACCACCATACTAGGACAGGTCCTGACTTCTCTCTCTCTCTCTCTCTCTCTCTCTCTCTCTCTCTCTGGAGCCTGGAGACAATTAGCCAGAAAGCAGGCACATTAAAGTTCTGAAACAGTTAAGGGATTCTTATGGGGTTGTTTTCACAGGGAGCCTCTCGATAATGGAGTCAGTTGTTTAGCCACCAGCAAGCTGTAATGTCTGAGCTCCCTGAGTTCTGCATGGTCCGTCAGCTCACCTGGCACTTGGCAGGTGCTCCATAAGCATCTGCAGAGGGTGAGTGGATTCCTACAGATCACCTGCTTTAAGTACTTTCATAGGCAATCAAGGCCAGGTCATTCACCCTGGAGTAGCCAGGGAAGGCGGAATACAGACCCCATCTGTTCATGGGGCCAGAGGTCTCTGGGAAGTCCCTGAAGAGCCCCTATAATCAAAGGGAAAGAGAGCACAGTCTGTAGTCAGAACCCAGTGCTGAGATTCAGGCTCACAACTGTGCAGAAGCTTGGATTGATCACAAGATCCACGGTGTAACCCACCAGTAGGTGACAGATGGCAAATAGAAGAGGGCTTCATTGGAGACGAGGATGTTAGAACCTGAGAGGCAGGGGATACCGACAGTTTGCTACAGAGAGAGCATCAGATGCCCAAATCTCTGATGGCTGAGAAGGAATGACCAGAAGACGCATGGACTAATTTCACTTAACATGATATGACAGACACGGGGTGGAGCAGGGTGGGCACAAGTCTCAAAGGGCCATGGCTCTCTGAAGCTCCTGTTGGGTTGATCTTTCTGTCTTCTTGACTGGGGTCCTTGAGGATAAGGACAGTGTCACTGTCCTCCACCTGGTGTGTGGATTGTGGTAGGTGTTCTGCAGGCCTTTGTTGTAGTGAACTAAATGCCCTTTTGGTGAGTCCTTCATAATCATCATCTTGCCGGGCAGCCCTAGAAATGAAGTGCCTCTGTCCCTGCTTTCTGTTGTACTTGCCTCTCAAAATAGCACTTTCCCCAGCATTTGTGATTTATTTATTTTTTTAAAATTAGTTACTATTTTTTTAGTTGCAGATGGACATACTATATTTATTTATCCTTATGTGGTGCTGAGGATTGAACCCAGTACCTCACACGTGCGAGGCAAGTGCCCTACCACTGAGCCACAACCCCAGCCCTTATTTATTTTTTTTTTTAATTTTATATATTTTCCCCTGGGGAGAGGGGATACTGTCCCAGCCATTTCTATAATTCTTGTGTTGAGCCCATTAGCAGGTGTTTAGTAGATGCTAAGTACATAACTGTTAAAAAATAAAATGAAAACTGTATTTATTTTTTTAGCATTGACTTTTAAATCTTTTTTCCTTGTTTTCAATATTTTTATTGGTGCCTTATAATTGTACATAATGGTGGGATTTGTTCTTACATGTTCATCATAATCTGGATTATGGTTACATATAACCATAATCTAGCCAGTATCACTCCCCAGTATTTATCTGCCCCATCCTGCTCACTCCCCCCCCCCCCCCCGTTTCCTCTACTTATCTCCCTTCAATTTTCATGGGATTCCTCCACCCACTGTTCTTTTCTGTTTTCTTCTATAGATTCCAAATATGAGAGAAAGCATTAACCTTCTGATTTTTGACTTATTTTTACTTAACATAATGGTCTCGAGTTCCATCCATTTTCCTACAAATGACATAATTTCATTCTTCTTTATGGCTGAACAATGTCCCATTGTGTATATATACCACACTTTCTTTATCCTTTCATCCACTGACAATCACTTAGGCTGGTTCCATAGTTTGGCTATTATGAAATGTGCAGATAAACATGAGTATGCATGTATCGTGTAGTATGATCACTTTAATTCTTTAAATATAAGGAGTCGTGTGGCTGGGTTGTACAGGGGTTTAATTCCTACTGATTTTTATGGTGGTGTAACAGAGAGTGTGAATGGGTGGGTTCTTTGTCTCATAAACTGGAAGAATAATCCACAGATACAGGGTGAGAACCAAAGTAACAGGACTGATTAGAATAATAGAAAGCAAAACTCCCAAAGAGGCACGGGTCCTAAGAAAGGGATGCCATTGGGTGTCTGTGTCTAGGGGGGTCTTAAAGGCCCTTCTAATGGCCCAGCACAGGTTATAGGTGGGGTGAGAGATGCTGGTATGGACCAATCAAGATCCATAATCTTTGGATCTAATGAATGAACAGAAGTGCATAATTTTAGTCCCTTATTTACATAATTAACAGGAAGGGTCCCACCTTGTGGTTTGACACCTCTATTGGAAAGAGGAAGCATTTCAGGTAGGGTCTGCTTTGTGGTCAGCCCTTGCTAAGGGTGGAGTACCCAAGGAAGGGCTGCTGTGGTTGAAGCTGCAGGAACAGAAACAGGTGTTCTGACTAGGACGATGTTGTGGATAGAGCTGTCAGGGAGTGGCAGGTCACGGGATGGTCTCCAGACCCAGGTCTCCTCCAGGATGGCATCATGCTCCCCTGCCCTGCCCGCCTTCCACAGGGCCCTATCCCATCTGCCTGAGGGAGGTCTGCCTTCCGGCCTCAGTGGGTGTCCTAATCTCCATCCCACCAACAGTGTGCAAGTCGTCTTTCTCCTCTCCAGCCTCTCCAGCGTTTATCATTCTTTGTGGATTTGATTTGTATTTCACTAATTGCTAAAGGTGTTGAACATTTTTCCCTATATTTGTTCTTTCGTTTTTTTTTTTTTTTTTTTTTTTTTAGAAGTGTCCATTTACTTCATTTGTCCATTTGTTGGGTTATTTGGGGAGAGGAGTTATGTTTCTTTCTTTCTTTTTTTAAATTATTTTTATATTCTGTCAGAAGAATAAGTAGCAAAGATTTTTTCCCCATTTTGTAGGGTCTCTATTCACACTGGTTCCTTTGCTATACAGAAGTTCTTTGATACCATCCTATTTATTAATTATTGGCATTATTTCCTGATCTTTAGGGGTTGTATAGAGAAAGGGAGTACTGACCCTATCCTTTCTTCACTAAATTCCATCTAATTTCTAGGTTTTTGATCCATGTAGAGTTGACTTCTGTGCAGGGTGAGAGAAAAGGATCTGGTCTCACTCCTTGACATCTGAATAACCAGTTTTCCCAGCACCATCTGTTTAAAAGACCACCTTTTTTTCCAGCGTATGTTTTTGGAACCTTTGTCCAGGATCAGATGACTCTATCCATGTGGGGTTGTCTCTGTGTCTTCTACTCAGTACCATTACTGTATGTGTCTGGCTTTATGCCACCACCATGAAGTTTTTGTGACTGTAACTCTGCTATAACTTGAAGTCAAGTATTATGATACCTTCAGCATTGCCTTTTGTGGCATCAAATTGCTTTGGCTTTATATCTTCCAAATGAATTTTAGGACTCATTTTTTTTATAGCACTATGAGAGATGTCATTGGTATTTTGATGGGGATTGCATTAAATCTGTGTGTTGCTTTAGGCAGTATGGCCTTTTAACCATATTAATTCTGCCTATCCATGAACATTGGAAGTCTTTCCACCTTCTGTGTCTTCTTCAATTTCTTTTCTTAGCGTTCTATAATTTTCATTGTAGAGGTCTTTCATCTCTTTGGTTAGATCTATTTCTGGAGTTTTTGTTGGTTGGCTTGTTTATTTTGAGGCAATTATGAACAGATTGTTTTCCTGATTTCTTTCTCAGCAGATTCTTTATTAGTGTATAGGAAAGTTATTGATTTTTGTTTGTTGATTTTGTAAACTGCTAATTTGCCAAATTTGTTTATCAGTTTCATACGTTGGGTGGAGTTTTTTTTTTTTTTGGGGGGGGGGTCTTTTAAAAATAGGATCATGTCATCAAAAACAGATAATTTGACTTCTTCCTTCTGTTACTTTAATTTCCCTTCAGTGAATTATCTGTGGTGATTTCTATGGTTTCTCTAAATTTGGAATTTTGTTCCTTCTTCAGTATGATCCAAGACTTCCAACTGAATGTTTTATTGGACTTATTATATTCATTTCCAAGATTCCTGTTTGGGTCTTTTTCAACATTTTTATCTCCTTCTTGAATTTCTCATTCATGTCCTGTACTGACTTCCTTAATTCATTTAGCCATTTTCCTGTATTCTCTTGGAATCCTTTGATTGTTTTTATAATCATCCTTCTGAATTCTTTATCTGGTGTTTCATCCATTTCACTATCTTTGGAGTCAGTTGCTGGTGAATTGTGAACTTTAGGAGGCATCTCGGTACCTTGTTTGTTCCTATTCTTGTATTCCTGTGTCGGGTTTTATGCATCTGTTGGGATGGATTTCTCCTCCACTCTTATGTGGTGGCCTGTTTAGGGCTCAGCCTTCTCTTGAAGAGGTGTCCTAGAGTGATGTAGATTGAGACCCCTCTTAAGCATGGCGTCCATAGCCTTTGTGTTGAATCTCTGTTTTGGCTATAGAAGTGGACATCTGTGAGCGGGACCTGAAGGCCCCCTCCTAGTCTTTCCT
The DNA here is from genome assembly GCF_021218885.2 of Marmota monax. NCBI lineage: Eukaryota > Metazoa > Chordata > Mammalia > Rodentia > Sciuridae > Marmota > Marmota monax. The sequence goes on along the minus strand of NW_026693008.1, from coordinate 6,885,819 downwards.
ACTTGGGGACTGGTTAGTTTGGGGGTTTTGTCTCTTCTTTGTAGAAAAGTATCACTGAAGTCTGAGCGTTGTTAATTTGTGTGTGGAGTAAGGTGCACTATCTCTTGACTGGGGTTATCTCAGCAGCAGAACCTGTACCCTGTGAGCTTATCATGTCCCAGTAGATTCCCAGCACCTCATAGATAAAGGAGAAGCAAGTAATAGCAATAACAGAAGCAAACAATATACAACATTAAAATAATTACCACAAAAACAAGAGTTGTGGGGCCAGCAATTGAAAAAAAATAGTAAATAACCCTAAACTAGATCTAGCAATAATGTAAAAAATCAGGTGTCAATCCTACCATCTCCACTGCCATAACAACATGGCACATGGGAGATCTGTAAACCAAATAGTTATAAAAGATGATAGGTGTACAGGTCATTAAGAGAAAGTAAAATGTGATAGGAAAGTAAAAGAAACTTTAGAATATTCAAAATATGGACAGAGAGAAAGCAAGTGATGGCCATAAAGGAGGAGGAGAAAAATTAATTTTTAAAAAGCTGAGTGATGGGGGAGAGAGGATAAGAGAATTTGACTGTTAGAAGGAGAAGAAAGGAGAAAATGAGAAGCAAAAATACGACAAAATAAAAATAAATTCCAAAATCTAACCCTCAAAATAAAAAAAGCAATTGTTAAAAAAAGCTAAAAAATGATGACAAAGGAATATGTATATGTATCACAGTAAGGGGAAGTGAATAAGAATAGAAGTTCATTGGATCAGACAAAGGGGAATGAAGAGAAGGGAGGGGGATGGGAATAGGAAAGACAGTAGAATAAATCTGGTATCATTTCCTGTGTACATTTATGAATACACCATACATGAATGCACACCGTTGTGTACATTCACAAGAATGGGGTCCTAATTAAAATAAGATATATTCCCTGCTTACATAATTACATCAGAGTGGATTCTACCGCCATGTATAACTAAAAAGAACCAATAAGTAAGGAATATTATATGTACATATAAACTGATCAGCATAGCAAGAACTCCATACATAAATAAGAGAGAGGGTTTCTTAATGAAAAATGAAAGCATTGTCTCCTCTGAGGTGGTCAAAAGAGTCAGAGGATGGATGGTCGCTGCCTGTGCCGGCCCTTCTTTCCATTTCTTCTTGGGCTATATACTGAGAGGGAGGGGCGTGCACACACAGGGAGCCCAGGGCACACCTGCACAAGTGCGAGGGTTTTGAATCCTTTTCCTTTTCCTGTTACTCCTGAGATGCCAGCTGGAGTGGTCTAAAACTGAAGCCAGCTGAGACAGCTCTCAACTTCCCTTCTCACCAGTGGACATGAGGATGGAATGGGAAGAGCTGTGGACCAGAGTTTTGACCAGAGTTTTGTCCAGAGAGACCCGTTCGATGCACTCCCGGGCTGTGTCTGCTGCAGAGTTCAAAATGGAGCTTAACTCAGGCCTTGGGGACTTTGCTGGGTGGCATCTGCTCTGGAGAGATTAGGTCAACACACCCCTGTGGCTGGGCAGATGCCAATCTCTGCTGGGAGTCTGGATTTCAGGAGAATTCTACTAGCTACTTAAGGGGCAGGGGAGCCAACTCTCTACAGGACTCACATGTCACTGCCCATGAATGTGGCCTTCCCATGGTTAATCCCTGAGAGTGATCAAGCCCTCCTCTTCATCCTCCCCCACCCTCTAAGGGAAAGCAAATTGCCCTTCCCTCCATGTCTGACTTGAGTCCCTCTGGGTACAGTCTCCTCTGTTCCTGTGGTGCTGGCACACCCTAGGCCACACTGCTTACAGGGACAGTAGGGCAACGTCTGCTATGATCTCTTGGGCTCCTGCAGCAGGGTTTGCAGCCTGACCTCCTCAGGGTGTCTCCCTGCCTCAGCTCTCCATTTGGCCAGTTGAGATGCTCAGAGCTCCTGTGTACTTTCTTGTTCTTTGTTCAACACACCTGAATTTGAGTCTTCAAGAGACTCTGACTGTCCAGGATTGAATTTCAGTGAATTCCCTCTGTGACCCACCTCCCTGAGAAGCAGGAGAATCCTGAGCCACAGAGGAACTGGATATGCAGCCTTCCTCTCATCCGCCATCTTGAACCTCCATGAAAGATTTATTTGGAGGACAGCCTGTGTGCTTCTCATCTTCTAAATCTGAAAAGTGGAAGATAACTTAAGGGGTTTGCTCCAAAAGAGAATGCAGTATACGCACATGAGAACTGCGCAATTGACAGGAGAGGTAGAAGACACCTGGTAAGTTATACAAACGCACATCGTTCTGGCCGTTTCCGTCTTTGTCTAGAATGCAATCCAACCAGTGTGCATCTATTTCACGACTGTTAAGGTAGAGGGAGTGCAATGAAAAGATGTGTCTGGGCAGTCTCGATGAGGAGAAGTGACAAAAGACAGCAGAAACAGGAGTGAGGACTGACCCATCCCAGGCTACTTATTGACAGTGAATTGAGGGGCATCCTCCAATAGCAGTTGAAAGCCAGGGTTTATCTTGAGTATATGAGGCTTTTTAAGGTGCCGCCACGAGATGAGGAAGCCAGTGAGATTGAATGTGACTGGTGTCAGTCTCAATAAGCTGCTGCCCTGCTTGCCACAGAAAGGACACGGTTCCTTTCTCTGCTAGAGTCAATTCTGCTATGTAAACATCTAACTAAATACATCAGGCATCTGGAAGTACAGCCAAGAAATTGCGGAATACCCAGGACAAAGGGCCTCTTGACCCTGGAACCAGTCTAATTCTGCACTAAAATGACTCCCTCCCGATTCTCATCCCCATTTTGAGGTTGGCAGGTCCAGTTAGGTCAGAGCCAGCTGGCGTCCACTGGCCACCTCCAAAATCGTTCACAAAGTCCCAGCTGAGATCATCACAAGCCCATTATGACTCTAGGAAATATGCCAACTTATTTTATTCGGTTAATAAAACATGCACTAAACAGTTCTAGAAAAGCATTAGAACGATAGGGAGACTTCCCAGGCCTGAGGCAAGAGTTAGGGGAGCTGGAGGTACCCACAAATCTAACACCATGGGACCTGGAGGCAGGGGGTAGGGAGTTTTCATTTTGATTCTGGACAGAGTGAGTCTGAGTTTCAAATTTCACCTCTTCCACATGATCCCAGGTGATTTAAAGTGAGGATGATCACTAACCATATGAGGATTCAGTAAAAGAACGAAGGGGCAGAGTCAGGAGGGCAGTTATCAAGAATCCAGGTAACAAATGTCACCAAGGATGTGGGGGACTGCAAACCGGAAAGCAGTATGGAGATTCCTCAGGAAACTTGGAATGGAACCACCATTGGACCCAGCTGTCCCACTCCTCCACATATACCTAAAAGTCTTAAAATCGGCATACTACAGTGATGCGGCCACATCAACGTTCATAGCAACTCAAGTCACAATCACTAAGCTGTGTAACTAGCCTAGGTGCCTTTCAACAGCTGAATGAATAAAGACAAGGTGGTACATATACATAGCAGAATATTACTCGGCCATAGAGAAGAATAAAATGATGGCATTTGCAGGTAAATGGATGGAATTGGAGACTATCATGTTAAGTGAAATAAGCCAATCCCCCAAACCAAAGGCTGAATGTTTTCTCTGATACGTGGATGTCGGCTCACAATAAGTTAGTGGGGAAGAGGGAGGAGTGGAGGTTTACTAGATTGGACAGGGGTGAGTGGGGGGAAGGGAGGGAATGGAAATGAGAAAGAAAGTGGAATGAATGGGACAGAACTTTCCTATGTTCTATATGAGTACATGATCAGTGTAACCATGAGCAACCACAGGAATGGGAATTTGGACTCCATGTATATATAGTGTCAGAATACATTCTACTGTCATGTATAACTAAAAGAACAAATGAAATAAGAAGGGGAAGGATTTAGCCCAGTGTCCAGTAACAGTAAGTGTTTAATAAATGATACATTTCTAATGGAAAACATGCATTTTTGAGTTGACTGGCAACATTGGTATTTTCTTAGAACAAATGTCAATTAAGGAAAGGAATATGATTCTTTTTTTTTAATATTTATTTTTTAGTTCTCAGCGGACACAACATCTTTGTATGTGGTGCTGAGGATCGAACCTGGGCCGCACGCTTGCCAGGCAAGCGCGCTACCACTTGAGCCACATCCCCAGCCCAGGAATATGATTCTTGATGGTTTTATCAATCCAGAAGATAAAGGCCAGGGGATGCAACTTGTTCCTCATGGTGCCACCCAACAGCCCAGGAGCACTTGGAATCACAACATGAGTATACTAGCAGCAGCTGAGACCCCACGTGCTAGGTCTGAACATCGGAGTTTATGAAAGTTAACACCCTCTGTTTACAACTGTGTGTGTGTGTGTGTGTGTGTGTGAGAGAGAGAGAGAGAGAGAGAATTCAGGTGTTAAAAATTTAGTACCAAAGAAAGCTGGGACTAGCTGGAGAAGGATCAATTAAGGGATTCTGAGATATTGAGGAGATTTCTAAAAATATCTATTTGGGGCTCAGATGTCAGACCATCATATAAACAAAACATAAATATAGTGCAAAGATAAGCTGTATTTTGCATATTTTAGACTCCTCGTTGCTGTAATTTTTTTCCATATGAGAAAATTTAGGGACGAAAGTTCTTTGCTGGTCTTCATGGATGCCCACAGAAAAATCACAGCAGAGACGAGGTGATGATTTTCCCCTAGAAGTCTTTGGAGACTTTATTTATTAATAGTTTTAAAGTAATGTTGAATATCACTTGGTTAATAACAGCACCTGTCATATTATGTTGAAATGCTATATCTAAGTTGGGCACAGGGGTGCACACCTATCATCTCAGTGGCTCCGGAGGCTGAGGCAGGAGAATTGCGAGTTCAAAGCCAGCCTCAGCAACTTAGCGAGGCCCTAAGCAACTTAGCGAGACCCTGTCTCTAAATAAAATACAAAAAAAAAAAAAAAAAGGCGGGTGGGGAGCTGAGCATGTGGCTCAGTGATTGAGTTGAGTGCCCCTGAGTTCAAACCCAACTACCAAAAAAAGGGGGGGGGCTATATCTATGCATCAAAGTACACTTCCGACTTCCTTTTCAGTGGGGATAAAGAGCAAAGCACCCCCCACCCCAGGGAACCATGACATAGTAATTAGGCTACCTCACAATAAACCCTCCACGGTGTATACAAGACTTGGAACTGTATTATCTCATTTAATCCTCAGTGCAATTTGTAGTTGGTTAGCTATGATCATCATTCATAAATAAATCTGAAGCATACAGAGGTTAGATAGACCATTCCAAAGTCATAGAAGAACCAGGTGAACGGGGTCCTCTTTTCCAGAATCTAAATGGGAAGCTAATTCCTGGGAATGAAAGAAGTCACGCTATCATTTAAAGGCAGATACTACGTGGGTGGCAGTCATCCAGCTGCCACTGGGTCTGGAGGATCCATGCTTCTGGGAAACACTTAGATCCACCTGCACCTGGGAGTAGGACGTCTCCTCCCTCCAGCCAAACCTAAAGGTCAACTTGAGAGAGCAGAATCCCGGGGCTGACAAATCTGTGCATCTCTGGTTACTCTGCTGCTGCTCCAGGTATCGAACCTGGTGACTGGATCTCTGTCTCTCTGTCCCCTCTCGGCCATTAGCTCGCAGGGATTTGACTCCTCTTGTGCTTTTGTTAGTGAAGACAGATGGGAGGAAGCAGCAGCCGAGGTCTGTTTCAAACAGAAGAGAGAGGATGGGTTTCATTTTTATTTGAAGTCCAAGCCAGGTTGATGAAAGATAATTAGGTCCTTGGAACTGTGAAATCGCAATTGACACAAGCCCTTTGCCAACTTGGTCAAAGCACATTTTTACAGTGACAAAGAGACACGGATGATTGCAAAGAGGCCGGATGGTGCCCCAGGCGAGGGCCCCTCATGTTCCAGCGACACATGCTCATTTGGCATCTCCAGGGGAGTAAGTTCTTTCTCGCTTCTCTCCCTGGGATGTTCTGCTCCTGGGGCTTAAAGCTGGCTCCTCCTTGATCAGGCAAGTCTGGGCTGAAATGTCTCCTCTGTCCAGATGATCTAATTCAGCCAGACAGTCATTTTTCTGATCATTTGCATTTGTTGGTTATTTTTATTGTTTATTTGTTCACTGCCTGTCTTCTCTTTATTAGAATCAGGTCCGTAAGGGCAGGGACCGATACATCTCATCCATTGCCACTGTTTTCCCAGAATCTCATTTAGTGCCCACAGATGATAGGTACTTAGTAAATATCTGTTGATTGAAAGAAGAACCTTGAAGACTTAGGCAAAGTCCATCCTCTTTGATTGTGTGATATATTAATTAATGTGTTATTGTGGAGCAAACTACCCCAAAGCTCAGTAGCTTGAAACAGTGATCATCTGTGACTCTTGATGCGATCGGCAGGTTGACCAGGAGTTGGTGGAGCTAGGTTGGGCTTGGCTTGCGTGGTTCTACTGATCTTGGCTGGGCTCATGTATGGGGGTTGGCTAATTTAGGCTGGGCTCAGCTGATGTGGCTCTGGGTCTCCTCCACCAGAATCTCCTCTTCCTTGGACCAGCCGGCTACCCAAGACGTTTTTATTTTTATTTTTTTTTAGGGGGGGAGGGGGGGAGGGGGCTACCAGGGATTGAACTCGGGGGAACTTGACCACTGAGACACATCCCCAGCTCTCTTTTCTATTTTATTTAGAGACAGGGTCTCATTGAGTTGCTGAGCACCTTGCCTTGGCTGAGGCTGGCTTTGACTTCATGATCCTCCTGCCTCAGCCTCCCTAGCCGCTGGGATTACAGGCCTGCACCACCGCGCTCGGCCAAGACATGTTTTTATCAAAGTCATGAGAGGCCAGGCTCAGAGCTGGTTCAATGGCACCTCTGCGCACAGGCCATTGGCTAAAGCAAGTCCAAGGGCCAAGCCCGAAGTAAAGACACAGAGAGTTACACTGCCATGATAGCAAAGCTGTTGGTGCAGGGAGTGCCGAAGAATTAGGGGCAGTCCTGCAACCCCCCATGCCCAAGGATACAAAATAGCACAAATGAGTAATCCCCAAAGGCCCAAGTGTGGGTGTGGTGGGTGGAGAAGTCTAATACCCCCATGTTCACAGGGTCTCCTCCGTCCTCCTCAGTCTCATTCTAGAACATCCTTCCTGTTTCTCTTCCCTTCTCCATTTCTCTTGAGCTTTTATCTTTTGAATTAATTTTTAACAGATACATAAAACTATGTGTATTAACGGGGTACCGTGGGATGTTCTGATAATTTCTATACATTGTATAGTGTTTACATCTGATGAAGCTTCTGTCTCCCCAAACGTCTCTCTTTCTCTAATGGCTTTTTCTGAATTTCGCTAGCTTTGTCTTTCCTTGATTGTATCTTCTTAATATTTTTATATCTTCCCTTAAAGAGTATTCATTTTTAATGATATTTTTTATATGGTTTTAAATTTCTTGTTACAAAATTTAAGAGGTGAGCGAGACAGCTTCACAAAATTGAGTCATTTTAAAAATTTTATGTAGCTTTGCAGTTATTTTTCTATAGGTTATTTATACTCCATATAAAGCTACTTCCTCATCTGGCACAGATAGATGCACCTTAAATAAAATGTCTGTTTTTTTCACACATTGTGAATGAGAACATAAATTGCAGGCCATCTCTGGTGGGCAATTTGGCATCCCATGGCAAAAATCTAAAGCTCAGATATTATTTAACAAAGAGGGCTCCCATTCCAGAAACTTACCCAACACATGTGCTTATGTATGTGTTCAAAGGTGTTAATTGCAGTATTGTTTATATTGAAAAATATACCTGCAAAGAACTTAAATGCTTATTAATGGAGGGGTGGTTAAATTTAATATGCTGCATCTATACAGTGAGAGATTATATAGTTATTTAAGATAATGACACAGTTCTTTATTTGACAATATGCAAAGATCTCAAGGTGTTTAAACACCAAGTGTTCCATGGGTGTTTAAAAATCAACATGTATATGTGCATAAACATTTATACATGTGCACATTCATATATGGGGGTATATATGTGTGTGTGTGTGTGTGTGTGTGTGTGTATATATATATATATATATATATATAGAGAGAGAGAGAGAGAGAGAGAGAGAGAGAGATTTCTGGAAGAATGCATAAAAATAGTTGGCAATGTTTATCTTTAATAACTGAGTCTTGAGTGGAAGAGGCACAAACTTATTTTCATTAGATAATTGTAGTTTTTTTTTTTTTTTTTAATCCAGTTGTGCTCTTTTCCTCTAGAATAAGAACTGGCAGATTACAAGATAAAGGTCAAACCCAGTCTCCTCTTTTTCTTTTTTTTGGGGGGTGGGGGTGGGGGTGGGGGAAAGGGTAATGGGGATTGAACTCGGGGGCACTCGACTACTGAGCCCCATCCCCAGCCCTATTTTGTATTTTATTTAGAGACAGGGTCTCAGTGAGTTGCTTAGCGCCTCCCTTTTGCTGAGGCTGGCTTATTAACTCACCAGTCTCCTGCCTCAGCCTCCTGAACCACTGGGATTATAGACGTGTGCCACCATGCCCAGCCGATGATGTTTTTGACTTAATTGTTCTTGATTGGGAGATGTAAATTTCATAACAACCCTTATGTGCTTTCTAGATCTCATAAGCACTTATAATCTGCACTTGAAGTTTTGGGATACTTCTACCTAGAATAGGTTTTTAAACTTTTGAACTGTTTCTTTTGTGGTTTGGAAATAGTGGAGGAGATTGGCAATTGTAATTAATGATATGCATAATGGCATAATCCTTCTCCTTAACCATGAACTCTTTGGAGTCAAGAGTCAATTCACAGGGCACTCCATCCTGCTTTTATTAAATTAACACTTAATTGATCAAATGTTAAATGGTTCCTCAAAAAGCCCAAATTTTACCTACCTTTGCAAGTGATGTTTCTTTTCTTAGATGAGTTTCCCCTTAAGAGAAGTGGCTTGCAAAGAATTCCAAAGTTATAAAACTATTTTGATCCATGTTGTCCAAGTAGGATGCAAGCCACATATGGAATTTTCACTAATCCAGTTGTCACACTTAAAAACCAAAGGAAGAAAGGAAGAGAAAGGAATAAGAAAGATTTGTTTTAAGTACTTATGCATATCCAGAATATCCTTGTTCAACATATAATCATTATAAAATTTTTTAATGAGATATTTTCTCAGTTGGGACAAGCTGCATTTCAGATGTTCTGTAGACGCCTGTGGCCAGTGGGTACCATATTGAATGGTGTTTTGGATTACAGCTAATGGATGGTATTTAAAACGTTATTCAGCAGGAGATCCTTATATATCAAGTATTCTTTCAGGGCATTTGAAATAAAATTTGAGTTAAAATGATGAGATTTATATGCCTTTTAGAAATGAATCTCTTTCGTAGAGGGAGACAAACCTGAAGTAGAATAATTATGGGATGGAGGAGAAAGCTCATCTGTAGCATACATCCCTGCTTAACCAAGTCACCTCTAAAGGAAAACGAAGGTATTTCAGATGTGATTTGGGGATCCCAGAGCATGCACATTAATACCTTGCTGATGGTGAAATAGCATTTTTTAGGAAAAAAGAGATGAGGAGTAGCTGAAAATCTTTGCAGCAACGTGGGCTTCTTCTCTGCTGATCTTCTCCCTCTTCAAGTCAGAAATGAGACTCAAGGGCTGTGGAACACTACCAGGATTTGTATAGCAAAGTCCCTCAGGGTTGAAACAGAGGTGTTATGTATATGGTGACCTGTTGAGAAAGTCGGTACTTGGAGGCCTCGGACCCCACCTGCTGGGTGGGTGGGCTTTCGGTGACACAGAGGATAATGCATTGCAGTTGGTGAGGCCTCCAGGCTGCCATCCTGAAGTGGACTTTACCCTGCCACTCAGTGTCATGGAAAGACCTTGGGCTCCAAGTCAAAGAGCCAGGTCCTTGTTCGTACCCTTGCTAATGAGCTTTTCTCCACACTGAGATGCCTAATCTCTAAAATAGAGATGTGGGTCACATTGTTTCCAAGCCCTCTGCCCTTTCCAGGTGACTCCTGAGTACATATGGACATTTGAACCTGTGGGAATAGGAAGGGCATCCAGTAATCAGCTTGTGATACAGGAGAAGGACCAATTAAAAACACAGCAGAACAAAGCAGATCTTCAGTTTAGGGAAAGATGTAGGTTCAGGAGTGTTTAGAGAAATTAAAATTCTTTCCTTTTTGGTTCTTTTAAAAATTCACACTGGTGCTGGGCGCGGTGGCCCATGCCTATAATTCCAGCGGCTCAGGAGGCTGAGGCAGGAGGATCACAAGTTCAAAGCCAGACTCAGCAATTTGGAGAGGCCCTGAGCAACTTAGCCAGACCCTGTCTCAAAATAAAATATAAAAAGGACTGAGGATGTGGCTCAGTGGTTAAGTGTCCCTGGTTCCATCTCCAGTACAAAAAAAAAAATCATGTTAGTAATATATGAATACATTCAAGATGGGCTTCAACATTACAAGCAAACAAAAATAGTTTTCCTTCAACTTTTCCTACTGTGACTCCATGACAATAAATTGGCATAGGTTTGGGGTATGTATTTCCAATCCTGTTTCTTTGCATTTATATGGTATATTCAGATATTATATATGTATCTTGGTTTTATATAAATGTCAATATGTGCCATTCTGTAATTTGCTTTTTTACACCAGTAATATATCTTAGAGATCTATCATCCATGTTTATATACTACTTTATTTTGTGGAACAAACTCTATAGACTGAGATACCATAAGGATGAGGGTTGAGATTGATTCCAGTTTTTCACTATTATCATGTTGCTCTGAAGACTTCCGCAATCCTTTTATTAGGCAAGAGATAGAATCTAAAAAATAGAACCTCTGAGTCAAAAGGCATTTTCCCTTTGAATTTGAAAAGTAGATTACCTTCCTCCATTAATGTTCTCACCAAAGATATATATATATATATATATATATATATATATATATATATATATATATATATATATGAAGGCCTTTCTCTACATAATAACCAACACAATATTATAAATACTTTTTTAAATTTCCCATCTCTGGAGAGCTTGAGATATCATCAAATATTTCTTGCAGTTTTATATTTTTTTTTCTGCAAAATGTCTGATCATATTCTCTTCCCACTTTTGAATAGGTCATTTGTCTATTATTGATTCATAGGTTCACAGGAGCACTGTGTACATATGCAGGATACTAATGCTGCCCTTCATCTTTCATCTCTTTTATACCTTTTCCTGGTTTATTGTGTTTTAATTTTATGATATATTTTATATGGAAATCTTTAATTGTTTTTATATATTTCTTTTTTTTTGGCCAGGGATACCAGAGATTGAACTTGGGGGCACTTGACCATGGAGCCATATCCCCAGCCCTTTTTATATTTTATTTAGAGACAGGGTCTCACTGAGTTGCTTAGGGCCTCACTGTTGCTAAGGCTGGCTTTGAACTCATGATCCTCCTGCCTCAGCCTCCCAAGCTTTTGGGATTATTTATAGGCGTGTGCCACTGTGCCCAGATATAGATATATATAACACATTATATATAATATACACATTATACACATTATATATTATAATTATATATATTATATTATATATATATATATGTTTTTCTTTTTTATTTATTCTAATTTGTTGTATATGGCAGCAGAATGCATTACAATTCATGTTACACCTATACAGCACAATTTTTCGTATCTCTGGTTGTATACAAAGTAGAGTTACACCATTCATGTCTTCATACATGTACTTAAAGTAAGGATGTCCATCTCATTCCACTGTCTTTCCTACCCCCATGCCCCCTCCCTCCCCTCCCACCTCTTTGCCCTATCTAGAGTGTGTGTAATCCCCCCATGCCCCCGCCCCAAACCCATCATGAATCAACATTCCAGAGAAAACATTTGGCCTTTGGGTGTGGGGATTGGCTCACTTCCCTTAGCGTGATATTCTCCAACTCCATCCATTTACCTGCAGATGGCATGATTTTATTCTCTTTTATTGCTGAGTCATATTCCATTGTGTATATATGCCACATTTTTTTGTGTGTGTATCTGGCTTAGGACAAGATTAATTTTCAAGGATCCTCCCCCACTTTTGACTCTGTAATACTAGATGGTAAGCATAAACAGGTTGATGTGTATATTATGCTGTTATCAGAATAGTTTTTAAATATTCAGCGTGACTGACGTTCCCGGGAGCTCTCCTATCCATGAGAGTTTACTGTTCCTTTGGTCCCTTTCCCCTGTCCCTCTGAGGAACACCCCAGTGGATCCAGCTACCCTGGTCCAGAACAAGCTCGCTCCCAGGAGGAGCCAGCGTGTCAGTGATGGAGAGGGCTCCTCTTGTCCAGTTCCTGGGGGGTGGGGGGGTGGGTCTTTCTGGTTCCCTCAGCTCCAGGCAGTGAGTCTGGTTCTTCTGACCTCTGTGTTCATAACTAGAGCCCAGCGACTTCCCGCTTCCCAAGGACTCACTCTCTCTTCCATCCATCTAGCCCTCCTTCCCTCTCTTCCTCTCCCTTGTCCTCCCTTCTCTCTCTCTCTCATGTACACAGTGAGCACACAGCATGTCAGCCACTGTCCCAGGTGCTCTGGGGACCTAACCGTGTGCAGAGCAGACGAGTCCTGGTGCTCAGTCGTCCACATCACAGGGTGGGAGAGCAAGGGGCTCGGAATCCGGCAGGTCTGAGTTTAGTCTGGCTGTCCCTCTTATCTCTGTGACCCAGTTACATCGCTCCATCTCTTCCTGAGTCTCACTTTCTCCTTCTGTCGAATGGGGAGGTGATGCACCCACCACACAAGATCACCCTAAGGGTTGACTGTCATTTAGAGAATGCAGTTAGCAAGTGGCATGCACTGGTCCCTGTGATCTCACTTGATCCTCACAGCCACCATTGGTGGGGGATGGATAAAGAAACCGAGGCTGCTTTATCACAGTCAAGGAGATATGGAGTCTTCCGGGTCGCAGGGGAAATGCTGTGATGTCTTTCTTGGGTCAGTGCCTCTCTGGTTCTGCTCACTCAAGACTCTTTGAGTTGACTCTTTTTGAGACTTGAGGAGATCGTGCAAGAGGTTCTCGATCTGTTTCTCTGGAATGTTCCTACCCAGAGCCAATGACATAGCTCAGCTGTCACCTAGGGATGACTCCTTAGAAGCAGAGCTCCTTCTCCTTGTGTCTCTTCCCACAATGTCTGAGGCCTCCCTTGAACTCTGCATTTACTGTGCTCCATCATGGTTTCCATATTTATTTGTCCACTTAACAAACTGAGGACCTACTGTGTACTGTGACTCATCTTGTGCTCTGGCCCTATAGAGATAAATGGAAGAGAGACGGTCCCTGCAGACCCTAAGTGTGCGGTCTGGTGGGCTCCCTAGTATACCCCATCCAAATTAAGATCACAGTTATACATCATGATATATAGTGTATAATATCCTATGCTGCACACAACAGAGCATATTTAATGGGACACAAAGCCCTGTATCAAGATCCTAAATGACACAGATGAATCCAGGGGTACTTAACCACTGAGCCACATCCACATTATATTTTATTTACACACAGGGTCTCGCTAAGTTGCTTAGGCCTCACTAAGTTGCTGAGGCTGGCTTTGAACTCATGGTCCTCCTGCCTCAGCCTCCTGAGCCACCATGATTACAGGCGTGAGCTGGCTCATCATACATCTCAATCACCTAAAGACATAAGTACTATAAGCTGGGTATGGTGCCACATGCCTGTAATTCCAGCAGTTTGGGAGGCTGAGGCAGGAAGATGATGAGCTTAGGCCAGCCTCAGCAACTTATGGAGGCTCTAAACAACTTAGCCAGACCTAGTCTCTAAATAAAAAAAGGCTAAGGTTGTGGCTCCTTAGCTCAGTGGTTAAGGGCCCCTGGGTTGAATCAGGGAGGGAGGGAGGGACGGAGGGAGGGAAGAGTACTATGATTAATTCTCACTTAACAGATAAGGTAACTGAGGTTCAAAGATATGAACCTCCTGCAGATGATCACACAGCCAGCAAGTGTCAGAACTAAGATCCAAACCCACTTGTTTTTTTTCTTTCTATTTGTTCTTTTGAGTTATATATGACAGTAGGGCCCATTTTGACACACTTGTACAAACACGGAGCACCTCCTCTTACACGCAACGAGGGGAGGGAAGAACAGAAGTTCAGTGGATGAGACAAAGCAGAAGGGAATGGGGAAGACGGTGGAAGGAATCAAACCCACTTCAGAAGCAAGTGTGTAGTGAATGGATCTTTGAAAGGAAATTAAAAGCACCCGCTACAGAAAACGCACAGAGACCCGGTGTGGCGGGCCATCGCCCAAGCTGGTGGGCAGAGGCTGGATCAGGTGTTCCAGAGACATGAGCGGTTGGCTAGAAGAATTCGAAGACCCTTCCAGTTTCAAAAGCCTGCAATCCGCAGTTAATCTTCAGAAAATCCCACTTTCTGCTCTCGGGGTGCTGCCCCAGGGGTATTTGGACCATCCCTGAGAAAGAAGCTTCCCTTTGAGGCTAAGTTGTAAGCTTGAGCTGTTGCACAGCATAAAAGCAGCCCCTGGGAGGAATTCTCTTCCAACCTCGCAGAGAAGCAGCAGATGCTGGAGGAACGAAAAAGGAATCTTGAGCCCGAGAGAACTTGAAAGGCCTGGACTTGGATTTTTCTTTTAATTATCACTTTCAAAGTCTCCTTTTTCTTCTGGCCTCTACTCCAATGAGCTTTTGAGGCACGGGTATTCTTCTGTCTTTTCATGCCCAACTGGACTGATCAGAAAGCTTTGCAGACCTAGAATACAGTTGCAGACAGAGCAAGGAGGGAAAAAAGATTCCTTTCATTTCCCCTCTCGCTCCCCCCACCCCACAGTGAGACAGGCCCTGTAAGAGTCCTTGCTGAGGTAATGACAAGGAGCATAATTAAAAAATAATTAAAACCCCGCAGAGCATCTTTTCACCTCTGCCTGTTAATTCCCCTTAGCAGCATGGGGGAGGGGGGCTGCCCCTGCCTTGGGAGTGAGCCAAGCTGCCCCCCACGCCCACGGTCCAGGAGACCTGGGGTCAGCAGGTCTTGCTCAGCTTGTCCAGTCACGCCCACAGGCCCCGACAGGCCCTCAGAGTGGCCTGGGACAGAAATCGACACCTCTGCCACGACCGTCTCTTGGAGAAAATTTATCTTGTCCTCATTAATTCTTTTCTCCATCCGCCACGGTCCCAGGTGGGTGTGCAAAATCATTTTATCAAATATGTGTTTGAGAAACAACAGGAAGCGCTCTTGTTTTCCACTGAGATGGTTTCTGAGCTTTGGAACTTGGTCCTTGCCCCCAATTTGACTTTGATCCTCCATGGACTACAATCCTATCCCTATCCATTTCTTTCTTTTGTTCCTTTATTTATTTTATTGATTTATTTTTTTTGGTACCAGGGATTGAACTCGGGGGCACTCGACCACTGAGCCCCATCCCCAGCCCTGTTTTGTATTTTATTTAGAGACAGGGTCTCCCTGAGTGGCTTAGGGCCTCGCTAAGTTGCTGAGGCTGGCTTTGAACTCACGGTCCTCCTGCCTCAGCCTCCTGAGCCGCTGGGATGACAGGTGTGTGTCACATGCATGGCTCCCTATCCGTGTCTCCTGATGTTGCTGCTTTTCCTTGTGTTTGGGTTTTCTCATCCATAATAAAGGAGGTATGTTCTGCCTCCAGGAAGGAAGGAATAAGAGTAGGGGAAAGAAAAGAAGGAAACCTAAAGCATGAAGCTACAGCTGTTGCATGTGCATTTGTGCAAACTGGGAAGATGTGTCCCAAGAGAACATGCAGCAGATACCCTTGACCAGGAAAGTCACCCAATGGCAGGGACCGTCTTCTCCATGTAGAACAAGACTGGTTCTTGAAGTTGGTGGTGGTGTAGACATGCAGGTTCCTAAGAAGATAATTTTCTACAACTGATTTCAAACTAGTCTTTGAGACCAGCATCTTATTCCAAAGAGGAATCTCAGAACTGACAGAAGGAGGTGACGATTATCTTTTTAATCAGGGCAGCACAACATGAAGCTCGGGCAGGAATTTGTGTTGGGGGAAAAAAAAAAAAAAGTTGTGGACAAAGGCAGGGTCCTGGGGCCAAAAAGGGATTGAAGACAATTCGTCTGTGCTTCAGATCAAGTTGTCAAGTCACTTTTTAGATTTTGATGGTAAGATAGGGTCTCACTGAGTTGCTTAGGAACTAAGTTGCTGAGGCTGGCTTTGAACTCATGACACTCCTGCCTCAGCCTCCTGAGCTGCTCCGGGATTACAGGTGTGCACCACCCGGCATGTGAATTCTTTTTGTTTGGGGGAAAGTGTGGCTGTCCTTACTGCTTCCTCTCAATCAAGTACAGAGCCAAGCTTGCTTATGGTGGTGTTTTCTGGCCCTGCTGGGCATCCTTAGATTTCCAGGTGTTTCTAGGTATCTCCAGATGTGGAGGAAGGGAAGAGTTCCTGGAAGCCCCAGTATTTTAGGCATCCCGAGGTGGTTTGGGGGTTTGGATTTTATGTGGCAGCTGGTCCCTCATCTGGTGTTCATGCAGTGGACCTCATTAAGAGCATGGGGGCGTCCTGCCAACCCCACTCTCCAAATCAGGAACAGCCTGCTGGTGTGAGACGGAATGCCCAGTCCACCCAATAAAAGCCAGTCAGCGCTGACTGTCCCAATGGCTGGGAGGTGGAATTTACTGGATATCTGCTGGCGTCCTTCAGATGGCAGATGTCCCAGAGCAAATGCATTGCGCAGAGATGTGAACAGCAAAGGCAGCGTCCTGGGGCCAGTCCTGTGAGTTGGAAGATTACCAGGAGGCTCTGTTTTCTCGGTTGAGTTGCATTTCCAGATCTGAGCGACCTGTGCAATTGCCTGGGACCTGGGACAGTCTCTGAAAAGGAGACAGAGGTTCCGAGAGGGTGCCTTCTTGGCCCCTGTTGTTCTACTCACCCCAAGGACATCAGTTTTGACCTTGATCATTCATCCTGCAAGTGGTCTTATGGGGAAAAGTCTTATGAGAGAAGCTGGTCCGGGCTCCAGTCCTATGTAGAAGCTCTTTCTGAAGCTCAATCCAGGTGCACCTACAGCCCTCTCCTTTGCAACCGAAAAAACACCTTAAAAATCTCCCTGGATTTAATGGTAGCTCATGTTTCCCTGCGACTTGGGAGACTTACTGTCTTATGAAATTTCAGAATTTCAAAGGAGAAGCTTATTTTGCATGGCTTGAGGCTACTGTAGGCCAGGAAGAAAATAAAAGGAAATAAGAAGAGAGAGAAAGGAAATTAGTCAGTGTGGGTATGACATTGCAATCCCTGAGCACCTCTCCCCGTCTCTCCCCTATAAACAACAATAGTAAGATAATGTCGTTATCTTACTTATTATGATGGTTGCATCATTTATTGTTTGGTGGGACAACATCGTGCAGGGCACTTTACAAACATTATCTTACTTAATCATGTATTCATTCAACAAACTTTGAGTCTATTGCAGCCCGAGGACCATGCTAGGGAACTGGAGTTGAATATAGTCCCCAAATAGACCCAGTTCCACCTTCATGGAGGTCACGCTCCAATGAAGGAAATTCAAACCAAACCATAATCAAATATTCCTCAAATGCAAGTGAAGTTGCAAATGAGCAAGGCCTTATTAATATGGTGGTGGTGGTGGGGGCATGATAAGACTGGAGTTTCGGAGATTTCACCCCATTGTGGGCATCACAGAAAGTGTCCCCAGGGAGGAAAATTTAGCTGGCGACCAAATGATGCTATTGGCATTAACCAAAGAAGATAATAAGCAAAGCACTTAGTGGTTCGTGGGCACACAGGTTACTAAGCACCAGATGAACACTCACAGATGCACTAAAAGAGAACATGCTGAATACCCTCGAAATCCCAGGAGGGAATATTCTCTCCCACCTGGAAGGACCAAGGAGATTACTTTGCAGGAAGAGGCATAGAAAAGGTCCAGACTACAGCAAGAGAAAGGCTCTGCCTGTTCATAAAGCTGCCACAGGAGACCTCCAGCTGTTTCCCCCACTGCATGGGATGCTGGCCTCCTGAGCCCTCCCACAAGCCCCTAGGGCAGCTGTTCTCCACCAGGGTGATTCCTCCCCAGGAGCCAGTTGGCAACTGCTGAAGACGTCATTGGTTGCCACAACTCGGGTTGGGGACAGGTGTGGCTACTGGCCTCTAACCAGTAGAGGCCAGGGATGCTGCTAAACATCCCCCAATGCACAGGACACCCCTTCCCCACAACAATTATTGGGCCCCAAATGCCAGTATTTCTAAGACTGGAAAACTCTGCCAGGGGCTTCAGTGGGCTATGATACAGACACTTTAAGAACCAAAGTTGCGGGTCTGTGAAAGACTCCTCACAGCCTTAACCAGTTTCCCTTAGAAAAGGGAAAATGGAAACTTTCCACAGAGGTTGGGCCATGTCCAAAATTCTGTCAATACCTTAGAAAAGGAATTGAAATTATTTGTTTTTCCTTTTCTGGTACTGGGGGCTTAACCCAAAGGGGCACTTAACCACTGAGCCACATCCCCAGCCCTTTCTTTATGTTTTATTTTGAGTTGCTTAGGGCCTCACTAAGTTGTTGAGGCTGCCTTTGAACTATGATCCTCCTGTCTTAGCCTCCGGAGTCTCTGGGATTACAGGCCTCCCCCACTGTGCCCCGCAAGATAGATATGCTTTTCTTTATCAATATCTTCTTCTTGTCATCGTCGTTCCACTACTGGGGACTGAACCTAGGTGTGCTCTACCACTGAGTTACACCTCCTGCCCTTCTTATTTTTTTTATTTTGAGGTGAGCTCTGTTCCTATGTCACCCCCTCACAGAGGTCTTTCCCAAGTTGCTCAGGCTGGCTTCGAACTTGCAATCCTTCTGCCTCTGCCTCCCCAGTCACTGGGATTATAGGTGTGTGCCACCCACCCCGCTATCAGCATCTTAATGACAACATTTGTTGAAATGCTTATCATGACAACCCTTTTGCTCATTCTCCTACCCCTCTATCATAGGACCTTTCTATGAAGGCAAAAGGAAGTGGATGTGAACTGGCAAAGGAGTGAATGGGGATTCTTCCCTTTGAATGTCCTTCTCTGGGTTCTGCAGAGACAATGGCAGCGTGGAAATTCTGGAGGGAGCTCTTCCTTAGCATGGAGGAATATCAGATTAACACAGAGTGGCCTTAGAAATCATCTCAGACACCTCTGTTTCTCTTCTGATGTCTAATCCCTCAGCAAACTTAGTGGGTTCTGTTTTCAAAATGTATCTTAAATCTGATCATTTCGGTACCATTACCCCACCATCTAGTCAGAGCTGACATTAGTTCTCACCTGGCATTCTTTCTTCTTCTTCTCTTGTTTCCACCCCCAGTTTTTATTTGATCTGCCCACCAGCTAACTCTGTGACCCCGTTACCTATCCTTAGGGCTGCTTACTCCCATCCAGATCCACTAGGTTCTCTCCCATAACTCTTTTCCTGCCTCCGGGACCTTTGCATGTGCTCTTGCCTCCTCCTCAAACACACTTTCCCTAGAAATTCACATGACTCAGTTTCTTTTTCCATTCGAAGCTCGGTTCCTCTGTCACCCCCTCACAGAGGTCTTTCCCAACAGGCCTATTTAAACTACTGGATCTCATCCTTTTATACCCCCATAGTTTGCATTATGTTTCTTCACACTCTTCAGCCTAAGAGTATATTATGTTGGCTGTTTCTTTACTCATTCTTTTTCTTCCTCTGGAATGTCTGTGCATGGGGGCCCAAGACTGTGTCAACAAAGCAGATGTATCCCCAGTATCTAGAGTGCTGGTTGGTTCGTTTGGGGCGCTCCATCAGTAGAGATTTAAGCAACATGGTGAGACCGTGTCTCTAAATTTACAAAAAGGGCTGGGGATATGGCTTGGTGGTTAAGTGCCCCTGGGTTCAATCCCTAGGACCCCCCCCCCAAAAAAGAAAAATACCCAAAGAGCAAAAACAAAAACTCAAGTCTGTGTGGGGCTGTGAGTTTCTAGATGAGAGCAGCTTCCTCAGTAGCAAGGATACCAAGCCAGTCTGCTTTGCTATCTCGGCACGTATCGCTGCAGATGTGTCCGCTCCTGGTCCCATCCCAAACGTCACTCCGCGAAAGGTGGCCTTACCTTCTGCCAGGGAACACGGCGGAGGGAGTCGGGGGCAGTTTGCCTTTGCCTTTCCCCGAGAACACTGTCAATATTAATTTAATTAGCATTTGTATAATCATAACTTCATCATTTCCAAGTCTAATTTATTTTAATTTTGTGTATTGCTGATTTGATGATCAAAGGAGTTGTTGATGCTCTTGTCTCCATTCAGAACATGGTGTCTAAACATGTTTAAAGCTATTATTCCCACCCCTATCTAGCAAGTGTCCCCCCCAAGCATAAAAGGAGGTGGCAGTTTGGGATGGTTGGTCTCATTGAAATTCCCTCTCTGCCCTTTTGGGTTCCCCCCATAAGCCATCAAAGAAAACCAATTTTCACTGCGACTGTTATAAAAATGGATGATTTTGGTCCATTTTAAGGTGGGCATTTCTACCTTACGCAGTTCTGAAGTGTCTTTCAGAATAGATTTCAGCTCTTACAACTTTAGTCGGTTAATACAGGCAAAGAGATAGAGGCCAGATAGCATCATTATTAACAGCATACTCTTTGGAATCAGGTGGACTGAATTTCCGATATTCCTTCCTGATGGGTTGACCTTGGGCAGGTGACACAATCTCAGAGATTCCCAATTTACTTTTCACCCACTGTTTTTGTTATTCGTAGAAGGGGGAAAGTAATGAGATCTCGGGAATTTCTTTGGTGCCTTGAATATTTCATGGAAAGAACTGAAAGAGGGGTAAATAAGTAGTGTGAACGTTTATTAGTGGCTACCATCTTTTTTGTTCGGTTTGATATACTCCTACCTCACTGTTCACTTGTACGAAGCCAGATTAAAGAGATACTAGAAATAAGTAGGCTCCTTATACCTCCCTCCCTCCCTCCTAGTCCAAGAGGAAAACCAGCTCACACCCACCCAGGGCCCCACAGTTACCCAGGTACAGACATGGAGTTCCGTGTTTGTTGAGTTTCCTATAGGAGCTCAGGGAAGTGCCACCACTGTGGGGTAGCAGGATATGAGCAAGGCTTTGCATCTCCATCAGGCTTTGGAAGAAATGTAGGAATTGCCATTCCATACCCAGGAGAAATCAGGAGCAAAGGCTGATTTCTGAGCATTGAGCACTCGGGAAGGCCCGTGGTCCAGGACTTTGGGCTTCCCAGATACATGGCAACTGCCAGCGGACGTTAGTGGAGGTGTGGATTTTGATTTTGAGGACTAATTCAAGATTCTCTAACCACATGGATCATCCTCGATCTTGATTTCTAAATCCTTGCCTTTATTAATTTGCTATCCTTCCAGAAGGCAGGTATCCTCACAGTGACCCATAGTTAGAGTCTGGGGATGCTTTCCACAGAGGCTAAGCCATGTCCCAAATGTCTTCTGTGGATTTGTTCCAAGAGACCACCTCTTTTGAGACATCTTGGACTGGTCTCTAAGGATCTGAGTATGAGTCAGAATTTAGACATTTTTGTATTAGCTCAACTAAAATCCTTCGATCCTCTTAATGGCTTTAACAATTGCCTGCCTTCTGATTGGTCATCTGTGTGCATTAATTAGAAGATTCGGCACATTGTAGAATTCCAGCCTTGACCAGGGTCATCTCCCAGTGTGCACTGTTCTTCCTTTCTCAGGGTCTTCCTGCTTACATTTTCCACTTCCTGTGATGTCTTTATCCTCTGATTATGCTCAAGGTCAAGATGGCGGAAAATGTTCACAAGAATGCGAACATAAAGTCTTGGGAGGGAGACAGAAAACCCTGCCCTCTCACATAATGCCTATGAGAGTAGAACCACCAGGGAGAATGATTCAGCCCTATGTACCGAGTGCCTCGTGGAACAGGGCCCTGCCACTTCTGGGAATGTCTTTTGAATAAACGTTTAGCTTACAGATTTAACTTTATCTTGACTTAAGTCTTGAAAGATTTTTGTGTCATTTAACCACAGAGAGGAACTTGGCCTACTATTTCAAATCATGAAAAATGGGAGTGGAAACTCCCAGGTGTGTATTCGTATGGGTGACCCCAAGTTAGGGAATTCCAGAAAGGGAGGTGTTGGCATATATTTGCTGACATTGGGGAACAAAAAATCCATGTGATACTGCTGTTAAGCGATAAAAGCAGGTGTTTGGTCAAATGCAGAATTGTTCTGGATTTTTTTTTTCCAAAAAACAAACCACAGGTCTTTCTACCTTTTGTATCTTTTTTTCCCCCATGCTTTTTGATACAGTTTTCTTTTTTAACACCCACATGCAAATATATATGGAATATCAAAGAGATTACAGAATTTGGAATTAAATGCAAACATATATATATGCATGTATGTGTTTGCATATAACATATGTGTGTGTGAGCGTGAGCGCGCACATGTATGCATGTCTTCAGAGAAACGTAAGACTCTTTCCATTTTCAAAACAAAAGGTGGGTGCTCATCTCTGGCCAGATTTGGCCCTGGCTCTCCTGAGCAGTGGTCCTAGAAGCCATCTTGTCCAAACCCTGGAGTCATCTTCGGAAGGCCAACAGGGTGGCTACCCCTAGAGTGACCAGGCCTGTTGTGGGAATATTCCCCTCTCTCTGCTTCTCCTGGGGAGGGAGTTAGACCCGGCTGAGTCCTAAGAAGCAGGCCTTGGGAGGTGGGGGCCATAGTTTTCATTCCTCCAATCGTGTTCCAGGCAGATCCTCCAAATCCAAAAAGATGGCCTCGTGTTCTGGCCACGCGATGACAATTTATTAGCTCTGATATTGGTCGTCTGGTAAGCACCATGCTGCATATGGTCACAATGAACCCTTTTCTCTCACATTCCCTTACAGCTGCCCCAGTGTAGACCTTGCTGCCTTGGACAGGCAGGTGGCTGAGAAGAGCACTTGAAAGAGTGGCTACTGTTTCTTAGGCAGCGATTCATTTTGTAGCCTGGAGCTGGGTACAGTCTTCCCTCTGCGTGAGCCATTGAAGGTGTGGAGTCTCAGATCTGAATTAGAAAAGGAATTATCGGAATATCCTTGTGCTCAGTTCTTAGGCTGCAGCAGAGGGGCTTTTGGCGCCGGTCCACGGGCCATGATGAAGGTCAACAGCAGCATTAATGAGACTTTGGATTCCGTGTCTGGCATGCCGGGTGCTTTGAAGCTCATCCCCTCATCTGATCCCTACGGTCACTCTCTGAGAATGGCGGCATGATTGCCATTTTCCAGGCTGGGAAACGGAAGCCTAGGGAGGTTACATTCCTGCCTATTGTGCTTGGTTCTAGAATGTCCTCCCAAAAGTTCATGTGTTGAAAGCGTGGTCCCCAATGCAGCAAAGTCCAGAGGTGGGGGGTCAGGCAACGACTAGGGCTCTGAGTTCAACGGTGGACTAATCCATTTGCTAGAGGAATCCATCCATAGCTGAATGGACTGTGGGGTGGTAACTGTAGGCAGGCGGGGATCCACGGGAGGAAGCAGGTCACTGGGAAGTGGCCCTGGACTCTGTTTCGATCCTTCCATCCCCATCCCTCCCTCCCTCCCCATCCCTCCCTCCCTCCCTCCCTCCTTCTCTCCCTCCTTCTCTCCCTCCTTCTCTTCATCCTTCTCTCCTTCCCTCTCTTCCTCCCTCCCTCTCTGCCTCCCTGCCCCCTCCCTCCTCCTCCCTCTCTCCATCTCTCCCTCCCTCCCTCCCAGCACATTCCTTCCATTTAGTACATACATGGCCACCTGCAGCTCCAACCTATGTCCCAAACGTTTATCAACCACAGCACAATGACATCTCCCATTTCCTATTTGTTGTAACCAAGGTCCCAACACTATTACTTGTCCCCATTTGGTAGCATATTTTTTTCCTCCCACTG
This sequence comes from Marmota monax, assembly GCF_021218885.2. NCBI lineage: Eukaryota > Metazoa > Chordata > Mammalia > Rodentia > Sciuridae > Marmota > Marmota monax. Next base: position 6,861,904 of record NW_026693008.1, on the reverse strand, counting down.
CGCCCTACTTGTGCCCAGGGATTGGAGGGTTCTGGTTGGTCAGCCCCACAACATACTGTGAGCTGAGAGTGGGACAGGGAGTTTTCCAAAGTCAAACAATGTCCCGTTTGCAGAAGGGAGCCTGAACGGGAGGCAGTCCCTGCCGCATCAAGTCAGGTGGCTGGTAAGCCGCGAGCTGGGCCAGCACTCCCCGTGAAAGGCAGGAGGATGGCCGCAACCTCTGAAGCCCATGCAGCAAATCCAGAGCAAGACTGGACCCCAGAGCTTCTGCAGAGCTCAGACTGCGCCTGGGTCAAGTGACCTTTGATCATTTCACCAGCAAACTATTTGCGTAGCCCTGAATCTATATGTGAATTACATGTTATCTCCAGAATTAATGCATGTCACTCACATGCATGACCACTTTCCAACACATACGGATGGCTACCTATGTTTAATACATAGTTAATAACTATTCATTTGTTTTAAACAATCACCGAATTTGCATTGTTTTTTTTTATTCTGTATGCAAGGTTTTCAGAAAGTTTTTCTCCTTATTTTTTTTATTTTTATTTTTCTATTTATTATGTTTTTTTTTTTTTTTTTTTTTTTTTTTTTTGGTACCAGGGATTGAACCCAGAGGCTCTGAATCACTGAACCAAATCTCCAGCCCTTTTTTGTATTTTTTTATTTAGAGACAGGATCTCAATGAGTTGCTCAGGGCCTCACTAATTGCTGAGGCTGGCTTGGAATTCGCGATCCTCCTGCCTCAGCCTCCCAAGCTGCTGGGATTACAGACATGTGCCACGGAGCCTGACAAATTGTCCTCTCTTAAAAGGGGAAAGAATGAGAATTTGGATTTCATCTCTGCCACTATTTCTGGTGACCTAATCCTCCTCAGACCTCATTGTCCTGATCTGTACTATGGGAATGGGCTACCCTGTCCACAGAAATGTATGGTACTGTGTGGGAACAGAAGTAGAGCTATTATAAAGTGTGTTTTTAAAAGTTATATAATACCATTGGTACTTTGTTTATTTCACTCTGTGCTCAAGGATCCTGCTCTTAACGTGTTCTGTAAACCGCTAATGGCCTATAATATGGAAGGTGCATGTCCGTTTCTAATGTAATTATGCCGATCGATGAAGGTGCATCCTTCTCGATGATGAACAGAAAAGTCTTATAGATTTTTTTAAAGATACCCTTCTTCCAAGAGTATGTATTTCAGGAATAGAAATATTTTAAGTTTCCATATTCATTTTTCTAATATAGAATCCACTAAGTGACTCCCAACATCAATGTCCCTTCAACTCTCAAAACAGAATGTTTTTCTAATACCTTATCTTTAAAGGACACTTGTGGCTATTTTAGCTTTCTCATGTGGGAAGTGATCAACCCTTTTAGATTTCTACTTAATTTTTTGTTTGAAGGATAACACAGAGAAAAGTGCATGTTACCTACAATGTACTTCTGATAAATTTTCACAAACTGAACACACGTACTTTTAAATCCAACGTCCAGCTTAAGAAACAGCAGCTCTCAGCAGCACACCTTACAATCCCCTTTCCAGTTAGAGCCCTAATATCTAACAGCATAAATATGTTGTACTCGTTTCTTTATTCCACACAAATGAACTCATATTGTGTCTCATGTTTTTTTTCTCAACATTGAATTTGACAGATTTATTTATTTTGTTGTGTAGAATGACAGTGCATTTTTTATTGCAGTATAATATTCTGTGTGTGTGTGTGTGTGTGTACATATATATCATTACTCACTTTATTTGTGGATATTTGTGACTGTTCCAAATAGTGCTGCTATTTCTTATGTATGTATTTGGGTGAGCACATATGTGTAATTCTATGGGGTCCCAGAGAATGCACAAAGTCAACTTTCTTAGGTACTGCCAAATTTTTTCAAAATTGTGCCAATGTATATTTTTACCAGTAGTGCAAGAAAATTTTTTAGCCCACATGCTTGCTAATATGTAGTATTTTCTGTCTCTTTAGTTTTAACCCTCCAGTCGATTTGTATGACATTAATTTACAATTTGCTTTGTGGCTCTCAATTTGCCTAGCTAGGTAGTGAAGTAGAAGCAATTTTTCATACTTTGTACTAGCCATTTTGATATTGTCTTTGGGGGACATTATTCAAGTGTATTACCTATTTTCTGTTTTGTGTTGCTTGTGGTTTGTAGAGAGTTACCAACATTTCTTTGCCATTTATTGGTAGAAAAATTTAAGTTTCAGTATTCACTTTAAAATATAGAATCCATCAGATGGCTCCCAACAGTTATGCCATTTTCATTAATTATAAATTCTCTGTTTGATAATTATCAAATGTTTGATTGGTTTCTTACCTTAAAGGATGGTGCTGCCTATTAGACATCCAATGAAGAATGAGACAGATATGGTTCTTGTCCATATGGCGTTTCCCAGCAGACAGTGAACAGATACATAATTAAGAACACACCAGGAAAAGATTCAAACCAGGTGGAGGGGTTAAATACAAAGGCTTATTTACAGTTCCAAAGACTTGTCTGTCATTAATTCTGAGGCCTGAAACCAAGAAAGGAAGCATGCAAAACAGAACAGAGAAGGGATGTTCCTGCAGATAGAATACATCTGCTATTCCCTGGGGTTGGGATGTGAGGTGTCCCCCAAAAGTTCATGTGTGAGGCAATGCAAAAGGTTTTTGGAGAAATGACTGGGTTATGACAGCCTTAACCCAACCAGTGAATGAACCCCTGATGGGATTAACTGGGTGGTGGCTGGAGGCAGTGGGTGTGGCTGGAGGAGGGGGCACTGGGGGCGTGGATTTGGGGGTCTATTTGTCTCTGGAGAGTGGAGTCTCTCTCTGCTTCCTGATCACCATGTGAGCTGCTTCCCTCCACCACACTCTTCCTCCATGATGTCCTGCCTCCCCTCGAGCCCCGAGGAATGGAGCCTGCTGTCTATGGACTGAGACCTCGGAAACCATGAGCCCCTCAATAAGTTTTTCCTCCTCTAAAATGGTTCTTTTCAGGTCTTTTTAGTCATGGCAGTGAAAAATCTGAGTAAAATAGGAGGGAAAATACTTTGTATGTTCTCAGACTGTGCAGAACACAGGTTAGCAGACTTTTTCTGTAAAAGGCCAAGCAAGAAACGCCTTAGGCCATGCAGGTGAAGGCGGTCTCTGTGACTCCTCAACTCCGGCAGCCATGGGCACTGGGTGAACAAAGGAGTGTGGCTGTGGTCCGGGAAAACTTTACTTACAGAATCAGACAGGTGTGGGCCGTAGCTGTCAACCTCTGGTCTAGATCCCAGAGAAAAATCTCAGTCTCCTGTCTGAAATCCTTCAGTAGGCTCCCAACTGACCTCAGGTTCCACTCCTGCTTTCCCACAATCCTTCGCCTTTACAGAATCCAGAGCAAACCACTGAAAGTCCTGAATGAGATGATGATGTTCTTCTCTGATTAAAATTGTCCAGAAGTTTCTTACTGAACACAGACCAAAATCTAAAGCTGAGGTGGGCTAAATGATGCAGGATTGTTAAGCCATTGGAAATAACCTAAACCTCAAAATGAGAGGCTGAACTTGCCTTTTCCTCACTGTTTGAGATCTGGTGGCTGCTGTGGGCGTGGAAGGAAAGAGAAGGGATATGAGACAGCTTATGGTCTCCAACTGCTCCTCACCCAAGAACCATCTCTCCCTCTTCTGATGATACACACATCACTGTCTGACCTCTGTTACACACTAATTTGTTTTTTGGTCTCTTTTTTTTTTTCATTTGCTCTTTTTAGATACATATGACAGTAGAGTGTATTTCAACATATCATACATACATGGAGTATAATTGGGATCCCATTCTTGTAGTTACATATGATGTGGAGTTTCACTGGTCGTGTGTTCATATATGAACAGTTCAATTATGTCCAGTTCATCCCACTGTCTTTCCTATTCCCATCCCCTTCTTTCCCTCATTCCCCTTTGCCTCATCCAGTGAATGTCTGTTCTCCCCTGCCCTTCTGGTGGGTTAGCATCTGCATATCAGAGAAAACATTCAGCCTTTGGTTTACTGGGCCTGGCTTATTTCACTTAGCATGATAGTCTCCGGTTCCATCCATTTACTAGCAAATGCTATCATTTTATTCTTCTTTATGGCTGAGTAATATTCCGTTGTCATGTATATAATCACCTTTTTTACTCATTTATCTCTTGATGGCGTCTAGTTTGGTTCCATAGCTTAGCAATTGTGAATTGAGCTGCTGTAAATATTGATATCACCATAGTATGCTGGTTTTAAGTCCTTTGGATAACATATTAATTTTTGAAGCTCTCCAACTGCTATCATTTGTCTAATCTGGTCTTGTGTCCATGGTCCAGTAGCAGATGTATGGTGTTTGATGAGTGGAGGAACGAATGGGTGGCTATTACTTGTACTCTACCACTTCATTCATAGTAAATAGGTGATTAGATAAATTGGATTTTGGAGAAGGCAGTATTACCCAAAAAATGGTCTTGGAGTGTTAATTCTGAGTAACCAGAGATGGGTGTGTGAGAATCAGAAACTGGGAAGTCAGGAGAAGGTCTTGACTGGTCACACACGATGGGTCTGAGGTGTGGAACAGCATCAGAGGGTGAGTAGAAATGAGGCCTGGAGCTGAGGAGAGAGATCTGGGTTCAATCTAGAAATCAGAAATATAGGTAAAAGAGTTCGGGCCAGAGTGGAATCGATGCTGAGATACAGAAAGAAAAATGGTCTGTGGACAAAAAGTAGGCTGGAAGGTAAGATGGGAAAGGTGTGGAGTTCCTCTAAGTGGCAAAGCTAAGTAGGTAGAAGTTTCCAGATGAAAGTCCAAGCAGGCCTCATGGTGGATGTTAGAGTTTCACATTGATCTTGATATGAAGTCACATTAAAACCCATGTAATAGCAGTGGGAAGTCCTCCATCTGGGGTCTTAACAAGATACTTAGGTCTTTCTTCTTTTATTATATTTTAATTTGTTCTAACTAGTGACACATGACAGAAGAATGCATTTTGACGCATTGTACACAAATGGAGCACAACTTCTTGTTCCTCTGGCTGTACCTGGTGCCGAGTCACACAGGTAGAAATTAACCATCTCCTCTCGGAGCTGTATATGAAAGAGCACAGAACAACACATCTGCATAAGCCAGATCTGGGGTCAGACAGGACTTGGGTTCAAGTGCCGACCCGAGCAGGGATCTCACCTGCTCTATGCCTTAGTTTCCCTGCCCTCGAAGTGGGAGGCTAATAGCGCTCACTTCCAAAGGTTGGTCCTAAGGTCTGGATGAGATGGCGTATGTCAGAGTTCAAGATGCGAAGAAATAGATGTTCCCAGTTAGGACCTTAAAGGTGTCTTCAGCACCAGCATGGCCGTGAACTCTGTCTCTGGAAGTCCTCAGTTAAAGTAAGCAGACAATAAAGGTCTGGGATGGCCAGATCGGCATCAACCAAAACCAGGTTGATGATCAGATGAACTGGTCATCCTGGGTAGTTGGTCTAATCTGTTTCCCCACCTGCACTTGGGTGGGAGAACTAGACTGATTTCCCAAGAAATAAAGGATTCATACACTCAAGGTTCTCCACGTGGTTCATGCAGGTTAAATTCTCTAATAACTAGGGCTGGGGCTGTGGCTCAGTGGTAGGGCACTTGCCTAACAAGTGGGAGGCACTGGGTTCAATCCCTGGCACCACATTAAAAAAAATAATAAAAGGTATTGTGACCATCTACGACTAAAAAAAATTCTCTGATAACTAAATTGTTTATTGGTGATTTTATCATTCTTATTATGTGGTGATTTTTTCCACCTTTTTTAAAAATAATTTTTAGTTGTAGATGGACACAACATCTTTATTTTTATGTGGTGCTGAGGATCAAACCCAGTGCCTTACATGTGCAAGGCAGGTGCCCTACCTCTGAGCTATAGCCCCAGCCCTTATGTGGTGATTTTTAAGGCAAGATGTGATACAAATTTTATGTAGCTTCTACCTGAGGTTGTCCTGGGAACATCAGAAGGCTTATCCTAGAATTCAGTATCCCAAGCTCAACCTTATTACTGACATCTGTTCTTAGAAGTCTGTAAATGTGCTGGGCATAGTGGCGCAGGCCGGTAATCCCAGCAGCTCTGGAGGCTGGGCAGGAGGATCACAAGTTCACGGTCAGCCTCAGAAATTTAGCAAGGCCATAAGCAACTCAGTGAGATTCTGTCTCTAAATAAAAAATATCTTTTAAAAATAGGGCTGTGGGGTGTGGCTCAGTGGTTGAGCACCTCTTGGGTTCAACCTCCAGTACGGAAAAAAATCAAAAGTCTGTAAATGTGTCTAAGTCAGGGTAACCAGGTTAAAGGAAAACCGCAGTGGACCATTTGTGACATGAAGGAGCCCTTGTCTGTGCCTCAGTTTCCACTTTCCCAGCTGTGAATCCTTCTCTCATTTTCTTTCCTCTGCACTCACGGGAGAGAATGTCCCGGACTCTGTAGGACAATCTGGACAGTGAGCTTTGGAGAGTTTGTTCGTCATAGAGCTGAAGATTTTATATTAGGCAGTGGGGACCTTTCAGGGCATTGTAGGAAGCCCAGATAGAATACCTATTATCCAGAGGACCACAGAAACGAGCCTGCAGCATTGAGAGTTTGATTAGAAAAAAAAAAATTATCCTGGAGAGAGCAAATTGAGAGAGGATCTTGGCAGTTATGGTAGGTGAAGAATTTTAGAGAAACTGTCCAGAAGGATGTCAGGAAACAGGAATGCCCACGTTCTGCCTGGGAGTGCAGAGCCAGTGCAGAAAATTGGCCACAGAGCCTTCTCGACTACAAAGGGGAAGAGTACACACAGCCCCTTCCATCTTGCTTCTGCTGCTCCCCTTCTGTGGGACTTCTCTGTGCCTCAGTTTCTCACATGCAAAATGGGAATCAATCATAATGGGATTGTGTGTGTGTCTATATAGATGACAACTGTGCAGAAGAATCTAGCATGTGTGCTTGCTATTATTATCAAGCTGCCCCTGCATCATTATTATAAAGGCCGTGTCTTAGACAAGACTTTAGAAAGAGGCAAGTGGCACCAGGTGTGGTGGCACACACCTGTCATCCCAGCAGCTCAAGAGGCTGACAGACACAGGAGGATCACTAGTTCACAGCCAGCCTCAGCAAAAGCCAGGCCCTAGCAACTTAGTGAGACCCTGTCTCTAAATAAAATACAAAATAGGGCTGGGGATGGGGCTCAGTGCCCCCGAGTTCAATTCCAGGTACCCCCTCCCCCCCATCAAAATAAGAGAAGTGGTGGGGCAAAGTCTTAGGGAGACAGTGTGTGTGGGTTTAGCATGGGGCCCTGGAGTCGGTAGAAACTTCTCCAGATCCCACTTCTCACACTTAACTAGTTGGATGACCTTAGGCAAGTTATTTGCCACCTCAAGGCCCCAGTTTCCTCATCTGGAAACTAGGAACAACCATTGTACTTTTCTCGTGCCTTTGAGAAGATTAAATGACAAGGAGCATAAAAAGCAATTAGCACAGTGTCCACGCAATATCAAGTGGTTCATAAGTAATAGGCAATGAAAATCAAGACCTAGGACACGATTCACCGCTGTAACTCGAGCTATGCATAAAGAGGCAGAGGCGTGGAATTAAGCAGAGGTCCTGGCACTCAGGGCCTCAGAGTCAGATGCACACGGGGCCAGATTTAGAAAGGCACGTCCATAGAGCAGTGGTTTCTAACTTGCCTGTTCTGAAAAAAAGAGTGTGGCTTCCCTTTTCCGGGCTGTTGGAAAATCAGTAGCTAAAATGAATATTGGCTCTTATAGCTAATTACAAGAGCTGTGTGTCTATGTATCATTCTGGGCCAAGGGAGGGGGAAGCCAAGGGGGAGGGGGAGGTTGTACATTGTACTTTCAGGGTCACGCTGACTGTGGGACCCATCCAGGAGACAGTGATTCTTCTCAAAGGGGGTTTGGGTCTCTTGGGGGTAACTGCACCCATGTTCCCTCGTGACTCATGCAAAACACTTTGTCCTCATAGCAATAAAAAAAAAAAAAGAATTCATGAGGGAATTAATAAACAAGCCAAAGAAAATTCTCATCTGCCTTTTAATTATAGAAGAGTGATTGCTATGCTAATCATAATCAGTATCAAGGTCAAAAGTTTTCACCACTCCGGAATGAACATTTAGAAAATAGATTAACCAGAATACCAATGCTATTTCTGAACTCCCGGCTCACATGGGTTTGAAATAGAATGCTGTATCTTTTACGTGTCTTTGAGGAGGCACCATCTGATGCCAATGACTTGATTAAATAAATGTCACCCCACAAACCTGGAAATGCCCACAGAGAGGGAAGCCATTAGAAGGTCCGTGAATCAGTGTGATTGCTTAGACGGCTAAGGTAGATGCTGGCAGTTGGTTGTCTTAGTAAGGTCTTGCTTTATCTCTGGCAGGTGTCACTACAGGGTGGTTTTGAAAATATGTAGGCCTCTGGTGAATATGGGTAATGAAACAGAAATGTAGTTGTCACACTAACGTGTTTTCATCTACTTCTGGGTACTGGCATCTAAATAAAACAAAATATCTCTTTAGTGTCTATGACTTTACAGTACGAGAGCCCTACCTCACACCGTATGCAAAAATAGATTCCAATTGTCAACCAAAACCAAGGGAAATTGGAGGGATGTTATCCATGTGGTGGAATATTATTTTGCCATAAAAAGGAAAGACTTTTTGTACATGCTACAACTTAGATGAACCTTGAAAGCATGATACTAAGTGAGAAATACGCAGACACATAATGTCACAATTTCTCTATAATAGCATTTAAAAGAAATATCCAGAATAGGAGAATCCATGCAGACAGAAGATGAGGGATGCCCAAGGCTGGGTTGAGAAGGGAATGACTGCTAATAAGTATGGAGGTCTCCTTTGGGGCTAGGAAAGTATTTGGGGCTAGATAGAGGAAGTGGTTTCACAAGATTGTGAATTTCTTAAATGCAGCCAAATTGGGCACTTTAAAATGCTTAGGTTTATGTTATGAGAATTTCACCTTGGGCTGGGGTTGTAGCTCAGTGGCATGCATTGGGCACTGGGTTCGATCCTCAGCACCACAGAAATAAAACACAAATAAATAAAGGTATTGTGTCCATCTACAACTAAAAAACTTAAAAAAAATAAATAAATTGATTAAAAATTTCACCTTAATTAAGTTTAAGCTGGGTACAGGGGTGCACACCTGTCATCCCAGCAGCTCAGGAGGCTGAGGCAGGAGAATTGCAAGCTCAAAGCCAGCGTCAGCAACTTAGTGAGAATTTAAGCAACTTAAAATGGGCTGGGGATGTGGTGGCCATATTAAGTGGTTAAGTGCTCCTGGGTTCAATATAAATATAAATAAAAAAATATAAATAAATAAAGGGAGAGTTCATTTCTTGCCCATGAATTGGCAAAAGTATTTTGAAAGGAAACTTTTTCATGATGTGGGGATATGGTACTATCAGATCAAGATGATAGGCATGTGATACGTCAAAACAGGCTTAGAGAATAATCCCACAGGGGCAATCACGGATTTGAATGTGCATGCCTTTGATATAAAAATTTTGCTCTTAGAAACTTATTTCAAAAAAATCAAAGTAAAAGAATAAAAGTGTACTTTATAAGAATTTTTATGGTAGCTTTGTTGATAGTAATAAAATAAACAGGAAGAGCATTAAAAAGTCCCTCAGTTGGGGAACAATTAAATAAATCATTCTGTTTATATCTTTGAATATTAATCAACTATTAATACTATTTTAGAAAAATGTTGATTACACTTTGATTTTTGTTTGTTTATTTGGTAGGGGGCACTTAACCACTAAGCCACATCCTTAACCCTTTTTTTTTTTTTTTTTGGTATATTTGGTTTTGAGACAGGGTCTCCCTGAGTTGCTTAGGGCCTCGCTAAGTTGCCGAGGCTGGCTTTGAACTTGTGATCCTCCTGCCTCAGCCTTTCCTCCTGCTAAATTTTAAAATGAAGAAAAAGAAAACATTCCTAGAGGTTGATGTTGGTTACCTCAAGGAATTTGGAATTATGGGGAGCCAGGTGAAGGAGAGAGGATAAAATACTTTACACACTTCAGTACTCTTTGAATTCATTTGGTGAGGATGTAATTTTGTAATTTACAAAAAGACGGTTGCTCTGAATTATTCATAAACATAATCTATACATTTCACAATCGTTTACATGCTATAGACATTGTTTCAAGGCCAGTGATCTGTGATTAGTGAGAGTTTCTTTCAAAGAACACAAAAATTAAAAATAAGACATTTTATCTGGTATCTCTTCTGGAAGAAGAACTGAGGTTCTGAGAGTCTCTAGGGTTGAGTTTAGGTCTCAGCCCTCTCCCTGCCCTGCACCCAACAGGCTGCTGAGTTCCCACTTCTAGGTGTAGGATCCGCTAGCCATGGGTTCTCTCCAGGGGAGCATCCTCCTCCTCTAGACAGACTGTTCTGTTTCTGAGCAGCTCTGCTCTTAAAAACCCTTTGTGTGGAGTGGCGGTGCACGCCTGTAATCTAAGCAGCACGGGAGGCTGAGGCAGGAGGATTAAAAGTTCAAAGCCAGCCTCAGCAACTTAGTGAGGCCCTAAGCAATTCAGTGAGACCCTGTCTCTAGATAAATATAAAAAGGGCTAGGGATGTGGCTCAGTGGTGAAGTGCCCCTGGGTTCCATGCCTGGTACCAAAACAAAGAGCTGACTGGGACCTTCACAGCCCTGTAGTCAGCCACCCAGCCCACCCGGGTCTTCCTGCTAACTCCTGAGCTGCCTCCCACCCTCCACCTCCTCCTTGCCACCTGCACACTGGCCTCCTGGCTGTTCCTAAACCTAGGAAGCATGCTCCTTCCTCAGGGCCTTTGCCCTTTCTGTCTGTCCTTCCTGGACACCTGTTCTCCCCATTCACCCACTTCCCTCAGGTCACCACCAGGTGCGGCCATCTTGGCCAGAGCACAATCCACCTTCTCCCTCCTCCTGCCTCTGCTCCATTTAGCCTCAGGGCTCTGGCACATATCAGTGTCTTTATTTTCTGTCTCCTCTGACTGGCATGTAAGCCTCGCTCCTTCAGCCCTTCTCCCCTGCAGCTCCTTCATGCCTCCAGGAGAACCGGGGACATAGTAGGTGCTCAGTGAATAACGGGTGGGTGAGCTCTCTTGATGGGCCAGGTGCGCCCACACACAGGCCGTCGACAGACAGCCTGTGCTTTCTGCGTCCGTGGGCGCTCTCCTCTCCTGACACGACGTGGTTTTAACAAGCCAGCTAGCAGCCTGTCACAGTAAACGTTGTTTATGTGCAAGGCATCTTTATGCTGAGGGTCATAAAACAGCGCCGTGGCGCCCAAATCCTCCAGTTGAGTGACTGGTTAACTGTTAGACCATAAATAATTGGAGTTGGCAAGAAAACATTCTCACTTCAGTGTGTGGCCATGCGCCATCTCTTCTCTGGATTCCCTAGGACACGCTGGGACATCACAGAGTGAAATGCAATCCTGAGGGGACTTGGGCCTAGTGACGTGGGTCACAGGCAAAGGGGGGACTGGAGCGGCAGGGCTGTGGGGAGGGGCCTGGGCTGAGCTCACACCCCCTCTCAGTGTGTGCATTTGTAAGAGCAACGCAGTCTTGTGCCGGTCTGTGTGCTCTGAAGGTTCTGTGAAGGAAGGGACACTGCTTGTCTGTCCTCCAGGCCTGGGAAGTGGCCCTCTGGGCTCTTCTGCTAATCTTTGTAGCTCTGTCCTTCTACTCAGACCAATAGCTAGACAAAAATAATAATAATAATAATAATAATAATAATAATAATAATAATAACTGCTGTACTCAGTACTTTCAATAATTCAGAGTGGGAATGAGACAGACCTGAATTTAGATCCGGTTCTCTTGTTTTCTTGCTGTGTGACCCTGGGCAACTTAGCTGACCTTTCTGAGCCTTATTTTCTACAACTTGAAAGCGGGATGAACAGAATTCTGGTTTTATTATTAAGAATTAAATACGATATTATAGAGCAAGTGCTTGGCAAAGTGTCTGGCAGGTTGCAAGGGCACAGTTACCATAGTTGTGGTCATTCAAAGGAGTTGTAACATCTAATTTAAGAATTGCCTCCTGAATCTTACATTGGTGGTGGTTAGGGTGTCACATAAGATTAATGTGAACCAAATACAAGACAGATATGAGACTGTTTCTCTGACTCCTCAGGAAAACTGTGCCATTCAAATAGTTTCCAAGAATGTATTCGTGGAATAAAGAACCCCTAAGGGACAGACATGACTCAGTGATGTTCCCGGTCATTGTGCACCAATCAGTTCAGTTTCAGCCACGTTGACTGAGCCACTCACAGGAGTGGGAAGGTCACGCTCTGTATGGCAAAGGACCCAGCCTAGAGCAGGGGATAAGTGTTCCTGCCCTGCCCTGCCACTAAATAACCATGAAGGTCTCTTCTATTCTACCTGAGCTCGGGTTTCTCAATTACATGTTAGACTTGTCACCCAGGTATTTAACCATTTGGCCCTTCAGTACACGGAGTACCCCCATTTCCCTTTTAGTAGATACATCTTCACTATCTAATTAACCCTTGTAACAAACATATTTAAAGCATGTATTCTAATAATTCATGATTCGTATTAAAATAGGGTTCAGCAAACAGAAGCAAGAAAGAACACTAGAATTTTCTATTCATCCCTCATCTGCCTCTGGAGAATTGATAGTTCTTTTAAAAGTGGAATTGTGGCTGGGCATGGTGGCTCAGGCCTGTACTCCCAGGAGGCCGAGGCAGGAGGATTGCAAGTTTGAGGCTAGCCTCTGCAACTTAGTGAGCCTCTAAGTAACTTAGGGAGACGCTGTCTCAAAAGGAAAAGAGCTGGGGATGTAGTTCAGTGGTAAAGCACCCCTGGTACCAAAGAAAGGAATTATTTTTAAAAATTCTCCATTTGTGTATAGGTTAATTTTGTCCCCAGATTGACTCTAGCTTGATGGTTCTCCATCTCTGGCTTATATAAAAATTGCCTTTTGTGATTAATGATAAAAACAATCATGTTTTCATGCCATCATGGATTTCATGCATCCTGGGTATTTTAGGAAATTTTAATGATGCTTTGATGGTCTGCAATTTTTCTCCTACTTTAGAAACTAACTTTGCTGTCACACAGGGCTCCGCAGTGTAAACGGCACACCCATGTTTCTTCCCTGCCCGGGAATCAGAGGTGATGAGAAGGGCGATTTTGGAGTCAGATTCAAATTAGGTCACATCCCTGAAACCACTGGCTGCTGGAACGGCCTGGGGGCAGGTTGTCACACAGATATTTTGAAGTAACAGCGCTGCACCCCGGATCTATAGCTGGAATAGGAGAGTAATGGGGGTCAAGGGCTGGCCCGGGTGCCCTGGTGGAAGAGAAGCTGTAGAGGGAGGTGGCAGGTGACCTAAATAGGAGAATTGGGAAAGGGAGGCGGTGCTGAATGCTGCCCACAAGAACCTACGAGGGGTGGCCAAGCTGAAGACGGATTCTATTTCTGGGGCCAGGAATTCAGGGCAAATTGGCTGGGCAGGGGAGAGCCTTGCAGAATCCAATCCAAAACCTGGATGTGTAGTTGCGGGCATTCTGTGCAAGTGTCTCCCCATGATATTTTATTTTCCTCTTGCCCAAAAGAACCCCCACCTTCAATTATAAGCCTGGGTCACAGGCATCTTAGCCAAGGCCTCCTAGGTGACTGTACCTCTGAAGGTCACAGAGGGCTGTACCTCTGAAAGCAGAAAAGACATCTGGGTGCTCAGGTCTGGTGGATCAGTCTCCAGATGGCTCTAGGTGTGTCTTGGCCAGACCGCTCACATGAGTTCAAATTGGAGTTCCACCCCTTCCGCACCCCGCCATGTTGAGATGTGAACAGCAGCACACACCTGGGTGGGGAAATGAACTTTTGTTCATCCTGGAGAAAGCTTCAGCCTTGGGGGTTGGGGTGGGGGGAACTTCTGTGAGACTGACTTCTGGGGTTGTGGCTCAGCAGTAAAGCGCTCGCCTAGCACATGTGAGGCCCTGGGTTCGATCCTCAGCACCACATAAAAATTAAATAAAGATATTGTGTCCAACTACAACTAAAAAATAAATATTTAAAAAAAAGAACAAGCAGAGTCTGACAATCATCTCTCTCATCAGAGATGGTTGTCTCCATTCTATAATGGCAGAAAAGTAATAGAATGTACTTTAGAAGTGTATGTAGCATGCTTTAAGAAAGCAACACTAGCCAGATGCTGTGGGGCACACCTGTCATCCCAGCGGCTCGGAGGACTGAGACAGGAGGACGGTGAGTTCAAAGCCAGCCTCAGTGACAGCGAGGCCCTAAGCAACTCAGTGAGACCCTGTCTCTAAATAAAATACAAAACAGGGCTGGGGTTGTGGCTTGAGTGCCCCTGAGTTCATTCCTTGGTACCCCTTTCCCCCACCCAAAAAAAAGTAACATAATGTGCTTTTCAAAATGGTAATGTAAGAACTGACTTGAAAGGATCGTGCATCACAGAAGTGGTGCTCCAGGGACCCAGCCAGTCCCCATCTTCTTTGAACGGTGTTATTGGCAGTTCTGTGTCCCCTTGGGGTACAGCTGTCCCTGTCTCTTTCTGACAGCATATATGTGCGTGTCGAGCTGGGGTGTCTCTTCCTGTCAATCTGTAGCCCGGCAGAAACTCTGTACTGAGTCCATGGTTCGGTGTGAAAATTAAATGAAATCATGAATATGAAGCATTTAGCACCACTTCTAGCATGCCTTAAGTGTCTAATTAATGGAGGTCGTTGCTATTGTTGTTTTATCTGGTGGGGTTTGCGCAGGCGGGAGAATGAGCTACAGCAGTTGAAGCAAACCCGCTAAGGGTCTGATTCCTTCTTTATGGTCTGAACCTCCCAGGGCAGGGGAAGCCAAGACCCTGTCCACTTTCTAGGAGGCGGCTCAAGTTCAAGGTCACCTTCCCTCCCCCCAAGTTTCTGGCCCCTCTCAGTCGGGAAAGGTGCTCATCAGACTCTGGGTCTGGGGGAGAGTGGAGCAGAGTGTGCCCCTAGCCCCCACTCAAATAGGAAACATCCCCTTTGCCCCAGGAATGGCTCTGCCCTCTGGGTTCTTCACCTGCCCCCTGTTTTTCAGAAATGGAGGGGTTTTTTGTCCTTATTGATGACTTCGGGGATATCTTTCACAGTTCAGTGTCTGTAGGTTCAACACCATACAAAACGCTTCCTGCCTTTGTCCTTTAGTGCTGATAAACCAGACCTGGGGCCCATGGTCTCCTGCTGGCCTAGCAGGATGATCTCTCTTCCCCAACCGCCCTGATGCTGCTATCAGAGCTTTTGCTCCTGTCCTTTCTCCTGGCTGGGCCTCTGACAGCAGTGCCTTGTTGCCCGGGTCCCACAAGAGAAAGTGACAAGGACCTTTTCCTGGCATTACAGGTCACAGCAGAGCAGGAGCTGACATGGAGTGTACACAGACCCCAGGCAGGTCCATCCCCTGGGTGACAGGTACCAGGCCCCTCAGACTCGCAGGAAATCTCTCCCTCCGCTTCACTTCACCAGTCAAGTAGAATTGGGTTGTAAGCCACAGAAGCCAAATCTGGCTGACATATGCAAAAGAGAGAGATCAGCTTGATGACAAGGACAGCTCGTGGTATCCAGGAGAAGAATGGACATCTGACCTGTGAAAGGAGAGATCGGGTCATGTGGGCGATAGTTAGCAGAGGGCCCCATTAGCATGTGTCTGTCCCACATGACACATGATCCAGGCACCCTGGGGAAAGGCTGATTGGCTCAAGGAGGCGCCAAGCATGAGAGAGAGCAATAATCTAGGGATTATTTCCAAAGAGGCAGTGATCCCCACCAGAGGGACAGCAGTAGCCCTCTCTCTGAGATTCCCTGGAGCAGCTCAGTCCACACCCTAAAGACAACGGCAGCCGGGATGAGCAGAGGACCCCCCTTCAGTGCTGCCGTCCCCTGCAGAAGGTAGAGGTGAACCATGAGCCATCTGTCAAGAGCTGTGGTCAAAGGAGGGCTCATCCATTTCTGCACACCCCATGATGGCTCCCACAACCCAGTTCTTAAGAGCTCTTCCCTTCATGCATTTCTTTCTACCTAACTTCAACTTCTTTGGCTACAGAGGAAAAATCCTCCTTATAAAGAATGATTTATTTGCAGGACATGATGAGATAGCATTGAGAGTCAGAAGGCCTGTCTCTCTCTCTCCTGAGCCTCCGTTTTTTGATCTTTGAAATGGGAATGGTCATTTCTGGTGCCTGACTCCTACCTAACAGGGAGGAAGAGAAGATGAATGTTGTTGAAAGTTCTTTAAAAAACATTTCATGGCGCCGTGTTATGTAGAGAAAATCTGACCAATATGCAAGAACTACAGTAAATGTGGTTGTGTTTCATCAAATGACAGGCCATCTGCCCCTCAGAGCATTCATCTCCAGTACATTTAAAGAACTCAAAAAAACACCAAAAGAAAAGAAAAAAACACAAATAATCTGATCAATAAATGAGTGAAGGAACTGAATAGGCACTTCACAGAAGAAGAAATACCTCAGTCAACAAATGTATGAAAAAAGTTTCAACATCTGTAGCAATTAGAGATTCCATCTCCCGTCAGAATGGCAATTATCAAGAATACAAGGAACATTAAATGTTGGCGAGGTTGTGGGAAAAAAGGTACCCTCATACATTGCTGGTGGGACTGCAAATTGATACAACCACTCTGGAAAGCAGTATGGAGATTCCTCAGAAAATTGATATGGAACCACCATTTGACCCAGTTATCCCACTCCTCAGGATATACCCAAAGGACTTAAAAATCAGCATACTACAGTGATGTAGCCACATCAAGGTTTATAGCAACTTAATTCACAATAGCTAAGCTATGGAATCAACCTAGTTCCCCTTCAACAGATGAATAGATAAAGAAAATGTTGTACACATACACAATGGACCATTACTCAGCCATAAATAAGAGATAAATTATGACATTTGCTAGTAAATGGATGAAACTGGAGACTATCATGTTAAGTGAAATAAACCAATCCCCCCAAAAAACCAAAGGCTGAATGTTCTCTCTATGCAGATGCTGACTCACAATAAGTGGGTGAGGGTGAGGGAGGAGCGGAGGTTCACAGGATTGGACAAGGAGGAGTGGGAGATGGAGTGAATGGGGGATGGGAATTGGAAAGACAATAGAATGAATGGGACATAACTTTCCTATGTTTATATATGAATGCACGACCAGTGTAACTCCATGATATGTACAACCACAAGAATGGGAAGTTAGACTCCATGTGTGTGTGATGTATCAAAATATGTTCTACTGTTATGTATATCTAAAAAGAGCAAATAAAATTTTTTTTTTAAATGACTGGCCATCTGGAAAAGGGAAGTGGGCCTAAGCAGTGTTCCAGGTACCTCATGCATACTTGAAACTCACATTCCAAGAATGCCTAAGAGAGATTCAAGCCAACACTAGAAAACAGGAGAGCAGAGAAGAACAAGAGAAGAAATTAATTTGAGAATAATGAGCAATGGACATCCGAAGTCTTTCCTTCACTCATTTATTTCACCCAAGAAGCCAAGCTCCTGTTACTTGACAAACCATGTACTGAGTCCTGGGGATAGATGTGAATAAAACATAGTCTCCCATGATGGAAGTCTAAAAACCCAGGAGGTAACTTGGGAGTTATGTTTGTTAAAAGTCAGGTAGTCATCTTGATGTCTTCTTTAAGAAATGAGAGA
This sequence comes from Marmota monax, assembly GCF_021218885.2. NCBI lineage: Eukaryota > Metazoa > Chordata > Mammalia > Rodentia > Sciuridae > Marmota > Marmota monax. Next base: position 6,844,175 of record NW_026693008.1, on the reverse strand, counting down.
GCAAGAAGCGACCCAGTCTCCTCTGCCCTATACCTTGGTGCCTGCGTGTCTCTGTCGACTGCTGAGGCAGCACCCAGAGAGGGACCCCCGAGAGAATCTAATCCACTAGGAACGACCAAGTTCCCCCAGGTCAGGGGACGTCATTCCAACTATAGAAGCAGAATGAAAACTTGAATAATGAATTGTCTCTTTCCTTCTCCTTTCTTCCTTGAAATTAAACAAAAATTCCTTCAACTCTGAAATCCAGTGTCATTCCAACACGTACCTCCAGCCTATAGGTAGCTGAGGTGTCTCAGATGAGCTAGTAGTGGTTTTCTTTCATTAAACCGGTATTTTCTAGATGTGGACAATTTTTTATAAACAGTCTCTTCACAGCTGGGCGTGGTGGCACACACACACCTAATCCCAGGGACTCGGGAGGCTGAGGCAGGAGGATCACAAGTTCCAGACCAGCTTTAATGACTTCGCAAGACTCTGTCTCAAAATAAAAAATAAGATGGGGAAAAAAAAAGGCTGGGGAGGTATCTCAGGGGTAAAGTGCCTCTGGGTTTAGTCCCTATTAACCCCCACCTTAAATCTACTCATGGAGTGTGTTGTGTTTAGATATGAGGCGTCCTTCATAAGCTCATGTGTAAGACAACACAAGAAATTTAGAGGTGAAATGATTGGTTTATGAGAGCATTGACCTAATCAGTGCATTGGTCCACTTTAGTGGATTAACTGGGTGGTGAGTACAGGCAGGTAGGGTGTGGCTAGAGGAGGTAGGTCCTGGGTGTGTGCTTTGGGGTATGGATTTCTTCCCTACTGAGCATAGTCTCTCTGCTTCCTGGTGCCTGTCCTGAGCTGCTTTCCTATACCATGCCCTTCTGCCATGATGTGTTCCTAACTGTGGGCCCAGAGCACTGAAAGCCAACTATAGACTGAGACCCCTAAAACTGTGAGCGAGCCCCAAGTAAACTTTTCCTCCTCTATCTTGTTCTTGGAGTATCTTTTGGTCACAGTGGGGTAAAATCTGACTAAAACAGAGAAATTGGAATTGGACCTCTGCAGGTCCCACCCTATTTTGTAGAGAGGGAAAGTGATGATGCTTTTAGTTTCCATGATGTTCGGGAAAACACTGGAGGTCGTTAGGCACAGTTAACGACTGACAGTCACCATAACCGTTCAGCCACTCTCTGAGATTGCCAGTTGCTTCCATGATACCTTTGATTGCGCTATTCTCCAAGAATGGCACTGATTGATGACTCTATTATTTGAACAAAACCATGACAAAGAATGACATATATGTGCCTTTGTAGTCCCTGACCTAAGGAAAGGTGTAATTACTCTTAAAAAGGAATTTTCACATTGCGTGTCTAGAGACAGATTTAGAAAACTTTTAAGGACTTCGGTGTGTGTGTGTGTGTGTGTGTGTGTGTGTGTGTTTATCTGTTTAATCAAAGAGATTTGCACCAGATAAAGAATCCCTTGACAGCATTAAACCATCCAGTGAATTATAGCAAGCTGTCTCCTGCAGCTTTGTGTGAGTGATATAAGCATATTAACGGCCGAATTGAGCTCATGGGATAAGGATGTGATAACAGGGCACCTTACAGTATGATGCTTGTGATTGCATCATTTTAATGAGAAGGTATAATTACCTTTGGATCTCTTCTCTTATGAGTCCTGCCCCTCACTTACTCCCAATGTGGGAATATTATAACGAAGAAAATTCCATCCAGAACAAAATAAATTAAAAAGCATGCAGTGATGCTCCAAATTCAGTGACACCTTCTCCTTTTTATCTAAAGTTAACTTGTTGTAGTTAAATATGATTTTATTGCAAATAATTACCCCAGTTTGATGTCTTCTGTGTTTTTCCATCCATTGCAGCTAAAACCTGCACTTACAATTTTAAGCAAATGTGAAATCCCATCAACTTGCCTAGTGGGGTCTCATTCAGCCTTAATGAAATTTTGTTCTAAGCAGCATCAGAGATGCTCTGATTTCTCATTTAGGCACTTTAAGTCGGCCATGGAAACCCAAGGATGTTAACATAAAGCAAGTCGAACATGTCAGTTCTTCCCATGCTTTACATTGGTGTTTAAAGTCCCCCAAATAATATCCTTTGAATTTTAGCCAAAATGATTCTCACAAGAACTTGGCTGCATATGGATAATGACAGTTGACCTTTCTGGGATATTCAGTCTCAATATTTGAGCAACCAACATAAAACACAAAAAGATCCACTGCCCGCCCACTGTTATCCCCTGAAAATATCCTGCAAGCGATTCCTCAGATCCTAAAGGGAGGCTGCTGTGCCGAGCAAGCACCCTGGGTCTTGTGTGCCCTGACTTAAAACATAACTGTTTCCTCTGATTCCAGGTGAAGTGACAGAGGTTCTTCTCCATCGTGAACAGGACACGATCACGATGGGCGGAAAGCACTCTGATCAAACTTCATTATTAGCTAAGCGTATTTACATCCTTTTGACATTGAGTTCTATTTAAGGGAGTTGCCTGCTCCCACTCTATCTGCCATGTGACCAGTCCTCCCCACAGATGGAGAGAAAAAGAAGGCTTTGGGTAGACAAGGAAAAGCTGGCTCCTGGGGTGTTTTGGAGAAATCACGATGGGTGTGAGCTTTTGCAACATGCCTAGAAAGTTAGCTGAATGTTCCACGGCAGTCTCAAACCGTTCGGGGAGGGGGGGGGGGTCTCTGCCCTTGTTGACTTCTCCAGATAAATTAGTAAGAAAGGAAGCTAATTTACATATTTATTTGTCCAGACTCCTGGTCAAAGCTTGGGATTCAAATCAGGATTTCAAAGGCTATTCTTGCTTCTGAAGTTATTTTAAGTTTGATATATTTTATTTTTTATTTTTTTTTTGCAGGGGTGGGTGGTACCAGGGATTGAACCCAGGAGCGCTCAACCACTGAGCCACCTCTCCGGCTCTTTTCCTTTTATTTTTAAAAATTTTGATACAAGGCCTCACTAAGTGGCTGAGGCTGGCTTTGAACTCACGATCCTCCTGCATCAGCCTCCCAAGCTGTGGGGATTACAGGCGTGCACCACTGTACTGGGCTTAAGTTTGACTTTAGGAGAGGTGTGTGCTGAGTAGCCTAGCTCCAAACCCCTCCCAAGGAATGGGAGATGGACTCTTGATTTGTGTTCGCTTCATGGGCTATTTCTGTAAAAGGGGAAATGGCTGGGAAGGTCTTGAGACTGGCAGTGGGATTGAGAGCAAGCTTTGTTGCTTTCTGACATCATGACTTAGGGTCCCAGCTTCCAGATCATTAGGTGATTCACTGAGATGCTGCTGTTGAAAGATGAAGCAAGAAACGTCAGGTTGGAAGAGAATGAGCAGCTGTGTGCTGGGCTGAGATCCAGGAGACCCACACTTCACTGCAGTCCCAGAAAACCTGCTTTAGGTCTCTGGGGGCTACTTCATCTCTCTCGACTTTGTTTACCTCATTTTCCAAATGAGAGGCTGGAACAGGTGACCCTGTGCATCCTGTGACTCTTCTCTACTTTCTTCCTTCAACTTGGGAAATAGGAAAAAAAAAAAAAAAACATATCCAATCCTCTGTCTTACATGGTGGGAGGGCTAGTGGTGTGGAGCGGTTTTAGAATCAGTCACATTTGAGTTTACAACTTTTTAGTTATCTGGGTTTGGATACTTAGCCTCCATATTAGTCAGCTTTTTTGCTGCTGTGACTGAAAGATCCAACCAGAACAATGGTAGAGGAGGAGAAGTTTATCTGGGGGCTCACAGTTTCAGAGGTCTCAGTCCATAGACAGCAGGCTCCATTCCTCAGGGCTCGAGGGGAGGCAGGACATCATGGAGGAAGAGTGTGGTGGAGGGAAGCAGCTCACATGGTGACCAGGAAGCAGAGAGAGACTCCACTCTCCAGAGACAAATAGAGACCCCAAAGCCACACCCCGATGCCACCTCCTCCAGCCACACCCTTCAGCTATGGCCCACTTAATCCCATCAATGGGATTAATTCACTATTTGGGTTAAAGCTTTCATAACCCAATCATTTCTCTTGCAAACCCTTGCACTGCCTCAAACATGAACTTTTGGGGGACACCTCACATCCTAATCATAACAGCATCTCTCTTGCCTCTATTTCCTCATGCAAAATGGAAGCAAAGATGATGCCTTCTCTTAAGACTCCGGTGAGGGTGAAGATTGAATTCATAAGGCAAAGAACTCAGTTTTAAATGCTTGCATTAAATGCTTGTTTCCTGTGACTGTCATAATGATTTACCATAAACTTAGAGGCTTAAAACAACACACACTTATTATCACACCATTTTATGTAGGTTAGAATGTGACCTGGGTCTCACTGGGCCAGCAACAAGGGGTGTGCAGGGTTGTGTTCCCTTTCAGAATGCATGGGCTAAGTGGTAGGTCCTTAGCCCATATGAAATTCATATGAAACCCTCAATAACTCAGAATGCAGCCACATTTGAAGATCAGATTTGTACAAAGGTGATTACGTTTTCAAAGGAAGCCGTTAGGTGGCCCTGATTCAGTCTGGCATCTGTAGAAGAATAAATTTGAACACACAGAGACACTGGGGATCCTCCCACACAGAGGAAAGACCATGTGAGCACACAGCTGGAAGTTACCTTGTAGAGAGGAGAGTGGCCTCAGGAGAAATCATCCTATTGATGTTTGGATCTTAGGCTTTTAACTTCCAGAATGGTAACAAAATGATTTCTGGTACTTAAGCTGCCCAAGAAATGGTGTATGTTATAAAAACCAGAGAAAAAGAATATGGAACCCCTTGGGAGAGAGTTTCCATCCTTGCCTTTCCCAGCCTCTAGAGAATGCCTTTGTCCCTTGGCTTGTGGCCTCCTTGCTCAGTCTTCCTCGTCAGCAATGGCAGAGCTAGTTCCTCTCACCTGGTGTCTCTCTGACTGCCTCTGCACCTCCACCTTCCACATCTTAGTACCCTTGAGATGATGCTGGGGAACCTGGATAATCCAGGATAATGTATTTTAAAGTCAACCCATGGGCATCCTTCTGTGACCATCTGTCATCCAGAGGTGACCATCAATCTCCCTTTCCAGGTTTGGGGTTCGCTATCTTTGTGGGCCATTGTTCTGCCTGCCTTAGCATTCTGTTAATTTTCAATGATGTGTGGAATAGAAATTTTGTACCATTCCAGCTTGCTTTACTGGTTTCCACAGCAGAATGGGAATTATCAAAGAATTAAATTTTATTGAGTGGAAACAGGGGAATCATGCTCATTCTGTCATTTGTCTGGCTTTCTCCAATACATCACGGGCTGCAGCTGACATCAGCTTATTCTAATGTACAGACTAAGGTGATGTTCCAATGAGGTGATGCCTCAGTCTCTTGATTCAACTGATATTTCCAGCACACTGTTGACCTTGTGTTGTATATTTGGGGGGTTTCTTTTTTTTATTGGTTGTTCAAAACATTACAAAGCTCTTGACATATCATATTTCATACATTAGATTCAAGTGGGTTATGAACTCCCATTTTTACCGCAAATACAGATTGCAGAATCACATCGGTTACACATCCACATTTTTACATAATGTTATATTAATAACTGTTGTATTCTGCTACCTTTCCTATCCTCTACTATCCCCCCTTTGGGGTGTTTCTGATCGTGGCAGAATGGGGATTCAGGCCAAGACTTCTCTTGGCCATTTATTACCATGGCCTGCCATTGCTAAGAGATTTGCTCTTTTTATCATAAAAGAGAAATGTCATCGTGGGCCAAATTTGTGTGGTCTCCACTAAGTGTTTGGCCTCTACATATTTGGAGAAAAAAAGAAGTTCACAGCACACACACACACACACACAAAAAAAAAAACAGTGAAAACATCTCTCAAATGTGTCTTTCAGGTACAAATGATAGAAACCCATCTAAAAATATCTTAAATTGACATGAGAATTTACTAGTTTATGCAACTATGAAGTCTTGAGTCTATTTCACTCTGAGCTTGGATAGATCCAGAATTCTGTAGTATCCTGAGAATCTGGAATCTCTCTTTCTACTTTTCCTGATTGACTTTTCTCCACATTGGCCTCACTCCAAGGAAGGACGTTTCAGTACACTGACCTAAGCCCAGCCAACCCTGCAACTAGATTAGACTTGTAACCAGCACCACCATTTCAATACAATGCTGAATTCCTTCTCCAGAATCCAAGCACAAGTCCCAGGATTGAGTTTCCCTGGGCCATGCTGGGTCATGAGTCTGTCTCAGAACCAATCACTGCTAGCAGGGAGACCCAAGGCAGTGATTGACCAGGCTGAGGTCACGGCCAACCTGGAGCCCTGAGAATGGGAGGAAGCATTGTTCTCACCCGAAGAAACAAAGGGAGCATGAGGAGAAATAGTTCCTGAGGAAATCAAGATGATATTTCCAGAAATAAGGAACACTGGTCTTAGTCTGTTTTCTAATACCTTCAAATTATGTGAGACTGGAACATTTATTAAAAAGTAGAAGTTTATTTGCCTTGGGTTCTGGAGGCAGAGCTCAGCCTGGCCTCCTCCAGGGTCCAGGGCCCCGAGGAAGTGGTGTGGACTGTGAGGTGGCTGTAATAGCTTTGGTGACGGGAGACTTGCTTCAGTGCCATGGTGAGCAGGTGAAATATTTCACTTGTGTCCATTGGGCATCGCATTTCACATAGAGGTGATAACTGACTTCACTAAAATAAATACATAAGCCTGTCCCTGGAGGTACGGTACTGAGATGGTGCCAACAGCAGGTCCACACATACACACATATGTGTGAGGTGGTTTTGATGAGGGAGTTGTGCCCAGCTATCGGTTCAGTCGTCCTGATTCCTTGGGGTTCTAGCAGACTCATCTTTACTTACCAAACAGTGGTCAGAAAGCTGTTCAACTCACCTGCACAGAAAATTCCATTAACCAGTACAAGAGTCAAAACTCATCCAAACCATGGCCCTGGTTTTCTAAGTTCCACATTCAACTCTACTTGGAACAGAATACTATGTGCCCAGTGTTTTAGTCTTTTTTTTTTTTTTTTGTCATTGTGACCCAAATACCTGAGAAGAACAACAAAGAGGAGGAAGTTTCTTTTGGCTCTTAGTTTCAGAGGCTTGGCCCACAGTAGGCTGACTCCATAACTCTGGGCCTAAGGTAAGGCATAAGTTCCATCATGGTGGAAGGGAGTAGAGGAGGAAAGAAAGCAACTCAGAACCTGGCAACCAGGAAACAGAGAGATCTCTGCTCACCAGAGACAAAATATAAACCCCCAAATGACTGACACCCCCCAGTGACTCGCATCCTCTAGCCATATTCTATCTGCCTATGGTTACCACCCAGTTAATCTATCCGTGGGTCAATCCACTGATGAGGTTTCACTGCTCATGATCTAATCATTTAACCTCTGAAAATTCTTGCATTGTCTCACACATGAGCTTTTGGGGGACACCCAGTTAATAGCAGGAAATGCACATATTTTTCTAAGCCTTTGGATAGTTCTCCAAGGTCCCATAGAGTGTGAGTCTGCTCTTTATCCTGTGCCCAAAGAAGCATGCTGCTTAGGAATGAGGACTTTGGAGACAGATTATCAGTTACTCCTTAAAAGAGTTGCATATTCTTGGTGGCTCACAGACCCGGGCCTATATAAGTCAACTATCTGAAAGGGACCATCTTCCTTCTTTCAAACAGAGGTAAGTAGGCACATGACCAAGAAAGAAGGGTGACCAATCTAATTGTAGGGACCACTGTCCTGTGTCAAGTTGGCTGGTCATGAAAACAAGCACTACCCTCAGAAGCATTTCTGGGAGACTATTAAGATCTATGATATGCTAGTCATTTGAACAACTATGGTTATTAGTCTTATTTGCAGACACAGTGTCCAATTATGCAAAGCACCCTAGTGCAACGGTCTCGTGAAAATTTAGCCATCAGCGCAGAAAGACTCCTTTAATGATACACACAGCATTTCCCCCAGACCTGCTCAGGATACACAGGAGACGAGCTACCCATGGAAAATCCGTTTACTGCAAGGGAAGCCACAGGGACTTTGAAACACTGCTTCTTGCATGATAGCCAAATAATTATTATTTTTTTTTTTAAAAATTCTTGCCTTCAGGGCTGTCCAAAAGGCTCTATTCAAATCTCCAAGTAAGCAGGGGTTAGTTTCTTGGCCTTGTTCTGGGGAATATTCTTACACAGAGAAATCGATACCTAGTTGTCCAAGGATCCCTCTGACACATGCAAGCTGGTTTTTATATTTATTTGCAATGTGAAGGGAAGCAGGCTTAAAATAAATAGTTATAAAAAGACATAGGATGTCACACACACACACACACACACACACACATATGCATATACATACACATACTTAGTTGAATTACCGCATCATGTGGAATTCTTCTGGAAACCTCAGAACTTTCAATATCATGTCAGATTTTTGAACACCTATCAAAGCCACTCTCACACTTTTGGGGCAATAAACACTTATTGCCCCACATTCCCCTTTTTCTAGCTGCATCCTTGTGCATCTCTGCCTTGGAACATGAGTAAGCCAGGGCCCCCTGAAGAGTCTTGACTGGAACCACTTCCCACTGGGAGTGTGTTGGAGTCTGGACAGCTTTGACCGTAGCCAGAGATCGAACAGGAAACCCTACAGGGGACTTGCTTTTCTTTTTTTTTTTCCTTCCCCAAAATGGATATCACAAAACTGGCTTACGTTGTATAAAATGTTGGGGACAGGACAGGAGGTTAGCCTTTCAGTTGCACGAGAGGCACCCTGTTGAGGCACAGGGCTGTAGTGGAGGCCAAGAAGGTAAAGCTCTATATATCTCTTTGCTTCTTGGGGTGAAGGGTTTTCTGTCTCCAAGGCCCAGAGCCTAGAAGGATAAGCTTTCCTAGTCTGTGTACTTGTTAAAAAGAAAAAATGCAGTGCACCCAGAGCTGGAGAATGGGGGTGGGGGAACCTTTTCTGTGGGTGCCTTTTAGCCTAGGATGGATTTCAGTCATCACATAGTCCATGAATGGGACCTCTGGGCACATCCTTGATGTAGGTGTGGATTTTCACACATGGCCTGTCCTTTGGATGAGCCCACAAATGGATTTTTTTTTAGTTGTGGTTGGACAAAATACCTTTTAATTTTTATGTGGTGGTGAGCATCGAGAACCCAGGGCCCTGCATATGCTCGGCGAGCCATCTGCCACTGAGCCACAAGCCCAGCCCCACAAATGGATTTTAAAACATCTTTACCATAATCATCTTGTCTTCCTATACCCTCCTGTTCTCCCTGAATCAGACCTTTTCCTTGTTGTGCAATTACATTAGCGATCACTGAGGTTTCCTGAGCAAGCAAAGAATGGTGGCCAGGAGCTCGTCCATCCATTGAAATTCTACTTACTTTTAATGCATAAATGTGGATTTTCAATCCTGGGGAAAGAGCTTGGAAATGCTTGCTATTCTGAGGATTTTTTTTTTTTTTGTAAGTTTAGTGATGTGATCACTATATCTTTGAGAAATCCTATATTCAAAGATCACATACCACTAAATGGATGAAGGCAAAGATAAAATCGCAGATAAGAGCTGGGTACAGTGGCCCACGCCTGTATTCCCAGCAGCTCAGGAGGCTGAGGCAGGAGGATCATGAGTTCAAAGCCAGCCTCAGTAACTTAAGGAGACCCTAAGCAACTCAGCGAGACCCTGTCTCTAAATACAATATAAAAAAGAAAAAAAGTTGGGGATGTGGGTCAGTGGTTAAGCACCCATGGGATCAATCCTCTGTATCCAAAAAAAAAAAAAAAAAAAGGTAGATGAGAATACTGTGCTGCACCTAGGTGATGAGTTCTTCATTTCTTCATTTATTCAATCAAGACATTTTTCTTGGAAAATTTCCTCTGTGCGCCTTTGCCAGGTGCAGGGCCTAGACATAAATCAGAGAGTGATTTCCTTGCCTGCATGAAGCTTGTGTTCAAGTGAGGGAGATGATAAGCAAACAAATATGATGTTTTCTGAGTGTAATAAGAGTCAGAAATGGAAAAAAATAAATAAAAGAAAGGATAGTATCCAGAGGGCTGTGGGGAGGCCCCACAGAAACATAGCCAATGTAAGATACTGGGGTAAGAAAGGGATTGTTGTATTTGAGATTAAGAAAGGAAAAGACAACTAGTGAAGGAGGGTCAAAGAGGTGGCAGGGGCCAGGTTCTAGAAAGCTTGGATTCTTCCCAGAGGCTCAGGAGGCTGAGGCAGGAGGATCATGAATTTAAAGCCAGCCTCAGAAACTTAGTGAGGTCCTAAGCAACTCAGTGAGACCCTGTTTCTAAATAAAAATAGGAAAAAGGGCTGGGGATGTGGCTCAGTGTTTAAGTACCCCTTAGTTTAATCCCTGGTACCAGAAAAAAAATGTAGAAAGCTTGAATGTTGTGGACAAACAGGCATTTGGGTTTTATTCTGTGGATAGTAGGAAACCATTCAAAAGTTTGAAGTGGAAAAATGAGCAGCTCTGGCTGACACCCTTTAGTGAGGCTCTAAGGTGTGGAGGACAAATAAGAATAAGTGTGGAAGCCAGGAGAAGGACCAGGAGGCTGTCAGCAAAGTCTGGCAGGCACACCAGGAGCTCTGCCCCAGGTGGTGGTAGAGAAGCAAGAACAGAGACAGGTAGAGGGACAGAGGGACCGTTTTTTGAGGTTTAATAAAGATAGATAATGTATCTGTCAAAAAAAAGAGATCCCAAATTATCAGCATGGAATAAGGACTCAAGAGAAGTTTGATCTGAAGTGAGCTAAATTTGGATTTTATGCTCAAGGTTAACCTTTGCCCTTTGTGTACCTGTGGGCAAATCCTGACCATCCCTCCATGCAGGTTGGAGGTGATGGCAGATGTGCAAGTCCTTTCTTGGTCTGTGGCTAACCACCCACCTGGGGTCACGATGAGGATGGATGTTTCAGGAAGTGTCAGTGCCCATATTGATTTTACCAAGGATTCTCAGTATTTGCTGAGTGGGGCTTGGCTGCAGGTGACCCAGAAACCTTTATGTTTTATTTCTACCTCTACCTTCATTTTGAACTTAACTCCCTGTGGGCTGTTCTAAGGGCAGAAAGGAGGGTAACTCTCTTTGATTTTCCATGATTGACTTTCGATAAGTGTGTCCAGAAACTTGTCAATTCAGATGCTCATTTGACGGGTGGACAAAAGACACGTGGGGACCAGGCTGCTCTCCCAGATAGCAGGAAAATCAAAGAGCAGTCCGAGGGCTTTGGGGGGCTTATTCATCATGGAGACCATTTGGGTATGTGGCTAATTATATGCTTTATTACAGATGCTAATTTGTGCTAGAAACTTGAACCGTGCGTGTTAGCATCTAGCTGTAGTTAATGAAGTCGGGTTACGCATTCAGTATATCACTGAGTTCACAAATTCTCCTCCTGGCTAGAAACACCATGGTGGGAAACTGATGGTGTTGGGAGAGAATGCTGTCGCCAAGTGAGTTTCTTCCCTGCAACTCTGGGGTGTCTCAGTGCTGCCGTGAGCTTCACCATTTTACTGCAAGATCATTTCAGTGAGCTAAAACCCTGGGCATGTGTCAAGACAGAAATGTTGTTGAGATCACTAATTAGCATAATCACAAAGAGCCCCTCTGTGTCCTCCAGGGAGAACAACTGGAGCCCTGTGGTTTCTTTCTTTTCTTTTTTTTTTTTTTTTCCTTCTCTCAAGACAGTCTTCATATTTTAAGAAGAAGAAAAGGAAGTTGGTATGGAAAATGCATTCAGTCTGTCTCTCCCGGCTCCCTACCTGAGTTTAATCATTGCTGATAACATTGAAATGCAGAGGATAAACAAACTTATGTTTGACCTTTGCAATAAAGAAAATCATCTCTTTGCTCCATTCCCATTGGTGTTAGGAGAAGCTCTACATGTAAATTCATAACATATCAATGAGATAATAGAGTCCTGTGTGAGCCATTTTATTTTATTCTTTTTAAAACCACCTTTTACATTAGATCGAAAGTGGGGAGAGAACACAACTATCCTCAGGAAAGACCTTGATTCTTGGGCATTCTTCTCTACAGTCCAACCCCAGAGACTGGGTACCTACAAGGGTCTGGCAGGAAAGGGGTTGAGCTGCCCACATGGGACCAGTCACCAGAGCCACAGGTCTTGCACGAAGGTTGGTGCGATAGCTCAACAGAATTCAGCTAAGCCTTCAGTTGTACCCACCTGTCCTCTAATGAGAGTGAGCAGAGCTCCTGCTGCTCTGGGCTGTTTTATAGTCTTTCTCCTTTTTTCAATTTTGTTTTAAGGTGGACACAATATCTTTTTTTTTTTTTAATGTGGTGCTGAGGATTGAACCCAGTGCCTCATTCATGCTCCGTGAACACTCTACCACTGAGCCACAATCCCAGCCCTGTTTTATAGTCTTGATGGGACAAGTTGGAGGCTCCCTTTCCTTGAGAAGGTCCTGGGAGGCACCCACAAGTCTAGATGCTTGAATGCAGTGTTTGATTCCATTCTTACCACAGCCTTGCTAAGGCCCGGGTTCCTAGGATTCCCGGGTCTCAGATGGGAAAATGGAGGGCACACAGATAGGAAGGCTTTTAATTCAGACTGACCCCCTAGCTTAATGTTCTGACCAAAGGGTTGGCAATCCTTTTTCTTTGCAGGCAAGCCAGACCATCTTTGTGGCAGCAAGTCACCTCTGTTGTTGTAGGGGAAAGGCAGCTAGAGACAAAATGTAAAGGACAAGCAACACCACGATCCGTTAAAAAAAAAAAAAAAAAAAAGTTGGGTAGTTGAGAAGTGGCCTGTGGGCCATGGCCTTTCGTCCTCTGTCCCTAAATACTTGCCTCCTCTTGCTTCCCAAGTTCTAGGCGAAGAGCTCGGGCTTCACAGTGTCACAGAGCAGGGCTCACATCCAGTCTCTGCCACTCTCTCGCTGTGCTGTGTTGGAGAAATTATTTGATGCTGGGGGCCTTGGCTTTCCCCATCTGTGAAACGGGGGCAGAAATCCAACCTAAGATGGAGTCACGAAAGTCTAACAGGAGAACAGATGTGGAGTAGGCAACACGGGGCTCGGCGATGGCATAAACTGTTGGACGGTGCCCTCTGGTCTTCGGAGGTGGCCTCCCAGCTGTGCTGTGATGTCTGAGGAGAAAGCATCAGTGGAAGCCTGTCCATATACAGTGGCCCTAGACTAGGCTGGGAATGTTCTGGACCCTGACAGCTTCCAATCCTTGTTTCTGCCTCCAATGAAACACGTAGGCATCAGGAAGCCAACGGCCGGAGTTTACAAAGGGATTCAGGGGATTGGGGTCCAATATTAAAGCACAAAGGAAACCAAGACATTCTTTTTAAAAGCCTTTTAGAGATGTTGGGAGGCAAAAAGTGCCTCACTGTTTGGCCCTTGTAAAGAGAACCCTCTGGATCCCCTGTTTTGATCTGCAGTAAAATGCTACAGGGCTACCAGGCATCTGCTTCCATTGACAACTCCCATTGTCCCCATAGCCTCTGGCATAAAGTCACAAACCAGAGAGACACTTCTCCTGTCAATCAGCTGCTGATGCTAGGAACACAAAGATGGTGACAAGATGTGATTTTTGTTAATACCTTTGCTTCTGGTGTGATCCTCCCAGAGGAACAGCAGTCATCAGCTCCTTACTGGGACGCCCTGAGGGACAGGACACTGGGCACTCACACTACAGAAGGAGGTTGAAATTATGCTCATGGCGGCAATCACAGGGCAAAGGACCAGGGAGGCTGGGGTCTTCTTCACACAGACAGGATAGTGGGGTTGGGAGTGGGCCAGGTTGTTTAAAAGTCCTATTACGCAGCATTTATCTGTTGTCCTTGCCTTGATTTGTTCCTTTCTGTCCTATCCCTGAAATGGGTTTATTTTGACTTTAATCTATTATTAGCTCACATGATAAAAAGCCTAGAGGTCAGTTGGCCTCAGGTATAGCTGGATCCAGGAGCTCAAATAATATCATTAGAACTTTGTTTCTCCATTTTCTTTTCCTTACTCCAAGCCCATCACTCTCTCACAGAATAGATGGAAAAACAGAGAAGGCTCTCAGGAAACATAAGTGACCTATAGAGTTAGGTGGTGTGGCCAAAGAAAATGTTCTGAAGAGAAGAGTGTTATGGTTGGGATAAGCCAGGGCGAGGTTTAAGGCCGTCTTTTCTTGAATTTTAGTCTCGGAAAGCCTCCAAAAGAGTCTCTTGGGACTGGTTGTCATAAGGCTGCTTCCTGGGCTCTAGGTCAGGCTTACAGAATGAGATTCCCAGGGGAAGGCCCTGGGGCTGTGCATTTCTTCAGCAGGTTCCTCGGAATCTTGGACTCATTTAAACAGTGTTGGGACAGCACCCTCTCCTTCCGCACAATCAAGCAAGAAAATGTCATTTGAGGATGCACAGGGCAGCTGGACTAGAAAACCGAAAATACACAGGGCAGACACTTAAAAGAATTTCTAGAACACAAGCTCTAGGAGGCAGTTGGATCCTCCTACCCTCCAAGCTTCTTGAGTGACAGGCATAGCCAACCTTGACGTTCAGGTAAATTGTGCTGGAGGCAGAGTCTCTCTCCCTGGCACCTAAGGAGATGGTGTCTTCTTTTTTCATGTCCTTGATGCGGTAAGCATGGAAATTATCTGAAGAACCATCTCTAACTGGCCTTTGCTCTGGATGCTTTGCCTAGAGTTTCTCTAGGCCTGGTAAATATAAAGTCCTCAGAATATTTCCACATTTGTCTTTTTGCCTGTCAATGCAACTTTGGAAAGAAAAAGTGCAACGTGCGTAATCTGTGCACTTCCCCGCTACACCAGATCCTAACGTGGGCTCCGCAGTCTGCAGAGATGCCTGGGTCACCTTCTTGCTCTGCTTCTTACAAGCTGATAAGCTGAGAGACCTTGAGCAAGTGATTCAACCTCTTTGACTCGTAGTTTTCGACCACCACAAGGTGGTCGATGAGAATGAAGAGGGAGAATGCTTAAGAGATGCTCAGCATACGTCTGGCACCTAATAAGTGTACAGCAAATATCAGCTGCTGGGATTTGATTGTTTTCATTACAACTTGATCTGCAATAATCACAGAGAGAAGAAAAAAGATTTAATATAAGAAAGCCATCAGGCTCTTACCTCTTTTGCAAACTCACATGGGGAGCCTTAGGGTTTGGGTGCTTTTAGTTCCTCTGTTGGCCTTGATTGCGGAAAATTAATTACAGGCAATTTTAAAGGAACAATAATGAATAGTTAGTTCATTTCCATCAGACACTCACCAGAGGGTGGTGGTTAATATCATGACCTTTGGTGCAACCCAAACCCGGGTGTGAGCCTGGCTCTGTTGCTTACTAGTTCTGTGATATTTTGCAATGTATGTATGTATGTATGTATGTATGTATTTAGGCAAGTCACCAAATCTCTCTAGCATCAGGTCCCTAATCTATAAAATGGGAAGACTAATATGATCCATCTCACCTGGTTCAATGATTGTTCAGGTAAAGCATCTGGCATAGCTGGACTCTAGAAGGCTCCATGGAGAGTTCTCTCACCCAGAACTGCCTTGTCATCTACATAGACCTTTGTCTGTGGAGGTGTTTGTGTGCTTCTTGCATTTTATGGAAAGGTAGTTTTCATAAAATGGAATATTACTCAGCAGTAAAGACAAATTAAATTATGGCATTTGCTGGTGAATGGATGGATCTGGAAACTAGCACGCTAAGTGAAAAAAGTCAATCCCCCCAAAACCAAAGGCCGAATGTTCTCTCTGATATGTGGATACTGACTCAAAATAAGGGCAGGGGGGTAGGGGATAGACGTTCGATGGATTAGACAAAGGGGAATGAAAGGAAGGGAGGGGGTTGGGAATGGGAAAGACAGTGGAATGAATGGGACAAAACTTTCCTATGTTCATATGTGAACACACGACCAGGGAAACTCCACATCATGTCCAACCACAAGAATGGGATCCTGATTAGAATAAGTTATACTCTGCGTATGTAGAATATGACGAAATACATTCCACTGTCATGTATAACTAAAAAGAATAAATTTTTTAAAAAAAGGCCATGCTATAAGTTACAACACTTAAGACTTGGGTTAGAAGAACAGGAGGAGCCTGTGAACGTTCTAGCTTCTGGAGTTGTGGGTGGTGAGTGGA
This sequence comes from Marmota monax, assembly GCF_021218885.2. Classification (NCBI taxonomy): domain Eukaryota; kingdom Metazoa; phylum Chordata; class Mammalia; order Rodentia; family Sciuridae; genus Marmota; species Marmota monax. The sequence goes on along the minus strand of NW_026693008.1, from coordinate 6,828,061 downwards.
TACAAACGCCCCTGGCTGGATCTCTCTCCTCTTTTGGAGTGTCCCCTTCCCCTTCCTTTCTTCTGATGGTCAGGGATGTAAATGTGGAGGTGGATTTGGAGAGATGCATTTTCCCCCCTTGAAACTGGACCAGCCCCTCTTTTCCTATGGCAGATGCTGGCACAACACAGACGTGCCTGCTTGTTTCTCCCGGCTGCTTCTGTCTGGAGCAGGATGACGGGGGTCGGAGGCAGGCGCTATCAAAGACAATCCTGTTCAAAGGCAGAACTCAGTGATGGCCCTTCCTGTTGGAGGTTCCCTCTGCTGCTTTGACCGTGTAATCAGTTTTCTCTCCTTGATTTCTGTCTGTTTCCCTGAGGCGCCTGAACTGCAGATCCTTTTTCACTTTTTCAAGATGCGCCTGTTGCCTGGGAAGGAGCAGAGGCGGCTCAGGGTGGCTCCAGGGTGTAGAGGGGGGGCACAGCGGGGCCACACACAGCTGGGCTTGTGTTTTGGGTAAGCACAGGGAGGATTTTCAGGGTCCCGTGGAGGAAGCATCCAAAAACCCATTGGGTCACAAGCTGAGAGGTTATTCCCTGTCTGCCTCTCTCTGTCCTCAAGGACCAGGCCTCTGCCTAGGATTTTAACACCTCTCTCACACTTCTCAATGTCCCTTTATAATAAAGTGAGAAGACAGGCCTCTGAGCAGGGCTTTCGGCAGGCGACAGTATCTAGCTAGGACTTAATGACTTTTCTTTTTTTTTTTTTTCCATTTTTTTCATGGTATTCATCCTTACCATTAGCTTCTATTTATGGCAACGGCTACTGGTTTTCCATTTGCTGCAATAATTGTACATTTGCTTTTCATTGCTCAAGTAAAAATTAGAATTGAGTAAAAGCAAAAAAATAATCAGTAAATAACAGGTATTAGGGAGAGATGGCAAAAACGTTGAATGAAGGTTGGAAAGGCTGAAAAGCACTGAAATCTCTCTCTTTTTTAAAATTGTTTCTTTTTAGTTATATAGGGCAGTACTGAAATTTTGATGCAGTGACAGATCTCTTGCTTTGGGGCTCACGTCCATAGGATACTTGCTTTCCCTTGAAGCCTGGTGGCTGGATGCATGGGTGTGAGAGTCTCTATGAAAACCCAGAGCCAAGCTCTCCAGAGGAATAAAGATGGTTCCGGGGAACATTTTAGCTTTAGCCTCAGTGTGTGGTGAAGGGACCCTCCAGGTCCTTTTCTCAGAGGCTCAGGGTAGCTGGGAGATGACATGTTGGACTTTGGTCCACTTGAGTTTGCATCTCAGGAAGAAGCTTTCAGGGATTCTCATTTACACTATCTGGAGTCAACCCCAAGCTCTGATACGTACTAACCAGATGACCACAAGCAAGTCTCCCATTCTTTGGGCTAGAATTTTCCTATCTGTAAAATGGGCAGATAGGGTTGATGGTGAAGACTGGATGAATCAATAATACAATTGAGGATGGAGGGGAAAAAATGATCTCAATCTCATGGTAAATGCTCTGTAAATATTAAGTGCTGTTGTTACTGTCGCGGCAACAACATCGTCACCCCCTTGGGGACAGTCTCTGAGTCTGATTTCCTTTGGCTGTAAAATTGGGCTAGTCCTGCCTGCCTCAAAAGGTCTTTGGCACATGGTTGATGAACCATAAATGCCAGTTCTCTACCACTCTCAGGGGGCTTGTGGGCTCACACGAACTTGCAAAGCTGTGGGTTTGTGCCTTTTGTAGCTTATTTCACTTTGAATGCAAGCTCTACCACAATGTGGATTTGTTTGTTTTGGTACCAAGGATTGAACTCAGGGACACTTAACACTGAGCCACATTCCCAGCCCTATTTTGTATTTTATTTAGAGACAGGGTCTCACTGAGTTGCTAAGTGCCTCGCCATTGCGGAGGCTGGCTTTGAACTTGCAATCCTCCTGCCTCAGCCTCCCAAGCTGCTGGGATTATAGGCGTTCACCACCGCACCCAGCAACAACGTGGGTTTCGAGCACAGATGTCCATACCTCAAACCTGTAGTCACTGGAGATGCTTGGCCTCCACAGCTGTGGGAAGCAGGGCAGATGCCAGTTGGGCAGAATGGGCCCTGTGCCTGATGGTGTGGTTCTTTAACTAACCCACGCCCAGCAAGTTCAGTCCATGTCTAAGATTCCTTTGGAATAGCTATTTTCCGGCAATGGCTAGTTGAACTCCTTTGCACACCGTAGTCGTCAAGAGCTAAGCCCAGTTTTAAACCCATGCTCCTCTCTTACCTGAAGCCTCCACCATTTTATGAAGTTGCTGGTGAGCTAGAGCTGCCCTGTTCCTTTTGTTCATCTACAATCAATCTCAACTAATCACTTAATTAGCCCCAACAAGAAGACTTCTCTGCTGTTAAATAACTCTAAACACCTACCAGAGAGCTGCTTCAGTGGCCTGATTGGATTTAACTTGCATTTCATTACTTCTAGACTAAGATATGTTAAAGGCAGAGCCCGAGAAACAATCCCAGTTCTGCACTGAGAACACATTCCGCTTGTTTGGAAAATGCATCCATTTACACGGGTAGTGTTCAACATGTGGCCCTGACCCTCACCCTCCTGCATTGGCGTCAGCGGGAAGCCTGTCCCTCTCTACCCCAGTCCCACACTCTAGGGAATCTGAAACTCTCCGGTAGGCTCTTGCAAGCAGTTTTGACAACTGTCCTGGTTGAGGATGGGTAGAGGCTTGTGGGTGAGAACCACTGTTTTAGACTGTCTTTCAAGCTCAGGGACTTGTTTTTGTGGGCCTAGATTTGGACAAAGAGAAACAATAACAATAATAACAGAAAAAAAAGAAAAGAAAAGAAAATCAGAAAAGTGGAGGAACAAGACCTGAGTGGCCTGGTGGGAAGTCCATTTACTTAGTGTACTTGGGAGCAGCAGTGTGGGGCTCTTTTGGAATTTGGGAGCACTGTTTCAGAGCCTGGCATGGGATATGGAGATACTCATCCAAAGCTGAGTGACTAGACGATATTCAAGGATGCTGAAAATGCTCCTGTACTGTCAGAAAGGGGGAAGACAGTGGGGCCTTTCCAGGGTGAAATATGGTCCAGGAAGAATCCCAAGAGTTCTGAGAGGGATCCCCCAGGATGGACACACCAAGGGTACTTAGTAAATGCTCATTAAACTGATGGACATTGAGCCTTAGTGAACTAAATTGTGTCCAGTTAATTTTGATCTAAGAAAGTAGATATGTTTATTGGCTCTGGTCAGTAGGGAGAAATCAAAGAGTTCTCCCATCTGGCATCTAACTGTACTGTCCTCTCTTCCTGCATATGAGAAGTAGCTTAGAGGAAAGAATCAGGCTTTCTTATATGGACATGCATTCTTATCAATGAGTGACCTAAAGCAAGCCCCACAACTCTTTGAACTTCAGTTTCTTTATCTGTAGGAGGAGGACAGTAGTTACAGATGTTTTTCCTCAGTGCTTGTATACTAGCACCTAGTATAAACAGTGTTTGGTATATAATAGATGTTGAATAAATAGTTGTTGAATAAAGAAAAGGGAACAGCTTGGTGCAGTGGCACACATCTGTAATCTCTGAGGCTCAGGAGGCTGAGGCAGGAGGATCAAGAGTTCAAAGCCAGCCTCAGCAACTTAGCAAGGTCCTCAGCAACTCAGTGAGACCCTGTCTCTAAATAAAATATCAAAAAGGGCTGGGGATGTGGGCTCAGAAATTCAGTTCCCCTGGGTTCAATCCCTAGTACCAAAAAATAAAATAAAATAAAAAAGGCAAGGGAGAAAGAAAATAAATTGCTTTTTGTGAGGTTTATATGAAATAATGCTTTGAAGATTACTAGCATAACTCCTGATAGTCTGTAAATAGTATTCACCATCATGATCATGAGAAAAATACAATGTTTGACAAAGAATAGATTCAGAAAAAAGGTTCTAAATGCCTATAACAAGACCCATATTCTTATTGAATTAAGCCTGTGCTTTTCAGTCCCCTTCTCCTTGCCATCCACGGTAAATCTCAGTCCATTGGGAACAGAAAACACAGATTCATTTCTTACAGTCTGGGAGCAGCGATGTCCAAAATCAAGTTGCCCTCAGATTCCATGTTGATTCATAGATGGTGCCTTCTCTCTGTGTACTTACATGGTGGAAAGCGGACAGGCAGCTCTCTGGGACTTTTTATCATATATTCAGTCATTCAGTAACCTATTGGTACTTGGGATCGAACCCAGGGGCACTTCACTGAGCTGCATGTGCCTGCACTTCTTGTTTTTATTTTGTGACAGGGTCTCTCCAAGTTGCCCCAGGTGGCCAGGAACTTGCTTTGCAATCTTCCTGCCTCAGCCCTGAGTGTGGCTGAGATTCCAGGCATGTGCCAACACATCCAGCTCTGGGGCTGTTTTTTTTTTTTTTTTTAATAAGAGGTGCTGCCCTCATGATCGTCTACTATCACTTTGGGGATTAGGTTTCCACATAAGAATGTCGAGGGAATATGGACATTCAAACCTTAGCATGTAACCCCCAGCAGTCACTTTGGGGCCACCTGAGTTTTGGCCACTGAGTCCATAGTTTTGGATTTCAGTGTATACAGGGGCTCAAGGTATTTTCAGAACTGGATATGAAATGAATGACACGAACATGGCCATGATGGAGTGTTGTTGGGGGTGATGGTTCATAGAAGTGACCCATTTCCAATCCATATAACTAATTACATGCTAATTTTTATGTTCTTCTAGTTCCTAGGATAAATAATCATCCATCCTTTGGCTAACACATTTGCCTCAGGGTAGAAGCAAAGCATTTTTAGAAACATTCCCCCCTCTCTTATAGGTTATTGAGTTATGGAAATGCTACTAGCTGTTTCTCATTTCCATGACTAAAGGGTTTCTTTTACCTTAAAAATATTAGACAATTCCCTTCCTTTCCTTTTGAATATCAGTAGTATCAGTATAAAGGAGAATCCTACTGACTCCGTGGACAATTAAGGAGAGAAATTGGGAATGGTATTTATTAAATTTGTGGGAGTCCTTGATTATCAATTCTCCATAGAACAAGGGTTCCATTGTTCCAATCTCAAATCCACCTGTTACCAACTTTGAAACCCTGAATAAGTTACAAATAAATCCTTTCTGAGCTTAAATATCTACATACATCGTACAGGATGTCTACAATAAATATACACTTGCATGTTGAGCAGATATACTCAAAGACAGATGCTGTGGAAGAGGTAGGTGTGTGCCCAGACCTCAGTTTGAAGTTTGGATACAAGGAAGAAGGATGGGAGAGGCTTCTTCTCGCCATCTGAAAGAATTGGTGAACTTGAGAAATTGTTCTATACTTTTGGATCAGCTGTGGAGGAGGCAGACATGGGGAAAGAAAGATTCCTTAGACTGTCCTTTTTTTCCGCCATCTTGGATTTTGATGGCAGGCATGACAATAAAGATAGGAATGAGCCTAGAGTTTGTAAAGCAAGGACACAGAGATAAAGAAATAAACCCTCTTCTGAAATGTTGTTAACATGGGGAGGAGCTGCCATGCTGTTTTTGTCTTGCTAGTACAATGGAAACACACACACACACACATTTTATGTGTGTGTATATCTATCTATCTATCTATCTCCAGGTAGCCATTGCTTAGTATAATGTTAACAATTTCCCTTGAGCAGAAACAACTTAGTGTGTATTTATGCCCAAGAAGAAATCAACAAGAAAAAGGACATTGTTTTGGACTTGAGTGTTGTGCTTTATGAAGAAAAGTATTTTCTCTATGCAGACCAGACCCAGTATGATAGTTGCATTTTCCTATATTGATACTATTGGGCTTTGTTCAGTTCTTGAAATACTGAAGAGGCTTCATATATAGTCTTTGCTGTAAAACCCACAGTATGGGGCTTCAAGGCTGAGCTTCTACACCTGCAACCTCTATAGCCTCCGAATCATGCCAGAGTTGCACAAGAGACAGAAATGAGGACATCCATGGGTAGAGAGGCAGAAATGGAGCTCTTACAGGATTTTCATCGCATAGACAAAAATGAAAAAAAAAAAAAAAACTAAGTAGGCTTGCAGTACCACTCAACTAACTGGAGGTAGGAGCCAGGTACCCTGATCACATTTGCTATTAAAACTGAGAAGGGATCTGTGTTTGACCTCTAGGGTATAAGAATTCCTCCTCTTAGGGCTCTTCTCTGGACCCCTCATCAGCACCCCTGGACAGGGGGAAGGTGACCAGTACTTACCATCTTCTTTGGCATTTTATCTGAGCACATCATGTTCAGATAACAGAGCTGCTTTACTTTTAGCTAAGAGAGAAGTTGTCTTAGACCAAACTTGGGAACCAGAGGGCTTCCCAATCTCCAGGAGGCAGCATCAGTCAGTGCCCATAAATAGGGCTTTGGCAAAGACATAGAATGAGATTTTAAAGAGAAGCCATTGAGTCATACTTGGACAACTGGCTCCTTCCAGATCAGAAATAGTCCAGTCCCTAATGCTCTAAGTAGCAGGTTGAATGGTGGCCCCTAAAAGATTTGTCAACTCCCTGGAATCTGCAAATGTGAACTTTAAAAAAAGGGACTTTGTGGATAGAATTGTTGAAGATAATGAGACCTTTGGGAGATAATCCTGAATTACTCAAGTGGGCCCCAAGTCCAATGATAAGTGTTCTTACAAGAGACACATAACCCAATCAATAAATGGGCAACAGAATTAAACAGACACTTCTCAAAAGAAGAAATATGAATAGTCAACAAACAAAAAAATATGTTCAACATCTCTAGTAATTAGAGACTGCAAATTAAAAATACATTAAGACTTCATCTCCTTTTAGAATGGCAATTACCAAAACTATAAGCAATAATTAATATAATAATATTATCAATAATATTAATATTGACAAGGATGTGGGGAAGAGGATACACTCTGCAAATTAGTGTGACCACTCTGGAAAGCAGTATGGTGATCCCTCAAAAAACTAGGAATTGACCCACCATTTGACCTAGTTATCCCACTCTTCGGTATATAACCAAAGGATTTAAAAATCAGCATACTAGAGTGACACAGTCACATCAATGTTTATAGAAACAAAATTCATAATAGCTAAGCTATGGAATCAACCTAGGTGCCCCTCAACAGATGAATGGATAAAGAAATCATGGTATATATATACACAGTGGAATATTACTGAGCCATAAAGAAGAATGACTTTGATATTTGCTGATGAATTTGAGGATCTGGAGACTGTCATGCTGAGTGAAATAAGCCAATCCCCCAAACCAAAGGTGGAATGTTTTCTCTGATATGTAGAAGTTAACCCATGATAAGGGTTGGGGTGGGGAGAATAGAAGTTTAGAGCATTAGTGAAAGGAAAAGGTAGGGGTTGGGGGGATAGGAATAGGAAAGACAGTAGAAAGAATCTGACGTAACTTTCCTGTGGACATTTATGAGTACACCACAGTGAACCCCACCATTGGGACCCTGATTAAGATGTATTTCATGCATGTATAATTTTATCAAAATGGACTCCTCTGTCCTGTGTAACTGAACCAATTAAAAAATATATTGTTCCCTCCCCAAAAAAGGTACCCAGGAGAGATGGGGGGTGGAGAGAGAGAGAGAGAGAGGGAGAGGGGAAGAGAGGGGAAGAGAGGAGGAGGAATGTGATGACAGGGACCGAGACTGACAGGATTCTAGGAAACACCAAGGATGCCACTCATGGGCAGCAGCTAGGAGAGAGCCGTAGGATGGGTTCTCCCCCAGAGCCTCTGGGGCAGTGTGTCCCTGATGGATTCTGTTTTTTTTTTTTTTTCCTGACCTCCAGAACTGTTGAAAGATTAAGGTGTTGTTGTAAGCCACCCAGTTTCTGGTAACTTGTTCAGGAATGACAGGAAACTAATGTGACTTATATTGGTGATGGGGTTGGAGTTGGGGAGTGTCCCATAAGCCTAAGGAGATTCTCAAAGAAAAATCCTGTTTACAGTAATTTGTAGCTATGCTGTCGATGTGTTTTTATCTTTCTATAGAAACTCTAATCCCTTTTTATAAATATGCCAGAGGAAAGAAAAAGCCTACTTCCATCCTATTTCCCTAAAAATTGAAAAATTATGGGCAAGGGGCATGGCTCCTCAACCCATATCAGAAGCTTTCTCTGCTCCCCCTAACTTTCCTATCGCCCAACAGCTCAGCTCAATGTAGAACGTGTGCATTTGTATCCTGAACCTAATTTTGCCATCTGAAGCTTCTCTGCGCTGAGGGCAAGAGGAAAACATAACCCAGGAAAAGTTGTACATTTCTTGTTCTATTATCTGTCCTACCAAAATGGAAACACTCTGAATCTTATCTCCGCTGTAACAAACTCTTGGTTCACAGGAAGCCAACTAGCTCCAAGAGATCACCTTCCTCAGTGGTGCCTCTCAGAGGTCCCGAAATATCAATTTTTAAGTCAGCCGGCACATGAGATAAATATTTTAAGGACCATTTTATTTTCATCCAGGCTAAGGGACAATTTAGAAACGTTCTATTCTAAGTACATAGCGTGAAGAGAAATGCGTGGCAAGGTTGTGGATGCCATTGTTTTGAAGCCAGCCTGTCAGTCATCATGATTGAAACATAACCCCAGTGGCTTCCACAAGTGCAATAAAATGCTTCGCAAAAGGTTGCAGAATCGTAGGATGTAATAAAGTCTGCTTAGCTTCATTTCCAATGCCGCAGAGTCCTAGAGAACGAGGCCCATTTCCTTATGCCTTGGGATTTGTTTGAGTTACTTTCATGCCTGGAAATGACAGAACATAAAAACAGACATTTAGTTAGAACCAGTAGCATTTTTTTTTTGAGTCATGGCAATAAACAAAATATAAATTTGTTTACTGCTAATCTGTTGGATTGCCGTTAACATTTTATGAGAGGTCATATTTATGTGGCACATTCCATGAAATAGATAGATTCCAGGCCTACTGATGCCTATACTGGCTGGGTCCCCACATTTTCTGTGTCCTCTGCCCACAGTCTATGCCGTCAAGGTCAGCGGCATGGTGTTTGAAGAATCTGTGTTGTTGATAACAAAGCTTATATACAAATGAAACCAATCCAGACCTATATTTGTTATTAGGTAAGAATGGGTTCCCCAGCAGCCATTGTCAGAATTACTTGCTGATCTTGTTAAAAACAGAACTCTGTGCCCCACATCCTGACTTAGCAGTTCTGGGGAGAAGCCCAGAAATCTGTTTTGTTTTGTTTCCCTTTTTTGATACTGGGGATGGAATCCAAGGGCTCTCAACCACTGAGACACATCCCCAGCCATTTTTCATATTTTATTGAGAGACAGAGCCTCACTAAATTGCTGAGTCTGGCTTTGAACTTGCTATCCTCCTGCCTCAGCCTCCCAAGCCACTGAGATTACAGGTGTGCACCACTGCACCCAGCAGGAATCTGTGTTTTTAAACAATCTCTGCAGGGGAGTCTGAGAAGCTTAGCCCAGGGGCTTGGGGAATTATGGAACCTCCACATTGCAAGCAGAATCAGCTCTGCCTCAAGGCCAAGCAGTGTATCTTATGCATATAGGCCAGGCCTACAATAATTTCTACTCACAAAGTTAAAAAGTGAGGGTAAAGTCCTTTCATTTTGCAAGAAAATCAGACAATTCCTTGGTGGTATGATGGTGTACTGGCCCACACCATTTCAAAGCTCCAAACCCACCTCTCTGTTGCAGCCTTAACTTCTAGGCCTCTATTACTGGGATCACTTAATTAGGCACCGTAAGTTCCTGCCCCTGCTAGCCTCCTAGCTCACAGTGGAGTAATTACAAAAAAGAAAATAAAGTAGGAGTGGGGAGAAAGATGAAGACATTATGGGTTATATTTCATAAAATTGGGGGAAGATTGAAAGAAAAGGCACTAAGAGAATTTTGGAGCATCCACTATGCATGTGACAAATGAAGAGATTTTTGAGAAATATTGTTGAGAAGCACAAATAGATTTCCTCTTCAGAGTTTTCAAGGGATTTCAGAAAATATTTAAATTGCTTTTCACATATTGTCTGCCATTTGTGGCCTGGCGTGCGGCACTACAGCCACGAATCTGAGAAGCTGTAGTGTGAAGACCCTGCTTGCTTCAAGGGTGTAGCTCACGGACATCCTCAACCCGGGCCCACTCAGATCCACCTTGGGGTAGACATGCACCTCTAGTACATGGAGAAAGATCCCAGTGAGCCCAGCATTAGGCTTTTCCTACAATGTAGTAACAGTGAAGAGCAGGCCATCTCTTTGAATTGCACCTAGTCCATTTGGGAATCTAGAACATAGAGGCTGGGTCATGTCTGCTTCTAAATCACACTAGGAAGGTCTTGTCTGAGCTCAGGATGTCCTCCCTCGAGGCCCGCTGGTAGCCGTAGTGAGAAGTGGACCGTGGACTGTATGTAGCAGCCAGTTGGCCCCTCTGGGAGAAAGGGACCTGTCTTACTCCCATTTGACAATAGGATCATCCCTTATTGTGCCCAGTGCCACCCATCTTGCCTGGAGATACAGGTCATCTTCCGATCATTCATCATTGCCCTTGTCCTTGAACAATATTGACTTTGAGTCAGAGGCGCCTGAACAGGACTGAAAATGGATGTGCCCTTTCTATCCTTTCTATCTGCCTTGCCTGTCTACAGCAGATTTATGTCTTAGGAGAAGTTTCCCCTGGTTTTATTTTTGGTCTCCTGAAGGCTATGACCCTGCACTAGTTCCCTGTAATTTCTGAATCCAGGTGAATGCCTCTATCCATACCTGAGGAGGCTCTCTGTCAGTCTACTCACGATGCTTCTGTGACCCATCCCTCAACACAGCTTTCACATCCAAATGTCTGCCTAGCTCCTTAGAGCTCTGTCTGTGCAGTTTTGTTTGTCCATCTGGCCTGGAGGCTCATGAGAAACAGTCTTCCTTTCATGCCAGAACACACTGGAAGAACGTGTTGTGCTTTGGGTGAAAAGGTGAGAGTGTGAAGTCCAGGCACCTCACTTCCTAGCTGGTCATCCCTAGGCAGGGTGAATGCATCTCGCAGGTGCTTTAGAGAGTTCAGCGACACAAGTGCTCACAGCCATGCCTGGGGCATGATAATGTCACTGTGTGTTGGTGTCTCTGGTTGTCATTATCATTATTTCTTCCAGTGTCATAGCAAGAGAAGACTTAGGACTTGGTTACACAGTGAATTATTCTGCAGCAGGGCCATGTGCTCACCTACTAGTTTGATTTTTTACACAAGGTGCCCTTATAAATATCTGTAGCTTCCTTTAATATCAGAGTTAAAATTGAAGGGGTGCTAAATTGAAGGACATCTGGGCATCATCAATGAAAGGATTTACTGAGATGCAAATAAGGTTTCCAGGAAAGTATGAGTAGGTGAATGAGAATGGTTCTGTCCTCAGGGTGCTTCCAATCCATATCACACATAGCGCATGTGGCCAGGTAAGCAGGCGGGCCAGAACATGTGGGCCTTTCACTGTGAACTCGGGAGGTTTGATCTCTGTGAACAAACATGCTTGAGAATTTTCCATTATTTCCAAGTTCTGAATGGACATAGTGCAGATTAACTGCCCTCCTTCCCGGTCTGCCATCGCCAGCAATATGCTGGCAGAATAATAGGTAACATCTTTGAATTAGAAGAAAAAAATACAATGTCTGGCTATTTATTTTCTTTTTTTTTTATTAATCTGCCACTATATCTATTTCTTTTTTTATTTAATGATTAAGGTATATTGTACAAATTCATGGGATTCACTGTGATATTTCCATACTAGCATCCATGAGGTCCACCCTTCTTCCACACTGATCTGCCAGTCCCCCTTCTACTTTTAGATCCTTTTCTATTTTAGTTTCCACAAATATGCAAGAGAACCTGATATACCTGTGTTGGTGTCTACCTTGTTTCACTTAACAAAATGTCCATTCATTTTGCTGCAAATGGCGGAGTTTTATTCTTTGTGGCTGGGTAACACTCCATTATTACCATATTCATTCACTTGTTGATGGGCATTGATTCCATATCCTAGCTATTGTGAATGGTGCTACAGTAAACATGGGCATCGGGTATCTCTTTTGTAGGCTGATTTCGTTTCTTTTGGATATATATACCCAGGAATGGGATAGTTGGATCATATGGTCATTCTTTTTAAGGTTTTTGAAAATCCTCCGTACTGTGCTACTTTATATTCCCACCAGGAGTGTACATGGGCTCTTCTTTCTGCACATCCTCTCCAGAATTTTTTATATATTTTTTTGCAAAAGGCATTCCAATTGGTGTGAGGTGGAACCTCATGATTTTGATTTTGATTTCCCTGATGGCTGATGATTTTGAAATTTTTTTCCATGTATTTATTGGCCAGTTGTATTTCTTTTGAGAAGTGTTTATTCAGTTTATTTGCCCGTTTTGAATCATTTTTTGTTGTTATGTGTTTTGAATCTTTCTGGCTATTAATCCACTGCTGATGAGTAGCTGGCAAGTGTTTACTGCCATTCTCAATTCATGCTGTTTTTTCTTGTGCTTTTGGGACCTAACCAGAAAATGCTTGCTTCTACCAGTATCTTAAAAGTGTTCCCCACTATGTTTTCGTCTAGTAGTTTCAGGTCTTACATTAAGGTCTTTGATCTATTTTGAGTTGATTGTTGTTTTATAGGGTGAGATGGGGGTCAAGTTTGGACCTTCTGCATGTGGATATCCAATTTCTCCAGCATCATTTGGTGAAAAGGCTGTCATTTCTTTAAGGCATGTTTTTGGCCCTTTTAGTGGGAATCAGTTGACTGTAGTCAGTGGGCTTACTTCTGGATTCTCTATTCTGTTCCATTGGTCTACGTGTCTTTATGCCAATACCATGCTGTTTTTACTACTCTGGCTCTATGGTGTGTCTTAGCATCAGATATTATGATACCTCCGTCTTTTCTCTTTTTGTTCAAAATTGCTTTGCCTATGTGAGATTTTTAGCACTTCCATACAAATTTTGGGATTTTTTTTTCCTGTGAAGGAGGTCATTGGTGTCTTGATGGGGATTGGTTGACTCTGTAGATCACTTTGAGTAGAATGGACATTTTAACAACATCAAAACAATGTTCTATGAACATGGGAGGTCTTTCCACCTTTCAGTGTCTCCTTGCATTTCTTTCTTCAGTGTTTTGTAATTTTCATGTTGGAGATCTCTTATATCCGTAGGATCATTCCTACTTTTTTTTTTAAGTGTAAATGGCTATTCCAAAAGGAATTGCTTTCTTTCTCAGCAAAGTCATTATTGGCATGTAGAAAAGCTACCGGTTTTTGTGTGTCGATACTGTATCCTGTTACTTTATTGAATTCATTTATCAATATTTAGAAGTCTTTTGGTGAAGTCTTTAGACTTTTCTATGTATAAATTCATATCATCTGCAAACAGGGATAATTTTACTTCCTCTGTTCCTATGTGTGTGCCTTTTATTTCTTTCTCTTGCCTAATTACTCTGGCTAAAATTTCTAGTACTCTATTGGATAAGAGTGGTAAGAATAGATACGCTTGTCTTGCTCCCAGTCTTGGAAGAAATGCTTTCAGCTTTTCCCCCTTCACCGTGAGGTTGGCTGTGGGTCTGTCATATATAGCCTTTATTATGTTCAGATGTGATCCTTCTATACCTAATTTATTCTGGGCTTTTATCATGAAGCCATGTTGGATTTTTTTCAAATGCTTTTTTGCATCTATTGAAATGATTGTCTGATTTTTATCTTTCATTCTATTTATGTGATGTAAATAAGTCTTGAGTAAGGACCATAACCTCTTCATTCATCTCTCTTTGAAAGCTACAGGAAAATCTTTGAAGTTGTTTTGTGTTTTCTTGTATTATTTAATGGCTACAGGGTAAAATCAAAGGGGCCAGTCCCAGCTGGGGTCCATATGAATGAACCCTGCTGACTTTTCCTTGAACTTGCAAGCATCACTGTGCTAGTCAGTTTTCCATTGTTGAAACAAATGCCTGAGAAAATCAAATTGTAAAGGGGCAAGATTTATTTTGGCTCATAGTTTAGAAGTTCTAGTCCCTGATCAATTGGCCCCACTGCTTTGGGCCAATGTTGGCATATCACAGTGAGAGTGTGAGGCAGAGCAAAGACAGTTGACTCATGGCTGGGAAGTGAAAATGAGGATGTGAACAGGGTCCCATAATTCCCTTCAAGCCTACCCCCAGCCCAGAGACCAAAAAACCTCCCTCTAGGCCCCATTTCTTAAATGGCCCAGTACCTCCCAGACAGCCCAGGCTGGGGACCAAGTCTTTAGCACATGGGCTTTTAAAAAATACTCCAGCTCCAAACCACAGCAGGCACCAAGCTCCATAAAGTCCTTCTCCACAAGATCTGTTTGCATGCCAGACAAAACCTTCTTACTTCAGTTTCCCCAGCATCATTTGGTGAAGAGGCTGTCATTGTTTTAAGGCACGTTTTTGGCCCTTTTAGTGGGAATCAGTTGACTGTAGACAGTGGGCTTATTACTGGATTCTCTATTCTGTTCCATTGGTCTACGTGTCTTTATGCCAATACCATGCTGTTTTTACTACTCTGGCTCTATGGTGTGTCTTAGCATCAGGGCTTATAATGCCTCCAGCTTTGCTCTTTTGGTTCAAAATTGCTTTGCAATTTGCAAATGAGGGAGGCTGCTACTTCAAGCTACCAGAGCGGCAGCAAAAGAGGGCCTTTTTGAAGCTGAGAAAATAGAACAGTGTCTCCCTTCTTCTGTAGGTGAACCTGGATGGGCATTTCCCTCAGTTGATAGGACTTGGTTGAATGTGGAAGGAAGGCTTGGGACCATAAAAACTCATCTGGCCTTCCTTCTTTAAGGTTGTGTTTCTACACTTGGCTGCTCATTGGAATCAACTAGGGGCATCATAAGAAAAAAAAAAATGTGCTATGCTGCCATCTCACCCCTAGAGATTCTGATCAACTGGTTCTGGGTGTGCCTGGGCCTCTAGAGGACAATTGTTGAACTTGGTGGTGATGAATCACAGGCCTGCATCCCTCTTGATTCCCTTCCAAAGTAAATTTCCAATGCAGTGCTTCAAATGCTCAGAAACCATCCTGATGTGACACTCAGATTTCAGTTGTAGATACTCAACTTCTAGTAAGGTTGTCCTCACTCTTAGTGGAACTACATGAAGGGGACCATTGTTATCTTTCAAAGGTAGTGCCCCTTGCCCATGAGGATTAAGGTGACCTTTTTTTGTTTCCGTACTAGGGATGACACTTAAAATGAAGGAACCACACTCACCAATAACACAAAGCCGAGGGACTAACATGAAACTTCTCTTTGACAACTCTCTCCACTTAAAAGTAACTCGACTTAGTTCCTAGGAGGCTAGGGAGACGGGCAGAGCAGCCACGAAAGTCATTCTGATCCCATGGAAAACAAGGTGAGCAATTTTCTAAGGGCAAGCACCCCTGACCTCTGCTTTTCAGGTTTTTCTTAATAAACTGGTCTCAGAAATTGGACCACAAAAGCCGCAGGTGGCAATGTCTTACAGTAAGTGGGTAAAGGAAGAAGGTGAGGGAGAAATGGCAAGGATCAGAGAACCACTCTGATTGTATCTCTGAGGCAATGCAATTATTCCATCTAGAGAGAGGAAGGGGATACCCCCAAGTACAGCAGCCAGAAACCTAGCAGGGCATAGAGGGACTCCAGATAGCAGGGCAACTCCCACCCATTTTTCTAACTCAAACCTATTCCTCTGTGGCAAGCCGCACATGCTGATGATACTTTCTCACTTCCTGCAGTGAGAAAGTGTTAATTAACTTCCTGTTAAACAGGGTCCACATCCCCAATCCACTGTGTTGCCTCCTTGGGGGCACACAAAGTAGCTCTGGATATCCCATGGCCAGTCCCCTGGGCTCAGGGTATGGACATCTGATTTCCAACAAGATTGGGGCTCACCCCTAGCTTGGCCTTTAGAGTAACCACAAATTTAGCTTTGTCAGTTTTCTCTTGGAAGAGACAAATTGAATTCTAAGGATTGCAAGCACACAAGAAAAGACGATTCTCCAAGTTTGACACCATGAGTCATTTTTCCTGGCCCCACTGGACTTGGCCCCTCTGCAAAGGAAACTGCAGACACTTTGAACTTGATTATAGAATGAGGAGGCAGAACAGGGCAAACCCATTGCTCGAAAACATATGCTGTTACTTGGGTATTTTCCTGAGACCCACTTTAAGCCAATAAGGCTCTTTGTTCTGTTTGCTATTTACATCCCGCTTTCTCTCTGTGCCCAGGCCCAGCAAGGACTCTCTCCCATGGGACTGGTGAGAGCACACTTTATTTGTCTCCAAATCTTCAGCTGATATTACTCTGATCTGCAACACAGTCAAAATGAAAAAGGATTACTTTGTATTTACCTGCATCTTTCATGAGAGAAACTAATTTTGAGACAGTCCCTACAATAGAAAACACTTTTCCTTCCTTCAGACCCTGCAGATGGGCAAAGGAAAAGCTAAAAGACATGCACGCTCTGTCATTTGCTTTCTCTGACATGCTTTTGAGGGTGACCTTCCTCCAGCACATTCCTAAGCTCTAGCCCACACTCTTCTCTTATAATAGAATTTAGAGCTGAGCACGGAGCAGGCCACCTTTGATAATTAATGGCTCTGAGAGTTTGCTGAGTGTGTTATTTAATTAATGGCACTTGTGTCTGGAGTGTGTACAACTCTGTAGTTGAATAGAAGGCGTATTTGCTGAAGGATTATAGACGCATACTCAAAGATCATTACATTGCAAATTTGTTGGGGTTCAGCACTTTTTAACAGCCTAATGGAGTTATTATATGTATTTTTTTTCTTCTTCACCATTTAAAAGTTACTGATGTTGGTGTCATTATATTCTTTCTGCTTGATACATGAGTCCAGATTGCAATCCAAAAATATCTTTGAGCTCATGGATAAAAGTCTATTACCTGGAATATGACCTTCCATCAAAAAATCGAAAGAAGAAACCTTAAATGTTGTATATTGAGTGTGAAATGGATGGTCAGATAAGTTATGGTCAACTTCAGTTCCTCACAAAAAGGCCAACCTGAATTTTGATCAAATTATATTTGGGACCAAAATCTCAAGGGTTGGAAAGTGGCAAGAAAACACAGTTGTAGGCTACCAGCAGAGAGAGTACTTCACGCCAGCATGCTTATCCTGAGATGTTGTTGCCTAGAAAGAAATGCAAATAGGGCACAGTGGGTCATAGACAGAAGCCTTCTAGACACCTCATCCCATCTAGAAGCCTCCTCACTGGAATCTCCACAGCCTTGTCTCTTTTATGTTCAGAAAGAGACCACAATCGTAAAATGCCTGGATATAAGCTGTGCTCTTACTCTGTGTATCTGGGCCAGATATGTCTCCTCTCTGGACCACAGTGGGACAGTTTTGTCCTTTGTAAAACACTAACTTGTATTATATGGTCTTTGAACTCTGCTCTCGTCCAAAGATGCTCGGGGTCTAATTTTTCTCAGGAAGGACACCAAAATTGACAACACCACTGTCACGAGAGAGAGTTGATAACTCGCTTTTGAGGCCTGAGGGTCATGTTGTCCCATAACAGACCCCCAAGAATATGGAGGAGGCTAGAGAGCCAACCCATTCTCTAAAGCCCATCTAGGTCGCCCAGGAGATGGAGTAGGGCCAGCGGCCTGGTGCTGCCTTAGATTGGGCCCTTGGGGAAGGCCTTTCTGAGCAGGTGACATTTGAGTTAAAACATGAATGGAGGAAAGGAGACGGGAACATTCTAGGCAGAAGGGGACGCGAAGTCCTGTAAGAAGTGTGAGTTGGGGACATTGTTTGATGTGATCCAGTCACAGAAAGCAGGAGGTTAGAGCAGAGAGTGTGGGGAGTGGACGCGGCAGGTGAGCTTGTTCCCTTACTGTGGCCTTCAGGGCCTAGTGGGATCAGGGCCTAGCGGACTCTGCAAAGTGCACTGGAGGGACAAGACCTGGCTTTCCATTTAAAGGATCGTAATCTTTACAGATTTTCTCTTTTACTGCGTTCATCATCTTGTATGACCTTGGGTGAATTTGAGGATATAGATACGTATTTGAAGAGTCACAGTCAACAGTTTATGTATGATGTTCTCTGTATAGAAGTGGTATTTTTAATTGCAGTATTATGCCTTGTTAGAATGAGGAGAGTTCTTAGATTCAATTGAAAGCACTTTTAAATTTTTGCACTATTTTTATTTCCATGGAGTCGCGTTCTTTGAAAAGTTTAAATTAAAGCTAACCTTACAAAAAATTTTCCATCCTAAAAGAAAAAAAAAAGTGCTTTGATTGGCAATGGATCCTTAAGAGTAAGGAAGTAAGACTTTGATAGGGATATCAAAGATAAAGTCTGATTTACTGTTAGGCATACTCTTTTATTATAAACGGATAATTCCAGGATCTTCAGGAATCACCAGAGAGATGGGATAAGAAGGGTAAGAGTCCTACCAGCAACCCAGAGCTCCACAGAGCCAAGACTGGCCTGCTGCCTGTTCGAAGGCTCCCCTTTCTTGTAACTGTGACTCTGGTTTATAATTTCTAATCAAAAAGTGATTTGAGCAACATCACAGGCTTTCATTGCTTCACAGTAATACCCCGGCCCCAGCCGTCAATTTTCAGCTCAGAATGCCAGCAGTTCTAAATTTTTGCAGGCCTCAGTGGATCAAGATGTGGAGCTTTAGCAGAGGAAAATTGGTAAGAGCATCTAATTAAATTCAAAGTCATTTTTGTCTGTCTTAAAGGAATGAAAATGATCTGCCAGTTTTTATGGACCTTCTTGACCTAAAGATATCTGCTGGCGGGAAGAGAATCCTCAATTGGGTTCTTTTAATGCTTTAATTATTGCACGATCTATCATCTTAGGTACTGACTTGCACTCTTTGAAAAATCTCTTAAATACCCATTAAAATCGATTGGCTAATCCTGGACCATGAGGTGGCTCTTGGAGGGCATGTAATTGTGTGTGGGTGGGGCACGGGGCAAGGGTTAGACATGACTGACACAAAGTCAACTATTTTATGGTAGGATAAGGGAACGAAATCATTTTGGTCACAGATATGGGTGACATTGCACTGCCAACTTGCCCAGGACTCAGTTCCATACCTGCTTGCTTTTACACTGGACTCACTCCTTCAGACTGACCATTAGCTCCTACAGGGCACAGGTGACTTTACCTACCATGCCTAAGATGGTATTTGACTCCAAATTAGAAGATCACAAAACATTGTTAGTTGAATTCTAGAACATCAAGGTTTAAATCTTCTATAGGAAGGCCAACGATCTATGCCCCAGTTGTAGACAAGGCTCATTTGCTAACAAGTAAGGGAACCCCATATGAAATTCACCTCTGGATAAAAAGTGACTTACTACTCTATTAATTGTGAAGAATTGATGGACATTGGAATTCAGACCAATGCCTCTTCCCCTCTCTACTCTTGTCTCCTTTTACTCTACTGAATGTCCCTACTTCTGGCTTCTCCCAGTGATAAGCAGGATGATTTCTAACCTCCAGTTCTTATCACCCCTCTGTGTTCACATACACAGTGAAGGACTCTGATTGGCCAGGCTGGAGTCACATGCCCAGAACCATGATCTTTGGCTGCGATTGATTTATGATCTTTGGCTGCGATTGATTTGACAGTTCCAAATTCAAATGTCAACAACATCCCCTGGTTATACTGGATCAAATGACCAACACCAAGACCCCAAGGATGGGGATCACCAAATGCTGGCTTTGTTTTTGAAGTTTGTTTCAGAAGCGCCAGTACCCTGTAATATCGAACTTCCTTGACTAATTCTTGCCTTCCATTAGCTAGAGTTGACACAGGGGAGGATGTTTCTAAACAGACATCTGTCAGTTTTAGTGCAAAGGTAAATTGGGCTCCAAAGTCAGACTGCTTAGACTTGAACCTTGATCTCTACATATAACATGAGAGTCCATGGGCAAGTTACATAGCTGCCTTCAACCTCAGTTTCTGCTTCTGAAAACGAGGTGACACTAGAGAGATGTTATGGGGTTTAATTGATATGAAATCTAGAAAGTGACTGGCATAAGTTGCCTGTGGTAGACTCTCCTTAAGTGGCATCATTAAGAATTATTGTTAATAATGAAATGCCCTCTCTGCAGTGGTCTCCGTTATTCCCTTACTGAAATAAAGATCTGGTTGGCGGCTAATGTGGCCTCTGAGAGTCAGGGAGGCTGGCCAGGAGGAGGGGAATTAACTCTGATGTGTAAGCAGTGTGTCTATAAAGATTACTGGCAGCAATTATTCTTTTTGTGTGTAAGTCTATTGTGGAATAATTGAATATCCAGCCAGCAATTAGATCACACATTAAAGTCAGTCCCTTTCTTCCCTGTTATTTTCCCCTTAATTTAAGAATTTTCATTTATCTTTTTTTTTTTGTCCTTTTTATGGTAAAATATAACACACAAACAGACAGAAAAATGAAGATGATATATTTACAGTTTGCAGAATCAATATAACGTCAACACACACATCACCTTCCATGGCCAGGAACAGAACAATGTCAGTCCCCTTCCAATTTTGTACCCCAGTGCAAGTTCCTCTCCAAAATCATAACCCTGTTCCTGCCTCCCCGCCAAAGGTGACCATTGGCCGGACTTTTATGCCAATTTGCTTCCTTGCTTTCCCTTATAATTTTGCCATCGACATAAATATATTTCTCAGCACTATAATTTAATTTTGCCTGTTTTTGAACTTTATGTGAGGGCAATTACACAGTATGTATTCTATTATGTGTTTCTGTTGTTCCATGTTCTTGCAAACACTTGATACAGTCAGTTCTTTCAAACTCTGACTATAGTGGTGGGCGGATTTGGTATTTCATCATGCTTTAAGTTACATTTCCCGGTTGGCTAAAGATTATCTGCCATTTCAATACCTATTTTTTTGTGAAGTGCCCAAACAAGTTCTTTTGTATTTTTCTGTGGGGTTGTTGGCTTTTCTTTAGTGATTTTTAAAGTGTTTTTGTTATTGTTGTTGTCATAGTTTTAAAATTATCTTCTGGACACTGCTCTTTTGATGGTTATATAGGGTGGCAAATAGTTTCTCTAGTTTGGGACTTGTTTTTTCTCTCTCTCTCTATTTTTTTTTAAACTGGTTCTTTTTAGTTATATAGGACAGTAGAATCTATTTTGATATATTTATACAAGAATGGACTATATCTTATTCTAATTAGGATCCCAGTCTGTGGAGGTACAAGATGGTGAGATTCACTGTGGTGTATTCATATATGTACATAGGAAAATTGTGTCCGATTCATTCCACTATATTTTCTATTCCTTTCCCACCTCCTTTCTTTTCATTCTCCTTTGTTTACTCCACTGAACTTCTATTCTTTCCCCCACCCCCCTTACCGTGGTTTAGCTTCCACATATTGGAGAAAACATTTGACCTTTGTGTTTTTTGGGGATTGGCTTATTTCACTTAGCATGCTAGTCTCCAGATCCCTCCGTTTACCAGTGAATGTTATAAAGTCATTCTTTATGGCTGAATAATATTCTGTTGTGTATATATATACCACAATTTCTTTATCCATTCACCCATTGATGAGCATCTAGTTTGTTTCCATAGCTTAGCTATTGTGAATTGTGGTGCTATAACCACTTTTATCTTTCTTCACAGTGTTTTTGGGGTTTTTTGTTGGTTATGTTTGTTTATTTCTTTTGGTACTGGAGATTGATCCCCAATCCTTTTTTATTTTGAGACAGGGTCTTGCTAAGTTGTTTAGGGTCTTGTTAGGTTGCCTATGCTGGCCTCAAACTTGGAGTTCTCCTGCCTCAGCTTCCCAAATTGCTTGGATTATAGGCAGGTACCATGGTACCCAGCTTCATGGTGTTTTTTGGTGAATAGAAGTTTTTATTTTGAATGCAATCTAATCTATGAATCTTTTTTCATAGTAGTGCTTCTTGTGTCCTGGTTTAAAAGTCTTTCCCTATAGCAATATCATGAAAATACTCAGCTAAACTGTCTTCAAAGCTTTACTGTTTAATACTTCACATTTTGAATTATAATCCACCTGGAGCCAATCTGTGCATATGATGTGAGGTAGGAGTTCATTTTATTAGTTTTCCATATAGAAATGCTGAGACCAGCTTTGAACTAACGATTCTCCTGCCTCAGCCTCCAGAGCCACTGGGACTATGGGCATGCATCATCATGCCTGGTTTCCCAGAAAGATTTATTGAAAAGACTCATCTTTCCCCAGAGCTCTCTGATGTCATTTTTATCTTAAGTATTCATATATGTCTGGATCTGTTCCTGGGTATTTTATTTTGTTCCCATTAGTCTACTTATCCTGGACCAGTACCTCTTACTCTGTAGCCTAGTAGAGGAAGCCCTTCAATGCTTCTAATCTTGTTCTTTGAAGAACCTCTGACTACATTTCCATAAGCATTTTAGAATCAACTTGTCAGTTTTCACAAAAATCAAATGTAGAAGGAATTTAAATCTGAATTACACTGAATTTATAGGTTAATTTGAGGAAAACTGAGTTTTTATGAAGTCAAGTCATTCAATTTCTCTTTAGTGCCTCTTAAAAACACTGTATAGTTTCTGTCTAGAAGATTACATATCTTTAATTATTCCTAGGCATTGATTTCTGATGTTTCTATAAATGGTGACTTTAAAATTTCTCACCTTCTAGCTGTTGTGACTGATACAGGGAAATTGAAACTTTATATTTAGAGACCTTCACACATTTACTGATTAATAATCTAATTGCTTCTCATAGCTTCTTTTGGATTTTCTGTATACATCATCATATTGTCCACAAATCATAACAGTTTTATTCCTTCCTTTCCAATCCTTCTATCTCTTATTTATTGTTCCTGCATTGGCTGCACTGGCTGGGATCCTGAGAATGTTGTGAAATTGAAGTGCTACCTGTGACTCTTCTGATCTCATTTATAATCTCAGATGAACAGTGCTCAACATTTCACCCTCAAGTATTAAATTCCTTTCTAATTTCCTGAGAACTTTTGTATTTATTGTTTGATGTTTAATGAGATCAATAATTTTATCTGTGATTACTGAGATGACCCTATCATTTTCTCCTTGACTTATCTGGGGAAAGAGATGATTTGACAGTCTGAAGTGAGAAGTTATATTGTTCGTTGTATTATTCTTTTTATAAATGGTGTGTGTGTGTGTCCAACAGCAATATTTTAGGACTTTGGCCTCTGTTTCCACATGTAGTCATTCTATAGATTTCTGTATTGTTGGTTTCTTTATTTTGGTACTGGAAATTGAATCCAGAAATGCTATGCTACTGACCTACATCCCCAACCCTTTCTATTTTTTGAGACAGGGTCTTCCTAAGTTGCCTAGGCCATTTTGTTAGGTTCATTTGCGAGGTAACTCACAAAACAAATTGGGCAGTGAAAGACTTTTATTCCTTTCTGCTTTCCCATTCCGTTGGAATTTGAGTAAAATTCTTACTTATTTCTCCATTGTGTGGTGGAATTCACCAGTAAGCCTGTCTAGACCTGATGATTTATTTGTTGCAACGATTTTAATGAAAATTCAATTTCTTTGTTATCAAATTATTCATATTTTCTTTTTCACTTTAGTCAGTTTACGTAAATTACTATTTTCTAGAAAATTGTCTGTTTGATCCAAATTTTTAAATGTATTGCTCTAAAATTATTCATCATATGCTCTGATTTTTAGTGACTGAAATATCTGTACAGAAGTTTGTTTCTTTGTTTTTGACATTGGTTTTCTGTGGTTTTTCTTTTTGAAGACATATTTTATTTCATTAATCCTTTCAATTACACCTGTGGTTTCTATTTTACTACTTATTTGTCCTTAAGATCTCTATTTAATTTTGATCACTCTAACTTTTCTATAAAGATGTTTAGTAGATTAACTCTTAGCTATTATTTTCTTCAATAAATGCATCTCAGTCATAATTAAAAGTTAATTGCTAATCCATAATAGCTAAATTATAAAATTATGGAATCAGCCCAGATGCCCATCAATAGATGAGTGGGTTTAGAAATTGTGATATGTATATACAATGGAGTTCCACTCAGCCATTAAAAAAGAATAAAATTTTGGCATTTGCTGGTAAATTGATAGAAATATAGAATACCATGCTAAATGAAATAAAAACTCAAAGGTTGAATGTTTTCTCTTATATGCAGAAGCTAGAGTACAATAAAGGAAAGGGGGAGGGAAGGATAGTATAACATTAAGAACCAATCAAATACAATTGAATATTGAGTGAAAGGAAGTCATGTTAATAGGAGAGGGAGGACAGAAAAGGGGTGATCATGAACTGAAATCAATTTCCATGCCTGTGTGAGTTTATTGGGATGAACCCAAGTACTATAAAGCTCTAATTTTTAAAAAATTAATTATCCTCAAAACACATCTTTATCCACAAGTTTTAGTTTTCTTTATTAGGTTTCAAAATAGTTTCTAATTCCTATTTGATTTTTTTTCTTGAGAATTCCCCTTATATGAATTGGTTGGAAACAAATTCTCCCAGCTTTGTCAGAAAAATGTTTCTGAAGTACTTGCATTGTTAGCTTTCCAATGCTATAACAAATACCTGAGATCATGAACTTTTATTTTGGCTCACAGTTACAGTCCAAGATAAATTGGCCCAGGTGCTTTGGGGCCTGTGGGGGTGCAGTACAGAGTCTTTGAGGGAACCAAGGCCACTTTCCTTATGTCAGGGAAATGAAAGAGGAAGAGGAAGAGACCAGGGTCCCCCAGTCCCCTGCAGGGTCACACACTCAGTGATCTAAAACTAGGACCCCCATTCCAGTTGTGCCAAAGTGGGGACTAAGCCCTTAAAGCATGGGCTTTTTAAAAAATCATTTATTTATTTATTTTTGCATTACAATTCTGCTTTTAGAGGACATTTCATACCCAAAGTATGGCATTCATGAAAAATCTGTTAGCTGCTTAGGAGTATCTAGGTTGGTAGTTATTTTCTTTTGATTCTTCAGAGACATCAGTCTGTGGTCTTCTGATTATCACTGTTTTTGTTGTTACTTTAAGTTTATTTTTCTATTGAAATTTAGTGCCCCCACACACTCTCTAAAATCAAATATTTATCTCTTTGCCTTTAAGGTGCTCCAGTTTTATCAGATATGAGTGAGTGAGGATCTCCACTACCCTGTTCTGGTCTTGGTGTGCTCTTGAATTTCTGGAGTAGCAGATTTGGCCAGTTTTGAAAATAGTCTCAGGTGTTATTTCTTTATAACTTCTACTGAAACTGTTATTTCTCTCTTTTCATGGTTTGTTCATGTTCATCTTTGGGTTGACCTTTTTGGTTATGAAAACTGTGCTGCTAAATTCATTCATTGGGTGAATGTATTTTTTATTTAATTTTATTTTTTGGGGACTGGGGATTGAACCCAGGGGCACTTAACACTGAGCCACATCCCCCACCCTTTTTTATATTTTATTTATTTAGTGACAGGGTCTCGCTAAGTTGCTGAGCCTGGCTTTAAACTTGAGATCCTTCTGCCTTAGCTTCCCCAGCCACTGGGATTATAGGCATATGCCACTGTACCTGGCAAGAGTTGATGTATTTTTAGTTCTCAGATTTCTGTTTGGTTCTTTTTCTTATGATTTGTGCCTTATAAAAAATAGATTAAAGATTTCTGCTGAATTCTTGTGTCTTTTATCTATAAACAAATTTAAATATAGTTATTTTAACATCTAATGCCCATTTCTAGATAAAACCCTGTAAATCACATCATATTTGTAAACAACTGAAATTTATTTCTCATTGTTCTGGGGGCTGGGAAGTCCAATATCAAGCCACAGTAACACTGATTCATTTTGAGACTTCTTCTTTGGGCTTGTAGGTGGCTGCCAATATTGCTGTGCCATCACATGACCCTTCTTTGAGCACACAGGGAAATCTGATGTCTCTTCTCATAAGGGCAGTGACTCCATCATGGAGGTGCCATGCTTTTGATGTGGTCTTAACCTACTCACATCCCAGAGGCCCTGCCTCCTAACACCATCACATGGGGGTTGGGGCTTCGACCTATGAATTCTGGGGGTGGGACACAGCATTCAGGACATCAAAACTTGGTCCCTTGTGTGTGTGTGTATGTGCCTAGACATTAGCACACACACATACTGGGCATTCTGCTCGGAAACAAATTGCAGAAATAATTTAAGATCTTGAGTTGGTATTATTTTCTTCCATAGAGAATTTTTCTTCTGCCGGGAGTCTAATGGACTAGCAATTAGGGATTACCTTAATTCAATTTCCAGGACTAAGTATTTTTTTTATTCTCTCTACACAATATGAAGTTGGGCAGCAGTTGGTGTGGGGGCTGGCTTACATCTGGCTCACTCTTTTTTATTTTTGTTCCAATATGTTTATTATAGCATTATTTATTATCATAATAAGTGAAAATAATAAAAATGTCCAACAACAAAGGACTGCTTTTATATGTTAAGGGATCTGGCTCACTCTCATTTCAAGGGTGTAACTCTCCTAGATTTTGAACTCTCACCCAGGTGTAGAGGTTTCACAAGTACCCTATTGTTGGCCAAATCTCTCTGCTTCTCTAAGACTGACAGATGCCCTCAGTGGAAAAGTGGCCCCAAATGTTGGGCTCACCTCTCTAATCTGAACTGAACTTCCCTGTGTCTTGGTCCTATAGTTTTTTGTTTTTGGTACCAGAGATTGAACTCAGGAGCACTTGCCCACTGAGCCACATCCCTATTTTGTACTTTATTTAGAGACAGGGTCTCACTGAGTTGCTTAGTGCCTTGCTTTTGCTGAGGCTGGCTTTGAAATCCTGATCCTCCTGCCTCAGCCTCCCAAGCCTCTGGGATTATAGGAGTGTGCCACTGTACGTTTTTGCTATCTTGTTACTTCTAATCTTTTTTAAGATTATTATTATTATGTAAAGTTTTTCTAGTTGAACACAGGAGGAGGTTTGAGTGAAATTTTTGGCCTGTCATACTTTTCTCATGATCTTTACAAAACTCTAATGTTCATTTTATCTGTCTCTTCTCTTCTAAGCACATTCTAGAAAGCTCTGTGTAAAGCACAAGACAAGCCTTGCCCCAGAGGAGGCTGTTCCTACCACTAGAAGTTTTCCTCTTGGTTCTAGAATAGAAGTAAGTCCAGGCCTGTGTTAGAGGTGCAGGATGGTAGTAATACTGAGCCAAAATGGCCAGGTCAGTACAATGGGGCTTGGGGAAGGAAAGAAGAGGTAGTAGGTATTCATCCCTTGAAGGAGTTTGGGCATAAGGAAGTGCAGATTTATTTCTAGGTTGGCATCTACAGCACTCTTCCCTAGTCTTTATGTGGCTCTTATTCTCTTTAGACAGCATGCTCTGAAGGAGCATAGAAAAGAGGTTTTTCTGGAAGAAGGAGAGGACACTAATGTGGACCTGAACTGGGGTCTAATTTTACTAATTACCCTCCTGGAACAGTTGGTGTCAGTTTAATTCTCAAGATGTTCTTTTCTTAGCCTTTCCCTGTCTTTTCCTCATTTTTTTCAGACTATATTTTAATAAATAAGATACAGTCTCAGTTGCCTGTCACTCATGAATTAGAAGTAGGAGAGCATACTAAACTCTTTGAGAATCATTGGTGAAGTATTAAAACCATCCTGCACTAATACTCCAGGTTGCCTGCATGAGCACTTGAATGACACCCCAGCATGTCAAAATAATGGAGCACTTCCTATGTAAGAGATGGCTGAGGGACATCCTAGACATAGAATCAAGTGAGGTGCTGATGTTTATACATTAGCTATTGTTAAGCGATGGGGTCAAAGAGTATTTGTGTGAATTTTCATAGTCTTTTCTTCATAGTAACCTCCCGTGGTCTCTAGAAGAGCCCTTCTTCCCACTTTCCTTTGTGTCAGAGATGAAGACAAATCAGTTCACTGGAAGGAGAAGACTGTATAGAAAAGAGTGGAGAAAACTGAGAAAGAAAAAAAAAGATCTTGAGAATGAAAAATTTTAGTGTAGAAGGTTTTTGTCATAGAAGGATCTAGAGGAATGTGAGATAAGGATGATAATAATAGGCTTTTTGCAAGATCCAACTAATAATTCCCAAATTCAAGTTATTTTTGGCTATGAGGGTTACATTTTTCTGAAAAGAACTCTGTGAATGGATGGACTGTGTCATTCTAAGATTCATAAGGGTTAAAATTAACTTGGAGACACCAATCATTTCTAGGACCAGTAGAAGAGTTCTTTGGATTCTCTAGCTATCAAGGGCCTATGGAGATCTTTTGCCTAAACTATTAGGTCCATGTTAGAGAAAAATGAATCTTAGCCAAACATTTTAAAAATGATCCAACTAAACTAAATTCTCATTTTGAACTTTGAGATAGATTCGCTCATAGAGTAGATATAAAGGGAAGTTGGTTTTTACAGTATAGCTGGAGTTATAAAATAAATCATTTTGTGGGACACTAGAATTGATACTTTCTAAAGTTTCCTCATTCTCTACTTAAGCCATAGGGACCTGGTTTATACTTATGTCAGTCAAGTAACAGAATCTTTAATTCCTTGCTATTGAGAACAAGTTCTCGAAATGTATTCCTAACAGCACAATCCAATAGAAACAGGGGCCACAGGGCTCCCTGGGTCTTTCTTATCAGCGCAAGGTTAGATTATTTCTCAAGCTGATAGGTGGATTTCAGAGGTACAATTTACAGACCAAAGCTGTCTGCAACCTATCCTTTCTCATCCATCTTGACTGTCCACGATTACCAGTGGCTAAAATTATGGTGGTTTAAAAAAAAAAAAAAAGCCAGTGTCCAAACTTTCCTTGACAGTACATCTATAAGGACTAATAACGTTGTTTTGGGCTGACTCAGTTGCTTTGAAATTGCTCTGCTCTGTTACGAGCAAATGAGAGGCAACCAATTATCTGTAAAATAACCACACATACAGAGGAGAGTTTGATGAATTACAAATGAACTCTGCTGACACAACAGGGTGTAGAAACCTGTCCTGCTCTGATTTCCCATCAGAGTTGGGTGATGCTTGCATATTTGATGACATATCCCTCTCAATTCCATTTGGAACAAGAAGAGGACTTTCCCCACAGGTACACACACCGCTGCTTTAAAACTAAGCAGGAAACCTACCGCTAGTGTGTCAAAGGCAGACCATCGGAGTGTGACATGCCTGCATAAAGAGTTACCGTCCTCCAGAAAGGAGACAAGGTTAGGTAAGAAATGGAGATCCAGTGTCATCTAATGTGATTTAGAAAGAGCCATCGCAAAACCCCTCTCCCGGAAGTCAGCCCAGTGTGGGGAGCCAATGCATTAATTCACCTAGGCGGAGAGTAGATGCTGGTTCCTGGAAGCACATGCTTGGCAATCTCATCAGGGATCTGTCAGGTGGGCAGGGAGGAGGCAGATGCAGCTTCATTCAGCAACCAGTGGCCCTCTCTGGGCACAGCAAAGGCCATGTCCGTTTTTCACTACTGCTGAATCAGAAACTGATTCAAAGTCATTTTGTGCTAGCCCAGGGATAATAGAAGGTGGCTAAGACACCAAGACCTCCGGCCAGGTTATATGGGAAGACAGAGCGAATTCCCCTAACTGATGGGCATGCCGTGATAGCTTCAAGAGGCTGAGGAGAGAGCTTATAGTTCTGGGATGTTTCTCTTTATGGTCCTAACGGCACTCAAGTCATCCTGAGGATTAGTCTGGGTTCATACATAAAGAAGATGCAGAGCTAGGCGTGATGGCGCGCGGCTGGGAAGGCTGAGGCAGGAGGATTGCGAGTTCAAAGCCAGCCACAGAGAGGCACTGAGCAACTCGGTGAGACCCTGTCTCTAAATAAAATCCAAACTAGTGCTGGGGATGTGGCTCAATGGTTGAGTGCCCCTGAGTTCAATCCCCAGTACAACCACCCTCCCCCCACCAAAAAAAAAAATAGATCCAGAACAGGGGTTTTTACTTATGAGCGTTGCTAGGTATAACCCAAAGCAAGCAGACAGTGACTCTTTGCCTCTTGCAGTTCTTTTTTGGGTGTAGGGATTCTTCTCTGCAGTCCTGTGGTTTGTAAGGTAGACTCTGGGCAAGCCAAGTGTTAAAAGCAAACCCTAGAAGATGCTCAGCCTGGAGACTGAGTGTGCCCCCAGGGTTGGGGGAGGCAGTGAGCTGTGGTGTACACTTCATGCCTGGTGACAAAATGGTGACCCAGTATCCCTAGGGAGGTTGACTCTTTGGTTTCCCCCATGCACCCTGTATTCTCAGCATGTCTAGTTGAAGGAAGGACTGGCTCAGTGGTTGGAATAGTCTAGAGTTCTCTCGCTCCAGGTTTCACTTCTAGCCTCCGTTACTGTTTCTCCAAAGATGGGAATCATATGCCTGTTTAATTTTAGGTGACCTACACTGATCTCTGTATAGGTCATTCTCTTTTTATCCTTCTGAATAGGTCAAGTGGAGAGTCTCAGGTTCGTGCTGAAATTAAATGCCTCTCTGAGAGTGGCCCACCTCACTTTCTAACAAAGAGAAAATAACTTCAGTCCTGATGACTACCAGCAAGCTGGAATTTTACCGGCACAGTTTTATTTTTATTATTACTATATTTTCATGCTTAACTTCTACTTACAAGTAGTTCTTTTTTTCATCAAGTCTAAGATACACAGTTTAAGACTAATGTACCCAAACTTAGAAAGTGAATCAAGTAAATGATGCCCTTGGTGATCTTCTATGACAAAATGCATGCAATTTGGGAACCCCTGAACCTGCCCAAGGTTGCATTTCTTGACCATGAGTTCAGATGGTAGAGATCGGAGGGAGGAGGGCAGCCTGGTTGGAATCAATAAAGTCAATGTTGGGGGAATCTGGGGCCATTTTGATTCCTGGTACCTGGATATAGCGTGAAGGGAGGCAGGGGTCACAGAGGCGACCTTACAGGGAAGCCAGAGAGATCAGCCTAAAAAATGTTTGAGGGGTCCTAGGAAAGGGAGAAGGGACTGGCTGGAAGAGGGAGCTCTTTAAGCAGTACAAAGATTAAAAAATGGCCTTTGGGTCAGACAGCCTGGGCCCACCATGTACCTTAGAATAACACTTAACATCACAGAGCCTTGGTTCTCTCTTCACTAGCAACGCAGGATTATCATAGAATCTGTCAGTAAGAATTGGCTTTAGTCATCCACTCTGGGCTGTGCCCCATCTTGTCAGCTCCTATGTGTGGAGAATCATCTGGTCTTGCAGAGCAAGTGCCAAGTCTTTGAACTTGCTCTGCCTAAGACTGACTTGCTCCTGAGGGTACGATCAGGATAGCTGGGAGAGGCCAAGTTGATCTGAATTTCAGATAAATAATGGATTTTTAAAAAAAATTATTGCTCTATTTAGTAAAAAAAATTTCAGTATTCCATGAACCATTTAACATTGTATAAAAATTCAGTGTGTAGAAGCATTTTGAAAAGGGAAGTTAGGTGGGTGTGAAAGAAGATGAGGAATAACCCAAGGACCAAGTTTCTGTCCCCCTTTGTCTCTAGAGGGAAGTATATTCAGTCCCATTGTATTGCAGGTAAAGGTGATGTTCTTGGCAAAATTGAAGGACCCTAAGTGTAAGTCCCTGGTCTCTAAGGTGCTAACTAAATTCCCACAGCTCAGGAGGTCATTAGTTTGGTCTATAAAGAACACCCTTAAAGAGAGATACAAATATCTGTTACTTTAAAAACACACAGGCAGGCTTGACAGTAGCTTGTAGGATATTTCTTAGGGTGAATGTGTTTCTGGCAAGACTCATAAAACAAATGGATTTACCTGGAAGATAGGAGATGTCAGGCCTCAAGGCGAGACAGAAGCAAAATCAGGTTGTAAGTTTAAATCTTCTTAAAACATCTAGAAAATGCATTCAAATATAGGCCCTTAGGGTTCAGCAAGCCCCAGGAAAAACCTAGAGCTTTCTTGGCTCTGCCTGAAAATACCCATTATATAGGTAACTCAGAAAACAATTTCAGCCTAGAAAGTCAAGCCTGAACATTTGTGACCCCCATTTGAACAGGGCACTCCAAAATGACATGTTCTCTTTCAAAGGAGGCATTCTGAGAGGAGAATAGAAAGAGGTTTGTAGTCATGCCCATAGACAAAGTTCATTTTATCGCTCCTTTTTTTTTTTTTTTAAGAAAGAAGATGAACAGTGGAAAAGGTTAAAAATAATATATGAAAGACAGCTTTTGCTACACCATGCTCTGTGCCTTCAGGCAACTAAGTGCAGAGCTGACACACAGATGACAGGGAGAATGAAATGAGCTTTCTAGATGCAAGCGCCTGAGCCTTCACCACAATTGCACAGTACTTGGAGGGGAGGAACTCTGGGGTCTCTAAGTAATTAAAGTACTTTGAGAAGGGGATTGGGGAGAGAAAGGACAAGAAATGCACATAGATTTTAAATTATCTAATAAAACTTCCATTTTGAAGTGAAAACAGAGGTTCCCTCTTACCTGCAGGGGTTATTTTACAGTATCTGCCCCCAAGTGGATGTCTAAAGCCTGAGATAGTATCAAACTCCATATATACTAAGTTTTTCCTCTGTATATGTACCTAGGATAGTTTAATGTATAAATCAGATACATTAAGGCATTAACAAAAATGAATAAAACAATTATAAAAATACACTATATTAAAAGTTATGTGAGGGTTGGGGTTGTGGCTCAGTGGTAGGACACTTGCCTAGCTCGTGTGAGGCACTGGGTTAGATCCTCAGCTCCACGTAAAAATAAAGGTATTGTGCTGCCTACAACTAAAAATTTTTTAAAAAAGTTAGGTGGATATTAACTCTCTCAAAATACCTTATTGTACTAGACTTGTGATGCTACTTAAAGGAAGCACTCTGCAGCATTCCTCTAGCATAACCAAATTTCCAGCATTGCTACTCTTATACTATGGAGCCATTATTAAACTTCCCAATGTTTATTTTTAAGTGACTCTTTATCTGACAACTCTAATGTGACTAACATGAGGGTAGTGTATACTGTGTGGATAAGTTAGAAATGTTTGTCATCTTGGGGGAGATGAAGCAGGAGGGCATGCAATGTACAATTTATGAATGGCTTATTTCTGCAATTTTCCATCTAATATTTTTGCACTGCAGTTGAGGGAGGGTAACTAAAACTAGGGAAAGCAAAACCCTGGGTAAGGTGCAATGTATTGTTTTCCAACCAAAATCATGACTACTAAGTGGTTGGCAAAACTTTATACAATTCAATTGCTACCAGTATTTGCTCATTAATTTTGTTTTAAATTAGTATCTGCTCCAGCAACTTATAAACAGGCTAAAGGAAGAAGTATCTAATTCTAAAAGGAAAAAGAATTATTTAAAGGATGTTTCTCTGAGGTCCATTAAAGTGTACGACAACCAGTTGTGGTGGTGCATACCTGCAATACCAGCGACTCAAGAAGCTGAGGCAGGAGAATCACTAGAGGCCAGCCTAGGCCACTTAATCTCAAAATAAAAGGGGTAGGTATGTTGCTCAGTGGTAAAGCAACCCTGAGTTCAATCCAGTACCAAAATAAAATGAAATGCAGGACAGCCAGTTTACATTTGAATTTCAGATAAACAATAATTTTCCAGTCTGCTCCCAGTATTGCATGGCAATCCTACTTACGAACAAATGTCAGAAGATCAATGTATAATATCCATTGTAAACAATTTTAGTCTAAGCACGAATTCTAAAAAAGGAGATTGTAGCTTTCTACCACAATCTTATTCTAGCAACAGTTAAACATCATTAATGAAAAATCTTAACAAGTCCTAATTTTCCCCTGTAGCCTGAGCTTCCTAGCACCTAAAGAAAAAGAGAAACATAACCAGTAATTTATCAAATAGCAGCAACAGAGAAAGGAGTCTACCTGGGTCAGGCTGAAATGGCAGGAGGCTGAGGGACAAAGAATCTGGAGCCAGAGGGCACTGTCACACCTTTAGAGGGTTTGGACGTTTCAAACAACCAGCTTTGCTTTACCCACCATCTGCTGTGTGGCTGTTGGAATGGAGGGCAACAGCCCTGGAGGAGAGACAGGGAGAGCAGGTCTGGAGGGGAAGGGAGCTGGAAATAAATTCCTTAAAGAGCATAGTTTTCTCCACTTCAGCTGTTGTGACTTTTGCAGCCACCAGCTGAAGATATTGGTTAAGCTGCTTATCTTTGTCCCCATTCCCAGCCGGAGACCCTTTCCTGAGGGCCAGTGGAGGGTTTTGGTGATGACAAAGTGCACAGTCTTTACCTGTCATTGAAAGTAGATCCTCAGAGCTGCAGCTTCTGCCGCCATTTCCTCCTCTGATCTCCAGGAGGCTGGGGAGTCCACTCCCTCTTTGTCATGTTTCTGGAGCTTTGGAGAGAAAATGGGATTGGCTCATTAATGGGATCTCATTGAATAAATGTTGGGAGGAGTGCAGATTAGCTGCTGGTAAGTGTGTGTTTCTTAATTAGGTTAATTGCCAAAATTTGAAAACAAGGAGACTACACAAATGAATCCACATTTCCAGTTTCTCTAACAAAACCAGATTAGGTTACATGGTGGCCTTCTGCTGCCTGGCTGTTGTCTGCTGAGGACAGAGTAAGGTGGCTAGTTGTTGGGGGGGCCTTCTGCTGTTCACAGTCCCCCTACTCTTTGGCTTTCTTAGGTGTGGCAGGCATCATTCATTTATTTTACTTCCCAAAGTCTAAAAGTATGAATTTGCCACCTACCAGTGGCCATTTTCCCCAGGCTGGCCTGTGGTCTACCTGCCACAGTCTTCTGCTTAGCCTCTCACATGAGCTCTGCATACCTGTTGTGTGAAACAAAATTGTCCAAGCAAATTTTTATGATAACAATACAGGGACTATGACTACTGAGTAAGATGACTACTGAGTAAGAAAGGAGCATTTCCAGCAAGAGAGGCCTTAAGCCAGCAAACAAGTTAATGAGAAAACAATTTAACACTTGGTCTTCGTCGATTATTTTGAAATCCTCCTCAGATACTGATATTTTTTATACATCTTGTGTAGGTCTCATGATTACATATAGAGTGAATAAAACTTCTATCAGAGGTTTTCAGAACTCTCTTATTTCTTAGAAAACCTCAATCCCCTTTCCCTTAATTTTCTTAGGTAAATCTGTTATTCCTCCATGTGGTTCTATACATTCTAACATGCTGAAGGTGTATGTTCCCCATAATACAGTATTTTGTGTTAAGTCCATTGAGGTGAATGATGTAAAGAGCAGTTTCTTTACTGTGCATCATTTCATTTAATCTTTAAAATAACCCATTAGACAGTTTTTGCTTTTTTACTAAGACCCGTGGGAGTAATATTCACTTGTGAAAAGTCACCCAAGCAGTAATGGTAGGCATGAGGGTTGTCCCTATCAACCTTCACCTGTGGATCCTGGAGGGTCCACTTTCACATGGATTAAACATTCAGATCTGTTATTTTTTTTTGGGGGGGGGGAGATTGAGCCTTTAACTAAAAGCTTGGTGGTCCCTGTCCCCAATGCCAATTTAATAACTAGGAGAAGGTTCATTCCTTTGCTAGCAAAGGAGGGACTCAGGTCCCAAAGGCTGTGACTCCCCCCATCAGGAGGGACAGGGGCGATTTAAAGGAACTTCAAGGGTGACATTCCAGGTATACTCTGGTAGAGGGCTCCAAGGGCACTGTGATGGTTGTTAGGATTCACTTTCCAGATCCATCAACTACATGAAGAAAAGAAAACTTTTTTTTTTTTTTTTTAAAGTGAACCTTAGAGCAATGAGGGCTATATTCAGAAGGCGAAGGGACCACTGAGCTATATCCCAGACCTTTTTATTTTGAGAAAAGTTCTCCCTAAATTGCTAAGGGTGGCCTCAAATTTGTGATCCTCCTGCTTCTACCTCCCAAATTGCTGGGATTATGGGTTTGGCTGAAAGTCCATAATTAAAGTTCACTTTCATATATTTTGATCACAAACAGCACCGTTACATCAATTTATCAGAACTTACTCTCAAGTCCATAAATAACTTTTTTCTTGACCTGAACCTAAAATAGGTCTGAGAATGCCTTTGCTCAACAAGTAGATATTTTTGTGATTTATATTTTTAGGACCTGATTACAAGGTGATGTATAGATGAAGTAATCAAACCTTCAGTGTCACCCCATGAATACAAAGCAGAATGACAAATCCCCCTGACAGAAGATATTAGAGGTCTTTCATCAAAAACAAAGAAGGAAAATGACCCCTAGTCACCAACACAAAGGAGAACCAATGACACCCTCTTAGATCATGTCTGTGCTATAAATCTTAAGCGTAAAAACACGCGTACCTAAGGGGTAGCTAGCATGTTCCTCTTCAATACCTGCACTCTGTCTTTTTCTCTGAAATCAAGTGAGTCATAACTCACTCTGACCCATTATTAAATCCTGATCAAGGACCCTCACAGCCTGAATGGAGGTTCACCTCCCTTTTGACCTCTGTTCTGGTGACGATACTGTCCCACTCCTCCACACATATTCACACCAAAATCAGAGCCTTTGCAAATAATCTTGTCAATTTAGCAAAAAAGACTATCAACTAAAATAATGGAGCTGGTATCTCAGGCCCCAAACACTCTAAAACTAATCCAGAGACCTCACCCTGAGAGCTCCTGGGAGGTGGAGAAGTTTCCCCCTCCATTTCGGGCAAACTTTGCTACAGAAGTCAAAACAGAGAGAGAGAGAGAGAGAGAGAGAGAGAGAGAGACAGCCTTGCTCTCCAGCTGAGCTCTATTTCCACACTAAGTCAGAGCCTAAATGATGCTCATTAGCATATAACTGGGCCACAAATATGTTTATGAGGGTCATGGATCTTCCTTTCAGAATTTGGCTGCCAGCATACTGGTTTTACATTTTTGCCACATAGATTTAATTCTCCTTAGTGGAAGAAAACCACATTAAGAAGTCATTTCCTTCCTCGCAGAGGCAGTGATGACGAGATGACGTGGTTGCTACAGGCAAAGCAAGTGGGATTGCTATTCCACTCAGGAACTAATTTTCATTTCTATACTACCTTTAGGTCTGCTATAAATCCATCTTGTAACAACTCAATGGAATGACAGAGAACAATGCAAAGCCTAGAAAATATGGTCTTCCCACTTGTGCTCCTGCCATGGGAAGATACAAAAATCAAGCATTAAGGGGCTTCAAGCGACTCGAATCACACCAGGTGAATCCAAACAATTTAGAGTCTGTGACCACTAATGCCTTTCTGGTTATGGGGCGACCGTCTGTTATCGTCATATGCCTTACAGATGGCACCATTGTGCCCACCCTTGGAAGTTGTTTACAGGAACTAGGAAATAAAACAAAAACTAATCATATTGGAAAACTCTGTTTTTACATGGTTTTTAAAGCATAGGCTATTTCCCTCCTAAAGGCTCCCAAATGGAAGCATGTGGTTTTCCTTAGAACAGCCCAACCCTGGGTGCCCATTGGAATCAACTAGGAAACTTGAAAATACAAAACTCACCCCAGTGATTCTGATTTAATGGGTTTGGAGATTTTAAAAAGTTATATATATATATATATATGTGTGTGTGTGTGTATATATTGCCTGAGAACTATATATTTTATATATGTATAAAACATATAGATCTCAGGCAATTCCAATGGTGCACTCACCATTCATAAACACTGCAGGAGATACATTTCTCTGCGTAGACAGAACTCACACACCTATAGAAATATAGTTGTCACCCTGTGTCCATGGGGGATTGGTTCCAGAACCTTCCTGTAGGATACCAAAATCTGCACGTTCTCGAGTCCCTTGTATAAAATAGCAGAGTGTTTGCATGTAGCCTATGTCCATCGTCCAGTATACATCAAATCATCTCTAGATTACTTATAATATCTAATATTACAAGGTTAAAAAAAAGTTGTACTGGTTGTTTAGGGACTAAGGACAAAGAAAATGTCTATTGTACATGTTCAGTACAGATGCGTTGTTGTTTTTTTTTATCTGCATATTTTCCATCCATGGAGTTGAATCCCGAGAAGGGGAACCATGGATATGAAGAACTCACTGTAATACATTTATTCTTGTCTATTGCTTCCAACGGTATCAAATCTGTCCTTTGCAAACCAAGCTGCAGAACTACTTTCTTCTGTTTACCTTAGGTCAAAGTGAGGACTGAGCTAGAGGCTTTTGATGCTTAAGATTGCTGGGAGCCATTAGCCAAGAAGGTATGACAATTTCCTTGCCAGCGTACCCCATGTTGCAGTGACATTGAATGTACGTGACCTTGCTCAAGGACCAAGGCAGATTAGGGTGTTCCCGGTTTTAAGATAATCGTGTTTAGGGCGTTCCCAGTTTAGGTTCCAGGTTTAAGGTTTAAGATTATTCCTGCTGGGAATAGGGCGTATCCTGCTGCCTGAGTTCCCCTTGAGTTCTCACGGGATTCAGACAGTATATTTTGGGAGATAGAAGCCCAGTGGAGGTGGATTTGGGCAGAGAACGGGATTGGCAGAGAACGTGGATTTCCCCAGAACGTGATTGTAGACGGCTGGTGTGAGTTCGGGAATAAAGAGTTGCTGTTTGAATCTACAAGCTGTGTGGTGGCTCGTGATTGTGTGCCCAGCCAGACTGCGGCATTTGTGCCCAGCCAGACTGCGGCATAAGATGTTGATCAGGAGCCCTGCACAATAGCGCAAACCTATAATCCTGGAGGCTGAGGCAGGAGGATAGCAACTTCAAAGCCAGCCTCAGCTAGTTAGCTAGGCCTTAAACAACTCAGAGAGACCCTGTCACTAAATAAAATATAACAAAGGGCTGGGGATGTGGCTCAATGGTTAAGTGCTCCTGGGTTCAAACCCTGGTACCAAAACAAGCAAAAAAAAAAAAAAAAAAATTACTGACTGGTCAGGAACCCCTGAATGAGTCTGTAGTCTCTGTAGGAATGGGGAGCCTGGGGAAGGCCCTGCTGATTGGTAAGACTTGTGTCCTAGACAATCCACTCAAGTGACTTGGAAATTAAACCTGTTGCAATTGAGAATAAAATTCCACTTCCTGTAAGCAAACTAAGAACCTGGAAGTCCTAAGGATTTGAAACTGTATCTTATCTGAAAGGTATTGTTTGCCTAGGGTGAGTTTTCATAGCCGAGTGTGGTTTTAGATGAACCTGCCACAAGACTTTAGGTTGCCCTAAGGAAAAGGTGGAGTCTAGTTATTAACATTCCATTTATTTAATCTGCTCCTGCTGGGGCAGACAGCAAGTGGTTGATTTTTAGTGAGATGGGATTAGCAAATGGGAAAGGCACTGGGTGGGGCTCACCTGCCTAGAAAGGTTTTAGACGGTCAGCTTTCTCTCACCAAGAAACTTGTGAAAGTGTGGGGAGGGAAGGGGCTCATCTCATGAGTAGCCAACTTCTTGGGTATCCCCTAAGAAGATGAGGTGTAGTCCACACTTGAATAATGAGAAGAGCAAGTACCTTAACCTCCTTGTGCCTCAGATTCCTTTCTCTGCCCAATGGAAGCAAAGGAGTTGTGAGCAGTTATGTTCCTGATACATAAGTGGGCTCAGTGTTCCCTGGTTCTGCTGGCTCCTACCATTGTTATTATGAGTAGTAGTATTTTGGGGGATAGATACACTGTCCCCATTACAGGGACCACAGACCACCCCAGAGAACTTGCTTTTAGTTAGTGAAAGTACTTTCATGGTTCTATTGATATCTGTATCTTTGGGACCTGAATACCCTCTGGAAGGATGAAACATTCAGATCTGTACCGATTAACTGAAATAACCATCCAAGTCTGAGAAGGAAATTTTGCTAAAATGATGATCCCTAGCTCTCAGGGTTGTCCTGAGAAGTGAAGAAAGTATTAATGGAAGCTTCTCCCAGGCGAATGTTAAGGTCCTACAGTAAAAGTATGTGGTAAACGTCAGAAGCAATCAAAATTACCCTGGGAGCATGGTTGCTCAGTTTAGCAAATAAGAATACAAGACACTCAGTTTTTCTTAAATGTGTACGTACGTCTCTGTCTCATACATCATTTGGGACATACTTAAACTAAAAAAGTTTTGTTGTTCATCTGAAGTTCAAGTTTAATTGGGCTTCCTGAATTTTATTGGATGACTAGAACTAGGAAACACTCTTAGAAATCAGCCACAGGAAGTACTTGCCTGCATTTGATAGTTGTGTTGTTTCCAAACCTGCCTACCTGTGAATACCATATTAAAAAAAAGGGACACTGTCCAAAGGGATCAAGTTTAATGTTAGCATTTTGTGTCCTCTAGGACTTATTATTATTACTACTGTATGGAATGCAGCAGGTCACCAGGATTATTTTAATTCCAGTTCTAAGATACATACTTTTTCCTATTTTTACATCTCTGAAATGAAAACACATTCTAGAACCAACACTGTGCCACAACGTGATTGGCAGCATTTTTCTTTCTTAATAATACATAAAATAACAGCACTCCTGTTGGCTGACAGTGTCTGGGATGCAATGCACTCGAGTTCCCCATCTCTCCTCCCTGCACCAAGTCATAGAAGTTAAATGTGAGTCAGCTCACTGGGAAAATGCTCAGTACCAAGGGACATACTATGTAATACATATTTGTTTCCTCCTGATGCAGAGTTGAAACTGTTCTCACAGATGGTTTGTTCTTTTAAGGAAAGGGCACACTGATGTGACCAAGTCTGCCAACACTTGGACCAAAGTCTCATTCAATAGACTGAAGTCTGTGATGGCACCTCCAAGTGAATTCTATTTCTATGCAGTTTTAAAAAATGCATCTGTAGTCATCCTCCCTTATCTATTTGAAATGATTTTTGGAGAAGGTAGTGTTAACAGGATTTCTGACTGAAGTAGTGATGTGTGCCAATTTGCCTCTGTCTTTCCTTCCTCCTGTGCACCCAGTGTGTTGGCACAAGGTATATGGGGTAATGATTAATTCCCAAGCAGCCTTGGCCATTGATGTTTTTATTGCTCTGTAATGGAATACAGGAGGAGTAATGATTCACAATAATTTAAATGCTTTGCAGAATTTGGAAGTAACCTATAGTAAATGTCAAAATGCCTTCAAAAGGGGGAAAACCAATTTAATATCTTCTTTAAAAAGTGAACAGCTTTATATACACTCGGGTGTTGTTATAAAACAATATATAGAACAGAGCTTATAGGTTGATGGTTCTGTTTTTCGAAAGGAAAATAAATTCATTGAGTAGCGAAGTAAATCCTTAATTTTTAAAGATCAGATTCGCTGTTACTAACTTTGAACTCAACAAACATTTATACAGCACGTGATATATTCGAGGCTCTGTTCTAGGTCTTAAAGGAGAGATTTTGATAAAGAAGCCAAAAATCTTTGTCTTCTGCGGTTTTACCTCTCTTAAGGCAGGCAGATTCATACATATATAATTTAATGAGTCAGACTGGCATAGAGTATTGGACTGGAAATTCCATCAAAGTGTTCCCGGAATATCTGGGAGAGAGGGGAAATAATTCTTGCTGGAATGAGGGTCTGGGGTTGACATACAAGTCAGAGATGTGGACTGAGCTTAAAAGATGGTGGTGAGATATTGAGAAAAGGCCTGTTGAGTAATAGCAGTAGCTTCACCAACTTATCTCAGCACTTTTTCCTGGCAAAGCCTGATATTGAGTGTAGCTAGGAACCATGCAACAGGGTTGTCAAGAGAGCTGAACTTTAGTGTTGATAAGGTCTCTCAAAATGGCAACTACCTATTCAAAGCTGCAACCAGCTCTGAAACTTGAGGGAAAGTATTCCCCTTCAGTTGTCTTTCAGTTTTTCTGAGGGATCAAGAACAAAGTCTCAGTGGGTCCCTAAGGAGGTACTGACATGACTTCTAATGGAAGATGTTGCTAGATTCTGAAGGGATCATGTTATATAGATAACATTTATCTTATGGCAGGTCAGCTCAAGTATCCTTTAAGGAAACTGAATTTAAAAACTGAGTCAATTTGAAAACTATATTAAATAAAACAATGTGGGAAATGCCCTGGAGGGAGAACAGAGGTAGGAGAAAGTGGCTGAAGCTTGGACCTCTTTTAGCACTCAAAGGTGGCGGCTTCTGTTGGACTACACTACAGAAGTCTTCAGAATGTTTATTTTGATTTTCAAGCATTGGTTAAAAAAAAAAAAAAAAGTTCAGAAGCACTCTGAGGAAAAACAGTATAATGATTTGCAGAGATGGTGGCGCTTTGGGTAGAGGAGGTTTTAATAGAAAGCCTCTTTGCTGAGAAGACATTGGAAGTGTCAATAATGAGGAATCAGTTAAACGACACCGGGAAGGAAAGTATTTCCAGCAAAAGGAACAGAAAGTAGAGCACTTCAGGGAAACTTGGTGGTTGAGTAACTGGCTGGAAGAGTGAGGTGGTGGGATGGCAGGTCTCCTGTAGCGTGTGACTAAGGAGCCTAGGTTTGAGTTTTAGTACCATGAAAGGATATAAGAGAGTTAAGAGCAGGAAAGTGAAAGGGCTGTAGTAATTTCATAAAGAATGTTATGACTGGAAAATGAATTAAACGGGGGAGATGCTACTGCAGCCATGAGACAAGAAATGATGGGAGCTCAGCTGCCTCATTCACTAGTGTAATGGCTGGTTAGTGAGAAGGGCCTGGTTCTTCCCTGTGGATGGCCCTTCTCCTGAAGCTCTGAACTAGTGCAAACATCAGAAGCTGTTTAGGACCATTCTGATGGGCTCTGAGTTCTAGTTCATGGTTTCAGTGCTTTTTCACACCCCTCCCCCGCTTCACTTCCATGTTTTGCCAGACAGTGAGCATCCTATTTCTATGTGCTAGACAGAGCTGTCCATATAAACACCCACTTTAAACTTTTTTTTTGGGTGGGGGTGGAGGATTGAACCCAGGGACTGAATCACATTACCAGCTCTTTCTTGTATTTTATTTAGAGACAGGATCTCACTAAGTTGCTAAGGCTGGCTTTGAACTTGCAATGCTCCTGCCTCAGCCTCTTGAGATGCTGGGATGACAGGTGTGCACCACCATGCCCGACTTGCACTTTTCTGATCAAATCACCCCTCGCTTTAAATCTGAGCCAGAAAATGGTCTTGCTACCAAACCTCCAGCTGTCACTTCTTAGAATTCTTGGGTTCTTAGATGTGTTCATTGCCTTCCTCATTATATTTCATGTGAGAGATCTTATGAGCTAGAGCCTTGGATTAAACACTGAGTCCTCTAGGTGCAAACAGGTTACCTCTGGGTCTCTGCACTGTGAAAGTTCCAGTGCCCAGTTATTTGCACATTTTATAGAGAAATTCAGATAATCAACAGAGTATTCATCATGTTATTAGTTGCCAAAGCTTTGACTTAAGTATAACTTGCTGCCTGTGGGGCCAAAATGCTGAAATAAGCTCTTATATTAATTAGTAGCATCCCACTTTCAAGGAGTATAGAGTGTTGATGTTTAAGAATTTGTAACCCCCCAAAGTATTTATCAATGAGAAAATCACAGCACTGGAAAATAAATATGCCAAACCGCAATACTATAACAGACCCCAATTGCTTCTCCAATTAAACATTAAACTATCACATTGTCAAGCTGATCATAAAGCAGCAAATGAGACTCTGCCAGCCTCACAATTTGGACCAGAAAGCACTGAACTGTGAATGATCTCAAAGCATCCCACACACCCCTTAAACCTGTGCAAACCAGAATGGGCATCTCAAGTTTGCTGGAGTACACACCTGACATAAAAAAAAAAAAATCACTTTAATTGATTGAACATTAAAGTTCATCGTTTTCTACGGCAAGCTTGTTAGAAGCAGTTCAGCAAAGAGCAACTATAGCCCCTGGTTCTGAGCAGAGTTGATTTCAATTAAAAAATATCAAAGGAGTCACTTCCTCTCAGGGAAGCAATCAGTGAGACTATCTCAGAAAAATCACCCCAGACAGAGCCTCCTAGACCTGCCATATTGCTTCCTGGCTAGCCACCAATCAGAACGTTCTTATAACAAGGCATCAGTTGAGGAACCAGATTCCAGGCCTGGAGTACACAAGTCAATATGGGATCCATGGCATCTGAGAAACATCAACATGGACTGGCTGAAGTGTAGACTTATTCTCAGGATGCCCATTGCTAAAATTTTCAGCTTACCCTACTATAGCGAGCCTCATGTTTGTAAAGGATGTAACTAATCTCGCCTAACAGATGGGCTTGGCATTTCCAATGAAAGTTATAGCAATAGCCTGACTACTTACCCAGCAGATTTTTGTTCTTCAAGTAATAACAAGCCCTCAAAAATCTCTAATTTGGTAAAAGTCTTCCTATCTAGCTCCCATATTTATGGTAGAAATGACTAAACCCCAGTAACATTCATCTTTGAGTCCTCATGGCTTACCAGGTCTGACCCTAGTGGGTTTTACAGAAGCATTTGTTGAACATGTTGCAAAATTGCTTTTTTCCTTACCACCAGACTTGCTCTTCAAGTTTGTTACCCAATATCGCGTGGCTAATTTGGAGCAAGGTTTGT
Organism: Marmota monax; assembly: GCF_021218885.2. Classification (NCBI taxonomy): domain Eukaryota; kingdom Metazoa; phylum Chordata; class Mammalia; order Rodentia; family Sciuridae; genus Marmota; species Marmota monax. Next base: position 6,783,661 of record NW_026693008.1, on the reverse strand, counting down.
TTCTTTTTTTTTTTTTTATTTTTTTAATTTTTTATTGTGGGTAAGGTTTGTTTCTATTAAACATAATGTGCCATCTTCTCGTGCACCCCTGGATCTACTCCGTCCATGCTTGGGAACTTTGGGTGAACGTTTTTTTAAGACATAGGTGGTGAAGTAACCTAGAAAAGCAAAGTTGCAAAAGGGAATTGACCCCTCAGCTCGGGTACCTTATTTGCAGGGAAAATTGCATTTTAGGACAGGTCTAAGTAAATAATTGGTGATCACCAGCACTCTGCCACAGGCTCTGTCATATCTGAGTTCCACTGGTTTTTCAGTGGGTGGGAAATTGGTGAAGCCACAGAGACTAGAAATTTTTACCATTTTGGTGTCCTCAGGCCTCCTGTTTCTAAAAACATGCTCACTGAGAAATGAAATGAAACTCCTTCTGAAAGCAAGGTTTGTGATGGAGCAAACTTCAGAGAAGGAAGCATTTATTCAAAAAGCAATTTCCTTGGCCAGTCATGTACAGTAAGCCTTTTCCCCCTGTGTTTCAGATATTGGTGTTTGAGCAAGAGTGTTCTCCTATAATCCCGGAGTGATGTCAACCTGCAGTACTAGGAATGGGGAAGAGGCACAGGGCCAATTTCTGCTTTCCTTTGAATGTCCTGAACATTTTGTTTCATATTGGCTTCTGCTACACATGGCTTCTCTTTTCAAAGAAGAGCCTCTGAAAGCACACTCCAAACAAGATAACTCTCCACTACATTTCAGGAAGCTAAGCAAACGTACAGCCAAGCACACAACTCATAATGCACGACTTCAGAATCCTTCTTAACACAATAGTCCAGACAGCCTCAAGTAGATTCTCAAAATGAGACCTCCTTGGAAAAGTTGACCTAGCTGGGAGCTTTGCACATTCCAGGTCCCCAAGCAGTTGAGGCTCTTTTGTCTACAGAACTGACTTAATTATTCAATAATTATCTCTGTGCCTACCACATTGTAGTCCACAGTGCAGTGATAAGCAGGCTGGACAACACTTAGTGCCCTTGAGAATCATACTTTTTAGGAGAGAAGGCAGGCAATTTCCAAGTACAGTTTTCCCTTGGCACGTGAGGAGGATTGGTTCCAGGATACCAAAATGCACACAGATGCTCAAGTTTCTTATGTAAGATGGTGTAGTATATGTACATAATCTATGCATACTCTCTTTATACTTGAAATAATCCCTAGATTATTCCCTAAACACTATGTTGTATTATAAATAATCTGTTGCATGCTGTATTTTCCAGTCCATGGTTGGTTGGATTTGGAAACTAGAGATACCAGAGGCAAGACAGTATGGTCTGGGAAGACTGCTCTGAGGAGCCAACACATGCAAATACCTGAAGAAGGATGGTGGCATTGCATCTTCTATGCACAGGATGAAAGTGAGTGACTAAGGACATTCCCAGAGAGAGGTGGAAGAAGAGGCAGAGAAATGGGCAAATCTCTCCCACTTCAGCACAAGATAGCAGAGAAGGCTGAATGATTTATTCAGTCACATCCCTCTTATTAAGTACCTCCTTTGTGCTGGGCTCAGTAGGAGTCATCATGTAAGGATGTCACAGATCAGGACTCAGTATCACCTATAAACACAGAATGGCTATGTTTTCTTACTGAACCTCTCACTTGCTCTAACATCAGGTCTTGCTAATAGAAAACTCCGCACAGAAATGTTGGTGACCTATAAGCTCTTTGCACAAGAGGTGGCCAACTGCAGGGAAGATGGAGCAGACCTGGCCAACTTCTTCCTGCATGTTCTCCATATGTCAGAGGTAAAAAAAAAAGTTCTGCTGGCAAATGAAAAATGACTAAATGGAAATCCATATTCCAAGGGTATGCACCACGCTGCTGGCCGGCTCATGATTCCTTCTTCCTACAAGAACATCGTTCTGCCTCTGGTTACAAAACCCTCTGGAGCTGCTTCTCACCTACTAGAAGTGGCATAGCCTCTGCTGCCTACAAATTGATTAATTTCTCATGGAGCTATTCCAATGCCCTTCACAGAACCTGGCACGAACAAATTAGGAAAACTTTCCCAAATGCCTCATCCTGGTCCATTTTAAAACCTTCCTTAAAGAAAACATGAGAAACTTCGAATGCAGCTGAAACACTAAGCTTATCATCCATGACAACGGACCTTTGTCACAGAGGATTTCAAATGTTGTTTCCCTCCCCCCGCCATCAGAATACTTGAAAGGGACTGAGTTCTCCTTATTATGGGTTCAACTATTCATAATTGTTCATAATCCTGAAATGAGCATAGGCAACAGAGCAAACTGCACACAAACACAACTTTCCTACTGTGAAAAATTAAAATGCAATGCCAGAGTTATTTTGAAGTATCAGGCTAGGAAAGAGAGACCCTCACCTTTCTCAGTTTCCTACTGTGCATCTCTACTACAGAGATACTCAAGAGACACTGAAAAAGGAGCCAAGTCTAGGAGATAAATAGATATAGCTTTATTTTAAAAAATTACAATTTTTGCTATTCTCAATAAGCTGAAAATATTGTTGCGAGTTACAACTTCATGAATGAAAAACATATAAAATCTTTTAAGAGTCATAATCTTTTAATTAATCTTGCCTTAGATCTTCTCAAATGCTTAAAGGAGTTTGGTTAACTGGTTTCTAAGAGAAAAAACATAAAAATGCTTTGTAATAACTTTTTACAATTTCAGGGCCCAGAAACAAGTACTTGAAAAATGTTAGTCCTAGAATCAGAGTCTGACACAGATCTTGAAGTTCTCCAGTCCAAACAGCCATGTGACATTTATATTCTCCCCCAACTTCTACCCATAAGTCCTAGCTCCAACCCTTATTTTTACATGAACTTACTCTTGTGCTATGTGACACTATCACTTTTAGCTGGTGGAAAATTTGAACTCCATCTAGCAAGCAATATTGTAGGCTAGAGAAAACAGGGGCCCTCAAGATTGCTTGGGCATTACTGGTAGGAGGTTACAATTGGAGCAATTTCTTTGAAAAATGGTTTGTCATTACACCCTAAAGTTGATATTTATAATATCCCATGATCCATCAATAGAACTCCCAGGTAGGTACCTGAAAGAAGTTCTTGCACATGTACAAGAAGATATGTAGGAAATGCTCCATTCAGTTCTCATTACAAGAGTGAGAACCTAGAAATCATCACCATCCTTACAAAGTAAACTGTGGCATATTCACACAATGAAATGTTATATATCGAGTAAAACAAATATTTGATAATGACACATGGCCCATGATACTGCTATTTAACAACCTATACTACTACTTCCCAAAGACAAGAAGCAGCATGGTATTTTTTAATAATATTAAAGAACAACTCAAAAATATATTTACAGAGGTGCCTAAAAGTATACAAAACAGAGAAAAGCAGTGGTGACCACAGGCTACATTTCACAGAGAGAGGCAGAAAAGGGATTGATTTGGGGCGGGGGGGCTATCACGTAGTTTGTTGTAGGACATAACCACACTGATAGCTTTGATTTTTGGTGAGGATTTTGCAGATACTTATTAACATAACTACTGAAAAGCAGATTATGAAGGGGAACAGAAATGACCACCATTGGTCCACATCTCAGATTTACAAAGTAGGGTCATTGCAATTTCCCTTGTGATGGAAATCCCGAATTACAGCAGAGTAGCACTCACTATGTAAAAGTGCTGAAGTTATTAATTGGCTTCTAGATGTCTAAAACTGATGTATCCCCTTCACTGAATCCCCCCCTAGGATCTATTTTGGATATAACACTTCACACAGGATGCTGTTCTTAATTAAAACTGATCTGCTTTAAAAGCTGTATGCCTGTGAGATAGTCATCCACACGTTCTCCTTTCCATAAATTTGCTCTTATGTCTTATTTCCAAAGCAGAGTAATACTTGCCTAGATTTTAATAAATATGCCTGCAGTGGTAATGTAAATATCACACGCTTTCCACATTTCATAATCTCGTTGAGTCCTTTTGTTGATGTTGAGTCCCACACCAAGAATGAGTTTGGAGGGTTAGTCAGCTCTGTTTCTACTACCTACCATCAGGGCAACGAACAGGCCATTGATTGCTATTTACATAGAATATTGGAAAAACTAATGTTCAAGCTATTTTGCTCCTTTCCCTCTTTAATTTCTAATTCTGGCCATCACTGACTCCATTTCATTGACATTAGGCTAAAGCCTAGTGGCCAACTTATTTGTCCAAAATCTGCAAGTGTTCCTCATTGGTTATCAGACTGTGTCTACCAGATGCCAAAATTTAAAAATTTTTAAATTGGGCAAACTGATTTTTTGGCATCTCAGAGGCAAAATAACCCACTGATTGATGGTACTTCCACTTTGCAAATGGTTATTTGGGACTTGGGTGGGGAGACAACTCGTCTACTTATAAAGGGAGTCAGACTCAGGATTTAATCCTTCAGCCAAAAGGCAGCTCAATCACAAGGAATAATATTGCTCTATGAAAAATGGCTGCTGTCCCTGGCTGAAGGAGAGAGATCCTCAGTTCAGTGCTTGGTACTGTTCTGCTCTCAGAAAGTGGCTATGGAAAGATGGGAGCCACATATAGTGATGGCATGATTGTGTTGTCCCTGAATTACTCCAGTTGTTAAGAATGGAGCTCTGTGGCGTGCTTGCTTTCTGTCTGGTACTATGCTAAGTACCAAGGTACAAAGCACTGGTAAAAGACGATCTCATTTCATCCTTAACATACCCCATGGTGCTGTCATCGTTTCCAGGTGAGGAACTCAAGGCTCAGAGATATAATCTTATACCCAGTTTGTGACAGCGACCCCACTCCTGAATATTTGCTAAGCAATAGAGGGGTGAATCAAGGTATCTAAATCAAAGCACTTTTGCATATAGAATCTCCAAAACCAACTTTAGAGTAGGCATAACATTGTTATACAGAAGAGGAAATAAAGGGAGAGTTAGTGAATTTCCTGAGGCTTCTGCAGTTTTGCACTAAAAGCATCAATGTTTTTCTACTCAAAAGGACCCTCAATTAAATATAATAGGGGTGGCCTGCATCTACTTTCTGAATTGAAGTATCCAAACTGAAAAAGGATATATTGGGGCTCTCTTATTTAAAAGGCAGAAATTGAATTTCAGGAGATAGACCAGGGCAGTTTCAAATCAGGCTCCTAATCCTTAATATCTAAATGCTCTCGTCCTGAGTTATTGTCCTTGACACACTTTCTTAATACAATAGACCCCTCAACCCATCCCCATTTCAGTAGGAACAGTTCTTTTAAAAGCCCACCTTGCCTTTTACCACACAGTTCTCTCATGGAACACATTTCTTCCTCTGATCCACAGGGTAATGGTGGGGAGGGGTCCCTTCTAGGTGGTTCCATTTCAGGACCTTTATTGTTAGATGAATTAGAAAGCACTATCTTCCTCACCGAATTCCAGTTGCCACATGGGGGGGGGGCAAAACCATGTGTAATGATGATAGTCTTTCTTTGACCTTCAAAGCATCAATGCCATATGGTTTGATCGAATTCCTCAACAATGACCTTATAAAACCAGATCTAGGCACACAAGGAGTGCTTATTTAAAAATGGTTGATTCATTTCTTTCCCAAGTGAACCAACCATAATAAATATTCAGAAGGATGACATTGTTCTATCATCCTCAGTCCTGCAATAAGGTTTTCCAAACTGTGTGCTTTAATTGAAGACCATAACAGAGACTTACACTGTCAAAGAAATAGTAAGATTTCTGGGTCCCTCTCATGAATTTTGAAATTTTAATGATGCCTGTGTAATCAAACTTTTATGGTACAATAAAGTTCTGAAGAATCTGAGAGCCAAACCTTGAGAACCCCCAGTCCTTGGATCCCCAAAAGCAATAGACTTCCCTCTTTTAAGGATAGATGAAGAGAAAACCGCACAGCAAGCAGAGTATGTTTGTGCTTGCTAATTAATGAAAATTTAGTTGTTTTGGAAACTGGAAAATCAGCAAAGGAAGTGACCTCTAGTTGTTCCACAGCTATTCATTGTTTGAGGGGAAGGCTCCATAGAAAACAGAACACCTGAAGCACACAGCAAACCCTGTCCCTTATCAATCAGGGAGAACCCATGGCCAATCCCCACTCTGAGCTGGCCTTGCAGTGACACCATATGCCTTCCACTGGGTAAGGTGGGCATCTGTACCCTACCCCAGACTTGGCATAATACCCACTGGCTCCTCCAAGTTTCCTCTCATTGTGTGCAATCTTCTATTGGGTTCTAAATTGTACATGTGCACAGGCTGTGTCAAATGGAGTTCCCTTCGCCTCTGCTCACTGTGTATTCCATTTTTTAATCAGTATATATAATTACTTACCACAAGCTGCCAGGCCAGATTTTCTAAGCATTAGTCTAATTAACGTAAGCTAGATAATTATGTTTCAGATACCATAGCAGTACACATGGAATGTGCAGATTTTGCCGAAAGCTTAGTTGATTCCAATAACATGTTTCTTTCAGACAGTGGGTTAGTTTTGATGTTTTTTTTTTTAAATATGGCCATCAGATAATCATTTTATTTATAAAATTGTCCCTGAAATAAAATCATTCTGCTATTTAAAATAGCTTCTCAAATGATTAACACACATTGGACTGAAATAGTAGGTTGCTATGTAAAAATAACATATATAAGTAACACCTCAAACTGGAGGGGAAATCAATGCATAGAAGACATCCAAAGGACACAATCTTCCTTGTTTTGATGGTATTTACCCTGATGAAAAATGAGAGAGAGACAAATAAATAGAAAAAACTCAGATCAGCTCCTGGTTGAACTAAGCCCTGAGAAATTCTCACAATAACTAACTTACCCAGGGCTTACTGTGTGTCCAGCACCATGTTAACTCTTGTTTGTAGGACATTTTATCTAATAATCCTACCAGCCCTATGCGCTGGTTTGTATTATGGGATGAATTGAGCCCTCCCAAAATCTATGTTCAAGCTCTAATCCCTGGCACCTCAGAGTATAACCTTGCTTAGATACATGATCTTTACAAGGGTCATCATTGTGGGTTCTAATCTAATAACACCAGTGACCTCAAATAAAGGGCCAATTTGCTCACCAGTGGAAAATGAATGTAGGGATTGGGATGATGGATCTATAAGCTAAGCAACACCAAAGATTACCTGCAAACCACCAACAGCAAGGTGAGAGACACAGAATAAATTCTCCCTAAGAACCAATATCACTGCCATCTTGATCTCAGAGGCCTACCTTCCAGAACTGTGAGACAATGAATGTACTTTGTTTCAGCACCCCTACACTTTGTTACAGTATGGTTAACCCTGCTCTCCATTTCATATATTCCTAAGAACAATAAAGCTATGCAATTGTTTCCAAGGTCATTCAGCTGTTGGATGTGGCAGGACTGGAGTCCACAACCAAGCCTTTTTGAGTCCCAACCTTATGCCCCTGACTTCACCCACACTCAGCACAAGAAGGCTGAAAAAATCAATATAAAAAAGACAAACCTAAGGAATAGCCAAAACTCCATAGTCCTTTTAGTGATTCTAAGAGTCAGACTTGGCAGTGCCCATTTCCATATTTTCATGAAACTTCTTTGATTTAAAACAGAAAATGACTTCTAGAAATACCTGGTGCTTAGATCTTGAGGGCAACACATGGAATTTACCTTTTTGGAATGTGAGGGCAGCAGTGTTATCTTCCTACCTTTGACATAAGGGAATACTGAGCCAAAATATCACTTGCCAATTTAAAAAAGCCAGAGTGGATAGTAATCAACAACAGATCAAAACTCGATGAATAAAACTGCAGAAGAAAGAACTGCCAGGTTTGCCCAAGATGTGGGAAGAGAGAAAACCTTGGCCCAGGAGAAGCATGTGAATGATAAGAAAAATAAATAAATTCTCCAAGAACATCTAGTGGAATGGATCCAGTAAGAAGCTTAATACCAATACAAGGGAGGAAACTCACATTCCTGCCCATCTACTACATCTGGGATGTGTCTGACAGTAAAAATGTTAGGGAACAACAGATTGATTCCATAAAGTAGGCTCACTGTGCTGATTTCCACATGCTTTCCTTTTCCCAGAAGCAATTTACCTGCAACCCTGCCTGGCCTAAGTGGACAAGATATGTAACATTCCTCAGCAGGAGAAATGCAAGCCTGAGTTGATGGGAGGAATCCAGAAGACTTTAGTGACCAGATCCTAAAACTCAAGGATAATTCTTCCTAACAATAAAAGCTATAAAAATGCATGATTAACATTTTAAGATGTCGGAATAGAGGAGATCCTATTTCTGGCTGCTCTGTGCCTTGAACCCAAGAAAGCAGATAGGCAGCTACTCCACAAGGTCTCTCCTAGACAGACTACAACATCTCAGAGAGTGTGAGAAGACCCCTATACAGCAGATTTCTGCAGAAATCACAACCTCTGCATCCAAGTAAGACTTGGAACCCAAAGCCCACAGAGTTCTAGCTCACCCACAGCTCAGCAAAATCACCTATCAGCACTTCTGCAGAACTCCAGACTGCCCTCCCCTCCCATGTAGCTCAGTCGGCCATCACCACTCACACCCTGGTGCGGAAGCAGTCCTAGTCCATCTTGGAAAACCTTTCTTGCCATCTTTTTGGTGGGCATGGCTATTGGATCAGATCTCCATTTGAGCAAGTACCTGGTTTCCAACTCCCCCCGCCCCAACACAAAAACAGCTCTCAGTTGGACAGGAGTGCAGTGTGAGCCTGGGGGTGAGAGGTCCTGCAGTTGGAATCTGATAACTAAGAGAGGGGAGGAGTCTAAAGTTTGGAGCATAACAGAGAGACCAGGATCTGGGAAATCTCCAGGCAAGAGAGGGAGAGGATACAAGGGCTCAAGTCAGGCGAGTCGTCACAAAATAAAAGATCCATGAGGTGCAACTTCCCTGCTAGGACTGGTGGGCGGCATTCCCTGCTTCCAGGCGCTCCACACTAGGTCTAGTCTTCTCACCCTGGTTACCTACACCAGCTGAAAACAGACAACCCCACCTACTAGATGAGAAAAGAGACAGATCTCTAAGAGTATTTTTTTTTCTTCTTCCCTTCTATCCTCTGGCCCTCACATCCCCAACATATGTGAAAACAAGAACTTTGCATGAAATACGACTTTGTGGACTAAGTCACCTGAATAATATGGAGGAATTGCATAAGCTCTTTTCATTCCCCTCTAAATTTTACATCCTGTATTTTTCATGTGTGTGTTTGTTTTATGTACTCTACTGTCTTCCCAAGAACTGGTCTATATCCCTGCTACTAACTCTCTTCATTAGATTTCTCCTTCACATTTCCTAAGATATATTAACCCTATACCCTCACATCTTTCCACCTCAGCATATGGTCTTGACTCCCACCCAGTTCATTGTCCACCGCCAGAAACTGCAAACCTTTTTATGAAACTATATTTTAAATAATAAGTGAATCCAACATTTCTGGACATTGAAACTAAACTGTAAATGTCTTAATAATAACAATTTGCTCATAGGTGATATATTGTTGATATTTGGATCTGTTAACATTGTCCTTCCCCACAAAGGAGAGATCTTGGAACCCTACAAGAGCACTACAAATCTATAGGGTAAAAACAATAACACACCAGATCCACAGAGCTGGGGAAAAAGGTACCATGAACAAATAGAGGCAGTGAAAATCACTTCGACAGTGAGCTACATAAACAATCCAAGAAGCAAAATATCACCTCAGCAGAGAGAGTTTCAAAAAACAATAAATTAAATTAAAAACTCAAATGAAAGTATCACCAACAGAGTAGACCACACAGTGAAAATGATAAAAAAAAATGAATCTAATGTATGAAATATGATATGTCAAGAGCTTTATAATGTTTTGAACAACCAATAAAAAAAATTAAAAAAAAAAAAAAAAAACATGAGCAAAACATTCAAGAAATATGGGATAGAGGTCCAAACCAAAGGAATGAACAATCTACTCAATGAAATAATATCAGAAAACTTTCCAAATTCAAGAAGCCTACAGGACACCAAATGTATAAAATCACAACAGATCCACACCAAGGCTTGTTATAATGTAAATGCCCAACATACAGAATAAGGAGAGAATTTTAAAAGCCACCAGAGAAAGGAATCCGATTACATATAGGGGAAAACCAATTAGGATAACGGCAGGTTTTTTTTTAACACAGACCCTGAAACAACATATATCAAGCTCTGAAGATAAAGTCAACCAAGAATCTTGTATCCAGCAAAATTAAACTTTACATTTGAACATGAAATAAAAACTTTCCACAATAAACAAAAGTTAAAAGAATTTATAACAATACAAAACATCCTTGGCAAAATATTTCATGAAGAGGAAATGAAAATCGGCTGAGGGAGGTAGTACACTACAGGGAAAACTAATTCAAGTAAAATAAACAAATATGGCTGGAAATACAAACCATGTCTCATTAATAACCCTAAATGCTAATGGCTTAAACTCACCAATCAAAAGACCCAACAATATGCTGCCGCCAGGAGACTCATCCGATAGGAAAAGACATACAACAGACTGAAGGTGAAAGGTTGGGAAAAATAATACCACTCACATGGACTGTGGAATCAAGCAGGGGTTTCCATACTCATATCAAATAGGGATAAAGATGAACATCACATACTGTTCAAGGGAACTATATACCAACAAGACAAAACAATCATAAATACATATGCCTCAAACAAACTCTTCTCAAGTTCAAGAGTAAAACTGATCACAACACAATAATCTTGGGTGAACACACCTCTCTGACCACTGTATAGATCTTCCAAACAAAAGTTTATAGAACTCAATAACTTAGACTTAACTGACATATATAGAATATTTCAACCTGCATCAAGCGGATACACTTTCTTCTCAGCAGAACATGGATCCTTCTTTAAAATAGACCATATACTATGCCACAAAGCAACTCTTAGCAAATACAAAAAAGTAGAGATGCTACCATGTATTTTATGAGATCATAATGGAATGAAATTGGAAATAAACAACAAAAAAAATTTTCTCCATCACCTGGAGACTAAACAATACACTACTAAATGAACAATGGGTCACAGAAGATATCAAGGAGGAGACTTAAAAATTCCTAGCAGTAAATGAGAATATAGACACAACGTATCGAAATCTCTGGGACACTATGAAAGCAGTACGAAGAGAAAAATTCATTGCACAGAGTTCATTCCTTAAAACAAGAAAAAGTCAACAAATAAATGACCTCACACTACATATCAAAGCCCTAGAAAAAGAGCAACAAACCACCAGCAAAAGCCAAGAAATAATTAAAATTAAAGCTGAATTCAATGAAATCGAAACAAAAGAAACAAATGACATACCCTTAGCTAGCTATGCTAACGAAGAGAAGGAGAGAGAACTCAATTTACCAGCATTCATAACGAAAAAGGTAATATCACAACAGACCCTACAGAAATACAGAGTATAATTAGAAGTTATTTTGAAATCTTATACTCCAATAAAATAGAAGACATTGAAGGCATCAACAAATTTCGAAAGTCTTATGATTTGCCCAGATTGAGTCAGGAAGATATACACAATTTAAACAGACAAATATCAAGTGAGGAAATAGAAGAAGCCATCAAAAACTTACCAACCAAGAAAATCCCAGGACCAGATGGATATACAACCGAGTTCTACAAGATCTTTAAAGAAGAACTAATACCAATACTCTTCAATTTATTTCAGGAAATAGAATGAGTTTGGAATAATTCCAAACTCATTCTGAGGCCAGTATTACCCTGATCCCCAAACTAGGCAAAGACTCATCGAAGAAAGAAAACTTTAGACAAATATCTCTAATGAACATAGATGCAAAAATTCTCAATAAAATTCTGGCAAATTGAATACAAGAATATACCAAAGAGCTTTGCACCATGGTCAAGTGGGATTCATCCCAGGGATGCAAGGTTGGTTCAACATACGGGAATCAATAAATGTAATTCATCAATCAATAGACTTAAAGATGAGAATTTGATCATCTTTATTGATCATCTCAATAGATACAGAAAAATATTTGACAAAATACAGCACCCATTTATGTTCAAAACACTAGAAAAACTAGGGATAACAGGAACGTATCTCAACATCTTAAAGGCTATCTACGTGAAGCCTCAGGCCAACATCATTCTAAACGGAGAAAAAAAATGAAGCATTCCCTCTAAAATTTGGCACAAGACAGGATTGCCCTCTTTTACCACTTCTATTCAACATAGTTCTGAAACACTGGCCAGAGCAATTAGACAAAAGAAATCAAAGGGATATGTATAGGAAAAGAAGAACTTCAATTAGCACTATTTGCTGATGATATGATTCTGTACCTAGAAGATCCAAAAAACTCCATCAGAAAACTTCTAGAACTAGTAAATGAATTCAGCAAAGTAGCAGGATATAAAATCAACACTCATAAATCAAAGGCATTTTTGTATATCAGTGACAAATCCTCTGAGAAGGAAGTGAGGAAAACTACCCCATTCATAATAACCTCCCCCCAAAAAAGATACTTGGGAATCAACGAAAGAGATGAAATATCTATACAGTGAAAACCACAGAACCCTAAAGAGAGAAATAAAGAAGACCTTAGAAGATGGAAAGATCTACCTTGCTCTTGTATAGGCAGGATTAATATTATCAAAATGAACATACTACCAAAAGCACTATATAGATTTAATACAATTTCGATCAAAATCCCAATGGCATTCCTCATAGAAACAGAAAAAAACAATCATGAAATTCATCTGGAAAAATAAGAGACCCAGAATAGCTAAAGCAATCCTTAGCAAGAAGAGTGAAGCAGGTGGCATCACTATACCAGACCTTAAACTATACTACAGAGCAAAGTAACAAAAACAGCATGATATTGGCACCCAAATAGACTGATGGTACAGAATAGAGGACACAGAGACTACCCACAAAATTACAATTATCTTATATTAGACAAAGGTACCAAAAACATGTGCTGGGAAAACTGGAAATCCGTATGTAACAAAATGAAATTAAGCCTTTATCTCTCACTATGCACAAAACTTAACTCAAAATGGATCAAGGACCTAGGAATTAAACCAGAGATTCTGTGTCTAATAGAAGAAAAAGTAGGCCCTAATCTTCATCATGTGGGATTAGGCCCCAACTTCCTTAATAAGATTCCTACAGTACAAGAATTAAAACCATGAGTCAATAAATGGGATGGAATCAAACTAAAAAATTTCTTCTCAGAAAAAGAAATAATCTGTGAGATGAATAGAGAGCCCAAATTCTGGGAGCAAATTTTACCCCTCACACATCAGATAGAGCACTAATCTCTAGGGTATATAAAGAACTCAAAAAGCTAAGCCCTGAAAAAACAAAAAACCCAGTCAACAAATAGGCCAAGTTCCCTAACAGACACTTCTCAGAAGAGGATATACAATCAATCAACAAATATATAAAAAAATGCTCATCACTCTAGCAATCAGAAAATGCAAATCAAAACTACTCTAAGATCTCATCTCACTCCAGTCAGCATGGCAGCTATCAAGAAGAAGACAATAAGTGTTGGTGAAGATGTGGGGAAAAAGGCCCACTCATACATTGCTGGTGGGACTGCAAATTGGTACAGCCACTATGGAAGGTAGTATAGAGATTCCTTGGAAATCTGGGAATGGAACCACCATTTGACCCAGCTATCCCTCTCCTTTGACTATACCCAAAGGACTTAAAAACAGCATACCACAGGGACACAGACACGTCCATGTTTATGGCAGCATAATTCATAATAACTAAACTGTGGAGTCAACCTAGATGCCCTTCAGTGGATAAAAAAATGTGACATATATACACAATGGAATTTTCCTCAGAGAATAAAATCATGGCATTTGCAGGTAAATGGATGGAGTTGGAGAAGATAATGCTAAGTGAAGTTAGCCAATCCCAAAAAAACAAATATCGAATGTTTTCTCTGATATAAGGAGGCTTACTCATAGTGGGGTAGGGAGGGGGAGCATGGGAGGATTAGATGAATTCTAGATAGGAAATAGAAGGGGCAGGGGATTAGCAAGGACAGTGGAATGTGATGGACATCATTATCCAAAGTACATGTCTGAAGACTCGAATTGGGTGTCAACATACTTTTTATACAAACAGAGATATGAAAAATTGTGGTATATATGTGTAATAAGAATTGTAATGCAAAAAAGTACATGTATAAAGGCATGAACACACTCTGTATACAAAGATATGAAAAATTGTGCTTCATATGTGTAATGTATTCTGCTGTCATAAATTTTAAAAAAATCAATTAAAAAAGAATCCAATTAGAACCAAACAGTCAGCATGGGCCAACATGACCTAGAATCACCATGGCATTGGGGACTTGACAGTCTGATGTCACTCTGCTGTCAGTCAAGAGGTGGACCTGGGCAGGACTCTCTGGGATTCCCCATAAAACTAGAGTATAGGAGAGGCACAGGATCCCTTCTCTCCCCTGAGAGTGTCCCCTTTTCCTATCCCTTCAATAAACCCATTCCTGTTACTCCCAAGGACATGTCTGCAATCTTTCTAACTTGATTGCAAGAATCAGGGTTTGAAGGGTGGGTCTTTGCTCTGCCTCAGTTTCTTGGAAGGTTCCAGCCCTGTAACAAAACCACCCAACCTCCTCAAGGGTCTGGTGAAGTACAAACCAACATCTTGATGCTTTACAGATGAGGAAATAGGGTTCTGAGCTGTAATCTAAAGGTCTACTGCTTGCTTGGTCCCACAAATCACCACTAATGCCTACACAGAAGGACAGTTCAAAGAGCAGAACCAAGGACAATAAGAAGGAATTTTAAATAAAACCTTTCTGTAGTGTCCATGTGTCTGTAGGTATATGCACTAGATCACTTGCAAATCACGGATTTCACGTCATTGACAATTTTTTTCTAATTATTTCCAAGTCCCCTAATAATAGCAGGTTTGTCATTTTTAGGCATGCCAGCACCTTTGAGAATCTCTTGAAAGGTATGACTCCTTTCTATAGAAAAAATTGTGTGTACACACACTTTACATGAAGTTCCTGGAAGGTTCTAGAAACTTCATCCAGAGGGTCCTCAGGTTCCCCTGGGTCACAGCTTTAAAACCTACAAAGAATACATTTGTCTCCAAGGAACCCTGCAATTTCATGATACTACTGAAACATTCTGCACAGCTGTGATCAGGACAGTCTCTCCTCCAGTCACAGGAAGAATCTTGTCTCTTGTTAACACATCTGTCCCATTGCTGTGGGTGGCTTGACTCACCTTGCTCATCAATATTGACCTCATGCATCAGTGCCCTGCATGGAGTCTGTGTAAAGTAAATATTTAGGGGACTTGGAGTCAGGACCTGGACTCGAGGTCTAGCATTCACTGTGGGACACTCTGCTTCCCCTTCCTGAATATCAATTTTATCACCTGTACTATTACACTGAAGTCATTGCATGGCTCTCCCCACTTTTTCTGGAGGGCTGTTGGATGAAACTAGCGCAAATAGAAGCCATTTACCTTAGTAACAGTGAAGACTGTGCACTCAGTTTTAAACACTTGTGTACATTACCTCATGTTCACAGCCATGTTGCCAGGGTGGCACTGTTTGTTTGCTTATTTAGCACAAGAAGAAGCTGAGCACAGAGAGACCTGGGAATGAGCCCAAGTAGGCACAGGACTGGGATGCAAAGACAGCCAGCTGGTGTGTGCCCATACTGGCTCTCCTGACCACTGTCTCTCTCTCTCTCTAGGCAATGCCACACAAATGACACAATTATAGCAAGAAGGCAAAAGAACCCCAGAGTCCCTCTTATCATGGGTGGAGATGGAGGATGAAAGACGCAGAAGGTTCTGGAGACAAATCATCTCAGAAGAGCTGATTATCATAACTGCAGCTGCCTCATGCTGTGAGCCACCGTACCCCAGGTCTTGGTGCACTGAATGTCTGGCCTGGTCCTTTCGTCTCATGCTCCCAGCAACCTTAATTTCAAATTCAATCTTTGCAGTGGCCAGAAGATTACAAAAAGGGAAGCAGCACCTTTTGCAGAGAGATGAGGGCAAGACTTCCTCCAAAAGCCCATCTACCTGTATGCAGACTTTACTCGCTCAAAGAAAGACGTGTGAGGGTTCTTCCCCTTGTGGCTCACCTGCCTGTCACCGCTAAGCTCACAAGATACCACATAGTTTCCTTCCTTCTTCCAACAATGCTCCTGCTCTAATTTTTTGAGAGTTCCCACCTGTGAAGTTTTTAAGGGGTCCACAATTCAGCTATGTCTTGGGTGAAATTCCATATATACTGTAAGACCCTGTTTTCATTCTCAACAAGTCAAAGTACAGACATGTGCCCTGGAACAGAGCAGTGCTCAGGCTGCCCAGCCCACCCAGAGGGCACAGCCCCAGTGGGCAACCCAGAAAATGAAAAAAGTGCTTATGAGAAGGAAATATGGCAAGTGACCTATGTGGGTGTGTGTAATCCCACCTGGGGGGACACAGGATACCAGAGCGTCCCAAACAGCTATCTCTTCTCTGCTTTGCCACAAAAATCCAAGAGACCATACAAGTTCAATGTTAAGTGCTCGCATGCATTACCTCACTCACCAAGAACACGTATCCATCCCTCTTACAGCATTGGTCCCTTCTCATAGCCAGATCCTTCGCATCCTCTAGGCCTCAACTGGAATGCAACTCCATCTTTTCAAGAAACTTCCCAGACCCTCTACATTGCCTGCCCCCTCCAGGGTCATCCCACTGTATTCCTTTCCCAGGAAGCCTGCTGCTTGCAGCACTCTGTCTCCAAGTACAGGCCAGAGACCACACCCACTGGGAAGCTTGTTAGGAATGGAGAGTTATAGGTCCCACCCCAGGTGATTCCTAAGCCCCTTAAAGGTGTCTTGTCCAATATATTAGCCATCACCACTGGCAGACGGCCCTTGGGCACCTGAAACTTTGCTAGCCCCAACTGAGAGGTATTATGTAAAACAAACGGCAGATTTAGAAGACAGCACGAAGAGTGTAAACTACCTCAATAATTATTTTATACTGATTAGCTGTTGAAATGATAATGTTTGAAGTTAAATTTCATAGTACCCATTTTAAGAAAAATAAAATGTTAATGATAGATTTTATTTATGGGTCTGGGTAATATTATATTGGGCACGGCTGCTTCAAAATGCTGTTCTAATGATCAAGAATGGGAATTGGTAAACTATAGCCAATGGATCCTATCTGGCCTTACTGCCTATTTGGGTTTAAGAAAAAAATACTGGAATAAGGTCATGGTCATTCACATGCACATGTGGCTACCTCCATGCTATAATAACAGAATCAATAGCTGCGAAAGCAACTGAATGGCCTGCAGAGCCTAAAATATTTACCATCTGGTCTCATAGAAAAAGGTTTGCTGATCCATAGTCCTAGGACTGGACCACTTGGCTTAAAAGGTCACATCTGAACTATTTTTCACTGTGGGAGGTTGGATAAAGCCCTGACCTGCCCCTTAATATGTGTATCTGAAAACAGAGAAGAAGAGAACTTCGCATTCAGGGCGTTAGTTTATAAAAGCACCAAGTGAGGGGTGAAGTTCTTTAAATAGTGCTCTGCACATAAGAGATTCTCAAAAAATATTAGCCACCATCAGTCTGACTGCTAGCAATAATCACACATCATAATTGCACGTTTTTGCTCTGTGGTCTTTTCTCCTGATCGTCTCCTCGTCAGACTAGAAACCCTGGGAGAACAGGAACTTTTCCCATCTGTTCTAGCTGTTTAACTGAGCACAGTTTCTGGCCCACTGTTGAGTTTCAGTAAATACCTGCCAAATGAATAATGTGAAGAGAAAGGAAGTCATCTGCCTAAGGCTACAAGGTTAGTAAGTAGCCAGGACTTGAATTTGGTCCAATCTGTTCCCCAAACTCATGATCTCTCATGTCACACACCAAGTGTGTCTGGAGACCAGGAGCATCAACATCACCCAGGAGCTTGTTAGAAATGCCAGATCTTAGGCTCCATTCCACAGCTACTAAAAACTACTATTTTAACAAGGTCTCCAAGATATCCACAGGCATGTTGAAGTTTGGGAAGCTCTGTTCTGAGCTAACACCAACATTCTTATACACTCCATAGGTTGCATTAGTATTGCCAGTGAGCATTCTGTGTGTACCCCCCGATTCCAGAGTGATGATTTCTGTTCATCTAGATGAAGGCCCAGACCCTATTTTGAGGGTCTATAGTAAATAGCATTGTTCTGTGTCAGATACCCTTTCTCCTATCAGGTTCAGAGGCCAGAGTGACCTCCCTGCCTAGAAATCGGCTCCACATTCCATAGCAGCCTGTAGAGACCAGGCCAGAGGCACCAGGGAAAGAGGGGGTCTGAAAATCCATTCATCAGTCATTTCCCACTGGGAGCCTACCCCCCTCAACTGATTCTCCTGTGAATTTTCCACAACATTGTCCCTTTTGTGGCACTTCAGAGGATGAGGGTGTTTAAAATTAGCACAAAAATCTTAGGATGGTTTCCCATTTGTCACAGCCAGAAGTTTCAAATTGTGGTCATCAGATGAACACTTGAAATTAGAAAAAGACTGATTAGCATAATTCTTAAAGGTCTGAACTCTAAACTCACAGATGGCCTCTGAGAGGATTGATGGTGCATAAAGGAGATTAGGATAAATCTAATTAGTTAGGGGGCGTTCTCGTTTCTCAAGTCAAGTGGTGAGCGATGGAGAAGAAGCGATGGATAGACAGATGGATATAATGAAGCCCCATTAAAGTCTTTCTGATTCTCATTCTGTGATGGACCACATTACCCCATTAATGTTTCGGTGAGCTAACACAGCCAAAGTTTGGTGCTGTGACCTCGAAAATGAATTTGAATTGCCTGCCCAGCTCTTTGCACATATCCGAAGGATTTAAATGAGCCTGAGAACTCTGCCTGCCTACTGAGGAGCATCCCTGTGGTGTGGGCTGGGATTCCCCCTCCCCCCAGGACACTGGGCCTTCTTCCTGGCTGATTTCTGGCAGAGTCCCACAGCTTTTCTGCTCCCACTGTGTAACAACTTGAACTTCCCATGGATTGTGCTGTGGTCTGACCATATCCCAGGGTGCTGCCAGCCATAGATGAGCATCATCATGCCCTGATTAGGGGGGCGAAGGAAGAACAGTGGGAAGACAGGCCCGTGACTCAGAGAGATGTGACACATGATACAGGACATTGCACCAGCTGGGTGCGAAAGAACCATTAAAAAGAAATGTGTAAGTGTGTTATTTATCTTAAATTCTCTCTGAAGCTTCTTAGATCCGGAGCTGTCGATCTGAGGGTCCTGTTGGTCTCTTGTATTAATCTTTCTCACTGATGAACTAGCTTTTGTAAGAAATCTCATACTTAGCCAGGTATGGTGATGCAGGCCTGTAGTCCCAGTGGCTTGGGAGGCTGAGGCAGGAGGATGGAAGATTTAAAGCCAGCCTCAGCAATCTGGCAAGGCCCTAAGCAACTCAGGGAGTCCCTGTCTCTAAATAAAATACAAAACAGGGCTAGGCATGTGGCTCAGCAGTTAAGCACCCCTGAGTTCAATTCCTAGTACCAAAGGAAAAAAAAAAAGAGGAGGAGGAAGAGTAAGAAGAAATAATTTCATAATTACTTGGAGCAGAATATACTGACAAAAAATAATATAAAATAAAATACATAAACCAATCCTTGAAAAGTTCCAAATGGCTATCCATATACCAGATAGTGGACCTGCCCTTATTCTGCTGTTAAAAAGGAAGAGAATGGGGACCATTGATGAGTTATCCTGATTCCAGGTTATGTTATTTCAGCTTCCACCAGGGAAGAAAGCCACATACAAGTTTGTAGACCTCCGTGAAACATGTGCCATTTAGTTGTTGGCGCACTAGCTTGGCCATAAGAAAGCATTTCTAGAAAGAAGATGACATCATTGTGTACTAATCTGGGGTGATTTGGAAAACAACCACTCTGATCAGAAAAGTAAATACTGTAAAGGGAAGAGGGATGGTTGCTCTGGACAGGCCAGGTTCCAGAAAGCTGAAGCCAACAGAATCAAACCTTCATATGCATAATCCATTCCTGGGCTTTCTCCATGGCTTGCCTGTGTGGTGTTTGCCTGGTTTCCAGGGGGCCTTCAATTAGACTATTGAGCTGAGATGATTTATCCTGTGTGCTACATTAGCTCCATTACAATTTAACATAAATAAGTCTTTCTTTACGTGACGCAGACGGAGAGGGTATGTATGACTTCCCTTCATGAAAATGTAAGCTTTTCAACACACCCGTGTCTTCTGTAGATAGACTGAGTCAGACTACCCAAATAGGCAGCAGTCACTGATGTAGAATGTAAGGCCTAAATACACAGATCTGAGCATGCTGGGTTACATTTGCTGATTAAGAAATCTTCAAGCCAGTGGCTCTCCCCATAGGACCTCCTTTTCCTTCACCTCCACTTCATGTTGACCTGAAGTGGACAACAGGGCTTGGGATCACCAGCTCAGCTAGCACAGAACACACCTGCATTCTCTAATAACTGCATAAGAAATAAGTGGTGAGTAAACTCTCATCTATGGGAGGAGAAGGGTTCTGAAGTGCACAGCCACAGGGACACCTTTGTAGTGGTCATGGCAGGAGGAGCAGGACTGACCTCTGTGAAACTACTGCTGGACGGCAGGCAGGCGACAGCCATGAGAGCCACCTGCTGGCAGCAGTAGCTCCTTCCCAGTCAATTCACTCCTCCTGCCACAGAGATGGACACTCCTTACGTGTGCTCATTGCTGTCACCTGCCATCCACTGAACTTTCTCACCATCCCTGAAAAGTCAGGCATTTTAATTAGTATTTTGCAGACTCTCCTATGTCCTCCAGTAGGGACACCACTACGTGTGCTGAGATCCTTGGTGAGCACTCACCAAGATAGCCCCTAGGTGACTGACTTACTCAGCATGGGGCTTGACATGTAAAAGGGTCCAGTGAATGACAGTGACTGGGTATTAGTATTTCTTTGTGGTTTTTTTTTGGCTGGGGAAGGTAGTGGAGATTGAACTCAGGAATACTCAATGACTGAGCCACTCCCCAGCCCTATTTTAGGTTTTATTTAGAGACAGGGTCTGCTGACTTGCTTAGCGCCTCACTAAATTGCCGAGGCTGACTTTGAACTCAGGATCCTCCTACCTCAGCCTCCTGAACCACTAGGATTACAGGTGTGCACCACTGAACCTGGCCATTTCTTTGTTTTTACGTCAGGCAAAGAAATAAAAACTCCATGGATTACAGTGACCAGGCCAAGCTACAAAATGTGTCACAATTGGAATGTGCCTCCAGTGTGTCTCGTTCCTTCTCTACCTACAGGCAGGAATGAGGACAGCACATGGGGCTCCATCTTCCTCCATTCTGCCTCTTAGCTGGGGCTTCAAGAGTTCCAGAGGGCTATGGACTGAACGTGTCACCTCCAAACCCATAGGTTAAAACCCTAATCCTCAAATATGGTGGGGTTGCCTTTATGAGGAATTAGGGTTACATTAGGTGGTGAGGATGCAGCCCCCTATTGGGACTAGTGCTTATAAGGAGATGAAGAGATCAGACTTTCTCTTCCCACTGTATGAGGATAGGGCATGGCCACCAGAGAACCAGGACCAGGGCCCTCACCAAGACCCTGACCATGTTGACACGCCGATCTTGGGCTTCCAGCCTCCAGAACCATGAGAAATAAATGGTTGTTGTTTGAAGCTGCCCAGTCTATGATAGTCTATTATAATATCCCAACCTAAGATGCAGAGAGATACCTCAAGATGGCTATAAATTTCTCTATGCACTTCAGAGAGGATGAGAACATAGGTTAAATACCTAATTTATTTTCTCTGTTAGGCTTATGATACAATAATATAATTATTTGTATAATGGACTAAAATCCCTCTCTTCAGAGAAAATCTTTGCTACACTAAACAGAGGCTGATGTTGGTGAGGTCAAGTTCCCTCTTCCCAGGTAAAGACACTTAGGATCTGACAGGCCTTGGTGGGCTCCATTCTTTGTGCTATGAGCAAGGCATGACTTAGAACATCACTAAAATGTCACTCCTGCATGGGTCCCAAGCACACAGCCAAAGGCCTTCAAAATGCACAGGCATCCATGACAAATGAGAGCACTGCTAGGTGCATGACTAATGAGCCATAAAGGCTGTGGCACCTGACGGGAGGGATGAGGCCTCTCAGAAAGGTAAGTCCAGGGCGATTCTGAGCTGAACGTAACCCTCGGCCTGCTTAGCTGTGCTACTTGGTTCATAAACCAGGGATTAAGTCAATTTTCATCTCAGCTTTTTATTTCACCTTTAAACAACCCCTAAAGGTTTCCAGAAGAATTTTGTTTGACCTTTAGCTAAAGTTCAACCTCCACCAAGTTGCGAATTTTAGATGTTCCCTGGGTGATCACTTAAGACAGATTTCACTATGATTCAAGGGAAGGATAATCCCTGACCCAAGAGTTCACAAAGGAAGGATTCTCAGTGGTTTCAGAGATGGCAAAAGTTATTGATTTCAACCCGCTAATGAATTACGTGATATTTTCATTGTGTAACATTGATTACTGAAGTCACCCTGGATGCATATGCTGGAGATTGAACCCACAGAATTCTTTCCCTCCACCTGGTCACAGATGAGGATTATCTCAGTGTTCTCTTTATTTTACACCTCAGTAAAAAAGATGCAGTTACGAGATGGAAGTTATTTACTTTCAAGTTTAAGACAGTAATGTTCAACCCATTGCCATGACTCTGGTGCAATGTCAAAACCTGGTCCAAATCAAGTAGGATCTCTTTACTACACACACATATGCTCTAAATCTGCATTTATCCCACATCTAGGCTTTAGAACAAAGGGAAAAATGGAGAACAATGGCTAGTGAGGCATGGGCCCTTGGAGGTGTTGACTTCTTATATGATCTGACTTATTACTGTATAGGAAAATATCTTAATACATGTTTAACCAGAGATATTTTTTTCTTCTCTCATTTTTTGATTATGTAGTTAACTACTGGGTTGTGCTTATACCCCGAAAACAGTTGCTTGCTCCTAGCCACAAAAGTGAAAACAGATATCTCAGTTCTCATGCAAGTCAATTTTTTTTCTATCCGTGGACGCTACATCCATTAAATAAAGAGAAACTCAGTGCCCCCTCGCCTGTGATTTGGAACAGGATGTCTGCACATGCCATCTCCCCAACTTCCCAAATGCTTCAGGAACACATCAGCCCCTCTTTCAGTGAGAGAGTGATATGGCTCTTTCAAGGTGAAGGTCTATGAGCCTCCTCATTCAGAAAGCATGTCTGAATACCTACTATGTTATCATTCAGTCACGTTTGTTTAACAAATTACATGGATTTTTCTTCTGGCCCTACAACCATTCTAGTTTTTGCTGCTATTTTCTCTTACCTCTTAGAAACCTTCCTGCAGCTGCCTCCTGGTCTTGCTTTTTTATCAGCCATTCACACCTCAGTGGATTGGAAGCATATTTGTTGGAAAAAAATTCTTTTTTTGGTACTGGAAATTGAACCCAGTGAGGGCTTAACCCCTCAGCTACATCCCTAGCTCTTTTTATTTTCAATTTTGAGACAGACACAGCCTCGCTAAATTGCCGAGGCTGGCTTTGAACTCACAATCCTCCTGCCTAAGCCTCCCAAATTGCTGGGATTACAGGCATGTGCCACTGTGCCTTGCTAGAAGCATGTTCATTTTAGAGGGAGGGTTCTTTGCTTTCTGCAGATAGTTCAATTCAATACCATGATGAATCAAATTCAGCTTCTATTCTTTTTCTTATTGATCGGCGTTCCTCAGGCTATTAGGTTTATTAATTAAATGATAATTTGGGGTGGGGGCGAGTGTACAAGGAGATAAATGTCTCACAAATAGACTCCCAACTTGCAGGAGGCATGCAGTGATTTATAAAGCGTTTATCTTTTGGACATTTCTCCTGTCTTCTGGAAATAGAGATGCTTGTTTTCTGGGCAGACTTGGAAACAAGCCAAAGCAGTGTGAAAATTGCTAGAATTTCCAGTCACCTGCTGTTGAACCATGGACCAAGCCACCTGCTTAGGTAAAGCCTCCTCTATCCACATGGAGCTTCCAATGTGTGCCCCAGGTGCCTGAGGTTAGGGGCTACTCTTGGGCTGCTGCATCTTCCGACTCTCTAACTGTATCCCAGAATACCCAGAGGAACTCTCCATTTCCAAATGATATCACTAATTATTAAAAGCAAATAACGTGTCTTGAATAGCAGTGCCTGCCTCATCTTAGCCTTTCTTCTTTAATATTTTCTGACACTCCCAACCATCCCAACCAGGGGGTCTCTCAACCTCAGGCTTTATTGACATTTGGGTCAGATCTCAGTGGAAGATAGCTGTCTAGTGCATTATAGGACCTTGGTGGCCACCCAACTGATGTGACTTGTATACCCCTCCCCCTCCACCGTGACATTTAGAAACATTTCCAGTCATTGCCAAGGTCCCCTGGATAAAATTGCCCCTAATTAAAAATGAAGCCTTAAGATAAGCAGAAAATGATGGGAGACACCGAGACCTCCCTGGCCCGACCGTGAACCAAAGGGGACTGTATCATTTTTGTGTCTCAAGCCTTGCTTGCAACACTCTGAATTTGAGGCCTCAAATAGGAAAGTCAGAGGAGATTTTTTTTTTGGGGGGGGCGGGGGGGCGCGAGGAGGAAGGATTTAGTTGAGGGACACTATGCTGAATCTGTTTATACTTTGCAATTGAGGATTCAGGATTCTTGACCAAAATGTGATATAAGGAGCCAGTCCCAAAAAACAAAGGCCAAATGTTCTCTCTGATATGTGGATGCAAACACACAACAAGGGGCCAGGGGAAGAATTGAAGATCATTGGATTAGAATAAGGGGAATGAAGGGAAGGGAGGGGGATGGGAAGAGGAAAGACAGTGGAATGAATAGGACAGAACTTTCCTATGCTCATATATAAATACACCACAGTGAAACTCCACATCATGCACTACCACAAGAATGGGATCCTAATAAAAACAAGCTATACTCCATGTATGCAGAAGATGTCAAAATACACTGTACTCTCATGTACATCTAAAAACAACAACAAAAAGACAAAATGTGATATAAGAACAGAGTGATCTGGCTCTTTCAAGGTGAAGGTCTGTGAGCCTTCTCATTCAGAAAACACGTTTGAGTACCTTCTGTGTCCTCAACCAGTCCCAGCCCATTAACAGATTACATGGATTTTTCCTCTGGCCCTATGGCCACTATCTTCTCTACTCTGTTAGAAACCTTCCTGCAGCAAGCTGGGCGTGGTAGTTATCACCTGTAATCCTAGCAGCTTGAGAGGCTGAGGCTGGAGGACCATGAGTTCAAAGGCAGCCTCAGCAATTTAGCAAGGCCCTAAGCAACTCAGTGAGACCCTGTCTCAAAATGAAACACAAAATAGGTCTGAGGATGTGGCTCAGTGGTTAAAGCCCTTGAATTCAATCCGAAAGAAAGAAAGAGAGAGAGAAAGAAACAGAGAGAGAGAGAGAGAGAGAGAGAGAGAGAAAAAGAAAGAGAGAAAGAAAAGTAAAGAAAGCTCCTTGTAGCTGCCTTCCAGTCTTGCTTTTTGTGTCAGCCATTCATACCTCTGCAGGGGAGTGGTCTTTCTGAAATGCAGAGCAGAGCACCCTAGCCAGCCACCTTCCCTGGCTTTCCATTCTTCTAGGATAAAATCCAAATTGCTTAAGAAGGTCTGCAAAGCCACCCACATTACCTTGGCCACCTTATTTCTTATGTTCCAACTCCATTGTAATGTTTTTGGTTCCTCCTGAGTTGTGGGACACGTATCTCTGTAGGCATTTAGACCTACACTCAGGATCTCAAAGCATGTTGCACCATACAGTGGTTATTATTTCTCTGCCTTGTGTTCTGTCCAGGAGGCCATTCGATTTGATGCTTCTTTGTCCTCAGTCTAAGGCTTATGATCCCCCTTTTTGTGCTAGAAAGGAACAGGGTCTCAGGCTCCCACAATAGAATCCAGATGAAATCTAATCCCACTGTTGTATTTTTCACTGTATTTACTTTCACAGACACCTCCTTCTCAGGACACGTTTCATTGGTTTTCGATTACAACCATGATGCCATCTTTTCTATTCTGATGAATATTTTCAGGTAGAAAAAGGAAGTTGATTTCAAGAAACATACATAGTAGCACAAGTGGTTTCTGGATTTGGCAAGGCAAGAACTGTGATTAATGTTATGTACTGGGGAAACAAGTAGTTCATTGGATTTTCACCAGGCTTTCATATTCTAGACTTACCCATCCTTCAGTTAAGCTAAGAAGATGGAGGTCATGGGAATAGGAGACATTAAATTGCATCTTGTAATCTTTCAGGTATCTTCTGGAATGTGAAGTAGATATCACGCCACCAAAATCTGAGTCAGCACCCTAGCTATATGTTCCCCTGTCTTCGAGCATCTTAAACACCCTCATCACAAGCTCTGTCATGGTGCCTGTCAGCTCTGGGATCATGTCTGCCATGTTCATGGTTGTTCCCACAGTGTCTGACTCAAAGCCTGGCAGAGACAGGACCTCAGGAAAATATATGTTGGTTGGATGGATGAAATGGGGAGAAATAGTCCTTGTTAGCCTGGTTTAGGGGCCACACCAAAAGAGAAAGGCAGAACGAAATGACCAGATAATCTGAGTCACTGCAGATGCCAGGAGAGGGCAGATACAGAAAAGTTGAAGGTGTGAATTCTTTAACATATGGCTTCCATTTCCCTCTCCGCTCAGAGAATCAGAATTTGACCCGCATTGGCCAGTGAAACTCTCTTGCAGCTTGGCCCAGCTGGGTCCTCGGCCCAACCAGAGAACACAGCAAAAGAAGCTGACAAAACACAGGCTTGCTTGTCCCTCCTCTTCCTCCCTTCCTGAAGCTTTACCTTTACAAATTTGGAACACTTGAAGGTATGCTTCCCCAGCTATTTCGAGACTGTAACAGTTCCTTTCTTCCTACTGACAAAAATCTGAAACTTAGCCCGAAGCACTCTCTTGCCAGGCAGAGAACGGTGTCAGACATGTGATGCGTGATAAAATACTACAGTAATGTGGAATAATGCTTTGAAATGCTGCCAAGGCGAGCGTGCATGCAGAATGATTGAAATCACCTCCAAATACAAATGGTAGCTCTGTGACTCATCTGTAACTTCAATGTAGGAAAACGGAGATATTCTTTTCCCTCCTTTGCAATTTGCACAGCCCTCTTGTTGGAAACTATGGAGATTACACCACTAAAAGTAACTGCCATGTTTACTCCACGTACAATTTTTACTTATACAATCTCCCCACACAGACATCTGTCTTGTGAGGTTCCCCTGATACTCTAGCTGTTGCTACGGCTGCTGCTGCTGCTCACTGAAGAAATCCAGGTGCCAAACCCAAGTGCCTTATGAGACAGCGTGCAAGTAGTTTTTGCACTGCTGACAATAATACCCACCCATGTCCACCTTAGAAATAAAGGCTCTACAATGGACGGGACCTCATCCTATCCCACTTCTTGCTTTTTTTTTTTTTTTTTAATAGGGGATTGAAACCAGAGGTACTCTTCCACTAAGCTATTGGCCATTTTTGTTTTCTAATTTGAGACAGGGGTCTCACTAAGTTGATGAGGGTTTCCCTAAGTTGTTGAGGCTGGCCTCAAACTTGTGATCCTCCTGCTTCAGCCTTCCAGGTTGCTGGGCTTAATGGTGAGAGCCCCTGCATCAAGTCCCCACCCCATTTTCAATGATTACTTCAAAGGGAATCATCAGAACATGGCCCATATAACTGGAAGAGCCCAACCTGCTGGATGTTGACTGTGTGTCAGACATTTTTCCCCACTTTATGTAGGTCTCATAACATGCTATACAATAAACATCCTCATTTTACTGTTGAGAAAACTGACGGTTTAGCTAATTAATTAGTTCAAGTTCTTACAGATCATAAATAAATAGCTGAGTTAGATTTTAGTACCAGATCTATGTAACCCTAAAGCTTAAATTTTTTTTCATGACCACAGAAGGTCGAACTAAAGCCAGCATCTTGCTCTTTGAGTTAGGGTGAAACTTTCATTATCCATAGCCTTTCAACATTATTAGTTGTTTTTATGTGCCCCAGATTTAACAGGAGATAGGAATCAATGGGAAGTTATTTATTCACAAAGAGCCAGTTTCCCTGAATATCAGAAGACCAAGGGGTGAAAAAAAATACATATTTCAAATGTATTTACTTCTTTCTAAAAAGTGAAACCCCATATTCTTTTTCTACAAATGGAACAGGAAAATTTATTTATGAGTATATTGATTAGTTCTATTGTTCTACAATGTTAATGGTTACTATGGACTGGGTGCTTACTACATATCAACAATCATGTCAAGTGATGTATATAAAGACATCAATGATGCAGTGTCTATTACACACTCATTGGATGGATGTGGAAACTGAGACTCAGAGCTTATGTGTCTTGCCATCATCCATTAGCTCAGCTTTGATTCAACTCTAGGCCTCTCTGGCTTTCAAGCCATGGTCTTACCCATTGCCTTACCCTGTTTCTTGCAGATCCTTCCTAGCCATCATGTATGTGTGGGATTAAAAAAAATGGGTTTTTCCAAGGGAAATGATATAGAGATTCACAAGGAACTCTCATTTAAGAACAAGGTCAGCCGGTTACTCTCTGACAATCAAAAGAATAACACCAGCCCCTCGTAGGTTCACCTTCCTCGTGTGCAAACTGATGATAGCAAAAAACACAGTCTAGAGGAGCCTTCCAGCTGTAAGATTCCAGAATTTTCTGAAACACCTTCTCCCCTCTTGCACTAGTCCACCTGGATTTTGACCTTTGCTCTCTCATGGCAGATGCAAGTCAGATACATCAAAGTTGGGGTTGCCCTCCTCTATGGCACTGTGATCATCCACACCTTGCCTGGATGGAACTATTCTGACAGCTAGCCCTATGTCAGGCTGGTCAACTCCCCAGGGCTGCTTGGACATGTGACCCCACACCCAGAGCTGAGGGTGCTTTCCCTCTCACCTCCTCTCTGCTCTGGGCTTAAGCCTCCCTAGCCTCCGTTCAGGTCTTCACACTGGCTCCCTGTGACTCCAGAGCCCAGCACATACTATCCTCCCTCCTGGAATATGCTTCTTTCCCCTCCTCCTGGGGTTGGCTGCCGTTCTGAGTTCAGAGGCATTCAACTCCAGGGCCACTTGTTCAGGGAAGATTTGCCTGATCCCTAGACTTATAAGCCTCCTTCATTACAGGTTTTTATCTCTTCCAGAGTTCTGTTCTTTTCTTTGGGTCAGTCGGATCAGTATTTGGGTCTATTGTTATATTTACTCTTGTGTGCTCAGCACCCAGCCCAGGGCCTGGCTTAGAGAATCCTCTCAAAACCTACGGGTGAAAAAACTGTACAGACACCTGCTACCCAGATCTGCTTTCCATTCCTGAGGAGGTCCAGGAAAGGAGGATGGCAAGGGAGCTTCCAGGGTTAGGTGTCCTCTCAGCCCACCATACAACGTCTCAAAACCATGTCCTGTGCTGAGTTCTATCTTATGTATTTTCCCTCATTTCCATGAAGCAAGTAACTTGCAGATCAATGCCTGAGACCAATGAGACTTATGAATGTTAAGAAGATTATGCACATAAATGTACCAACTATGACAGCCACGCCAGGAAGAATAGTAATACGGTGCTGAGCGCTAGTTTATCAACCTTTGCCACTTACAAAATTCACAGCCAATTTAATTAAAAATATAACAGCTCTGAAAGCTGCTAAAATGACCACGACAACAATCAATCATTTTGTAATAGTGTTGAAGATCCATTAGGGACATTGCACTGGATGCCAACGTTTTTTAAGCTCAGATACTAGGGGCATTTCATTCCATACAATTAATGTCACTGCATTTAAAATATTGACTATCTATAAAGAAGAAAATACCAAACATCTTTATAACCCACATTTTTTATGGTCAAAACTTGCTTAGAAAGGTGCTTTGGATTTATTTGTTATAAGCTGCACATTTCACATTCAGAAAATTAAAATGGTTTCCACTGACTAACTCATTTAATCATTTAGTTGATTTAATGAAAAACACTATGCATTTTTCTCTTCTTGGTTGCTAAGATTAATACTTTCTGTTCATTAGCAATCAAATATCGCAGGAAGGTTTACATCTTACTCTCAGTTAACTCATTGCCTTTGTATTTATAAAAAAATTCTAATAGAATTTAAATGGTATCCTTTAAATCACTTAGGAATTTTTCTCTTAGTAACTCACTTTGTCTTAAGGAAGACATGTCGCTAGCCTGTGACATAGAGATATTTATCCCTGACTTTCTTTTCCATTTTTTTAAGAGGGGGAATTACATGTATATATGGAGGAAAACCAGTGGAGACCTTGGGAAAAATTATGAATGTAGTGTTCAGGGCTCCTATTCAGTAATACATCAGCAACATCATAGCATTCTTTGAAATTCTGTTAAGGGGCCTTTGATTTATTAATGGGATTTTATGAGCTACCTAGGAATGTGAACCCATTAAAAATGTTAACTGTAAGCATCTGGCTTCCATTTAATAAAGAACCGAAGGCACCGTGTGAAAGTGAGTCTGCACAGACTGGACACTCCTCTCCCATCACCCACTGGGCTTCCTGCCTCTACAGCACCTGATCCTAGCCAGGCCATTTGCAGTGGTCTAGCATCTCTGTTCTCTGCTGCCGTCTCCAGGAGTCTAGAAATGACCAGGCATGTTACTCTCCCCAGAAATGCCTAGGTGGGCAGAACCCACAATGGAACCTTATTATGACCAGATTGGTTACCAAATAGGATAATTAATTTAAGTTATTAAATAACAGAATCAGTAGTTGAAGAGCATAATCTCCAGACATTCCTTGCTACTAAAAAGCAACTTTTGATCCCCTCCCCCCAGATCCTTCACTGGAGGGTATTAATAAAAGGCAGACAATAGCATTGTGTACTGCACGTTGATGTGGATGGTGGATTAAAGACACTGGGCATGAAAACCAAAGATGGGGACTGGGACTGGGGCTCAGTGGTAGAGCACTCACCTAGCATGTGTGAGGCACTGGGTTCAATCCTCAGCAACACATAAAAATTAAAAAAAAATAAAGGTATCATGTTCAACTACAATCAAAAAAATATTTTTTAAAAAAGTACTGAATCAGGGGCATTAAGAGGGCAAGGAGAAATTAACCATTCGGGCAATAAGCAAATGATGCATACTCAAAAAAACCAGCCATCTAAGTACAGAAACACATGTTTCTCTATTTCGAGGTCTCCATTGCTTCTCTCTCGTGTGAGTGTGTGACAGTGTGTGCCTCAGTGTGAGTGTGTGTGTGTAAATGAATTCATCCATTTTCCTCACTTTCTTTACTGATTGGTTATAGGACTGAGAAACAAGAAACTTATTTTCCATTTTATGATTAGGAAAATCAATACTCAAAGCATTGGTGGGCTGTGAGCCTTGTTTAGTGAACTTCCCCTTTTAAGCACTTATAAAAGGGATAATTATTTTATTACTTATACAGTTATTTCTTTGTCTCCTCCCTACATTGTAATATCTGTGACAGCCAAAACAGTACTGCCTTCATTTCATTACGAAGGTCCCAGCACTGACATAGCCCTGCCTCAGGATTGATAAAGGCTAAGTAAACCTTTCTGAATAAATGAATATTATTTTCTTCTTCTTCTTCTTCTTCTTCTTCCTCTTCCTCTTCCTCTTCTTCTTCTTTTTTTTTTTTTTTGGTACTGGAGATTGAACCCAGGGGTGCTTTACCATGGAGCTACATCCCCAGCCCTTTTTCTTTTTTAAGACAGAGTCTCACAAAGTTGGTTAAATGAATCTTATTTTCTGAACATATTATTCCTATTGGAGCATTGCCAAAGCAGGACTAATATCCAGGCCCCCCTCAGGTACCATTGGGGATTTCTATGTATCCTTCAGGACTCTGCTAAAAGGTTAACTACTTTAGGAAGCTCTCTGAATTATTTCCTCCTTTGTTTAGATTCCATTAATGTCTTGAACCTGTCCCTCTGTTATTTACCCAGTTTTCCTCTTTTCATAGAGCCTCTCTTTTGCGTGGGGTATTTTCCTGTTCCTCAGGCTTTGGAGGAGGTTGGTCCCATTTCTAACTGGCCTCAGGGGTGGGTTCATGATCCCGATAAGACCTCTTGGATAGCCCAACCTCCAGCCATGGCTTATTTGCTCAGAAGTGGGTCAGTGAGTTTTGTTTTTATAAGTTTGATTTTTATAAGCATCATTGGGAAAAGCAATATTCCCACTATAAGCTAGTGAGTCATGAGCCTCAAATTGCTGGTGTTCACATTTCCTTCCTAGAGGCAAGGATGCCTGAAAGAACTAAAGTTCCTGATGACACTGCCTGTGTCCCTGATTTAGCCAAGCCTGAATCCACCCTATTAGACCTTTTTGGTTACAGGAGCTAGTAAACTCCTCCCTCTTCCTCTAAGGCAGTTAGAATTGGGTTTCTGTCACTTGCAAAGAATCCCCTAATTTCCTTATATCACACGGTTTATTGAGCATAGGCTTCTTGACAGCAGGGGTGATTCATTTCTGTACTTCTATTGCTAATCACAGGTCCTGACCTCAGTAAAAGCTTGTTGACTGAATAAAGCCAGTATAGTTGTAGGGAGAGGATGGTGACTTAGGGATAACACCAGCAGCAGGAGCTCTTTAGGGGACTGTGCATCTTCTAGATGAAGCTCTCACAGAAGAAGGATGGTCATACACTCAGGAAGTGGAGGGGCCAAGGTCAACTGGAAGAGAGAAATGGAGCCAGCCAAGGAGGATCTCAAGGTATGCCGCCTAGAGTCAGACAATGGGAGCTGTGTAGCCACAAAATGGATTTCACTTTTTGGCCTTCTTTACAGAAACTAGGTCTTAATCATTATGGCAGGATTTCTGCTGCAAATGGCATTAACAGTCCCACATGCTTTGGAAATATTAAATTGTTAATAAGCTCCTTAGAGCTTTGCTGCTTCTTTGAACTCAATGAGTGGCTTCTGTCCACAGAGCAGGTGTATTAAACCATTTCAGGTTGAGCACGTAATTGAAAGCCTCACAAAGCCTGCCTGGAAGAAAATGGCTAGCTTTTGACTTTGAACCTAATGTTTAGTAAGATCAGGCAAAACAATTCAGAAAACATGACTTCCCAACCTAATGGGTAGTTGAGAGTTCCAGGTATGGGCTCCCTGTGGTCCAAAACCATGAAACCCTATTCTAGTCCTAAGCTTAGAAATCACCAAAACCTGAGTTTAAATCCCTGAATTGCAATTTGTTCTTCATTTGAAATCCTTGAACAGATAAATGTCTACAAGTCTTGGTGTTTTAATGGGTAAAATAAGACCATACCAACTCTTTGCAGAAATCTCATAAAGATAAAAGGAAATTACTGATCTTCAATGCTTAGCAAAACCCTGGTATATAGTAAGAATTCAGTGTACATTAGCTTTTATTATAGTGAAAAGACTTGGAAATTTCAAGTCTTTTCAATTGCATTGCTAAAAGCCTTCTTAATTATAAATCAAATATCAAATACATTTGTGAATCTGTTCTCATTTCTCCATGTGTCAGTCATCCTACTATAATGTCATATTCTCTCTCTCTGTCTCTCTCTCTCTCTGTCTCTGTCTCTGTCTCTGTCTCTCTCTTGGGTTGAGGTTCTTGTATTTTGGGGGCATCGTAAAAATCAAATATAGTCTGGGTGAGGAGTGCCTCTCTTGAGCTCCACCTGATCCTCAGAGCTTCTGACTGACTTGTGATTGCCCATGTTCACATTTCTTCAGACTTCCTGTTTGAATGGAGGCTCTGGGAGGTCAGGGACTCTGTCTCTAGATTGCCATTTTTTTCCCTTGCTTATTAGTTTAGTACCTGGCAAAGATTGGGGTTTCGGTATTCATGGAATGGATAACTAAAAAAAATCACAAAGCTTTCTGCTGGCCTCTTAAACATTCACCTAGACTCAAGATTTTCTTTTTCTTTTTTCCTTCTTATTTGATTCAAGGCTTTATGTCAAATCTCAGGGTATGTCTGGAGACTCCAGGTAAGAACCTCTATTTTAGGTGGTCATTAAAAATGCAGTAGGGAAGTTTTCAGGCTAAATAATGAAGCAGCCTTACTACAGGCCAAAAAGATGGTGTAGATGGGAGTAGAAGTCTCAAGAGGAGGGACAAAATGGTGCCAACATGGTATTAGTGATGGAAGGTATCTCTGTCCAGGTCTCTCACCTTAGTGAAAATGACAAGGAGAGCCATACCTTGTCCAAGATCATGTGGTAGTGGTGAAGAGAAAGAACTGAACTCACCAAACTTGACCCTTCCTCATCCCCTTCCCCACATTGCCTTCCCAAGTTCAGCCCTTGCAAAAATTCAGTGACACTTTCTGGCCTAGAGGTATGGCTCAGTGGTAAAGTGCTTGCCTAACATGCTTGAAGCCCTTAGATCCCCTGCACACACACCAAGAAGATTGCCTTCTGAGTGTCACCAGAAAATAACTTCAAGAAATGTAGAATTTAAATGACTTGAGTCAAATTCGAAAAGAGGTCTGTATAAGGAGTTGATTTAAATCTGTGCAACACACAGAGTTTCACTGCTTCATTTAAAAGATAAAATCATCCTGTCTTTATTTTCCATGAATGGAAATTTGACTTCAAAAGAGAGAGACCTGATGCTTGAGAACCAGCATGGGCTGTCTTTTTTCCCCTCTCTGAGGATCAGCTGATATTAGGCCAGGCCTGGCCCCTAAAGCACTCCCAAGACTGGCACAGGACAGCCTGAAGCACCTTTCTAACCACTTCTCACATTGACAGGAACACTTGGGGAGCTCTCTCCCATGTGGCACTGCTTGAGACCCCATTAGCCACATGGTCATGTAAGCAGGATGTTTTGCCTGAGCTTGGCCAGAGACTTGGGTTTTTAATGATGAAAAAAGAACCCTGCCCTCCCATCATGCCAGATGCTGTATCAGATAAACACTGTTCACGGTTTTTACCCAGATATGACATGATCTGAGAACATCTGCAATGCTCCTGAACATACTGCTGTCAAAACTTGACTTTAACTAAATAATAGATATTAGACTTTCCTTCAAAGGCTTTGCACGAATGGTTCCTTCAGAAAAGGCATCAGGCTGAGCTGAAAACTGCACCAGCCCGTTCATATCACCACAACTCCATTTCCCATACACTTACGTTATCCATAATGATGCTCATTACTGTTTCAGAGGTGAAAATCAAAGAGGAGTTCCTCATGGCTCTTCTGTTTTCTATAGATGTCACAAAGATATCACTTATTTTTAGAAGAGCCACCACCTTGCAAAAACCCTGGCTACTGTGTAGGCTCTTAACATGTATGACCCCCTGTGAGATAGCTGCTACTGTCTTCCATGTTGTTGGTCAGGGCACTGAGCCCTAATCTCCAAGGGACCTGGTTTGCAGAACACTTGCTCTTTGCTAGGCCTGTCTTACATGTGTTATTTACAAATTCTCGTCTAAATAAACCCTTTGAGACCAGTGCCATCCTCACTCCCAAATGACTGTTGAAGAAACAGATCGGCCTCAGAACCAGGCCTAGTTCACTCCCAGATTCATTCATACTTGTACCATTGGACAGAATGGTTATGAGTAGGAACCTCCTAGACTCTACCCATGCTGACTGTATGGTCCTAGAAAGGACTAGTTAAGCTTCCCATCACTCAATTTCCTCTTGTGTAAAGTGACAAAATAATGGTACCTAACTCAGAGGTTGCAAGAAGGAAAAGCGCTTAGCACCGTATCCCGCAGATCTAGGTGTTCCCAAAATGGGTAATACAAATGGTGAAAACACAGCACCTCTTATGATTATTTTCAAATGAAAAAAGGCTACATTCTATTAAAGATCTTGGGACTTGAAATAATCCCAAACTCAGGTGAGTTTACCTATACGTTAAGGATTAAGGTAAGAGTTGCCCCTCTGCAGCAGAGAGTCATATCTGATTAGCACGCATGTCTAGAGGGATGCCTCCTCCTATCAGCTCAGACGGGCTTATGTCTAGCTCCCATTGGGAAGTCCTCTGCTTAGTATCACACACAACAAGCTTTTCTTTGTTTTCATCTCTTCCAGATTCTCTATTTTGGTTCCCTGCCTCAGGTTTTAACTCTATTTCTGGTATAGAGTCTGTGGATAGAGGGATGAGGTGGAGACAGGGAACATAGGATAAAAGCATGCTCCCACAGCAGAACATGGCTAACTCTAGTTTGCACTCAAGTCAAAATTACGTCTAGTGATTGGACAGATGCTGTGAAGGACGCAGGGTGGGATGTCTCCACCCCTGTTGGGTTAGGTCATTCCTTCAGTGGATAGTTCTGATATGTGGATGCTAACACACACAAGGGGCGGGGAGGGAAGGATAGAAGTTCACTGGATTAGACAAAGGGGAATGAAGGGAAGGGTGGGGATGGGAACAGGAAAGACAGTGGAATGAACGGGACAGAACTTCCCTGTGTTCACATATGAATACACGACCAGGGAAACTCCACATCATGTCCAACCACAAGAATGGGATCCTAATTAAAATATTCTATATACATGGAGTATAGCTTATGTCAAAATACACTCTCATGTATATCTAAAAGTAACAAATAAAGGTGATTCCTTGAACATCCTCTGATGGATGAACAGTAAGATGAGAATGAAATGTGAACCCCTCACCTTGCTCCTGCTTGCTCTCCTTCCTCCCAGACCCATTAACGGGTCTTAGAACTGTGGCCCTCTTTCTGTCCCTTGATCATATGGTCCTCCTTCCATCTTTAAACCTGCTTCTACTTTACCTGTGACATTCTGTTATCAGGGTTTTCACAGCAGCTCCTTTTTCTGTTTGGTCTCAGTTATAATGTCAGTTGTCAAAGAGATCTTCCTAGTGCCCTGCAAAACCACCACAGCTCACTCTATCCAATTCTTTTCTTCATAGGATGCATTGCTAGCTGAAATATTTTTTTGTAAGTTTGTTATCTGCTCCTGCTCCAGAATGGAAGCTTTCTAAGGAAGAGAGTGTGCCTGTCCTGCTCAATGCTGTGCCTGATATACATCAAAAATGCTCCATCATCAGGCTGGGGCTAGGGCTTAGTGCTGGAGCACTTGCCCAGCACCTGTGAGGCACTGGGTTCGATCCTCAGCACCACATAAAAATAACAAATAAAATAATGGCCTTATGTCTATTTACAACTCAAAAATATTAAAAAGAAACCCCCCAAATAAAGTTATTGTATCCATCTACAACTAAAATATTTTATAAAATGCTCAATCAGTATTTGTGAAATTAATGAAAGACCTACAGAAAGAATACTAGATGAGGGATCAGGAGCTGTGTCTTCTCATTCTAATTCACTTCCTACCTCCTTGATGCCCTCATTTCTGGTTGGTGTGTGGTGTGTCCCTGGAGAAGGCCGAGTGCGTGGCGTTCGCGGGAGGTCAGAAATAAAGTTTGTTCCTGCTTGAGTGGCTCATGATTTGTGCCCAGCCAGACTTCGGCATCTTCTCATAGAATTTTGGATGAACAAATTTGAGATTTGTGTGTCTATAATACTATATGAATATATAATAATATTATGAACTGTAGTAGTTCATAACGGTGAATCATCACCAGGGATGCAAAATAGATTTCAATTCCTGTGTCAATTGATATTGGAAGAGTTTGTCTGAAGCACAGTCCTGAGATGGATCTGAAAGCTTCACTGTTCTCAGTGAAGTACACAGCAATCCCCTTAGAGACCTCTGACTTCGAATGGGAGAGGGGATTAGAGACACAGGTGTCATTTATTTGCTATCTGTGCCAAATAAATGTCAAATATTATTAGGGGACAAAAATCAATAACTTTCAAGTAGTTTCCTTAAGCTTTTAACCATAGTACTTCTAGAAAGTGGGATTTGAGACTTTCTTCCTTCTTCTGCACTGTTTAAATTTATTTCATGGTCATATTACTTTTATACTAAAAACTAATTATAAAAGCTTCTACATAAATTTCATCATATATTTAATACATGGCTAAAGTTCTAACCCTATTTTTGGAAATCATCAAAAGAGAAAAAGCACAGGAGATAAAGTAAGCAGAGAAAGTTTCCATGTATAATAAAACTCGCTCACTACCAAGGATTATTTTGCTATTATAAATTTCATAAATAAAATGAAAGGCAAATACATTGAATAAAATTAAAGTATTATTTGTCTTTCCTTTTGGACAAAGCAAATATCTGTAAGGGAAGATTGGTTCTGGGTCTCTCCTGTCTTTCCCTAGGGTAACCAACCATGGATCTCATGTTGATGCTGCTATTACATAATTTTCAAGGCACTGAGACAGATTTTAATTCATTTAATAATTAGG
The DNA here is from genome assembly GCF_021218885.2 of Marmota monax. Taxonomy (NCBI): domain Eukaryota; kingdom Metazoa; phylum Chordata; class Mammalia; order Rodentia; family Sciuridae; genus Marmota; species Marmota monax. The sequence continues at coordinate 6,745,215 of NW_026693008.1, read as the reverse complement.
TCAATAAAAGCCATTATAGCTTCGAGTGCCATTAAAAGTCCATAATGTTACCTTAATGGGGGAAAAACTAATATAGTTCTGTTGGAATTTTTCCATGAAATTAATATTATAGAATTTCAGTGGGTGTCTTAAATAGCTTAAATAGACATTTTTATTAACAGAACTAATCATGGAATTAAAACAAATGAAAATCATTACATTTGCAATGATGAAGTGCCCACGTTCACAGGATTTTATCAGCCCCATTCCTGTGAAGAACCTGAACATTTACTACCACAAGAACAGTACATTAAATAGCCTGGATCACTCCCACAGTCCCCTAGGAGCTGCCAGTGTATGTTCTGGTGACTTCTCCTTGAACATAGTGGCCCTGAGAAACAGAAACCACTCTACCAGAAACCCTTCCAGAACTACAGTCTCCGGAACGTTTGTCCTCCTTTCAAGTGCCCTTTTTGGTTGCTGGGGTTAAATCCCAGCGTTAAAATGCTAAAACATCTCTTGCAGCTCAGAAAGACTCAAGACACAAAAGGGAATGTATCCATACTGCCCAGAAGTGTTTCATCACCTCTCATTAGCTTCATCTCTCAAGGAAGAAATTCAGATGAATTAAAATACAGTTCTGAGAAGAACTGGACAGCAACAGGGAAAACTTACCTATGGGCTCCCTTTCACATACTTGAATCCTGTGATTCTGTGACTTAATGAAATGAAAGAGATGCTGTGTACAGAGGCGTCATTGCTGCTTGGGTGCTGGCAACTCATCACATATATGATTCCAGGAGTGATCAGTGTTGACTAAAGGCCATCAGCAAACAAACAAACAAACAAAAACTAATGGTAGGACACACTTAAATCTAGTGTTATTTAAAGTCTCTGATCTCTAGAACACTCACAGATGGAAATAATCTGCAGGGGTTTTGGTTCAGGAAAGGAAGAGAGAGAAAGAAAGAAAGCGGAAATAGCAACATGTTTGGAGACAAACTGGGATACTGGACCCTGAAGCCAATAAACTAAAGAAATTCGAGTTTGAAATTCCTACACAATAAAATCCTCAAATCATCCAATAAACTTCAGCTTGGAGGGGGATGTTGGAGAGAAGAAACACTTTCTGCAATATATTGCACTTGGTTGGTGAACTTTTTGGGTATTACCTTGGGATTCACTATTCTGTGGTGAGTACTTACTTTTGTTAAAATTCCCAAATATATTCTGGGACAGAGAATCTTATCAGAAAATTGATCTCTAATACATTACATCTTGCAAGGAAACAAAATCCTTTGGATGATTTTTATAAGTGGTTTACTGCAGGTGTTTCACAATCTCATGGAAATTAAAAGATTGCTCAGATATCGTTTCTATGCGAAGAGGAAAAATGGAACAAAAAGAGACACAATACTTGTGACTTGAGAGGCTACTACCATTTTCTAGTTTATTTAAGAAGGACAGCAGAAAATAATAATGAGGAAGTGAAAAACAGTCAGGAATACAAAATTTTTTTAAAAAAAAAAACAGTCTGGGCATTGCATTCTTTGCTATTACTCTGACAATCGCCAAGAAGTGTAACTGTGCTCGCTCAGTATTATTTAAATTAAATTATCAAATGCAAATGCAAAATATGAACTTCTCAGCAAAGCACTGGATTATAAACACCACGTCTGCTATTCAGCGTAAAAGCTGATTACTGGTTCTGGAGCTATAAACATGTCAGAAAATAATTTAATTGCTCTGCAGGTAGGGGAGTCTGCAGCATTCTTGTTCTCATTCTGGAACTCAACGCGTCTCTTTAATACAACCTAATGATCATAAACACACACACACACAGTCTTCGCTTGACACCTGCTTTATGGTAAAAAGCCATTGCCAATTTTTGCAAAGCTCAAGGATCTGGGCAGTGCCAGATTTTTCAATTGTTCAGCAAAAGGGCTTCTCACCAAGTGGCCCAAGCTTTTACTCCTGGTTGGGAGAGTTCAAAAAGATGCCATTTTCAAAATGGATTTTAAACTACAATGAATTTCAAGTGCACAGGACCACCTTCTAATAGCTAATTTGCTCCCTGCCTTCAGTGAGGCTTTTAACCAGAGATAGCTGACAGGTGCAGCCCTTTTGGGGGCCACTAGTGAAGACAGTTGTCACAGTCAATATTCAACTTTGGAATCAGTGTGTGGATTCCTCAGGAAGAGAAGGAAGGTGGATAATAAAACCAGGAGGACTCACTAAGCACTTTCTGGGCTTCCAGTTGCTGAGTGTCAGACCCAAGCAGGAAAGATGCAAAGGAAGGGGAGGAGAAGAGGTTAGGGTGGAGAGGAGGGGAGAAGAAAGACTTCTTCTGTTTCTGGATATCTTCATGCATCACCTGGTCATCTCCTCATTCCCAGCTCACTTAAAAGACATGTGGAATGTTTCTGTGTCAAGTGGGGAGGGAAAGGAGACCTGAGAATCTGGGGTCCAATTTAAATGTACACATCTTACTAACTACTGCCAAGAAATTCCTCTGTATAGAATGACAGGATTGCACCTTCTCTTTGGTAGGCCACTGCTGACTACAATGACCCATCATTTATTGAACTCTGTGTGCCAGGTACCGTGCTATCCTTATGCTTTATTTGCAGCATCTTAGTTAACTCTTATAGTAACCCCACACTCTACAGATTATAGATCAAAGGATAAGCTTTTATCTATAATGCACATAAATCATTCAGGCACGATACATGATTTGTACCTAATATGATAATATTCCAGCTTGAGTATTTTATTTTCAGAGTTTTATTACTTTTTTTAGTTTATTGCTTTTTAATATTGGATGTATTATTTGTATGAAATCAAGAATTACTTAAAAAAATCTTAAAAGACTGAATACAAATGCAAACTTGCTAGAATGTTACCTGTGGTTAATTCTGGATGGTGAGAACACAGGTAAATTGTTATTTTCTACTTTGTATGTTTCTGAAAGTTTTATTTCTGAAAGTGGAAACATAATCTTTAAGGCTAAAGTGAATATTTAAAGAAGCAACAGCCCTTTTACCAGGGCCATGATGTGAGCAGAACAAAGATTGAGCTTTTTATTAAATGACAGGAAGAGCCCTTGCTTACTAAATGTTCTGTCCACCTGGAAGACACAATGCTGAGCACTTCCTACACATGATCCCATGTGCTGGGAGGTAGATGTCACTTCCCTCATTGTAAAGCTGAGTTAGAGGAGGATTCAAATGGGTAAGTGACCTGCCTTCACCTATCTCTCTGGCTAGAGGTCCCGAGGCATACCCCTGACTCCTGTTCATATCCAGGTCTTCACCTGCCAGAGTCCAGTCCTTTCTGACCACAATCACAAGGGACCCAGGGCCCTACCCATGTTCACACCACTGCTCTACTTGCAAAGTCCTTTTCCTTCCTGTGCCCATTCTTCAAACCCGTATGAGATACTCTCCCTTCTATAAAGCTTCCCTGACATTCTTGGCCATAAGTCACTTCTTCCTTCATATATTCTCTATAATATGTGCCATTGGCTGTCAGGTTCCAGGCAAGCTCAGGCCCAGTGAATGCTTTGTATGGCTTAATCCATTGTATGGTTTGGATTTTAAATGCCTCCCAAGGGGCCATGTGTTAGAAACTTGGCTGCCAATCGATGGTACTATTGGAAAGTGCTGGAACCTTTAAGAGATGGGGCTTAGTGGGAGTGATAGGTAACAGACCGATGTGAGTGGTGGGAGCATGAGGTTAAGGCAATAATTCTAAAAAATGGGCCTACTACGTTAACCCCCACATGCTTTCTTTTAAAAATAAATTCACTTTCAGCCTTGCTTGGCTTAAGTCAATGGGATATGCTACATGCCTCAGCAAACAACCTGTTACCTTCAAGAGAAATGCACACCTGAAGAATGTCTGCCCATGCCAATACAATGAACACAAGCTACCCCCAAGAGGAAGACTTTTGTGAACTTTACATGGATCAGATTCCAGAATTTAGGGAGCTATGATAATTAGAACCAGTCAGTGTGGGCCAGAATGACCCAGAGTTGCCTTGGATCTTTACTATGCACAGTGGGGCTTGGAAGTCTGATGCAACCCTGCTGTCAGCCAAAAGTCAAGAGGTGGACCTTAGTATGATTCTCTGGAAACTTCCTTGGGACCTCTAATTAAAGCAAGAGAGCAGGAGGGGTATGCTATATCTCTCCACTCATACAGGACCTTTTTCCCTTTTCTGATCTCTTCTAATAACCTTCTGTTACTCTCAGCAACACATCTGAAATCTTTTTGGTGTGATCACAACCAGTAACCTAGGACTGTAGTAGCTGCCTCAGCTCTGTGGAGGGTCCTTTCTTTGTGATAGGAGGAAGTTAGGAAATTGGGGACATGCACTTGAAGGGGATATTGAACTACAGCTCCTCACTTCCTCTCTTTGGCCTTCCTTCATGAGGTGAATGGCCTCCTCTGCCACACACTTTCACCATGATGTGTTATGCTGCCATAATCCCAAAGCAATGGGGCCAATAGACCTTGGACTGAAAGCTCCAAAACTCTGAGTCAAAATAAAACTTCTCTGCTCATAAGTTGATATCTCAGGTATTTTGTCACAGTAACAGAAAACTGACTAATACACCTAGTGTTTAAAAGATTTAATAAATAAGCATTACTCATAAATTGAAAGATTTCACCAAAAGTTCTGAATGTCTAGTAACCCAGTCCCCTATCCCTGCTTGGCAATCAGTAATCATAACTAAGTAGCCTCCTGTACCCTGTTTAGACAGGAAACCTACACTCGATTCTCAATAGTCTCCTTGTAACTCAGCTTCTTATTCTTGGCTCATTTCTCTCCACTTACTGTTACTGCCCGACACCTGTGCAAAGGTATATTTGAGGCCCTGGATCAGTTTGCTTTGGGTTTTTTTTTTTTTTTTTTTTTTAGAGGTACTTTACCTCTGCCCCTCTACGCAGATACAAATTCATTATATGTCTGGTGTTCCCTCTCTTCCATTGCCTGGCACATAGTAGATGCCCAGTGAGGACCAGAACACAGTCAAGTATGCACTGCTATAATCCCAGGGAGAGAAAAGGGGATCTAATTAGAAACAGCAAGAATGGGGGTGGGGGAGGGGAAGAGAGATTCAACATAAATTACACTCTATTCATTTCTTCCTAGCACTTTATAACTTGAACTCTAAAGATATAGATATATATCTTATCTCTTCTATTTGACTGCACCCTCTTAAAGCCTGTGTCAGGGGCCACACCTGCCTGGTGATGTCCCCAGCATAGCAGATGGCTCAAACAGCTAGGCACAGGATGAATGATAGCCAATAATCCTAAACTACAATCAAGTAACCCAGCATTCACGTTTCTGCTACCTTTGAGAGCTGACAAAACACACGTCCTTCCCTCCCACTCAATACATTAATTATATGAATTAGAGTCAGGAGACTAGGATACACCCCCTCCCCCAATTTATAGACAAGGATAGATTTTTCTCCCAAGTCATGGGACCAGAAAGGAGACTCCAGAATGAGGACTCAAAGGTCAACACTGGACCAATCAAAATTTCTGTTTTAGTGCCATTTCCCTGTGCTCATTAGTGCTGTTGCTCTTCATCTGGGCGGTCATGTCCATAGACGGCAGACCTTTGCGGGCTCCTGCTGCATTCAGGGTCTCTGGATGTGACTTGGCAGAAGCTGGGTCTCATTAGAGTACCAGGATGTGTGAAAGCACGAGCATCCCTTTAGAACACATTTTGCATGTGAACAAAGGTGGAAGGACTGGAGGTTTTTAATGGGAATCTGCATCTGGCTCCTCACTTAGCAGTCATCTAGAGACCCTGCTAAGTAAAGAAGTTCTTGACACTTTGAAGCTATTAAGGGTGACCCAACCAAAGCAAAGTGGCTATGTAACCCAAATTTTCTTTCTATCGGTTGCCTTGGACAACCAAGCCTGAACAAAAGAGCCTCGGGGAGACAGCCACATAAATAACAACTTCCTGTTGGCTTCAGCAAGGAACATGGATTTAAAGAAAGGAATGTTGGAATGAAAGGAGGAAGTAAAAAACTGTGGACCTGGGCCACCCAGATTCTGGGTAGTGATGAATGTACAGAGTGGGATTTTCAGGACTTGGACTTGAAGCATTTTAAGCAGAAGCCTGGCCTCAGGCAAGATGTACATATTCTTTCTTCACTGATGTTTTTTTTTTTTTTTCCATGAAATATTCCCTTGAGAAGAGAAGGACCTTGAGGACACCTTGCAGAGTGATCATCTGATCTGGTTGTGTCACTGGTTCTTTTGGGGAGACAAAGAAGTCACAGAACCCATGAGCTCCTCCTCACAATCCCAAGAAGGGACGGCTGGTCAACTTAGAAGAGATTTAATGGCTGTAGATGTTCTGCCACTAACTGTTTCTAATCCCACTTGGCTGGGTTTTCTTTTGAGGAAGAAACTCTGGCCACCTTGGTGACCTTGCACTCCTTTTCACTGACTCTGTCTTCCAGGAGCTGGAGAGGCAGGTGACCCCTGGGGCTTCCTATCCCAGAAAGGATGGAAAGTGTGAAGGGCCACATTCTGTGCTGCTCTGGGGGTTTGGGAAGCCCGGTCTGCCTCTCTCCTAGGTTGCTGAGCTCTCTGGAGCCCCCTATTCACTTGTAGTCAGAGTGATCTAACCGTAGAATCTGCTGGAAGCTTGCGGGCAGGGCTAGGGGAGCCATTTGGTGGGCTTTGTTTCAAGGTTTGGGGTCTAACTGCAGTGGAAGGAACAGCCCTCTTCTAACTTAGAACAGTGGGAGCCTACCTGGGGCATGGAATCAAAGACTCCGTGTCCCTCTGCGGGTTTTCCAGCTCTGTGAACATTTAAATTTTCAAAACTTGTGAAGAGAGATGACCGCCAGTCAAGCACTACATAAGATGTGTGAGTAATTCCTATGCCCCAATTTTCTATTTCCAATAAGAATATTAATGGCAGTTTAATGGGGAGTCCTAATGTTATAAATCAAAGAGATGGGGTTTTGCCCATCCTAAAATATGACACCTTGGCATACTGGATGTTTCCAGTAAAAGTGACAGAACAGGAAAGACAGTTTGCCTCCCTCCCTCCCTTTTCCCTGAACACCCTGATTGGAGAGTGGTCCTTCCTTCACCCAGAGGAAAGGAACATTCTTCTTTGAAGATAAAGGGTCAGAGAGAAGAATCTCACTAAACTGGTGTATGTTTCCCCCAACTTCATCATTAGGCCAGACCTCTTTTGTCCTACCATGTTTCTCTGAGACTTTCCACTCTTTATCAAACCAAACATTAAAAATTCATAGATCTACCCATTCCTTCAGGTCCTTATTTCCTTATGAAGGTCCACATGTCACATATAATGCACAGACTCGTATGTGTTATCTTGTTAATCCATCTTGTGTTTGGATTGTAAGGGCCTCAGCTACTCAGAAAAACGAGAAATTATATCCCATCTGATTCAAATGTATGATATGTCAAGGTCATTGTACTGTCATGTGTAACTAATTAAAACAAATTAAAAAAAAGAAATGATATATTTTCTCCCCTTCAAAAACATAGAGATCCAGAGTGAAAAGACTTGCCCAAGGCCATAGAATCTAACTCTCCTACAGACATCCTCAACTTCCCCAGCCTGCCAGGTCTGGACTCCAGCCTGCTCTTTGCTCTTTTTCCCAAGTCACTATATGTAAATTCTCTAGGATTCCTGCTTAAGGGGGAAAAAATGGTCTTGCTTTCCAAGAAGGTCAGACAAGGACTAAAGCTTAGAGAGAAGCCTAAAAATTGACCCTTCCAATTATGCTTCTTGCCAAATGACACATTTTATGCCTTAGGCTTTATAGCATTCATTTTCCTGTAGGTTACTTCTCATGGTCCTTAAAATCCTTTAGAGAAGAGGGGGAAGGGGAATAATACCTAAAAAGTACCATACTCAGTCCATTCTCAGGACACAGCTGCATTTAAACCTCACCATTGTCCCCATTTTACACAGACGATAACTGAGAAACCATAAAAACTTGATGGCCACAAAGCTGGCAAATGGAGGAAAACGCATCCAGTTCTTGAACCTCCGAGTTATATGCTTGCCACAGTCTGGCTGGGCACAATTCATGAGCCACTTATCAAGCAGAAACAAAGTTTATTTTTAGAACACACACGCTGCACCATTGGAGCTCTTCAGGAATTCCCTCAGAGCCCAACTGCCACCACCGGCTTCCCACAAGCCTCTCAACCCACCCACTCCTCCTGCTCTTGAGGCCGATTGGCTGGGTTGTGTGGGTGGAGCCAAAAAAAGTCCCCCAATGAGCAGCTCCATGGTCTGAAAGGGCGGGGAAATAGCCCAATGAGTATTATTGCAGAGGAGCCAATCAGCTGGCAGCTGGAAGTTTGCTGCGACCCCTTCGGCTGTGGCTCTCAACATATGCTCTTCCCAAAACTCCTTCCTGCTTCTGTAGTTGACCTGGGGATATCTACCTTAACAACTTTCAGTATGGCACTTTGGGATCCACAGTGGCATTTGCAGCCACTGTAACATTTTGTCCACTTGCCTGTCTCCCTGCATCCATAGGTACTATTGACTCACATGAGTCATTACAGACGAACAGATCACATGCATCCTCAAACTGTGGGGGTGGAACACAGCTGCGGAACGTGGTGGTGGTATGTCCTAGTGACTGGATCCAAAGCATCACTAGAAAGACAGCAGCGATGTCAGCAACAACGAAATCAAGTGCAAACCAGCAAAACAGATGTGCACTCCCATCCCAAGACAGAGAAAAGGGGATTAGAAAGTCACAGGGCTTCGCTTCTTTACTAATCATCTGTTTGCTCAGTTCAGACAGTTCTACGAGCAGAACAGTCATACAGACATTGTTATCATCCTGTGGGAACTGGGTGAAACACCAGAAGGGCGGATTTTAGTGGTCATAGGGCTCTGGCTGTGAGCACATCCCTCATTCAATACTCTAGTGAGGGACTTGCATGAGGATACTCACAGGTTCTGTACCATACCAAAAGAGGAAGGACAGGAAAAGGTTAGATATTGTAATGAAGATCTAAAATGACATTTTGGAATGTTGTACTACATCTGATTGAATGGGATTTCATCGGGATTCCAGTGAAGTCTTTCATTTGGCCTCTCAGATCCACTGTCATGTGTTTAGAGTGGGGTTGGGGAAGATCTACCTTAAATCCTGGTGAGAAAGATGCAGTGTCTTAATTAACTTTCAACCCAGTGGGAATTAGCAGCAGAGCAGGGAAGTTAAACAGGAAGAATGCATTCTGGGGTGACATCAGTGAGAATCAGGTCCTGGGCAAGACAGCAGGATGTGAAGTTTTAGAAAAGACTTTGGAGATCCTCTTATCTTTAATTTTACAGGCAAAGAAACTCAGGCTCAGAGAGGCTGAAAAGTTTGGTTAAAGTTGCACAGTGAATTGGAGTCAGGAGTCAGGACTCCTAAATCCCAAGTCAGAGCAAATGCTCATCCCATAATTAATACTGATCATGTTCCACAGCGGGATCTACTCCAGTAACACTGTAATTTCAGAAACGTAGTGGAAAAGGGGAATATACCTTATACCTGGTGGAACATACCCTGATACAGAACTTCCAAGTTGGACAACTGAAGGGCCCTGGGATTGATTAGTCTAGACAAATGGAGATAAGGTGGGAGGAGGCGTGGCAGACCAAACACAGGAGAAACATGAAGGATGTGGTTCACAGAAGAGAGATCAGACTTCAGTTTAGTTTCACGGGACAGGTAGAGAACTAGTAGGATCAGAAAAAAGACGACTTTGTTTTTTATTGTGGTGAAATACACATGGCAAAAATTTCACCAGTCATTTATTTTAAAGAATGGCATTTAGTACATTCACAATGTAGTGCAACGATCACCCGCACATACCTAGTTACAGGCCACCTTCACTACCCCGAAGGGAAACTCTGCACCTGTTTAGTAGTAGCTTTTCTTTTCTCCCTCATGGCCACCACTCTGCTTTCTGACTCTGTTGATTTGCTATGGGTATTTGAATGGAATTAGATGAGATGTGGCCTCTGTGTCTGGGGAAGCAGATGTTTTTAAAATATAACTAGAAATATAGGTTCTAGTCATGAAAAGGGGTTTGGTAATGAGTCCTGGATACCTGAGTTTGGGTCAAGGCTGGAAGTCTGCCCAGTGGGGACCTGTGCAGAGGACACTCGCGTGAGAAGTGGGCTGGGGGGGAGGATGGCTCTTCAGGGCTTTCCTCTCATGGAGTCAGGCCATCTGTGAGGAGCCCCCTGGGATGACCTCCTCCCACTGCCCCTGCTCTGCTGGTGGTAAAATTCAGGTGGAGCAAACTCCCCTCCTCCTGGTGGTTTCCTCTCCTGCTGCTCTTCTCCCACCTCCTGTTCTGTGGACACTTGTTTGCCCGTTTACCAGACACACAGCAGTCTTCTCGCTGGAGCATGTTTGACCTGAATGTACAGCTTGCTGCTGAGCTGCTGTGGAGCTGCAGTTGGCCCCTGGCGCAGCCAGGCATGTATTAAGAACAGGGATAAGCAAGGATCATTTGAGCTTTAACTACACTGACTTGGCCCAATAAACTCAGGGATAATCTATAAGACCTGACAGTCGAGGCCAATAAAATGAACTACAAAGGGACCACAGGGTAGAAATGGTATCATTTGGTGTTCCCCATGCAGCACACACTCACACACAAAAACACTTAAAAAACATACAGGTGCAAGACTTAAAACAGTTTAGAGGAGAGGCGCTGTACTTGAGAAACCAGATTTTTTTGTGGGGGTGGGTACCGGGGATTGAACTCAGGGGCACTCAATAATTGAGCCTCATCCCCAGCCCTAGTTTTTGTATTTTATTTAGAGACAGGGTCTCACTAAGTTGCTTAGGGCCTCCCTAAGTTGCTGAGGCTGGCTTGGAACTCACCATCCTCCTGCCTCACCCTCCCAAGCCACTGGGATTACAGGCATGCACCACCGCGCCAGGGGAGAAACTAGATTTTAAAAAGCAGAAGGGAAACCTGAGGGGATGGGAAAGGGGAGATCATGGATTTCATCCTGTGACCAGAAATCGTGTTAGAACTAGAATATCAGACCTGCTTTGTGTTTAGGACGGAAGTTGAAAAGTTCTTTATAAAACAAAAAGTAGTTGAGGACCCTGTGGATTATTGAATAGTGTCATAAAGAAATTCATGTTCACCTGGAACCTCAGAATGCAATCTTATTTGGAAGTATGGTCTTGGAAGATGCAATTAAGATGAGATAATATTGGATTAGAGTAGGTGCTACATCCAGTGGCTGGTGTCCTTAGAGGGAGGGGGAGATTTGGAGACATACAGATATCTACAAAAGAGAAAAATGTCATGATATTGGAGAGATGCAGATGTAAGCCAAGGATTACTGCCAACCATCAGAGCCCACAAAGAGGAAAGAATGAATTCTTTCCACAGAACCTTCAGAGGGAGCCTTTCCTAAGCTTATAATCATTTCATAACATCTAACCCTGCTGACACCTCAATTTCAGATTTCTAGCCTCTGGAACAGAGAGAGAATAAATTTCTAGTATTTTAAGTCATTCATCAAGCTAATGTACATGTTGATTCCCTCTTTTATACAATTACAAAAACCTATTTTAAGAGAGGAAAAGAATCTAGTTCTTACAATAAAATCTCTTTACATTTGGAGTTGAACTTCAGAAGACAGGTTCAGAAACAAATAGGGTCTGATCCCACGGAATATGAGGGACTTTTCCAATGGCTAGAGTCTGTTTTATTTATTTAGTCTGTTTGCCGAGGAAGAGGGGAAATGATCATCAGACCTCTTGGTCTTCAGAACTCTTCCTGCCTCTTTGGGGACCCCTTTCCTGCAGTTATAGAGCTTGTCCCACACCGTTGTTCATTCTTTGTTTTTGTGATCCTCTTCTCCAGTGAGACCTTAGCTCATGCTGGCTAAACAGTGACTCCTCATGCTGATTTTAATTTTTATCACATTATATGAGATCCCTCTGGTGGTTACTAGGGGATACGTCAGTTTGGAGAGACTAAAGCCAAACCAAAGAATCGTCCCATCTAGAGGATAAGTGGACTCAGCATTGTGAAGCTATAGCAAGCAACCAGACACAGGTCTGCTCTGGGTGCCTTTTACAGGCTGTGGAGACAGCTCCTGGGACCACACAGGGCTGGTGGGGGGGAGGCGGTCATCTGGGTGTGAAATGCAGCACTGGTAATCTTTGAGAGCTGTCATCATTTGTGTTAGTGGGGATTTCAGATGCGGAGCTCTCTTGCCATTAAAAAAAAAAAAAAAAAAAAAAACCCAGCACAGAGCATCCCAGCCACATCAAAGGAGTGTGCAGAGCTCCATGTCATAAGAAACACAGCATGGGGCATCCCAGCCACATCAAAGGAGTGGTTTGAGCCACCGGCCATTGAGGCTCAGAGATACCAAAAAATAAAACAGGTGAGGGGTTGATGGGAGAGTATTAGTGGACCTTAGCATGAGATAGGTTTTTGAGCATCTCATCAAATATCTGCAAGGACAGCTTCTCCGGGTGACACTCCAACATCATTCTAAGCCAGCCTTTGTTTTATTTATGATTTAAGTATAGAAGCATGCACCGGCTGGACCCAGCCCATCACCTGGTTTATAATAGTGGCGGAACAAGAAATAATGTATAAAATGAGTGAACTGTCTTGATGGGCTGGGGTACTTGGGGTTGACACTGGTAAGGCTCTATGGAAGTACCTTTATGTCCTGATATGCACAGATGAATTCATTTATAGCATATTCATCAGAAGACCTAAATTAATTGCTCTCTGATGAATTTTATAACACCTCCTTTCTGCTTTTCCATCCCCCTCCTCCCCAAAGTACACTGAAAAGGTCAACAGGACTATCAAATGCAACACACTTAAACTTCCTTCCAAGCTTATAATTAAAGCTAATTAGTAGTTTTGGTAATTAGCACATGTAAGCTTCTACTCTCTGAATTAATAAGACTTATTCAGTTTTTTTGAGCCAAGCAGATTTTTCGCTCACTGGTTTCTGATTCCTCAACTGTGTTTGGCTGGTTAATTTAAAATATGTCTGCTCAAAGTGGAACACTGGAAAGAAACCATACTTATAATGGCCTGCTCTCAAGACAGAGTGCGATTTGTAGGCAGGCAAAAATGGAGCTATTGTCACCAAATAAAATCAGAACCCTGTGAGTCTCCAATAACTGACCCATTCAGCCTCTCAATGAAAAATGGGCTGTGGACAGTCACGGCATCACATAAACACAACAACTTTGAGGGCACTCTTTTCCACTCATGCCGCCCATTGACAATATCTGTGTTGAGCACATCAAATCCTCTTTATTGCAACAAAGTGCAGAGGCACAGGTGATGGTTGCAAGGTGACAAGACAGAACTGCTCCTTTTCATTCAAAAGTCATTAGTCAAATCAGTTTCTGCTTCTGCGTAGACAAAGTGATTCTCCAAGTAATTTTATGCTTCTTTTTTTAGCCAGTGCGTGGGCATCCTGCGTGCCCAGACAGAATGAAAAGTATATTTCTTAAAATCAAGAAATCAAATCTGTGTTCTATTAAAATTTTGTTTTCAGACTTTAGAAATTTTTTTCCATGGGTGAACTCATTTGCTAACTCCCTCCCAGTACTATTCTCAGAGAAAGAGGAGGAAGGAAGGGAATGGAAGAGAGGGAGAAGGGAAAAGATTCAGTGGTGGGGGTTGCTCACAGCACCACTAATTTTGATACGTAAGAGGAAGGAAATAGTCGTTTTTGCATTGAGGGGATTATAAGGCATTGCTGGGTCAACAGAGTAAACAGTTCTTATTTTAATGGTGCATTTACTGCCCTTGATGACCATAATTAGATATGGTCAGTTGATTACTATTAAGAGCAAGATGTAGTTGATCCTATGGAGACTGTGACTGAAGGTGACAAGAGATGATGGATTCCCACAGGCCCAGGTGGGTGGGAAGCTTTGATCCCCGAGTGGATGAAGTCCAGTAAGTTCTACTGACACTCTGCCCGTGGGAGGCATTTGTCAATGTCTGCATAGTTTTGATGGAGTTGGGTGAATAGTAGGTCCTACTGGCATCTAATGGGAGACCAGGGATGCTGCTGCATATACAACAATACACAGGATGGCAAATAATTCCAACAAATAATTATGTGTCCCAAAGGTCAGTAGTGCCAATGCTGAGGATCTCTGAAGCAGAGGTCTAAATAGGATCTGAGGCACTTCTTATCTTTGAGTTAGAGCCAAATTTTACCTTTCCAAATTGACTCTGGACAGATCAAAAGGAAGTGGAAGTTGACCCTCTGGGGCTCTATCTGAGTCCAGTACAAAAAGTTGGCCAACTCAGAGTAATTCCAGGGTAATTCCGCATGTTGGGTATTTTTACCTTGCAACTGAGGCGGACATATTGCATTATGGAAGAGTTCACACGCAATGGCAAAAAGTTTAAGAATGATGCTTATATTTAATAAATCCTAAATGGTTTATTACTGAGGGTCAAGTTTCTGCTTCCTGTGGGAGTTTGACATTTATGGAAATGCCTTTGCATTAATTATTCAGTGGAGACCTCCTTCCTATGGAAATCCACTTTCTTGATACACTTGACAGTTCTAGTTCAGTGTCTGCATGGGCTACTTTGTTGCTAATCCTCTAAGCATTAATTAAATAAAATTTACAACTGAGCCAGGATGCATCCAGCCCAAAATATTATGCAAAAACTCAGCTAACTGCTCTTTGATTTTTCCTCCTAGTAGCCAATCATCACCTATGGCTATTTACATTCTTTCTTTTGTTCTTTAAAGCATAAACCTGGTATCTCTTCCTACTGAGAAGAAAACTACGTTTTGTAATTAAATTACACCACATTAAACTTACTTAACTTAAGTTCACCAGCAGGGAAAATTCCATGCCCCTGGGTTTAACAATAACTCTTAATCACGCTTGCAAGCCCTATCTTTTCTGTGAGTTGTTATAATTTTCGTTCCTGGAATTCCATTAAAAATGGTAATGTCATTACTCCTGTTAATGCTCAAAACCAACAGCATAATCCTGCATTTTAATTAGTAATTATAATTAATCATTATTTCATTAATGAAATGTTTAGTTGGTAATTGTTTTTGAGCACCTTACTCCCCAGGCTTATAAGCATTTCATAACATCTAATTCGTTCCTGGTTTCCGATGAAGTGGCAGCATCAACCTTATTTTATTTTAGCACTTTTATGTGGCTCTGCGTCTCAGGCCCCAGACACCAGCTGCATATTTACACGTTGGAAACATGTGGCTTGTGACTCTGACTGAGGTCTGCGTGAAGACTTCCCCTCGCTGTCTTCCCTGCCAACCCTGGAAGGCGAGGCAGCGTGCTCCCACAGAGCACAAGGCACGGAGAGAAAAATAAGTCCTGGAACCCTTGATAATAGATGTGGCTCCAAATTCATGGATTTTTGAGAGAGGCTAGAAAAGGATTTGGAGGTGTTCTTTGGAGCAGGAAAGTTGATTTTAAAGCTTAAAGAATTAAGAATAAGCTGGGAGTGTTGTCAAGAATTTGACAGGAGGCAAGATGTCCCTCGATCCTTCTGCAATGCCATAGATAGTCTCATTTACTGAGATTGTTTTTTTTTTTTGGGGGGGGGATGGGTAGTGGAGGGATGTAAACACTAAAAGGGCAGGAACTCACATACACCTTGTGCAATTATATTCCTAGCTCCTGATGCAGCGTCTGGCAAATACAATATTCAATCCATAGCTGGATAAGGAGCCTTTCTGGTATAGTCTATGGTTAGGCTGCGGAGAAGATAACTTGAGGTATAAGAATTAAAAAAGTAACTGAGGCATAGAAGTGCTGAAATTAAATTGTGGCTTCATGATGGGAGAAGGGTATTAAATGCTGGAGGACACTAAATGAGTGGGCTGCTCTGCTCACAAATGGCCTAGCATCGTAGCTGTGTCTGACTGGGAATCCTGAAGGGAGCAGAGGCTCATCTCATCGCCCTTCATGTGAAAGAAATTTATTCAAATATATAAATCTGGGCGTTATGTGTGTAGGTACACCCACATACATCCATATTTACCCACTGATACAGAGGCACACACAACCAACACTGTGCAGAGAGAATTGTTCAGGGAAGGGAAAGCTGGCGGTCCCTTTGAAAATCAAACAAAGGAGAGCTGGAGCCAAGAAAAAAGATGTGCTGTTGTTATTTCAAGGAAGGATTCACAGCTCCAAATTTAAAACTGAGCTGGAACAACATCAGGCTTGTTAGAGAATGTTGTATATTTCAGACAAGCTGATGAGAAACTTTCAAACATCTGGAAGAAATAAAGGATGGCCACTAGTTTGGTGGTGGCCCATGTGCCACAGCACAGGCAGATGGGATCTGGGAAGACAGAAGGACAGGCCTCTGAGGTCCAGACAGGTCTTTCCCACTGGCAATCTTTGAGACTGCTGGTATTTTACAAAGTGCGAGGGTGGGGGGAGAGGAAGCTTATATTTTTATTGTATTTCATAAATGTCTACTTTAAATGAGTTAATCCTTGAGCACACACAATATATGACAATTTATACAGAAATAACATTGAAAGTAGAAATAGGAGACCATTTATAAATGGGGTGGGCCAAGTGGACTCCACCCCTTTCTCTCACACGTGTCCTGTTTCTTTCCGAGGCCACATGGACTGCCCAAAATATTTCTCCTATTTATTCATGAACATATAGAGAGTTTCTGACCTGTGCTGAGAGCATGGAAACAGAATCTCTCCCTCATGGAACTCCCAGTCTAGAGGCAACTGCCCTTGGGACCTTCTTTTACTGGAACATACCCTTTTTCTTCTAGTTCCCTTTGCTGACCCTGTCCATCATCTAGTTCTCACAAAAGCTACCATGATGGTGGAGAAGAGATATGGAAAAAGCAAGGGCCTTTGCAGCCAAGAGTTTACACTCTTTCTCAGGAGGTGAAAGCTACATGTCTCATTAAGATGGGGGATATTTATGGGACACTTGCCACGTGTGGGTGCTGTGCTTAGTGTATCACATGGGTAACCTTGTTTAACTAGAGAAACTGCACTGGGCACTGCAAAAAATTGGGAGTTGATCCATTCCTGACTGTGTCCAGGTTCATTATCTGTGAAGCTGACTGCCTGGGGGATGAGGTCTTATTTGTCTCTTTTTTTTTTTTTTTTTTCCTTTCACTTTTGATTTGGTCAGGGGCTGCAGCCCAGCCTGCTATGGAGAAAAAGAGAAGGTGGCCTAATAAATACCAGCCAGAGCCAAGCAGAAAGAGTAAAGCAAGTAGACTACAAGAAAAAGTATGGAATCTTCTTCAAAGCCTAGAAGATATTTGGCCATTTGGGGCCTTCTCTGTCCATTTGGCCCTTATTGCTGAACAAACTCTAAAGTTCTGCCCAGTTTACAGACCCTGGAGATATGGGGCTGTGCTTCATAGAGGCTTTTGGCAAAGACATAGCCACAGATTTATTAACTGTGAGCTTGTGGGCAGGTCAGCTTATCCTGCTGTGCCTCAGTTTCCTCAAAGGTGAAATGGGGTTGGTGATCCCTAGCTCTTGGCCTTTCTGGGAAGATTGCACAGGATACTGTGTGTGAATGTGGAATTGTAACCCCTGGCCCAAAACACACCCTGGATTATCATTCCACACTACATCTTCAATAGGATTTACGCTGACTTGTGTCATCTTTTTTTTCTTCATGACAAATTTAAACCATGGTAGTGGCAGCTACAATGAGTTTGGTTTATATACTGTGTGGAAACCTTCCTTGGCATGATTTGAAATGGAGGAAGGAACATTGTACTTGATGCTTGGAGGTCCTGGGAAAGAGACGATGGGGGAATCCCTGTTCGTGTTCACCTATTATTACCAGTGGGAACAGTAAGGGCCACCTGGGATGAGCTACATACATATTTTTTCCCAAGCAATAATAAGAGCTAAGGGACCAGAAAACAGGAACAGGAAGCCACACTAGAACTTAGGAGCAAAGATAATAAAGTATTGTACTAACTTTCTAAAGTCAGATGTGTGTGTATATTCCCTAAAGAATCCACAGTCTCTGTACTCATCTTATTATGTCAACTTTGTTCTCTTTGAACTTTCTTATCCCCTCTCTTGAACTGTACCTGTCTAAAGAGCAGGATTGTACTCATAACCACATTTATATCCCCTGCAGGGACAGGCAAATTGTCATACTCAGGCAGTGTTTGCTGAATGAATGCTCTGGGGATCTTTAGAAAATCAGCCATACCCCAAGTGAGGCAACAGAGATTTAAGTAAGAGAACTAGAGGGCGATATAGGGTCTCTTTAATAATCCTTTGTTCAAGAACTGGTAAGCACTCACAGACACTGGACACAAGGGGACCTTGGTTTCCGTGAGGGAGATGTCTGGGGATCAGGCAGAAGCAGATGAAGCTTGCTTTAGATATAGTCTCTCTCTCCATAGACCCCAGTGCTTTCCTAGATCTGAGGTTTAGCAGATGGTGTTTTTGCATTAATTTTCTAAATTGCCATGCATAAGATCCTCTGTTTTCTAAAAACTAGTGCCTTAAGGCTTTAAGATTTTAATTTAAGTGTTTGTGTACCTATTTTGCAGGTTTACCATCCCATAGGGGCTGTGCATTGAGATCTAAAGAAAATCAACTGGCAACAGGACCTGGCCTGCAAGAACTGCAGTCTCCAAACAGTTGCGCAGAACCCACCCTGAGCATTGCATGGACAATAGCATTAGGTGTCAGAAGGAAAACAAATCCAGGAGCTATAACAGGAGCAATCCTGGAAATTGTCCCCCAGCCTTTTGAAGGTACTAAAATGCTTTGTTTCATATTCATGGCAGCTTCCAAGCCACTGCTGAAGCCAACGCCACTGGTTTTATTCATGACAGTTTTCTGTCCAATCTGGACCCGCTTTTTAAAAGAAGAGAAGGAGAGCGGTGGAGGTTGGGGGGGGGGGAACCAATATTCCCTGTTTTACTAGCAATAAATGAAGCTTCAAACTGCAGAACTCATTCCGACAGCCAATACTTATTTTCTGTAAGCTGAGGCTACCAGCTTGTGGGAGACTCCAAAGCTCCAGAAACAGGACAGAAAGGAAGGAGGGAAGGGAGGGGTAAGGGAGAGAGAAAGAAGAGAGACTCTAGAGTCTAGACAGCTGAGATTGGCGAGAAGGGATTTGCAATAGAAGGAAAAAAAAAGGAACACACTGAGAGGTGGTCACTGTATTAAGAGCTTATATGAATTCTGGAAAGAAGGAGGGAAAAAAAGAGGCTTTGATCCACTCCAAAGAGGGAGACAGAAAACTTCAAAGCAGAGTAACAATCTCGCGCACTTTGCCCTGCTTTAAGAACGCAGAGCATTCATTATGAATCAGCCTCCCTTCCTCCAGCCCCACGTGTGACTGCTGCAGCCTGGAGTCTCAATCCAGAATCCACGGCTTGTTTGGCCTCCCCGAGAACACGGCACGCGCAGGGTCTGGAAATAGAAATTCCCGAGGTTGGCCACTCCTAAGTGAGGTTAATTCACTGACGTGGAAAGAATCTCCACTCTGGGATGATCCTGCTAAATACCAGCTTCCCATGTGAGCTTCAGAGGAAGGAGTGGCATCTGTTTTTTCCTTCTCTTTGATCCTACCAGAGCCATTCACAGCAAGAAATATCTCAATAATAGCCCCCAGGAGGTAGAAATGTGACTGACTCAGTCTTTCGGTCTCAAAAGTAGGCTTCTGTAAGGGGGATCTATTTACTACTGCGCATGTCTTTGATTAAAAGACAGCAGATCTGCTTTCTCTGAGCACTGGAAATGTAACTGGAATTTGTTCGTACTATTTGTGATGAGGTCGCTTTCACTCACCTACCCTGTCCTTAAAGAGAGCTGGTCACCTGCCCAGAGTTCTCAGGTGACAAGCCTTTCCTATGGCAAGGACACTGGGAGGCTCTCCTGCCCAGCTGCTCCGGATTGAGAGAAACCAGACACCTCATCAGCATGGATGTGACATCAGCCCTGGGCTTCTTGTCTTCTGTAATGACTAGTTTGTGACAGTACAAATGGCAATGCAGAGAACAGAGAGAAAAAGGAAGAAAACATCCTGGAGATTTCTCCTGGTTATTTTTAAAATATTGTCTCTGTTGACTTGAAGTGGTGTAGAAACACTTCCATATGCTGTGTTTCTTTTTTCCCTGTTGCATTTTATAGCTTAAACATAGATCTTTTATCGGATACAACTTCTGTTGACAATATGGCTCACTGGGTTAGCAAAGGAGCTGCTCTTCCCTCCCAGGCTCTGGATTTGGGAAGGTTGCTGGCAGACTTGGGCTCACATTTAATTGTGGGAAGCGTGATGCTCTGGGGTTCTTTGCCAATCCTTTTCTGTAACACAAACCCAAATTACATACTGAATTTCTTTAGGTTCTTGCCCGGTTTGGACTGAATTAAGCCCCAGAAATTCCTGCTCTTAGCAACCATGTCTCTCAGCTATTTTACATGCAACAATATGTGTGTCTGTATTTCCTATTGCTTTGTGGAGACCATTACTAGTGCAACTTCACTAAATTTCTTGCATCCTAGAAAATGATTTTAATGGGCACACATGAGTTAATTTGTATATTGGTACGGCAAAGCTGTAAAATAAAGACAACATTATGAACCTCTTTTTGTCACCCTGCCCCATCCTGGCTCCCTCCTTGGAGGAGCTAAAAGTATTACCAGATTGTATTACTTGATTTCAGCATTTGTCTGTATGTGTGCACACATCTAAGAACACAGACGCCTCGTTTTGTTGCTCCTGACATTACATAAATGGAATTACACCACAGAACGGATGCTTCATGATTATTTGTGTATCCCTGTTTCAATGTAAGCTATTGTCTAAATGCATCTCTCCATAATTCTTGGGATCTAAGACCCAATGTGTCAGCGTTAAGATGTGAAGCCCTCTGGACTCTGTCCTCACTAATGGGACTGGTGACCCAGTGCCCTGGTCCCTTTTGCATTCCTCCATGTGAGGACACAACAAGAAGATATGAGCTTAGAAGGAGAACGCAAGCTCTGAGCACACACTGAATCTGCTAGTACCTTGAACTTGGCCTTTCAGCCCTAAGAACTGTGAGAAGTGCATTTATATTTTTTTTATGAATTATCTAGTCTATGGTATTTTGTTATAGCAGCCAAGATGGACTAAGACAAGTCATACATACTTTGCCTATTAATTTGCTGAACACCAAGGTCCATTTTCAAGTTTTACTAACTAAACCAGCCCAAAGTAATAGAAAAATGTAGATTTTTGCCAACTTTACCACTAATGTCTTAGGCAACTAAGTCATTGTCCTCTTTGGGCTAATATCTCCTAGAGAGGCAGGCATATACAGTGAACAATTTATTCAGGCCACAACACCCCTACCTGGGTACTAAGGTCAGGCTTCTGACATAGCAGTATAAGATGATTCATTCAATAGACATAAATTAATGCCACATTTGTATCAATAGTCTCTGTTATCCCAATGTCTCTGCACTTAAGAATTATGCAGTTTTTACAGGAATGGTTGGAAATACCAGACTGTCACTTAGAAGACTAGGTGGTCTAGAGATACATTTTTTTCTGGGTCATGCAGAGGTTTTCCTAGTTGAATTAGTTACCAATATTTTTGTAATCATGAGATTTTTTAATTAGAAGATTTCATGAAAAAATGTAATCTGACTTTTCTTGGAAGAAAACATCAATGTTTATAGCAGGTCAACTCACAATAGCTAACCTATGGAACCAACTTAGATGACCTTCAAAATGTGGTGTACATATACATAAAGGAGTATTTCTCAGCCATAAAAAGGAATGGCTCTGTGACTTTGGGCAGTAAAGCAATGGGTCTAGAGACTATCATGCTAAGTGAAATAAGCCAGTCCCCCCAAACCAAAGGTTGAATGATCTCTCTGATATGTGGATGGTAACATATAACAAGATGGGGTGAGGGAAGAATAGAAGTTCAGTGGATTAGACAAAGGGGAATGGAGGGGAAATGGGAATAGAATAGACAGTAGAATGAATCAGACCTAAGTTTCCTCTGCTCATATATGAATACATGACCAGTGAAACTCCACATCATATATAACCACAAGAGTGGGATCCTAATGAAAATAGGCTATACTCCATTATATATAACATGTCAAAATACATCCTACTGTCATGTATTACTGTAAAGAACAAATTTAAAAATCTAAAAAAGAAAACTGTATTTGGTGATATAAAGTCTGTACATTTAGACAAAAAAGAAATCCTACTGATGTGTAGAAATACTTTCATTCTTTAGAAGGATCCTAGTGGTGCCCTGACAATAGGGGAAGAAGAAAGTGCTAGAAGAGGAACTAGTGTGTTGAGGGAGAATGAACCAGGGCAGTCCCAGGGAAATTCCTCTGCTTACTTTCCTAGACCTTCTCTAGCATTCCCAATTCCTTTCTCCTGCTTCATTTCCCCCCTGTCATCTCCAAAGGCCACTTGATATGCCAAATCTTTTATTTATTTACTTAAGTTATTGTCTGTCTTGCTCATTCCAATATTAACTTTAAGGGAACAAAGATTTATATCTATTTTATTTTTCCATTCCAAAATTAAGACTCTGGTATACAGTAGTCATTCATATTGAATTGATGGGGATAAAAATGCAAGGAAGGAAGCAACCAAGCAATTAGCTAGAGTTTAGTACCAGGTGCTATCTTTAGGTGGGACATTTGCCCACTTGGACCCAGAACTGCTGAACAGAACTCACACACAGATGGTCACAACCTGGACATTGTTTCTTTCCTACTTGGGGCAGGTAACCTGCTAGGTGTAGTTGTATGGAGATGGTTCCATCCTCATAGAGAATTATAGTCTAATGTAGGAGATACCATGGATACAACCACTATGAATGCATTACTAAGGCAGAAGAGAGGAGAAAGAAATTTAGGCAGAGAATGTGAGGCAAGATTCTTGAAAGAATCCATATAAGAACAAGGCAAGAGACTTCAAATGAGTAGAATTCTTGCAGCTAAAGAGGAAGCAAGGACAATGCAAACACTGAAGCTACATGTGTCAAGGTACATGGGCACAGCCAGCATGGTGGCTCAGAAAATGGTAGACACAATCTAGAGGACAGAAAATGTGCACTACATGGGGTGCCAAGGGGCTAGAGATATGGCTGAACAGGTAGGTTAGGACCAGCTGAAGAAGAACATGTTAGTTCCCCTAATGTATTTTAATGTATTTTAATTTGATGCATGCTGTCGGCATTACTCAGGTTATGATCCTCAGACAAACTTCTTAGAATTCTCCAGCATGGCTGTGAAAGGGTTGATTCCTAGGTGTTTTTTTTACAGCCTGTTGGATTCCCAAGAGTGCAACTCAAGAATTCACTTTTAAAAATGTGTCCTCCAGGATTCTTATCCCATTCAGCTCTAAGAAGAACTTTTAAAGGATATTTGTTCTCAAACATGTCTGCACACCTGAATCACTTGTGGACCTTTCCAAATATAAACATGCCAAGGCCCAATGCACTAGAGTGATTCTGATCAAGAGCCAGAAGTAAGATCGGCCACCCTACATAAAAAAGAGTTATGGGCAGAGGTAAAAGGGACATCTCATGCTTGAGAAGATGACATCCCACGGACTGAATCAGGACCACCAGTTCTGACTGTAAATAAAGTTTTATTGGAACACAGTATTGTTCATTTGTTCGAATACCATCTATGGCTGCCACAAAGGAAGACGTGAGTAGTTGGCTCAGAGACCTCATGATCCACAAGGTCCTTTACAACTGTCTGCAGACGTCTACTCTAGAAACATCCTGGTGATGATCCAGAGAACAGAGGAAGGAGGGAAGTTTAGAGTGGTGGTGGTTGGGGAAGGGAGACTCTGAATCAGGACAAGGGAGAAGAAACAAACCACTGGACGGACACAGTGTAAACCTCACGGGCTAACAGATAATATGAATTAAGAGATAGAGGGGTTGTCTGTCCATATTTACACCTTGGCTCCTTGGATGAATGTCATTAATGGAGATGAGAATCATGAAAGCAAAGAAGATTTTCATGCAAAAGAGAGTGAAACCCAACTTCGACTTTCTGAATTCAGTGTGCCAACAAAGATGTATAGGAAGCCACTGGAAATGTGAAGCTAAACTTCAGGAGAGAGGCAAGAGCTGAAGATAAAGACTTGAGGTTATCATCTAACAGCTGAGAGCAGATTTTGTGGGGGCAGACCAGTTCCATGAGGAGGAAAACTCAGAGGCAAGTGGGTTGAAGAAAAATGTCCAAGAAACCCCAAGAGTTGAGTAGTTGGCAAAGGAACAGACCTGAGAAGGAGTAGTCAGAGGGCAGAAGAAAATGAACACGGATAATCTGTGTGGAAGAAGAAGGGGAACTGGTGTTGGCTTTTGGAAGTGGCCTTTTCTGGGCTCCGGGGGGATGAAGCATTCTCTGGAGATAGGGTGCTTCCTGCCAGCTTCCTGTGGAGGCTTCCATAGAGAATATCCCACACCCATCATCTGCAGGAAGACAGATGCAGTTTTGCCTCTTTGTGTGGTTTCCGCACACCCACCCCCTGGGAAGTGCCAGATGACTTCCCCACAGAGCAGATGGGATGCTAGCTGGAGCCGCCCCTGCTTCACAGAGGGCTCCCTCAGTTCAGCTCCCACGGTGACTGCTAGTGCAAACAAGTCTGGCTCACCAGGGCCTGGCACCCAGCAGCCACTCAGCCAGTTCCACCACGCCCTGCCCTGTACCAACCACTAAGGCATCTAGTGCCAAGACGAGAACTGTTTTCTTTTGCTCTTGATTCTTACAGTTTCTTTCTCCCTATATTTGGAAAGAGAGAGGAAAAAAGGAACAAAAGAAGGGAGAGGAGGAGAGAGAGAATGAATGAAAATATGGAGGGAGTTAGAGAAGGGGGAAAGAAAGAACAGAATGGAAGAACTCCAGTGTGGTGTAGAAAGGAATTCAAAGAGAAGCCAGGGACCTTCTGCTGGGGATCTGACATGCACTGGCCTGACAGCCTTCAGAATTGATACACAGGTATCAACGTAGATATATTGATATATACATAACTATTGAAAGCAACAGAATACACTAAGTATCTAGCATAATACCAACACATACTAAGCACTCAGTTTGTGTCTATTCCTGTATATCCAGAAAAAGAGGACCAGACTATGAATTGGTAGATCCTCTGATAATTTCCATACAGCTACACAGCAAAATTCTTCCTAAGTAAATTGGGGGAATTCTATATTACATTATATGAGTCCCTACTATCCTGCTGGGCGGGGGATACAACTCAAGACCTCCAGCACATACCTGTGATAATAAATGAAAGTGTCATTAACACCCACCCAGGCCCAAAGGAAGTTGTTCTGCCAAAGGAAACATCCATTAAAATAAGCACATTCAAGGAGAAAACGATAAGATTTGAAATTAAAGATACCACAGGTAGTACCAAACCCTATGTATCTTACGGTTTCTCCCTATAAACACACATCTGTAATACAGTTTAATTTATATACTAGGAACAGTGATAATATTTGTCCTTATTGTAGATCTTACCAACTTCAGGATATTGTTTTTTTTTCTTCTTATTAAAGGGAGAACTTCTATCTTTTTCACTTAAAGGGAGCATTTTATGGCATATACAGATTGCTATTCTTGATGACTACTCTTGCCTTGGGACTATTATTAGGTCAAACAAGGGTTCCTTGAATATAAACGTCTGATTAACCTAGATAACCAGGAAGTGACTAATAGGTGGGCAGAGTACCCAGCATGGGTATTGCTGGGAAAAGTGGTGATTCATGCCCCAGGGGTGGGGGTACGGGTGGAGGGAAGGGTGAAGAAGGGCTGTGCGAGATTCCATCTTGCTGCTCAGAATGGTTTGCAATTTAAAACTTACCAACTGTTCATTTCTGGAATTTTCCATTTAATATGTTCAGACTGCAGTTGACTGCAAGTAATAAACTGTGGGAAACACGATGATACATAAGCAGAGGCTACTGCACATTCCTTTTGTGGCAAGAGTATTTAGCCTGTGTCAACTTAATACTTCCAAAGCCACCGTTGGCTAAAGGGAGAAATGGGTTGGCCCAGTCTTCTTAGGGACATGTGGCTAGTACAGCAACACTAGAAAGATTCAGTGTGTTAAATCAATATGTCAAAAGTAGTTTAAATATCTAATTCTGATTTCCAGCTTTGAACTTCTCTCTGCCCTCTCTCCCTGTCTGTTTTTTTTTTTTTTCCCCATCCACTCCTCCTTAATCCTTCTACCCACTCACCTCCTCCTCTCCACTGAGGAGGAGTGCTTTCTTTTGGATATCTTCTCCAGTCTTTTCCTACTTTCCCTATTGGGAAGCTTTGCTGTTAGCATCTTCCAACTAGTTCTGCAAAGGGGCTTTCAAAGAACTTTTGAAATCTATAGCACTGTGTATGTTTTGGTAAAACAAAGCAAAGGTTTTGTTTATTTGGTTGGGTTTTCTGTTTGAAGTGTTGCACTCTCCCTCTGGGCCTTCCTGCTGGCTTCTGACTAGTACCTTGAGAACATCCCTTCCCGCTGCCTTGCGAAGGTTTGATTCTTTTTCGATAGTGCATATGCTGTGGTATTACTGCCTGTTTGCTTTAGTTCATATTTCTTCTCTGGATGGATTTTCTATGAAGATCATCCCTACTTGTTTGATCTTTAATTTCAGATCTTGTTGTTTTCTTCTTGAGTGTGCTTTTTTTAAATGGATGTTTCCTTTGGCAGAACAACTTCCTTTGGGCCTGGGTGGGTGTTAATGACACTTTCATTTATTATCACAGACAACTTCAATTTCTAGGGGGATGGTTGAGTTCTATTGTGATTCAGAGGCAAAATAAATCCTCTTGCAACTGTGGCCATTTTATTTCACCCCTCAGGACTCAGAGGTGGAAAGAGAAGCTGAGAACCCTGGCCACATCTGTCCATGAAGATTTCTCCATTATCAATTTTTGTTCCCCAGCCTGGTGTATTGAATCCTCAGAAAAATTCTTGGCGTTGCTCATCGACTTTACTGTTTCTGAAGAAGAATAAAACTATGTCCAAGGCACAGTTACTTTAAGGATCATGGTCTGAAAGAGCCTGTTTATCTTACACAACAATAAGGCTCATTCCAGAGATGACTGATGCTTCCCACCAGGGCCATGCCTTGGGAAGGGATTCAAGTCAATGGGCTGAAACTTATGAAACCTGGGAATTATTTACCCAATCAGTCCTGGTTTGTGCTTTGAAAGAACTCTCTACTAGGACTGGCAATCTGAATTCTCAGAGTGATTAAATCCTAGCAATAGATAAGTTTATATTCTCATTGATTGTTCTTGGGCATTTTCATGATCATTTTATATCTGTCCATCCATCTTTCCATCTGTATATCTATCTATCTATCCATTCATTCATTCATCAGAAATAATATCCCTAGGGCTGCTTTCTTGGTTAAACCAAGGAATCTTGAAGGTTAAAATTCAGTTCACAAGCCTCCTGGTTTTGAACATGCTCCCCAAACATGAATCGTTTGTCTATCTTCAGCTTAACCCCCACTACCTTTCCATATCCAAATATGGAAAGGTAGTGGGGGTTAAAATAAACAAGGGCTTTTTTCCACATCTTGCTCAATTCTGATCTTCAACCCTGATCATCCTACTGTAAAACTGTAACATACTTTCACTCTAAGCAATTCTTGTCCCCCTTAACCTTCTCCTTGTTTTTCCATTGTATTTGTTGCCTCCTAGCTATCTGTTTGAAAAACCTAAGTTCCATGAGGGTAGGGACCTTTGTCAACTCACCAATGTATCTTAAGCATGTAGCACATGGTGGGTGTTTGTTATCCTGTGTTTTACTAAATCTTAGGCTCAAAGAGGAAATGCCCCTTCAGTGCCTCTATTCAACACTCAGAGCATTTCTCAACCCCATACTGGTGTGGCAGAAGAGAAAGTTCTTCAAGGTGTGAATCCCATACATGCTGCAAAATATCTGGTATGGCTGGACCCAGCCTACCAAGTGCCAAAAGTGTCCCTTTCATCAACAATAACAATTAAACACACTCCTGCACAATTCCAGATTTCTCTTATGACTCCAATAAAAGTTTGCTTGAAAGGTACTTTAAGTCTTAGAACAAAACTGAAGTTCTACTTTGCAAATATTTCGTTCACCACCTATAGCACCCTAGGGCCCTCTTAGAGATGATATGCTTTCTTTCCTATTTGCCTCACTCAACTCATTTCAAAGACCTTTCACACAATTAAAGCAGCAAATATTTTTATGGTATGATTCAACTGTCAAGTATGCCTTCTACCTCTGTCATTTACAAGCCCATAAACCAACATTTACTAAGTGCTTTTGAGCCTGACTCCATGGTATACATGGTACATTTTTAAGCGCCCAAAGCCAAAGAAGGCTGTGCGTATGTGGGGCTACTTGAGTTCAGCAACTGTACTAACCCTTCTCCACATTTTAAGCAAAACCTAAGTACTGCAGTTGGAGAACAAGTCTGACTGATTTCTTTCTACTATACTGGTCAGTTATTCAGCCGTGATGGACAAACTGATGAGTTAAATTGGAACAACACAGTTCAAGAGAATGACATCTCAAGTCAGAAATGGCAAAAAATAACAGACATTGCTATGACAGAACGTCAACAAATCATTCCTGATGGTCTACTGGATACAAAGTACTAAGCTACCAAAAGATGGGGTTAATATGGCATCAACAGTCACCTGCGAGGTGACCAAGAAATATATACACCAATAATAATATTCAGATAAATGCCCATACTGAGAGAAGCTGACATGGGTATGACAGACAGCCCTATTTTACAGATGAGGAACCAATGCTTAGAGAGGTAAAGGGACCAGCTTACTCGGCCAGCAATTTGTGGGGCCAGTGCTTAAGCACAATTTGGTGCCAAATGATCTTAGTAACAATAAGATAAATAAATTAACATTTCTCAATTGTCTCGACTTTTCAGTTTTCATCTACTTTGGTTGTTTGGGCGTAACAATGAGTTACACAGATAGAATTTATTTTTAAAATTTCTTTAGAGTCACGCAAGTTAGATTGTTCTCCGCCAACTAGTTCCTCTAAACCTTTATAGTTCAAATCCATCAGCCTCTGCAGATTTGACATTTGATCACAAATTGCTCATTCTGAAATGACTTGAACCACCCCACACTAAAGACACACTTAGAAATCCATCTCTATTCCATTTTAAGAGACTTAATACAAGAATCATTTTTTATCTTTCCTAAAGTTAAAATGACAAGCCATACTCCGGCACCATCATGAAATAACACAAATACGATTCTGTTAAAAACACAGAAACACCACTGATTGTTTGGTATTTAAGGGAAACACATAGTGGTTTCATTTGATTTTTTCATTTTGAATCCTGCTACTTTCAGACTCTGAGTCTTTTTTTCTATCCTCATAGTTTCTTTCTTTTTAATGGTCATCAAAAGCAAGAAACAAAGAAAAAGAAAGAAACTACATTTTGTTTCCAGGATTGAAGACATTTTCCCTTTGGCATGTACCCTAATAAGTAGGAAAAATACAGAATGAATGTTACTGTGCTGCTTCAGTAACTTCTAAGAAATCAATATAATTTTGGTTTTCTGCTACAACTCTGAAAGTACATTTGATATATCTCTTAGTCATTGACAACTCTTTTTTTTAATACTCTGAAGCAAAGTTATCCTAGTTGAGAATATGTGCCTGCAGATGATAAAGCATGGTAACTTGAACTTGCATCTTCTTAAAAAGAGATGCCAAGTTCCCAGATGGATGCTAGAAAGGACCTGTTCACAGAAACCTCACCAAGCCCATGGCTGGTTTCTTGGGCCAAATAGTGTTAAGCCAAATAAATGAACTTGCTGCTCACTGAAAATAGTATTTCAACCCTGTCATGCCCTTGGTTAAGGCAGATTTATGGGAATCTCTCTTTCTAATATTGTATATGATTATTTAAAAGTAAACAGTTTGTTGAGTTTTGTACCTTTTTTTTTAAAGGTACAAAAGGAGCAGAAGGCTTTCAAAATTTTAAACAATAACTGTGTATTTACAGGTTGCATACATACAATCAAATTGCCTATTTAATAAGCAAGATAAGTTTACTCAAGGAATTCATTGTGTTATGTAAACTTTCCATGAAAGAAAGAAAATCTTAAGTGTTGCAAAGGTCTTCTAGTTAAATCGCAATGCCTATGAAGAAACAATTATAAAAGGAATAAAAGATGAAAAGTGGCAGAATTATGTTGATTTTACATGTATACAGTAACCAGTGAATGCTACAAAGAAAGTGATGATCAAGTACAATAGTCTCTCCAGGTGGCAAAATATGGAACTAATGGCAAGAATTTCAACTGTGGTCAGGCATAATGAGTGATCTTTGCACAATTAATTTTTCCTAGTGCTTCGGCCTCTGAAAATTTCTTCATTCTATAGGGACCTATGTGCATGTGCCTAAAGGATTCATATTTGCAGTTTAAGATCTCAGTCAAGGGAGACGAAACATGGGATTTCCCTAGAGTTCTTCAGTGTTCATAAGCGTCTCCATTCCCATATCTCTGCACTGCTAGTATGAGGATGAAACACTAGGGAGCCCTTGAACTTCAAAACTAGATCTGTAGGAGAAAACATGTGCCAGTCAGCAGAGTCGAAGCCTCCTTTTCCTCCTCTGCTGCCTCAGCTACGGCACTTAGAGTGTGCATCCTCTGATCACCTTCACTGTGGGTGCAAAGTGGAATTGATTTGATGGCATGGAAGAGACATTCACTGATCTAGGAACAAACGTCATGTGCTGTACTCCATTTACAGTTGCCCTGCACACAGATAAGCTGACTTTGACCAGTTCTGGCCAAGGATCTCTGAGCAAAGATGCTACACAAAGTGCCAAAGCATATAAGAGTTAGCACATGACATTCCAGCTCTCTTTTCTCTGTCTCAGTGACGTGGAAGATGAATGTCCAGGTGGTCAAAATCATATACCATGGAGGACTGTATCCCTTGGAGGGGAGATTAGAAGGCTACTGACCCTGAAAAGCCACTTGTCCCTTGACATATGAGTAGGGAATAAACTTTGTGTTATGCTACTAAATGGAGAGAGGGTATTACCCAGAATAACCCAGTTGACTGTGATGATGTACATTAACTGCTGAGACAAAATAATCAGAAGCTAGACTAGGATGCACAGGCTAAACTACAAATATTTATTTTGATACCCACTGCACTGGAAGAACTCTAGAAAGTCGTTTAGGTAGTCCACATTCCAAGGGCAAAAAGAAGGAAGTTTTTCATCCGGGGGGGTAAAAGCTGGGAATAAATATATGACTTTCATTGGGATGCTTTTAGGCACTCCAAGATACATCCTTAATGCTAAGTAGATGCATAATTGGTTCCGTGTTTAGGGACTCTGAAATGTTCTGTGTCAAAACTGTTTGCTGAAAATGTTACATTTCGATTCAAAAAGCAATCAGAGGTTGTTGAAAAAATCTCTAGGATTTTGCAGTGTGCAGTTTTCCCCAACCGGCCCGAAATTAATCATTATAGGAAAATGATTCCAACTCAGCCATTCTTCCATAGTCTAAACACTAAATGCGACATCATAATTCTGCAGACATAAATTCCCTCATTATCTGTGGACCAGGTCAACCACAGCTCAGACAGCCACCCCAGCAGGCCTCTGAGCAGGGCCTTTTGCAAAGAAAAAGCGAGGTCCTCAAACAGACTCACAGTTAGGGGCTCCAGCAGGTTCCTATCATGCACAGCAGCCAACCTTTATAATTGGGTCATTTGTTCCCTGGGTGATTTACACAGAATGTAGACTTGAGGCTACTACTCTCAGAACAATGTGCCTGCTTTCCCCAGCTGTACCAACAAAGCAGGACAGAGGTGCTGGCATTTAAAACCCTTCGGGGCATTCTGATCCCCTCAAACACTGATTTGAGCTACTTGTAATTCTGTGTTATCACAAGAAGCAATAGTGTCTAATGTTAAGAAATGGTCTCTGGAGCCAACCTGTTTGGGAGGAAAGACCTCCCCCACCTCTTCCTGAGGATGTGACCTTGGCAAGCTATTATTCATTATGAACTTTAATCACTTCATCTCAAAAGGGGCGACCTAGCTACTACTTAGGGTTCTTGTGGAGACTGTTCCTGGCACAGAAGAGACATTTGATAAATTTTAGCCATTACATTATAAAGTATGTTGATCTGAAGTATCAGTGATATTTTATTTGACAGAATTATCATGATGGTGATGAGGACTATAATGATAATCACTTATTGTGTGTGCCTGTCACGATACTGAGTGGCTTATATGGGTTAGCTCATTCAATCCTCAAGGCAACTATTTAGACTCCTATCTCCTTTGGATGGATGAAAACATTAAGTTTTAGAAAGTTTAAGCAGTTTTCCCAAATCAAAAAGGCAATGAATCCAGAGTAGAATCCAGGGAACTGACCCCAGGGAACTGACTGGGGTAGCTTGTACCCCAGTATTTACTCAAACAGAAGCACAGTCATTAGTTGTCCTTACACTGACTTGGGACCATACCGTGGGACTGTTTTTCCCACATGATACCACAGGTTGCTTGAGAAACCTCAGTGGCAGCAGCAAAACCCTGCCAGAGAACTGTACCTTCTGGGCACCCTAGCTGCTGAACAATCAAGAAAATGCAGAGAAGAGAAGTTGGGGATTCTGCATGCTAGGAACTTCTATCCAGACGAGTTAATATAGAAGTGGGTAGCTGTGCAAAACAGAAAACGATGCAAAACAAGAAGCAAAAACCTTCCAGATAGCAGAGGGGTTCAAGGAGGACATACAGGGCACTGTTCCCTTTTACACCTGGCCTGAGGTTCAGGCTGTGGCCAAAAGCTGAAGGGGTGTGTATTGCAGCCAGGGATGGCAGAGCAAAGGGCAACCTTCAACCACCGATCCTACTGCCTGTAAGTGATGGAGTAAATGAACCCGTTATCCCACCCTCTGAGCATAGTCTCCTCCTCTGTGCACCTGGGGAAATTCACTCATTCTCCCTTACTCAGAGACCTACAGACTCTCTGGATGTGTACTGTTTGGGGAGTCTGTGCTGTTTGATTCGGAAATTCTAACTCACAAGGAGCAAAACCTTCTTCTGGCCTCTCTCCCTTCCTAGAGAAAGCCTATCACCTTTGCGCTTCCAAAGTGTCCTGGGCCAGCCTTTGTCACCTTGAATGTATCATTTCATTCCTGGCTTTTGAAAGAAGAGGGTGATTTGTGGGAACCACTTCATGCCACATCATCATTAAAATATTAATCAGTGGGGCTGGGATTGTGGCTCAGTGGTAGAGCGCTTGCCTAGCATGGGTGGGACCCGGGTTCGATTCTCAGCACCACATAAAAATAAAGGCATTGTGTTGTGTCCATCTACACACACACACACACACACACACACACAAACACACACACATTCTCTCTCTCTCTCTCTCTCTCTCTTTAAATATTAAGAGTGTCCCTTTGGTTTCAGGAGCTGTAGGGACAAATCTAGGAGCAAAAGGTGCTTCTGGATCTTCCCTGTCACTTCTCAACCACTGAGTCACAAAGGCTTCTCTTCTTTAATGTCACCCTGCCTCATTGTGCTGGGCTGTGACTTTAGTCCCTGGTTTTAAGAGGATTCAACATCTCTACCTTATCCTGACGTCCTGCCACACTGCCAGGCTTGTACATGTGACTTTCTTTGGTCCATGAAATATAAACATAAAATATTCACGTCCAGAAAAAGCCTTCAGTGTGCTCCCAAGGCTCAAACAACCTTCATGTTTTTGTCCTCTGCAGTAAGAATAGCCTGGCCCAGAGGAGAACTTCTCCATCAGCCTGCAATTTTGAATAAGAGACCCAGGCCACAGCCAAGCAGGACCACTGCCAATCACAGACTCCTCGGTGAGAAATCAATATTTGTTTATTTGGTTGTCTGTTGCTGCAGCCAAGGTTAATACACAAATTATGTAACAACCAAAGCTCAACCACAACTTGTCATATCTGCAGGGAAGCTAGGGATCCTAGAGGCTGGCTTTCCTATGTGGAGTGAAAGCCTATTCACGTATGAAGTCACCAGACAAGGGCAGAATCAAGAAATGTCACGAGAGCAAGAACCCTGGTGCCTGGAGCCCCTGATCTGAGCTGTGCCTGAAGACTCAAGGTGGACACAACGTTTTAGTGAGGTAAGACTTTGTTTTACTTGAGCTAGTTTGGCTTAGTGTTCTAATCTGATTTAAACAAGTATTGACTTATATCAGGTCTCCTCACTCCTTTGCAGTGACATCTGATGACATCTGGAGCCCAGGCCTATATGATACAGTAAGTAACAGCGATCACATGGAGGAAGTTACACTAGGGTATAAATCAATATAATTGAATAAGCCTATTATGGGCCAAATTGGATTCCTCCCTTACCACCAGCTCCAAAAAGAAATGTGAAGTCCTGGTTGCTACTATCACAGAATATGATCTTATTTGAAAATCTTAATTAGTATAAGATCATACTGGAGTAGGGCAGGCCCCAAAACTTATATGACCGATATGCATAAAAGATACCTATGTGAGACAGAGACACAGGACAATGTCATG
The DNA here is from genome assembly GCF_021218885.2 of Marmota monax. Classification (NCBI taxonomy): domain Eukaryota; kingdom Metazoa; phylum Chordata; class Mammalia; order Rodentia; family Sciuridae; genus Marmota; species Marmota monax. Next base: position 6,710,603 of record NW_026693008.1, on the reverse strand, counting down.
TGATCGCAAAGACCAAGATTGGAATGTGGAGCTACAGCCAAGGTACATCAAGGGTGTCTAGAAAACCAGCAGAAACTAGCTACAGGCAAGAAAAGGTATCCCTATAGTTACAGAAGGATCCTGGCCCTACCAACACCCTCATTTCAGATTTCAAGACCCCAGAACTGTGCAGTAATAAATTCCTGGATTCTTAAGATTCCTAGTTTGTGATACTTTGTTATGGTGGTACTAGCAAACTCATAAAAAGTTCATCAGATGAATTTTCACCACCAGATCTCATGGAAAACTTCTAATGGAAATCACCATAGTACCCCATGAAGGTTATCTTGACATATCTGTGTTTATATAATGTCCAAAAAGAGTTTTTTTAAAAAAGTCTATTTTTTTTTTCTAACAGAATGATCATGAATACTGGTTGTGAGATCAGGAAGCTCTAAGTTTAAGTCCTAGTTTGTCATTTTACTTTAGATGATTTCTGACAATAAAGTCCACATTTACACCATTGAATAATCCATGATCTCTTTCATGATGTTTTGTGACACTTACATGAGAAATACATAGGAAGTATTTTTCACTGTATCTGGTAGTATATAGTGTCAAATGATGGAAAGAGAAGAGTCTTACTCAGTTTGGGCTGTTATAAAGAAACATCCTAGTATGTCAGTTCGAGCTGTTATAACAAACATACTAGTAACTTATAAATGACAAATATCTATTTCTTACAGTACTAGAGACTAGAAATCCAAAACCAGAGTGCCAGCATGGTAAAGGCCTCCCTCTCCTTTGTTGAAGACTATTGATTTCATTGTATTTTTACATGGAAGGAACAAAGGGAGCTACCATTCTGATCTACTCTCATTAGAGCACTAATTCCATTCATGAAGCTCCATTCTCATGGGTTAATTTGCTCCCACAGGCCCCCACCCCCATATACCTTCATCCTGGGAATTAGATTTCAACATAAATTTAGAAGGGGTGCAAAAAATGGATCTACTATATAGATAAATAGGTAAACCCAGATATGTCAGTGCATCAGTCTATAAAGATCTGTACTCTATATACCCATATAAAATTTAATTAAATAAACGAGTGAAAATCAAATAGTGAATGCTCTCAACAAAGTTCCAGTTTTTAATTAATTAAACCATTGTGTTGTTGGTGATTTTCCTATTGTTTTCAAATTGAACTTGCTCAACCGATTTTATATAGAAATGCATAGATACCACCTACTCATGTACACTTGGTTCTTTAAATACTCCAATCTTCCATCTTTGCAAAGTCAATCTTTCCCTAAGAGTTACAATCTCCTCCCAACACATTGATTATGTGGATCAAAGGCCCCGTGACTTACATCAGGCTGGGCCAAAATAGTCATTACCATAGATTTTCCACTTTCCTTCTTTAATGGAGTAAGCTTTTAGGATCTGGGTAATGGTTTGGACGTCAAACAGGACCTAAAAGCTTTTAAGGTGCAGATAAAAGTAAGAATAATATTCCTTACCTCTCCTTTTCCCACCTTTTGTGTCCAATTCTAAACACAAAATTCTATTCTTCATTCACCTTCATAATAAGGAGAATTTTTGTGTGCATCATTTCTTTCATACTTGCAAAGACAAAAAGAGGAAGATGATTTGTACTAGAAGTTTTTGACATATTTATGAATATTACCATGAACTATCAAGAGCAAACCTAATTCTTGAGTAGATCTGTCCAAGGCAACGGCTGGAGTAGTCTAGAGTTCAATATACACTCATTATGTCTTCCCAGAGATCTAGCTCAAAACCCAATTTGCTGCTAGGAGAATTCTCTCTATCACATCACTCTATTGAGAGGACTCCCTTTTGAGATGCTTTAGTTCTTTGACATTGTAAAAAGAAATTCCAGGATGGAATATTGAATGACTCAATCCGGTCACATGATACACATCACTAAAGGAATAGGAAGGAAGGAAGAGGAGCACAGGCAGCTTGAATGTAAGGCAAGTGGACACAAGTCATCTAGGAGAAGATGTTTCCAGATGTCCCCAGAGAGTACTATCTAGATGAGCATTTGATTCTTACCATTCTCTCACACTCCGTAAAGCACATTAAATCAAGAATATCCATGGGAACCCACGAAGGCAGCACACTCTGGATGAAGTTCTCTCCCTGAGTTTAGGAAGTGGATAAGACTCTGTGGTCAAGGAGACTTGAAAGACTAAAAGGTACCACTCAGTCTTGCATGGGGGCAGGGGAGAAGGCTTCTTGCCAGATGCTGCAAGAGATTAGATGAGTAGACATTCTGTGATTCTCTAGACATTTCATAGGTGGGGCTCCTTTGCATCATCCTTACGGTTAGGCTGGGTCTTCTCATCCTTTGTGACTGCTGCACTGGAAGAAAGTGAGCCACTCTACGTCCCTTCAGAGACACTCAGGGCTGCTTTGATGCACCTTTACTGATTCGGCTAACTCAGTGGGTAGGTGGGGGTTGGCAGCTGAATGGCAAAGATGTCAGTTACAGGGTCCCCCACAAACCTACTTGGGGTTCTTTTTTCCTTCCAGCTGACCCGTGCACAGGGCAGATGAGTTTGGCCCTAAGGTTTTCCTTCTGCATGACAATGTGGAGCATCATTAGAAACCACATTATTATAAAATGAACAAGTTCAAGCACTACTGCTGCAGTGTGGCAGCTGAAGTCCAAATTTTTTTTAGAGTAATTGATCACAGGCTGTTAACAGGTGCAGCCACTTCCGACTAAGGGGAAAGAACACCAGCCATGTGTGTTACACATGGACCCAGCAGGAAGTCACCTATCAAGAGGAACGCAGACACAGGGCTGGAGGGGCCTGAGCAGCGATGCCAAGTCTGAGTGATGACTAAATGAGGCTCCTGAAAAGCCTGGAAGGACCTGGGCTCGTAATTAAGACATGCTCTCACCTCCACATGGCACACTGGTACTTGCTCTGGTGCTATTTCTGGTCTTAAACATACTCCAGGTAATGTAATCACTTCTGAAATTGTATTCTGCATAATACTAGTGTTTGGTGAAACCCAAAGTGAATTTTCTGTGGGAAAGAAAAGAGTTCTATTTTTTTTTTAAATATGCTTAGGAAATACTGCTTTGTACAGGTTTGTTCTAGAAATTCTCAGGGCACATTATTCTATTTAAAAAAAAAATGCCTCAATAGTCCTACCATACGAAGGCCTGATTCTTTTCAAGTTCCCTTGTCCTGAATCAATGCCTATTTTCATGAGATCTTTTATAAATGTCTCATGGAGTACTAGTTGAGAAGCTCCGGTTTGTAGAGGTAAACATGAAACTCAAGAGAAATGGTTTTCTCTATCAAAATTTGGCAAAGGTCTTCTCTTCTCCTGTCACTCTTTTGGTTCAGGTTTCTATGAGAGGCCATGTAGCAGAGTGGACAGGAGGGTAGGTTTGCAACCCGACTGCTTGGGCTGGGATATTGTCCCCAGCAGCCATTAGCTATGGGATCTTGTCTGCATCCAGTCTTCTCATTAAAGGCAGCGGGAGAGGGGAGTGATAACCACAGAATCTGCTCCAGAGGGTTATGGAGACAGTAAGGCAAGCACAGCCCAGGTAAAGAGTTTAGAACTGTGCCTGGCACCTGTAGGCCTGGGGTAGGTGTTAGCTGTCTTTGTTATCACCGACACCAACATTATCCTGTCACCATCTCCCATCCATTGTCTCAGATGAAAACTCGGGAAGTCCTTTCATCTCTGGCTTCACCACCCCAGTCCACTGCCATCACATCTCTTGAAAGGCGACTTCCTGCTGGGTCCATGTGTAACACACATGGCTGGTGTTCTTTCTCCTTAGCTGGAAGTGGCTGCACCTATTAGCAGCCAGTGCTCAATCACTATAAAACAGAATTGGTCTCCCTCCTGCCTTTGGAAAGGCTTTGCATCTCTAGCTTTCTTAATCGGCACCCTTGTTCCAGGCTGAGATTTTTTTCTTTTCTTTTCTTTTTTTTTGTACTGGGGATTGATTGAATGCAGGGGCCCAGCCTATTTTTATGTTTTATTTAGAGACAGGGTCTCACTGATTTGCTTAGGACCTTGCTAGGTTGCTGAACTCACGATCTTCCTGCCTCAGCCTCCTGAGACTTTGGGACCAGGCTGAGATTTTACAGCCTTCCTCTACTTGGGATCCCCAACTTCTCTCTCTCTCTCCACCCACATATCCTATTCCTGTTGCCAGACAGACCTGTCTAAAACCCTACTGTCCTCTTGGCCCCACCCTGTTTAAGAATCTGCAATGGTTCCTTCTTCACTGCCCAGATGGGAAAGTTCAAGGTGACTTTGGATTACAAACCTGTCACAAACCAACTCACACTTGCTTTTACAACCTCATTAATCTCATTCCCAAACATTGCTCCTACTGTTCCTCCCACGTGGAAAGTCCTTCCAAGTTCCTACAGTGACTCAAATTTCTAGTATATTCCAGGACCCAGCTCACTTCTTCCTCCCAGGGCCTTCCCCAACCTCCTTCTCTGGAAGGAGAGCTATGGTCTGCTCTTCTGGTTTCACATCCTAGCTCCACAACCAAGCAAACAGCAAGATCTTTATTCCAACTGTGTAACTCCTCCACGTTTTAGTCTGCTTTGGTGTAAAATGGAGATTAATAATCCTCTTTTTACAGGGTAATTACAAGGTTTAAATGAAAACACTGTGCACGCAGTCACATTCTTTCCCAGGGTTCTCTTGTATGTCTTTTAAGGATTCCCTAGATAAGGGGTCCTCAAAGGATTACATAGGGAGGAGTAGGGCATAGAAGGGGTCCAGGTGGTCAGACCTCGACCTCTGCACCTCCATACTTCAACCAGAGCTGTAGAACCTTGATATATTTCCTTTGTTAGGTTGGGAGGTGGGCAACTTTTAATTAGAAAAAAGGGGGGGGGGGATAACTACACTGTCCTTTGCTGTGCCTTCTGTTTAGTTCTTAACCTTTCAACCATCATTTCATTAATTCAGGAAATATTTTCATGCCCCAAATATTTATCATCTTCCTCTGGAGAGACCCGAGTCTTCCCCCACTCTATCAAAAACATTATGCCCAGGACGTAATTATATAACTGTCAATGAGGAAGCGCTGACTTGCTCCCTCCAATCCTCTGGAAATCTCCTCTTATAAGGTTAAGCCCACCCGAGGCAACTTTTCCACTTGCCTGAGCAGAGGCCACAACTTCCTCCTCTGCCCTCACCATCTTCTGGGAAGAGTTGACCTCCACGAACTCTGCTCCATTATCTCTGTCTTCCAGCACCAAACACCAGCTAGAGAATAGCCTCTGAGATCTAAGTTTCCCTAGCAGGATTCAGGGGATCATAGATATTAGAGATGAAGGAGGAAAAAAATCTATCAGGACATCTTGTCCTCTCCTTGCGCAAAATGGTTTTAGCCTGAACATTTTCTAAATATTTGTCAGGCCTGGTACTAAAAGCTTGAAGTGACAAGGCCCCTCAGGAGAGAAGTCAGCATTAAACCTCGCTCTTAAAGATGATTTCCTTTACTGACTTTTCAACCTCCTGTTTCACCACAGAATCTCACCTCTCACTTCTAGTTAAAGCCCTTTTCAGTACCCAGACTATAGGGAGTTGGGGCTACAGAAAGGCCACAGGAAGAGTGAGAAGAGGGCAGAGCTGTCACTCTGCAGGGTATGTTCCCCTTTGGCTCTTGGTAATTACAAAGATGGGCCAGGTGAAACCCTCACCTCTCACTTCATCTTCCCTCCTGAAGAAAAGGTACCTGCCGGATCTCACAGACCCTTCTCTTTCTCACCAGAGGGCCAAAAGGTAACTTAGTAATTATAAAATAATGATAATGTCTTTGCTTTGTGTCCCAACTGGGTTTAACAACTCTAGACAGCTATAGGAGCTCTTAAAGAGTCAGTACCCCTGCAGACATCATCTCACAGGAGTGTGCACCCATGTTGCTAGATCATCTCGCCCCCTTGTCAATGGGAATCTAATTTTAAAATGTTGGCAACTATTTGAAATTATTTTTGATCAACTATAACGGCCCAGCCGACACGCCTCCCCTTTCCTAGATAATATTTCTTCTCCCTCTAACACCCATTGCTTTTTCGTATATGCTAAAACTATGATGTCATGTATTTTTAATTTTGTGTGTGGACATCTTGCCTCTTATCTGGTACTGCTTCTTCCTAAATCCCTAATATGTACAGATGTCTGTTCTCTCTCTCTTCTGCATAGTTATATCATTCAAAGGGAATGTCCCCAGTGCACATATTCAGAAAAATAGCCAGGACTCTGGGAATGGTATGGGCTAGACTACTTGGGTTTATACCACAACCTTATTATTTGATATTTATGTAACCTTGAGGAATTTCATGTGACATCAGTTTTCTCATCTATAAACTAGGCATGACAAAGACAGCCCTGAGCTCAAAGGATAGTTGTGAGAGTTAAATAATAAGGCAAGGTGTAACTCATTCGTCACATACAGAAGGAGCTAAATAAATTGCTAAGAGCCACAGCTGAGTAATATGATGCATGGCATTTTTGGTTGAAAGGTGACGCCAGCAAGCCATTGAGATGATATGATTATGTTAAGATCTGAATTAATATGGATATTGGACTCCTGCTGTCCACCTCTGACGGGACTCCTGGAGAGTTCCCATTGGTTGGGGAAGTGCTGTAGGAGGGAATTCTGGAGGAGGGACTTCCTGTTGGGGTCCGGGAGAACACCGCGTGGGTTAGTTGGCAATCTTCCTGGGAGCGCACAGGGCATTGGCGGCAGTTTCAAAAATAAAGTTTGTTCCTGCTTGAGTGGCTTGTGATTTTGTGCCCAGCCAGACTGCGGCAATAAACGTCATTTGAAAGCAGCTTTCAATTGCCATTAAATCAAAATACCCAGTAACCAATGGGGCCCCCGCTTCCACTCTAGTCTTGTTGCCAAAGAGTCTCACTGATTTCCTTTTATTCACATTTTTGGGTTTCATTTTTGGGTTTCTGAGGTCAAGTTGTCTTGCTGCATTTTTAGCAGAATTCATAGCCCTCTTGATGGTTCAAAATGGTAAGTAATAAATAAGTTCAATGATCTTGTCTGGGTTACCTGTCAGTCAGGAAGATCATAGCTATATACTAAACTAGCTCTGTGTGTGTGTGTGTGTGTGGGGGGGTGATCCAGAATTCCCTGCAAGGAAGAATTTGCTACTCAAGTATGAGGAAGGTGGTCAGCAGGCATGGTTTGCCCATCAGCTACCTCAATTCTGAGGCTTCAGATCCAGAGTTGCCTCTCTGAAGGTCATACTTTTTCTGGCCAGCCTACATCTCCTAAGTAAGGCAGGTATGGAAAGGAACTGCCCTCACCATTCATTTCAGCACAATCTTGATGGGCAATATTGGACCCGAAACTCTCCACTGGCTTGGGCATGGTGTGGGAGAGTCTACTTCATAGTCCCAAGTCTCCTCTGCCCAGTTCTACTTCTGCCCCTTCATTTTACAACTGTTGGGGAGTAACAGACATTTTGTACTCCCGATTACATGTCAGCACTATTGGCCAAGAACTAAGTCCAGAACACACAGGCAGATGCACCCCCCACACACACCTAAAACCCCACAAGACTTTGAAACACAGGAAACAATCTTATATACTCATATGCTTATATGAAGACCCCTTTGGCATTGCAATCTATGGGATTTACAGGATCAAGGATAAGGTTGGGATAAGGTTATGTATTTTCTCTCTATATTTTTCTCCAACTTTACAATTCAATCGTGATAAATTATAAGCATCAATGTATTACTATGTATATCTTACCACAATTGAATTGTAATAAAACACATATGACATTTACTATCTTAACTATTGTCAGTATACAGCATGTGGTAGAAGTACATTTATATTGTTGTAAAACCATCACCACTATCCATCTCCAAATTCTTTTCATTTGGCAAAACTACAACTCTGTGCCCATTAAACAATAACTCTCCATATTCCCTTCCCCTAGCACCCAGCAGCCATCATTTTCATTTCCATCTCTATGATTTCAACTACTTTAAGTAGCTCACATAAGCAGAACAATACAGTATAGTTCATGTTCTACATGATAATATTTTGGTCAACGAGAGACCACACACAGTGGTAACTTCATGAGATTATAATGAAGCTCAACACTTCCTGTCACCTAGTAATGTTACAGCCAAAATATTGGTGTGCAATTAATCACTTATAGGTTTGTGGAAATGCCACTGTAGATAAATGAGGTCATATAAAAATATAGAACAGACAATTAGGTAGAGTTCATAATACTGATAATGTCATAAACAACTGTGCTACTGGTTTATGTATTTACCATATAATGTTTTTATCATTATCTTGGAATGTACTTCTACTTATTAAAAAAAAAAGGCAACTGTAAAACAGCTCAGGCAAGTCCTTTTCCAGAAGAGGAATTGTTATCCTAGGACATGATGGCTTCATGAGTGCCATCATCCCTGAAGATCTGTTGGTGGGAAAAGATTGCAGGTGGAAGATGGTAATATTGGTGACCCTAACTCCATACAGCTAGGTTAACATGCACGTTTGTATCTTAGTTTTCAGCAATAAAGTTTTAAAATGGGGAAAAAATAAGTTAGAAAAATAGTCTACTGTGGTAAGCCATTCTTATAGACCGTGGCCGCCATTAGAAGATGGCGCCGGCTTCCACTGTGGCCTGTGATAAACAACTCCTTTTTTGGAGAGTTGGCGCGCAATCCCTTACCACCCTATGAGAGAGATCCACGTGGCAGCTTGGGATTGGTATGCGGGAGGCTTTATTAGGCTGTGCTTGGGCGCTCGGCGGGGGGGTCACTAGAAGATGATACATGAAACAAGGCCTGAATAAACTGCTGAAAGAAGAATCCTGTGTCGTGTTTTCCCTTGCCGGTGAGGGGTCGCGACAATTGGTGGCCCGGACGGGGAATTATATTCCTCAAACCCAGGATCCAGAACTTTCAGCAGTCAGGGTGGTGCACCGGTAAGTTCCCAGGTAAAGTGGGAATCCGCTAGCAAATAGCGGGGCGCTCTCTCTGTAAATAGAGAGAGAGCGGGAAAAAGGACGCTCCCCTGTAAAAGGAAGAGAGCGGGGAATTCATAGAACGGAACGCTCCCCTGTAAAAGGAAGAGAGCGGGGATTTTTGTACTTTCACTTTCTTTATAGCTCTAAAAACATTATGGGCGCTACCTCTTCAAGCCCAATTTTGTTGGCCCTAGATGGGTTGCTACGTTCAAAAGGACTTAAGGTAAAGCAGAGCACTTTGCAGATGTTTTTGAGAGAAGCTGCCGGGGCAGCGGCCGCGGTCTGGGCATGAGGATGGCGGTGGGCTCAGTCAAGATGCAGCCACCGTGCGAGAACGCTCAGCGCTCTGCGCCGCAGTCCCAGCGCCCGCAAGCCGGACCGCGAGCAGCCGCCGGCGTCGCTGCGGCCGCGGCTGAAGGACCTGCCTGCACTGCTGCGGAGCGGGCTCACGCTGCAGAGAAAGCAGAGCGCCGCCGGGGGCCGGGACCGGACGGAGCCGGTGTGGGTTCCAGAACGCCTGACAAGAAGAGTCCCGACAAATACATCTGAGTTAAATATAACCACTTTGGCCATTACTTCCCAGGTGTTAATTCCGTTGTCTCCTTCTAATAAGACCTCTAATGCCACTCATTTTAAGGCTTCTCCTTATTGCACCCCTGAGTATGGCTTCCCTCCTATATTTACACCTTGTCAAGATCACTCTTGGGAGAAACATCAGGTCGCCAAAGGTTTTTCCCTTTCCCCCTCTCTCAAAAGGTACTTGTATAATTCTTCCAACAATAATTCCTCTATAGGAGCGGGTTGGACCTGGTTTCAATGGTTGATTTCCAATGAAAAGGGGGCCACAGCCGACATCTCCGCTTTGGCTCAATTACGAGGAGTCCAAAGTTGGCTGTTTAATGTTTCTGGCAGTAGTACCCAAGATTCGGTGTGGGGTAGGAGACTCAAATCTATTTCACACAATGCACTATTAGGTAATGCAACGTTACCCTCTGCAGCAGTCTGTCTCCAATCTCCGTTTCTGTTCCTTTTGGCTAATGTTACATCACAGGGGATGTTTAATTGTTCTAATACTACCTGTTACTTGTCTGAGTGTTGGAATGGATCCTGGCCTATGGCAGTGGTTATGAAAATTCCAACTTTTGTCCCGATCCCGGTTACTGCGGATCCAGAGTCATTTCCTATTGTTGAACTGATTAGAGCCCGTAGAGATTTTGGAATTATGGCAGCTATAGTGACAGCTGTGGCAGTGTCTGCTGCTGCAGCAGTTACAGCTGGAGTGGCCATGGCTAGTCAAGTGCAGACTGCGGCCACGGTTAATCAGGTCATCCAACAAACTTCCAGCATTTTAGAGTCTCAAAGTAAAATCAATCAACATATTTTATCAGGAATTTTGGCCGTTAATCAAAGGGTGGATCTCCTCCAAGCTCAGATTGAGGAATTGTCAGACCTAGTACATTTGGGTTGTGTTGATCATCGTGCACATCTATGTATAACATCTCTCAGATTTAATGATTCCAGAAATACCTCTCAAATTATTGGACAGTACCTGGCCGGAAACTGGTCCATGGAAGCAGAGAAGTTGATCCAGACCCAACTGACACAAATTGCCATGTTGAACAACACTCGTGTGGACCCTGTGACATTGGGCCAATTTACGAATTGGCTGTCTTCTGCCTTTTCTTTCTTTAAGGAATGGGTGGGAGTAGGCATTTTTGGAGCGATGTGTTGTTTTGGGGTTGTCCTTTGTCTGTGGCTTTTCTGTTGCCTAAGAGCTCGTCATAGCCAAGAAAAGGCTATGATCGTCCAGCCTTTTGCAGCCCTAGAGAATGGTATCTCTCCACAAGTTTGGCTTGCACAATTTAAGCAATAATTTCCTGGGTCTTGGCCATTGCACCCCAAGTCATCTTTGACATTGCACTGGGTTTGGCATGCCCTCCTCTTCCTGCCTTCCCAGTTATGGAAGGCCCATGCACTCTGCAGGCCTTGTTGCCATTGCATGCAGGTGGGCTTCCATGCTGGTGCTGCACTTTATGCTTTGCACCCTTCGTTTTCTCAGGGGCTGAGGGATGGTGTTGCCACTTCCAACCTCATAGTCACTGACCGGCTACTTGTAAAATCCCCTTTCTTTTCACCGTCATCACGATGCAGGATGCGAGGCAAGGCACTGCACTTGAGTGATCCCTCAACGGACCTCAAGGAAAGCATGTCCTATTGCATGCGGGTTTGATGTCCACGCCCCGCCCTACGAAAAAAGGCGTCAGCTGATATGGGACCAGGTCTAGGGAAGGGCCCTCCTTAGGACTGAACCATACACTGCAGCCACTTCTGCACAGTGGGATAGGACCTCTACTTTCGCCTGCATTGTTTTATAAAATAGAAGGGGGAACTGTGGTAAGCCATTCTTATAGACCGTGGCCGCCATTAGAAGATGGCGCCGGCTTCCACTGTGGCCTGTGATAAACAACTCCTTTTTTGGAGAGTTGGCGCGCAATCCCTTACCACCCTATGAGAGAGATCCACGTGGCAGCTTGGGATTGGTATGCGGGAGGCTTTATTAGGCTGTGCTTGGGCGCTCGGCGGGGGGGTCACTAGAAGATGATACATGAAACAAGGCCTGAATAAACTGCTGAAAGAAGAATCCTGTGTCGTGTTTTCCCTTGCCGGCGAGGGGTCGCGACAGTCTACAGAAATAAAGACATAAAGAAAATATTTCTATGCAGTATAAGAATTTGTTATTACAAAAGACTCAAAAAGTCAAAGACTTTGTAAAGTTTATAAAGTAAAAGTGTCACAGTAAGCTATGGTTAATTTGTTATTGATTAAATAAAAAAATTTCATCAATTCAACGTAGCCTAAGCGTACAGTGTCTGTAAGGCTTACAACAATGTCCAGTAACATCTGGGCCTTCACCTTCACTCACCAAGAGAAACTTCCAGTCCTGTAAGCTCCATTCATGGGATGTCCTCATCAGGTGCACCATTGTTTATGTTTTATACTGTATTTTTACTATATATTTAAATATGTGGATTAAAACAAATACAGACCACTATTATTACAATTGCCTAAGGTATGCCGTACTGGAAGTTTCCAATTTCTCCACGCCATAGGGGTTTATAGCCCGAAAGCAACAGGCTGTACAATACCTGGTGGGTAGCAGGAGATACCAGTTCGGTTTTTACTGTGAAAGTTTGTTGACTTTTTTTCAAATGCTTTTTTCTGCATCAGTTGAGATGACAATGTGTTTTCTTCCCTCATGTTCTCTTAATAAGGTGTACTACACTGGTTTGTTTTCCCATGTTGAACCATCTATTCATTCTAGAAATGAATTCTACCTTGATCTCAATAATCCTTTTAAAATGTGTTGAGTTTTGTTTGCTAGTAATTTGTTGAGGATTTCTACATCAATGTTCATAAAGTACAATGATTTGTAGTTTTCTTGTCATGTCTTTGGCATCAGGGTAATGCTAGAATCTGAGAATAAGTCTTTTTTGTTGTTTGTTTTGAAAAGTTTGAAAAGGATTGGTGTTAGCTAAATCTATGGTAGCACTCATTTTTTTTTACTTCACAGTAGTGTAGAAAAGTGATAAGCATGCAACAGAAACTGTAATTAGTATCTGAAATTTTGATCTATTCTGAGGCCAGCAGACGTGGTACAATATGCTCTCATGATGCTGGCCAGTGGCAGTAAGCTACAGCTCCCTGTCAGTCACGTGATTATGAGGATATAAACCATGTACAGTGTACTGTGATGCTAATCTCTGATGTTTAGTATGTTAGGTAGATAAAATGCACTTCTGACTTATGATCAATGGGTTCATTGGGGCAAACCCCATCATAAGTTGAGGACCCTCTGTTTTTACCTTTAAAACCATCAGGCCCAGGGTTATGAACTTTCCTGTTGACTTTGCTGAATCCTGCAGGCTTTGATATGCTTTTATTTCCATTTTCATTTGTCTCAAGAAAAAAAATTAAATTTCCCTTTTAATTTCTTTAAGGACACATTGATTGTTCAAGAGTATATTGTTCACTTTCATTTATTTGTAAATTTCCTATTGTTCTTGTTGATTTCTAGTTTCCATCAAAAGCTGTTAAAACTTTTGGCTCAGGAGGCTGAGGCAGGAGGATCACAAATTCAAGGTCAACCTTAGCAACTTAACAAGGTCCTTTCTTAAGAAAAAGGGGCTGTGGATGTGGCTCAGTGGCTAAACACTCCTGTTAAAACTTATACCCTAATTTAGTTATGTTGCAAGACAAAAAACAAGTGTATAAAACAATAGTATTTTTATGAACCAAAAAAACCAGAATTTATTGAAAAAGAAATCAAAAAAGCAATCCTATTCACCATAGCACCCAAAATCCCAAAACAATACAAAAAAATAATAAATAAATAGATAAAAACCCAAGCCCCAGAAGAAACTTAACTAAGGAAGTGTAATGTCTTTATATTGAAAAATTATAAAACAGGAAAGAAATTCAAGAGGACACACAGAAAATGAAAAGACGCCCCACGCTTATGGACTGGAAGAATTTAATCACAGTTGCTAAAATGATCATACAATCCAAAGCAATCTATAGACTCAAGCCAATTACCATTAAAATAACAGGGTCATCCTTTACAGAAATAGAAGAAAAAATCTTTCAATTCCTATGGCACCGCGGATGACCCAGAATAGCTAAAGCGATCCTGAACAAATAGAGGATGCTCAATGCATCCCAATACCTAATTTCAAAACATAGTATCATGCTCCAGGAACCAAAACAGCATGGAGCTGTATAACAATTGTCACCGAGATCTACAGAACAGAATAGAGAATGGAGAAATTATCCCATGTACGAACAACCAACTGGGTTTTGAAAAGGTGTCAAGAATGTACACATATTATAGAAAGGAAAGTCTTCAATAAATGGTGCTAGAAAAACTGGATATCAACATTAAGAAAGATGAAGCTGTATCACTACCTTTCCCCCCTAAACAAAACCAACTCAAAATGGATAAAGCCCTAAACGTTAAGACCTGAAACTATGACAGTATTAGAAGAAAACCCAGGGAAACACTTCAAGACATGAGTGTAGATAAAGATTTTATGGATAAGATTGAAAGTGCAGGCAACAGAAATAAACAGTTTGGATTGTGTCACACCCAAGACATTTCTGCAGAGCCAAGGAAATGATTGACACAGAGTGAAGTGAAATGAGAGATAATATTTGCAAACTCTTCAACTGACCAGGGATTCATAGACAGAATTTGTAAGGAACTCCAACAACTCGTGGCAAAACCCACAAGATAAATGATTAAAAAACAGGCAAATTATATGAGCAGATATTTCTCCAAAGAACAAACACAAATGGACAAACAAGTGTATGAAAAGATGCACAGTACCACCAGTGAGGAGGGAAATACAAATCAGAACCACAAGGAGATACCATCTTTTCCCAGTTGGGTAGAATGGCTGTTAAAAAAAGATTAATCAATAAATGTAACAATGCTGATGAGAGTCAGAGAAAGGAGAATTCTTACATGATTTTGGTGAGAGTGTACATTAGTATGGCTGCCATGGAGAACAGTACAGAGATTGCCCAAGAAACTAAATAGAGATCTTCTACATGATCCAACAATCCCTCTCATGTTTACTATAGCACTTCTAACAATAGTCAAGATATGGAACCAACCAAAGTCATCAATGTATAAATAAGATATAAAATTGTGGTGTATGTACAAAATGGAATATCATTCAGCCATAAAAAAAGAATGAAATCCTATCATTTGCATCAACATTGATGGAACTGGAAAACAGCATTATAAGTTAATAAGCCAGGCCCAGAAAGACAAGTGCACAGATCCTGATATTTTCAGGGCAGAGTTCTTTTCACTCCCACAGTCTTCCATGAGCTGTATAAGATGCAGCAGAGATCAACAAGTATATGAAAAAATGTTCAGCATCTCTAGCAATTAGAGAAATGCAAATCAAAACTGCTATAAGATTTCATCTCACTCCAGTCAGAAAGGCAATTATCAAGAAAACAAGCAACTAATGTTGGAAAGGAAGTGGGGAAAATGGGATACTTATACATTGCTGGTGGGACTTAAAATTGGTGCAACCATTATGGAAAGGGTGTCAAGATTCCTCAGAAAACTTGGAATGGAATCACCATTTGACCCAGCTATCCTACTCCTCAGTTTACACCCAAAGAATTTAAAATTAGTACATTACAGTGACGCAGTCACATCAATGTTTATAGCAGCTCAATTCACAATAACTAAACTATGGAATCAACCTAAGTGCCCTTCAACAAATGAATGCATACAGAAAATGTGGTATATATACACAATGGAATATTACTCAGCCTTAAAGAAGAATTAAATTATGGCATTTGCTGGTAAATGGATGGAAGTGGAGAATATCATGCTAAGTGAAATAAGCCAATCCCCAAAACCAAAGGCATGATGTTTCCTCTGATGTGTGGATGATAATTTACAATGATGGATGGCTAGGGAAGAATAGAGGTACTTTGGATAAGGCAGAGAGGAGTGAAGGGAGGGGAGGGGTATGGGGTTAGGTAGACTGAATATGAAATTATTACCCTATGTACATATATGACTGCACAACTGGTGTGATTCTATATCAGGTACAATCAGAAGAATTAGAAATTATACTCCATTTATGTATGATGTGTCGAAATGCATTCAACCATCATGTAGAACTAATTTGAACAAATAAAAAAAAATGCTTCAGAAACACATGCACAGTTAACTGTACTGGACTGAAGGGTGGAGGGTGGGTAGCTGCTACTCAACTAAAAGCTGATGTTAGCTAAAATGAATTGCAATGTCCAGTTTAAATCTTCCCCCTGAAAGTTGTAAGCCTTGGGATGGGGATGTGGCTCAAGCGGTAGCACGCTCGCCTGGCATGCTCAAGGTGCTGGGTTCGATCCTCAGCGCCACATACAAGTAAGATAAAGATGTTGTGTCCACTGAAAAATAAATATTAAAAAAAAAGAAAGTTGTAAGCCTTCAGGAGACTCCAGAGTTCCAAAGTATTTGTATCAGATCAATTCTGCCAATGCAGTCATTGTGTAGGTGGGATACAATTAGCTTCCTACTGTGCCATCTTCCCAGAATCTTCTCATCAATTACATTTCTCTAATTGCTAGAGATGCTGAACATTTTTTCACATATTTGTACATTTCAACATATGAGTATGTATAGAGAGGGGATTCGTGAAGGAACAAAAGATGACTTGTTAAACCTTTAAATGTGTTATGGATTCTTGAGCTATTTCAACAGTATTTGTGTCTTTTAAAATAACGTTGGAGCTGGGTACAGTGACGCACACTTGTGATTCCAGCGACTTGGGAATCTGAGGAAAGGAGGATCACAAATTCAAAGCCAGCTTCAGGAATTTAGCAAGGCTCTAGGCAACTTAGTGAGACCCTATATTTTGAGCGAGTCTCAAAATAAAAATTTTTAAAAAGGCCTAGGTGGTGAAGCTCAGTGGTGAAGCTTTCCTGGGTTCAATCCCTAGTACACACACCCCGTCCCCCAAATAAAACAAACAAAAAATAACACTGGAGTTCTGGGAAATCACTTTTTAAAAATACTGAAATAAGAAAGAGTTCTTTGTATTAACAGAATACTTTTTCTTCTGAAATCCCCAAAGTACTCATGTTTAAGGTTATATTAGGACAATCAGGTAATGAGATGGAAAGGCTTCCAGCCTTGTTATCATGTGATAATGATGTCACGCAACCGGCTGCACTCACCCTGGCTAAGGCACCTCTCCATACGTGGTGTCACGTAGATGCTATTGAAAAGTTCTACCAGAGCAGCAGCATTTCTAGGAAAACCGCTTACACGCCTGGAAATAATAAAACACTTGGGAATGAAGACTCCAGTTCAGAGTACCTCTCTCTCCTCCTTCACCCTGAATATGTAGGTAAATCTTTTTCAATCTTGGCTGAATTTATATTTTTGTTCATTCCAATATCACCTGATCTTAAGTGGAATAAATGCAGTTATTACAGAAATTCTACCTAGGGCAGTGCTCTTATACTTGAAGGTCAGGTTCAAATCCCTTTATAGGCAACTCTGAGTCAAGCTAACATGGATAGTTATTTGTTAAGAGGCAAGAATCTCCCATTATTAAATGCATAGGAGAGAGAGGAATTGGGGGTGCAAGTCATATGAGCTGCGTCCCAGCTAACACTCATGGAGACAAAATTATCAAGACTCCAATGTGATGGGAGGCCTGCAGACTACACCACACCTCCAACCCACAAATATATTCAGACGTGGAAGGGAGCTGGAGCTGCCGGGAATTTGTTTCTTAAGCTTTCCAACAGCATGTACCCAAAGGACTTGTGTGAAAGGGATGGAACAAAGGTTGCATATTTCAGGAAGGAGCTATTTGTTTTACAATCCAGAGAAAAATATCTGTAACTTTTTGGTTCTCCAGAAGAGAGATTGGCATTGTTTTCAAAATTTTTTTAAAAATGGATTATTCTGAAATGATCAGATATCTTATAGGAGTAGCACATAGAATGAGATGTGCATTATTTCTGTAGTAATGAAGATTCAATTTTTTGGCATAGCTCAGTATTATTCTTAGAAGACATGCTAAGCTACTGAAGCTACCTTTGACTTTAGTTCCTTAAAGTAAATCATACACGCATAACTATGTGTGCACAACCTTAACGCAAGTCATGCCGGGTTGTTTTAAATACAATTTTAACTAAGTATATGTTTTCCTGAATGTTTTTTAAATGATCTGTTAGGACCAAATGGTAGCATGAAATTCTCTGCCTGCTTGTAGTTGGTTCAATATTCAATACAAATTCGAAAGGTGAAGGCTTGTCCCTTGGATGGGGAAGGTCTTATGGCAAAAATATTCATTATTTTCAGGTAAACTGCCAAAGCAAAAATACTGGATATAACATCTAAGCAGGATGTAAGTGTTATCTTTCATTATTTGTGGATAAATATTTAATTTTGAAATTCCCTAGCAGATTTTGCATTGGCAATTCTACCTCTTTATCAGTGTCTGCCTTAATTTCTAGTTTGCTAATGCTTGTGTAGTACCTTGGGCCAATGGCTTTGGGTGCTTCTCTTTGAGGTAATTGGATCCTATGTTGCTTTCTGGTATTGTCTCATTAAAATGATACTGAGACTCAGAGTAACCCTGAAAAACCTAAGCCCTCCAATAAAGAATCTGAAACGTTTCTCCTTTTAAATTACATAGCAGAGGGAAGGTTGCCTCATCGCACACAGAGAAGAAGCTAAAGGTCAAACTATTAGAGTTAACGAACCAATGCAAGTTCAGATTCTCTAAACAGAGGGGTGAGGGGCAGAAAACATGGTCAGCACAAGGAACTTTATTTAAAGAATCAATTAAAAGTGAAAGACCTCTTTGCTCAACTTCTGAACTAATCAGTGACACTGAGGACAATGACAGAAGGATTCACACCTGTTTGAGAAAAGGCACCTTGCAGGTATGACTTCCCACAAGCAAGAGACTTTCTGCATTTGTAAATGAGGTGCCAAGACAACAAAAAGAATACTGTGCAGAGGGAGGGAGAGAGGGGGGGCTACCAGGGCACCTAATGGCCTGTCTGTTTTAATCCATCTGACCCCACCAATGCTCTTCTTCAAGAGAATGACCTGGATTACTACCAATGCTGCCTTTGGTCTCACTGTTCACAAGCGAGTGGTAAACTGAAAATCAAGTTTAAAAAGCAGGGTTTCCTCTATTCTGGATGTCAACTCTGATGATGAACTAGGTTCGTTCTTTATGGGTTCTGTGATAGGACCAACCTCACTCCGGACAATCAGCTGGAGTGAGGTCCTCACGTGTGGAATCAAAAGGCGATGGTGGTGGAAGTGGTATGATCCTCTCAGCTCAACAACTACTGGTAATTCAATAATCATCAATTAAACCTTTCATAGCTCATTAGCTACTAGTTAAATGTCAGTTCAAATGTAGTCTTTAATATAAAGCATTAAGATAATAAGTGGATATATGCAGAGTATCTCCTGTGTGTCAGACCTACGTGATGTATTTCATGAACATTATCATAGTTGGTCTTTACAATTTTCATGAAAGAGACCTATATTTAGCTTATATTTTACAGATAAGAAAGCCAAGCATGCATAATTCAGTAACTCCTCTCTTCTCTGAAGTTAAATAGTTTTAGGGTGGTAGACCTGGGTTTCGAGCCTACAATCTAATCAACTCCAAGTCCATTCATTCCATACATACCCCACCTAAACAATACTGAGCTTGATGCTCAGTCCCTCCTACACTGGAGAGAAGCTCCTTACACCCATAAATCAGGCATATTCTTAATAGACAACAGTGTGTTGCTCAAAAACATAAAAACATCATCATGAAAAGCCACCATTCCCACCAGAATTTACCTTGACCCCCTGCCATGATACTATGCTTATTATTCTATTAGTTTCTTCATGGAGGTCTTATTTTTAAGGTACAAGACTAAAGCTCCTAATGCTTTTGACAATATGAAAATCAGACAGTACTTTCAAATTCTTTTCTAAACAAACCAGTAGGACTTTGCCAATTAAGAGACAAAAAGTAGTCACACATACCCGTTGAAATGATTCTAATTTACACTTCAATCTTGTTTTAATACACACTGAAAGAATTCCAGCATAGACATAAGATTCACCCAGTAGGGAGATCTGAGTTCTAAGTATTTAATTCAAAAACTATTATACTGAATAGCCTCTGAAAACCATTTAATGTGTTATAGAATCCTGGTCTCTAAAATAGCCTTCCAATCAGCCATGTTCCAGAAGTTTCCTTAAGTAAACTAGGTAAGGGCTTTCCTTGCAGTTTTTCATTTCCAAACTCTTGAATGGTGCTTTGTTCCAGGGATAGCAAGTAGATCAAGAGAACAAATTTTCAAATGGTAACACTGCCACCATCAACACTGGTTAACATTTATAGCACAAATATTAGGTGACAAGAAACACAATCTCTTTGCATGAATACTTATTCTTAAAAAAATAAAGACACTTTTAGAGAGGTTTCAGATTCATGAAAAACTTGAGAGGAAGATACAGAAATATCCCATGTAGGTCCTGCCTACACATGGATACCCTCTTCCCTATTACATCCCCCATCAGAGTGATTATATTTGCTACAATGGATGAACCTACATCATCATTACCACCAAAAGTCCACAGTTTATATGGTTCACTCTTAGTGTTGTGCCTTCGATGGGGTTGGGCAAATGTATGGCCCGTATTTAACATTACAGTTTAATACTGAGTAGTTTTACTGCCTTAAAATTCCTCTGTCCCCCTGTCAATCACTGATAACTTTTCATTGTCTCCAAAGTTTGCCTTTCCCATAACTTCATATTTGAAATTATACAGCATGCAGCCTTGTTGGGTTGTCGTCCTTCACTTAGTGACATGGATTCGAACTTCTCCATGCCTTTTCACAACTTGATAGTTAGTGTTATCCCATTGTCTAAATGTACCACAGTTGTTCTTCCATTCACCTACTGAAGGACATCTGAATCACTTCCAAGTTTTGATAATTATGAATAAATCTGCTGTAAATATCAATGTGCAGATTTGTGAATGGACAATAAGAATTCAGCTCCTCTGAGTAAATATCCAGGAGTGCGGTCATATGGTGGGAGTATATTTAGTTTTACAAGAAACTGCCAAACTGTTTTCTACAGTGGCTGGTGGCATTTCTGCATGCAATGATGGAGAGTCCCTATTGCTCTACATTCTCTCTAGCGCACCATGTTGAACATTGGGGCCTTTTTTTTTGTACTGGGTATTGGCACTTTACTACTGAGCTACATTCCCAGTCTTTTTAATTTTTGAAAACAAGTCTCACTTGGCTGCTGAGGGTTCTCACTAAGTTGCTGAAGCTGGCATTCAACTTGTAATCCTCCTGCCTCAGCCTCTCAAGTTCTTGAGATTCCAGTAGGCTCATAGCCATTCTAGTAATTGTGTCTGGTGGCATCTTATTGCTGTTCAAACACTCATTTTTGAAGTATTCCCAGAATACTCTGCTCCTCATTTTACAGTTGAGGATCTTGAGATGCAAAGAATGTAGAATGTACCTACTTCAAACTAGTCAATAATAAGCTTCAGAGCTAAGATTCAAATGCAACTTGGGTGAATTTCATAGCCCATAATTCTAATCATAGCAGTATCCCTTGTTTTCTCAATTGTATTATGTGCTTTGCAATTCCTAAGATGTTATGTTTCAATTATGCCATCATAAAATGAAGTGTAGGGGCTGGAGTTGTGGCTCAGTGATAGAGCACTTGCCTCACAAGTATGAGGCACCCGTTTCAATCCTAGCACCACATAAAAACAAATAAAGGCATTGAGTCCATACACTACTAATATATATATATATATATATATATATATAAAATAAATAAAATGAAGTGTAATCTTTGGTCCATGAAATATTCTGTAAATATTTCTTTAAATGAAACTCAAAAGTTTAAACTAAGTAATTAATACTATCATGAGGGGATGATGTTTTAAGTTGGGGAGTGAAGAATTTACAGTTTCTAGATTGAGAATAATTTCTGCAAATATTTATTTTTTGTGTTTCGTGTGTGTGTGTGTGTGTGTGTGTGTGTGTGAGAGAGAGAGAGAGAGAGAGAGAGAGAGAGAGAGAGAGACTCCTTCTCTCCACTTAGTCACTAAATGTCACACGACTCAGCAGGTAGAAGACATACAAGTTGTGGAAGCTCAGTGTACCTTCCCTGCAATTCTGCACTCCAGCCACAATTTGAATCCCCATCAACAGCTAAAGTCATCAGGAGCTAATTAGTCCATGTGTAAAGGGAAGACAAAGAATAGACTCCTAAAAACAAATAAACAAACAATAACAACAACAACAAATCATTGGAACCCCTGGGTACTATGAGTACATGAAAATTGTGAAGTAAATTAATTAGCTTTCCATCGATTGGTATCGCAAGTCATTAGCCCTGCACTGCAAGGAAATCCCAAGAAGCCTGAGATGTGTGAAAGGAAAAGGGCTGGGAAGGAAATCAATCTCTGTTCTTCAGTGCTGATGCTTTAAAGGGTCCCTGCTGTATAACTGGCCCAGAGCATTCCAGGGGGAAGAATCCATGGATTTATATCTGCCACATGTGTCACTGAGCACAAATACGTCTGATAAATAATTGAGCCTCAGTGGAGGAGACTCCTCTTGTGTGTTCACATCATGTGTGCTGCAGAACAGGGAAGGGAGGACAGCAGGTCAGGCTTCCCCTTTGAATGTCCGCTGGGCACCCTACTCATCACCAACTCATTACTCTGTCTCAGGAAGTAATCTGAGCTCACTTCACAGTCCTAGGGAATCTAGGTGCTCGCATGGAATTCAGCAAATCTGGTTTTCTTCTCTCCCACAGAGCACTTTCCCCCTCCACTCATAGTGCATAGCATAATCCAATTTTCAATTGACGACATTCTCCTGGTATTATGATTTTTACAGGTGATCTGAGGATGGGGATTGTTTATCACAGGTGCAAAGCTGGTCAATGGCAGAACTGGCATTGGAACTCAGCTCCAGGAAACTCTAGAGCCCTTATTTCTGCCCTCTCAGCCTCCCTCCCTAAATAACCTTTTGCATGAGGTGAGCAGGGAGACATAGCCTGTCCTGAGGCTATTTCTATTAGTAGAAAGGAGGCGAGAAGCGGTAGAGTCTCTTATCCAAGACCACTAGGAAGGAGCAAATGGCCTCTGCTGGGATCCTTCCATGGACAGCAAGCCTTCTACCTCACAGAACTGGAAAGACTTGAATTTGCCTTTCCAGTAATCCCCTATCATGGCCTCTGAAGGATTTTGACTCATCACTGATTGAGCTCAGCAACTGGATCTATAATAACAACTCTAGTAGTAAATAATATCTTCAACCTTGGGGTTCCTGAGGAGGACTCAATGAATGAGACACTGGTGCATGGTAAGCATTTTTCCAATGTTATGAACATTTTCCTGATTTTATATCAGATGCTATATTTTAAAGTGCAGTAAGTAAAGTACCCAAAAAAGGTACATACAAAACAAAAGCTATTACTGGCACTGACGTCCGTCTCCCATCAAACTCTCTCCCACTTTATCTTCTTTCTCTACCCTAGGTAATCTTCCTGAGTCCTAGGTTCCTCCTTTATACAAAATTTTATTGCATATATAATCTAAATAACTTTTAATCTTATATATAGGAAACATCCCTATCCTCATAAGCATATTTTCTTCCATTTAGTATTTAATTTCAAAATACTTAAAAGTTAAAACTAAATAATTATGAAAATATTACATATTAAAATATGTAGTCACATTAGAAGATAGACTCAACATTTATTAAGTGTCAAATTTAAGTATGTGAAAATAAAAAATAGTTGTATTTATAAAAAAACAACAACAATTTAAAATTTAAATTATTTTTAGAAAAAAACATTAAAAATAAAAGCAGGAATCAAGGAGGTAGAAAGTATTTTTTTCTAGAGAAGATCAAAAAACTTGAAAAAAGAATCTCTGATAAAAATTATGAAACAGATAAATTTTGGCAAGACTGGTTTAAAAAAAGGTAAGGGAAAAAACCCTGCAATATTTTGAATAAAAAGCCTGATATGAATACCGCTAAAATAAAAGGTAAATGACCATTATCAATAACTTTATGCTAGTTTTTTGAAAACAAACTAGATTAAATGGATAAATGCCTAGAAAGTTATAATTTGCCATAATGGACATAAGAAATAACAAAAATAACATGGTCCCATGGCTATTAAAGAGTTGGAGAAAGTTCTTAATACCATGCCAGATGGTTTTTAAAATTTTTTTGTTTTAATTAGTTGTACATGATACTAGAATGCATTTATGCACTTTGATATATCATACATAGATGATATAATTTCTCATTTTTCTGAGTCTACATGTTGCAGAACCTATTGGTCATGCAGTCGCATATATACATACAATAATAATGTCTGTTTCAGCCAGATGGTTTTATAGGCAAGTTTTTCCAAATGTTCAAAGGAAGAGACCATTCTAATTTTATGCAAATTTTCCCAGATGATAGAAAAATAGAAGTTATTCTCCATTGATTTCATAAGGTCAATATTATCCTGTTATCAATACCAGACAAAAACAATATAAAAAAAGAAAAGTAACTGCCCTCTTCAATCATTATATAGATGCATTCCATTCTGCTTAGTGGTGCTCCCTAGAATAAGCCAGGAGAAACTATTTCCAATGCCCAAGTCCCAGTGTATTTCAGGAAGATCATATAAACTTTGGAACATACCTGTTTCCTAGATGTACGATACAGAAATGTTATTTAATTTCTCTAAGACTCAGTTTCCTCCTCTGCAAAACAGCTTTTTGAAAATAATATCTAATTCTAAGCAAATTAAGGAAAAACAAATAATATGAAGCCGTTAGCTCTGTGTATTACAGATAACGATAAGTAATACTTTAATACTGTAAGCTTTAACAATAACATTTGGGGGCTCGTCCGGGATCCATTTCTTCCCTACCCTCACGCCAAATTTGCTTCCAACAATGGGCCTTTGGACCTCGGCGGCCCTGGAGTAGAGGGGAGCTCCTGAGAGATGTTCCTCAGCCTCACTCCTTGAGGAACTAAGCACTTGGTAAACAGAGAATGTTTACTAAGTGCTTAGTTCCTTGACTGAGCATTTAAAAAAAAAAAAAAAAAAAGGAACAATTCTCTTCTAACATGACCACTGAAGAGAAAGAGATTATTATCTGCAAATAAAGGGTGAACAAACTGAGTCAAAAGGAATTTCAACAGCTCATCAGAAGTCATGAAACTTCCTCAAAGTTGCTAATGTACCAGTCATGTGCAATCCCTGAATATGGGTATACAGTGGATCCTTCAAGTGCAGAGGCTGTGGGCATAAAACAGTGCTTCCTCTGAAAGCCCCTTGGTGCCTTCTGTGCGGCACAGGATGTGTTCACATTTTCAGGCAAGGTTGCTTTCAAGTTGGAGTCTGATTGTGACACATGAGATTAAATTGCAGCATTTCTAATGGAAAGGCTTCAGAGGGCAGGAGTGATAACACTCATTTCTCCACTCCTGCATGGGGGACTCTGAGCACTCATGAGGTCACATATGCCATGGCGGCTTTCTTTACTTTTGCCACAGATTCCAGGTCAGAGTTTTTTGGTTTTTGGTTTTTTCTTTAAATTTTGGTCACTTCTCTGCCCACTGGAAATCTCCACCAGGCTCCTGACATATAAGGTTTATAGTAATATAACTTAGGTAGGGCTTGTTGTGGCTTTATTACATTAGAGTTACCAAGAATGTAGCCAATAATCTGTGTGTGTGTGTGTGTGTGTGTGTGTGTGTGTGCACGCATGCTTGCATGTTTGGCACTACTGCAAATTGAATCTAAGGCCTCTTGGATGTTAGGCAAATGTTCTACCATTGAGCTACATCCCCAGTCCTTTCAAAACCAAAATCTTATTTTGAGAGTGTCTTACTAAGTTGCTGAGGCTGAACTTGAACTTGCAATTCTACTGCCTCAGCCTCCTGAGTGGGTGGGATTATAGACATGTGCCATTGTGCCCACCTCATTTTATATTTTCATAGGATAAGATTATTTACACAAATAAGCGATCCAAGAAAAACAACATGAATGAGAGTTTTGTAGTTGGGAAAAAGGTGAGTGGCAGGAAACTTTATAAGGCTTAAGGATCTGCTGGTCTGAGGAATCAGTAGGGAAGACACATTGACTCACTTTGTTTTTCTTTTTTCCTACAGAGGCTTGCCTATCAATTAGACCTGGAACTCCCCAACATTCCATTCTACAGTAGTTCCCCTCTGAGTGTGGAAAACACCACTCCTGCTAAAGATCACACAGAGACATTTTCTACTAGGCTCTACAAGATGTTTTGAAAAAATATCTTAAGAGGATTTAATTTGTCTTCCTACTACTGGCATCTGGGAAGGAAAATAACAAGAATGTGTTTCTCACCACTTACATCTGTTGAGATATTGGGAGCTGTGACTGTCAACATTTTTGTAAAGAGCTGGATGGAGGAGCCAGTTGGTGGAAGAGGGTATTGAAGACTTTGAGCTGCACCCCTGAGCGCCACCTGCTGGCCCCCTGATGCCACTGCCTATATTAGCTGGCACCCCTAGTTTTCTAGGTCTGAACTTCCCATTCACCTGGCTCAGCTGAGTATTATTAAATGATTTCTGTCTGCAGCTATGCTTAGACACAACCTCAGGGAGAGGGAGGTAATTCAGAGGAGTGAAGGAAAATGAAGGGGTTACAAAAAAATCGTTCACTTAACATAGGGGCAAGTGTTATAAAAAGAGTATGGGGGTTCCTCAAATTCATCATATTCATTCATATTCAAAGGTATAAATGGTGATCTTCTCTCCCTTTCCCCTCCCTCCTGGATAGAGGTGTGGCATCTCAGGAGGCAGGTCTTGGGGAAGTGGGTGGTAAGGGCAGCGTGTCCCTCAGCTGAAGAGGCAGGCCATTATGGGCAGGGAGGTATCATGTGGAGGTGGGGACAGTGGTGTATCTAGCATCTGAGGAAGCAGAGAGGAACAAGCTCAGAGGTGGGGACAGGGAAGGATGATATTGAGCAAATGAGTATATCTGCTGGGAAGAATGGCAGTCAAGCTTCTTACTTCCTGAGAAGGTATTTATAAACGTGGAAGAGGGGAAAAGGCTTGGATTTGAATTGAGAATATTGATACGAATTCACAGGATGTGTGTAAACACCCTTACACACAGGGACATAGAAATAATAAATGTGCGTGTTTGTGTGGACATATGTGCTTGTATTTACTAGCTCTGTGTGTTGGGTGGATCTAGAAGTAATTACATCGCTGGAGCAATGGGCACAACAAGCACTCAGATATTAGTTTCTACAACCATCCTCCCCTGAAACAGAGCTGTTTGGAGGAATGGCTGAATCCAAGGCTGGATAGGGAAAGTATAAGATGAACTTGGACTATATTATTTTGTATTAGAATGTAAAGAAATGCACAACAGATGATGGGAAACCTAGAAATCACCAACTTGACCAGGTGATTGGGTGGAGATGTGGTCAGCATAGTTACCTTATGACATGATTCACTGTAAAGAGCTCAGAATCCTTTCTGTCGAATTATTGCAGAGAATGAATATAAGAAAACTTGACAAATTATATCATGAAGAAGTTCTGGAAGTTCCAGCTAGTGGGTCATTCTTCAGTATAAAGGACATTGTAAAACAGTATAGAGTATAAAAGACATTACAAGATAATAAAGGACAGTATA
Organism: Marmota monax; assembly: GCF_021218885.2. Lineage (NCBI taxonomy): Eukaryota > Metazoa > Chordata > Mammalia > Rodentia > Sciuridae > Marmota > Marmota monax. The sequence goes on along the minus strand of NW_026693008.1, from coordinate 6,683,282 downwards.
AAACAGTCCAGGAAACATGAGAGACAGGATCAAGACTGAGAAACTTTCCAGATCAAAAGAAAATAATGAAAAATAATTAAATGACATACATGGCCAGGTGTGTACCTTTAGTCTCAGCAACTCAGAAAGCTGATGCAGGAAGACAGCTTGAGCCCAGGAATTTGGGGGCAGCCTGGGCAACACAACAAGACCTCATTTCTTAAAAATAATTGTAATACACTTTCCTGAATAGGATCCTAGCCAGAAGACCAAAGGAGTCACTAGTCAGACAGCTGGTGAAATGTGAATGGAGACTGGGGATTGACTGGAAATGCTGTATCAGTGTGGATTCCTAGTTGGGGACATTTTTATAGTAGTACTGAGAAGAAGAAGATAGACTTTGAAAGAGGCAAACACCTTATGGATAAAGGATATTGTACCAGAAAAGAATATCAATATCTGTATTTACTTTCTCCCTGCCAAAGATAAAGATAATACATGTATGAAGATGTTCAAAGTTGGAAAATCTGCATGAAATGGATATAACAGTTCTTGCCACTATTCTATAGGCTTGAAACATCTCTAAAAACTTAAAAGTGCTGAACTTTAAAAAGAAGAAAACAGCATAAGTTTAAGCAGAAAAAATATAACATACATGGTTAGAATACTTGTGTGCTTTCTGTGATGCCTGGATCCTAAATAAGACCTTTTGCTGTAAAAAAATTCAATCTTTTAATTTTTTTTGTTTTGTTTTTGAGACAGGGTTCTTGTTAAGTTGCTTAGGGCCTTGGTTAGTTGCCGAGGCTGGCCTTGAACTTGCAATCCTCCTGCCTCAGCCTCCTGAGCTGTTGAGATTACAGGAGTGTGCCACCATACCTGGCAGGAAAAAGAACTTGTAAGGAAAAAAGGGTATTAGAGAAAAGTTGAATAAAATTTGGAAGTTTTATGTATAACAAAACCCTTCCATTATTCTTAGACATCACCAATTCATTCACACTATTAGGACACACATATTTATTTATTTTGTTTGCTAGACTGATTTAATGACAAATGTGGGAGTGATTTTTTGGACAGGTACAGGTGAGCAATAGGGCAGTCCATAGTGGAGAGGTGCATTTGAGTTTCAGATGAAATATGAGATAAAACTTACACATATGTAAACAACTCAAATTCATGGTAGAAAAATAAGGAGAGACACAAGAGTGGTAGATCCATTGTGAAGGCATGTTGGAGGATGAAGGAAAGATAACATTCACGTTTCCCAGCTCCCTCCCTGAACCAGGAGGTGAGAATTAGGGACAGGGACAGGATTGGCAATGTGACCCAAAAGGTCATTTTTGTTCCACCACAGTCTACCCAACCCTCTGCCTGGGCTTCTTTGGGGAAGGAGAGGGAGGGAACTGTTGACAGAGAAGGCGTCATGAAGGAAGTTGGCACTAAGCAGGATCTAGAAGGAGGGTTTGATTGGCTGTCAGGATGAAAAGAATGGACTCTTGGCAGAAAGTGAAGTGAACACAAGCACAGAGATGAGGAAACACAGGTGGAGGAATGGGCAGTGCAACCTCTTTCAAAGGTGGCTGAAAATGCACAGTGATCTATTTCATAACAGTATGGAGGCCAAGGTCATGTTCAGATGGACCATCCATATATGCATCCTTGGATTTAACCAATCACGGATTCAACCAATCATGGGAAAAACTGCATTGATACTGACCATGAACATTCTCTTTTTCCTTGACATTATTCCCTAAACATTATGGTATAACATCTATTGATGTGTGCACTGTATTAGTTGCCTTAAGTATGTGGGGTTGATGTTAAGTGTATAGGAAGATGTACAGAGGTCATATGCAAACACTGTGCTATCTTATATTAGGGATTTGAAATCTGTGGATTTGGGTATCTGTGCATGATGCTGTGGATACCAAGGGACAAATGTACAAGATAATGAGAGTGAGGAAGATTGAGCCGTCCATGAACTGATTGGGATGCTGGGAACAGCTCTGGGAATGATTCTGCATCAAACTGCCACACCCTGAAGTTTGAGGCCAAGCCATAGCTGCTCACACTCACAGAGAAACATGTATTTTCAGACATTATTTGGAGAAGAGAATATCTCCCAAGGCCGAAGGGATCAGTGTACATTTTTAAGATGCTATTTTTGCAACTGCAGAAACTTCTAGTTTGGATACATTTTCTTAAATTCTTTTTCCCATCATTATTAGCACTTCTGCCAAATTATCACTTCCCTAAAAATATTCCTTCTTTGATGATGCATGATGAGGTCTCTTTGCTGAGGAGGAGCAAGACAAGGAAGCTGACGAATTACAAATCAATCATAATTTATGCAGATATTCTACTGAAAGCCACTTTCATCACCTTTTCTAAATAGAACCCTATGAATTTCCTTGAAGTACGAGAAGTCTGTTTTCATAAATTGGACCTTAATGTATTTCTCCAATCAATATATTTTTATGACAACAAGTCAAACAATAAACAATGCAGTTGGAAAAGGAATTACGAACTAGAAGAATGTGAAACACAGTATTCTGGGGAAAAATGATATTGCCAAATGTATTTTCTATGGTCTCCATTTTGTTTTGAAGTGCTTCCCACCCCAAGCACCATGTAATGAATTGGTTCTAGTCATGATGAGTATGAATACAAAAACGCCAAATTATTACGAGATGCCTTTTGAAAAGAAAACTGCAATTGGTGCTACTGTGTACACAGCCAGCTGCAGATGCAGTGACTCAATGAACTAACAGCTGTATTTTCAAAAGCATGATTACAGTAACAATCAGCCATCTAAGGACCGGTAGCCATCCAGTATGACTCACTCGCTATTTCTCTGAGTTATCTATGTCAAATGTCATACTTTTTCTTAGTATGTTCATTTTAGAGAAGCAGACAGAGAAAGATTCCACAGGGGAGTACTAGTTAGGTCTTTCTTAGGTGGGACTCCTCTAAGGCAAGCCCTGAGGACAAGGCATTGAGAGCAAGTGGTTGATCTAGAAGGTGATTCCAGAAGTCACCAGAAGGGGAGTGGGGAAGTGAGACAGGAAGGGAAAATCTTCAAAATGTGTGCTATTGTGGTAGAGCAAAACGGGAACTTCAGCAGTGTAAGAGGCGACAGGCTGTGGTTTTGCATGCTCACACACAGCAGCTCTGCTGACTGAATTTAACCATAGAGGCTTGCAGTGGCTAACGGCATCTTATGGATAAACACAGTAGCAGATACAGGAAACAAAGCAACAGGGACAGAACAATCCCCCTTGAGGCTTAGTGCCGTAAAAGTCCCTGAGCTGTATGAGCTCAGAGTCCCTAGGCTGTTACAAGCTTGTGCCCATGTAAGGAATGTAGAGTGTACCCTCCAATAGAATGCATCCAACTCCCTTGCCTTGATGAACCCAAAACTTGCTTACGTACAAAAGTAAAAGCCCTACTATGATTGGGGCTCAGACTTTGAAAATTATTCCTTGGAGCCATGGCGCCACAAATAAAGTGTTACTTCCAGTTCAGTGTCCTGACCCCATATTTCCCACTACACTATCAAGTAGGTTACTGCTGTGGGCAAGAGGCACTCAGTCTCACAGCGAAACAGCAGAGATATGTATGTTTCAGAGTTATTCGATCAAAGGGACAGGGGAGCCTTGATAGTTATCCTTCTACCAAGGGAAGGTGGCATGGGAGGAAATTAAATTCCAAGCACTTTGTCTAGACTGAATTGTACATGGGCAGAGTCAACAGGGGTGGCTGGAGTGTACTAGTATTTACAGAAGGAAGCTAAGTGTCAAAGTGTAAAGGAATTGTCACAGTCCAGGGATTATGGGCAGTACACTGATAGCATCTGCTATCAGGGTCCTTCTAAGGTGTTTTTAAGCCTAGGTCAGCATTTGCCTCCAAGCCAAAGCAGTGACCCATCTTCTCACACACATGATGCAGCATCAAATGGCCATTTCAGGACTGGCTTTGAGATAAATAGTAGTCCTTAGACTGCTCTAGGGCTCAACAACGTCTTGAAGAACAAGTGGTCTAAATTATTTGTGACTGGCTCTAAAGATCTCCCTAAAGTCTCAGAACTGCCCACTAGCACTCAAGATTTGACATGAGAAGGAGGAAAAATGCCTGTGACCTTTGTCTTGCTTGCTGTCATATGATCCCATCGCATCCTACACATTTCTTTCCACTAGCATTCTTCACATTTGCAATTATTTCTTTTCAATTGTCTTTCCTAAGAGGCCATAAACTCCTTAAGGCAAGAGCATATACCAATGATCCTGAACTCTGCTTTCCATGTCTAGCACATCATAGGGACTCAGTCTGTACTTTTGAATGCAAAAACAATTGAAGGAATAGAGATTATTACCACATGCATCAGACAAAATGAATTACATAGCTAAGGACCTGGACTGCTGCTACCCATAAGGTAACCTTTCTATAAATGAGGAAAAAATGTTTCTTTTTCTATACAGATAAAGACTTGAGGGAGGTCTCAGTGCTTACCCAGAGGACCACAGCTGGAATTCAGTCCCTGCTCACACATAGGCAGGGTGCCTGTGGTAGTCTTTGTAGGTACTAATATTTCTAGTTTACCTTATTTCTATTAAATGAAATAATTATATTTCCTTGCTCCCCTGAAATGAGGGGTGACCACATGGCTTGCTGTGACTAATGCATGAGAACAGAAATGAATCATGTCTAGATGGATGATCTAAAAAAGACTCAATGAACAGCCAGGTTCAATGGTGCATGCCTATAATCCCAGCAACTCAGGAAGCTAAAGTGGGAAGATTGCAAGTTTGAGGCCAGCTGCAGTGATTTATTGAGACCTGTGGCAACTTAGTGAGACCCTGCCTCAAGATTAAAAAATTTAAAAAGGCAGGGATGTAGTTCAATGGTAAAGTACTCCTGAATTCAACCCCCAGTACCAAAAAAGAACAAATCAATGCACACTTTATCTTATTCCTTTCTTCCCTAGAGAGTACAACACCAATCAACTTATATTCCTAGAGTGAGCATTGCAGAATGCTTATCTAACCCATAAGAAACTTGTGATGTAAGTTAGATATACACTTTTATCCTTTAAACACTGGGGCTGTTTGTTACTGCAGCACACCTGGCTCACTCTGAACAGAGCACAAGTTGTAGCCCTGTATTCTGTGGCTATGGTAGATTAATATGACTTGCAAATTCTTTGTTCTCACGAATTTCTGAATAACACCTTCTTCCGTGTGCTATCCTGTGCACGTGACATGACCCTGTAACAAGCAGTGCTTTTCTGTGTAGGGAGGAAGGATTTTCTGTGCAGGGAAGGGCACAAGAGGCCCTTCTGAAATTGTACAAAGGAAAAAAAAAATGCGTGTGCCATTCATTTAGAAGGGAGGCCTAACGCATCCACCTCCTGTAATCTCCTGCAATTTTTCTACCATCAAGGCGGTCACTCCTCAGAGGGTCAGAGCTTCAGGCTCATAATTAGTTGTACTACTACTGTCACTGTTAATTAATGGTCAATCGTCAGCTTAAATTGAAAACTGTCCATTTCTGACTCCTCCAGTCTAAGTCAAATAGACAGTTCCCCATTTCCAAACTGTGCACTTCATCTTAAGAGTATAATTTCAATTTCATTTAAAAGAGAAGAAAGAAAAACATTAAATCAAGGAAGAAATGGCTTTCTCTAAACTAGTGAGTTGGGTTATCAAAATTAAAAGCATAAAAAATTAATAAGAAGGGATTCAGATCAGTATAGAAATGTATTCTCTCATATATTTAAATACCGTTCTTTTTAAACCACGGCTGTCACAGTAAAAGTGCTAATAGTATTTAAACATAAATCCATCTCCCCATGAAAGAAGAATCATTGTGCAGGCACGTTAGCTATTCTATTCACTTTGGAGATGCTGCCTGGCAGAACATTTTAGCGTAAGCCTTGTCAGTGTTAATCCCAATGTCTGATGCTGAGATGTGTGTTATATTACTTTATGGAACTGAAAAATGGGAAACCTTTATGTCAGATTACAGGCTGAAATAATGACCCCCTCTTGGAACTGGGGCCTGAGGATATAACCAAGTATCAAATGGGATTTGAGGTCATAGCCTCTGCGGGACTTAAAAGGAGCCAGACCTTTTGTTAAGACCCATTCACTCACTAACAGAATGCTTTCTCCTGCTGCCATCAACTGAGTCTCCTCTACAAAGAAGAGCAAGCAAGAAAAAGAGTCTTGATTCACCAGGGGACTTGCCAGCCAAGCTCTGGACTTGGGTGGACAATGGTAGAAATGTATCCAGCCACTCCTTCACCGCCATAACCAACAGTCTAGGGCTGTGGTGTTCAAACTGTACTCTTCAAGCCCAGGGGGCAGTGGGTGAGTGTGAGGCTTGGCAGGAACAAGGAGAGAAAGGCCAAGTGGGGTTCAGTGCTTCCTTTTTCTACTCACTTCATCCCCAGTGGCTCCCCCAATATCTGCTTTACATTTCAGGGTGCTATAAAAGATGGCATATAAAACAGGGCTCTGTGCTTAAAATAATTCATTAATTTCAGCAACTACCTACAAGGCATAGATAACTAATCCCTAAGTAATGGAGAAAATTTCAGAGAGCAATTGATGGTATGGATCTAAGAGGGTATGATGGTGAGACAGAGAGACAGAGAATAAGAGTACTGTCCTATACAGGGCACAGGGGAAGCCTGTGAGTGGCTGGATTATGGCCTGAGACGTAAGTGTGTAGGAAGAGCCAACCACATGAGATGGAAGGGAGAGATATTCTAAGCACAGGAAGCAGCCACCCCAAGGCAGGAGCTAAGATTGGTGTTTCCAAGAACAGAAAGAGTGACACTCAACCGCACTGTGGTTTAGTGAGTCAAGACAGGTACGGAGAAGATGAGGGGCAGATAGAGCAGGGCCTCGTAGACTAGAGAAGTGGTTTCTGTGTCATGGCCACATGAGCTGAAGCCAAAGGCAAACTGACAGCAGGGGCATGTCAAGATCTCAATTTCTGCCACAGGAAGAAAAGGCTCTTGGAGGCGAGAGAAGAAGCAGGAGGATCGAAGACTAGAAGTGGGAAGACTGCAATATTTTTTTTCAGAAAAGAATTTGAAGGCAGCAATCGGGTTGGAGATAGAGTAGGAAAGACGGTGACAATTATTTGCACCTAGGGTCTGGGAGGTGTGGCTCCCGATTGGAAATCACTGGTCCCTGACTAGAGAAGGGGAGGTAGAATGTGTGTGTGTGGGAACAGGGGGAGGGAGAGGTGGGAAGAGTGCTCAGAAAAAGAAAAATAATTGTCACTTCTATAGTGAGCATCTGTCCAAAGGACCTACCAAGAATCAGTACAGTGTCTTTGGGCTGAGACTGAATGGTTGGTCACTGTCTCCTCAGCTACTACGTTCTTGCTTCCAGATCTGGTTTTAGATCATCACTGTGGGCTTTGTGAATGGATGGGTGGGTAGGTAGGTAGGTAGACAGACAGACAGACAGAGTTATTCTCTTATATTCAAAGGTAATCAAAAAGTAATCTCTAAGGTTTTTTTTATGACAAATAAGGGGTTTGTAAATTTCATTACTATGGGGTTTGCATTTCTTTTTTCTCTTTATAACTATGCCATACAGATAGCATCTAATTAGTTAAATTATACCATCAGAGAAATGTATGGCAAAAATCTGAGGGCTCTAATTATCTTAATGATCAGCAGAACCACTCTCAACCTAATAAGAGAATGAGTGGTTAGTGGCAGTTTTTAAAAAGAGTACCCACCTTCTCTTTGTTATGCAGTTTGTCCTTCTTGGGTTAAAATTTAAACATACTTCCTACTTGAATCTAAAGAGGGTAATTTCTAAGAAGTTGCTGAAGCAATGTGAGATCAAAACATACATAATAACCACATTCATTCTCAATGAACGTTACAGGGAAGGAATTTACCACAGAACACGTAATTAAGTCATAAATGAAATCTCAAGGCAGAAATGCCTTCCTTTTATGATCCTCTATTGTCCACACACTCAGAAACGAGAAGAGGGATTTTCTCATTCTGATGCTACATCCATCACTGAAATGGTGACTTCACTTGGCCTTTTTTGCAGTGTGTTTTATTTGGTGATTACCTTATCTCACTCCTCCTCTCTTTCCCACAGTGTAATCGCTTTAATCCTTCACCTTTTGGGTATGTTTCAACCAAAAAAAAAAAAAAAACTATTGTGTAATTCAGAACTGGTTTAGAATTCAGGTCCAAATATCACACAGTCGCACACCACAGACTTTTAATAAGAGTTTCAGTCTAAATCTGTGGACAAAATCCTCCCTGTCCCTCTACCCTAAGATATGGCTACCATCCTGAGTCCTAAGATTAATCTATGGTGGCATATTGCAGGGTGGGGCAGGTTGAAGTGCATCTACTACAATGCTATTACAGGTAAAGAAAGTGAATCCAAAATAAATAATAAAAGGTGAGGGTCAAGTTCATACATAGAACTGCAGACAGTCTTGAGGCTAAAACCTAACATGTTTCACACTTAGCTAATGCTCCTTTAGTCTCAATGAATGAACTGCTGCAGAAACATTTAACAAACAACTTACATCTCTTTTCACTGTGTTTTCACACTATAAAAACTGAATGTGTCCTACCAGAGAACTCATTTGAATATTTTAAAAATAAAATTTTCTCAAAGAATCAATATGCTCATTAAGTGACCCCATCTCTCTGTACTGCAGTACACCAAAATGCCAATCCTCTCCACAAACATGTCCTCTGAATTCTAAAGCAGGGAGATTAGTTGTTTTATTTCCTATTCATAGTATAATCAGCATTGAAAGAGTAAGATTGGTATTGTGTCATTTCCACACAGTAAAAAAAAAAATGTTTTCTCCATGCACCTATTTGGGTATGTGTTTCAAAATGGCAATGGGGAATGCATAATACAATGCAGAATTCCTTATCAATGAACTGTGAGAAGAAAATTAGTTCTAGTATCCTTATATAGAAAGGCAATATGAAGTCCTGAAAATGCTATCAATATTTCTTTGTTACAAGTCATCTTATGCCCCCCAAGTACCACATGGATCAGAGTGTATTTATGAGAGAACTTCAAATAGATATTACTATTGTCTCTGATACCAATCAATATTAAAGGTAAGCTCTGCTCCTCAACTCAGTGGCATTTAGAATCTCAAAATACAATCCCTTAGATGCTCTCTCTAGCACTTCTATCTGCTTCTCTATGGTTGTACAGTTAATTTCCTGCTCATTTTGAGGTTTTGGAAACTAGAAGAAGTAGTAAACAATTTTATCCATTTCTTGCCTTAAAATTATCCCAGTTCAGAGAGCCCAGTTTGGAGGAGATGGGGGGAGGTGGAGGAAGTACAATTTTCTTTCCTACTTTTTACCTATAAAATTCCAGGGAAATACCCTGATTGGTTCCTTTTGGATCACATGTTAGCAAGTATATCTTGGCTAGACTGGTTGTTCAAACTGTCATCTTGTGGCTTGGAAAGTGAGAATACTATGACATAGCTCCAAATCATAGGGAATGTAGGAGAAATGGTATTCAGTGAAAATGGACAGTATTATCAGAAAAGGTTCAAAGATAATCCTGGTAGATAGGAGCATTAGGAGTTCACTGCCATTTCAAATAAGTTTATTATGAAATTAAAGTATGGACCCTCTTTTCTAAAGGACTTTGTTTCCAAGATTAGAAGTAAAAGGTTTTTCTCAAAGCAAGGAGCTCAACTAGTTCACTTCTTTCTACCAAATGAGCCAAGAAGAATGAAGAATGTGTAAGGGTCTTCCAGATTACTCTCTCTGTATTGCCCAAAGTCCATAGCTACCACCTTAATATTCAGTGGGTGATGAATTTACCAATACAGATATCATGTTTTTTAAAAAAAAAAGCCTTTTGCGGAGTTGCATTCTATACTGAATGTCTCTATTTTCATGTACTAGTTATTATTCCAGATTTCTTCAAAGTATTTCCCTTTCTAACACTTTGATTTAAATTTACCAGATGAAACCTGCCCACTATAATTCTAAAGAGTTTCATCGTTAATTTTCTTCTTCAGAGTTGCCACCCAAATCTCAGTGATTTGGAGTCTTCTTCTGCATTAAAATTAATCATAATCAACAGCTGCCACTTTTTAGTTACTACTTATCAAGTACTGACTATATTTAACATCTCATATATTATCCTTGGTACTGATACCAGAGAACATCATCTCTGTTGTATAGTTGAGAAACTGGGGCTGATAGAGCTCAAGGAATCTGTACAAGGTCATACAGTCAATGAGTGGCAAACTCTGGGATGAAATTCACCTCTACTTTACTATAAAACCCTCTACTAACTCTACACTCTAACCTGCTCTCTAATTATCATTCATTTAGTTTCTCCCTGCTTCATCTATAGCAGTAGCCATGCATGAAATGATTTAACTCTCATTTCTTGCTTGCAAGGTTAAGAATTCCCATTTTACAGGTGAGGAAACTGAAGCTTAAAGAAAGTAATCATCAGATGTAGTCCAGTTGCTGAAGCAGCTCAGAAAGTTTGCTATTTTAACCTCTTGTTACCCTTACTTGTGATTTATTTTCCTCAGTCTAGTTTTTTTTCTTCTGTTTCCACCATAGATTTTATTTCAGTTTTCCCCATATTTTTATTGGTGCATTGTAACTATACATGACAGTGAGATTCATTGTTTAGTTTTAATGAGTACTCTGGCTATAAGGCATCATCATAGCAATGAAAGCAAAAAAATATGCTAAAAAATAGAAAAAAAAAGACAATGATGACTAAGTCATCAGACAAGAGCTGTTCCCAGGAAAAGAAGATCTTAAATTATCACTATTTGCAGATGATATGATTCTATACCTAGCAGACCCAAAAGGCTCTACAAAGAAACTATTAGAGCTAATAAATGAATTCAGCCAAGTGGCAGGATATAAAATCAACACGCATAAATCAAAGGCATTCCTGTATATCAGCGACAAATCCTCTGAAATGGAAATGAGGACAACCACTCCATTCACAATATCTTCAAAAAAAATAAAATACTTGGGAATCAACCTAACAAAAGAGGTGAAAGACTTATACAATGAAAACTACAGAACCCTAAAGAGAGAAATAGAAGAAGATCTTAGAAGATGGAAAAATATACCCTGTTCATGGATAGGCAGAACTAACATCATCAAAATGGCGATATTACCAAAAGTTCTCTATAGGTTTAATGCAATGCCAATCAAAATCCCAACGGCATTTCTTGTAGAAATAGAGAAAGCAATCATGAAATTCATATGGAAAAATAAAAGACCCAGAATAGCAAAAACAATGCTAAGCAAGAAGTGTGAATCAGGCAGTATAGCGATACCAGACTTCAAACTATACTACAGAGCAATAGTAACAAAAACAGCATGGTACTGGTACCAAAACAGGCGGGTGGACCAATGGTACAAAATAGAGGACACAGAAACCAATCCACAAAACTACAACTATCTTATATTTGATAAAGGGGCTAAAAGCATGCAATGGAGGAAGGATAGCATCTTCAACAAATGGTGCTGGGAAAACTGGAAATCCATATGCAACAAAATGAAACTGAATCCCTTTCTCTCGCCATGCACAAAAGTGAATTCAAAATGGATCAAGGAGCTTGATATCAAATCAGAGACGCGCCGTCTGATAGAAGAAAAAGTTGGCTACGATCTACAGTCGGTGGGGTCGGGCTCCAAATTCCTCAATAGGACACCCATAGCACAAAAGTTAATAACTAGAATCAACAAATGGGACTTACTCAAACTAAAATGTTTTTTCTCAGCAAAAGAAACAATAAGAGAGGTAAATAGGGAGCCTACACCCTGGGAACAAATCTTTACTCCTCACACTTCAGATAGAGCCCTAATATCCAGAGTATACAAAAAACTCAAAAAATTAGACAATAAGAGAACAAACAACCCAATCAACAAATGGGCCAAGGACCTGAACAGACACTTCTTAGAGGAGGACATACAGTCAATCAACAAGTACATGAAAAAATGCTCAACATCTCTAGCTGTCAGAGAAATGCAAATCAAAACCACCCTAAGATACCATCTCACTCCAGTAAGATTGGCAGCCATTAGGAAGTCAAACAACAACAAGTGCTGGCGAGGATGTGGGGAAAAGGGTACACTTGTACATTGCTGGTGGGACTGCAGATTGGTGCAGCCAATTTGGAAAGCAGTATGGAGATTTCTTGGAAAGCTGGGAATGGAGCCACCATTTGACCCAGCTATTCCCCTTCTCGGTCTATTCCCTAAAGACCTAAAAAGAGCATGCTACAGGGACACTGCTACATCGATGTTCATAGCAGCACAGTTCACAATAGCAAGACTGTGGAACCAACCTAGATGCCCTTCAATAGACGAATGGATAAAAAAAAATGTGGCATTTATACACAATGGAGTATTACTCTGCATTAAAAAATGACAAAATCATAGAATTTACAGGGAAATGGATGGCATTAGAGCAGATTATGCTAAGTGAAGCTAGCCAATCCCTAAAAAACAAATGCCAAATGTCTTCTTTGATATAAGGAGAGTAACTAAGAACAGAGTAGGGACGAAGAGCAGGAGAAGAAGATTAACATTTAACAGGGATGAGAGGTGGGAGGGAAAGGGAGAGAGAAGGGAAATTGCATGGTAATGGAAGGAGACCCTCAGGGTTATACACTGGAGGAGATAGAGAGAGAGGAGGGGAGGGGAGGGGGGAGGGTGGAGGATGGGAAAGGCAGCGGAGCACAACAGACACTAGTATGGCAATTTGTAAATCAATGGATGTGTAACTGATGTGATTCTGCAATCTTTGTATGGGGGGAAGGTGGGAGTTCATAACCCACTTGAATCAAAGTGTGGAATATGATATGTCAAGAAATTTATAATGTTTTGAACAACCCACAATAAAAAATTAAAAAAAAAGAGGTGTTCCCATTCATACTTCTGATTTCAAAGTTCAGAATTCAGAAAAACAGAAGCTGGCTCCTTTTGACAACCATGGCTGCTACCTCAATTACACTCAAGGTAGCCTGTCTTGCTTCTCAGATGTCTTAATAGTAAAGCATTATCTGTGAAAGCAGAAAACCATTTTAACAAGGAAGGAGGAACCTCCAGGGTGTAAATGACTAATTGCCTTTTGCCTGTCTGTTAAAGTACCATGCATATATATTAGGAATCAAAACCAGGGGGCCCAGCCTCTAGCATTATAAGATTCCCACTTTTAAAAGCTCTATTTACTATCTGATAGACCCTGCATTTACCCATTTCGTTTGAAATAGAGGCATGCATTCTCTATATGAATGCTTTGGGACCATCTGCACTGAAGGGAGTTATGTGTGTGTTCAACCTCATTTCATGGCAGTCTTACTCCCGACCTTACTACAGATGACTACTTTGCATTCAGACTATGTGTACATAGTGTGTGACACTCACTGGGCAAATTCACACTAGAACTTGTCTTGACCATTCAGCAGAACATATCCGCCAATCATGCACTGGAATGTCACAATGTAAAAATGCTGTCAGGTTTCTGATCCCAGACTAGTATCATGTACCTCTTCAGGACTGGCACTGATCCACCCATAACATTTGAAATAGCTCTGCTCTATAACTTTAGACCAAAGGGTAGCGAATCCTATTCACTAGTGACAAAGAAGTATGTACAAAGATGTGACCACTATAGATGCCTGAATGATATTCACAAGGCTGGTTGGGCAATGCCAGATATCACCAACCATGTAAGTATTTTCCAATCTTATGGAGACCCACCTGCATTTTACTGGGCACACTACTAACTACTAATACATGTAGGGTGTCTGGACACTTTTCAAAATACTTTCTTAAATGTCAACTAACGTAGTATTTAACATAGTGCTGAAATAGCTCCATTTCCTCATGAGGAAAGTGAGGCTTGGCATATTTTCTGACATGCCCAGGTTCATAGAGTAAGTCTTACAGCCTACCAGGGATGGTACCAAAGTTCCATATTATTTGCCAACTCCAGAGGATTGATAATAACTGCCAGGAAGATACTTGGAGGCCATGTCTGGGTTCAGTGGTAGAGAATGTCTGACAGATCAGCAATGTCTGCCAGGTTTGACTAGACACAGTGAACATGCTCAGAGAGATCCCAATCCAGGTAGCCCAATTTCAGTTTCCACGTGCTTCCTCTCTCCACAGAATTAATTCTCCTGAGGAGCCATATCTGAAAGAGGGAATCTACCAGAACAGTAACTAGATGATATTTTCAAGGCAAGCTTCCTTTCTTCTGAGAGATGAAGACGATAAGTGTCAGTTTGTGATGTGTGTTAAGGAGGCAATGCACATCTAATCAGTGGTGATAAGTTCATGAAATTAGTACAGAATTTCAGGAAGAGCAAAGGTGATACACAAATTTCCAAAGAGTAGACATACCTCAAATTATACCCTCCAGTGATACTAGTTAATTATAAAAATGGCACTTACAGGAAGCAATCACTTAAGCCACCATTAACATTCTTGCCTCGACCATCTGATGCAGTCAGCATCCTTCTTGGGGGCTCTCCCATGGCTCAGCCAGGGAGAGGGAAATGGCAATAGAGAAAGAGATTAAGATCATCAGCTTCATTTTGGGAACTACTGTGCTCAAATGCAACCTTGCAAGAAGCAAATAAAAAAGTTGGCTTGTCCCCAGTGACCTATTATATCATATAATTAAACATTTATAATACTGATGAAGATACAAGTGAATATATTCTACCTCTATATAAACACACATTTGTATATTAAAGATATATTTATTAAATGTGCCACTTCAGGAAAAAATAAAAAAAAATAAAAGGTGGCTTGGGCTCAGGTGACTACAGGAAGAATCAGCACCATGCGGAGCTTGGGGGAGAGTGGGAAGGTAGATATGGGACTAGCTTTTCCCCTTGGCGATTCAAAGGCATAGCAAGCATCACTTTCAAAAGGCCAAGTGCCTGAGTTCATGTGAGGATGGGAAGGAATTGAAGACTTCAGTGAAGGAGAAAAATTCACCGTATACATGGATTCCTGAAGTCCCAGAGGGAAGGGCCCATTCTGAGAAGAACAGTGTGTTAACAACAGAAAAGTTTCTGGCTTGAATGGGCAGTTTTCTACTAGGTCACAAAGCCAGAGTCATACTTAGAATGGATAAATAATGGCCAAACAAGCAAACAAACAAACAAACAAAAAACCCTTCAGACTCCTGGATGTTTCTCAAAATGCTTCTTAGGATGACAACCGATTTTGGATTCAGCAGATCACCCCACATCCAATACCTGATGTGACAGTGACATAGTAACCTTAGGATAAAGTGAAATCTGCATAAGACTCCCACTGGCCTGACTTTCCTGGGCTTCTGAGTTCCATTTCCAGCTGTCTGGGAATGGTTCCTATCTGGGGGTAGTTCCACTTTACCCAGCCAGCCTACCAAGCCCAAGAGGTACAAAGTTGAACATCCAGTTGCACCACTGGAAGAGATCTTGTTTTGACAACACCCATGCCCTTAATTATTCAGATCCAAAACCAAGAAGCAGCCCTGATCACCTTCACCTCCTTCACACCCTGAACTCAGTTAAGTGTCAAATCCTCTAGCTAGATTAGGCTTGCATTTTTGACCCAATCTCTTCCCACCTCTCTATCCTAAGTTTTCCCTTGTTCAAGCTTTCCCTCTGGGCCATTACAATGTCCCTTACTTATTTCCTCAACTCCAAAAATTATCTGACCGACCTTTTTAACCCATACCCTAACAACTTCCACGAAGCCCATCTCCATGTTCAGCACTCAGCACTTTGCCTGGCTCATCATGGGGGAGTGGTTGATATTTCTTAGACTGACGGATGGATATACAGATGGATAATATATTTACTGAACATTTACAATTGACCTGATATGAAGCTGGGGGGTACAGTCAAAGCTGAGAACAGAGAAGTTTCTAAGAAATTCCTTCCCTGCTCCCTAGCCTTTAGCCATTAATTAATATACATGGTTCATCCTGGCATCCCAACCCTTCTATACCCTTCATCACACACTGCCTCACCGTAGGCACTGAGAAATGGAGCCTGCTGTCAAAACACTCAGAACTCTGAAACTGTGAGCCCCCAAATAAATTTTTCCTTCTCTACAGTTGTTCTGATCGAGTCTTTTAGTCACAGCAGCAAAGAAGCTGACTAAAACGCCCTGGCACTTTGATATTTTGGGACAGTTAATTCTTTCCTGTGGATAACTGTCTTGTATGTTACAGCATGTTAAGAAGCATCTCTGGCCTCTACCCATTTGATGCTGTTGGCATACCCCAGTATGAGTGTCCCCACACAAGTCCAAATGTCCCCATAGAGGGAGGGATGCCAGATCACCCAGTTGAGAATTGCTGATCTAGCATGTGGCCCAATTTTTACCTGTTGTGCCCTGGGAAATTATTAACAGCATCGCT
This sequence comes from Marmota monax, assembly GCF_021218885.2. NCBI lineage: Eukaryota > Metazoa > Chordata > Mammalia > Rodentia > Sciuridae > Marmota > Marmota monax. Next base: position 6,666,858 of record NW_026693008.1, on the reverse strand, counting down.
GTTTCACTTTCAAAGATGCCCCAGTTTTGAAGACAAACTATACTGTCTTCTAATTTCTGTCTCCTGAGGCAGCCACCTTGCTCTGTTCTCATGGACACTCTGGAGCAAAGCAACAGCTTACTACAAAGCCCTGGGCCTCCAAGCAACACAATGTTCTGGTATACAGATCTTCTCTTTAAAGAGTATAATTCTCTCTTCTTCCTTCATCACACGTAGTACAGGGAGGTAAAACTGGCATCTCTGTTATGCAGGAAAATATGAAGGTCCTAAGCTATCTTCACCTCTCAAAAAAGAATTGAATAGATATGTGCAGTTTTTCTTCCTAAATTCTATGCTCCATAGATTTCCTTCCATGTCATGCTACCCTCAAATTTCTCAAAAAGAAGCTCAAATCACTCCAATCCATTGACCAGACCCTTTCAATTTCAGATTTTTGTTGTTGATGGTGTTTTTGCTAAAAAAAAAAAAAAAAAAGTTTTTTTCCACATGTAGGGGACTTCTGCTGTACTCACAAGATGCAAACACACCTTGTTAAGAGATTCAAAGAGAGCCAGGTGCTATCCTTCACACCTACAATCCCAGTGACTCAGAAGGCTGAGGCAGGAGGATCCCAAGCTTGAGGCCAGCCTCAGAAACTTAGGCTCTAAGCAATTTAGTGAGAACCTGTCTCAAAAGAAAAAAATAATAATAATTAAAATGGGCTGGGGATGTAACTCAGTGGTAAAGCATCCTTGGGTTCAATCCTCAGTACCAAAAAAAAAAAAAAAAAGAGAGAGAGAGAGAGAGAGAGATTGATTCAAAGAATTTAAAATTAATGAGAGGTGTTTTGGGTTTGCTTGTTTGTTTGTTTTTGATAGGCACAGTGACTCTCATGTGTCACTGACTTTCAGTATCCTGGAGAACTTGCTGAGTCAAGTTTCTGATTCAGCAGGTGGGGGCCTGATAATGTGCATAGCCAAGATTCCAGCTCCTGCTGCTCATCTAGGATTTGGAAGCTGCCAGCGGCTGCCTGCTTACTCCCTCACAGTTGAAGCATACAATATGTATAGGGCAGGCTTGAGGAGGAAGGGAGGGAGACCAAGAGGCTTGATCTTCTTGCTCAGATATCTGTGTTTCAGTTTGAATATAGTTACTCTCTAGCAGCCTGTGCCTGGTACCATGCTAGGTACCAGGGACTCAGCCAGAACAGGACTGATTCTCCCCCCACACACATACCTGCTGTTTTCCTTTTTAGAGATGAAAGCTCTTCTGTGGTTCCCAGTTCTGTTCTTTCTAGCGCCTCCTGCTCCATTCATCAGCTGCTAATCAGGTCTTTCATTTTCCAATCCCCCCAAGACAGGTCCCATTTGTCAAAAGAGAAACCACAGATGCCAGGATAACCAAACCAAATGGAAAACCAAATCTTAGAGCATGCCCTAGTTTGGCAAGCGCTTCCTTATTTATTTAGTTTTAAACTCTGATCATTTCTTTGCGAATCCTTATTGGCACTCCCCATCTCAGTCACATCTGATAGTCCCCTTTGGAGACAAAAGGTGCATCAACTTATTCCTTTTGTTTTGAGGAGACAAGCGCATCTCTCCAACACCCATCACCAAGTATGAAGGGGTCTTGGAATTGCTTCCTGGGAATAATAACTCAGATTGTGATTTAGGAGGCTTCCTTCCTTCTGTCACTGTCATCGAGGCCTAAGGGAAAGCAATCTACATTCTCGTTGACCTCTGAGGAGCCTGCCAGAAGGGTCAGCTGCTTCCTCTTAACTACTCCTCACTGTTTGCTTTTTAAGCTTCCATCTCCCCCCAGGAGGACACTGTGAGGCTTCCCTTTTTATCATCATTTGGGAAGCGAGAGGAGAGGCGGCCTGGGCCGTGGTGTCCTCACTGCAGTCATCAAGACACTTGTCTAACGCTGGAGCTCTTTCCAGGCCTATTATCTTTGTCCAGGGAATAGGAAAAATGTCCTGTGATTTGTAATCCCTCCTGTGCAGTGAAGGGGAAACCTTTAAAATAACTATATTTGGGGGATGTTAGGAGCATCCACATGGGTTTGCTTACTTTCGATTTTTAGGGAAGGAAAATACACTTTTCTTCATAATAAAGAATATATTCTAGAGACAGTTATTTATGGGCTAACTTAAAATTCCAGGGACCTAGCAATTGTTTAGCGAGAGATGGGGACCAGTTTTAAATGGTTATGGAAGGATGACTCTATTATGGAAAAAAGTGACATGGATTCATGTGTCATCCATGGGTCATTTCAATCAGATTCATATCACATCCATGTCAGCCCTGAGTTACATCGTTTCTTAGGATAGCAGAGTTACTCCGAGCACATATAGCCTTATGATCCCAAATAACTCTTCTACTTGGTGAACAATGTCTACAGTTCAAGAACTGTATAGACCCAAATTGCAGAGCTTCTCCATTCCAGTATGGAGAAACTGATGCAAATGCGGATGGTCATCCAAACCCAGTTGGTCTCTCATGTGGGGATCTATAGGTAGGATTATAATTAGTTCATATTCCTTCCTGCCCTTCCTCAGGGTATAAAGGAACCACTGAGTGATTCATCTTTGACTTTCTACAAACTCATAATATCAAGCCTTATTTTGTAGGCTCCCTCAATCAGAAGGACTCATGTTGAATCATAAAACATAAGTGCTGATATAGAATCTCATGTGGAAAAGTAAAATCAGCCAACTTAGGATGAGGAAAAAGAGGCAAGTGGTTTTGGGTCACTTTGAGGATGACCTCACTGACATTTATGATCACTAGGCCTGCAAACACCTACATGACACTATTTGGGGTGGCTATTTCCTAAATCCTCTTGGAGTCTGAATTTTGTTGGATGGTAGCTTTGGTTTTGTGAGGACAAGTTATTTTAAAAATTCCAGCAATTTCTTGTTGGAGGTAAAGTCTGGATTACAAAACAGGTGAAGCTGGAAAGAATATTTTGATTTGGGAGTGGGTGTGGATCTTATACAGTTGACTTCCTAGCAAATTCTCTAGATTTGATCCTGGGGAAGATGTATCTTTGCTCTGAAAGGGAATGTTTTAGAAAACCGTTTGGGTTCACATAGATACAAAGCACTTGCTTCCCTACCAAAGATGGGCAAGTTCTCAGTTCTCAGCAAAGTATTCTCAGCACAGATGTTTCAGACTCTGATGATAAATAATTTGGTTAAGAATGCATATATGATTACATGACCAGTGTAACTCTACATCATGTACAACCAGAAGAATGAGAAATTATACTCCATTTATGTATAATGTGTCAAGATGCATTCAATGTCATGTATGGCTAACTAGAACAAATAAAAATACATAAATTGGACACAAATATTCAATCACTAATCATTAGAGAAATGAAAATCAAAATCACAATGAGATATCATCTCATTCATTAAGATGGCTATTATGAAGAAAAAAGAAACAAAGAAAAACCAAAAACCAGACTATGGTAAATGTTGTAGAAAAATTGGAACACTCGTGCATTATTGGTGGCATGGAAAATGGTACCGTCACTGTGGAAAAGAGGATTACAGATCCTCAAAAGTTAAAAATACAATTACCATGCGATCCAGCTATTCTACTTTTGGAAAAATACCCAATACAATTGGAAGCAGGGGTCCATCAGCTACGTATGCAGCCATGTCCATCATAACAATATTAGTAATAGCCAAGAGGTGGAAGCAGACCAGTAGCCATCGTCAGATGAGTAGACAGACAAAATATGGTACATACCCCAAATGGAATATCATTCAGTCATAAAAAGAAAAAAAGTCCTGATACATGATATAACACAGATGAGCTTGGAGGACATTATGTCAAGTAAAATAAGGCAGGTACCGAAAGACAAATACTGTATTATTCTACATGCATGAAATATCTAAAATAGTTAAACCCATAAAGACAGAAGAACATAGAAGAGTAGTTTCCAGGAGCTGAGGGGAAATGAGCATTTGTTATTTAATGCATATGGACTTTGAGTTTTATAAGATGAAAGGAGTTCTGGAGATGGACCAGTTACAGTACAAGATGTGGAATCACATAACAGGACTTTCTTTCCTTTAACTATATAGTATGAGGGTATTTAATGCCGCTAAACTATACACTTAAATAATTAATATAGTAAACTCCATTATCTGCATTTTACTAATTTTTAAACTTCAAATTATTTTTAAATTTTTGTCTATGTGTCTGTATATGTATGTGTATTAGTTTGATATCTAAACAAGCAACTATGATGTTCAACAGATTGTTCTTCCTAAATAGCAATGTGAGGCTTAAAATCAAGTAGTCTGGATCTTTTTGGTATCTGATAAGCAACGTCATTTGGAACAGGGTAACTTGGAACTGGAAGTCTTCGAGTGAATGCTTCACCACTGGGGCACAGAGAGGGCTGGGGAAGTGCAGACGCCCCGCCTGCCGCTATGCAGGTCAAGATGGCACTTCCTTCAAAGCAAACACATGTTTCACTGTCAGTTCACCTGGGGCACAAGAACAGCCTTCAAGAGCTCAGGGGTAGAGGGCATTCCTACCTGTGGTGGGTAAATGGGCCCCCGCTACATGGTAACAAAGGCGAAGGAAGTGAAGGAGAAAAATGACTGTAGGAAGCTCCTTGTCCATCAAGCGTAGGAGCAGTGACATGTGAAATCAGCTCTCAGGCTTACTTTCCTGTGTTCATAGCACACCCGCGTATGCCCACTCTCCACTCCTCCTCCTGGTCTTGCTAACAGAACTCCACAGTTTTGTTAAGGTAGCTAGCCTTTTCCATCTGTCTTTCCTTCTTGGGAAGCTAATTCTACCCTTGCCCAAAATGTTCAGAGGCACGGTTAGGAATAGGCAGATATATAATTTTGACCACAGACATCTCAACTAGCAAGGAGACATCTGTGAAAGAGTTTCTTGTCCATCAAAAGAGATACAGAGGAAGGAATGGAAATCATTCTTCTCCATCTGTGAGTCTAAATAGGATGGTGATACTACTGTACTTATAATAGGACCATGACACGTGCCAGCCCTGAGCAAGAAGCCAAAGAGGGAGAAGGCAGAGGACAGAGAAGGAATGAAATTATATTCTGGAGGCCGATGTTTGTGCAAATGAGTTAATCAATCATGGAATCATGCTACCTTTGAACTTCTAGTGTTTGAGCATTTTGATTCAGGATTTTCTTTAATGTGCATCCAAAAACATTCTACTTAACTGATTCAGAATTGTAATTCCTTAAACCAAAAAAAAAAAAAAGGTAGGGAGAGTTTGTTAGAAATGATAATCTAGTGTTAGCTGTGCCTTTGTAGAGTTAAGAGGGGCTGCTGAGGATCACAGTGGGAGGAAGTGGCCTTGGGAAGAGCCTCAGAAACATGGAGATGTGGTTACACACAGTGAGAGGTGATGAGCAGGGACACCCAGAGCAGTGATCCATAGCACGAAGTGACAAGTGACAGCAGGGTAGACTTGTGGGACATGTAAACATGCCCTCAGGGTCTTGAGAACTATGAGTGGAGGGGAATTCATTTAAGACACTGACCTCATTCAGACATGCAGAATAGTGGTTTGGACTACGATCCAAGAGTAAAGGGGAAAGTAAGTAGGAAGAGTTTGGAACATTCAGATCCCAATAACCATAAGGAGTATCACAGCATCCCCTGCCAAGACGAGATGCCTACATGATTCCCTGCACCTCTGTATTTCCTGTAAGGATCCTACTCATCAAAATGACAAATTCAAATTGGTATATTTAGGCATATGGAAAGGAAGTCTCTCTCCCCACGCTGAAATTAGTTGGGTGACTGGGCATGATGAGTCAGATGAGAACAGCATCACAAAAACCCTCATCAGATCTGGACGAAGTATGACAAGGTAAAGCAGGATGGTCAAAACATCTTTTTTTAAAACCCTGTTTATGTTCAACTCTCCATTGGAAAGTGTACATAAAGGCAAAATAAATAAGGAACAGAAGCTATATTTGGGGTTAACTGTTGCACTATTGTTGGAATAAATACAGCAATGAATATTTTCTACCTTTAAAAATATTGAAGTGAAAGAAATGACTGATTATACTTGGTATGTTTACCCCTCTGCTTACATTCTCTTATAATTATAAAAACATAATGTAATTTTTCCAAAGGCCATGGCTAACTGACAGAAGACTTGAAAACCAAATAAAATCTGGACTTCCAGGCTCATGTGACAGTGAGCTGTGTGACAGTTCAGAGGAGACGCTCATATTTGACATCTAGAGCTCATCTTTCTGCCTCAACTAGCTGCCCTGGTGAACTCATGCCAGTATTACCTGAGTTTCAGTGACATTTGTTTGTCAGAGGTCTTTATGAGCTCCAATTGACAGCTGTCCATTGTACCAAGAACCAGCGCTTTCACAGGAAAGCCCATTTTACGATTCTCAAATACAGTCACCAGCTAAGCACCAGCCAGAGCTCGGAGCTTTCTAAAGTTCGCCAAGTTTAAAGGTTTCATAGCATAAGGAACCCCTCCTGGGAGAAAACACAATACAAAGGTGACATCAAGCGTGCGATCACATACTCCTGAGGCATCAAGATGGGTCACCTCGAAGTTATTGACAGGTGTTTGGAGAAGAACATTGATGCTGACAAGAGAGTGTTTCAGAGCAAGTTTAAAATGCAGAAGGAGGAAACAGTCAAACCCTATCCCCATGGCTGCTAATTCCCTGTGCTTTAGAACTCTGCATGTTCTCATTTTTTCTATGTCTTGCTCACATCTGATGCTGTGACTAAACCAAATCATCTAACTGTAAACCTTTTTGTTGTGCCTCACTATTTCTTTAGGCTTGGTGTGTTAATCAAACTGCCAGTAAATGCAAAAATAAAATAAAATAAAATGAAAAAATAAAAAGGGCACATTCCATCCTAATGAAGAAAAATCTGAGCTTTCTACAACAAACGCATTTTCCAGTGGATGAGCTTTTCACAGAGTAATTATTTCACTTCTCCAAAGAATTACTGATTACATCACACCGAAAAACCAAGAGCGGGCTGTTTTATCTTCTCCATCTATCTATGGTTCTTGTGCAAACTTATACTTGTTACCATGAAAAATGACAAATTTGCCATCTGATCAAAATGTTAACAAGGTAACTGTCAGTGAGATGGATCTCTGACTGTCACTGCAAGCCAGAACATGAGGATACATTGATATTTCTCAATACAGCCTCTGCTTCCCCAATGCTCACTAACAACATTTCCATGGTGAGGGTAATAAATCACCCATAAATAACAAGCTATATAGATCACAGGGATATGATAGATTCATCTTAACAGCACTATCTGCAAGGTAGAAAACAATTGATAATGACCTAAAGAAAGCCCTAATCAACTGCCATTTGCCATAATGGGGAAGATGAGGCAAATATATGAAATCTCCTCCACGTGACCCACGCTATGACAAAATTGAACCAACTGGGAAAAAAAAAAAACAGAAGAAACAAAACATAAATGACTTAACATTCTGTAGGATCCAATAAATGGAAAATAAAAGTTAATAACATCGTCCAGATACAACAATTGTATTAGATATTGACAATCATGGCCTTATCACAGCAACTGCTGCTTCATAAACAAAGAGTGGGGGCTCTTCGTTGGAAACAAAGACTCTGGCCCAGTTCTTGGTTTAGTGGACTCTCCTTCACTAGGTTTATGCTCTGGAATATTCCTTGGGACACATAATTTCTGAGCTTTTAATTCAGGGGTCTAACTCATGAAGTCATTTTCTTCTCCATAGTGTCATGGCCAAGAGTCACACCAAAGGAGCCAACAGGAAGGAACAGCAGAAGCCAATGTGGAAATGAAAGGAAATGAGGACAAGAACACAAGTAAGGAAATCCCCCAAAGATGATCACGATATCAGCTCACACAAGAAGTATGGCTTCCCCCTGCCAAAGAGCTGCCTCCTGGTTCCACCCATCTACGTTTTAAGAAGCGACTCTCCCATGGCCACCTTAGCTGCTGACTCTTTCTCCATAGCTCACTACTTCTTGGGCATTCCTGCTTCTGTTGTTTCCAGAAAATTCCAAGCTCTTTTCCTCCCCAGGGCCTTTGTGCTTGCTCTTCTGTCAGAGATCTGTCATCCCTTTTTCCAGCTTAACTCTCTCCCTAGTATTCTTCCCTGTCCATATATATCCCTCCCCAAAAGTAGCACCCACTCTGGTTCCTTTGGTCTCTACCACAGGTGCTTCTTCCATAGCAGAAAGAACCAGATCTGTCTGGATCATTCTTGTTTCCAAGCTTTTGTACACATTCTCTATTCTATAGTAACAATTTGTTTCCAAATCTGTGAATATTTCAAGACAGTGACACTGGTGCATTAAATAGGTTAAAAATCATAATCTAGATCTTATATATTCTTCATATATATTTTCACATATAGGTAGGTAGATATATATATATATATATATATATATATATATATATATATCCAAATGCTCTAATAATTCACCGATTGTTATCTGGAATAATGTTAATTATTTCAAAGTCACCATGCGAGGTATATTTATTGCTCAACTTAAAGTTTTATAGGTGTTCCACATATGGGATGATGTTTCAAAGTAGGTTAAGTACAGCTCTGATCCTGGGCTCTGGAATACTAGACTGCCTGACTTTGAACCCCAGTACTAGAATTTAGTAGATGTGGAACCCTACACAAATACTCTTTTTTTTTTTTTATGTGCCTCAGGCCACTCATTTGTGGCACGGAAAGAACAGCCATGGCTATGATGGACAGTGTTGTAAAGACTAAATGAGCTCATTCACTAAATGTGGACAGTATCAGGTACACAGGAAGCCATCAAAATTCACCAGCTGTTGCTGGTATAATAGCAAGAACAGAGGTAATTCTGACATTTAAGTGAATTAATTCATGATTATAAAGGTTAGATCAATGAGCCATCTTCATTATTGGTCTTTATATTATCATTAGCCAAAACACTATTGTGTTCATTATAGTTCCATATTCTCAGATAAAAATGGAGAAAATGGGTACTGGACATTAAGTCACTTTAAGCAATGCACCAAAATATGGTCACTTCCAATTTGAAGTAGCTTGGAATAGCACTGCTGTTATTGGTTCAGACATCCCAATAGCACTTAAAAACAAAAAATGAGAAGGGAATCATGGATCTACTCCTTACAAAAAAACAAACATGTTGGACGAACAAACAATTGTCATGGGTAGTGTATATCTTTGACTCCCACTTCTCAAAAAAATGTATCTCTTCATCCACCTTGCAGTCACGCAGTTAAGTACTTCCAGGGGACCACAGAGCAAGGATAAGATGATAGTAAGAAGGACTATATTACTAACAGGCATTCAGATGTCTGTTTTTAAATGAAGATCCACATCCCAATCCTTTTCCAGCTGTTGATCAGATGTGTGATTCCTGCTGCATTGGCCAAGTGTCTGAATCTTTTTAAAAATTTCAAAGTTGGTTATATATCCTTCCACTGGTTAGGACTTGGGAACAAAAGTGTATTTTCAAAGATATAAAAGAAGGATATGTGGGCAACAGTTCATTAATTAAAAATCATTGTAGAGGGAATTAAGAGTGGGAAGGGTGTAGTTCAATGGTACAGAGCTTGCCAAGCATGGACAAAGCCCTGGGTTTGATCCCCAGAACCTAAAAATCAACCAAAGTGGGTTCCATGGACTCTGTAAGGCAGCAGTTCTTCAGCTTTAGAGGATCACAAGCCCCTTTCTGATTCTGAGGAAAACTCTAGATCCCTGAGTTGCCTACTGTTCAAATTAACTAGTGCATACACACAAATGTTCACACATGATTTCAAGGGGTCAAGGAACCTCCCTGAGCCAATCTGTGAAACATATACCCCAGTGTAAAAAAAAAAAAAAAAAAAAGCTAGCTCTGTGGAGTCACTCACTTCCACAGTACACAACCATTTCTTTTTTAGGTAAATAAAAGGAAGGTAAATACAATTAAATTTGAAAAAAGAACAGGCTAGTAAACAGGATAGAATAACTATGGTTTGAAAGGTCTTTGCTTAGTTACAGTCTCATGTTAAGGATATTTGATTAACATTCAATGCAAATTTTATTAATGAAATGAAAATAGAACAAGATAAATTTACCCCTGTGTCTTTCTGGATAATGCCAATTTTTTCCCCCAACAGGTTAGATGAGGCAAGCTGAAGAGAATTGTTCACACACTGACTATGGGAAGTTCTTTAATGCCTGGAAATAAGTAATATGGGCTAAAGGAAAAAAATAATCTATTAGCAAGTGCTTTGAAATTATTCCCTTGAAGAACTATTATTTCCTACTTTCTTTGCTACTAAAACAGTACTTTTTCTCATTTTCATCCAGTCCCAAATATGAGGTGTTTTTCTTGCCTACTGTTCAAATTATCTAGTGCATACTTGTAGGAGCAGAAATGCTCAAAATAGCTGTCTTTTAAGAGGCTAGCATTCAGTATAAAAAGCATTGCTGGTAGGGATATAAAATGGTAAAAAAAAAAATAGTCTTAAAAACCATTTATGGTGGAAGGCAAAATATTTTAAACCTACTTACACTTTAGTGGTGCTTGGAAGTATAAAGTTCAGATACTTTATGAAATTATCTTTGTAAATCATACTATTAAAATGTCCTCACTCACATCCTCAATTATATGGATAAAGAAAAAAATATTCACAATACTTAGTGAAGAAAAGCACACCATTTTCACTAACAAGCAGCAATCCAGTAATTGAGTTTTAAGAAATTTCTGAGGTGGTTCTCAGTACATAACACCAGAGTCTAGTTCTCCTTTAACCTGTGAGGTCCCATCATTGCTGAGGGAACTCAAAAACTTACAGAGCAACAGGTGGATCACTTATGGCAACTTTGTTTTTAGAGTGCTATTCTTTTGAAAAAATAGGTGAATGATTAAGGTGTTTGGGGGAAAAAAAAAAGATTTCCAACCTTTTAAATGAACCTGTGTCAATTTTGTTGAAATGATCACAGAACTGAAAATTTGGAACTTAATGGGTTAATTACATTATCCCAAACAAGGAGATGACTTTCACATCGCCACAAAGCAAAATTTTTATTGAAAAGACTAGTAAAGAAAGTGGGTTGAAATACTAAGACCCATTAAGAGCTTCAAGCAACTTTAGATTATCTAGAGGAACATGCAGCAAACATAAGCACACTATGAGGAGAAAGACAGATGCCCTGGAACTGGTGGTGGTCCATTGAAATAAGACATCTGACTCCTTGGTCCACTGCCCACCCAGCTTTCCTACATTATCTCTGGTTGTTTCTGTCACTGAAGAAACATGGCATAGCCCTTAGTGTTGAATTCATGATTGTAAAACTGGTCTAGAATTTTCCAAGCTAATGAAAGCAAAACCAAATTGACTTTGGTTATACTATCCTGTTCAGAGGAGGAAGATGATAGAATGCTCAGTGTAAAATGATTTTCCTGGATACATCCTTACTAGGCAAGCAAACTTCCATTCTATCCATATTTGGGGGATATTTTGCTGAATTTAGGATCCATATAAGTATACATAGATATTGATGAGCTGGAGTTGGTTTAAGAGGGCTCTTATTTGTATGATTTTCAGAAACTCTGTAAGCTGGTTGCTCTTTAAGCAACTGAAAAATTAAATCTATGTAACATAAATAACTTGAAACCAGGTGACCAAATACTCAGAACTTCTCACTTCTTAAATATTTCACTGCATGTTACCATTATCTGTGCTCTTGGTTATGTCTATTTTATCTGTATGGAGGAAATACTGTAAGATTGTATGCTAGCCCATCTCTTTCCAACTCTGTGGTGACATCAAGTGTGTAGCCTGAAGTCAGGTATCATGAATGAGAGTACTTACAGGACACAAGTGGCAAATACTACACATGTACTGTTTCCTTAGCTATTTAGGTTCAAATATTGGTATATTGTGTGTGTATGTGTGTATGAATATGTAACAACAAATCCCATCAGTATGTACAACTATAAAGTATGAATAAAAAATGAGGAAAGAAAAAGTGATGAAGAAAATAACAACACACTTTAAACATTTTTTGTTTGTTTGGTGGTGCCTGGATTGAACCCAGGGCCTTGTGCATGTGAGGTAAGCACTCTACCAACTGAGCTATATCCCTAGCCCACCATACTTTAAAGTATATTGTGGCTGTAGCTGTTACACAGTGAATAGCACAAAAAAAGAAAAATTCTTTACTATTTTAAAATAATTATCTGATTCAACAAAAACTTGCCCATGTCACCAACAAACGAGTAAAGTTTTGACATGTTTAATCTTTTATATTGCCTTTTAACATAAAACTATCTACCAACACTCATGTCTCAAGTAAGCCTGTTTGTCAATGACATAAGGAACCCTTAAGTGGATAATAACCAAACATTTAATTCTCATCTAAATTTCTCATATCATGGTTGAACTGTAACCAGAGGTTGACCACAAACACAGGAACTGAACACCAACAAAAGCATTATGTGAGAATCAAATTGGCTATACGGAATTTACAATGAATATTAGTGTCGATTTATGATTATTCATAAAGTGTGCACAACACATACTTCATATCAGTAAAACATGACAAACTTTTATGTATGTATAGGTATGTATGTGGTGTACCTATAAACACACATACACACAAGAACTGGTTGGTAATATTTATTAGCACACCACTGGATACAAAGATAACAACAACAAAAAATACTTAGCAAAAGATGACCACCCAACTTTCCTAGAGACTACTTTGTTATGACTAGAAATTAGAGGCTTGGGAATTTATTGAGTCACTGTTCAAGTTCAGTGAAGCCATTTCACCTTTCTAAGGTTAGCTGTATGTGGCTATAATACTAAACTCCCCAGGTACTTCAAGAACCAAAGCTACCGTCAGAGATCTGAAATCTCTTTCTTTGTATTGAGGGTATGTCAGACAGTCAAGCTCATGGACTGTAGGTAAGTTCACCCTTAACAGACAGGAGAGGATGAGAGAAGTCAGCGTAGATTGCTGAGGACACAGCTATTGGGGGTAACAGGAAGGTAGTAAGTTGAAAGGTCATTAATGTGGAATCCTTTGGACAGTATACACTCCATATGTGTCACAATAATATTAAAAGATGCTGCTCAATGTTTGCTTGTATCCAAATAGTTTAGAAGTATAATCCAATTCAATTATTCTGGTGGTTTTACTTTTTAGAGAAAAACAAACTTCACCAAAACAAAAAAAAGAGCAAAATAGCAACATATTATTAAAATATATTTATAATTTTTTTTATGTTTCTAGGTAAAGAAATTTTAAGATCTTTCTTTTTATTTCTATTACTGTTGCATCCTGTAAGAAAGATCATCAATTGTCCATAAGGATCATTTGGAAGGACTCAAAGGGTATTTCCTCAAAATGTTCAGAAGAGGAAACAGGATGAGCACTGGGCTCAGCCTCTTCAGCTCACAGCTTCATGACAGCTCACACTCAACTTCAAACCTGAGATATACCACCTAACAAGCATGGAACACTTGGGAAGAGGGAGGCGGCCATGCGTCTGCTCTGCTCAAGAGATCTGAAGGACACTGTGACCTAAGAAAAATGTCCTCAGAAACAGTCCCAACAGCCCTGTAGAAAGAATGTTTCCTGATTTTTAAAAAAACCACTGACATCCCTGGTTTGATTTTTTCCAAGCTATTCTGAGCACTCCCTATAAAACGAGACCCCCCAGCAGCCACAGCCTATTAGATTTTGGTTTAGTAGAGTAACAGTGCTGTTTGAACATCCACTTTTCAAGATCAGGCTGCACATGTGAACCGTGTCTTCCTTGCAAAGCTTTGCCACTTTGAATGTTTTCTTTCTTTCTTTTCTTTTCTTTCTTTCTTTTTTTTCTGAGTCCCTAAAATTTATATGCTTAGGATGTCACTAACAGGTGGGTTTTTCTTTAACTTCCCTCCCTGGGAGCCTCAAGGCATATATGAAGGACATGAGCACTGCTTTCATTTTCCAAAAGAAATCAGCTTTGTACTGGGAATTGAAAGCATGTGATTCCCTGTGGGGATTCCTAAGAACCCACATACACTCAGGGTGAATAAAACCAGCTGGGAGATAGGCCTTAGATAAGAGCATATTTGCTAGTTTTCCTTGAAATGTTCAGATCTCTGACCCTAAGGGAAGCCAAGGCCAGACATTTACTTTCCAGGATAGGAAAGTGATGGGATCAAAGCAAAAAGACCCACTTTGGGAAAACCCTTCCACTGGGCAAGGCCTGAGGTGGAGGATCTAAGGCAGCTCTGTCCACCTCTAAATCCAGAGCATTGCAGTGGCCTACTGTAACTCTGTGGTTGCATAGAACATTTTCTACTGAATCAAGGTGGCAACAGAAGCAAGGGACTCCACATTCCTGTCATATGTGACAGTCTGGAAAGCCACCCTCCTCCAAAGTAGTCATTTGGAAAAACAAAAAGGGCACTGTCCATTCTCAGCCCCCCTACTATCCACACTTTATTCCCACATAAGCCTGAGGCCACATTTTACCTGAGCATTTCAGCTCCCTTGGTTAGCCGAAAGGAGGAACTTCACCCCAGTAACCAGCACCAACTATTTACAAAGTACTTTGCAAGTATTGCATTATTAATGAATTATTCCTACAGCCTATAGAGGAGGTATTTGGATGCCAGTCTTATAGATCCAAAAAGTAAATATATTTATTGAACACTAACCACCTGTCAGAAATTGTGCTGCAGGGTTTCCAGAGAATGAAACAGAGGTAGCCCTTGACCTGGGATGAAATTTACATCACAGCTGAGCTCAGAGAAGTGAGTAGCTAGGCCCTAAGCAAATAACCTGTTGGCAGATGTTGGAGGCTATGTGGGAAGGAGGTAAGGACAGAGGGAAAAAGATAGCATGGGAATAAAAGAAAAGATAGTAAAGGAAGAAAAAAAATTGCTCAAAGATGACCAGAAAGTAAGCTGAATATTCAGAATCTGAATTGCAGCCTATTCACTTTACACCTCACAAAGTTTAACATAGACTGATAAATGCTCCATCTCTGTTGATCTCTGAGAATACTAAAGAGAAAGAATAGTAGCTGTGCAAACTTTTCCATAGCTCATCCTGACCCCTGGAGTCTAGCATTATCTTTGGGAGAGACCTTCCTTTCACTGTCTTGAGAAGAAAAGAAATTGAATTCCAGATCTGAAGAGAGGATGAGAGAGTTTCAGAAGAGACCCTTTCAGTTTTATCTGTTAATATTCTTCAAGCACATAAGTAATGAGAATTTGCAAAAGAGAGCCCCCTCTGGCTGCCAGAGACAGAAATCTGAAAGAAAAACTGCATGTCACAGCCACCCTATTATGATAAAATATAAAGAGGCACAAACAGGGTACTAATTAGCAGTCATAAAAACTCAAGGCTCCCCAAGATTGCTCATTTCCATATCTGGGCAGTGAACGTACCTCATAGGCAGGTAATATGGAAGAAAATACCAGGGGGTATGGTTGCTGAGGGTTGGCTGGCAGGAGCCAGGAGGGCAGCTGGATCCAGCAGTATAACCTATACTCTCCCAAGAATCCAAAGGCATTCAGGTGACTGCCCAAGAATTAAAAATCAGCCAGCCCAGAGAGAGGCAAGCACCTCCTAACCCAGAGAGGGACAGCAGGAAACACTGCCAAGATCTGATTGATCATCTTCAAGTCCCTCTCCCTGAGATGTATTCCTGTCCATGGTCTCTCCCAAGATTTTATGCAGAAGGCTACTTCAGAGAAATGAGATGGTTTTATTAGCATGCAGGGGCCAAAGTTTAGCCTGAAGGAGAGATACCTTCATCAATAAAATCTTTTTTGATTAAATTCGGTCTTTCTTCTTGGGTCTGGCTCAGAGGTTGGAAAATAAGCTGGGTGTGCTTTCTAATTTTTATCCCCAATTTGTTCCCTGAGGATTTCAAGGATTCTGTTTCCATCAGGGCAGTCTGTATGAAGAAAGAGAGGAGTGTTCTTTCCTTAACAAGTTGCCTCTTGATAAATTCACACCCAGTAATTCGGACTTGGAAATTCTCCAGACTCAAATATCTAGCTGGGTTAGCTGGCTGTGAGTTCTAGGTTAAATAATTAATCGACATTTTTTTAAAAAAGAGGCACCTTTTTTAAAAAAGCATATATGCTTTTTTTCTTAATAAGGAGAAAAAGTTGTATCTACATTGCATGTAAAACAAAAGATGGGCAGATCCCTTTTAGCCATTCAGCTGACAGTAGTTAGAAGTGCCAAACTGAAGGCAAACTGGTATAAGTGAACTATACAATAATTGCTATATATTCATTTTATTTCTAACATTATAATGAGGGCTATATATTACTTAAAGATATACATTCCATTCACTGTGCAGTGAAATATCTGGGGGAAAAAATCAAGACCCTTTTTCAAACATTAGTTTCATATCAGAAGAGAGTCAGTCTATCTGTATTTGTTTGTTTTCCTTAAGGGATCTGGCCAAAAACCACTGGGATGGGACCTGGTCCTAGTCTCCACACCACTGTGATTCGGCTTGCCAAGTATGATCCTTTGGAAGACTCAGTGTGCCTGTGTGTTTACCTTCTTGTTCTCTTGAACACCCTTTGTCTTTGTTTGTCCCCTTACACTGACTGGGCTGATACTCAATGATGCTCAACCATGCTTGGGAGCTGGCCAGCCAGGCATCAAGAGCCAGTCCAGCCTTCCTGGTACATACTGCCCACATAGTCATCCAGTCCCAGCTGTTTCAAAGGCTCTGATGATAATATGGGCCACACTCCAAGCATTTGCCTGCTTAACTGGATGCCTTAAAGGACAATTAATGAAACTCTAATGGTGATAATTCCAGCACACTCTCCATGGGCCATTAGGAACACTATTCTCAGACTGAATGAAACCTCCCCCAAGCCCTCATATTACACTATGAGAGTGAGGCCCTTAGCATGGTTCCTGATTTACTGACAACCATGACCAAGAAATTTCTATTTTCCACAATAACCCATGCTCCTCATAAAGGAGACTGCAGCCTTTGTCCTGCTCTCTCACACAGAGATGCTGGAAGGTTGAGTAAGAGAAGACACTGCAATGCACCTCGCATACTGCCAAAGAAACACACTCTCTAATCCCAGGTCATAATTTCTAATAAATGAATCCTCTTTTACATAGGGTTAAAGGATTTTTAATATACATATTCTCTGGTGCTCATTAAGAAGACACTAATTCTTCATGGGTTTATAAGCACATACATAACTGAGAATAATTTGCTGTGACTGTACAATAATGAATGTAAAATCCTAATGCGGGGATGCACATTGGCTGGGAACGTGTGTTGTTCTTTTCTTCTTTCCTTTCTTTTATCAAAGATATTGTACTGAATTTTCTTTAGAGGGTTTATTAGTGCCTGTTTAATATTATCCCTCTCTTTCATGTGAAAACTTTCATTAGAATCCTAGGCAAAGCTTTAGACTTTCAATGAGGAGGTTATTAAAAAATAATTAATATCTAAATGGTGCTCAAAATACCACATTACTGCTAATCGACAGCACAATCGTAGGGCACAGAGATGTGAATGATATTAAATACCAGAAAATCCAGCCTGATCTATCAGTAATTTCATTATTTCCAAGTATAAAATTAACTTCTGGGAGAGGGGCTACAGGGAATACAGGGCTCCTGGGGGCCTCATTTGGTCTGAGCAGATGATTTCCTTGTGGAGTCCTCCATGCAGAGAATTAGACATGAGTTCTCAGCAGTCCCCACAGCTGATTCTCTATTTTCTACATTCGTCATATTAGGATGGCCATAAATACTGTTCTGAGTAGCACACTGGGTCTCTTCTTCAGATTGCCCAGAGGCCAATCACTGCAACAGAAAAGGGCTGCCCTTGAACCTTCGGGTCTCATCTTACAGAAGAGCTTTAATGAAAGGGTGGGCTTAGGGTTCCCTGGACATCTCATGCTGCTTCAGATCATTTCCTGTTGCAGAAGTTCTGAAATATACTTGTTTTCTAGGACAAAACAATTACATTAATCCATATACAAAACGGGAACTGATTCAATCATTGTATTTTTTTACTCTAAAATCAGCCAAACAGGTTTATGCATCTTAGCAGTCTAAATCATAATTTCTCAAGTATGATATTTTAAACACTCTTCCTGGTAATGCTTGGAAGGAAAGCAGGTGAAACAGAAAGAGAGGAAGAAAAGAGGGGATGGCAAAGGAAGGAGAGAGGGAATAGTAATAAAGATGTCATAGTTCGAAGCATTTTGGGAATTCTTCTCTCGGGGGAGTATCATGCAGAATGTTAAGGTCTGAGAATTTCTGCAGTTAAGAACTGCATTTAATTTTGTCTAAGATTTTTTCAACTTATTTGTCATAGGATTTTCTTCATCTCTCCCCTCCCCCATCTCACTTGATTCCAGAGAAGTGTACACTTTGGGAAGCTGACTGGTCCCTGCTCCCTGCACTAGGTGACTACCATCAATTCTAATGTAATTACACTAGCATGTGCTCAGCATTTATCCAACAGAGGTCAGAATAAGGGTTACGTACTCTTCAAGGGTAAGTTCCCAAATGAGTAGGACATATGCCAGCCCCTCCAAGGACTTACACACTTTCCCCAAGGCCTAAAAATCCATGCTAAAGACTGTTAATGCATCCTTCCTGATGTCCATTTGTGATCAAGAGCTGACTCTGGCAGGTAAAAGGTAACAGTGAGATAAAAGATGAACCAAGTGTGGTCTCTCTACTCAGGGAGGTTACCATGACCAAATCACAGACAGTGAACCAGAATCAGAGGACACATGATATGGGGATGGGGGATATCTGTTCTATCTGAGGAACAAAGGTTGGATGACTGGTAGAGATGGTGGCTTTTAAGCTGAGCTCCAATCTGAATTTTCATTGCTGGATGGAACGGGATATATGCATAAGCAAAATGAAAAGACTGCAAAAGAGAGGGATTGGCCATCTGTCATTCATCTCTAATATTGCAGACAAACTCAGAGGGCGATAAATGAAGAACTCCACATTTCAGCTAATTCCTTCAAACCAGGCCGCCACTGTGCCCTCTAGCTGAATGGTAGGTGTGAGCATCTGCATTCCCCTCAATCTCAGGGCCTCTGTGTGTCTCCGGCAGCAGACTTGATATACTAGACATTTCTCTGATGAACATCAGCATAGGGATATGCATTTGTACCCTTGTCTTATGAAACAAAATATTGGATATTTAGTGTTATCTTATAATTAAAATCATCTTATATGGACAGGAGGAACAATCCACTGGAAGGATCCTTCTGCAATAAAGCTGCTTTTAGGGGATTGCTGAGTTGAGAGAAATGCTTGACTTTTAAAAATCACATTGTCTCTGAACTAAAGAGAAAAAAGATACAAGACTGAAGTCTACAGATGCCACTTGACAGAGATTTGATGTGAAGTGGTAGTCCCATCCATAATTTGATTTAGTCAAATCCATATCTTCTGCTATCCTTGAGTTACCTAGGGGCTCTAGAAATTCTAAATAATTACCCCATAGCATGAAAGTTGAAGAACAATGAGAGAAAGAGAAACTAGCAGATTTTTACATCATCAGAAGGGACATAGCTGATCTACCAGGCAGTGGTGCCTGGGCACAACGTGAGCTTTGCACCTCCTAAGCACACTGACAAATTGCCCTCTGGAGTCCAATTCCCAACATCAGCACTACTTTGCTATGATGGCTTGTCTCATGTCTCTTCCACCTAATGGCTCCCCAAGCCAAGAAGGGCAGTCTGTGTGATTAAAATAACCATCAACAAAATAGTTCAGTAATTAAGCGTCTTATTTTTAAAATATAATTGTTGTCAGCAAGGTTGATAGGCTCTTTTGGTCATTAACAATCTCGTTAACAACCGTAAATTTCAAGTCATCACTTTCCTGAGCCCTAGTGTTAAAAAGGTTAAGGGGGCATATTATACTCAGGCAGAGTTAAGAACTGGAAAATTAAGCTAGAATGTGAAAATCAAGATTAAGAAGAAGTATTCCTCATGGTGCTACGGACCTAAATGGAAACCAGGTATCATTAATGCTGAAGGATGTGTTCGATCACTTTTTATAGGGAAAAAAGTACTAATCAATGCCCTATGCCAAGGCAATATAATTTAAGAGAGGGTAAAACCCAGAGTAAATTCAAGAATGTTCAAAATGAACCACCTACCCATCATCATAAAAATATTGTCTGTATTGAATCAAAGAGAGGATTGTTCTTTGGTCATGTTTGGGCATACTAAAAACACTGATCCCTGAGAAGTATTTTCAAATGCCATATAAAAAGAGGGAAACTATAAAAATAGGAATGATGAGGAAACTTTTAAACGCGTCTTACCACCATATTTTTGTTTTTTCAGTTCATAATTTCTTTCTTTTTTCATTTTTATCGGTTCCTATTAGTTATATAAAACATTAGAATTCATTTTGACATAATTATAAATGCATGCAATAGGGACTGGGGCTGGGCTCAGCAGTAGTGCACTTGCCTGGCATGTGTGAGGCCCTGGGTTCGATTCTCAGCACCACATATAAATAAATGAAATAAAGGTCTATCAACAATTTGAAAAAAAAAAAATTTAAATGCATGGAGTACAATTTGCTAATTCAGTCCCCAGTACTTCTCTTTACCCTCCCTGCCCTTCTCCTCCTTCCTCCCTTGTTCCCTAGTCTCTACTAATCTTTGATATTTATTTTTTTAATTAGTGTCGTTCGTGTGTGTGTGTGTGTGTGTGTGTGTGTGTGTGTGTGTATGAAATGGTGGGATTTACCGTAGTATATTTATATATGTACATCGGTAAGTTAGATCATGTTCATTCCACTGTTTTTCCCATATCCATTCCTTCTTCCTCCCCCTCAATTCCCTTCTTTGAGTTCATTGATTTTCTTTTATTTTGATGGTATCACCCAACTGCCAAAGTTTATTTTCTCTTTCTCTTCTTTTTTAAAATTTTAGACTAGCTTCCACATATCAGAGAAAACATTTGACCTTTTACTTTCTGGCTTAGTTCACATAGCATGATAGTCTCCAGTTCCATCCATTTACTGGCAAATGACATAATTTCATTCTCCTCTTTAACTGAGCAATACTCCATTGTGCACCTAATCTATAGTTTCCTTGTACATTCATCTGTTGAAGGGCACCTGGTCTGGTTCCAGAACTCGGCTATTGTGAATTGTGCTACTATAAATATTGATGTGGCTGAATTCCTACAGTATGCTGATTTTATATCTTTTGGATATATACCAAAGAGTAGAACAACTAGGTTATATAGTGGTTCCATTCCTAGTTTTTTTTTCCCCACTGCCTTCTAGAATGGTTGCACTAATTTGCAGTCCCAGCAACAATGTACGAGTGTACCTTTTCCCCCACATCCTTACCAACACTAATTGTTATTTGTGTTCTTGATAACTGCTATTCTCACTGGAATAAGAGGAAGTCTCAATGTGATTTTGATTTGCATTTCTCTAATTGCTAGAGATGATAAAGATTTTTTCAGACATTTGTTGGCCATTTGTATTTCTTCTTTTAAAAATATCTGTTTAGTTCTTTTGCCCATTTACTAATTGTGTGTGTGTGTGTGTTTTGAATTCTTTATATATTCTGGATATTAATGCCCTATCTGAGTAGCAGATGGCAAAGATCTTCTATTCGATAGCCTCTCTCTTCAGACTCTTAATTTTTTCATTTGCTGGCATCCCACTTATTAATTTTTGATTTTATTTCTTGTGTTTTATGGGTCTTGTTAAGGAAGTTACTTCCTATGCTGATAGGCTAGAGTTAACACCATATTTTAAAGCCAAACTGTATAATGCACTGTATTTTAAAAATTGCATTTATGAAATTCATAATTACCTAGTTGTGTTCATCAGCAAGAATTTTTATTATTTTTATGCTATCCTATTCTGACCTAACCTTTTACCTGACCAAAATTTACTGTTGGTCCATTTTTGTCTTCTTTTTTTTTTTTTTTTTTGCTTTATTGTTTTGCTGATGCTCATGAGGCCAACCTTAGGGAAAGACAGCTACTTCTTCCACAAGCTTATTTACTTATAGCATTTACTTCAAGAAATTGCAGGCTTGAAGCAGTCAACTGGTGATGCGTTCCAGACCCTGGCTACTGCTACCTGTAGCCCAATGATGAGATGATGGTAAGAACGAGAGGGAAGTGCATCCCCCTTCATTTTTAGGTTTTACACTGTGCATGGTGCTTTCCAACCAAGAAGAAAAATATATAAGATGAAATGAATTGGATTCTATCTGCTCTAATCTGGAATAAACATCCATATAACTGTTCCTCAACGGTATCTCCAATTAACAGAGAAATAGGGGAATACTCGCACTGGCATATAGTCCTCACTGGGATGGTTGTTGGAAATTCCACAACAGTGCAAGTTAGATGGGAACCACTGATAGAAAGAATGTCCCATCTGCCTTTGTAAAGGGAAAACAAGACAACAGAACAGTAATAAATTTGGTGACTAAAGTTCCAAGAAGCCTGAAAAGTGACTTATGAGATATGCTTTAACCATTTTCCACTTCCCTAGAGTCAACTGCACTTAAATCACGTGTGTTCATAGCAGCCCCACATTCAGCCTCAGAAGAACCCACAGATTAATATTTGAAGAGGAATAAATATTAGAAATTGATGGTTTTCATCTCAAATACCACCATGGATCAGTTAGCAGTAGTATGTATTGAACTTCATGGAGAAGAGTATCATGACCAATTATCAAGGTATGGAAGGGCAGTTTAGCACATGGGAACATGACACTTGAATCCAAGCCCTATTTTTTTTTTAACAGCATAGCAATCTTGATTTACTGCATGTAAAATGATAAAAATAGTTATCTTGTAGAGTTATTAAGAGCATTAAATAATACAGATGAAACAACTTTGACAATGTCTAACATATAATTTGCACTTAATGAACATTGGTCTCAATAGCAGGACTTACCCCTGTTGCTAACTGGTATTGTACAATACAGTGGTGACTTGTCCTTTGACCATCAGGCTGTCTGTGTTACAGAACCTCTCCTCAATACTAATGCCAAACTGACAAGTACCACATTTTGAAGCCAAGGTGGCAGTGGAGAGTAGAAAGAAGTCTCATCTATACAGTTCTCATATGACTTGATACAGGAAGTGAGTAGAACTCACCTCCAAAATGCAACCTGTTGTAATGGTGGTGTTGTAATATTTTTTATTTTGAAAAGTTAAAAAGTCTTTCAGTGACTCATATTTTCAGGGCATTGCAAAATTATTCAAATTGGTACATTTTTTACTTAAAACAATTGGTTGGCCTTTTCCAGGCTTCTCAGCCAGCAAATAACCCACAATTCCACACCTACCTTCAACCAAATTGAATAAAGGATCAAAGGTGACTGGTTCCACCCAAGTGTTATGGGCTGCCTTCACATATTGAAAGTCTGATTCTATCAGTGACAGGCAAGGAAGCACTTTCAAACCAGGTACGTAATGAGAACAAACTCCTGAACCTGATGATGCTGGAGCCTCTGTAAGCTGTTGTCATTAGGTACTAGGGGTCAGAACTAGGGCAGGGGCTCTCAACTGGGGACTAGTTTGTCCCACAGGGGACATTTAACAATGTCTGGAGACACAATTTTTTTTTTTTTTTTTTTTTTTTTTTTTTTTGCTATTGTTATCACAAATGGGTTGGAGGTGTTTCTGGCATGGAGTGAGTAAACATTCTACAAGGCACACCAACCCAAAACAAACAAACAACAACAGAAACAAAACCCCTCAATTTTCTGATCCAAAATGTCAGCAGTGCTTGAATTAGCATGGAGCACAGATCAGGGTGGACTCACTTGCCAAAAGTTTTCCTCACTGTACTGGAAGTACCCAAAAAGCAAGGACACTGTGTCCTTGGTGTTCAGCACAGTGTACAGTACTTAACTGAAGCTCTATATGGCTTCCAAGTGGATGCACTACAATATTATAACGCAATGCAGGCCACCATTTTTCTTCACAGCACAGCAAGCCCTTGGATGTTAAGGTCATAAAGTGGGGTGAAAAGAGAAGAGATGGCCGAACATGACTGCTTATTTGGGCACCTAGCATGATAGACAGAGCCAATCAACCTGTCCCGCCTGCTGCATCTCTCTCTCTTACCCACACAATGAATGGCACCACGGCCAGAGCCTCACAGTAAAAGTTATAACAACTCTGTCACCACAAAGCATCTAGAATCCACTCGCTTCTCTCCATCCTTAAAGCTACCAGGTAGGCCAAAGCTGCCATCATCATCTCAAAAGGGTCACACCCTGCTTTTATGTTTGACTTATATTCTCTACACTGGAATAAACAAAATGTCCTTTTGAAAATACCAATCAGACTACTTCGCTCCTTTGTTCAAAACCTGCTAATGTCTACACTGTGGCTCAAATTGCTTTATAAAGCCAGACACTGTCCATTCAGAAGATACACACTGACCCCTTCCATTGTGCCTTATACTGCGCTGGATTAGAGCAGAAAGTGAGACAGTCGGGTTCCATGTTCTCCCAGAGCTCATGCTCTACTCGGGGAGATGCCTACATCTTTATGCCCCCAGCCCACTGGCCATTTTCCTACATAACTAATAAGTCCATTTCCTTCTCCCCTAAGAGGCTGTGCACTGGTCTGGGAATTTATACTGGAACCTTACATGGCTGGCATCTTCACATCATTCAGGAATTAGGTTAAAGTAAACTCCTTGGAGAGGAAGTTTTAGACCTCACAGCATAAAAAAACAAAACAAAAAAAAACCCCAAAAATAAATAAACAAAAAACCTGTGCTGTCCACCTCTTTATCAGACTGATCACTTTGTTCCACTGTCCTTAGATTATGCGGCACAATCTGAGATCTGATTCTTTATTCACTCATTCTTGTACACTGGCCATCTCCCCCAGTACAGCATGAGCTCTGGGAGAACATGGAACCCG
This sequence comes from Marmota monax, assembly GCF_021218885.2. Lineage (NCBI taxonomy): Eukaryota > Metazoa > Chordata > Mammalia > Rodentia > Sciuridae > Marmota > Marmota monax. The sequence continues at coordinate 6,641,900 of NW_026693008.1, read as the reverse complement.
ACTGTCTCACTTTCTGCTCTAATCCAACGCAGTATAAGGCACAATGGAAGGGGTCAATGTGTATCTTCTGAATGGACAGAATTCTGAAGAACAAAAGGCAGATATGGAAAGGCACTATTAAGAAAAAGACATCAATTCAAAGGAAATAGGTATGAACTGTCACTTGAAAAAGAGTTTCCTAGAATTTCCAAATTAAACCCCAAATTGTATCCTTTGTTAACTGAGTTCAATCCAATATAAGACTAATCATCAGAATAAGACAAAAGTGGTTAATGCTCGTCAACCACCGAATATAACTCAGAAATTAAATGAACAAGAGTATAAGTCGCTCTCATTCTTTTCATGAGCACCAAATTAAAGTTCGTCCTGTAGTTTAAAATCTCTTATAAGAGACAGTGTGATAACAAAAGTACAATGAAATAATTTTAATGATGCTCAATTCATACCCATAGCAATGATTTTGTAATTTTCCAAATATGGTTCAGCAGTGTGGACAGGCATGGTATGAAAATAAATTTAAGTCTCCTTTCCTTCTAAAATTTGTGTTACTGTGAAAAAAAAAAACTCATTAACATGTTCAGTGTTTTCAGGCTGTATATGAAGCAAGAATAGGAGTGTGCCATCCCTTGAGGAACCCTGAAACATGCGAGGGTAATGCTGCTTTTTTGGACCATATGTAAATCGGGATGCACATCAACCATAAATAAAATCAGCCAGAAATATGTCAGCAGCAGTGGGGTGGCGGTGGATGGTGGCACATACAAGCAAACAGAGTCAGAATCTGAGAAAACAATGCTGAACGACCATGCAAGATCCTTCTTGCTCTGCCTTCTGCCCACCTTCCCAATGCCAGCTGTTGGGCTCCAGCGAAATCCCCAAACTTGCAGTGTGTTGAAATTTATAGGCTGGGGTATTTGTGATTTCATTCACTTCACAGATGAGCATAGTCAAATAGCTCTTCTGCAGAAATGTAATAATCAAATTCTGTACTGTCTTATGCTTTCACACTGGGGGAAGTTGCATTTTTAGAAAATTTTACCTTATTTATTTATTTATTTTTTTTTTTAAAGAGAGAGAGAATTTTTAATATATATTTTTTAGTTTTCGGCAGACACAACATCTTTGTTTGTATGTGGTGCTGAGGATCAAACCTGGGCCACACGCATGCCAGGCGAGCACACTACCGCTTGAGCCACATCCCCAGCCTGATTTTACCTAATTTAAATTTAAATAGTCACATGTGGCAAGAGGCTACCAAAAGGTACAGCCAGTTCCAGGTACCTTCCTTCATATCTCCCTTATCAGTCTAGCAAACTCCTGCTCATCCCTCAAATCCCAAATCAAATGCTCCTTCCTCCAGAATCTCTTTCCTTCCTACTCCTGTTCCCTCTGTGACAGGCTGTACATAGATGTGACATCAATTTATTATACTCTATTATAATTATCTTATGACATGTCAGTCCTCCTTCTTATACTGGGAATATTTTAAAGGCAGGGACTTTGTCTGGCTCATCTCTAAATCCTTGGTTCAGTGCTTGGCACAAGAGAATTGTTTGACAAATATTTGCTGGATGCTCAAGTAAAATAGTGAAACCATCTTTAGTTGCAAACAAATATAAGTACAGCTTCCCAGGAAAGTTCTTCCCTGGGGAAAGTTTTACCACCTTTGTACAACAAATTGCAAACCAGACATGGGTCTTCAGATTTGGTAGTTTCTGCCACATAGATTTGTTTTAATGGAAAGTGTTTTCCAATGTTAAAAATAGACTTCCCACAATCCTAGGGATAGGTATCCCATCTGGCAGCTTTAGTCCCATATTCAGGCTTAGCAACAATGAAACAGAATGCAACATGCACTCGCAACTTTTAGATAATAAATATACTCCACAGACCTTTCCCCCTACACCCGCCCCTGCTTACTCTCAGCTCACTTTAATTATTGATGATCTTTAAATTTATTCTGCAGCCATTTGACCTCATAACCCCAGACACTGGATGCAGAGCCAGAAAGTTCAAGTTCAGACACTGATCTCTGATTTAAAAGAGCAAAACAACAAGGGCATAGTAATAGCAACAACAATGACAATAATAAGAGCTGCTGATATTTATAGAGGATCCCATGCCAGGTATTCCACTAGGCATTTATATACGTTGTCATATGAAATCTTCCAGGACCTGGAAAATATTCTTAGCCTCCTTTGATCAGTAAAGGGACCCACACCAGGAGGGATAACACCAAGAATCAGCAGGAAGATCTGCCGATAGCTCTGCCTCACCAGCCTTGTAGCCATATCTTCACTACAAAGCCATTTCCCTACTCATTCCTCCATGTTCCTCACACAGTGATTTCGAAGAGGGACCTTGGGCCAGTGGCATAAATTTTCTGCATTTTGCTTCTTCACTAACAATGCATTTCAGAAATAAGAGCTGACATAATCTCCAGGAGCATATTTGGGCACATGAGATGATACAGGCGAGACAGTGAACTTCTCACACATTTTCACAAATGGAAAATGATCTCATCCAAGTGGGCAGAAGCTGGTTGGGGGTCAGCTGATACACTTGAAGCAGAGAGGTGTGGGAAATAGTTTAATTATTTAAAGAAAATAGTAGTACTGGGGCTTTTGCTGGTACACAGCCTCCAGCATCAAGTGACCCTCCTTTAAGGAGAGGGTATCTCATTGTAATGAATAAAAATATGGCTCTTTAAAGGCTGCCTGTTACTTTATGCCAATAAAGTACTTTATGACAATCCCAGAGAGGTACTATAAGGATGGAATGAATTAAATATGCAATATTACCCTTTCAATTCAATGATAAAGACACAAATAATAAAATTGAAACAATAGACACGGGGTTCAAAAAGATATTTTCCCAAAGAAGCTTGTACAAATGGCCAAAAATCATATAAAAAGATGAATTTACGATAACATCAGTAGCCATCGAAGAGGGCTTGCCTAATGAAAATCACAATGAGATACCACTTCTCACCCATTAGGGTGAATATAATCAAAAAGTTAGAAAATACATGCTAATGAGGATGTGGAAAAATAGGAATCCTGCTGGTAGAGATGTAACATGGTACAACTGCTTTGGAAAATGCTCTGCCAGAACCTTAAACATGGTGTTACCATATATATGAGCCAGCAATTCTATCCCTAGATATATATCCTAAAGAAATATAAACAAGGCCAGGTAGTAATCCACACCTGTAATCCCAGTAACTCAGGAAGCTGAGGCAGGAGGATTGTAAGGGTAAGGCCAATCTCAGCAACTTAGCTAGACCCTGTCTCAAATATTTAAAAAATAAAAATTAAAAGGACTAAGGATGTGGCTCAGTGGTAAAGCATACCTGGGTTCAATCCCCAGTACCCAAAGAAATGAAAATATATGTCCACACAAATACTTACAAATGAATACCCGCATTTGTATCAGCATTATTCAGAAGAGGCACAATGTGAAGCAACTCAAATTTCTATTAAATGATGAACAGATAAACAAAACGTAGCCTCGTCATACAATGGAATGCCATTTTGCAACAAAAAGGTTTCTGCACACAAAGTAAACAATCAGAAATGAAAAGGTAATCTATGGAATGGGAGAAAATATTTTCAATATAACTGATAAGGGGTTAATATCCAAGATACATAAGGATACAAAAATAAGAAAAAAATAACCTAAATTTTTTAAATGAGCAAAGGACCTAAAGGGACATTTTTTTAAGGAAATAAAATTTGGCTAACAGATTTATGATAAAATGCTCAACATCACTAATCATCAGGAAAATGCAAATCAAAACTATGCGATTCATTTCTCCCCCTTGTATTATTTTTCCCTTTCCCCTCACTTCCTCTTGTATGTAATTTTGTATAACCCTGAGGGTCTCCTTCCATTTCCATGCAATTTCCCTTCTCTCTCCCTTTCCCTCCCACCTCTCATCCCTGATTAATGTTAATCTTCTTCTCATGCTCTCCCTCCCTGCTCTGTTCTTAGTTACTCTCCTTATATCAAAGAAGACATTTGGCATTTGTTTTTTAGGGATTGGCTGGCTTCACTTAGCATAATCTGCTCTAATGCCATCCATTTCCCTGCAAATTCCATGATTTTGTAATTTTTTAATGCAGAGTAATACTCCATTGTGTATAAATGCCACATTTTTTTTATCCATTCGTCTATTGAAGGGCATCTAGGTTGGTTCCACAGTCTTGCTATTGTGAATTGTGCTGCTATGAACATCGATGTAGCAGTGTCCCTGTAGCATGCTCTTTTTAGGTCTTTAGGGAATGGACCGAGAAGGGGAATAGCTAGGTCAAATGGTGGTTCCATTTCCAGCTTTCCAAGAAATCCCCATACTGCTTTCCAAATTGGCTGCACCAATTTGCAGTCCCACCAGCAATGTACAAGTGTACCCTTTTCCCCACATCCTCGCCAGCACTTGTTGTTGTTTGACTTCGTAATGGCTGCCAATCTTACTGGAGTGAGATGGTATCTTAGGGTGGTTTTGACAGTAGAGGGGGTAGAGAGAGAAGAGGGGAGGGGAGGGGAGTGGGAATAGTAGAGGATAGGAAAGGCAGCAGAATACAACAGACACTAGTATGGCAACATGTAAATCAATGGATGTGTAACTGATGTGATTCTGCAATCTGTATACGGGGTAAAAATGGGAGTTCATAACCCACTTGAATCAAAGTGTGAAATATGATATATCAAGAACTATGTAATGTTTTGAACAACCAACAATAAAAAATTAAAAACAAACAAACAAAAAAAAACTATGCGATATCACCTCATGCTTGTTATAATGGTTATTATCAAAAAGTCCAAAGACAACACATGTTGGTGAGGAAATGCTTGTCCACTGTTGGTGGGAATATAAATCAGCACAGCTTGTGATGGAAAATCATGTGCAGATTCTTCAAAATTTTAAAATAAAACTTCCATATGATGCAGCAATCTGACTTCCAGGTGTATATCCAAAGAAAATCAAATAAAATCATTACCTCAAAGGGATACCTGCATATCCGTATTCACTTCAGCATACTTCACAACAACCAAGACAAGGAAGCAACTTTAGTGTCTAATGATTTGATGATTGGTGAATGGGTAAATAAAGGTAGGGGATGTGCGTGTGTACAGGAATAACATTCTGGAATATTATTCTTCTAAAAAAGAAAGTTCTGCCATTTGTGACAACCTGGATTAACCTGGAGGACATTATGTAAGGTTAAGAAAGGCAGACACAGGAAGACCAACAATGCATGGTGTGTGATCTCACTTATATGTGGAATCCACAAATAGCTGAACTCATACCAAGAGCAGAATGGTGGAGACTGGTGGTTACCAGGGTCTGAAGGAAATTGGTACATGATAATCAAAGGGTAAAAACTTTCCATTTATAAGGTGAATAAGTCCTGGAGATATAATGTAAAACACCATGACTCTAGTTAATAATTTATTGTATTTGTGAAATTCACTAAGAGAGGAGATCTGAAATGTTTTTACAACAAAAGGGGACAACTATGTGAGGTGAGGTAATAGACATATTTATTAGCTTTATTGTAGTAATCATTTCATCGTGTACACCATATATATTAAATCGTCACATTATACAGCTTAAATATATATGATTGTTATTAAATTTTCCTCAAACTAGAAAAACAATGAAGTACTAATACAAGATGCTACAAGATGATCATCTATGAAAACTTGGAAAATTTTATGCTAAGCAAAAGAAGCATCTAAAAGGATTACATAATGTATGATTTCACTTATTTGAAATGTCCATAACAGACAAATCCATACAGATGAAAAGTAGTTTAGTAGCTGCAAGGAGCCAGGGGAAGTGGGCAATGGGGAGTGACTGCTATGGCCACAGGGTTTCCTTTGGGAGTAATGAAAATATTCTGGAATCTCAGGCAATGATTACATAATCCTATGAATATACTCGAAAACTACTGTATTACAAACTTTAAATGGGTAAACTATATGGTGTTCTTAACTATATTTTGATAAAGTTTTTACTTTAAAAATGTGGGAAGTTCTTATCCTAGTGCCTGATAAAGTATTAAAAATGGTCCCTTGTATTATCAGGGGACATCAGCTTTTATTTTTTCATTTTTAAAAAGCAGTAAGTTATTCTGGAGCCTTTCAGCTTCATTGCTGGGAAAATTGAAATGCTTAAATATGTACAGTGACATCTAGAAAAAAAATAAACTATTGTTACCTGGAGTAGTCAGGGAAGCCTTTTAGATATTTGGACATGGTAAAGGTGGAGGTGGAAACCTCTAGAACTATCATGAGCAGCAATGTGAAAAAAGCACAAAGGTGAGAATGACCTGGTTTCCTGTTGGACCCATAAGGAGATAGTTGGATTAAGCAAGTGGATTGTGAATGATAGCGGTAAGATCAAAAGAAAACAAAGATTTCAAAGGGCCTGGAAGCATGGGCCAAGACATTGGGATTTGCCCAGCTTCAGAATGGAGGAGTTAAAATTTACAAAACTAACCTGTGAGTTTATGTGGTATAAATGGGGATAATAAGAATCAGAATCCATGGAGATATGGATTTGTGGTGAGGGCCTGAACAAAGCAAGAATGAGAATAGAAAAGAAATGGTACAGTAGCCGCTTCATTATCATAGAAGTGACAGATTGAAGAAGGGAAAAAAAAAGACTTTCTCCCTCCTACCAGAATACCTAACAAAATTCATAAAAACCACCACAAAATTATGATGAAAAACAAGGGGAAATCTATTAGCAAGCTCTAAATAGGAAATAAAGTGTAAACCTATGTCCTAAAACTCAAAAGAGACAATGATTACAATAAAGGAAATTGAAGGGGATGGTAGGAGAGAAGGTAGGGATGGGAGGTAAAGGGACAGATGATTTTGGTGCAATTAGAGTTGTATTAAACTCTCCTACCTCAATCTTAAGGAGCAGAGTAGGAAAATAGTATGAATGGACAAAAAATTAAGTATTTGTCTCATAATCAAGAGAAAAGTAAACTAAGGAAATTATTTAGGAGCTTTGGGAAAACTCCGGAAAATCTCTAGAAAGCAGCATCCCAGGACTTCTGCTCAGTCAAGATTAGGAGTAACTATGAGAGGTGTTTGGCAGGACAAATGATAGAATCTAGTAGCAACAGTCCATAGGGGCTGACATTCAGATCTGAGCTGGAGCTGACCCAAGTTTTCTAAGCTTGAATCCTCCAGAATTGGGTGCTCTCAGGAAGGACAGGGGTGGCAAGAAGGGGGCATTTTATAGGGAAGGAGTGTGTTCTATTATCAGATGCATTAAAATTGAGAACTGATCCCTTGGATTTGGATAACTGCATCAATGTAATGTAACAACTTTAAAGTGATCTTTTATAGGTGGGTTCTGGGATGGATAAAACCTAAATTTTAAATTAAATATGAACACCAATAGGCTAAGATTTTTTCAAAATCATTTTTGCAATGACTGTGAAATCAACTTAGTCCTTGCATCTTCCAAAATTTTTAATTTCAAACTCTTAGGTATTATAAAGCCACAGTCATCTTGTATTTAATAATTATGGAAAGTATGTTAGAGAAGAGAAAAACCAAACGTAACTTTCTCCATTGATAAAAAAAGGACAAAAACCTGTCAATTCTCATACTTAAAGACTATTTAGCCACTCAAAAAGATTTATATTAGCCAAGTTTCAAGATGATCATTTTCTGCACTTTAATGATATTCTGTAATCATCAAATATTGAAAACCAACTCAATTCAGAAAGAAACATAAGTGAAACTATTTGTAAAACTGGCTAATTTTCCAGAAGCTACTATGAAATTATGGGACTGGATCTTTAATTTAAAAAGATGAGAGATCCAGGCATCTGTTCAGTTCAATTATTGGCTCCCAAATGAAACTCACTACCCCAAGTCCAGCAGATATTTCCTCTTCAAAAGACCTCATCCTCCTCCTTGCATATTCTAATAGTGCGTGTCTCTGACATTTCCTCTATGAAAATAGCTAAACAGTTTAATACTCTGGAATGCAGAGGGCTGGAGTTTTCACAGACACTGTGAGCCCCCAGGACAATTCCCAGATTATATGTGGATATGTGTGTGTATAAACTGCACTCCCAAAATGAGTCTCAGTGATTTCTTAGACTTAGAGGATATTCTCTTCTTTACCATGTTGTCTCTTAACTTGGGACTTAAAAAAAAATCTAAAATGAAACACAAAATTAAAGTATCAATGTACATATTTTCAAATTTTTTCTACTACGAACTTTCCAGTTTGGGGCAGGGTTTTCAAAGAGATCTGTAAGCCAAAAGGGATCAAGAGCCATGACATATGGGACACTAAAACTTAAAGACACAGAAACTTATTTAGTGACTCTACATGAGGTGAGTCAAGTTCACAGTACTTTGTGTGTGTCAGTTCCAAGAGATCCAGACCCTGTGGTGGGTTACAGCTGTGGCTCGATCGTCTATGTGACTTTCCTGGCCTGTTATTTTCATATCCAACTAGCTATTAATTTTTCCAGCCACAAAATAAAATTCCAAAAATACCAGAATCCCTCTCAGCTCAATCTTTTCTCCTTTAGAAACATACTATTGTTGTCACTTTGAAAACTGTAAATAGCATTTGGGATGATATTTAAGTTGGTGCCAACAGTTAGTGGAAATGTCTAAGTTTTGAAATAGTAGGGAGCTTGTGTTCCATCTGGCGTGTTTTCGTTTTATCTTCCATTCTCAGTGAATTTTAAAAGTCAACTGCCGTGTCAATATCCTTTCTGCTATGCTAATGTGGCCTCCCTGTGGAAATCAAAGGGAAGGAGTCCTTAGGGCAAGTGGTTCTTTCTCAACTCAACTATTTAGTGTCACAAAATCACAAAGGATCAGAACTCAAAGCTGGCTCAGAGGTAACCAAGATGAATACCTCTCAGAGGACAGAAAGACTGAGCTCTAGACAATAAGAATGGCCTATAGTCTCATTAGCCATAGAGCCAGGACTTGAGACTCTATAGGAGACTTTTCTGATGGCCCTATTGTCGGGTGGTCACTTCCTTCCCCGACCCTCCATGGCCTTTATCATAGTATAACACCTCATGCTACTTATTGGTTTCTACTTTCCAGCATAGTAACTGTCACTTATTTTTAATCCATGTGAAGCAGGCTAATATTTCAAAGTAAACACTGGTATGCCACTTCCTTCCTGACCTTCTCTTGGCTAAAGGGAAGTGCATCTACTACTAAGCAGTGGTCTTCAGGACTTATTTTAACTTGTAAGGGTAAAAGGCACTGCTCCAGCATAAGAGAGAAACAAATTATTGATGCAGGAGTAAGGAAGAGATGGTTCTACCTGCTCGCTTCCAGACTTCAATCTCCAACCTGCCCTTTCCAAACCTCCAGGCTGAATCTTAAGGTTTGGTAATTATATTAGTTTTCTATTTTTTGCTGTAACAAATTTCCATATATCTCATGTTCAATAATGATAAGAATTTATTATCATACAGCTCTGCAGGTCAGAAGTCCAAAATGGGTCTCAGTGGACTAATATCAAGGTACTGGCAGGTCTACATTTATTTTTGAAGGTTCTAAGGGAAAATCTGATTTACATATTTGTGTGTGTGTGTGTGTGTGTGTAGCCTTTTCCAGCTTCTAAAAGCTTCCTACATTCCTTGGCTTGCGGCCCACTTCCATCTTCAAGCAATAGCCAGTTGACTCTCACTCAACAGCACTCTGATGCTAATTATCCTGCCTCCCTCTTCCACATTTAAATCCCTGTGATTATACTGGGCCCACTTGGAGAATCCAGGACAATCTCTCCATTTCTTAAAGTCCATTGATTAGCCTTTTAATTGTTTAATCTTTGTTTAATTGAATAAGGTAACAACCTCAATTCTTCTTTGCCATGTAACATGATTTGCAGGTCCTGAAGACAAGTAACCTGGAAACCTTTGGGAGGTGTCTTTCCTGGGTAATTTCCTGTGAGCTATCCCTTGGACTTGGAATCTACAAGCAGAGTGAATTTACATTCTGCTTTTTCCATCCAGAATCCTGATGAGGAACATATCTGCAAGAGAGTGATGGAAGACTGTTGTGGTGACATGGAGTATCTGCTGGGGGATACTAAATCATCTGAGGTCTCAGAAAAATATGGAGGAACAGAAAAACTTTTCTGAGTCCACAAGAACACTAAAAATCTGGAAAAGGCCTCAGAGTAAGTGCCCTTCGTGTGACTGTCACCAAAGGCCATGTCAGAACCATACATACCTTCAAGGTTGTAGGAAGCCAAAGCTCACCATCTACCAACAGATGACCTTTGTTCTAGGGATTGGCATGGACTAAGAATATTCATAAGGAACAAGCAAGTCAGATAATTTGGATTCCAGATGCCAAAAGAAATGGCAGTTGACAACCACATCATCTCTGTGCCTATTCTATGTGACATGCTGCTCATAAAGGCCCCAGGTTAGAGAATGCTGAATTGAGAGGTTGAAATCAGAATGGGACTGAACCACAGGCCTGAAATGATACAGAGAGTACTGAACCTGCTGAGCAAAACTCGGGCCTGGGGCATTAAAATAGTTTGCTATCACCTCCAGAACCTAAATTTCAGTATTAAAGGATATTTCATTCTGTACAGTTGGGGACAATGAAGTTAATTATAGCTATACAGGCTACTCAAATGAACCTGAGACATACTGAGGGATGACTTGGTGACTGAGAAGAAACCTGACACAAGACAAAATGAATGGGGGCAGGAAGCTGAGGAGTATCACATCAACAGAAGTGCTTATGTTACTGGGTCCTTTCCTCTGCTGCTCAAAGCAGGAACTCAGGGAAAATTTGATCCTAAAGAGAACTTTTTTCCCCACTAACAACTCAGAGAGTAGAAATCCCCAAAAGGCCATTTGTCCCAGTATTTCAACTTAAGTGATAGGTCACACACAAGAATTTCCCATGAGGTGTTTGTCAAACTCAAGTCAATTTTCTTTCACTATGAGCATGAAACAACCACTAGTAAATGCTGGTCTCTGCCAATGACTGAGAAAAAAAAAAAAAAAAAGCAAAAAACACAGGAGTCTGCTTTTCAAAAAAGATCCCTAATTTTTTGTTTTGTTTTGTTTTTAGTACAAAATCGCAGTCATTATACATATAAAGTTTGGAAAATATCAAAGAGCACAGAGGGGAAAAACCAGCAATGATCTATTATTTCATTTTACACAAACTCTATTCTCAGATTTGGTGTGCCCCTCTTTTCACCTCAAATTATAGCTCAACATTTTAATATTAGTCATTTAAAAAATCCATTTAAAAGCTACACATATGAATATATATCATTAAAATATTCATCTATATTCCTCTACTATTTGGCATGTAAATAATTTCCCATGTTTAGATTTTTTTCAAAATAATTAGGTCAATTACACAATTTTATAGATACACAGGCACACACACTGTGGCTATTTGACCACTAGGCAGAAAAGTGCATTTTTGAGCCTACATGGCTCAAGTAGAAATGTCTATTATTCTCCTGGCAGGCAGTGACACAGTTCCAAATGTGAAGGTGCTTGTGGATCAGTCTATTTCAAACTGGTCTATCTTGGAGAGTGTTGGGGAGACTCTTGGTGTGTGGGGGGGCATTTATCAAATTCATTTTCAAGTGGACTCCATAAATGAATACAGGATACAGTGTGGGCCTTTGTGACTAGATTTTGGAGTTCACAAGCAAAGTCCCACTACTGTACCTCTAGACTAGTGTCTGATAGTCCAGCTTTAAATCCCATTCTTTTCCACCAGGCTTTTATTGTTTGAAATAAAGTAATTTGTTGTCTCAGAAAGGTTGACAATGTGAACTTCTGTTGTGATAACTGCGGTACAAGTTGTTCCTTGAGAGGTTTTGACCAAGAATGAAGGCAATGCTCCCAAAGTGAGGGGACTTGCAGTTTCCATGAAAGTCAAACAGCAGAGGAATAGAACAAGGCTCTGAATTCAGGGAGTTGAGGAAATAACTCTTTCAGGCCAGTAATCATTTCCTGAGAACCTACTCTGTCATCTATTGGGCCTTTCTGAGTGTCAGGAGCTGGAGAGGGAAAGGTGATACCTCTGGGAATTAAGAGGCAGTGGAGCAAAAGAGCCCAGACTCCAGAGCCAGACAGCCTGAGCATAAACCAGACCTGTCTGCTACCCTCTATGTCCTAAGAAAAAAACTTATGAATTCTTTCCACCTCAGATACTGCATGTGGTTGATAGAGATAAATATAACGGAATGCCCTATTTTGCTCTTAATTGGATATATATTAACTCATCAGCATGAAAATCTTGCCCCTAACTTCTTTCAAATCATCTAATTCATCTTTATCCCATATCACCAATAGATAAAATTCCCCAAATCGTAAAGCTCTTTATTTTGAGATAGGACCTGAGAAAAGAAACTATTCCAGTGCCCAGGGAAGGGAGGGAATGGCACACACGCCATGTGGATAGGATATAACTTAAGAAAACACCTTTGCTTATTGCATGCTGCTATAATTAAATTCAGCTCCGTCTTCATATATCTGATATGGCCATCATGACCAGAGAAGCCAGCTCCAAGTTCATACATGCATTTGACCCAACTGTGCAAATACCCCTTCAATATCTCTGAAGAGTTTTCTAAAAATACACAAAATTATTTTAAAAGGAAAAAGATGGGCTGAAGCAGGGCCATATTTCAGTGCAAAGGGAATACTGTATAAGTTCCTTAGTTACTACTAATGCAAGAAGGATTTCAACAGGTACTAGTACAGCTGGCCTAGAAGATATTTATGGTCCATTGAGAGCTGTAAGCAAGAACTGTTTCTTTTGGAGAAAAAATAAGGCAGCAATTTCCTTTTAAATATTTTAGTGTGTTATCATGACATGAATACATTATAAGGCATGCAAAAGTGTTTAAGAGGCACAGGGCACAAAATCGGCTCAGAAAAGACGACCTTGGGAATTGCAGAAGCTAGCTGCAGTGTGTTCATGACTTCCCTGTGTTTAAAAATACTATAAAAAGGAGTTATAATAAAGTTCCTAGCCGGGGCTAGGGGGTCACATCCTAAAAGCAGAGAAAATGTGTAACTTTGGAAAATGCCATTTCTTTTCCTGTAAGTCTTCAATGCTTAATTAGCAGCAGCACGTCTAGGACCTAGAGGGTTGGCTGGAAATCTAGGAGGTGGTGTGTGTGTGTGTGTGTGTGTGTGTAAATGTCTCTAAGGTTGAACAGGAATATGGAAACTGAGATTTAGCACAAGAAGTCACAGTCTCCAAGAAAAACATTTATCTCGCTATCTTTGAATTTTCTATGAAAATGAAGGATGGTATTCAAATCAAAGTCAAGGGTGATAGAGACAGAGAAGGCATTGTCATCATTGAATACACTTTGATATAAACAAGGTTTATCATTAAAGTTTTAAGACAGACACATACCCTCAGTGAGGTTGAGCTTCAATCAAAACTACCCTGTCAGGCTTACAGGTATCACACAACAATGTACGCACAGCATCAAGCATAAAGTCCAGTCCATTGAAGATTCTCATTAAATGGCAATAATAATTCTATTATATTATTTTTTCATTAGTTCTGCCTAGGGACAGAAAGTTGTTTATGACTATTTACCTCAACCCAGAAGCCAAACTATTAGATTTTTTTTTTCACTTCAGTGCAAATATGGGAAGTATAAGGGACATGGAGGTTTAAATAGCAAGTTCAGCATTGAAGGATCTGAAATAAATCACTCCTGCTGATCTGATGTATAGAATCATTCATTCCTTATTAAGAAAAAAATATCTGGTATCTCTCAACATGCTCTTCTAAATCAGGGGCAGGAGGGGAGGGTCATTTTCCAGGGAGACTGCTCGCTAGTAACTGAAGCAACTCCAAAGTCTAAGAACAAAATCATAAGACAGAATTTCTAATTTCGGGAAAAGATTTCCCACAGCAGTGAATGTCAGCACACTGTGGGCTGTCTACTTGTGGCTGCTTAAAAGTTTCATGTGCTCACAGATTACTGAGCTGTTGTGTCTCTGAAGGCTGTTGGTCCAGACACACAAGGCCATGTTCACAGGTGATGGCTCTGAACCTGTGTAAACACTCTCTGATGGTTCCTCTGGCCAGTCATCTACCCTAGCTTCTGACTCCTCACTCACTCCCACCAATTCCTTAGACTTTTCTTGGATATGTACCTCAGGATAATAACAATAATAATGTTAATAATTATGTAAACCAAAATAGCTAACATTGACTGGGCATTAACTATATGTCAGGTATTATTCTAGGGTTTTACATGTAATGAGTCTTTTTATTCTCCCAGCAGCCCTGTCATAATTCCCATTTTATAGATGAGGAAATTGAGGTATGCAGAAATTCAGCAATTTGCTAAAGGATAGAGAAAGAGGACTGAACACCAAGCTATCTGAATCCAGAGCCCCACATTTCACTCCTACATGATATTGCTCCATTTAATGGGTTGAAACTGTGGAACAGAAGTTTCAGTCATCTTAGTAGTTAGTGTTGATTGGGCCACGCATAGAAGGACAACTATCTACAGCAACAACCAAAATGAATGGCTTTTGTCTCTTCCAAAATTCATGGACTATTCCATGAGCACACCAGGAGAAATTAGCATCAAAAAGATAAAAAATAAACAGAGGATTTAGTTGGTCATCTCTGAAATTTTTAAAAAATTTCAACAAAGCCTTTGATGAGAGATGATGGAACCTAACTCATTTGTTTGATGACCTGTCTCCTGAGTTATGTTTTTTGAGAATTAGAAAAAATAAATTAATGTCTTCTTGATTTAGACGGGATGAAAAAAAATGAGATGCTTTTGCATTAAATTACACTTTCTCAAAACAAATCAAGCTCTCTGGATTTAATAAAATCTGGAGCTGCACTTTCCAATTTGAAAGCCACTAGCCACGTGTGGCTAACCTGAACTGACATGTGTTGCAAATGTGAACTACACATTGCATTTTGAAGACTTACACCAAAAGAAAACAATCTCTCCCTGATAAGGTTTTATATTAGTTATGTGTTAAAATGATAGCATTTTGATTACACTGGGTTCATAGTCTTTTCATTAAGTTTAATTTTACCTGTTTCTTCTTACCTGCTTTAACATGGCTACTACAAGTTTTGACAAAGTAGGTAACTAGCCTTAGACTTCTACTGGGCTGTGCTGTTGTGGAATATTATGTGCAAAGTAGAGACTAGGGACATTGACAGGAGATATCATCTGATGGGGACAGAGTACAACCACATTTCAAAACCCAAGAGGGGACTCCAAACATCAGGCCGCATTTCCAGAACTCTCTGTGCCTTCTCTAAAGCACACAACCCAGGGACCTTATGGATCTACTCTGCTGGCAAGTGGCACATAATATCCAAAGATGGATCCTGCTACAAGCTAAGAGGTAACAAAAATGGATTTATTTATTTATAAAGGTTATTTGAATTAAGTGTATCATTATTTTGCCTAAAGAATTACAGATGGATGATAAATGAAAGGCAAAAACATTGACAAATGCTTTAGGACCTAAAAATTGCATTAATTTTTGTCTTCTTTCCCCCCTAATTCTTGCTCATTTTGATATTCGTTTTTTTGTCAACAATATTTTTTATTCTAATTTGTTATGTATGACAACAGAATGCATTGCAATTCATAGTACACATAGAGAGCACAATTTTTCATATCTCTGGTTGGACACAAAGTAGAGTCGCACCATTCGTGTCTTTATACATGTACTTAGGGTAATGATGTCCATCTCAATCTACCATCTTTCTTTCTCCCATGCCCCTTCCCTTCCACTCCTTCCCCTTTGCTCTATCTAGAGTTTGTCTAATCCACCCATGCACGGATTGATTTTCTTCTTTTTAATGAGAGGTGTAGCCAAACATTTGGTGGATTTTCTCTTTGAGGTCAATATAATATACGTTGATTGACATCTGTTAATGCTTAATTCATATCTCTTTCTTTTCTCCTTGTGGTATTTCCTCATTGATGCTCATTATTTATTACTCCAGTAACTTCTTTTCCTATCCCTACCCCCTGCACACTCAATCCTCTAAACGCAGACTTAGAAATATTTCTTAGATTGTGATGGTTTGCTCTAGCTGCCAGAATTCTTAGCCACTTTTCTTTAGTGACTATTTAGTAAGTTAAGAACCACGAATATAAGCCAGACTGTTAAAAATACACAAGTAGCCTGTTCTCCAAGCACGGATGTCCATTGAGGTTTCACTGCAGCAGTTACTGGGAGACTCAGAACAGAAATGTGAGAAGCAGATAGGAGGACAGATGGACTCCAGGAACAAGGACATCCCAGAGCAGGCATTATTCACTTTCCCTGGGAAGTCCCTTATCACTTTCTGGTGGAATATGTCTGTCTGGAGTGAGAATTCACTGTGGAGTGCAAATAGGACTCTCCATGACAAAGCTCTCATCAAGAAATAACGAGGGAGGGCCATATGAAGTGGTGTGATGAAATGGTTTTACTAAGGAGAAGAGACAAGCATAGAGTGACAAGTGATTGACATTTTTCTTGTTCCTGTCTCACTAACATGCAATTGATCATATTCAAATGATACAGGAGAACAGTTCTGGGAAAATTGACCCAGAGTGACAACTCTTAAAGCAAACTCTAGGAAAAACCAAAGAGAAACATCCTTTGTGTGGGGTTTATCCTATAGACACCTGCACCTTCATTAGCCACAATTCTGCCTCTTTTATTGCTTTTTTCTCTTTAGTGTCCAATGAATTCATGGTGTTCCTTGGAGGTCCCCAACCCACCATCTACTGCCATTATGGCTCTCTGTGCTTTTAAACATTCCACACTTGGTAGATGCTATCATCCAAACTGTACACTTGGAATACTTATTTCTATGAGGGGAAAATGGGAAGAAATAAGTTTTGACCATGCAAATACTTCTCTGATAATTTTGTGTTCTTCTTCAACAAGGGATGGAAAGATTTAACTGAGTAATAATTTGGATAGAAAGAATAAACCAGGTGTCTTCCCAGTTCTCTTATTATCAATATAGCTGGGCAAAGAGCATTTGAAGGCACAGGGGGCATTAGAGGTCATGTCATTACACTAATGTTACCTTATATTCACATTTGTTGGTTATATCACATCAAGATTCTTTGAATTAAAAGTCCCTATGAATTTACAAAAAATGTCTTGTTATTTTATACTGAACAAGAGGTACCAATGTTTAGAATTTTAAAATTCTCAAAGCCTCAGAAACTTACCACTCAGTAGGAGGACATCAGTGAACCCAGAGGGGAAAAAAAGCTAATTAACTGTCTCACTGAAACATGCCTTCCTTTTTGGAGAGTCAACTAGGGACCCATGGACTTGAAGTCCATTGTCAAATGGTGTGTGAAAGAGATCCAAGTTCAACAATAAATATCATCAGCAATATAATGGTTCCCTCCAACCCTCAGGGCCAAATGACCTGCGTTTTAGCAAATTGATTCTGCTCATGAATTGTGTTAAGCCAAGCAATTGTTTCCCATGACATGCTTGAGCCCACAGTTGTTCTGCCTATGAAAGTCATGGTTGAATTTGTCCAATTGCTGATTGCTATTCCCATTTGCTTTAATAATAGTTGCTTCCTTCATCAGTGATGGGTTTTATATACAGTACACAATAACAACCATTCAATGTCACCCATAAACATTTCACGAATCGTCCAATATGATTATGAGAGTTGCCTTTTTGAGACACAGCTAGGGTAAGGCTTACTGAGATAATGAGATGATGTGCCATGACATTAGGCAATGGGGGTTTCCCTCTGCTACCTTAGTAATACATGTTCTTATCCAAGGACCCAATTGTGTCATTATCCTAATGTTCATTGACTTAAGATAATAGAGGGCCCAATGAGTTCAGAGAATTCATGGAAACTTAGAAAACATAGACAACATAGACACAGAAAGAGATTGGGGGCTACAGATGAATAAGATCTGCATGATGAACCACAAAGAATGGGCTTTGGAAGAGACTGTTTTGGAAAACATGGAGTCTGAACTCAGGTTAGAGAGAGAAGAGAGGCACGTACTCTGAAATGGGGTAGATAAAATAGGGAGCAAAATGCATGTGGACAAGTCCAGGAAACAAAGCCGGAGGAACAGCGGGTGATGATAAACGCATAGATAGCAATCAAAGTTGAATGGAAGGCAGAGAAGCTCTTGGGCCTACTTTCAGCCAATCCTACATCTGTCTTTGTTACAACCAGACAAATCTACATTTTGAGGGGGTAAGTTACTCATCATCTTTGACAAGTGTCTACCAGACTTGCTTAGCAATCAGATAACGTTTACGATTGCTTCCCTAAGCCTTTCTGGTGTATCACAACTTTCAGTCTTCTGCACGCTGATTTTCAACCAAAGGATTCTGTTCTATCAATGCCCCATTAAATTAACCTCAGATTGCTGATAGCACCATGTCAGGGGCTCACCCAGTATAGTGATGAGTTAATGAATCCTCCCCTCTGAAAGCAAGATATACTCTCCTCTTAAATTATGTTAGGAACTAGTAGAGAATTCCAAGGTTTCTAGTCTGAGTCCTTGTTCTTTCATGTGGTCACTTCTTTAATAAATACACATTTATGAGCCACTCTATGCCAGATTAGGTTCCTGCTCTCAAGGCTTTACAATGTAGTTGGGGGGGTGAATATAAAATAATAAATTATTTCAAGTGTGGTGCTGAGAAAGAAAAAGTCATGGCGACATGCTTGAGTTACTGAGACAGGGGCAGAGGAATAGCTGGTTGTTATAGTTGGAGAACAGTGAAAGAGATTCATTGAGGAGGTGACTTTGAGCTGAGATTTGGATAAAGCCATGAAGCTACACAAAGGAAAGGAGAAGATGGCAGAAATTATGAGCAAAGATAATGACACATTCAAAGGTCATGAGAAAGGAACAAAAATGATATATTTAACAAAAGTAAGCAATGAGAGAGAACCAGATGTAAAGAAACAGGGGAGGTGGACATATACCCCTGAATTAAAGAACTTACCCAGGGCCACAGGACAGTAAATGAGTAAGCAAGGAGGTGAAATAAAAGATAAAAATAAATGGCATACACACCAGACCAGACAGAGGGTTCCGCAGAACAGTAACATTTGAGTGCATGAGAGAGGGTGCGAGCCTAAGACGTAGGTAGAGATCTGAAACTGAGCCAACTTCAGGAGACAGGCAAGTATCCTAAATGAGATACACAAACCCAGATAAAAGAACTGTAGAAACTACAGTGACCCCAGAATTAGTGACATGCCAAATGACGTTAATAGTCATTAAAAATATTTGCAGACAAAAATACAGCACACCATTAAAAATACTTTGCAAGCAATAATAACATCTATATGAAAAGGCAAGCAAAATCCACGGAGTATCAATATGCACCAATGAGCTGGAATAAAAGCATGAAGTAGGCTGAGAATGAGGGGTCTTATTAAAAAAAAAAAAGAGTTCTGCCTTGTATTTCCATGAAATAAATAAAAAGAATATGTTTTGTCAGGCAGTAACCCAAAGGCTATAATACTGATGACAAAAAAAAAAAAAAAATCACTATTTGTTACAGAGCTCTCATAAATTAAAAATGAAGATAATGATCAAGTGGACCAGATTTGTAAAGACAGGATCTGCAGAACCGTGTAGTCCAAGCAATTACCAAAATGCATACATCATGACAGTCCACTCTATGTCTGAATGAGCACCAGGACAGGAAGCTCACTCCCACGAAAGGCACTGTGACCATTTTGAAGTTTTTCTCCATTTGACCTCTTGTTATGTGGAGCTGATACTTGCCTCTTTGTAGTTTTATAGTCCCAGATCTGCTCTCGAGAAACACATAGAACTTATTAATAACATTGCCACCTGCCAGCCCTTCAGATATTTAGAAATTGACTCTGTCACTCCTCTCCCTCTACAAGTTGTCCTTTCTCTAGTCTAAACATATTTACCATCAACTATTCCTCAGTCTGTTTCTAGAACCTGCCACCTCAAACACCTTTCCGTGACTCTTCTCCAGTTTGTCACTACTCTTCTTAAAAGAGTGCTCAAAGAGAATGTGACCTTTCTACCTGACATTTTCTGTGTCTGCAGTGGTAGGGATACAAGTAGATTTTCTGAGTTCAGTCACCTGTTGTCCCTGTCCCCTCTCATCCAAGACAGTCTGTCTGTTGTATGTTGTGAGGACACACAGGATCTTCAGCAAGGGATTTCATCAGTATAAAGAATGCCATTCCTCATCACTCTATCATTTCTGATTAAGATTATTTGGCCTCATGTACATTTCATCCTGCACCAACAATGCCTGAGCAATGCTTCGATGTTCTCATTCCTCTTTCTAGACATCACCTTATTATGTACTCAAACTGCAGAAACATTTTTGTATGAAGATGAAAATGAAATTTAAAATAAGTGGTTAGAGGCAGAGAAAAAATTGGAAGGATGGGCCAGGATGGGCCTTGGAGAGAGTGCTGTACAGAAACACCCAGTGAGCTGTCTTTGAATCCGACTTATCCATTTGTCCCCCATCTCCACTTTTTCAAAAACTAAATTAATCATTATAATTAGATGAGAAATATATACTAAGCATATGCTATTAGGTAGCTATGTACAAAGCTCTGAAATAAGATTTCAGGTACATAATTCACATAAGTCATGTGATGATCTTTTGGAATATACTATTATTTCCATTTTAAAGTCAGGAGAATTAGAACACAAAGGTGAAATGACTAACCCAATATCATTCAGTAAGTAGGTGGCATTGGATTTGGGCTTGATTCTGCTTCTTTCTGAGTCCAACCTCTCTATAGTTCTATACCACAATCTCCCTTAGTGGAAATGTCTGTAACACATGTCCACTTACCCAGAGATTGAAAAAAAAAAAAAAACTTATGGCAATTACTTCTCCTGTGATGCTCTTCCAAATAGGTGGAAAGTAGGAACATGTGTTGCTTAATCTGCGGTGCTAGAGATGATCTCAAAGCATGTACACAGGGCAAAAGAACAAGAGGAGAGAAAGGGCACACACCAGCCATAGTATTGGGCATCATATCTTGAACCCAGTGGAAATATATCTGTGCAGATTCTCTCACTAGCATTTTTTGGAACACAAACAAGATTTCAAGGTGACTGTTCAGCCTAAGAAAACAGTGTTTTCAAGCACTTTTAATACCACTTTAGCAGCATTCACTTGTATATAAATCATGTGCTAATTTATTCATTAAAGTAGCCTGTACTTGGCAACATTTTATTAACCTCAGTTATGTTAATAACATCCATACTTGTATTTTTAATGCATCTCTTATAATTACTCCATAATTCTGGCTTTCCTCCAATATGGGGCTAAATCCTTACCAACCCCCAAATTGCACTCCATATCCAATGAAAATTAGTTTGAATGATAGTATTATAGAATTACTTTGGAAAGCCCAGATTTGGCAGAGAGCCTATTCCTATACCTAGACATGAACCAAAATCTCCTGGGGATTTTCTTACATAATGACTGAGTTCCTTTGCCATCTATTGAGTCAGAATCTCTAGGGAAGGAACCTCTTGGGAACTGAGATTTTCAGCAACTGGTTTACAAACCATCACTTAAAAGCTAGTATCTAAGTCAATTTCATTCTACAGAGGTCCATTGTGACTCTTGAAAAACGCAGGAAACATGATATAATAAGATATATCCTAAAGACATAATAACCAATCAACTCAAATGATCCGATAAATCCTAGAAAAACGAATTACCCATTCATTATTAAGTGCTGATGTATTGTTTCTTTATTTCCAAGGTTTGGGTAGCCATTTTCATGTCTAGTTACTATAAAGAAATCCTATAGACACACAAAGAAAAGCACAGACTCTACGTCACCCATGAAGACCAAGTAAAGATAATCAGATAGATTAACCCGGTAGAGCTGAATGATAAAAAACCATAATTTTAAAAACGCATTTAAAAAAATCAATGTAAGCAACCAAAATAAAAATGAATTTTTAAAATCAATCTAAGAGGTTACAACAGGATTATAAATGGATGGCTAATATGGAAACTCTCTCCTATCTGACACCCATGGTTGACATTGCTTATCAATCATAGCCCTTTTCCTTGCTACATCCAGAAATGCCCTCCAAGTCCTTTTCAGTCAAGCATTCTATGGTGCTAGTGCCATAGCTCTAACATATAGGAACATGGTTTCCCTGGCTAGAGTGAGTATATAAACTGGAATTACAACCTCACCCATCTCAGGCTGTACGTTCCACACAGGACAGATGAACCTGAAGGTTCTCATGCAGACAAGATCCTAGAAGCAAATCACCTGGCTACTGCTCATATTCGTGTTTGTACTGATTTCACACTTATATTTTTGAATAGGAGTGTCCAGAAATCAGTTAACTGCTAAAATGTTTATAATACATGGAGTATACTCATATTATCTAAACCAGTTTCTGCTCATGATAATTCTAAGATCCACTTTGAGTAAATGCTATTAGGGAGACCAGTTGAGTTTCAAAGAGTGTCAAAATTAAACATAGGATTTGAATTAAAAAATCCTATATCATTCTTCTTTCTCTCTATTGATTTTACTGCATATTTTCTTCTCTGGAGATTCTGGAATATTATCTCCACACAAATATATAATGTTCTGGTAAATGAGAGGGCAGACACCACAAGGACACTTGGTGGCTGCTGGGTTTCATTTGAAAGAAGGAAATAATTATAATTAACTTATCTGGGGTTTCTATTATGGCCATTGTTGGTTCCTAGGCCTCTACTTCCACTTCCCAAGTTCTACTAGGTAGAAACCAATTTAAGACCATATCTAGAGTGACATCTGGTTCACCAGGTTGATTGCATCAAGATGACAGCCACTGTGATCAGAAAGGGCAGACTTACCTCTTCATAGATGCTGTCATTCCTGCGAAAGTCTCCAGCTTTTCTGGGAAGAACGTGGACATGAACGTGCTGAAAATGTGTAAGAAAGAAAAAATACAATGTGATTATCTCTCCATATGTTTTTAGACTTGACAAGTGATGCTCTCATGAAGCCCAATTACTCCACATTGGTTCTTTCTGGATTAGTTTTCAGAGGAAGACGATGTTCACCTTCCGCAATAATATATGAAATCTGCTGAGAATTGAGAGGCACAAAACAAGAGAGAAGAACTTAGTGGCATATCTGAGTTGGAGTGAAATGCCAGAATATTTTAGAGGCTCTGTGGAATTATTCATAGTTGTCAGTCTTGGTTGTACTTAGCCAGTGCTTTGAAATGACAGTATGTCTTATAAAAGATGACCATCGTGACTCCGAAACTGACAAGAAATAAGAATCAGCTAAAAAAGAACTGCATGAATAAATGAATGAGGAAAGGAAGTACTAAGGGACAGAATTACAGAATCAGGAATTTTAATAATAATCTTACAATGGTAGAATAGACAGTTCTCATTTGTTGAACTTTCATTTACTATGATAAGCGAAGCTCTGTGCTTGATAAAATTTCACTTAATACTCATAAAAATCCCATTCTAAAATAATCTTTATTTTGCAGATGAAGAAATCAGTGCTCAGAGAGGTCATGGCCCCACAGGAAGTGGTAAGAATATGCACAGGAAGTGAGGTCACCTGGCTCTTGCCCTCTCATTTTTCATCAGCAAAGGCACTGATTCTGTGAACTTAATCTCTTAAACAGCCCATTTCTCTAGTCTACTAAGACACCCAGGTAATATACATAGCAATGCTATTATGCAGAGATCATGAATCAAGGCTTACAGCATATCTAATTCAATATATTCTTCAAGGCTGAACTGCCATTTCAAAGTTTTACTTTCCCAATAGTGTCTACTGTACCTTTGTTGAAGTTAAACCTATTCCTGCCCTTCAGTTATGTTCCCACATTTATTACAAACCATGGAGAGGAATGTGAAAATTAAAAGCCTAAATCTGGAGAGGCAGTCAAAGAATCAAACCTCATCCTTGGTCACGCCTACCCTTTCTTGATTACTACGATCGGGCTGTGAAACTCCAAAAGACCTCCAGAGAACTAAGATTAAGTGTCCCAGTGGTTTTGTGTAAAAGGAAGGGAAAATGATATGCTATTAAAGCAGAGGCACACAGCAAGGCACTCCAAGGTGAATGAAGCAGAGAAGAACTTCACACCAGCCCCTGGCACGCAGCCCCTCTGCTTGGTTTTAAGACATGCTTCTGCCACAATATTCTCCAGTCAGTGATAAAGCCAGTCATGGGATCCCTCAGCAACTGGGATGAGTGTCTACTTATGTCACAGAGACTATGGGAGCATAGGGGCAGAGGGAGGAAAAACAAGTAAGGAAAAATAAATCACAAACTACCCAGGAACCAACTTCTTCAGAGAAAGCCAGGCAGTGTGGGCCCAGACTCCAATCAGAAACTAATTGGAATCCACAGACTGGATGATGGAAAGACCAGGAAAGTGCCACAAAAGAAGGAGATAGCCCACACTTAGAGCCTTCACTTGATTTCTGCTTCTAAAACCTACTGTTGTATCCTTTCTTCTTTTCCCACTTTCCTTCTTTCTCCCTCTGGTCCCCCCAGCCTCCCATTTTCCAAACCAGTGTTCTGCCGTCAAACTGCCTAACTAAGGACACTGATCACTTAATAGCCACTTATCAAGAAGTACAATACATTCAGTGTAGACGAACCTACCACGTAACTAGCTATGTGAGCTTGCCACAGAAGACCTATGTCCCACCATCCTTGTCTATAATGAGAACTGCAATAGTTCCTGCCTTGCAGAATTATTAAGAGAAGCAGATCTTCTAAGTGTACAGGTACAGCATGATTACTTTTACTATTCCAAAAAATGTATTTTTTTAAAAATCTTAAAACCAAGCAGAGATCAGATACAAGAACTAATTCTCTTACCAGCAGTAAAGATATTTTAAAGGCTTTTTGAATGGCACATTGTTAAAGCATCTCTTTTGACCAAAGTTTGTTTCTGTTGCTTTCACTAGAAGTTCTCAAACTTCAAATCATGCCTCAGGATTGTTAAAATACACATTGGTAGGACTCCAAAATTTACATTTCTAACATGGTACAAGGTGATGCTGGTACCACTGGTTAAGGGCCACTAACTGAGAAACAATGGCTAAGACCATCCATCTGATTCCTAACCCCACTCCTGCCAAGGGTATCAATATGGGCACCAACATCACTCCCTGTTTTACCTGCCCATCCTCCTCCAAATTATAGGGAGACCTATTTCTGAATGCTTCCCTGGCTTCATGCACTCTGAGGATCCCAGTGCCTATCTTTGGGGATATGGTAGTTACTTATCACCATTAACATATGGCAGGCTATGAACACACTTCAGGGGAATGTCATAGAATCATAGATAGTATCCCTGTCCTCCACCCCCACCCCTCACTTTTGTCTTCTCAGTTTAGTGTTCAAAGCTCTCTTTTTAGGCTCTGTTACCATCCAGTTCTGGAAATGCCACTCTTGATCACTGGTAACTACTTGAAACTCACCATGACACCAAAGACAGTAAACAGCTCACTGGGTAGGTGATTTTTTCCTCAAGGGCAGATATCTCAACTCAGCCTGATGTCTTCACGTAATTCTTAAATGACAGGCTGATCCCATCATCCTGACAACCCACTCAGCTTTTCAGAACAAGGAGAATGTGGCATACCCAGCTCAAAGCCTCAGTGTTGTGAGAACATACTGTTGCCGTGGCCTTCCAACCGAATGGAATTCTGCATGGCATCCATGGGGATAATTTGCCATACCCTGTTGATATTAATTTTAATATTAATCCATGGTGATCATAACTTATCCTTCTAAGTGCTAACAAACCATCCATTTAATAAAGTGTTTTAAAATTTTGCTAGGGATCGAAACTTGGCTACTGAAATTGGAAGAATATTTTGCAAGTCTCATGATACATTCATACTGAAAAAGTTTTCATTCAAATAAAATTTTACAATGTTCATTATCACAGTGAAGTATCTGAGAAGTCCCTCACAAAAGACACTTTTTCAAATTTGATGCAATATTTCAGTAATTTGTTATGGAGAACCCAGCTTTTTTTTTCCCCCCATGAAACATGTACGTTTTTCTACAAGTGTTCATTCATTCAAAAATATTTAGTGCTATTCTAGAACCAGGAATTCTGATGAACAAGACAAATCTGCTTCTGTAGAGCTTACACATCAGTGACTAATGCAAAAAATAAATTAATAGACAATTCAATTTCATGTTGACATAACTGTCATGAATAAAGATGTTTTGGGGAAGAGCTAATAGCAATGGGACACTCCAACATTTGAAGCTCAGGAAGAGAAGTAGGACTCAAGTTTATGAAAACAGGAGATGGTGAGCACCAATAATCTAGAAAAGAGCTTCCAGAAGGAGGGAAGAAGCCATCAACAGGGTTGAAGCGCTGAATGCTTGAGTTGGTTTCAGTGAAGTCAGGGGGACAAAAGCACAAAGCACATAAGATGCTTAGTTATCATGAGTCATTAGTGAAAGGTGAATCAACACACACAAAGACACTACTTCACGCCCACTGGAATGTCCACAATCCAAAAGACTGACACAAGATGTGCTGGTGAGAACGTGGAGAATGGGAATCCTGGAACCCTTTTGTTGGGAATGTAATGATGCAGCTGCTTTGGGAAAGAGCTTGAATGTTCCTCAATGAGTCAACTACACAGTTATCATATAACTCAGACTTCTACCTCTAGTATATATGCAAGAGAACTGTAAATACTTGTACATGAATGTTCACAACAATATCATTCATAGCCCACATGACCATCTACAGATGAACAGATAAACAAAATGTGGTGTATCAAGACAACAGAATATGATTTGACATGTAAAGGAATGAATTATGCCTCATGTGAAAGAATCTTGGCACAAATGGCCATATATTACATGATTGTGTTTATGGAACACCCAGAATAGACAAATTGACCAAGAAAGAAAGAATAGCAATTCTCAGATCAGAAATAAAGAGTCAATGGCTCAGAATTTCTTTGGGGATGATAGATATGTTTGACAATGATGTAAAGGTGATGATTGTATGACTTTATGAATACCTATAGAACACTGAGTTGTATACTTTAATAAGGCGATTTCTGTAATAAGAGAATTATATTCCAAGAAATTGGTTATTAATTAACTTTAACTGCAGTGAGTGGGAGGTAAGGAGAGAGAGCAACACTGATGTCACTTTTGGGGACTCTGCCCTGCCTATACTTCTGCACTGCCTATACTTCTCTTTCAATCGTTTTGAGCATTTGTGTTTTACTCATAATCACCTGAGGATGGTTAGTGTAGTTAATATTGATATATTGTGTCCTTGTCAGACTGTGTTAGAATTCAAATATAAGGAATAAAATCATGGTTGGGGGAAAAGGCAGGGAAAGCTACAGAGTTACCCTCTTCCCAACAGGTGACCTACAGTCTCATTCAGGAGCCCCATGTGAACCCATCTCCCCTAGCCCTGCCCATGAGTAATTTCAGAGGGCAAGTCTTGCCCTAAAGAATAACAAAAACAATGTTGTAGGTGGTAGAGTAATTCCTCTTCACAAAGACTTCTAATACCTGACCTGTGAATATGTTAGGTTACATGCCAAAGGAGAATTTATATTGCAGATGAATGAAGGTTGCTTACCAGCTGACCTTTAAAAGCAAGAGAGTATCTTGGATTATCTAGGTTAGTTGAATGTCATCCCAAGGGTTCTTAGAAGTACGAAAGGGTGAACATCCTCAAAATGTTAAACTTCGTGCTTCAAAGGACAAGCAAGAACATGACAAGTCAAATCACAGAAAGATAGAAATTTATTTTGCAGAACATATATTGATAAGGGACTTGTATCCAAATTAGAGAAAGAACTACTACAACTGAAGAAGACAGACAAAAATCCTAACTAAAACTGAAAAAGAGAGCTTTACCAATAAAAGCTATATAGCTGAGTATGGTAGCATATGCCCATAATCCCAGTGGCTTAGAAGGCTGAGGCAGGAGGATTGCAAGTTCAAAGCCAGCCTCAGCAACTCGGTGACGTCATAAGCAACATAGACTTTGCCTCAAAATAAAAAATATAAAGGTCTGGGGATGTGGCTCACTGGGTTCAATCCTTGATACCAAAAAAAATGCAGAGAGCTGGGGTACAACTTAGAGGTAGAGCACTTGCCTAGCATGTGTAAAGCCCTTTGTTCAATACCCAGTACAACAACAAAAAAAGCTGTATAAACAAATAATAAGCATGTGAAAAGATGCTGGACATTCTTAGCCCAAAACCACAGGGAGACACTACTTCATATCTATAAAGATAACTATGATAAGAAAGATAGATTGATAACAAATGTTGGCAAAGATGTGGAAAAACTGGAACCCTTGTACAAGCTGATGGGAATGCAAAGTGGTACAGTTGCTTTGGTAAACAGTTTGGCATTTCCTCAAAAGGTCAACCACAGAGTTACCATTTGACCCAAAGGCTAAGCTTGCAGCAATTTGTTACAGTAGCAAACAAAAAACAAATGCAAATGACCTTCTGATATTTTTACTGTAGAATATACATATTTATCTCATCTCTACAACACTTCTATGAAGTGTATATTATTCTATCAATTCCGTAGGTGAGTAAAATGAGACAAAATTTTCCAACAGCATGACTCAGACAAGTGTCTATGTCTATTGCTCTGTCTGTGAAATTTTGGATTATTACTAAAAGCTCTCAACTTGAAAAAAGCAAATGTATTTACACAATAAGACTGTTTCATTTGGTGATCATCACAGTAAAATAAGTACAATCCAGAAAATCTGGAAGAACAGGAGACACCCAGGAGAAACTTTAATCTCACCATCAAGCAATAACAATTTCTTTTCCTCATGTGGAGAAATAAAAATATAAATTGTCTCCATTGCCCCAGAAGTACACCCTGAAACAAGAATGCAAGAGCATGTGGTGTATGTAGAAGGTGATCCCTGGACACCCCAGTAAGGGAATATGGAAAGAGACAGGAAATGAAAGGCAGCCAATAAAGGATGTTTATCAAGGACGTTGTCACTCTGTGTGCCTAAAGCTTAGTTCTAGTAGCAAACTCTGGGAGCTAGGATATAGCATGCACCTCGAAGTCATCCTACTCTAGGGTCTAGGGAAGTGGGGTGTTTATACACCAACACTTATCCTCATTGCCTGAGAACTTCTCTGGGGAAGCATTAATGAGCTAGCACTTCTACTTTCCTCCACCTTGGAAGTGAGAACAGGTGTCTGGTGTCAGATGGATGAACCTATCACAGCTGCAGGGTCACAGGGGTGATGTGACGTGACGTGACCCTATTTGCAGCAATGCTTTTCAAAGTGGTGTGCTCATTTCTAATATTTGCAACCTCATAATTCCCTGCTGGTTTGATAGCTCAAGGGTTGAATATCCTTTTCATTAGAGAGTACAGAGAGATAAAGTTCTGGTCAATGGGTTTCAAATTACAAATCACAAAGTTTCCAGGACAAACCTGGGGTAAGGGCAGTGTGCAGTAGAAATAGGAATGGTACACAAGACAGGAAACTAGGCCTCAGTTCCCCCTGCCCAATACACACAGAGGAGCTCCACTATTACCTGTGTCTATGTTAGGATCCCATGTGCAATTCCACTTGCAAAAAAGAAAAAAAAAATCTTTTACTTTAAAAAATACAAAAAAGATTTTTTTAAAAAAAGACCTATGAAAACAACTTGGGATTATAATTGGAAATGTTGGTGGGGACTCACTGTATCTAATTTCTCCATTTTATAGAAGAGAAAAGTGACTGTTCTAAAATCAATAGCAAAGCCATTGTAGGCCCCAAATGAGAACCCCAAATCCAGACTTGTCTTCCAGGGCTTTCTACCACATCTTACCCATCCTACCAGTCCCGGATCTCAGAAACATGGAGGTCTGTAAAGAAGCACCTTGGTGTGCAGGTAGTGGATGTGGATGGCCAAGGTTCAGGCCCTGCCTCTGTCTCTTATGGGTGAGTCCCTTAGCTTATCTGCCCTCATCTTTCAACTGGCCATAAAACTAGCATCCTAACACATAGGATTATTGTGCTGATTATATGGAATGTGTGGGTAAAGTTCTTAGGCCAATGCTGGCACATCTTCAATATTCAGTACATTCTAGCAATGGCTCTATTACATGAAACCATTTTTGACAACCTGCTTCTACTCTGAACCAGAGGACTTGGCTCTGTGTTGAACCATGCTGAACACATTCTACCCTGGGCCATCACTACCCCAAAAGCTGGTATTATCCACATGGAAGTATTATGCCTTTTTGGATTTGCGGAGGCTTCATCTTCTGCTACTAACTTTAGAATCAGCATGAAATCCACTGAAAGCCACGTGGGTGTAAAATAAATGTCATTAGAACTAATGCTGCTCACATAGGCCTGAAGTCACTTCAGCACTGGCAACAGGAATGAAAGCAGTGGTCCTGTCGAAAGGCAAAGGATTCGTTAATGGTTTCTGATTCTATGGGTTCCTTCACTGGGAATATTGGCGAGTGCTCAGGCAGCTCATCTGCCTTTCCTGAAACACAGGAGATAGTGCTTTCTGGGAGTCCAAATGATCTAATGATCTCAGGAAAGCTCAGAAACTTAAAGAAAAAAAATCAGTTTAAAAAAAAAAATAAAATCCAGACTGTGCAGAGGCTCCATAGAGTTTTGTGGCTTAACAATTGTGTTTTTAAGTCATACATCACTGGCAGTACTCCAATGCTGAGTTATATTAATATATCATAAGAGGGATGGTCCTCTCATGATATACGGGTGCCGTACATCATCCAAGCACCACGGCTTTGATGATATATTGCTCCCAACCACAATGAGAGTTTAAAGGAGCTTTTAGCAACCAGACAGTTTTAAATTTCAAATTTTCTAAAAATTAAGGTCTTTTAATGCCAAAGAAAAGCAAGATGATGGAATCCGAGGCTATATAAAGTGTCACTGAACTCTGAGAGCCTGGCAGTGTGTCTTTTCCTTTTGGCTTCAGGCTCACAAGGTGGAAATAATTGGCAGGCTCTTTTTTCAATTCCTCCTCTATGAGAACAGAAGCCCAGGGAACTGAGCAAACATGAGCAAGTGTCAATGCATCTATTTTGTCGATCAATTTCCCCCATCTTGCACACTGCAAGCATGAGTAGCTCAAGCCAAAGTACTGGCTTGCATGAGGTACCGTGACAGGCACTGGATAAAACCAGGAGAGATTATTTTTGTTTTCTCTGTTTTAAGAAGGTCTTCCCCTGAAATCGGAACAAAAAAAGAACAAATAATAAGTAGATCAAGTTCCTTACCCCTCTCTCACAAACTTGGGGGAAAAAAAAAGCATATGTAGGCAGAAAGCGGCCTTTTCTATCATCTGTCTTTGTGAAACACAGGAAGCACTGATTGCAAATAAAAGAAAAATGAAAGGTGAATGGCATCTGGGACTCTCACCCAGAGGAGGAAATGGGAGCCATTATCATAGTTCTGTCACCTTTTCTATTTTACTGGTATGTTTATAAGATGCTAATGTGCCTTGTGAGAATGGACCCACTTGTTTAAAACCCACTCACTTTTGGGGGTAAAGCAATCACTATCAATTAAGAAAGCAGGTGTTGAAAGAACTTTTACTCCTCCCTCCTCCTTTTTTTTTTTTTTAAATCCTGCTGCAATCAACAGAACAAAATGAGAAATCTCCCTACTGTTTGTGTAATAGACCCAAACAGGAACAGTGAGAGACAATTACATTTCAAGTGGCTTCTTCCATTTTCCTTTACTAAGTGAATTACAGGAAAGAATGGTGGTAGAGTTACCGCCATGGAGAGAGAAACATCTGGCCATGAGGAATTAACATAGTCTCCCTTCCCGTTATCTTGCCTCTAGTTTTTCACTCTGTTGGCTTCCTCTATTACATCCTAACTCTCAAATTACTATAGATTCTTGGTGTCCACTCCCCTCCCCATTCCAAAGGGTAGAACATCCTATTGCCACCAAATAGAACCATTTACTATCTCAAAAAGCAGTCCCAGGCTTCCTTACTCCTTTAACAGCAAGTTAACTGCAAGGAAATGAATGCATCACCTACTACTCTCAGGCTGCGGATAAACTATGTAGAAGGGACTGGCTTTGTATCTGGAAAGATGCAGGTCCTGTCATGGGCTGCTTGTGTCCATGTAGCCCTCTTCTTCTAAGGAGGACACTGACACATTATCTAATTACTTCTTTCACATGAGATTTTAAAAAATCTTTATTTACACATTTATAGTAATACTATACCCCCTCACCCACTTATTATTTTAAAGGTCTTTTCAGTTACAACATTAGCTACCATTTACATGAGAACACTATACACTAGGAACTGTGCTTTGTGAGGATTCTTTGCTCACTATCATCATAAAAAGCAGCAGTAATAATCGTTACTATTTATAAAGCTCTTATTATATGACTGGCACCTTACACCAGGAACTGAGACACTCTGTCTGCAATTTCTTAATTATTTATCATAAAACTCTATGATATATATAACCAAAATCATTGTCATTATGTATCAATGAAGAAACAGAGAACTATGGAAGTAGTGGGTCTACTCAATTCCAAAGCTCAAGAGTGTCACATATGATCAGCACTCCTGTGTAGGGAAACCCAGTCCAGCACAAAGTCTAACCCCACTTCCCTCCATGCAATTCACCCTCATGATATTAAGCTCTTCTTCAAGTGAGGCCTAGGAGAGAACAGATTTCTAACAAATTTGAGTCTTATACAAATAACCTATATTGTCTTTTGGCTTATGATGGTATTCAGTGACATAACATCAAACCAGATCTACAAAACCATAACTCAAAATACAGGGACCTCAGGTGGGATCACTCCTACTGTTTTAGTTATGATCATGCAAAAGGACAGGTAAAAACCCGGGTCATCCATTCTAGGATGAACAGCCTTCCAACTCTGCCATACATTCAGGAGCTCAGAGGCTCTTTGTGAACTTTGCTGTTCACTGCTGTGCAGGGACAGTGCCTTGTCATGCCTCCAGTAAAATGACTTCAAGAGACACAGAGTATTCCAGGATGTGTCACAATTGTACTTTATCTGAAATCACTGCAGTGACTGTGCTTATAATACATTTCTTGGTAGGGAAAATTAAAAAAAAATGTTTTTCCTTCCCTGTGGAATCACTTTCCTTTTTTCTTCTCTCTTTCTTCCTCTATTTTCCAAAATCATGTGTGTGTGTGTGTGTGTAGCCTTCAGACTCTTCAGGGTTCTTCTGACAGCTTTTACCATAAAGCATAAATGATTACATATTTTTTTCCTTCTATGAATTTGGAACTTTTTTCTCCTGATCATCTCCTTCTCCTAATACCATGTTCCCAGGTTAGAGAACATATTGATTAAATGCTCAATGGATAAACGGATGAATGGATGGATGAATGAATGGATGGATGGATGGATGGAAAGATGAATGGATAGATGCATAGATGGGTAGATGGGTGGATAAGTGAAAAGATGGATGGGTGAATGAATAGATGGATGGGAGTATAGATGGTTAAATGATGGACAACTACTATATTCTTGATTTCTTAACTTGCTTAGAAAAATAAAACACATGTGTATTGATTTTCTTGATGAATCCTGTTTTTCCCCCTCTCCCTGAAAACTTCTGGGCATAAAGGACACGTTCTACGAAGAGCCATTATGATCATAATACACCACCTTTCCTCACTGTTGAAAAATATCTTTTTTTACCAAAATGCAAATTTGAAGGTTTTGTCTTTCTAGTCTCACATAAGTCCTTTTTAAAAAACTCCTCAAATATGTTCAAGTGTCTGAAGCAACAGCTTGTCCTAAAAATAATCAGCATTGCAAGGACTACCAAGGGGACATATCCACTGCTTAGCATTAACTTTAATAACAGCCACCGTGGTTCTCTCTCCAGAGAGAAGAAACCCACCTTTTCTCTGGATAGATTCTGACCCTCACAAATTAATTCCAGGATGCTCTCTTTGCTAGACAGAATACCAAGAATATGTACTTTTATTTACACACTGTATCAGAACATTAATCCATAGAGTTATTCCCTCTGGGTGTCTTTCTATTGGGTATACAATAAAGGATTTGGATGCAAATGAAACAATGATGGTATTTTTCCTTGTCTTACCCATTTTGTGACAAATGCACATTGCTTCGCTATTTGCCATACACATAATTACAGTTCTTTAATTTATGTTTCAATAAAATGTATAATAATAAACGTTTACTGCTCCATGAATAAACATTCAAATGAAGCCTCTAATGGAGGTTACATGTTTCGAAGCAGCACTGTGGCTTTCCAGAAATCTCGCCCTCTACTTAATGAGCATCATTTCCATAATCTGTGCATTATGCTAAGCCTCCCTTTAGGAATATTTTACAAAGCAAAATTTTGTGAAATATTATCAGTCCAAAGGGAAAGAAATGTTAAGGGGATTAGCAACTTGTCCTGTTCAAGGGACAGGACAAGCTTTCATGTCCCTCCAGAGACTGTAACACAATAATTATGGAGATGGCACTTCCTAATTATCTATCTTGCTGGGTACATCATCACTATAGATTTTGTCTGTAGGATCTGGTTAAAATAAAAGTGATAACAAACCCAGAAAGGTCAGCCATGAAGGTCAAGATTGTGCTAATTCCCTTTCTAGTGCTAACAATAAGACTAGGAACTAGAATTGTAAACTTGGGGGAGGGTCAGGAAATGGATAAATGGACACTCATGGACCCAGAAAGAGACAAATGGTTTGAGTATTAAATGATCACTCTGAAGCAACTGAATTCCAGATAAAATCCTAAGTTGAGCTGCACATTGATGATGATTTGCATTATTTTCAAAGTGAGGTTTTCCAGGAAAATTACTTAATAGAATGTGATGCCATTATTGTTTCAAAAGGTTAATCTCTGCAAATATTTTTTTGCAAATGGTGTTCTAAAACACAGATGCTGTTAAAAATAGCTAAATCATAATGATAGATTTATTTCCTCTTCATCCAATACCTATGACTGGGTTTTTCAATTGGAGAGAATAGATATTGGGAGAAATCAAGGACCAAAGTCTCTCCACAGTGTGACAAGCTCCAGATAGTCCATCTCTGTGGAACAGTGCTGAAATCTGCTCAGGGGACAGCTGTCCCCCTCATGACAGGTCAGCCAGCTTTACTGGTGTGTTGGTGCAATTGCCTTAAATTTTCCCAGCAGACACTTATTTTAAACAGTTAGAAGCTGTGTTTCTTTAGTACGAATTAATGTCTCCAGGTCTTCATGCTGCAATTTGAGTCTGTGCTCTTATTTACTCAGGAAATGGGGCAAGAGCTAAGAGCTCCACCATTTCATGACTTGGTAAGAGGCATTCTTACCTTGTTCTCACTGTTAATGCAAAAATCTTTCAGATGAACACCATCTTTCCTTAACACAAACTGAATCTAAGATTTTCAATATTTCAATATGGCTTGTTTCCCATCTAATTTCAACAAAATAAAACATTCAGCATAAATAAAATTTGGTGTGATTTCAGTATCACCATATGCCTTCCCTGGATTTTTGTCACATCATACTTTTCTCTTAGTACATGAACTTTTGTTTCCCTACTGTTCCTGAATTAGAATTATGTAGAACCATCTTTTGTAGGGTTACACTTTCTTTCTAACTCTAATGAGAAGCTATTTATTTCGGAGTCGAATAGTTTTAAGTGATCACTTCTTCTAAGATGGAATAAATCTTAAACTACAGAGCAGCTACTTCCTGCAAAATTTTTGACCCAATATGCTAAGAGTATACGACTATTAAAATTACCTCCTTATAAAGATATCTACATTTTTTTACTGCAGTGTTATTCAAAATATCCAGGATATGGAAACAATCTGTGGATGTATAAATGCATTTTATTTTTTTCAAAAACCTTATGTATATATACATAATGACATATTATTCACTCTTAAAAAGGAGATTCTGTCATTTGCAGCAATGTGGATAAAATGGGAGGAATATGCTAAGTGAGATTAAATTTAAAAAATTAAATTTAATAAATTAAAATTTAAAAAAGATTGGACGATCTATGGAATAAAACAGTCAAATATACAGACAGAATAAAATAGCCATTATTAGATTAGGATAGAGTGAGAAAGAGGATATGAAGCAGAAGATAGGTAGGATGGACAAGTCTACAGAGCTAGTAATAAACGTTAAAACAATAGGTAAGAAAAATGTGCAGATGTCCCTCAATATTCATGGGAGATTGTTGCAGGGCCCCCAGGGGATACCAAAATCCATGGATGCTCAAATTCCATATGTGAAATGGTCCATTATTTGCATATAACCCCTGAAACCCTCCTATATACTTTAAACTTTTTCTAGATTACTTATAATATCTAATACTATGTAAGTACTATATATACAGTTATTATACTGTATTGTTTAGGGTATAACAACATAAAATATAAATCTATACACATTCAGTAGAGAGATAATTCTTTAAAAATTTTTAAAATTTGTTTTAATTAGTTATACATAACAGTAGAAAGCATTTATACACTTTGATATATCATAAACAGATGGGGTATAATGTCTCATTTTTCTGATTGTACATGTTGTAGAATCAAATTGGTCATGCAGTCTTATATATATAAGGTAATAATTTCTGTTTCATTCTACTGTCCTTCCTGTCCCCATTATTCCCTCCCTTCCCCTCACTTCACTCCCCTCTACCTAATCTAAATCTATTCTTCCCTAGTGTGCCCTCCCTTATTGTCAATTAGCATCCACGTATCAGAGATGCAATTCTTTTTTAGAATATTTTTGCTACACGGTTGGTTGAATCTGCAGATGCAGAACTCATGGATATGAAGGGCTAACTACTCTATTTGGGATTCCTGCTAAATTAGATTTTATTTGCTCTTACCACAAAAACAAACATTAAAAAATAGGTAACTATGTGAGATGACATATGTTAATTTGCTTCACAGGAGTAACCATTTTACTATCTGTATGCATCCCATAATATCATGTTGTATATCTTAAATATACACAAGAAAAATTATTTTAAAACAAGCTACACATTACCTTCATAAATGAGAATCTTTTCAAAATAACCATTATATAATAATACTGGGAAGTTTGCTCCCAACCAATTCCCCACAAACTGCGAGCACTGATTTGATAGCTCAAGACACAATAAATGACTCCGATTAGGCCAATGATCCTCAGTTTTATAGGGACATCCTAAATCATATCTTGGTTTGGGTCTAGAATGATGCAGGGAACACTCAGAGGGCTGCATATCATCTCAGCCTGGCTCCCACACAGGAAGCCGGGGAGATTTGTGGGACCCTGTCTGGTAGCTTTGAGGCACAAACCATGAATACTGCTAAGGCAATAATAATAAAAAAAGGAAACAGGCAGTAGAGAAAGCCCTGGAACCAACCCTCATTTTTCTCATAATATACTTTGTTGTCCAATGAGACAGAGCGAATCCATAGACAGTGCCCCAAATTAGATAATGTGAGGAATTGATGATGTCTCTTTTTTCTGGGTGATTTTAATGCCTGAGGTCTTGGGATTTATGTTGATTGGACTTTTTTTTTTTTTTTTAAATCTAGAATGAAATCCTTGCTACCTCAGTGTCCATGGCTCAACAGAGCCTGGCCATTACTGGAAGACATGTAGCATCCTTTCATTTAGTCAGATTGTTTCTTTCACTGAAGAAATTGCAGTTGAGTCTTAATGACAACTCCAATTTGCCAAGAAATGGCCATAGAGTGAAAATTTACAGTGGCAAGAGACCTTTTAGGAATGTTTAGTCTAAATGTCCCCTCATGGCATGGGTCAGAATTTGCTGCACAGAGGTGAGATGAGTTTATAATGATTTTTCTACGCTTTTGAACCTTTGGAACTAACATTTGGTCAAGATGGTCATCCAAAGGCCGACTGTGTATTTCACATGTGACTAAATAAATGCCTTTCTTGGTATTGGCTTGGGATACAACTGAGCCACAGCTACTACCAGTGTTGGCTTAATTCATTAATATGATTAATCAATTTTTTAAAAATAATTACCCCAAATAGGCCATGCCAGGCCCATGAAGATGAAATTTGGGAATCAACTTTTGCTTATGAGAAGTGTCATACATTTACCAACGTGAACTGTAGTTGGGGAGCATCTCAGGTAACACTGGATCTATTAGAGGTCCTATAGGAGGCACAAATGTGTCATGTGCTGTCATAGGACATGCAATCACCAAGGTGAGACATCACAGCAAAGATAGCTTTTGCTATAAGGTCAGTGCCACAAACGGTTCAGGTTCAACCTGTAGAGCATGAAGTGACAATATGCAGATTCTGCAGGTCTCCAACCTGGGCTCAATTCCAGGTCCATGCCACTCAGCAGCTGTGGAGTCTGGAGTAGTCCCTTAATATCTCAGAGCTCCATGTTCCTCACTTGTAAAATGAACCTATTCCTTGGGGTTACTGAGAAGATTCAATGGGCTAGTGTTGCAAAGAGCTTCAGCCAGTAATTGGAACTCAGTGAGCAGTGACATGTTTGTAGCTAACATGGCTGCCACTGCCATTGCTACTGCTATTCTATGACTTTTACTTCTGCAACAGCTACTGCTGCTCTCTGATCACACACATCGAAACACCATTCTTTCAATTTCTCAAAAGAAATTTCATAAAAATTCATTGAACAGGCCATTTTTCAACTTTCTTTTAAGGAGCTAATCATTCTTAGCAAAACTATTCTATTGCAGTCTAATTCATAAAACAGATAGAAGTAGAATCATTCTCCTGGAAACCAATGTGGGATTTCATACATATATCCTGGGCTCAAAGGAGCCCTGGGGCTTCCACAGAGCACAGTGTGCAACCCTTTGCTTTCAAGATCTTGGTTAGGGAGACAGAAAGCAAAGAACTGCAATTTCTCTCCCAGGTAGCCAGTCCTTAGGCACGGAGCTTGGCAGTTAAGAATGTCAAGGTCTAAGTCAGATGCAATGGAATGAAACCCCTGTTCCAATGCTTATTGCCTGAATGGCCCTGGGAAAGCAACAGGACGTCTCTAAGCTTTGGTTTCCACATTTACAAAATGTACATAATGAAGTATTTTCTTCAAAGAACTTCTGAGAAATTTAAATACATGGAAATCTCTTAGCGTGACTTCTGATACAAGAAGAAAATTCTCAATAAATGTGAGCTTCTGTTCTAGTTATTTTTACCTGGGTCTCTGCTCAAGTATTACTCTGAAGTAAAGACTTCCCTGATTCCTTTATATAAATGAACTACTATCCCCTGTTCCTACCTGAACTTACAATCTGAATTCATTTACTTCTTTTTTTTGGTCAAAGGCATAGCTATGATCCAAAGTTGTGGGAACATGACAAGCCCACAGTAGGCATGCAATAAAGATGTTTTAAATGAGTAGATTAAGAGGAGGATGAGGAGATCTGAGGAAGCATTTCTATTTAATGTTCAAGAGAATGGACATACTATTAGTCTTAAAATTGGGAGGTACAATACTGTAATGGGAGAAATAAATTAGATAGTACATACTTTTGTGTGTATTATTATACTTATAGGTAAGGTGATCATTCCTAAGCTACCAATACCTTTAATCCTGTGTTATGAAGGCACGGAAGAGGGAGTGGATCAAGGAGACTTGGGAAGTTTATCTGAAATAGCAAAATTGCTGTGTGGATACTGATGTCCTTACCTGCCTTTTGCCATGTTCTATGTTCTTTACCTGAAAATTCACTTTATAATCCCTTCCCCGATCCACCCATTTTTTTCCAGGAAAGGGGCTTCCCTATCATACCCCACAATTTCTTCTCTCCAACAATTTCATAGCCTCTTGTTGTCACACAATTAAAGTTGGGAATTTGTTTTTCTACTGCTCTGAGGATCTACAGAATGTTTTTTTGTGTATGTGTGTATGCTTAAAATGTGATCACAGAGATTGGAGAGGTCACATAAGACTTAGCGTGCATCCCAGGTACTAAGATGTCATGGGGGCCAAGAGAGATGGGGGGTTGGAGAGAAAGGCACAAACCACTCTGGGGTACTGGGAAGCTAAATGCCGCCTGCTCACTCCTGATAACAATCCCAGATGCATGAGGTACCATGTTTGTTAAGGTGATAAGGGCTAATAATAATAGGATGGCTGAATTAGAAGGAACTGAGAGCTGGAAACCTGTTCATATAAGGAAAAACCTATTCATGGGGGCTTCTCTTCTAGTTATTTTTACCTGGGTCTCTGTTCAAGTATTACTCTTATGCTACCTTTGATGAGAGTGTGTTTCTCTTATGAACCAGGCTCTTTCTTCAACTTCCTGGCCCCATGTGGCCAACAAAATCTCCTAAGTCCCCGAGACCTGGACTCTTCCCATGATCTCTGTCCTATGACCCAAATGGCCCAGCAACAAGGGGCAAAGCCTCTAGGTTGCAAGCCCTTAGCTATGAATCAATATTTACCCTTTGAGCCTAGCCCTTGATATGATGACCTTCATACCGAGAGCCTTTTTGATTCTTAGGCAAACATGAGCCTTGAACCCATCTTTCCAGCATACTTTCTGCTTCTCCCATAAACTACCTTCTTGCCCATACTCCTATGACCAACATTAATGTCCCAAACCCAGTTTGAGCCCAAGTGTCATTTTAACCTTTGTAACATGTCTGGGGACAAGTTTTCCCAGACTGTTAACCATACATTTAACCAAGAATGGAGACTTCAAAGGAAACCGTACTTACAAGACAGAACAAAGACAGAGCAAAGTAGTTGTTCTCCTTCCAGGAGGCCTTACTTGGATATTCCTCCAGAGAAGTGCTTTCCCAGACCCCAGGTAATTCGTTCCCTCTCTCATCCTGAGCAACTCAGTTCTCAGACTCTATCCAGCTTATTCCACCTGAGAAATTCTGAAAGTTCAACTGGTTTCAACCAGCATGCTGAACATACATAGACCCACTCTCCTATTATCCTAGTAAGAAGAAAAACAGGGTATTACATAAATCTGTGGGAGCATCCTTGAAAGCAATGCAGCTTCTCTGAGATTTTACTTCTTGCGGTGGAAGCACTTGCACAAGCAAAGCAGAAAATGGAAATCAGAGAGAAACTCGGGCTCAGGGCTTAAAGGAGGAGGCCAATGAACACCTAGCATTTTCAGGTTGACAGAAGTCAAAGATTTTTTTTTTTTAAGTCTGGGATCAAAGTGAGAAGCGGCAGTTGGATGGAGAGCAGACAAAGAAATATCTTCAAATAAATCAGCATGGAAATTGAAGGCGGATTATGCCACATGGACAGAAAAAGCAGGAGAACGGTAACACCTGTCTTATTTGAAATGCCTCCTTTGTCCCAGCCCTTTCTCTGCATGAAATCTGAGAAAAGGGGCGGATGGGAATCTTCACTTCAATTAGAACGATCGGCTGCACATGGAAACAAGAATAACACGGTTCTCCTTGGCTAATGACAGGGGCCACTTCACTATTACTTGGATAAAGGCAATGATGTAGTCCCTACCCAGTTGTTATGGTTTGGATCTAGCAATGTTCCCGGAAAAGCTCATGTGTTAGGCAGTGTGGCGGTGCTCAGAGGGGAAAAGATTGGATTATAAAAGCAGTGACCGCATCAGTGGATTAATCCATTTAATGGATTAATACTTTGAATAGATTACTAGTTGGTAACTACAGGCAGGTGGAGTGTGGCTGGAGGAAGTAGGTCAGTGGGGGTGTGGCCTTGGACTATCTCTTTCCCTGGTCTGTCTGTATGTCTCCCTCCCTTTCTCCTTTTCTCCCTCCCTTCACCCTCCTCTTTCTTCTTCCTCTCTTTCTGCTTCCCAGCTGCTATGAGCTCAGAAGCTTTCCTCCACCATACCATTCTGCCATGATATTCTTTCTCACCTTGAGACCAGAACAAGGGAGTGGGCCAATCATAAACTGTGACCTCTGAAACCATGAGCACAAAATAAATTTTTCCTTCTCTAAGTTGTTCTTCTTTGGCATTTTGGTCATAGCAGTGAAAAGCTGACTAATGCATTGGCCCTGGTATAGATGCTAAGCAACTCTCTCTCAAGTATCAAGGCCAGTCTAGGAGTGGAAGGAAGAACATATCGGACTCTACTGTGGAAATTCTCCTATACCTCCACATAATTCCTTAGTCCTACTTACATCCTGGCTCAAAAGAACATACAAATCCCTGAGAGTGACAGGATGTATAAGGGAGAGGGTGATGGTGAAAAATGCAGCTCTGGAGCTGGATTACCTGTGTTGAAATCCTCATCCCACCGTCTCCTCTCATCACCTGGAACAAGCTACCTGACTGTTCTAGACCTTAGTTCCTCATCTGTGATATAGGCATAATAACATTTTATACACCTCAGAGTATTTTCCTTTGGGAATTAAGAATAACCCAAACAAATGCTTAGGGAGGCCTAAACCACAGTAGGTATTCTCAAAATATTATCTATGATTATCATTTTATCAGAACTTTAAAAAAAAACTTTTTGTGTTGAGGTGATTGCAATGCAAAGAAGGTGCAAGAATAGTAGAGGTATCATTTAGACTACTCTGTACCTAGTCTCCCTAAGTGCTATGGACAAGTATAATACCTATAGTACCTTATCAATGTCAGGATACCCACATAAAAACAATGTGTGTGCATGGTTATTCCTATAATACCATGCAAAGATTAGCAATAATCACCACTGCATTCAAGATACAGAACAAATCATTACTGCAAAAATCACCTTTGTGCCCTTTCATAGTCCCCCTCATACCAGTTCCCTCTATTCTACTACTTATACTTTAGGACTTTTCTGTCCTCCATTGTCCTCTATCTCCACAATGACATCATTTTGAGAATACTGTATAAGTGGAACTGTACCATGTTTGACCTTTAGAATTTGCCTTTTTATATTTGACATTAATGCTCCTGAGATCCACCCAGGCTATGGTAAGCATAAATACTTTGTTCCATTTTATTGCTGAGTAGCAGTCCATGGTGCAGATGTACCACAGTTCATTTAAATTATTCACCTGTTGAGGGCTGTGAA
Organism: Marmota monax; assembly: GCF_021218885.2. NCBI lineage: Eukaryota > Metazoa > Chordata > Mammalia > Rodentia > Sciuridae > Marmota > Marmota monax. The sequence continues at coordinate 6,598,822 of NW_026693008.1, read as the reverse complement.
CTCTAGTTTTTGGCTCCTAAAATTTAAACGTTCAAGTACAGATTCTTGCATGCACAAAAATTTTCACTGCTCTGGTATAAATGCTCAGAAGTGCAACTGCTGGGTCTTTTGGTAAATATATGTTTGGGTTTTATAAATTGGCCAACTATTTTCCAGAGTGGCTGTTGCATGCTGTAGTTCCACCAGAGAGATGAGTCCCCTATCCTTGCCAGCATCTGATGCTGTCACTTTTCTAATCTGTTCTAACATGCATATTGATAACTCATGTGGTCTTAGGGGTTACCGATAATGAATATTTTCATGTGCTTATTTGCCATCATTTTATCTTCTTCAGCTAAATGTCTACTTACATCTTTAGTCTACATGCTAATGGATTATTCACTGTTTTCCTACCACAGAGTTTTAAGAGTTCATTTTATGTTCTAGATATGAATCCTTTATCAATAACATGTTAAGGTTCAGAAATTCTCCTTTGGTTCTTTCAGCTAGAAGTGATCTCTTCTTTCCTTGACTTCTACATGAAAATTTCACTTTAGACCTTTTCTCTACCTTGAATTTCCATAGACTGAACTCCCTAGGTGCCTTACTAATCTACGAGCAGAATGCACATCTGATTTGACTATCTTTAATACCTGCCTGAGATTTGAGTAGCTAGCCACCATTTTATTAGCATCCACCGAATGACAGTCAACAATACCTGGATTTTCATTTAGTTAGACTCTAAGACTTGGGCCCAAAGCAAAAACCATGGTTACCATGGATACCCAGGCTTGGAACAGAAGTAAATCATTTAATACCTTAGAAAGGATAACTAATTACAAAAAGAAATACATACACTCACATGCATTAGTGATTAATTTCTTCTCAGGTACCACACTTCTAGCTAACACTGTGACACACTACCGTTTATTGAGGAGCATCTATTTATGCCAACCTGTGCCTTACATTTGGCTAATTAAGCACACATACATTTCAAGAGCCTGAGATCTGTGGGCTGTGTTTACATATGAACATCATATTCAGCACGCCGGCAATTGTTTAGCACCTCTAACCTATTTCGAGCCTAATATTTAATTAGTGAAAGGTGCTGAAGGGGAATTCAGGGTATGACTTTGAATTATACCAACAGCTACCTTCCTTACAAATCACAACAACAATGAATAATTAAATAACAAGCTACCTGAGCTTTGTGGAGTCCTTCTTTCAAAGGAATTAAAGCTCCAAAGAGGATGAGGTCACAGGGAGATCTGTTGAAGGAGTGCACAAAGGGAGACATGGGGGGCGCGTTCCCCCACCCTGCCTCTGGCCTCTGTGGCTCCATGCCTTCCTTTTGAAATAAATAAATGAACAGTTTTTTCCCATTGCATTTCTCCTTCTTCCTGCCATGGATGTTCTGATGATCACATGCAACACAGAAGCAATTTTCTTTGTTCAAATAAAGGCACATTATAAAATACAAGAATCATCACTACCATTAGTTAGGAAGATTTCATTATTTTGGTCTTCTGCCATTCCAGGGGCTAAGACCTGCCCCAGACCTTTCCCAAGCCTCATCTCCTTTTCTCCTTGCTCCTATATCCCAGCCACCTTGACCCTCCCTTTCCCCAGGCCCAGTCCAGCTCTGGGGCCCCCTCTCTTGCAAATCCTCCCTCAACAGCTTAGCCAGCCTTCCCCTGGCCAGCCCTAGAATCTGAACTGTCACCCACTCCTCTCTTACACTGCCTCTTTCAACTGATTCACAGTACTTTTCACTGTTTAAAAGCGAGATGTTTCTTTGGCTGTTGAATTGTCTTCTGTTCTGCTTCCCCGCCTATCCTCCGTCAAAATGAGGATCAGCAAACTCAATTACTCTTATGTCTGTGCTATAAATTCAGGTGAGTTTCTTATTTTCTCCAGAAAGGAAGCGTAGATTACTTTTTCCTGGGACAGATTTCGCTGACACTGGGCAAAATCTTCCTCAGTTCTACACAACTTTGGGAAACACCTTTGATTTCACCTTGAGAGCCATCTTCCTCAGGTTGGGTGTTGTGAGTTCCTTAGGATTCTAGATCCCATCAATGAGATAACTTCGTAAGAGTAAATAGAAGTGATCATGGTAATTAGATACAACCCATGGGACCTGTGAGATCCAGTATCTTGACCCTAACCACCTCCCAAACCTGAAATTCTGTAATGCCTCTTTCTGAAAGAACCTACTAGGTCTGTGAGAACACCCAGAATGAATGTGAAGTTCACCAGGTACAAAACTTAGGTTGCTCTCTCATCATCAAAGGCAGTCTTCCAAAGACATCAGGCTGGAGACCCTTAGGTGGTCACATTGCGATCTGTCCTACCACAGTCACCCGTCAGCTCTGTGGTACCTCATCTCTGCCTTCTGGCCACCATTCACCCACAATCAACGTCAAGGCCACCTCCAGATGCTCACTCCCCTGATCAAAGCTAGAGCCGTGGTCTTTCATTGGTTCTGCTGTGGTCTCACTGCCATGCTCCTGTTCGACATCTAGAGGAGACACTTCAAGCTACTCTTGCTTATGTGGCCTTAGGTTCTGAAGTTAGCCAGGAAGAGGGAAACCAGGGTTAAACTGCCCTGGAAAGTTTAAATCTCTTAAATCTTCAATGGGTTCCTTCTCAGCAAGTCTGAGAAAATTCCATTTTTCTTCACTGGAACCAAGCACTGGTCTACAATTCAGGGCTAACAAGACACTAAAGGACAAGAGGTAGCCAGATATATGTCTTCTTAACCACTAATATTACACCGAGACTTAGCACAGCAGCATGTGTATGGAACTGTGTCCACTGGAGGGAATCATAGCCACTCTCGAAGTGTGTGTTCTTGAGTGGAATGGACTGCAACTCAGTCTAGGGATTTGCTTCCTCACTCCCTACATATATGCCTGTCTGTCACTCCTCACTTCCCAAGAGTTACGGTTTGGATGTGTAGTGTCTCCCAAAAGCTCATGTGTGAGACAATGCAAGAAGGTTTAGAGGACAAATGATTGGGTTATGGGAGTCTTAACCAATCAGTGAATTAATCCCCTGATGGGATTACCTGAAGGTAGGATATGGATGGAGGAGGTGGATCATTGGGGACGTTACTTTGTGGGATATATTTGGTGAATGGAGTCTCTCTCTCTGTTTTCTGATCATCATGTGAGCCACTTCCCTCTACCACACTCTCCTGCCATGATGTGAATGGAATCTGCTGTCTATGGACTAAGACCTCTGAAACTGTGAGCAGTCAAATGAACTTTTCTTCCTCTATAATTGTTCTGGTCAGGTCTTTTAGTTACAGCAATGAAAAAAGTTGACTAAAACATCAAGTGAATCTGTCGTATGCCCACTCCTATGTATGTTGTGTGTCTGTGTCTACATATGCATATCTGTGTGTATCTCTGTATCTCTGTGTTCCCTTTGTGTGTGTCTCCATGTGTCTAGGCATCTCTGTGTGACTCTCCCCTATCTATGTCTATGTCTTTCTCTGGGTCTATCTCCGTCTCTGTGTGTTTTTGTGGCTTCTTTCAGTCTTGATGTCTCTCTGTGTGAGGTTCTCCTCTTTGTAAGCCTCTATCTTTATGTGGGCACTTGGTCCGCATGCGTGTGTCCCTCTCTTCATGTAAATGTTTTCCTATGTGCACATTTCTTGGGATGTAGGTCTCTATGGGGCACTTTGAGTTGACCGATTTCAGATGTGTTGACTGGATTAACAGGACTCAAGGCCACAGTAAGTCCTCTTCTTTCCACATACTCTCGTGGACTCCTCACCCTGCAGGGCCATGCCTAATACCTCAGCATGACCTGAAAGATCCTCTGCAAAGTGTCCCCATCAGGTGTGTTCATCTACCCTCCTCCTCACTATCACAAAGACCACATACCCTGGCCGGCCTAGGCATTGGCAGACATATTTTTGGCAAGGTAGCCTTCCCCTTGCTCTGCCCAACAAAAGCTCATGCTGAAGGGATATTCATGATTTAAAAGGAAGTAGTTCAGAGCACAGTGGACAAAGTGAGGTTGGAGGGCTCAGAGCCATGCTCAACCTCCCCCTCGCCAACCAGGAGGGCCCAAACAGAATCTGAAAACTGCTGCTGATGACAAACGCACCCCAGACTTCCCAGCGATGTGAGGTCATTTGCTCTTTTCTGTGGATCAGAAACCTTTAAAGCCTCTGGGTTGAACACAGGTGCCATTTTTCACAAAAGTACCCAGGGTCCTGCCAACAGGCAGCTGCCTGCCCTCTGAGCATTGCATGGCCTGCTGGTGTACCCTTCCCATTGACAGGCCCTGGCACTCATGGATGAGCCAAGCTGTGTGTGTTAAAGGAGCATTCTGCTGCAGATTTGAAGGCCAAATCACACAAGCTGAGCCAGCCTTTTGCCTTCTTCTGTGCCCAAATGGGAATATTTGTGAAACTGTTGCATTGTGGTCTGAATGCTCAAGTCGAAAATGGTTTGAGCAAGAACAGGCACTCTGATTAGAAGACCAGATCATCAAGGAACAGGGCGTAAACTAAACACTGGAAGCAAATCAGAAGACCAGAAGCCTTCACGGGTGCCTGCACCACTGGTTACAGCCTCAGTAATCATTTGAGGGAAATGAGCATTTTTGCAGGTTTTGTTTTGTGTTTGTCTCTCTCTCTCTCTGTTAAAATACAGGCATGATTCATTTCAGGTCCAAGGCCCAAGGCTTTCAGAACTCAACAAAGCTTTCATCATTTGCAGATTATTCAACTCAACAAACATCATTTTAGACAAGTACTGTGCTAGAGCTTCTTGTGGAAACACAATGAAGGAAAATTCATGGTCTTGGACCTTTGGGGAGAGCCAGGCATGGGGATGCATGCCTGTAATCCCAAAGATATGGAGGTCCGAGGAAGAAAGAGCTCAAATTTGAGTCCAGGCTCAGGAGACCCTATCTCAAAATAAAAAGTAAAAAGAACTGGGGAAGCAGTTCAGTAGTAAAGTGCCCCAGTATCACCGAGAGAGGGGGGGGGGGAGGGGGGCAGGTCGGATTCCTGGCTTTGCCTCTGTGGGACACTGAGCAAGTTATTTAGTCTATTTAGTTCTGACCTTTTATTTCATTGTCTTCTTCTTCTTTTGGTTTGGGGATTGAACCCAGGGGTGCTTTACCTCTGAGCTACATCCCAGATCTTTTTATTTTTATGTAATAAAAAGAGCAAGACAGAGTCTCACTAAGTTGCTCACAGCCTTGCTAAATTGCTGAAGCTGGCCTTGAACTTGCAATCTTCTTCCCCAGCTTACTGAGTTGCTGGGATTATAGGCATGTGCCACCACACCCAGCCTACTTCTTCATCTTTAAAATGGGAATGGTCATTATATTTACCCATGGTAGACAACATAATGCCTCCCTTTAAGATGTCCATGATATAATTCCAAGAACCTGCAACTCAGCTACTTCATTATTTATGGGAGGACACACAGACACCCCTCAATTCTCATCAAAGGAGGCCTGTGGGAAGTGTTGAAGGAGAAAGAGGAAAAGACTGGGATTGAGACTGAAAAGGAGATGAGATTTTATAGGGCATACCAGTGGAAGGGCAGCTGAGGAAAGGCCTAGAATGGATTCAGCACACAATGGGCACCTCCAAGAAAAGTTTTACCAAATGAATGCATGTTGAACGTGTTCCAGAAAACCCAAGGTCAGAGTGGCATTAGGAAGTAGAGGTGTGCCAGGGCTTCCTGTTGGAAGTTTCTTTTATTAGAGGTTTTAGAATGCCAAGAGGGACCTTGGAGATGTTTAACTCTAATCCCTTTCTTTAAAAAAAAAAATGAGGAAACCAGAGCCCCAAGTTAGGAACTTGCTAGGAACAAGAGTGAGAAGAGAATTCAGAATTGTCCTCTAAGTTGATCACTCTGAATTCAAACAGCCACCATTATAATTTGAATGTAAGAAACTAAAAACAAAATTGGCAGTATCACTTAGTACTTTCCTGAAATAATACTGGTGAAGCATTCTGACCCTCAAGTAGCTGCTCCCATATTGAAACCTGAGCCAGGCTATTTACTATGTGACTATAACTGTGTGCCCCATAACTGGGCCTCAGTCTTCACATTTATATTACAGCAATAACCATGGTATATTCATTGAGATCATACACCAAAACAGCTTTTACCCAGGCCATCAACAACCTCCTTCTTGCCAAATTCAATGGACATCTCACTAGCCCTCTGGACAGTGGGGTCTAACATGACTGACCCCTTCCTAGATACACCCCTAAACCCTGACTTAGTTCCTGAGATGGCCTTCCTTCCCCATGTTATTTCTTCCTCTCTAGATGCCTCAGTGTCCTTTTCTGGCATATCTTCTGCCTAATATCTAAATGTTGGTGAACTTCGGGGTTTAGCTCTACATCATTTACCTTCTATCTTTCCCATTTGATCTTGGACCCATGGCCTTAAATATCAGGAAAACAGGAATGATACATACTCTCCTATTTTTAGCCTGTACTTCTCCCCCAGTCCTCAGACTAGAGTGATATTAGAAGGTTGCATTGTCTACTTGAGTTCTTTATGTAGATATCAAAGAAGAATCTCTACGAACCTGCTAAAATTTTATGTCCTATCTCTAAATATAATTCTTCCCAACCTTGGTAAATGGTACCTCTGCCCACCCATTGTTCAAACAAAACTCCCAAGATATTCATAAGGCCTCCGTTTCTCCCCTCTCCTGACATCTGTCACCAAGTCCTAAGGATTTCACTATGGAACATATATGGGCCCTGTCTCTTTACCTTCATTTCTACCACCATCATGTCCCTTCTTGCTGACTGCCATCACCTCCTAATGGTCTTTGACTCCATTCTTGTGTCTCCACAGTCAATTCTGCTCATAGCAACCAGCATGGCTTTTAAATGGAACTCAGAAGCCGGTATTCTCTTGTGCTCCATCCCCAGTGGCTTCCTGGAGATAAGCCTTCAACGTTCTCCAGGGTCTATTCATAAAACTACCAGTATCCCTCTCTTCCCCTAACCTCCACTTGTCTGCTGTCCATTCACAGAACAAATCATACTTTTCTTGAGTCAAGTCCCTCACATGCGTTGTTCATTCCTCAGAAAACCGCTCTTCCTTAGCCTAGTGGATTGATCTAAAGCTCCAGTCTTCAGTCAGGTTCACCTGTTGGTTGTATGGTTAAGAACAGAAGCCCTAGTAAAAGATTGCCTTCCTCACAACATCTGTAAAATGGGAATGAAAGCATAACCCCCACCTTATATGTTTGGGGCTATTAAATGGAATAAAATGTATGTATCACTGAGAATAGTATCTGGGATACACGAAGCACTCAGTAGACGTTGTTATCTTCAAAATACACCATCATGCTTCAGTTCCAGCTTAAGTAATTCTCAAAGTACACTTAACTACTCCCTCCCCCTGATTAAGTACATTCTACTTCATATAACTAACATTTGGGTGTCACATATTGATTTTGAGGCTTTCTGTCAAATTACACTCCAAGCTCTAGAGATTAGGACCTTGTCTGTGTTTCCTTCTATTGTAGAAGACTGGCACAGGAGCTGAGGCACAAGGCAGACTTCCCACTTTACAATTGTGTCAGACCCCACAATTCACATGTTGAAGCCCTAACTTCCAATCTAACTTCACTTAGAGATAGGAGGCGGTTAAGTTAAAATGAGTCGGTCAGAGTAGGCCCTAATGCAATCTGACCACATCCTTAAAAGAGGAGGCATTTGGGCACACCCAGAGACACCAGGGGTAGTGTGTACAGAGGGAAATGCTATGTGAAAGACACAGCAGAAGGCAGCCATGTGCAAGCTAAAGAGGGGCTTCAGGAGAAATCAGACTGACTGACAACATGATCTTGGGCTGACAGTCTCCAGGTAGATGAGAAAATAGATTTGCTCTGCTTATACTACCCAGTCTGTGATATTTTGATAGTGCCCAGAGCATGGTAAGCATGCCACAGATTAACTCCTATTCTTGAATTAATGATGATGAATGTGGTGAATAGCAAATCTACCTCATGCACATGGTACAGGTGACAGATAAAAATAATGTCTCAGTGGTACTTAGAGTACTCCTCAACTGTAATGCTGAAGTGGAATGCAGTTAGTTATGAAGATCTAAAGTCTTCCTTTATGAGCCACCAAATACTACTCTTAGGATTTCTCTCTGTTTACTAATGTGTATGTCAGAACTTGCCTATTTTTACGGTGGTCCTTTGGCTATATAATACAGAACACCAGGCATTTTATACTCAGGAAGCAAATATTTCTCAGATATGAGAGTACAACTAGACAAAATGGGTAAAATATCACACTTGCAAAATACTGTCCTATTTTTATCAATATATTCTTGAACATGTTTGAATATGTATGTAAAGTGTCTGAGATGTGGGTATGTGTAGACACACACATATGTGTGTGTGTATAAAACGTTTCCACTGAAAATGACTACACAGTATCCTATCACAGAATCTCACATTACATTTAACATGCATAGCCATATAATCCACATCTATCCACTGACTTTCGAAATAAAGCCCTTCTCAACTGGGATACACACTTGGCACTGGAAAGTAGATAGTGTCATGGCAAAATTGGCACATAATTGATAGTAGCACCATCTTTTGTGTGGCGGTTCCTAGTGACAGAGCAGCATATCAATGCATCTAATTCATAAAATTATTGGCTCATAATATGAAGCAGCACAGATAATGATTCTCTAAATAGATCTTGGAATTAATATACATGATCCCTTTAAATGGACTGTAAAGAATCACCAAGTAGATCATTCCACAATGAGGTCTCACTGAAATGGACAGGATATGGCAGAGAAAGGGTACTTGTTTTTAGGAGAAAATTCTCCACCTTCCAGATTCATTTTTGACTGAGGAAGAAAAAAATATAATGAAGTAATATAATGAGGTGTTCATATGTGAGAGGAGATAGACAATATCAGGAGTAACCAATAGATTCTTTACTGAGTGTCGACTCCTTTCAAGTAGCTGCTGTGACCTAGAGGGTTGTCCTGAGAAGTCTGATGGTGAAATGAGAATAATATGTCTTAGTGGAAAAATGATGTTTGCCATTGGTGCAAACTGTAGAATGGAAAATGCCTGCTGCATATTTTTTATTTTAAAATGGGTGTCTCTCAAGGTCCCTTCTGGTGCAAATCTTCTATCGCCCTCTCTTCCGTGGCTTCCTTCCCCTCACTCTTGATCTCATAGTTGGAATAAACAACATAGAATCTCCTGAGAGTCCTAACTTGCTCCTCTAGTGTAAAGTGCTATAGTTTGGATCTGAAATAACCCCTGTGTATTAAAAGCTTGGTCTTGGGGCTGGGGATGTGGCTTAAGCGGTAGCGCGCTCGACTGGCATGCGTGTGGCCCGGGTTCGATCCTCAGCACCACATACAAACAAAGATGTTGTGTCTGCTGAAAACCGAAAAATAAATATTAAAATTCATTCTCTCTCTCTCTCTAAAAAAAAAAAAAAAAAAAAGCTTGGTCTGTAGCCCATGGTACCATTAAGAGGTAGTGGAAACTTTAAAAGGTTGACCCTAATTGAAGGAAGGTAGATCACTGGGGGAATGCCCTTGAAGGGGATATTGGGACCTCTGCCCCTTCATCTCCCTCTTGCTTTCTGGTTGCCACAAGGTGAGCAATTTCCTGTGTCACACATTCTTACCATGATGTGGTCCTCATCCCAGGCCCACAAGCAACCACGAGTTTAAACCTTTTAAACTATGAGCCAAAATAGACCTTTCTTCTTGTTAAGTTGACTATCTCAGGGATTTTGTCACAGTGATAAAAAGCTGACTAATACATAAAGCAAGTATTCAGGCTCAGTTTCTGTATCAGGCTTCTAAACTACAACCACTTCTCTCCATCTACTATCATTTTAATTTTGTATGGCTTCGGAATATGTGCTGAAAAGAATTACCAAGGTGCTGACTGCATGTAAGTAACTAGACTAAACTATGATAGACAAGATGAGGTAACCGCCAGAAACCTGGATTTGTACATGACCCTAGGGTCCTTTAGTCTGGCAGGAGATAGATGGATGAGGCACCAGCATGGCAGTCGTACTTGCAAGTATAATCACAACAGCCAGAGAACAATGCAATGAGAAGGGTTCTGTAACTGTGCTCTGTTCTATATTAAAAAACACCTATGAAGACTATCGACATTAACAAAGCTGTCAAATTTCCTCTTCAGTTCTTTGATACTACTCAATCATGCAATCATGTCCTAGCTACCATTTAGTGACTTCTCACTAAGAATCTTCTGTATGTCAACACACTTAGCAGAGAATATTTCATTTAATCCCTTCAATGACTGTGCCTATGAGATATTACCTGTACTTGACAGGAAACTGAGGTTGAGGGAGGTTAAGTGATTTATAGGTACAGTATTATAACAAGGGGTACTGACTTGATACCCATGTTCTCACCTCAGTGCATGAAATGGGATGATACTGGGGGAGGCAAGAGGTCTGATAGGAGGTAATTTGTATTTTTCATTCATCCATCCAACTATTTATTCATCTATGCATCTATCCATTCATTCATTGCTTTAACAGATATTCATCATGTAACTACCCCTGTACTCAGGGCTGGGACACAGTGCTGAGCAAAACAGACAAGGCTCCTGACCTCACAAAATCTACAATCTAATAAAAGAGCAGACATCAATCAATGACATGACTGTAATCTCAGACTAAGATAATTCTCCAAGGGAAAGGAATACATTTGAATGAAAGCCTATAACAAAGGACCCGGACCAAGGCTGGAGGTCAGATTTAAGGAAATGAGGTCCAAGATCAGAGCTGAAGGTCAAGTCCACATTAAGTAGGTGGAAGGCGGGAGCAGGAATGGAAGTGAGCACTGTTGAGGAGAGAAGAGGATACACAGGGATTCAGGGAATGAAGGAACAGGAAGTGTTCAAGGTCATGGGGCCATTCAGTGAGGTCAGGGGTGATAGGGGAAAGCCTGGGGGAGACCTGTAGGAGTTGGCCTTGCAAGGGTGCCTGGGGCAGCAATAGGAGACCAGTGAGGGATCTGGAGAGACAATCGGAGAAGGTATGGAGAGGAAAGGGACGACTGCGCTTTTCCATGATCAGACTTCAGGAGGCACAATAATATAGGGATCTGGTAAGACCAGAATGGAAACACAGCAATCAGCAAATAAACAGGCCACTGAGTGGATTAAAGAGAAGTTTGTAATTCTGATTAGGTGGTGGCAATAGTGATGAGGAAAAATGGATGGATTATAAAAAAACTATACAAAGTAAAATCCAAAGAATCATTGATGAATTGAACTTGAAAAGAGGGATGCAGAAAGAGTCAAGGATAGCCCCTGGATTGCTGGCTTGACCCATTAGGTGGTGCTGTTCACTGACAGGGAACTCTAAAATGTGGCCTCTCCCACATTGAGATGTCTTTGGGCATCCTAGTGAAGTGGCCTAAAAAGCATTTAGTTATATATTTTAGGAGTTGAGAGAAGAGGTCTGAGATGAAGAGACTGACTTGAGAGGCCACTGAAGAGATGGCAATGGTTGCTGGCTTTGGGAGACAGAGAGGAGGTGCTATGGGAAACTGTTCATGGAGAACCAGGCAGATCACGCTCAGTGGTCACTATATTCTTTCAATCCACTTCTTCCTTGTGGGGATCTGCACCTTTTCTTCTCTCCCCTTCTAATACCACTGTCTGTTTTCATTTCCCTTTGTTCTAGTTTTTAAAATTATTTTGCATTTCTATTTTATACTATGTGTCCCTGCAGCCACCCCAGCTTTTGTAGAATAAGGAAAGAATCAATCACTAGCTTTGAGAAGATTCAGATGAGATTCTAAATAGTCAGATTACTCTGACAGTTACCCAGAAATTAATAGATTAAATTCACTCACTAAAAGTACATTCAAAGGAACTGTCTTTGAGATTCTAAGATGATTCTTGATGCATTCAATTCATGAAAGCCAGAATGTTTGAAAGGTGTTGTGGGGGCAAGGGGGTGTTAGGGACGAATCCAGGATTTGATGCCTAAAGGGTTCCCCAATGTTCAGCCTTGAGGCAGACTAAATTCACCAGGCTTAACTGACGGATTCAAAGATGTTAAGACACGCCAGCTGAGAGGGCCATTTTTCTCATCTTCATCTGTTTGAGTGATTTATAGCTAGAAATGATAAGTAGCTATAGACAATGCAGTCTCCAATGACAAAAACTCCTAGGGACATTTGGTACATGCACCAAGTAATTCATTTAATAACTTAATTATTAGATATTAAGCACTGAAATTTGTCCAATACCTGGTTCCAGAAGGAAGAAAAAACTCATTTTCATAGCCCTCTGTTATGTCTTTTACATTATCTTAAAGCTCATTTTTTTCCCATATTTTTTGGTAAAAGGTTGACTGTGGGTTTTCTGAGGGACAGAATAAGTTTCCTTTCTTCCTTCCCTCCCTCCTCCTTCCCTCCCTCCTCCTTCCTTTTACCCAAACCTCCCTAAAACCCTCCCTCCCACAGTGTCTGACACATAACAAATGAACCAACCAAACCACTTATGTGTTCCTTCTCAAAATGCAGCAGATCCATTCCATAAAATGAATAAATCCATTTGATTCCAAACAAAGCAACTAACATCACTGAACATTTCCATCAAGATTTTTTAAACCCAAGCATTTAATTCAGCAGTCCTGAGCCCATTACCATTCATATCTTCTTGCTGATACATAATCATTATGTTAAAAGTTTACAAGTAATATTAAAATAGAGAATAAAATTAGTGTTCCCATTTTGAGCAAAATGGCCATGAATTAGAGCGAGGGCTCTTGGAAAATACTTGATGTGTTCTGTTTTTATTTTGTTGTTCTCGTTAAGAGCTACTTTGTTCCATGTTTAGTCAAAGCTAAGAGAAAGCATTTTCTGGGATCACCTTAATTTATTTCAGCTAAATATAAGTGTCAATCAAAAGTTCTGAAAAGCAGAAGGTCCTGGAGAAAAAATGTAACATTCATATGATTGTAGGGTGTGTTAGGAAAGAAAATTATTCTTGTCCTAACCAAAGAATGGCTGCTGAGTTTCTAAAGGATACAATTCAATCCTAAGGATCTGTTGACTACAAGATGGAGCCCTCTTCCTCTCCATCATTAAATGGGAACATCTTTTCTAGTCTTGGAAGGAAGCTGATGGAAAACAGTAACTGTTTTCTCAGTACAATTTCATTTCCTTTTAAGTTTTATTTAAATTTAAAATTCCAATTTAAAGGAATTGTTACCATGTGTCTGAGTTTAAGAACACAATCATGATATGTGGCCACATGGATCATATTAAAAGGAAATAGTAACAGAACAACTAGATTGTATTTCTAATAAGCCAGGTAAATCAGAAAAGCAAACACTATTGTTTGTGGCTATTGGTTTTCTGGGTTTAGATTGAGTCAAAAAACTCATGATGTCTGCAAGTTCAAAGTTCAAGTCTGAATTCTATGGGTTAAATAAGTTAGTTTCTTAAACTACCCACTTCCTTTTGTCACATCAGGGAGAGAGGAAAGACAAAAACAGAAAGAGATTACAAAATTAGAATTCAAATGCCATTCTTAGGATAGGAACAGTGAGACAAAACTAATCTTCTTTGGGCACATACATATTTCAAGTACCCAAGTATCAAAACAGCAACTTTCCTATTTATAATTTTGTTTATTACTACAAATTAAATAATTGAGGTTCGGGAAAATAATTTCCTACAGATTATTTATTAAGTGATAAAATTCCAGTTTTAAAGACAGACCTGCTTGACTCTGAGATGAATTCTTTTTCAACTAACTTTTGCAAAAATTGGGGGAAACGTCTTTAAAATATTTTGTGAAGAAATACACCAATAAAGTTTCCATGAGGACACAGGCAGCATGTTAAAAGAACACAATATAAAACGTTGGATGTGAACTGCTAAGCAGATGTATGTCACTATGAAGTCACATTTTTCATCATAATAGTTTGCTGTCTGTTGGCAATGAGCCCAGTTAAGCTGTTTTTATACAACAGAAGCACAGCTGGTTAAAAGGGACTAAATGTGGGGTCAAGCAACTAAGATTTTTAATTCATTCAGTGCCAAGAATCTGCGTGGATTCCTCTTTAAAAATAAAGCGAACTATAAGAAAGCTGACCCATAATAATTTGGTTTTCTGCCTTTAATAATGTTAATCTTTTAGTCAACTTGTCTACAAGTGGCCTGTATATTATTCATGATAAAATCTCAAAAACATTACATCAAAATTGCTTTTAGATCCTGAAAATTTCCTTTTCAAAGAGATATGAAAAAGGAATGAATTCCTAAAGTTAGCTTGAAATTTGGGTGTGTTTTAGGTATGAAATGACAGGCATGGGCACGTGTTTCTACCATCCATCAACTGTGGGCTGCATGGGATAACCCTCATCATCCATTAATTCATATGTTTATAAAGCACATGTCACTTGATAAAGTAATTTGCTTGTGTCACCCCATGTGATGACATAGTTAACGTTTCCAGAGTGTAGTGTAAAACTATAGGGAATTATACTTTGCCTAGAAGGCTAGTTACTTAAGAATTTTGGGGGGCAAGTGGTTTTTGCCAACTAGCATAAAAGAATCTATTATGGCTCTGTGTAAACTATTTCTAACATGCCTCCACAAACCCTACAAAATAAATTATAATAGATAAATAGCAGTGCTCAAATAATGAACATTTTGGAAATAGCAAGGGAGGACATGCATCCTTACCCATTCCCAATTAAAATGTCATCAGTTTAGAGTTCTGAATTTAGGTATTTATAAAATTAATATCATGCAACTGAATATAAATCTTAATTCTAGAGTACAAAAGCTGATTAAAACCCACATCATATAATGATGTGCATGTATTTTGGTGTTACTGGGGACTGAACCCAGAGCCTTGTGCATGATAGACAAGTGCTGTATCATTCAGCTGTGGTATCACTAGCCCTATATCAAAACAAATCAATACAATGCCACCAATGAGAATACCATTATGAACTGCATCTTAAACTCAGTGTGAGATCGACTAGGCCATGCATTTGAAAGGAAGAAATCCAACATCAGTTCCATAAATCAAATTAATATCAAGATAAAATTGACTACTGAAAAACATCTTACTCAGGAGAAAATTGTGTTCTCGGTGATGTAAACAAAAATGTGTGTGACCCTCCACTGTATTAACCTCAAATTTTAGAAAATATCAAATTATGGGAGAGTTTTAAGGCAAGTAGATCATAGAGTTAGCAAAAAAATGCTTATGACAAAAATCAATAGCATGCATTTTTATTATAACATAGTTTCTATGTCTGCAAGGCTTTAAATTGTCTAGGAGAATATAGCACAAAGTATAATGTATGGATGCAGGTATCTACAGAAAATATAGACTCCATTAAGAAGATATATCTGACAAATGTACATGCATATATATGTGAGAATATATTTATAATTATATACTAAATCTCACAAAGTTACATAAATATTTCCTCTCTTGCTTTATGCATTTACTTTAAGAAAATATTATTTAAGAGATGACAGTTTTTTTTATTTGTTCAACTTGAATTATTTTTTTCTCTTGCAGAATTGTGTCTTCTTACAGCTAGAGAATAAAATCTCTTGATAGCACAATATGCTCAAAGATTTTGCATTAACATATCCACAAACTTTCTCTCACCCTCAAAAAAAGTGAAGGGTAGACCTCATCACTTCTCATCTAGTATCTGGGTCTAGGTTTAGTAGGGAAAGCCAACACTCCCAAGAGATTCTTAAAAGGGACTTTTAAAAAGTGGATCAATTATGCCCTGCCTCCAGGCCATAAGATCCCATGACTATAACAAAATTTATATGAAAATTGAGATCTGACACTAAAAATAAATACTTAAAATTCTGTTATCGGCTTCTAATTTTCTTCTCTCTGCTCTATTAGGTGAGAAAGGGTAAATCAAACTGGTTGCAGAAAGAACCTATAATCAAGATGAGCTAGAAAAATGAGACTTCCAGGAAGCCTGGCATTTTCAGACTAAAAGAGTCAAAAGAACTTGCAGATAAGACTGCTAAACTGATCTAAGGGCCTTTGAGGAAATATCGCCATATACAAAGATGGCTAAAGAAGAGTAACATCAGAACTTACGGAGAAGACTGCTTTTGGGAGCCTAGGAAGAATTATCCTGATAAGTAGAGGTGTCTGAACAGCCATGAATGTAGGACTCAATCTCCTTGTGGGCAAAGAGCAGCAGATGGCACTCAAGAGGAAAAGCATCATTTTCTTGATTTCCCTCTGGTCTGGATTGTATCCCACTTCTACTTTGGCCAGGAATGGGCAGGATATAACCTGTGCCACACACACACACAGCTGTTCTGGATGTAAATATTGGATAAGATTAAGTGTTCCTTTATCCGAAGAACTCATTGTAGCCTAAGAAGCTTGGTTAAAAATTGAGTAAAATTCTAAAACACATAGTTTCAGAACTTCCAGAAGGAACACAGCAAAAGGTGTTCACTTAGAATCAGCCTGGTTCCAAAATGCACTTTGGTTGCTACGTTTGCAGGATAAGCCCAGTAGATGGAAGGAATACTACGGAATACATTCTGTGGAGTTGGACGTAGCATGGTTGACTTTTTGGGTAGTATGGGGGATAAAAGAATAAATGAAAAGCAGTCAGAGGGAGGAGAAAGCAGAAGGAAAGGGAGGAAGACTAAGAAAGATGCACGGGAGAAGTGAGAATGAAAAAAGACCAGGCAGATACTTCAGAAAAATAATAAAACAATAATGAGGATGTCTGCGAGAAATATGGCACCTCTCATGATATCTTTACAAGGCACCTCATTTCCAAGCAACAGAGCCGAACTCAAGCAATAGTAACATTCAGAGGACCAGCGACAGGTGAGCTTTTTGCCCCTTGATCAATTTGAAGGAACACTAAAGTAAAGGAAAAATGCCATCTATCTTCCTAGGGAGGCATGTTAATTATAAATTCAGGGCTCTGGAAGACAAACTTGCTTACAGCTATAACCAATGCTGACCTGAATTGAGTATTTTCTTACAAAGCCACATGTCCACGATTGGTAATAAGATCACAGTTCCAATGGGATTTCACACTGTGAACTGGGGGGAGCAGGTGTTGATAAAGTCAACTCCCAGGAACAGGGCAGGGAGCTACATGAATTTTAAGCAGGTTAGGAAGCTCAGGCTTCTTTAAGAAAGACTTTGGACTCAACTTACTGAAAAAAAAAATTAGAGAAGAGGAGAGAGGAGGAGAGGAAAGGAAAGGACAGAGTTGTGCCTTCAAGGTGTTTTCTAGAGGAAGGCTATTCCACAGAAGTGATCCTTCATCTCATTCCAGAGATCAGATACCGGCAGCTCTTATGATGCCTCTAGCGGTTGTTCTGTGGTTTAATATCAAAGTTTTCTCATCTCCCCAGAGAGCTGCAGAAAAGGTGCCTCAGCACTTTTAATCCATCACTTCTCATTAAGTGCATTAGCTGTACCAGCTTACCAGACCCCAGTGTGGGCCAGCACTTGCCAAAGTGGGTTTCCATGGCACTCATGACCCTGAATGCTCAAAGGAGCTCTGTGAACAAAAGGGTTTGTGCCTAATAAGTTTGACAGATGTTGGATTTAAACAAAGCTAAAGTTATTAAAGGTTTCAAGATGCCAGTGTAGCCTGTGAATGTGTAAGGACCAGGCCCAAAACGGAATATTTCCCAAACATTCTCCATTAGGGTATCCTAATCTTTTAACTTCATTAAGCATCTTATAGGTAAGTATGTGGCTGAACACGTTTTGGGAAATATGCACACAAAGAAAAGTTCAGCTGGATTGTGTGAGAAGCCCATGTTTTACATATAGCTCACATATTAAACTTTACAAAAATGTATTGTACTCTGCGTCATTATTCCTCACAAGAACAACAGTGACAAAAGTCTCCTGTCCCTAAGCCCACAGGGATCTGCCCTGTACTATGCATATTTATTTATTGTACTGATCAATAATGTCTAATGTTCTTTTCGGTAATAATCTTCATTCCATTATTCAAAAATAAAAATTAGTCACATTCTCAATCATCCCTCAGTTTCTCTTATTTGTATGTGGTGACAGTCTTTGGATGAAATTCCTTAATAGTGTCTCTCAAAAGACAGCATCTACCTACACACAGCAGGCTCCCACATCGCCATATTTGGGGTCTCTAATTTGCATTAAGTGGAAAAGTAAATGCTAATGTTTAATTAATCTTAAAGCTTGAATTTCACCCCAACCTCTGCAGAGTTCTGTTCCCCTGAAACGCCTGTTTGCTTTTTCTGTACACCACAAGCTCTGGTTAAATAAACATTAAACAAATGGGATCAGTTACTGTGTTGTGTATAATTTGAGGCCATTCCCAGCTACTTTATGGTTTATCTGTGGACTTGTGGGTATTATATGCATTTTTTTTAAGTTCACCTAAGGGCATTTCCCTCAGTGGGTAGAAATTCATAGTTCCTGGCAGGAATGACTATTTCTAGCAGACCCTCAAAAACAAAATATTTTCCGGAAAGTGAAATAATAAAACGTACTGCATGCCTGATACTTCTGAGGTCACTTGAACTGTCCATAAATAACCCAAGAGAGGGATCACTGAAGTTACCTGGTTTTGAGAATTTCAGCTCCACCTCCCTTTTCAAAGACTCATTTCCAATGCACAGATCCTTCCAGAAAACTCCATTTCCCCTTCACCCCCACTGGAAAAATAAGCGAGTACCATTTTGCTAGGTACCAAGCCTCCGTACCTTGCCATAGTTCTCATGTATTTTCATTGAACTACCATCCTCAGCTAACGCCACCTTTCTCCCAACTTTACCTCTGAGAGGACGAAAAGGATGGTCTTTCTGAACAGATGGGCTTTTCAGGGAGAAGTAGTTACATTTAAATACAGATAAATGTACTGTAAATAATGGTCTTAAAAGAATTTGGGTCTTTAGAGAGGAAAATATGAGAGCATGAGATACTATTCTTTAATTACATGAGATTTTTTTTTCTCCCTTGAAGACAAAACCAATTCCTAATGAAGCATAATGAATCGTAAAAAGGCACCCATGCTCATTCCAACAGATGTTTATTGATTGGTGTTGACTGCACACAAACGCAACCCAGGGCTGCTTGCTACTGTTGGTAACTGGTGGGAAGCGACGCTGGCTCCCCCTCTTTATTTTACCTTCCGAGACAAGCTGACAAATTTATTTTGTCACAAACAGCTGTGTTCTTATTTTTAAAGGGTTGGCTTACAACTAAGAAAGCAAGTGAGGGAACAGCCTTTTGGTGTCCAATGTGTTATCTGGCAAGGACAGATTGTTTTAGGGTGAAATGGAAAAAGATTTTTTAATGAAACTACATTTCAAACGAGCAGCATATGCTTGATTTTCCCTTCTGCTACTCATCCTGCCATTTGTTAATTTTTGTTATTGTTGTTCTCTGGGACTCCTAAATTTTCATACAAGCTGTCTCGTCCGGCACTAACACAGCTTGGGGTGAATTGTCACTTGGGATGCAAAAAGCTGCAGCTTCTAATGCTGTACTTTTATTTATTTATTTTCTTTTCAGATTTTCCACATTCGATGAAAGTTTACATGCACCCAGTTGACCAAACAGCCAGGGAAGAAAAGAAGAATAAATTCTCCCTCTATGAGAGTACTCAGAGCCCCAGAGCCCAGACAATGGGATTTCAAAATGTGTGATCATCGGCAGCTGAGCTGCTAACAATTACAAGGTCAGCACCCAGAAGGGTGGTCTGGAGAAACTCTGAAATGAGGAATTAGGGGGAAATTTCTTTCCCTCTAATACTATAATGCCACATGTTAATGTAAATGATTCTCTCCAAATAATTCAGAGGCCCCGCTGAAGAAAATTTAGAAAAATGAATTTCAGTCTTCAGCAATCTGAGTCCTATTTGAAAGTACTTGGTTTTGCAAATTTAAAAAAGAAATTACAGGGAATAGGAAATCTTTGAATAGCAGATGTTTTGATATGTGCAAGATAATTTTCTGAAAAATGTGAACAACCATGGGAGAGAGGAACCCTCTACTACCTTTGATAGGATTATCTTAAAATGAGGATTCCATTGTGTTTGGGAATTAAACATACAAGTTTCTATGTCTGCAGGTCCTGGTTCAAGAGGTGACTTTGGTAAAGCAACGTGCAGGGAACTGAGGTTTGGATGGGTTTATAAACTACATTTCGGAGCTCTTTCCTTTAGCAGTTGAAGAATCTAGAGAGACTCACCCCTTCCTGTGTAACATCCTAGAGAGAGGGCTTGGTCAGCTATGGGCTCAGCCAAACTTACGTCCACATGCAGGTTCACCCATTTACTGGTTATATGACCCCAAGTGAGCTATGTCAACTCCTCAAAGTTCAGTTTCCTTGACACACTCCCCAGACAACCTTGAGAGGACAAGGCAGAGATAGAATCCCAAAAGAGCAGCCGTGTTGGGCTTGTCCCTGAGACCTGGACTGAGAGAAGAGACAGCAATTCACTTATCTAAGCTGTGCCTGCAAGCAGCTTGTACAGAGAGGTTGGGACCAGTTGCAGGTGCACACATGGGCATGATTCTGACCATTGCAAGGGTCACTATGCAAATGAAATGTGCTGCCCCAGAGCCTTGTGGATACATTAAATGGCAACAAATATAATCAGAAGTAACACCAATATCAATTCCTCACTCCATCTCATTTCAAGAGGTTGAATCATAAGGGTTCAACCTCTTGATGGCAAGGCTCCATGCAGAGGTGCCATGCTTTTGCACACCAGCCTTGAAGGGACTGTCATGCCCACTAGTTTGTCATGGTTATAAGACTGCACATGGGATATATCCTGCCATTATCACGTAAAATGTGGACCATGTAGCAAGGAGGTACTAGTGTCCTAGTAATGATGGGTACTCAGAACCCAGCTATGATATACGCATAAGAAAAACAGTTTCAGACGGAGTTGAAGGGTCATTTAAGAGGCTCAATAAACTCCAAATGGTGCCTTGTGAGACCTACGGCCATTTAACCCCAAACATTCAGAATATCATTGCTATTGATTCAAGTAAATCTCTTATAAAGAACTAAGGAGAACTGACAAGCTTGGTTCACCAACCACCCCCAGCCTCATTTGCTGGTATGATTGGCTAGGAGGGTACCCATGGTACCCACTGCAGGAAACCATAAATTTCAGTCAGTTTTATAGTCAGGGTGCACCAACCCTCTGACCTAACCACTAAGGGTGACTTTCTCATTCCTCTTGGAATCCCTGCAACCTCACTCGCATGTACCCTTCCTGGTTATAGTAGTCATGTTAGATTTGTTCAATAGTTAATTACCGTAGCTTCTCATCATACATATAATAGTTGCTCAATTAACTTTTGCTGATTGGAGGTATTTGGGCCAAGGACCAGGTTTCATTTTTGTTCCTTTTTGACTGGTTTCTGGTACATAGGAGAAGCTGTGTAACTTATCTTCCTCCAACAAAAATATGGGTATGGTGTTTAAAATGTTCCCTTTTCTCCTAGTACTACTATTAATCAGGACCAGAGCAGCAAAACTTCACAGGGTTACTAAGGAGTCTTCAAGCCCAATATTTTTTTGGGAAAAACTCACAAAACTAGTCTGTGTCATATATAAAGAAGAATATGGTCCTTTTGGGCCATAATGGCATTTTTCAAGAACTGATATGGATTGCCTCATAATTGCTACAGCCATAGCAATCTATACTGGCCATAAAGACAGGCCAAAGGGAACTGTTATGACCCCTGAGTGTTACCAGTGCCTATCTGTTTGGCCAAGTCATATCCCAACTTCAAAATGATAGATGGTGTGCTACAAAGTGCCCAAGAAAAGAAGAGAGAAGGAAAGAAATGTGGTATTCTTTGTCTGTGCATGGCTTTGCCTTGTTTGTGCAGGAGGTCAGAGGAAAAAAATAAAAGGTGAACTTTGCTTTCTAAACCCTGCTCCTGAATACGATGGAAAAATGCTTCACTTGTGCAATTAAACAATAACCTAATGGTTTCAGCGCCAGGTATTGTGGCGGCTCTGGCCAGGTTTCACCAACTATTCCAGTGCATACAAAATGCCTTTGCCCGGCCCAAGAAACACACACAGACTTTATTTTCTGCCTCATCTACCCTGCATTTCCTCATGCTTAATACTGTCAGATATTAAATGGCACTAACAGAATCAGCATCCCTCGTGAAGGATGAGCCTGCATAGAGGCAACCATGTTCACACACTGAGAGTATCGACTTCACACATATCTAAATGGCTGCACTGCGCACAGCAGCCAATCCCAGCAAATGTTAAATCACAGACCTCACACTGAAAGCTATGCGTGACTTTAGATGGGTGAATTCCAATTTCATGTTGAAAAAGTTACCTAATATTCAAAGGTTGAAAGGGGTGTAAAAATAGTGTCCAAGTAGACAGAAAAGTGTCACGCCAACACCAGAACTTGCCAGCAGCTGGTAGACGAATCCAACAAGAGCGGGTTTCATCTCCAGCATGACTCCTCCTAACAAGTAATTCTAATTATGTTCAGTGCCAATCCCCAGTATCTCTCATTCCTATTCTGGCTTTACATTTCTCCTTTGCACGTATCATCATTTAACACATGCTTTTTTAAATTTAATTTTTTTTTTTTTTGGTACCAGGGATTGAACCTAGGGGCTCTTAACCACTGAGCCATATCCCTAGTATTTAAAAAATATTTTATTTAGGAACAGGGTCTTGCTGAGTTGTTTAAGGCCTTGCTAAGTTGCTGAGGCTGGATTTGAACTTGTGATCCTCCTGCCTCAGTCTCCTGAGCCACGGGGATTATAGGGATGCGCCACCATATCTAGCTACATTTTAATTGTTTTATATTTTGTGTGCCCTCACCTGTTTCAGTTGGAATGTGACCTCTCGGGGGCATGGGTTTTTATCAATTATATTTACTGCTATATGCCCAGAAGTTAGGACACAGGGCATGCTATACTTATTTGTTGAACGAATGGATGAGGCTCTTACTATTTATTAGGTACTTTTTTTGCTGCTTTCTACAAAGACTTCGGGATTGAGAGTCAGATAATGAACCTGAGTTATGAACCTTATTCAGTTTTATCTTGGGCAAATCTCTTAACCTCTCTGGATATGCCCTAAATGACCACCTTCAGACATAATGATAAGGATACTATGTCCAAGGGTTAGTAAAAGCTGTAATTAGATAATAAGTATAGGGTATCTTGCACAGCTCCCAGGCATACAGGAAATACACAATAAATGTTAGCACTTATTTTCATATTCTTGTAATTATTTTTATAATTTTAATAATGACTATAATCTGCAAAACAACCCTAAAATGTAAAGAGTACTATTATTCTCTTCCTACAATTGACACCTATGGTGAGAGAATATTTCTGCATGAAGGTGCAAATTTGTAAAGAGTAGGAAAAAAAAAATATTAGAGAGGGTGGGAGGGACGAGAAGACAAACAGAAGCACTATAATAAGAAGGAATCTAGAAGTATTGTCCTAGAAATAAGAGCTTTTTTCTTGGTCAGTTCTAGGAGCATGGGAATGGCAGGAAGGACAAGAGTAGATACTCAGCAAAGCTGGAAATAGAGTTGAACAGCAGTAACTCAGTGAGGCCCTAAAGGGTGAGGCAGGGGGGAGCAGGCTGTCCTGAGATGCCTGGCAACAAGACTCTGAACTCGGATTCCAGGCTCGGTTTCCATTATCCTCAGAGAGTCAGAGCTCTAGCTCCTTCCCCTGAACTAGAATCCCAAACAATGCAGGGTATTAGTGAGAGTATAAGCTGTCCATCCAGATGGACTTGGGTTCAAACACAACTCTGTCACTTACAAGTTGAGTGATCTGGGGCAGTTTAACCCCTCTGACCATCAATTTCTTCCTATGAAAAATGAAGATATTAACTATATCTATACCATGTAGTTGGTAAGAGGATGGAATGATATTGTTCCCGAAAAGTACTGAATGCAGTGTGTGGACAGAGGAAACTAAAAATAGAATCACACAAAAATAAGTAGCATTCGACTTGGCTAAGCAAATGCTTTTGGTCACAGAAAAAGTATTTTTTCTTCCCTTCCCAACTTCCCAGGAGAAACTAGTGTATGATACAGGCAAACCTAAAAACAGCCCCCAAAGCACATTCACAGTTGGCAAATATCATTCTTTATGTCTTGGGCAAATCAGCATAATTTTCAAATGCTAAAAAAAGAATCCTCAAATAATTAGATAATTTACACAAGCAAGTTAAAAAGGTTTTCAGGAACTTTGTTGTAAGAACCAGAAATGAGCAAACATGGTGTTGATGTCATAGAATGGTCACAGGGAAAGAGATTGGGAAAGAGGAATGGAAAGAAGGTAGTGGATGGTGGTGAAATCCTACTATCTGACATCCCCATACATGGCTCACCTCTAACCAGCCCAACCACAACCAACCAAAGACACCTGAGTGCCTCAGGAGGCTGAGGCAGGAGGCTCACAAGTTCAAGGCCAGCCCTGGCAATTTATTTAGCAAGGCCCTAAACAACTTAGTAAGATCTCCGCCTCAAAATAAAAAATAAATAAAATGAACTGGGAATGTTTATCAGTGGTTAAGCACCCTGGGTTCAATCCCTGGTACCCAGAAGAAGAAAAAAAGAAAAGAAAAAGAAGAATCTGACACTTCAAATCTGCCTCTACCAAATCTAGATTTGTCTTGGCACCTTTCCATATCTCTCAGTTTCTAGGTTTACTCTAGAAATACTGACAAGGGAAAGTGACATTTCAAAATGTCAAGTAAAATAACACCTCATCCTTCACTGTGTTGATAAACTTACACAATAAAGAAATCCTGACCCTCGGAGGTCAACAATTCAAGCAAGAGAACAAGTATGTAAGAGAGATACTGGGATTATATTGGAGCCCAACACAGCTTGAAGGCACACCTAGTGTGTGCGGTGGGGAGGACTCTTAATTAAGGAGCTACACACCACTGGGGGTCCATGCGTGGGCCTAGAGTTAGGGGTGGGGAGACCTGGTGAGAACCTGATGATATTGTCCACAAATAGGCTTTCCTCCACAGAACTGGGAAACAGCTCTCATAAGCTCCTCAGAAGGTGCCCAAGAACAAAAGATGTTGAGAACCTAGAATGTATATACAGCAATCTCATTTTATATACAACACAGGTAAGTGCAGATGAGAGTGTTTTTTTTTTTTTCCACTTATCATATACCTGCTGGTGATCCAGACCCAGCCACTAGACAAGTCCTGAACCCTGGGAGTCTAGCCTGCTGTTTCTTCCCTCTATCAAGTCCTTTTTTAAGCTGTGTGTGTGTGTGTGTGTGTGTGTGTATGTGTATGGGGCAGGGGCTGTTCTGGCTAACATTTTGTCCCAACATTTTGATTGATTTTTAGTGAGAAAAAAAATAGCCATTCCAGAAGCACTTATTTTAAATAAAGCCAGTCTGCCACACCACCAATTATGGTGGAAGAATCCACCAGTGGTGACAGTAACAACCAAGAAAATGTGTCACAAAAAAGAGACATAGGTAAGTTTCCAAGTCTCAAAGAGGTCATTACATACAATGATGGATTTTCTTTCTGTTCAGGTCAAACAAACCAACCAGATTTAACTTTACATTTTGCTAGCATTACTGCAGTGGTACTTGTTCTGTTATTGAGCACTTACAATTTGAGATATGAAAATGTTCCTTATACGGTCCTACTCAACAGATCTAGAGAGAAGAGAATCTCCCATGCCACATTTGAATATATTTATAAGTACCTATCTGCAGTCCCAGAATACAAGAAAACATTTTTTAAAAAGTCAAATAAATCAAGGACTTTTTTTTAAGGCCAAGTTTCCAAAAGCTCTAGTTGCTTTGCCTATCATAGAGATAAGAGGGCAATAGAAAGAGGGAGATAATTGAAATATTTGGATGTTGATGGTCAATTTGCCAGGTCTGTTTTTAAATATGTCTCTTTCTTACAGGGAAGATGGCATGAGGTTATGAGTTAAGAACATCCTCGGGAGAGGGCATGATGCTATTAAATACATTTAGTGAGCTCCTACTACATGCTAAACACTGCTGTGTGTGGGCTTCTGTATACAATCAGAATTAATACAATAACCCTGGGTTAAGTATCATTCTTAATCTGTTTGCAGATGAGGAAACCGAGGCTGCCAAACACGCTAAGCAAACTGCTCCAGTAGCATGCACTGGATTCAGACTCCAAATAACTAATAGCTTGTAGTCTGGACTCACTCCAAAGCCTGTGAGCTTTTACAAACTATATGGCCTATGGTCTTGGCTGGTAAAGCTGTGTTCACAGGGCCCCTAACATGCCAAGTAGGATTTTATTTAAAATTTAAATTGCTTCATTGCTTCCTAAAAAGAAAAATAAAGAATGGGATACCTATGACATAATTATGTTTTTATTATAACCCTAAAATCATTTATGCATAATTAGCCCTACTCATGATCTGAACGTTTAAAAAAAATCATAAGCCCTACCATAAATATTAGAGAGTGGAATAAACAACTCATTAGCTAGCCAGTTCTCTTCTGTTCTCCTCTTAGCATTTCTACTCAGTTACCTGAAACAAACCAAACCAGCATCTAAGGGGAAGTTAGAATCAATGGGTCTCTGAATGGACTGTGGTGAAGGAGGGTGGAGATGCTGCACCCGCAGAGGTCTGGATATTTGTAGAACGTCTTCTACCCAGCAGGCCAGATTATTGTTACCAAAACTCTATTCCCCAAAAGGAAATGTGTCAAGTTTCCAAATTATAGGGACAAAGGTAGTAATTTGTGTATCAAATAGAAAACTCACTGAAGATTCCCTTCTGTTTGGGGAGGCCTAGGAATTCAGCTGAGAGAGGTAGTAGAGCCATCCTGTGGAGGTGCCAGAGCGCTGCTCTTCCCGACAGTGGTTTGGCTTCCCATTAAACATTTGAAGCCTGTTTTGATAAGTATGGTTGAAAAATATAACACCGAGGCTGAGATTTCCCAGAGTCAGGGCCCACCTGCACTTCCAGATCATTCTCTCGAAGCTCCAAGAACATTCTTGACCTTGGGCTTGCTGAATTGAAGAACCATGGAACTGGAGTTCTTGGATTACTTGTATAGTTATTACTTCAGCACCTAATTCATCAAAGCCAGAGACGCTATTTTTGTAAGTTAGCATTTCCCTCGTTGCATTTTTATCACACATTTTGCATGTGTTTGTTTCCAAAATTCAGGGAAGACAAGATGTTTAGTCGAAAATGTTTATAGTGGAGACCTTATAAATTACTCAGTAGACTTGGGAGAAGAAAGCAGTTTTGTAAAATACCAGCTATGGGAATAAAATATTTTAGAGAATCTCTTGGGATCATTTTGTTTTCCGTGGATACTAAAATCCTTCCTAAACAGCACCGTAGAAGGCAGGCTAAAGAAAGTTCTGGAGGAACACACTTAGGATTCTCATGCTCTCATAGATCTTTCCAGGTCGATGGGGCGCAATGACACTCTAGACTAAGATGTGGTGGGACTTTCTTATGGTGCTTTAAAGCACAACTGAGGAAGGAGTTGGTCTCTATACTGTCAACCTGCCCAAAGGTGTGTGATCCTATGTGACAAGAGCACACATTTTCAGTAAGAAGGGAAAATGTGAAAATAAATGTTTCTCTCTTCCCACATAGAGAGCAGCAGCAAATGGGAATTAAATGCAGCACTTTCTTAATGGAAGGTTCAAGAAACTCTGGGAGTTGAAGCAGCAGCAGTCCTTCTCAACATATTAAGGTCGGGTGCCAACATGGATCGACAGAGAAGACTTAATGTGTCCGACAGATGGCAAATACACCATATTGACTCTTCTTTCTAATTTAACAAATTTGAATCTTTTGTCAGTGTTCTTTCCTTGGTGAAAAGATAATCTGAAATACCACTTAAACTCACGTTGCTCTTTTCCCCTTCTCTCTCTCTCACACACACATTATCTTGGACAAACAGAATCCAACTCACTATATTAACTGATCATCCCACATATCAATGATTATCAAAACCTGACACTGGTCTGAGTGTTATTTTCCCATTTTTGCTAACCATGAGGCAGCCACACTTCAACCCAGGGGAAGTTCACTGAACAGACAACAGGAGAGCCTTGAACTTCTACAAATAATACACAGAATTGAAAGAGGCCTGGTGCTCAGATATTCCTGAAGGTTCCATGCCTTTGCTATAGTGAGGGGTTTTATAATTAATGGTAACTCTCCAGTCTTTTTTATGCTTTGGAATTTTAGGGGGTTTTTCTATGCCAGGTGGATAGAATGAGGGCATAGAAGGGCTTTAAGTTTGGCAAAACTCCCTGGAATGACACACTAAGTTGCTTCCAGTGTCACACAGTTGATTGTGGAGAAAGAAGAGCCAAGGGTAGCCTGCTCTCCCCAGGAGGCTCTTTCTCATCACTCACTGTCCTTCCACACTGTAAGGACACTGTAAGAAGACTGCATCTATGACTGAGCAAGTGCGGCCCCTATCAGACATGAAATCTATCAATACTTGATCTTGAACTTCTCAGCCTCCAGAATTATAAGACATAAGTCTGTGTCATTCTGAGCCATCCAGTTTATGATACTTTGTTATAGCAGTTCAAATGGACCAAGACAGTTTTTCCTAATTACCAGTATATGCTAAAATTAAGTGTAATCCTAACTATGAAAATGAGTTCTGCCAAACCTTCAAATAACACTAGTTTTTTCTTGGAAATCCTTGTAATTATATTACCTAAGAATATCTATTGGTAAAGCATCTGCAGAATTTTAATTGTTCCTCTTTATAAACAACCACAACAAGAAAAAAAACACCAAGAACCAAAAAAGAGCAGGTTCATACTAAAGTAAGTTCAAAAATGTTTAGTTATGCAAAGTAAAACTAATTTATTTATGGTAACTCAAAGAGAGAGAAAGAGAGAGAGAGAGAGAATGAGAGAGAGACTTTTAGAACATCCCATGGGAGTAGAGTTTAGCAGAATGCTACCCTTTACATTTATTCCTATATCAAAATACACATATGTTTAAATTGTATATCAAAGGATTAAAATTTCCATACTTGGAATGTACCTGTATTAAAGAGAACTTAGAAGAAAGTTCTGGACAGAACAATGCTGACTTTTAGAATAATCCCTATGCTTCCAGCTGATTGCCTGGATAAGTCAACATAAGGCAAATGGCCTTGTAAAAATGGGGCACTGCTACTGTGACAAATACCTAAATTCTACTGCTGTCCTTGAACTGTGGTCTCTGATTCCATGCTACAAATAAGTAGGCCATCAGTGGGGACCTGAAAAATCCTTTCATTACACACAGATTCCCACAGTGGCAATGTCTAGCTAAATTACCTAACCTACAGATAACATGCCAGCACCTGACACCTGGCCCACATTTCCTGTTTTAGAGTAAAGAACAAATCAAAGTGCCACACATTAAGGTAAAGCGATAGCATTGATAATTAACAGTTTTTATAGTTTCTAGAATGACAAATGGTGAAGACTGAAGTTTAACAAACATAAAACATTTAATGTGAAATCTAACAAATTAACCATAAATGATGTCAAAAGACCTTCAGCTCTGGAATCGACATTAATCATTTCCTAGAGCTCAAGAACAAGCCTGATGTGGTTGATTTTAAATTATACTTTATGATAGAGAGCAATAAAATTCTACAGGATTCAAAATACTAGTTAACATCCTTGCCAGGGTCAGCAAACAACAAAAACAAAAACAAAAACAAAAAACACTAATGATTTGGTAAAATCAGGTGATTTCACCTCTTTCTGAACAGGTATTATCTGACTGCCGAGTACCAGTGGGTCCTTACCTCTCTCTAGTGACAACATGAGGAGATAAATAGACTGTTCAAACAGAGCTCTTCACTTTGCATTAGCTGAATAAATAGTGATGTATGGGTATCTTTTCTCAAATTCTGTCTTAGCTTGTAAAGATGAGAATGAGGAAAGTAGAATTTACAAATTCTATTAGAATATTTAAACAAACACAAAATAACTTCCCTAAAGATCACAGTTCCAAAGAAAAAAGAAAATACACAAACTTTTTGTCTTTCAATTATAGCTTCTGGGGCAACAAAAAATGCCTGTCATACATCTTTGAGATTCAAGTGTTAAGTGGAATCACAGCAGAACTAAACGATTTCACTGTTTTTTGAGCAGTATTTAGAAGAAATGGGATGAAGACCCGGCAGTACTTTAGGCTGTAGGAATAGCCTAAATCAATTCAGCAAAAGTGGAATATAAGGTTAATAAATAATTTTGCCCTGGGAATATTACAGAATGTATTTTTTTGCCCTCCCTAATCTGCCTTTAGGATTTTCTGCTCAATTTCCAAAGCAGACCAGTTCTTGCAGAATGGTAGGAAGCTCTGATCTAGGGTTAAAGTCAGTGGTAGATTGCTGATATATTAAAACCATGTCATTTGTGTTTCAAACACTGATGTTTTTTGGGTGCCCATATACACAGGAAGGGACATCAGCCATAGTCCCTATCTCTCAAAACAGTGATTCTAAAAACATTTCAGTGGCTTCAATACATTATTGTCTTCATCACCAAATCCAGAGTTTTCTACAATTAAATTAGAGACTATAGTGAGGTAAAGATGATAGAGGACATCCCGTGTATCACATCATATATTAGTCTAGGCAGAACTGGCATAAGTTTCCCCTTCTCTGGGTGATGGCTTCCTTCTCTGTGAATGAAGATGACAACCTGGCTGGGGAAGGTTCTAGGGCAAGTTCATAATCACAGACAAACGCAGAACCACAGTAGAACCATCAGGATCAGTGAAGCACCCAAAAGCAGAGAGAGAGAGAGAGAGAGAGGGGGAGGGAGGCCTGGCTTTGGTCAAGTATCCATTTCTGTGCCATCCCTGGTCATTCAGAAAAGGTTGCCAAAGCAATAGATGGAAATAATATAAATACCAAATACCAATAACAAATAAATTCCAATAACAAATACAATAGCCTTCAAGCATTGAAACAGCAGGGAAAAGAACACGTTTATGTATTCTGCTTAACCAAATCCACACTATATTAGGATTCTTAGAAGGCCAATATTACTTGACTTTTGTATGAGTGATTCTATTCCTCTTATTGAGCGGCATATGCCACCATTAATACACAAGGGTGAAACTTCTCATTCACTGACAGCTGGGCACACTGTACTGAACTGCTCTTCCTGTTGTAGTAGCAGATATACTGAACATCCTCTTGCTCCTTATTGCTTTATTATTAATACCTTAGACTGGGTTCTCCCAGATCAGACCCTGAGACAAGAACTGAGTACAAATGGATGATTTGAGAAAGGGTCCCAGGAAGCATCTGTGGGGAAATGGTAAAAGACAGACAAGAGGCGCCTCAGGGAGACCATATGCCTCAGAGTTCTCTCATTTAAAAGAAAGGAAGTGAGGGGGACTTTTTTCCTCCAACTCTCACTCTCATTGGTTGAGGGCTGTTCCTAGAGTCATTAACTCCTAATAGTTCAAGCTTGCTCCCTGCAGAGAGGTGAGAGAAAGCCCCAACATGCCTCAGCAAGTCCCAGAAGGCTGAGTCTGGGGGGACACACCAGGGCACACAGTTTTGCCTGATACCAGTAACACTCATTTACAAAAACAAGCATTAGTCTCTTCGGCAAATACTTTTCAAGCTTCTACGATGGTTGGGTATTTGTCCAGGAACCAGGAACATACTGAGGAGTAAAACTAAGATTGTCGTCTTATTTTAATACCTAGCACAACTGGGCTCATTGGAGGAAGATTCCATGGGCTTTGTGTCATAATCCTGTTCACAACATCAGCTTCAAATATGATCTCTACTCTTAAGAGCCATGGCCAAGTCATCACTATTGGGCTTCCCCATCACCAGTTCAGGTGTGTTGAGGTCTATGATCTAGTAAATTTGAATCAGGAACCAGAAAAATCAAACAGGTATCAGAATGGAATAGACTTTCTGCTACAGGACAGTAAGACAAATGTTGCTTAGGGAGCTGTTTGGGGGACATCTTTCCTGTGGTGACTTGTACCGAGAGGCACTGCAGAGTTTCCTGTTCTAACTCTAACAGCTGAGTGGGGTGTGAAGCTTCTGGACATGAAAAGGATTAAAGTTAATTTTGCTCATGTGGGAACTGAACTGGCATCACGGACTTCAAATGTGCCCTGCAGAGACCATCTGATCTCCATTTCAAACACAGTACTCTGCCATCCAAATGTACAGATTTTCTATTTTATCTACACTGGCCAGGTAAAGAAGAATATCTGCCAAATCTCCAGATAATAGAGGATTATTTTGTAAAACCTTAGTGTATTGTCAGGTGTTACTTAAAGTAAACCATTATACTCATGCAGAAACTAATAAACACACATGGTTTGAGTAAAAGATAAATCATAAGTATTCTAAAAAAATGTATAAACAAAGCAATTTTGTCTCATATCTGAACACCTATGTGCATAATTTTGAATGTTCTATATGGCAACTTTATTGATTCTGATTATCTCTACCATCTGGCATTTGCCATCTCTAGGGAAGAAGTCCAACTTCATAAGTGTCACTTAGAGAGTAGGACTCTATTGGGCTCAAGATTTAAATACTCAGAAACTAAAATGTCTAAGAACAGGGATGAATCTTATATGCCCTATAGCAGGGTAAGCAAATATTTGTGGCATATGTCCTTAAGAGACATCATTAACTGATCCCAGCTCACTCTCTCACTCAATCTGGAAGAAGCCTCTCAGAGTCCTTGTTAACACAGCTCTCCAGATGGTCATCACCCATCTTTCAGAGCTGGTACTCAAGCTATAGTGTATTGGACAGCTACAGTAAATTTAGAGTGCATGTTCCCTTCAATACTTTGTCACCCTGGGAGGGAGGTGGAGGAAGGGAACAGAACAGAGGAAGGGATGGGGGACATCAGCATAAGAAGAAAGGAGTGAAACAAATATCTCTTCCTTTGTTCCCTCCACATTTAAATGAATAAGGGCCTGCTTCAGTTCATGCATAGTGTGATACTTAAAACACCAGACACACGCACACACACACCAAATTAAGGGTTCTATTGATGGTTCTGAAATATATCATCTGACTTTCTTGAGAAAACTCAGACTCACTCCCCTCCCCTCCAAAGAAAGAACAAAGAAAAATGAAACCCTCTCAAACACACCCTTAAGATAACTGAGATCCCCAAGAGGAGAAAAGCTGTCCAAATACAACTCAAAAACCCTCGAACTTTGGAAGGATGATTAAAATACACTACATGTACAGGGAAGGATTAAAATCTCAATTAGCATCTTCTCCCCAGGTCTCTCCAAGTTTCCTTCTACTACTGTGACTTTACAAAGAATTATTTGCAGTATTGCCCAGATGGCTGTGACTGGAGCTTCCTCGGAGACCCAGGGACTGTTGGTAAGAGAAAGTACTCCCATACATGTTTTTTTTTTTTTTTTTTCTGAAACTCTGTAAAAGTTTTCAGCATACCAGTGACTTCATATGGTGACCCAGTTCATCATTCACCTGGTAGAAAGAACCTTGACTGTGAGCAAGGTTAAGAATTTGAGCCGAAGATGATCTATTAGTTCCTATCCTTGTCTCATGGGACAAAAACAAACTTGTTTCTCTGGAGAGTTTTCTTGAATGATTTTCCAAGTGTAACTTGAAATCACATTCAGAATCTTGTGACTTTACTCTCTGACAGCCCACGAGTAATTAGCTGTTGTAACATTTCACAGCAACGATACTCAACATGATCGCAAATGGGATTCACACACAGCATCACCCAGTTTTATACTGCAAGCTCATTTCCAAGCATTATTTGTTTTCATAAACTTGAATGGCAATGACTCTTTCCTCACTGCCTTTAATTAATCAGGAAAGCTTAATATGCACTTTTTTTGTTCTCATCAATCTAGCACTAAAAATGCTGAATTGCTTTTGTAGTAATTTGGAAAAAAAAAAAAGTTTGGGGCTATTACGAGAAATTCACATCAGGCATTTCTCTCCATGGCCTACTTATATTTTTCAAAGTGAAGGGATGTTTCAAGGAAAATGAAAAACTTGGGGTGGTACTAGAGATGTCTGGCCCATCTAAAGTTCTATTTTTCGATTTTGCTACACAAAGACGCCTTATGGTGCATTTTAATAATGTAACTTGAAATATATTTTGAAAGGGGGAGCAAGTCATAATCTGACCCACACAGAACAATGCCTCATGCAGACTCTTGAACTAATATCGGACTGTAGGAGTCCTACTCTTTTGTCTCCTGGGTAATTATTTCATACATTTGGAGCATGCATATATACTTTTCCAAGGGTGAAGCTCTGACTCTTCCTAGAAATCTGGAAGGAACAGAGAATAGGAAGTTATCAGATAGCTTCCAATACTGAATCAGAGATCCTGCCGGTCGCCTTCAGTGCTGAATATTCCAAAGTTACCTTCATTAAAAATGCACAAACAGCATGAGAATATATCTGACTTTATCTTTCAAAGGTGGATTAAAAATTTAAGATGCTTCATGAATTACTTTCTCACCTCTCTATTCTTTGGTATTTTTTATTTTTTTAACCCCTGAAGCCCTGACAGAATCTATTATTGATCAAATAAATGTGATCAAATGAAACTATGAAAATATTTTAAAGATAAACAGATCACTACCTAAATATCAGAGGCAGCAGTACTTGAGCCACAGGCTTTAGCAGAGCAGAAGTTACGGAAAGAGAAGTGGGACAAGCACTCCAAAATGGTGGAATGCTGCCCATTCAGGCCCTGGAGCAGAGGGAAATGGGGCAAAATTCTGCACACACTGGACAGGTGGAATCTGGTAGGCTCCTTTGAGACAGTCTCCAACATAGGCCAAGAGCATGCATAATTTCAGGTGGAAGAATATGAATGAATGCTGTGTCTCTCTCTAGTTGCCCAGGTTGAATGCATCTTGGCCTGGGGATGGTGAATAAGATCTTGACTTAGCCTTTTAGACTCAGGCTTTAAGGAAGTTCTGGGCAGGTGAGTGGATCTGAAGTACCTGGAATGAGGGTAAACAGATAATAAAAAGTGATTTTCTCTGACTTCCAATGGCTTCCAATGGAAAAGCAGACTGTCTCATTGTAGGTCAGGCTTCTCTGCCTAAAGCTAACAGATGGTGTCATTACAGGGGGTAGATCATGAACGCTAATTTCCTGAAAATCTTTGAGAACATGGTGCACAGCCTTCTGACTAGGCCACTTTAACGGCAGAGAGATGAAATGGCTGACTTGTCCCACACATCAAGACTTCTATTCCAAGTCTCGGCTAGCAACTGTGAAATGAAGCAAGGCCTTAGCTTTGGTTCTGCTTAGAGAAAGACACTGCTTTCTTCATTCTCAATTTAACGTCACTTCCAACAACAAGGAGTCCCACAGGTGATCACAGCATTGCAAATCACAGAGTCATTGTGAGTGACTATCTCACTGTAGCACTGCAGGGCCTCTGAGGGCTGGGGCCCGTTGGTAGTTGAGATATTGAAAAACAGGGTATAAAAAACCTTCTGTTTTATGGAACATTTAAATGTTCCAGCATCGATAACCAAGTTAAAAGAAGGCAATAAGACTTCCTTTTGCTCAGGGAACAAAATGAATTTGTGTCTTCACCAAAAGTCATTCCCAAGGGGCTTCCAACCTGTCATCCTTACCTCCACAGCCTGTGACTTTTCACAGACCTTTATTTTCAACTTTGCACATACTGTCACATCAAAGTGGCGTGCTCTTCTCCACAAACATGAGAGAGAGAGAGAGAGAGAGAGAGAGAGAGAGAGTGTGTGTGTGTGTGTGTGTGTGTGTGAGTGGGGGGGGGAGCAAACTAGATGAACAGATAACAGAGGATTTCTTCCCTTCAGCAGGCTTTTCCTGGAGAGAGGACTTGTGTCCAGGACAACATGAAAGGAAGGGTCAGGATTTGGATTTGAAGGCAATCCTGGCAAAGGTTCGCATTTACATTGCTATAACCACTCCTGTTGTTGACCATGAGCAGGGAGGAAGAGAAGGAAAACCTCACACTTTATGAAGGCTACTTGGGGATAGTAATTTTTAAAAAAGATGTCAGCAAAAATGTACACTTAACCATGGGTGATTTGAATTTCCTGCATCTTGTTTTTCCATATTTTACAGAATATCATCAATAAGCAAGGTTGATCTTTGTAACAGAAAAATCCAGTATAAAACCTCCCTCAAATGAGATCTCTGTTGCTCTCAGGGAGTTACTGGCATGATGAGTAAGAGAGAAAGAGAGAGAGAGAGAATTAGATGCTGATGGAGTCTAATTCTATTTCCTGTGGATTTTCATCAGTTCCTATTTCATTTAAATCAGCTATTAGATGAATAAATGTGAAATCTTAAAATACATTTAGAGAAAGTATATTGTTCCAAATTAAGGAGGCACTCAGCGTTTCAAATTCTATGTGGGCATTCGAGGGAAACCAACTCTCACTCAGCAGATCTCAATCTCCTTTAAAAACTGCTTCCCCCTCAACTCTGCCCCCTAATAGAACATTTTATCTTTGTGAACCTTTACCATTACTGCATCCTGATAATTCTTAGCTAATACTCTATGAAGTAATAATTAATAATAATCCCCATCGGCTGAAAGCAGACAAAGCAGGAAGAGCAAAGGATTAGGCTAGTGTCACATGACTCAATGGTCACTTGGGGACAAACAATGCCAGGGTTTCTATTGACCAAAGTGGTTTAACAAATGACACTTAAGTGATCTATCAGCACACTAGACAGAGGCAAACTACTCACGTGGTAAATCATTTTTTGAATAATCATTATAGAGTTTTTACCCCAACTCAGGAACAAAAGATTCTAGGAAATAAATTTTTTATGAAAATTTTAAAAACACATAGTGATGTTTGAGAGAAGTTTAGAGTCAGAGGATTATGAACTACATTTTCCAGTTGTCTGTCCTAGAAATAATTCTTCTAGGAGCTCAACTCTTAATGAATGGTGATAAGTGATTTTAGGTAAACTTGAAGGTTCACAAACTTTGGCAGACTATCAGCTTCATCAAGTCAGGAGCCTCTTGTGCTTCATTTAGCAGTGCACAGAAAGCCCTAGGCGGTATGTGTCAGTGGGTGTTACACCATCAGGTGCTCTCTTTGAACTAAATGAATGCATGAATGATATTTTATAGTATTGTCCAATTTTGCAAACAACAACAACAAAAAAATCACCACCTTTCTAAATTTAAACTAACCCTTGCTGGCACAGTGTATGCCTGTAATCCCAGACCGGGGAGATTGAGGTAGGAGGTTTACAAGTTCAAAGCCAGCCTCAGCCAACTTAGGAAGACCCTAAGCAACTTAGTGAGACCTGTCTCAAAATAAAAAGGGCTGGGGATGTGGGTCAGTGGTGAAGAGCCTCTGGGTTCAATCCCTAGTCCCCCAAATAAATAAATAAATATAAATTTATAGGATAAAACCCAATATCAGACAGACACTTAATGATATTTAGAAAAGAGGCTAGGAGCTTCTCAAGGTAAAAAGATGTTTCATCCAGTATTGATAAACAGTCTGTGTTAAACCTGATTTGAGTTGCTGAGTAAGTAATTTTAATAGATATCCAAGTTCTTTTGGGTCCTATAGCAATCCTTTAGC
This sequence comes from Marmota monax, assembly GCF_021218885.2. Lineage (NCBI taxonomy): Eukaryota > Metazoa > Chordata > Mammalia > Rodentia > Sciuridae > Marmota > Marmota monax. The sequence goes on along the minus strand of NW_026693008.1, from coordinate 6,561,168 downwards.
TAACAGGATCTTACATTTAACTCATATTTACTTACTTCCTTATAAACTAACTTGCTTTACCCTGATTCTTATAATGTTAAGCAGATAGGTACACTGGTAACTATGGTAGTCTATTGTCAATCACTATAACAAATACTTTAGATAATCAACTTAGAAAGACAAAAGGTTGATTTGGGCTCCTGGCTTTGAAGATTTCAATCCATGATCAATAGAGTTCTTGCTTGGGCCTATGGTGAGGCAACATACCCTGGCAGGGAGTACACAGTAGAGCAAAGCTGCTCTCCTCATGCCAAGAAGTGAAAGAGAGGAAGAGAAAGTGGCTGGGATTCTGCACTCCCCTGCAAGGCTATGGCCCAGTGACCTAAAGACCCCTTAGTAGGCCTCACCTCTTACAAGTTACACCACCTCCCAATAATGCCACACTGGGGGTCAAGCATTTAACACATGAGCATTTGGGGAATACTTCAGTTCAAAACTGTAGCCAGGCATGGTACAGAGAGGTACCACAGGCCTGTAATCCTACAAGGCAGGAGGATTGCAAGTTCAAGGCCAGCCTGGGCAAAATTAGTGAGACCTTGGCTCAAACTAAGAACAAAAAGAGCTTAGTGGTAGGGCAATTCCTCAGTTCAATCCCCAGTATAGGAAGAAAAAGAAAGAAAGAAATACAGAAGAATGAAAGAGAGAGAGACAGAATGAAAGACAGAAAGAGGGGAAATAAATACAAACTCTAGTAGTACCCTAGTCTTCAATCTCATCCTTTTCACTGCTACGTTACTCTTTAGAGAATGTCTTTCTTTTCATCTCAGACTCTTCCTCCTTCTTTCAACAGGTACTGAATGCTTGCAGAATTAAATTCAAACAACAGACATTGTGGATCCTGAGCTTTTTATGACCAGACTCCACACCTTCTCATCACCTCATTCACCTCCTGGTTCTTTACACAGACACGGGTCAGCCAAGATGCTCAATTTATTACTGCCACCTCCATACCTAGGCTCATGCCAGTTCCTTTGTAAAAAGATCAATATAGAAAGGGAAAGGGAAATGTGGAACCCTGATTCCCTGGATCAAGCCACACCTGAAGTCAAAAACTTCCCTTTGTGTCTTTAATGACAGGACTCAATAAATAATCCACTTATTTAGCCAGTATGGGTTTCCTGACACTGGCATCTGAAAGAGTCTTAACATACTCAGTGAAGAGGAAATAAAGGAGAGGAAGGCAAAAAATGAAACAGAAGTAGAAAGGGAGGAAAGGAAGAGAACAATCAATGAGTACCAAGACCAGGTCACTATTCTGTCTCCTTCCTTTCAGAAATGAGTATTTAGTTACTTTGAAGCTAAACAAATGAGAACTGAGCTGCCACAAAGAACTCAGAGGTAAAAGACAATTTCCTTATATATGTTTAAGAACTTCGTTTGTAATTAAACTTCCCAAGGGGATAGGGATGTCAGACTTAAAGAAATGTTAATGCTAAAATTAACTTATAGGCTATTTTAAGTAGATTAATGGATATAGCCTCCACTAAAACCAAATCATTTACCTTATAGTAGTTAGAAGTACATGCCTCATAAAGATTTTCAGGAAACTTCTCTGAAACCATTTGTTCTAGAAACTGGATCAAATAGGCAATGATCAGAACACGTGACAAAACCCAATATATCATACTTGAACTCAGAGTACTTAATTTATATTAAAGGCTGGTGAGAGTTTTCCCATAGAAGGATGCTACTTTGTGCCCATTTCCTTGGTTTAATACTGCTTTGTGTACAGTACAGAAGTAAGACACAGGAAATCCCTGTCTTCCAAAAGACTAGATGCCAACATGCAGCTTAGTCACGGGACAGAACCCAGACCCCCAATACAACAGGACTGAAAATGCTTATGGATGCAGTGACCAGCCACCACACCATCCAACTGTATGCAGGCCAGTGGTGTCTTTCTTCAAAGACTGGATTTAATCATTCTTCCCATAAGAAGTCAAGCTAGTTAATAGAATGACAATTTATTAAACACCAAAAAAAGAAGAAAAGAAAAAAAGAAATGAATTTAACTGCCCAGTGATTCTTGCCTCTACTGTTTTCCTCAGAACATTATCTTACCCTTTTTCTTGGAGAACAATTCCACTGGGTGAAGACATTCTCTGACATTCAGGAAGCTCCCTTAAATGCTGAATCTATGGTATTTGCTTTCCATTTTCAACTCACTGCTTTGTCCTTAGGATGTGGTACCTTCTGTTTTTGATTATTTATGTACATATGTTTCCTATCCTTCTTACAGAATTGCAAACCCCAGGAAAAGAGGTTCTGAGACACACATAGCTTCTGGGTCTGGAGCTAACAGCAATACCCAACAAAGCAGGTAACCAGTAGATTTGGAAATGTTCAACCTGTGCTCTTTAAGGCTAGCTATTGGTTATTTTTAAAAGATAAAATTGGTTACCATTGAATATATTAAAGTGATGTACATATTTCATATCAATATCAATGTGAGTGTAGAACACGTTTTTCCACATATTTTTATGAGTATATTATAGTTGTACAAAATGGTGAAATTTGTTGTTATATGTACATGCACACAACATAATAATATAATTTGGCCAATATCATTCCCTAGTATTCTCCCTTTTCTTCCCTTCCTCTAGCCCCCTAGTTCCTTCCCTCTTTTCCTCTCTTCAGTTTTCACGAGATCACCCCTTCTTTCTTTTCCTTTCTCCTTCCTAGATTCCATATATGAGAGAGAACATACAATCCTTGGCTTTCCGAGTTTGGCTTATTTCACTTAAGAAAATGGTCTCAAGTTCTATCCATTTTCCTGCGAATGACATAATTTCATTTTTATTTGTCTCTGAATAAAACTCCATTGTGTATACATGTTACATTTACTTTATCCATCCAGTTGTTGATGGAGACCTAGGCTGGTCCCATCGTTTGGCTATAGTGAACTGTGCTGCCCATAAACATGGGTATGTATGTATTGCTAGAATATGATGACTTTAACACTTCAGAATAAATACCAAGGAGTGGAAGACATTTTTAACTGAAGAGAGGTGGTTTATTCAGCCAGAGAAGAGGGGAATTTACAAACCCCCAGACACCAGTTTGCCTCTCCACCTTTCTAGTTTACAAAACTCAAGAGAATTCTTCTCTGTAAAGAATACTTTAAGATTCCATCCTTCTCTGCTACTATAATTAAATGTTGTAGCATAAAAGTCATTGCTGAGAACTGAGTATATTAGTCACTTTTTGATAAGTCCAAGTGGATTCAGTTGGATTCCACCAATGTTTTCTGGTACATGAGATATCATAGGTCTGGGTTCCTCTTCAATTCTGCCTCTAACTACAATGCAGCTCATGAGAAAGTCACTTTTTCCTTCTGACCCTCAGTTATCTCATTTTCAAAGTAAGAATAAAATTCTCCCCAGCATATCTACTTAAAACAATACTGGAAACAAATTAATAATGATAATGTTCAGAGTTAACTGATAACAGCTAACATTCATCAATGTACACCACGTCCTAAGCACTATTTCAGGATTCTTAACTCTATGAAATCGGTCGCTCACGATGTCCCTTTGATGCATGAGGAAACTGAAGCTCAGAGATGCTGAAGAACTTGGTCACAAAGCAACAGAGAGGTAAAATTTGAACTCTAGCACTCTGCCTCTAAAGTCTCACTCCCTTTACTATTCTTTTCCATCTGAGTAAGATAATGCATTTGACAAGAGGCACTTTGTAAACTATAAATTATAAAACACATATAAAATATTGCCATTAATGTATAGAGTTGCTCATTACACTTATTTGAAGATTAGGTAACTGTCAATCCCTTCAGTGATATCTCACACACCTCATTCTGTAACAAGCAGTTCCTTCCCTACCAGCAATTTTACTTTCTGCAGTTTTAGTGACTTAGGGTTAACTATTGACTGACAATACATGGAAAATTCCAGAAATAATTCATAAGTCATAAATAGTTCTGTATTTGGTCTAGTGATAATTATTCTAAATAAGAATTTAGAATTATGAATTTAGAATTTATGACACTTTCTTATGATGCCTAATTTATAAACTAAACCTTATCATAGTTATATAAGAAAAAATGTATATACAGGTCGTGGTGCCATCTGAGGTTTTAGGCATACATAGGGGCTCTTGGAAGATATCTCCTGTGGATAAGGAGGAGTTGCTATACCAATAATTGATTCTCAAAGAAACAACCAGAACTATATTAGAACAACATTTTAAATGAAGTTCTGCAAGCCCTATTTCTACCAAAGGTCTCATTCTTCCCTGGAGTTTAAAAAAGAAAATAAATAACAAAAAAAAAGAAAGAGAAAGAAAAAACACATCCCATTTGACAACAGGAACAAATTTCTCTTACTGTTCTGGCAACACGACACTTCTGAAAGAACAACTTAAAGAGCTTGTCTGCACTGTGGGCCTGGCCTAGTGACCTGTTGGGAAGGTAAACCAGCAACATGTCCAGAGCAACCCATGGAGGGAGTCACACCACATAACTGCAGTGAAGTGACAGCCTCAAGCATCCTTCTATAAAGCCGCCTGGTATCAAACCCAGGGCCCAAACCGGTCACCAAGGGCCAGCCACTGAGGAGACACACATTTCAAGTCCACGCACCAAGGGCCAAATATGAATAAAGCTCAGAATATGACACTATTTTCCAAGTCCTTTTTTCAACTTTTCTACTCACTAAGTTACTTTGACACCACACCTGTTTTCTGTTCTGTTCTGGAAGCCTCAGCTATACAACAGATGGCGGAGTGTTTGCCTAACAAATGTTCTCCTGGGTCAGGCTAAGAAGGTGGCAGTGGGGACTGCTGTGGGTGGGAAGGAGGGAGGCAGGGACGCCCTCCTCAGTAGCAGAGGGCAGCCATCAATCTCCAACTTTCCTGGGAAACTTCCCACCCAGTAAAGGCCTGGGTACATCTGAGGCCCAAATGTTCCCATCTCTGTTCTTGCCTTCTGCCAATCATGCCCAGGATAGCACAGATCAGCAGCTGTCACAGGAAGCTAGTTAATGTGTACATGTCAGAGTGGAAAAGGAGAGAACATAACTCCACCAAATTTAAAACTTCAAAATCAATTCTAACTCAACTTCCAACGTAGCCCTCTTAAATCTAACTTGAGATTTAACTCTCTTCAGACTTAAACTTTCAAACCTCATACGCCAACTCAACCCTTAAGTGTCCTTATTCCAACTTCAACTCAAATGGGTAAGGACATAAAGATTAAGAAAAAATTAAATAGCTGAGTTGAACAAATTGCTGTGAGTCATGCATCAGATCTATCAAAACATCTGGTTTTCAGAGGCTGAGAAAATCCTCACTTTCTGGTAACAAAGTTAATCATCTTAGGTGGGCTGTGTGGTAAAAATAATTTCTTAATCATGTTATTGCCTATGTTTTCAAGATTCCATGCTGCAAGCACAGAACAGTGCTCTTCAATGGAGCTAACACTCATCTTCGGAGGTGGTCTTTGCAGAAAACCTGTGGGTCTGAGGGGACACCCTTCTCATCCTCTCCCCACCCCTCCACAGCACCTGGTGCCCCTCCATTTTGACATAAGATCAGTTGTGCATATCCAGTTCCATTGCATCTACTTGCCTGGATTGTGTGGAAACCAAACTACCTTCATTAGTAATGATTCTTGGTCCATTGAGAAGGGGACTGAAAACATACTAACTCCACTTTAACTCTTGTCCAGAGCTTTCCTCTGACTCCCTTATCCATCTTTCCTTCATATAGGGGGTGATGGCAAAAACTTCTGCAAAGATGATGACAGAGAAGGATGATGCTCCCTCTTTGAGGGCAGGGGTGACACTGGCCTTGTTCAATGTTATCCTGAAGCTAGAAGCATATGGCAGGTTCACCATAAATAAATGTGGAATAAAATCTCAACAGGCAAAAAGCACCATGCAGAGTCGGTATGAACTCACTTAATACAAAGTTCTAACAGGAAGGAACACTACTATTCCAATCTTACAGAAAGGGAACAAAGCAAGAGAAACTTTACAAAAATCCACACAGATAACAGTGAATGGAACCAGGCTTTGAATCCTTAGCACATAAGGTAAGGGAAACATTCTATGGGAGAAAGTCTCTCAGGTAGGACATGGCGCTGTATGATCTGCCTCAAGATTTATGCCATCAATTCAGGTTAGGAATACTATATTCTCTAGTACTGAGTTGGAAAACTCCAAATCAAGTAGGCTGGATATAGCAGTCTATAACCAGGAGATCTGTGGAATTAGGTGTAACATTTTGTATATGTATGAATCTTCCAGGGTGATGATCCTTAGTATTCAGAGTTTAATTAGTTAGTTTCTATTCAACTCAGGCTTCTAACGGTCACCCCAAAGGGTCCAAAGGGCTCTAGATACCCTATGTATGACTACTGGAATAGAAATAATTAGATGAAAGTTTGGTGGGTGTTAGATAGGAGAACAGTCTATGGAAACAGCATAACTGGGTAAGGCACCACTATGAATTATTACTTACTTAAAAATATTACCTCAGAATTTATTCCATTGCCAGGATTTGTCCACAGGGAGATCAAGGAGCCACACCATCACTAACCAGGTGGTTCTGATGATGGTGACATCATAGGACCCTGGTACCATCAGCCAAATTTATTAGTCTTCAAAATCTGAAAAGAAGCTGACAAAATCCACACTACAACAAGACCTGCAAATAAGACCTTTCTGATCATTTCGTTTTCTTCAATCTTTATCTGCAGCAGAATGCCCAGTCCTGAGGCTCTTTTCTGGTAAAAACCACCTCATGTTCAACAAGCATTTATTAAAAGCCCACTGTGTTCCAACACTGCAATAAACGCTTGATCCTATGCCATCTGGATGCCTCCAATTGAGTCCAGGCAATATATTTAAAAAAGAAAAGCCACTAAATAGAAAGCACCCAGATACGGGGAACTAGCTTGGGGAAGGAATCAAAACCACACTGTGTCGAAGGCACTGATACTTCCTTATGGGGAGAATAGCAGACTTTCTTTCTAACTTCTATGCAGCTTCTAGGTAGGAAGTAGAGAATTAATCTGGATGACCTGAGAAATATGAAAGAGAACTAAAGGGCAGAGATTTCAGGGACATAGATATTAGTTAGTTAGTTAGTTAGTTAGTTAGTTAGTTAGGAAGGAAGATAAATTTAAAAGGAAATTTTTCCCAACTGGGTATTTTAGTCAGCTTTGTTTTAAGTCTGCCATTTTTTAAAGTTTATTTTTTAGTAATAGGTAGAGACAATATCTTTATTTTATTTTTATGTGGTGCTGAGGATCAAACCCAGGGCCTCATGCATGGTAGGCAAGCGCTCTACCTTTGAGCCACATCCCCAGCCTTAATCAGAATTTTTTTTTTTCTGCTGTGACTAAAAGACCTGACAAAAATAATTTTAGAAGAAGAAAAATTTATTTAAGGGCTCATGGTTTCAGAGGTCTCAGTCCATAGGCAGCTGCCTCCATTCCTTGGGGCTCAAGGTGAGCAGAACATTATGGTGGGTGGTGGAAGAGTATGACAGAGGGAAGAAGTTCACCTGATGATCAGAAAGCAGAGAAAGAAAGACTCCAATCTCCAGATACAATATATATACCCCAAAAGCATGCCCTCAGTGCATACCTCCTCCAGCCACACCCTACCCACTTTCAGTCACTACCTAGTTAATCCCTAAAGGGATTAATTCACTAATTGGTTAAAGCTCTTATAACTCAATTATTTCTTCTCTGAAGTTTCTTGCGTTGTCTCACATATGTACTTTTGGTGAATACCTCACTCCAAACCATAACTTTGGAGTTATCCAATAATTGAACAAGACAGCTGGTATAAAGTTAGTCATTGGTGGGGAAATTTGACATGGATTTATAGACTGGATGCACTAACACTAAGATGATCAAGTACAAAAGATGAGTTTGTTCAAGATTGGAGTCCCAAAATACAAACAAAAGAATTTAGTCAGTGCGTGACTCTTTAAAGCTAGCCTGTGATTGTGCTGTTTACAGAGAAGAATGTGATGTTCACAAATCAACTTAATACAAATTACACGCTTACCATGTCTATTAATGTAATGACCTTGGGAACTGACTCAGAATCTTCTTTAACCTAATGAGCATGCTGAGTACAATCAATTAGGCTTGCAATTAAAATTACAATTCATCTAACACATTCCCCCACCTCACCCCTACTTCTTCATAAAGCTCTGGTGACTGTTGGGTGATAAATAGAAGCCCTTTTGTTATAGCTATCTTTCTACTTTTTAAAAGCGCTTCTATTATGTATAATTTATTAAACCTCAAATTTCTTCCCTATTTGTAAGTTTCAGCACAATTTAGTCAGGTTTCAACACAGAGTGTCAAGGGATAATTAGGATAGTTAGTGGTAATTTATCATTGCTCAGCTGGGTTTTCAAGCTTTCGCTGACTGCCTGTGGAAATCCGCTGGCCAGTTCTGGACAGATCACTATGAAATCTCCTTTATCTTTGTGCAAATTGCCTTGCTATTTTCCTGAAGTGAGCTGAAAGATGAGCCAATCCAGTCCTGAAAATCTAGCCACTGGTGTGCCTGTCATCAGAGTGCAGCTGAGGCCAAGGGCTGCAGATGAACTACCCTAGTGGCTAATGGGTGATATTATGCTATTGGGCAGCTTTTTTTCCAAACTGCAGTGGGTTAGAAATTTAAGTTGAGCAGCCAGGCTTCAGGTTAGATCTTCAGAGAATATGCACAGAACTTCATGAACGTGCCAAGGTGTATTTCACAGAGCAAATATTGCCTAGTAATCCACTAAAGATGAAAAGGCAGAGACAACAATTCTGTACCACTTCTTTTCTAAGAGAAGGATTTTATTAAGCCTGCACAGAAAAGGGAGGACCACCTGTTCTTCAGAGAGACTCATTTACTAGATGGTGAAAAATGAATGCTCTGGGTAATTTCATTTTCAATTGATTTATTTCTAAATGGGGGGAAATTGACACTTGGTGAAGAAAGTAAAAAGTGTGTCTCTGGGAAGAGCCAGCTAGTCTCAGGTATAACCCAATTATTTGAGCACAGAAAATAAGAACACAGAGGAAAGGGTTGAAGGTCACACAAGAAAGTTATTCCTTGCAATGAATACCTTCCTTCCCCCTCCCAGCAGACTCTCCGAAAAGCATAAACTGACCCATATTTCCAGTTTATTTCTGACACCTAAATCTAATCAAAGCTCACTTTTTAGAAATCCAATAGTTATTCTCAATTAGATTGCACAGCAAATTAAATCATAAATTTCTCTATCCCAGCCCTAGTTGTCACATTCCTAAAATACAACTTTGCTTCCTTTGGCACTTTATTTAAATCTCCAAGGCCAGGCTCCAAAGCAAGTTATGGATTTGATAATTTGCTAATGTGGCCAAGGTAATTGTTTTGAGCCATATTTATGATTTTATTGGATCTTACAACAATCAATAATAATCCATTGATGTCCCCGACTCTGGGGTTTGCTCGCAGTCGACAAATGAGGCAGTGGATTCATTTTTAATGTACTCACTTAGCACAGCCTCCCTGGGAAAGAGAGTCCTGCATATATTAATAAGGGCTAAGAAATGAATGGCATCAGTGCACATGCTTTACCCTGAAGAATTAGCTGCAGGATAAGATTTAATGCTAAAAAGAAAGGAGAGAATAGACTAACAGGGCCCATTTCGTGCGGCATCACTATCATTAAAGTTAATGGAATTACCGTGTGGTCATGCACCAAAGGGGGCCTATTGGAAGTTAAGCTCTTCTAGGGCCATTGATTTGCAGACTTTCACTCAAAGATTCCCACTGGCATCTGATGAGTATTGCAGATATGCAGAAAGCACTTTAGAAATTGTTTACTCAAACTGCCAGTTAAGCATATTAAGGAGTGACAATAATTGAATATTTTGGAGCCGATGATCTAGTTGAACATGTCTTCTCTTAGAAGGGGCTCGTCAGGAGCACCTAACTGTAAGGTCTAGAAGCAGTGCTGGGATCCAGCTTTGCTTCATGTTTGCTACTCCAGGTCAGCATCTGCTTCACCCTAAGGCAGGCTGCCCTGGAAATTGAAAGATGGCTATCAAAGAGTTACCTGCTTTCTTGTTCACAAGCTTGTACTGAATAAAGCATCCCTTTGCACAAACAGTACATTACAAGCTCTCTATAACAACAGAACCCCTATCCCTAAAGTTTCATAAACCTGCACTCCAGAGAACTTAAGGGATAATTAATAAAGTCAGTATTGTGGCAGAAATAAAATTGGCTCAGACCAGGGGTGGATAACGTAAAGCCCCTGGGCCAAAGTGGTCCTACCACCTATTTTTATAAATAAAGTTTTATTGGAACACAGCATGCTCATTTGTGCAAATTCATTTACATAAATTCTACAGCTGTTTTTGTGCTACCAAGGCAGTTTTACAAATGTGACAGAGACCATCTGGCCCTCAAAGCCTAAAATGTTTACTATCTGGCCTTTTATAAAAGAGGTTTGCCAACCCCTGGCTTGTATCAAACAAGGCCTGCACCTGGAGCTAAAGAAGTGTTCAAATTCATTCCAACTCCTTGGTTGCTAAATCATGGAGGAGGGTAGAAAGAATGCTAAAAACAACCACAGTGCCCATAAGAGACATGAGACACTAACTACTCACGTTCTAGAATAGTGGGCTTAAAAGCTTAAAAATCATGATTCTGCAACATGTGCACTCAGAAAAATGAGAAATTATATCCCATCTATGTATGACATATCAAAGTGCATAAATGCATTCTACTGTCATGTATAATTAAAACAAATTTAAAAAATTTTAAAAAATCAAATCAATTAAGAAGACCTGTCATAAGTACAAGAGAAATATCCTCTGCCATCAGAATATAATTGATACACCAAACACATGTCAAAGAGAATTAAAACTAATTAACATAGTATATGAGGCCTGGTCTAACACTCCCCTGCCCCCTTTTTCAGACTCATCCCCTGCTTCCCATTTCTCTACCCCAATTCCCGCTGCCTGGTCTTCATGTCCTAAAATGTGATGCATTCATGTCCATTGCAATTCCCTCTGTCCAGAATTCTTTTTCACCTGGTTTGGCCCCTGGCATGCCTCATTATACAGGTCACCTCTTAACCATACTGCCAAACGTAACCTCAATAGTCCTATTCCCCTCCCCGTGTTACCCCACTTTGCAACACTTGGTTATAGCCCTGCTAACACCACCCCAAACGTTCAAAGTTTTGTTTGCTCATTGGGAATAGGGGATTTCAGATACTAAGCTGAAAGATGTTAGGTGACTGCTTTGCCTTTCACCATATCCTGATAACCCAGTGGTACTGACACTTAATAGGCACTCAATAAATGCTTACTGGGAGAAGAAGATGCTAATAATTACAAAATTTCTACAACCTTCTCACCCTTCCTTCATTAGGGTATTTATTCCAAAGGCTATCCGTACAGAAAGGGACCATGTCTTGTTTTTTCCTGATCTCCCAAGGACTGGAACATTACCTGTCACATAGTCATTAGAAGAATAAATTAAATAATGAATGCTATGTAAGAAAACATGAAGAGCAGGATGCTCATTTTCTAGGAAGGCAGTACCTCTTGTAGTGAGAATATTCTTAACATCAGGCACCAATGACACTTAATTCAGAATTGGAAGCAGATACCTCACAGTGTTCTGGGCTCCCCGACACAAAGATGGACGGGCTTAAATACCATGGGGGGTGATAAGTAGAGCAGAAGAAAATACTAAATGACTTCCAAGGTCACTTGGCTCTCTGGAATTCTCTGAGTTATCCTCTCTGAGTCTCTTTCTCAAGAGTGAAATTCATCTATGGTCATCTGATGGCAGAGCTGAGCTTGGAATCATTTATTCCTTCCATGGCTGAACAGTTTCATCAAAATTATACTGCTAGAACCTGATTACATCTGGGAACTTGTACCATTTACAACCAACAGATGATTTGAAACACAAATAAAAGCCCCTGTTGAGTTGTTTCTCTGTGCACTAGGATAGAAGGCATGATTAGAAAATATTTTTTTTCAGGGAAAAGGTACTGATATATAGACTTCAAAGGGAGATATTTGAATGTGAACATTAGGATGAATGGATTTCACCACAAAGCAAAGAATACTTGGTGTGTTCACTTTATTCACTCAATGCAGCTTATGCTTCTCAACCATTTTAAGCAAGGTCAACAACTTAGACAAGTCCATGTTTATTTATCATGTAACATCAGGAACAAGAAAAGCTTATTTAAAAGAATAAACTGGGGTGGGGGGGTGAGTGTTTATCAGAACCCAATACTACTGTTTTTATGTTGAAAGAACCAGGGTTTCAAATCACTTTTTTTTTTTTTTTTGGTCCCTTTCTACTGAGGTTTTGGATCTAACTGATTCAGAAGCTTTTTAGAAATGCTCCTATCCTATATTTCCCTGGTCCTGGTGGATAAGAGTCTCCTCCAGAGAACAGAGCTACCCTCAAACGACAAGTATGGAATTCATTTCTCTTGACATGTGAAGTTAAAATTTCAAAATTATGCTTTCCCCACACTAATATAATTCACAAAATGGGGGGAAGAGTTTCTCACTGTGTTTGGCCTGAAGGCCATTATGGATTCTCACCAACCCAATATTTTTCACTCAGATGTCATTAGGAAGGTCATTATTCTAATTCTTCCATGACCGTGGCTCTGCAGGTTGCCATGTCTATTATTCATTAAGCTGGTTTCCATCTGACTCAGGCTCAGCCATCAAATCCTTACTTTTCCAGCTGCATTTTGGGTCCTGAGAATTACCTTATTAATGGCTTTGGCATAAAGGGCAAAGAGGAGCCTCTGAAAGGGACTGAATAATTCAGGACGAATATAGGAGTAAGAATCAAGCCCAGGTCACCTAGACCAAGAATCAAAATATATTTATGTACATAAATAAAACAGTAGTTCATAAATCTGGGTAACCATCAACTGTGGGCTTCTCAAATATCTATTTTGTGATCCCCATCAGAGATTTAGATACAAGAAGCATGTGAACTAGTTATATACTAAAGATAATAAAGCAAGAAGAGGAATGAATTTTAGCAGTCATTTTTTCTTCTTTATTTTTTTGCTGTGCCAGGGATCAAAGTAATAGTCAATTCTTAATGGAATATTCTTCAGCTGGGACACTTGTGAAATACAGCTACACATTTGTTTCTTTTAAATAAACTTAAAATAAATAATATTTAAAATAGGAATAACATAATCGGCAAGTGGATACATATTATCCAACTCTAAAATACAGATCTGAAGTCCTCTGGGATTACTTTATACCCCATAATGTTCTCTATGCTCTATTACTTCACCCAGAGGCAATCTCTTAGTTGTGTCCACCTCTCCAATAAATACATAGATCTACATGTTTTAAAGCTTATAGATAGCTTAAAGTAACCTGCTAATATTTTATCATCTCTAGCTGTTAATAAGTCCTAAAGCAAAAGAGTGTAACATCTGCATCTGTTTCATCAGAAGCACCCAATGTCAATCACAACACACATTACTTTATGGGCTCTCATTCCCCATTATGTATTTAAGGGCGTGGTATGGTCTACAAGAAAGGTGTCGTCTACTGCTATGGAACTGTTCATGTCATGGGACTCAATGGGCTCAGTTTATATGATATCACAGGTTTACAACTTTGCAGTTTAGTATGAATTACAGAACACTTTGCACTGCACAGAATATTTGATTTCATTGTGATTATATAGACATTGCAAGCCCTAGGTGAAAAGGCAGTCTATGAAAACCTACAAACCACTGACAGTGATAAAGCATTTGCCAAAACTGCGGCATTTCCACATTACAAATCTCCAACAATCCAATATCCATTTTGCTTCATGTTAGTACCTCCAATTACTGAGGGGACTTTCTTTTGTAGCCCCAACTAAAAATCTAAAATGTAAAATTCTCTTATAAACTGACATACAGCCAAAAAGCAGCATTTAGGTTAATTAACCTTCATCTGAGTAATAAAGTGAAACAAGGAGACTTCTCCGGATATTAGTAGATGGAAGCTGACATTATTCTAAGTAGCAAAAGAAGACAGATTCATCTGTATTGAGGTTGACAAAATATTTACAAAACCTCTCCAAGAGCATCTTCTTCTATGCTGAGCTGATGCACTATATTTTTCTGTACAGGCTGGTCAAATCATGTGAGGAAGACTTGGATTTGAAGCCCAGCTCTCAATTTTGTTTTTGTGTATATGACTACTTGTGTAAACCCTGGTTTTCTCAACTGTAAAATGTCAATGCCTACCTGTAAGGGTGATTGTGAGAATTAAAATTATAGAATTAATAGCAAACAAATCTTTAGACTTTGCTGCATGCCATAGTTTTAAAAAGCCTGTTTGTGCATTCATCCATTTGGTCCTTATAACACTCCGAGGAGATAGGCTACCATTAAGACACTAACTAATTTTATAAATGCTGGGACTCAGAAAGGTAGACATGCACAGGAAACACAGACCGGCTAGTGAGAGATCTGGGTTTGAAACCAGGCTGTCTAGCTCTGAAGTCCTCCGTACGTTTTCCCCACAACTCCACTCCAGGACCCCCTGACTCATCTACCTTTGCTACTTGTGAGTTGGAGAAAACAAGGGACAAAAATTACAACATGGGACTACCAAGGGGCTTTGTTAATTCTTCTCTGAATGCTTTGACCCAACTGGCATTGGGAAGATCAAAGATAACTAATTAGAAATGAAAAAAAAAATTAGTGTTTTAATACCTACCACTTAGGAGAGGGCTTGAAGTTATAGGAGGATAGAATTTCCTAAAGGAGATGAACAGGCTCCTGGCCACTTCTCCTGCCTGCAGAGCTAAAGCCCAAGGATTTTGCCCCCAAATTATCAGGAGGAGAAAGAAGACACAGTTGTTTACATATCAGAGGACCTGAAGCCTCTGCACTCTTCAAAATCACCCACTTCCACATGTATAGCCAAACCCATTCCCTGAGCATCACTATTGTTTTTGGTTTACCAACCTCAGTCAAATTGGATTTATTCTGGGAACAGATGCAAATTATAAGGCAATTCCACAAGATAAAAGCTGCTGCATCCTGAAGATACTAATTCTTCCGGCAGTAAATACATGCATTAGGTATAAAGAGAGGCAAGGCGCCGTTCATCATGACTTTAATCAAAGGATAAAAGTCCTTTGGCAAATTGCAGCTCTCTTGAAATTTCTTTCTAGATGAAAATAATAAATAAAAGTCAAAATCCTTTTCATTGTCAACATATGGTCTACTCCTTTCTGTGCACACCAAATCTTTCTTAGGAAATCAGTTTGAGTTGAGAGCAGCGGGTATGGGAAGATTCTTCCACGTCTGCTTCTTATCATTCTGTTTCACAGGGCTGCAGTGTGTGTCAGAAACAAGGTGGTTATCTGTTAAAATACAAAGTTCTGGGACCCACATCAAATCTAATGAATCAGCATGTATAATGAGCAGGAGTTTTCTGTACTATGAAAACAAACTTCAGGCCAGATGTGATGGTGCACTCCTATAATCCCAGCAGCTCAGGAGGCTGAGACAGGAGGATTCCAAGTTCAAAGTCAGCTAAGCAACTTAGTGAGGTCCTAAGCAACTCAGTGACACCCTGACTCTAAATAAAATATATTAAAAGGGCTGGGGATGTAGCTCAGTGGTTTAGCTCCCTGGTACAAAAAAACAAAAACAACAACAAAAAAACCCCTACCTTGGGTAACCACGAGGGACACAAAAGACACATGCCTGTGACAACTCTTTAGAACCAAGGAATATGGCAGAGGCTAAATATACCGTGATGGAGAGGGTTGATAGTTTTCTCTTAATTAAGAAGGCAGTTGTCTGAATTTTCAATTGGTCATTTTTTAAATGAGTTCAAACAAGATTTCTGAGGAGCCTAAGTCATATGACTAGAGGAAAATTTTCTCAAGAATTTAAGCTAGTAGGCAGTAATTAATAGTGAGAATATTCACTGTACATTAATTAAGCAAACTTAGCAGCCCACAAACATTCTCAATGCCAGATACACAGCCCACCCCACCCTATTTTACAGATAAGAACATGGATGTTAAAATCCATATTAAGAAACATATACAGGGTCCCTGGGGTAGTGTGTGGCAGGGATTAGAACTGGGATTAGAACTGGGTGGTCTGGGTATGGGTTCCATGCCTGTGCATGTCCTAGTCAATCTCCTCTACCTATGCTGTTCTATACTGGTCAGTTGCTTCTTATTGTCACTCAGTATAAGAGGTAGACATTTTCCACTTGAAAAAGGAGGAAACGGATGCTCAGGGAGGGTAGAAGGCTGGCCTTAAGTGGCATAGCTAGTAAGCCACAAAGCTAACATTCCTTCAGTGACCAAGTATATTATTATATATCCAAGTATATTAATTATCTGACTTCACAAAGAGGTAAAATATCCTCTATGTTCATGATACTAAAGATGGCTAAATCTCCATGTTATGTAGAAAATCTAGTATAGGACCATAAAAACTCCTCAGTGAATAGAAGCTTTAAAAAAATTAATCACACTTTTTTCTAAAGAATTCCTTTTCTTGATCTAGAGCAATCTGAAAAGTAATTGCTAATATTTCAACAATTATTAAGAGACACTTCCCAATGCATTGATACTATAAAATTAAATCTCTAAGCAGAGCATTCAAGCACCATAAACATAGAAGATGGTAAGCAAGCATGTTCTATAAATAGTTCTTATGAGATTCCAGATTACCTTCCCAGTATAAATCTCTCTTTAATATATCTAAAACATCCTCCCACCCAGAGAGGTGCATAGTAATCGCCCTAAAAGATAGCTCATGTTAAACTTATTACATAGCATCCCTTTCAAAGGAATGAATGTTGCCTTACTGGTTTGGTTAGTTGGAATTAAATTTTGGATCCTGATGTGAGAACTTGTTCAGTGGAAATTTTGGTCTTTGTCAGTGATACCTGGGATATGGGAGATATTTGATAGAAACTTGATAAAATCCAGACCCCTAACTGCACACTAGAAAACACACGTCATCTGCTACTTCATGTTACACAAATTAGAGAGAGGAGCAAAGATTGCTTCTGTCAAGCAAAGTCCTATTATCTTCCTCAAACAAATGAGCCAAGGAGAACATAAGGGAGAGAAAGAAGTATCTTTTCCTTCACCATCACTAGGCTCATGGTTAAGATCCATGTAACAAAATATAGATTAACAAGAGACCAGCAAAACTAATTTAGTAAACGTTTTAGGTGATGTGGGAGGTTTCAGAAAAGAAGACCCAATGAAACAGGGGGAAACTATTATTAGAGAATCAGGAAGACATATGATTGGAGAATAAAAAGGGTCTGACCTATGGTAATACAGTGTGGGGGGAGGCACTTAGCAGAGCATGTGTGCTGAGGTGGTTCTTATCCTTCATGTATGAGGGAAGAGCCTTCTAAAATGAGGGTCATGTGACCTAACTTTAGGGAAGGCAGGTCAGATCATTCTTTTACAATCCATTCTAGTCCAGGAGGGACAGGGCCAGAAAGTGACCTTCCTGCTTGTCTGGTTTTCTCTATTTCCTTCTCCTTAAAATACTCAAGATATGCAGTGTCCTATTTGGGGTAGCAAGTTCTGAACCCCACCATAAACAAGCACAGGATCCAGGTCCAAGGAGACTTGCCTTCTTGGGGGGACAAAACACACAGCAGAAATAAAGGAACATAAACACAAGTAAAAGACAGAATTCAAATAAAATAATTGGAACAGGAGGTTTTGGAGGGCTACTCTGGGTGGGGGTCAGGGAAGGCTGATGTGAGAGGCAAATGGCTGAGAAGAAAGAGAGAGCTTCCCAAGCCTGAGGACCTCCAAATCACTACTGTGGTCCCCTGGTGGACGGCCATGTTCTACTACTGTTAAAACCAAAAAGGAGAGCTAACAATCAACTGTGAAGTAAGAGGTGGCTTTTTTCTTTCAAATTTCCCTTTTCCTGCTACAAGTGCCTTACTGAGCAAGCCACACCACCCTTGCTCTTTGCAAAGCAGAATCTAAAGCCTCTGAAACAAAACCCCTCAAGTGGCATCATGTTCAAGAGGCTAACTCAGTGGTGCGCCTTCATTAACAGAAACAACAGCTGCTTCGGGGGAAAAGACCATTACTGGGCTTATTGCTATTACCACCCAGCATGAGACAAAAATGGTTTAGAACCCAGGCATCAGGCGGAACGGCGAGAGAATCACACACAGAGGCAAAGATGAAGAGAATGGCCTCTGTGCTTCCTGTGGCAGCCTGTCAAACCCTGCTTCAAAATGTGCAACTGTGTGAATTTCAAAATATGAAATGCTCCAACTGTAGTCTTCAGAATTGGACAGCTGAACGGTAAGAATGCTGCTGTGCTCCCCCAAGGGGCTGCCAACTTCAAGACTGGCTTCCATGGGTCACGGTTATATAGTTATCATTGCTTACTATTGAAGAACCATTAAAGAGTGAGGCTGGTAAATTTCTATACTCTGAAACAAATCACGGAGTGTGTTCTCCTCCACAATGAAGACTCCCCAGTCTCAATCACAACACCCCAAATTAGTAGATTTAAATAAGAACGGAGAATCAACCTCTTGTTGAACTACCACCAAAGTTAATTTACATACAGGTGAGAGAGGTCTGAAAAGGAGAGACATCTTTAGATAAGTGAACTTGGCCTGAATGCACAATTTGGAAGCTTCATCATATATTGAGCACGTGCATGAGAGAGAGGGAGAGAGAAAAAGAGAGGGAAAAAGAGAGACACACCCACCTATTTCTTTTAGCCATCGTATTCCACAAAGGGTTTGCAATGTCCCCATTAACTCATACTAAGGAAATTATGTAATCACATTGGAGACAAGACAATTAAGATACTCCAAACAACATAATCTGTTAATTTTAAAGAAAATAACACTTATGGTTTTTTTAAAAAATCAACTTAAGCTAAATAACAATGATGGTGACAGTAACTACATTTGGCAATTCATAGATAAGTGCTGTACATTGTTATATGTTAAGAATGAACCAAAACCGGGAGTTGATCCAACATGGCGGTGGGCACGGAGAGATCAAGTCTCTGACCTCTTCAGCTGCACGGGCATAGGGAGTCTTAAACTGTCTAAATGCTGTTTGCTTAGGATCACTAGGCAATGCTGAGCTGACGGGGATCTGGGGCGAACAGTCTGGGCCTCTCAGAACACACACCGAGCCCGGATCGGCTGAATTCAAGCTCCCGTTCGCCTGCGTCTCGCAGACAAACCACTGTGACTCAGCACTAAATGATCCTGCTGAAACAACTGGTCAGCCCTTCTGAAACTAAGGAGGTTAATGCCAACCGAGCCTTCATAGGCAGTGGCCACAGGATTGAGACGGGGCTTGGGGGAGCCAGTCAGGACCCAACCGTTGCATTGGTCACCCGGCAAAGGGAACGAACTGTCGCCATTTGCATGGGATACCACCATGGCAGAGAACTGACATCACCAGAATGCGGCAGAGGAGATAATTTCATTGAAACCGGTGGTGACAGGTGTATAACCCCCTAGCCCTCCGTCTCCACACAGTGGGGAAACCTTAAAGGCTCCTCCCAGCTCTCCCGTAAGGGCCCCTCCCAGCTCTCCCGTGAGCGCGATAGTCAGACCAAGGGAATCAGGAGTGGCGCGGGACCCGTGGTGCTGAACCCCCGGCTACCGCTCCCACCAGTGCTGACAACTGAGGTCTCTTGCACCAGCTACCGGGGGCGTGGCTACCGGAGGGCAAGCAAAATTCGCTGAGAGTTCTAAGCCCCAAGCTCCACAAATTTAGGGTCTGAGGGAATGGCAAATAGGGAGAGTGTGCCCAGTCTTTCAAGAAAATAGGGCTCCCGGGAGCAGCAGACCTGGCATGTAGCCAGTACTGTGGTGAGTGTCACCGGTGAGCGGGGCCTGGCTTGAGGAAAAGTGGGGAAGTGACTAGACACAAGAGAAGGCCCTAGGCACTCAGGATTGGAGACCTGCCCAGTCTGGGAGGAGAAGCTGCTGCACAGTGATTGGTTCCCACATATTGAGAGGAGAAGCTTGGCCCGGTAGGCACAGCTCCACCTACTGGAAGAGAAGTTAATCAAACTCTAAGACTGCATTTATTAATTTCTTTTGGGGGGGGGTCATTTTCATTTTTTTATTTTTTAAATTTTTTAATATTCTTTTTATTATTTTTTTAATTTTAATTTTAATTTTTTTGATTTTTTAAAATTTTTTCTTTTTTATTTTCTATTTTTTTTCTTTTGTCTTTTTATTTCTTTTCAATTTCCTTATTCCCCCTTCCTTGAATTCTACCTGCTTACTCTCATTCTCTTTAGTGACTTCTTCACTTCCCTTCTAATACCTTACCTCCCAAGCATCAAATAAATTTATAGGAGTAAACAGTAACTCAGCAGTCAAACAGAACAAGAAGTAACATGAGCAGCATGAAAAAGCAAGGAAGAAAAGGAGTACAAACAATGCAGGACAGCCTAAATATTCAGGAGGACCTAGAGGCATCAGAAAAATGTTCAAATAAAGAACTCAAGGAATACCTTAGACAGATGGAATGGAATCTTAAAGAGGATATGAGAGAGCAAATTCAAACAGTGAAAGAACACATTGAAAATGAATTACATAAACAGATAAAAGAAGCAAATAAGCATCTTTATCAGGAGATAGAGATTATAAAAAAATCAAACAATAATTCTAGAAATGAAGGAAACTATAAACCAAATTAAAAACTCAAATGAGAGTATCACTAACAGAGTGGAGCAAGTAGAAGCCAGAACATCAGATAATGAAGACAAAATATATCATCTTGAAAAGAGTCTAGCCAACTCAGAAAGGCTGGTAAAAAATCACGAGAAAAACATCCAAGAGATATGGGATAACATAAAAAAGCCAAACTTAAGAGTCATCGGGATAGAGGAAGGTATAGAGGTTCAAACCAAGGGAATGGGCAACCTGCGGAATGAAATAATTATAGAAAACTTTCCAGAAATAAAAAAGGAAACGGATATACAAATTGCCGATGCATACCGGACACGGAGCATACAAAATCACAGTAGACCAATGCCAAGACACATTGTTATGAAGATATCCAATACACAGAACAATGAGAAAATATTAAAAGCTACAAGAGAAAGGAGGCAGATTACATTCAGGGGTAAACCAATAAGGTTAACAACGGATTTTTCATCACAGACGCTGAAAGCGAAAAGATCCTGGAACAACATATTTCAAACACTGAAAGACAATGGATGCCAACCAAGAATTTTGTATCCAGCCAAATTAAGCTTCAGGTATGACAACGAAATAAAAATATTTCATGATAAACAAAAGTTAAAAGAATTTGCAGCCAGAAAACCAGCATTGCAAAGCATCTTGAGTAAAACACTACATGAGGAAGAAATGAAAAACAATAACCAAAGCCAACAGTGGGAAGTACCTCAGTAAAGCCAGAGGGTGGGGGGGGGGAAGCTAATCATGGAGAAACAAACTAAATTAAAAAAAAATAAAAGATAAATAATCAAACATGGCTGGAAGTACAAACCATATATCAATAGTAACTCTAAACGTTAATGGCTTAAACTCTCCAATAAAGCGACATAGGCTGGTAACATGGATTAAAAAAACAAATCCAACAATATGCTGCCTCCAGGAGACACATCTGATTGGAAAAGGCATACACAGGCTGAAGGTGAAAGGTTGGGAAAAAATATACCACGCACATGGTCCTCATAAGCAAGCAGGGGTGGCCATCCTCATATTGAATAAAATCGACTTCGAGACTAAGTTAATCAAAAGGGATAAGGAAGGACGTTATGTACTGTTAAAAGGAACCATTCACCAACAAGACATAACAATTATCAATATTTATGCACCAAATAAGGGTGCTGCGACGTTCATAAAACAAACTCTCCTCAAGTTCAAGAATCAAATAGACCACAACACAATAATTATGGGTGACTTCAACACACCATTGGACATATCCTCCCAACAAAAGTTGAATAAAGAAACTATAGAACTCAATATCACAATCAATAACCTAGACTTAAACGACATATATAGAATATATCAACCATCGTCAAGTGGATACACGTTCTTCTCAGCAGCACATGGATCGTACTCAAAGATAGACCATATATTATGCCATAGGGCAACCCTCAGTAAATATAAAGGGGTGGAGATAATCCCATGCATTTTATCTGATCATAATGGAATGAAACTGGAAATCAATGATAAAAGAAGGAAGGAAAAATCCTACATCACATGGAAAACGAACAATATGTTACTGAATGATCAATGGGTTACAGAAGACATAAAGGAGGAAATCAAAAAATTCTTAGAGATAAATGAAAATACAGACACAACATATCGGAATCTATGGGACACAATGAAAGCAGTTTTAAGAGGGAAATTCATCGCCTGGAGGTCATTCCTCAAAAAAAGGAAAAACCAACAAATAAATGAGCTCACACTTCATCTCAAAGCCCTAGAAAAGGAAGAGCAAAACAACAGCAAATGTAGCAGAAGGCAAGAAATAATTAAAATCAGAGCGGAAATCAACGAAATTGAAACAAAAGAAACTATTGAAAAAATTAACAAAACTAAAAGTTGGTTCGTTGAAAAAATAAATAAGATTGACAGACCCTTAGCCATGCTAACGAAGAGAAGAAGAGAGAGAACTCAAATTACTAACATACGGGATGAAAAAGGCAATATCACAACAGACGCTACAGAAATACAGAAGACAATTAGAAATTATTTTGAAAACCTATATTCCAATAAAATAGAAGATAGTGAAGACATCGATAAATTCCTTAAGTCATATGATTTGTCCAGACTGAGTCAGGAGGATACTCACAACTTAAACAGACCAATATCAATAGATGAAATAGAAGAAGCAATCAAAAGACTTCCAACCAAGAAAAGCCCAGGACCGGATGGGTATACAGTGGAGTTTTACAAAACCTTTAAGGAAGAATTAATACTAATACTTTTCAAGCTATTTCAGGAAATAGAAAAAGAGGGAGCTCTGCCAAATTCATTCTATGAGGCCAACATCACCCTGATTCTGAAACCAGACAAAGACACCTCAAAGAAAGAAAACTACAGACCAATATCTCTGATGAACCTAGATGCAAAAATCCTCAATAAAATTCTGGCGAATCGGATACAAAGGCACATCAAAAAAATTGTGCACCATGATCAAGTAGGATTCATCCCTGGGATGCAAGGATGGTTCAATATACGGAAATCAATAAATGTTATTCACCACATCAATAGACTTAAAGATAAGAACCATATGATCATCTCAATAGACACAGAAAAAGCATTCAACAAAGTACAGCATCCCTTTATGTTCAAAACATTAGAAAAACTAGGAATAACAGGAACTTACCTCAACATTGTAAAAGCTATATATGCTAAGCCTCAGGCTAGCATCATTCTCAATGGAGAAAAATTGAAGGCATTCCCCCTAAAATCTGGAACAAGACAGGGATGCCCTCTATCACCACTTCTATTCAATATAGTTCTCAAAACACTGGCCAGAGCAATTAGACAGACGAAAGAAATTAAAGGCATAAAAATAGGAAAGGAAGAGCTTAAATTATCACTATTTGCAGATGACATGATTCTATACCTAGAAGACCCAAAAGGGTCTACAAAAAAACTACTAGAACTAATAAATGAATTCAGCAAAGTGGCAGGATATAAAATCAACACGCATAAATCAAAGGCATTTCTGTATATCAGTGACAAAACTTCTGAAATGGAAATGAGGAAAAACACTCCATTCACAATATCCTCAAAAAAAATAAAATACTTGGGAATCAACCTAACAAAAGAGGTGAAGGACTTATACAATGAAAACTACAAAACCCTAAAAAGAGAAGTAGAAGAAGATCTTAGAAGATGGAAAAATATACCCTGTTCATGGATAGGCAGAACTAACATCATCAAAATGGCGATATTACCAAAAGTTCTCTATAGGTTTAATGCAATGCCAATCAAAATCCCAATGGCATTTCTTGTAGAAATAGAGAAAGCAATCATGAAATTCATATGGAAAAATAAAAGACCAAGAATAGCAAAAACAATGCTAAGCAGGAAGTGTGAATCAGGCGGTATAGCGATACCAGACTTCAAACTATACTACAGAGCAATAGTAACAAAAACAGCATGGTACTGGTACCAAAACAGGCGGGTGGACCAATGGTACAGAATAGAGGACACAGAAACTAATCCACAAAGCTACAGCTATCTTATATTTGATAAAGGAGCTAAAAGCATGCAATGGAGGAAGGATAGCATCTTCAACAAATGGTGTTGGGAAAACTGGAAATCCATATGCAACAAAATGAAACTGAATCCCCTCCTCTCTCCATGCACAAAAGTTAACTCAAAGTGGATCAAGGAGCTAGATATCAAATCAGAGACTCTACGTCTGATAGAAGAAAAAGTTGGCTACGATCTACATATTGTGGGGTCGGGCTCCAAATTCCTTAATAGGAAACCCATAGCACAAAAGTTAATAACAAGAATCAACAAATGGGACCTACTTAAACTGAAAAGTTTTTTCTCAGCAAAAGAAACAAAAAGAGAGGTAAATAGGGAGCCTACATCATGGGAACAAATTTTTACTCCTCACACTTCAGATAGAGCCCTAATATCCAGAGTATACAAAGAACTCAAAAAATTAAACAATAAGAAAACAAATAACCCAATCAACAAATGGGCCAAGGACCTGAACAGACACTTCTCAGAGGAGGACATACAATCAATCAACAAGTACATGAAAAAATGCTCACCATCACTAGCAGTCAGAGAAATGCAAATCAAAACCACCCTAAGATACCATCTTACTCCAGTAAGATTGGCAGCCATTATGAAGTCAAACAACAACAAGTGCTGGAGAGGATGTGGGGAAAAGGGTACTCTTGTACATTGCTGGTGGGACTGAAAACTGGTGCGGCCAATTTGGAAAGCAGTATGGAGATTCCTGGGAAAGCTGGGAATGGAACCACCATTTGACCCAGCTATTGCCCTTCTTGGACTATTCCCTGAAGACCTTAAAAGAGCGTACTACAGGGATACTGCTACATCGATGTTCATAGCAGCACAATTCACAATCGCTAGACTGTGGAACCAACCCAGATGCCCTTCAATAGATGAATGGATAAAAAAAAATGTGGCATTTATACACAATGGAGTATCATACAGCACTAAAAAATGACAAAATCATGGAATTTGCAGGGAAATGGATGGCATTCGACCAGATTATGCTAAGTGAAGCTAGCCAATCCCTAAAAAACAAATGCCAAATGTCTTCTTTGATATAATGAGAGCAACTAAGAACAGAGCAGGGAGGAAGAGCAGGAGGAAAAGATTTACATTAAACAGAGACATGAGGTCGGAGGGAAAGGGAGAGAAAAGGGAAATTGCATGGAAATGGAAGGAGACCCTCATTGTTATACAAAATTACATATAAGAGGTTGTGAGGGGAATGGGAAAAAACAAGGAGAGAAATGAATTACAGTAGATGGGGTAGAGAGAGAAGATGGGATGGGAGGGGAGGGGGGATAGTAGAAGATAGGAAACGTAGCAGAATACAACAGTTACTAATATGGCATTATGTAAAAATGTGGATGTGTAACTGATGTGATTCTGCAATCTGTATTTGGGGTAAAAATTGGAGTTCATAACCCACTTGAATCTAATGTATGAAATATGATATGTCAAGAGCTTTGTAATGTTTTGAACAACCAATAAAAAAAAAAGAATGAACCATCACAATTTCCATCAAAGCTAATAAAATCATGAGGAGATTTTGGTCAGATAACTGGAACATCAAAAAGTTGTTGCTATTGGAGTCATGAGAGTCTATAGCTATGGCTCTCAGCCTAGTTAGACACAATGCTTATTTTTATCAAATGTGTTTTATTTTAATCAAGACATCATCCAAACACCATAAATTCACCCTTTTAAAGGTTGCAATTCAGTGGGGTTTATTATACTCAGTGTTGTACAAGCACCACTAATTCCACAACATTTTCATTACCACCAAAAGAGACCTATACCCATTTGGACTCATCGCCAATTTACTCTTCCCCTCAGTCCCTGGAAGCCACTAATATACTTTCTGTCTCTATTTGAACCTGTTTGTATAGCAAATATTTTAACACCCCTTTCAGAATTCTGAAATATAATGTTGAGATCATATAACCTATCTATTCATATAAATTTCAGTTATGCTCAATATATGTGTATTACCAATCTGTGCAATCCACTGAATGTGATTTTTGCATTCTTCCACGATTAGCTATACCCCTACACTCTCACTTTCAGTGGCTAAAAGAATTCTATCAGACAGATATTGCATAAAGCATCTCATCCAGTGTGACTGGAATACACATTTGAATACTGAGTTTTTGAAACTCTGGTAACCAGGTTTAAACATTTGTATTTTGTATTTCAAGAATAGGTTTCACTAAGAAGCCACTGGTATTATATCCCGTTTTAGAGTCTGCACATTTGGGATTCTGTCATGGAGGGAGGCAGAAGTATTGATGCAAGCTGAATGTCCCCTCTGTCCCTATGAGAACATCATGTGTCTAAAGCAATTCAGGAGTGACTAAGAATTTGGTGGCACATTTGGTGGCAGTTCCTTTGAGACATTAACTCCTCAAAGGCACTTCCCAGACATTCTATTTTAAAACTTCCACAGTATATATGTTAAACATTAAAGTGATATACAAACTAAGATGAAAAAGGAACCATGTTCATTTGGTGTAGTTTGGTGCCAAACATTATGCTGCCTAGTCCCAGCCAGCCTTGGAGTCATAAAACCTTTTACAAAGCATAACATTAGCATAGTAGTCTGATTTGCCTCTATTTTTTTTTTAGCAAAAACAAGAAAAAGCAAAAATAGCCTTTTCTATATAGGACTTAGGCATAGGACTTAACTCCATAGAAATTTGCATTTGTATGAAAGTAGCTGAAACTCAGCTTCACAATCAGCCAGGAGTTTAGTCTTTTTACTATGGAGTCAGATACTATCCTAATAAATCCTCCTTTCCTCTCTAGCACACTTAAAGACCAATTTTTGAGCTCCACTGGTTTGAACTTTGGTATTTAAGTACCTAAGGAGGAAAGGAATATGTGTGGGGGTGCAGAGAACAGTGTAAGCACTGCCAGCAGGGAAGGAAGCCACCTGGGGCCACCGCAACCTTGTTCTTCCGCTCAAGAACATGAAGAAAAGGCAGAGTGTGTGAAGAACTAAAAGCACGTAAAAGGTGCCCCGGGCTTACTGTGGAACACACGCAGTCCACGCGGAGCTGATGTGCTGTGTTTATGCAATTCCTGCCAAGAAACCATGGACTTCAGTTTCTGGTTTTGGACTCCTTGATTTAGTTGCCGTTTTAGCTTTTGCACAGTAATAATTTTACTACAAAAAGGTAAATGTCTTGTAAACTAATGGGAAACATACTGTTTGGCACAGTTTATAATGTCAGGATTTATGGCTCCAACACTGAGGGTCTCTCTGACCTCGAAGATAACATAATGAAATAGCAATGTGCTGCAGATGACTCGTTGTGATTTTTTATTAGTTCCCATAATTGCCCCTTATTAATTTGTATGCACATAATAAGCACTCACCTTCACAGTCTGTCCGGCTTCGGGGCCATCCTGGAAGAAGGGGAAGAAAAAAAAAAACCCAGCAGAGGTGAGAACAGATAGATGGTATCTCATGCTTATTCAGAAATATCACCCGTTAATAATTTAGATCCAATTTCATTGTGTGTTAATTTATAGCATTCTCATGGGGACCATTTGATTCCAGTGTGTGGGACCAGACAGTTCTCCATTTCCGCCCGAGAGTAAGTGAGAAGTTATGTATAAAAATGACATAAATTATCCAGTAAGCCAACCCCCTTGCTACTTTTCATGCTCTTTGCTCTTGGCAATGGTTTTAATTGCATTAAAAGAAGGTTGAAAATGTTTGGGGAGGTGAAGTATCACACCTTTTGGTTATCTTTAAATCAGATGTGGTTTAATTAATGCCTGATTACTTTAAGTCTCTCCTCAGGAAATCTGCTGTAATCATAATCCATTAAGCAAGAATATGGGGTGTTTTGTGGGGGAGGAGTCCTTTCTGGCTATTCTGACCTTGGGGAAGAAAATGAGAGTGTTCATTGTAGCAGGATTCTTTTTCCCCATCCTGGTTCTCTCTCCCAGCTTCTGATATCCAACAAAACTACTGTCTTGATTGAAAACCAGCAGACCTACCTGATCACCAGAGCACAGCACAAGAAACTCATTGTCTACAATGAGACTATACAAAATGGAACAACCATGGCTTGGCTAATTCTGTCTCCCTCTATAAACCTGATGATTGGTGGGAGAATTCCTGCCCTGATGTGACCAGAAGCATACCTATGTCCATAAGTGCTTTCCAAACCCAGAGTCACAACATATTAGTGGGACATGAAGTCAATTTAATACATTGCAACCAATATGAAGAAATAAAGAGAGCACAGAGTGATAGGACAGAGACTTTTAGAATGCACAGAATGATAAGCACTGTTTCGAGAAACTCTTTTGTTTTTCGAGCCTATATAGCTGTATGTATGGGGAATAATATATGTAATCATGAAATAAATATATATCTACTGTGGGTTATAGTTAAGAAAGTAAGTTTGACAACACTTACAGTATGAAAATGCTGTAAGGGATATATCATTTGTTATAGAATTCACTTTCTGTTGAACCATGTTAAATAAGCAGCACTGGTATTTCCTATAATGATGAATTTTCCTCTGTTATTTCACTGAACACTTACAGATGTTTTCACCCATTTTACTTGGTCTTTCTGGAAACCAAGTTTACAACATAAGCTTGATAAACCCACCTTGAGCTGAAGTACCTTGCCCAAAGGTGACTTAAATGGTTTATCATACAACAGACACACACATATGCACAATATTTGGGGGGAACTTTAGATACTATCAGTTCAAACAAACAGCATTTTTTCCCCTAAGAAGCACAGGAACATTTTTAGTCAAAGGCTTTAATAGTTCTCTGTGAAAATCTATGGCAGAGAGCTAAGGAGGTAAACATGCAGTTTAACTAAAAGTCTGAGGACAGAGTCTCCATATTTTGGAAGAATCAGATGCCTTCTAGAGGGCAGGTTTCAAAATATTAAATTTCAGAGTCACAAAGGACTTTGTGTATGCACTAATACATCAGCCCTCTCCTTATTTGATCTGAAGAGGCTCATGGTACCTTACTACTGATTCACTCACCTCCCAGCTGTTAACTCATTATGGACTTCCTCCTTCAAACCTGAGAAGTACTGATTCAACTTCTGCCTAAAGCTCTCCTGTGATTGGGGATCTCTTTGGGTATGGTGTGGGTGGGCCATACCCAATCAATCAATCTAGCATGTACCAATATGTCATCAATCAGTTAAGCTTGCATTGAAGGCAGGAAAATATAAAAGACAAGCCTTATGAGGACAAGGTTCAACCCAACTTGCTTATCACTGCTCCCTGGAAACTAGAACAGGGCTCAGGTCAGGCAGTGCTCACAACATTTACCATGGCAAGAAAATACCAGTTCCAATATAAGCTCTGGAATATCTTAATGTGCATTACATCCTTTGTCCATTACTCCCATCTGCTTTGCAAACAGTGGTACAGGCACTGCCCCTAATAACATTCCACAGTCCATCTTGAGGCCAATGGACTATAGAGTTGCCCTGGATTAGTAATATAATTTTGTGTCATTATGTAAATGGAGAAAACCAGAGCTGCCTTCCTGGTGGGATGTCATGTTGGAGGTAGAAAGCCCAATACTAGCACTTAAAGAGGAAGAAAAAAGTCAATTTTGAGCAACCTGTATACTCACCTGCATGGAAAAAGTCAGAGAGGTCCCCTGGAAATGCTTCTCCACCACTGTCCCGACTCTCTGGGTCACTTGAAACAAATCGGCCACTTCATCAGGATGCAGATCTTGGAAGCGCTCCACTGGCCGCAGTGGGCACACGAGAACATCTGTAGCAAGGTCTGTTAAGGCACACCAGGCTTGCTTTGGGTGGTGTTCTTACCGAGCAGCTTATACCCACAGTATTGCATCCCCCCTTGACCCAGGGCCAGAACATTAAAAGACTAAGGAATGAAGAAACAAATATTTACCAGCGACTGCACACCAAAGAGTGCAAAGAGAGCTTAAAAACATGGTTAGTTATACTTCAAAGGAGAAGCTGTGGTGCACAGAAGAAATTTCTTTTAAGAGAAGGAACATTAGGGTACAGAGTGATTCTGGTGCTTGCTGAGATAATTATACCAGGAGGCAAGATCTATTCTGGACTATTATCTCCTGACCCCTATTCTAAACCTCTGTCCTCTCCAGCAGCCAAAGGCACTATGTTGCAGAAATAAGTGGAATATCCAGGAGCTTTCTCTAGGTAGAACATCGTGATTAAAATTTTAATGTTAAGTTTTGTTTTAGAGAAATAACAGAAATACATAATGAACTTCTGAGGGGAGCCGATTTTATTCTGAAAGGTGGGTAGACATTCTGAAAATGTACAGTGAGCTTCATCTACAACTAACAGATGTCCCATATTATTAAGCCATTTATGATTTAATCAGACCGATGATTATTCAGAGTCTAAAAAGGCATTTGACTGTCATGTATATTAAAAAAAAAATTTTTTTTAAAAAGTGAAACACTTCTATATAAAAAAAAGTCCACAGGGCCTCCTAATCACTATAAAGTAACCACATTACAATGCTATTACGATGATTTGACTTAGGATTTCTTGACTTTATGATGGTATGAAAGCGTATCCATATAACCACCATTTCTCACTTTCGGTGTAGTTTTAAATACATTACATGAAATCAATACTTTCTTATAAAATAGGATTTATGATCTCATGAAAATAGAAGGGTGATTAGTAGAGTGGGGGGAGGGAGGACAGAAGGGAAAGGGGAAGAAGTGGGGAGTGAGGTTGATCAGATTATGATATGTGCATGTACGACTATTTCAAAATGCATTCCAATTATATATGTCCAATTAAAAATAAATAAATACGTAGAAGGAAGACCAACACAGTAGAGGAAGAGGCTGGGGGAGGGAGGTGAGGAGGGTCAGAGGAAGTACTGGTATGTATTTATGAATATGTCAAACTGAACCCCACTATTATATATAACTATAATGCACTATTATGTATAACTATGATACACTTTTATTTTACTTAAGATCAAAACATTTTTATAAAAAGATATTTGAGGGTAAATCATAAAAAAAGTTGTCTGTTCATACAAAAGAAACCATCTTAATGCATTCTGTAAGCCAGACAAGGCAACATATTTACATTATTGATCTGAGTTATAACAAAAAGAATGTAAGTTTAATCACTTATCAGTAGCAAACTAATATTCACTATTACACCATCAATAACCTTTCAGTTCCTTTTTCTATTTGAATTCATGACATACATATGTCCACACATGTATATGCAAACATATGTATGTGTCTGTCTGTATATACGTACAGATGTTGCTCAACTTATGATGGGGTTACACCCCAATAAGTCCATTGTAAGCTGAAAATATCCTAAACTGAAAATATCGTGTAATAAATGCAGTTCATATACCTAACCTATTGAATGCCATAGTTGAGGCTAGCCTGTCTTAAATGCACTTAGAATGCATATTTGCCTACAGTAGGGCAAAATCACTCAACACAAAGTCTATTGTAAAAGAGAACACTGAATATTTCATGTCACTTATAGAATACTTGCTAAATGAAAGAAAAAAACAGAGTGGTTGTGTGGGTTGGCTTACACACTACTGTAAGCTGAAAAATTGTTAAGTCAAACCATCGTAAGAAGCGGTTGTCTGTGTGAACACACATACAACGTATATTAATATTTGTTTAATTTCCAGATACCAGAAGGAGAAAAGAAGCACTCCTGGACTTGTTTTCTGTTCCTTTCTTTTTCCTTTTTTCCCTGTTGTTTTAAGAAAGCATGCTGCTGCCTGGAGCTAAGCAAGAACGGGGCCTCATAAAACCACAATCATACAATTGCTGGCCTCACCAGAATATCAAGCACTTTAACCCATCACACTATTGGTAGAACTTGGGACCCAGGGGAAATGCACTCAGCTCAGCTGGGCAGGCCAGATTTCCATAAGGTGGAGTAGTGGGGAGAGAAAGGAGGGGGAAACTGATTCTTTAGCTCATAATCAGGAAATTCACATCAACAGTAAACTAGGAAAAGAGGCATTTGTTAAATCTGAGTTCATTTTTTAAGAGAAGAGAAGGGAGGCCTTCACCCACAGGGCATCAGATACTTAAAAAGATAATTATCCTTCTTTAGCAGGGTTGCTTTATTATCATGGGTCAATGAACCGTTTAGAAATGAAGAATTTCCTTTCATTTCCTTTTAGCAGATTGCTAGCCTCCACTCCCTCTCTGAGTTACTTTTTCTTTGTTAAAAGGGACTCAAAGCCATCTTCCTCCTCCCTGCTTTCCTTCACACCCTCTCTTTGTCCCTGACTGCACCAAACCACAGCCAGATGACAACCAGGCAAGCTTCCAACAATAGCCATAATTGCTGGGTTAGGCTCTGTCCCTGCACAGCAACCAGGTGGAGGAAGGGACAACATTTTACTTAAAACAATTGCTACTGTGAAAACTGGTGATTCTAATGTCAATTTAGTAATATCAGAAATAACCATTTTTTTTCTTTAATGCCATACACACACACAAAAATCTTTTTTATTTCTACTTGCCTGATGTGAAGACCTGGCTTGATATAAAGTTAGTGGCTCAAGATATTTTAAGAATTAAATAAAAGTACCTGAATTTGCCACATGCTTTGTCCTTGGTTTACCCATCTCAGAGTCATATCATATTCACATTTATTACTTTCATTGACCATTAATAGTAGTCCTCTGTGTCACAAAAAACATTCAACAGCCTCAATGCACTTTCATTTAGGTGAATACTCTGCACCAACAATTTTGTACAACATTGTCCTGACACATAT
Organism: Marmota monax; assembly: GCF_021218885.2. Taxonomy (NCBI): domain Eukaryota; kingdom Metazoa; phylum Chordata; class Mammalia; order Rodentia; family Sciuridae; genus Marmota; species Marmota monax. The sequence continues at coordinate 6,528,073 of NW_026693008.1, read as the reverse complement.
ATTCCTTACAATCTAACCCTTTGTTAAGAGTCACCTTATTTGCATATAATACACATTTTTATGTGCAAATGATAATTAGATGAAATAAAAAGAACTTCGGGGGTGTTTACTTGACATGTGTTACTGTTGTGTGATCATCATCTTTGTTTGGTTGGTGCCCAGAGAATGGGCAAGTAGACAACTCAACATGGAAGTGACCACAACAGGTAGGCTCCTCGGGACTTGCCCACAGGGGTTACATTGGTCTAGAGTCACTCAGAGTCAGGCTCTGGAGCTCATGCAAGCAGCTGAGCTGGCCAGCAGCAGACACAGTATCCAACACCCTCCCTGGGGCCCAATGAGGAGGAGTCTCAAAAAGCAAGGATCAATCATCTTCTCTCAGATGCTTTAAACCCAGAGCAGAAAAGAGCCTGTGCCACAGGCCTCATTCTGCCTGCTGCCCACCTGCCTCCCAAACCTCCCCGTTATCCTGTTTTCCTTTGCACACTTTGCACCTGCCATGTCTGCCTTCCTTCTGTTCCTCAAACACACTAGGTTCCTTCCTAGTGTGGAATCCTTTGTTGGGGCTGATTTCTCTGTCCAGAATTCCATTCCTTTTTATTCAGATTCCAATTCCAATGACACTCCTCAGAGAAATAGTCTATGATCACAATGTAAATGACTCCCCAGTTACTCGCTCATACAATTCTCTGATAACCCTTCCCAGAGCCACGCTGCTAGTTTGGGGTTGGCAATTACATAGTCAAATGAACCATCTCCACAAGAGGACACACTTTGTCTTTTTTTTTTTTCTTTTTAATTCTTTCATCAGTGCCTAGAACACCAGAGACACGTAGGAATACTTACTACTGGAAGAGTGAATAAATGATAAACCAAGTGCTCCTATCAGCCACCTCTGAATACTAAGATCCCAACAATACTGAGATATGAATTTTCCATCACACACAAAATTGGAATAATCTGCAATTTTTCTTTCTAATTCAAAGATGTTTATCCTTAATATGTGACCGGTTTGAACGAATGCTGGATATGAACTGAGAGATTTAAATTTATTTTTAATGTAAACTAATCTCATATGAGCTTAAAGGAGGTATAAATATAAAGGCAAAATTCTTTCTTAAGATGCTTTTATAATTAGAAGAAGTGGCTTTGAGAAGTGTTTCTGTTCAGAGTCTCAGATAAACTATTTATATAAATGTTGCTTTATACTGTGACTAAGGGATGTAGTTAGCTTACTTAGTTTATGTATTTATTTACTTATTTATTCATTTACTTTTGATACTGAGGATTAAACCCAGGGCACATAACCACTGAGCCAAGCCCCTAGCCCTTTTTCATATTTTTATTTAGCAACAGGATCTCGCTGAGTTGCTCAGAATCTCACTAAGTTACTGAGGCTGGCTTTAAACTCCTCCTGCCTCGCCCTCCCTAGCCACTGGGATTACAGGTGTATGCCACCAGACCCAGCTCAACTTATTTATTTAATGAACATTGGGCATCAGGTGAATGTGGGCACCTTTAGGCTTTGAGAGTAACAGAGGAGACTAAGAGGTTGCTCCTGTCTGCTCAGTCCAGGAGATGTTTCTGTACAATGGGAAGCACACAGGTAAGCAGAGAAGGGGTGTAGCAGAGCAGAGAGGAGCACCCCGTGCAGTGGAGGCCTGCAGATCCTAGAAAGCAAAGGGTAGACACAGGGAAGCTCTGAGCGGAACAGATTACCCTGCAGGTAGCTGAAACTACAAACAGATCATGGAAGACTTACAGCAGGTCAGAGAACATTTTCTGTGAAGGAAAAGGTGGTAAATCTTTTAGGTTTCATGGGTTATATGCCTAAGTAGCCACAGTAGCAAATACAAAAACTAATAAGCATGGAACATTCCAGTAAACCCTCATTCACAGAAAGAGGAAGCAGGCCAGTTAGTTCATAGGCCTCGTAGTGCCAACACCTGGTTTGGAGGGATCACATTTGAAAGAGGTAATGAAAGGAAACTGGAAATATGAGGGAGCCTATTCTCTTATCCCGAGCTGAAGACTGTGATGCTATCTTAAAATGGCATCCTGAACCCAAAACATTATACTATCCTTAAAATTTTTAGTTTCTAAGAAAAAGACCCATGCCAGGCAGCCCATTTTAATGACCCTGTGGAGCACTTCTGATGCTTTTCAGAATTAATCATAACAACCAGAAAACATGCTGTGGTGTTGACATCACACAGATAAATCTCGAGTATTTCTCTCCAACACAAATGCAAGAATTTCTGTCATCTGTAGTTGGAAAAACAAAACATATAATCTTCAAATGCATTAGAGCAAAGCAGTGTGCTACTCACAGAATCACCAAAGAATAAAAGTATTTCTCAATATATGTGCATAAACTTTTAGAAGAAAACAGTATTGCCTGAAGATGGTGGGTATCATTTAGCTACATTTTGCTTCTAGAGAAACAACACAGAGAAAGCAAATTAATTTTGAAGAACAACAGACAGTTCTTGTAATTCTGCTGCCACTGTTTATATGCCAATTGTTTTAAGATAATATCACAGATGTAGTATAATTTAATTTGGAGACTCTTAAGCCTTGTTAATGGGTAAATCCTGTATTATACATAGGCTAGCAAGACACACATTAGGTTCTATTTGCATAAGGTTAATGCCTCTGTTAAGATTTCTTAGATGAAATGCACATAACCATCAAAGAACCAAACTAAACTGAATTTTATATATGTTCATACATGTTTATCTGGTATTCATATATAAAGAGGTAAGCAAGATGAGATCTGGTCTCTTTCAATGTTCTAAAGTAAGGATTTCCATTTAGCAAATATATTTTTAAAGGAAAAGAAGAGTGGTAGTTACAATTTAGTTCTGTCCATTGAAAAAATGTCTTATTGCAGAGGAAAAACAAAGAAGACCTCTTAAGAGCAAATGAGATTTAAGCTGAATTTTACAAATGAGAGAGTAATTCAACCAGTGAGCTGGGCATCAGCCTCCTCATCCATTCAACCCACAACTTGAGCCTCTTCTCAGTCCAGGGTTTGTGCTAGGGACTTAGGAAGCCAAGATGAATAGGATAGAGCAGTTGACCTTGAAGAGTTCACACTCTAATGTCCCAAACTGTCATGCAGTGCAAACAGATCATTACAGTACAGACAGGAGTGCTACAGATAGAAATCAGTTTAGAAAACTGTGGGAGCACAGAGGAGGCCCGATCTAACTCAATCTTAGGGTATTAGATAAACTTCTTTGTCTCATTTTGTATTTCAGTTTTCTAAAGTAGGAACAATTTCTCCAAATTTGGACCAAAGCCCATCCTTCAAAATGGTCTTGCTACTTAAGAACGGTCTCAAACCAAGTTGCTGGGCAGTTGTCCCATAGCTGAAATCACTGTTTCATTTATACATGTGCATTTATTTCCTGAATCTTCACAACAAACCCATAAAATATTATTATAACCCTCACTATGCAGATGAGACAATGACAGCATCAAGTAAGAAACTTGCCAGAGTAGAACACCCAAAGTGAGATTAAAACCAGAACTCACCTCAAGTCTGATTCGAAGGCCTACAATGTGAATGATAGTGATGGCACACTTTTTATAGCTTTCATGCCTGAGTCTTTGCCTTGACTCTTATTAAAAGTATGCCTTGTGTTCCCAAATCCTTCTGTTCCTGGAAGAGACCAGAGGATTTGTGAAATATGAAGATGCAGAGGAAAACCACTGAAGGTTTGAGGAACACCTCACCTTGGATAAAGAAAGCAGGTGATATGTACCTTCCCTCAGTGCACTGAGGCCTCAGCACAGGGCAGTAAGCATGCCCTCATCCTTCCAGAGGACCACACAAATAAGAAAAACCTCATGCACCAGGGGTTGAGTTGGAGACAGTAAGGAGGGACTCAGACTCCACATTTTGACCCTTTCCCTCCTTGACATTGGGTTTCTTCAAGGTAACTTTGGCTCTTAGTTGCCAAACTCCTGAGGAGGATTAGATACTGTAGTCAAGGCCAGCAGATCAGGTTGTAAGACACAGTGAACCCCTTTGCATCTTGGACAGTCTAGTGATTGAGAATCACTGACTTTCTCACATCATCATTTACATCACCAGAGACTGACCATAACGATCACTCCCATCCTATACATCTGTAGGTAATATGACTCTGACCCTCTTCTTATCAAGAGTAGCTGCCCATTTTCCCTCCCCTTGAATCTGGGCTGGCTCTGAAATTTCCACGGAGGAAGAGTCATTGTTTGGTTCTCTAGTTAAAACTTAAGAGATCTTGCAATTTGTGATTTTTGCCTTCTTGGAACTCTGTGACCTACACACTATAAGAAAGCCTAGCTAGCCTACTGGCAAGTAAGACACAACATGGAAAAAAAAACAGAGTATCTGAGCTGATGCCCAGCACCCAGATCCCTTGGCCCCAGACAGCCATTGACTGACTTCAAATTCCTGTCTCTATTGTCGATTACTGCATGAAACACTGCCCCCGTACAGATCAAAACAACGCTGCAGTGTTCAGCTATCATGAGTCTGTGCATGGTTTTTGTTGTGGGTCTTACCTGGGCTCATTTATGAAACTGTTTTTTCAGCTGGAAGGCAGGCTGAATCCACAGGGCCCTTCACTGTACCTGCTGTTTCATCTCAGATAGATGGAGAATCTCTAGAATTTTCCACTATTGGACAAAGAAAATCACAAGCCAACCCAGGTTTAAGGTAGGGAAATTAATTCCATCTCCTAATGGAAGCAGAAAAATCACATGGAAAAGGAGTATGGACAGAGTAGGCATTTTGCATGGGGGTCATTATGATAATGATCTACCATGGTTGGTAACTCTGAAAAAAGTTTCTGGGCACTTTGTAAAAATGAACAGGTGCCCAGGGCGTCTTAACTGTCCTATTAAGTATATGAAGCCACAACAATTTAGAGTTGAGATGAATCTTAAACATTACCTACTCCACTATTATCATTATTTGATGAAAATAATAGGGTTAGAAATGTTAATTTGCTCAAAGTCACACAGTTAGGAGCACAAATGGAATTGAAACAGAAGCTGTTCAGTTTCCCAGACCAAAGCTCTTTCTATTGCACACAAGAGACCAAAATGCTACCTCAGATATTGTCTTCCCATGCTAAACTGTGGCAGACATCAATGAGCAATAACGGAATTCTCTCCTTGAATTGGCAGAGTCCCAGAGTTCTTGTCAACAACAAGCTCTGGGCAGTCACCACCAATCAGAGTGGGCATGGAACGTGCCTGTGGCCTCCTCTACTGACCCACAGAAACAATCACATAGGCCTGGCAGAGTCACGAACAAAATGAAACACTGCAAATGAGAATCTCTGCCCGATGACATCAAATTTCCATTATGTTGTTACATTTTTTATTCAAAATAAATTTGATAAGTTTAAAATTTGTTCGAGGATAATTGATGATTTAAAAAAAATTAAAGCATTTCCAGAACAAATATGAACTATTTAAATTCAAAGTCGTGACAGAAATGGAAATGTACTGATTCAGATGATTGATTAAATATGACAGAATATTATTCTCAGAATCACTCAGACTTGCCCACATTTATTTTTCATCTATTCTAGGGACTCAGAACACAAAAGTCACCAAAATAAATCAAATCATCAAAATATCATTGATTTTGATGAGGCTTATTAGCATGTGTATATATGAATATGGAGTGAAGCAGTATCAAATAATGAGAATTAGTCATTCTTCTGAACTAATGAAAAAAAGAACATATTTATTTCTATTCCAGATCTGTATGCAGTTTAATGACAAGAAATTTTCTAGTGTGTATTACAGACTTTTGCAGACCTTGTATAATTCTTCATTTGTTCTAATAAACACTCAGTAGTCCTTGCAATTTTGGGTGGGCGTAACCAGGGATTGAACTCAGAGGCACTTAACCACTGAGCTACATCCCCAGCCCTTTTTATTTTTTATTTTGAGACAGAGTCTCACTGAGTTGTTTAGTGCCTCGCTTTTGCTGAGGCTGGCTTCCAACTCTGAATCCTCCTGCCTCAGCCTCCCCAGCCACTGGGATTGCAGGCATGCGCCAATGTGCCCAGCACAGATAACCCTAATGTCACTTCAAAAAAACAACAGAATGAACTGTGAGCTCTTTTTTGAAGATTCTATTTATTTTATTTAAATAGCACAGTAACAGAACTTTGGATCAAAGTAGGTAGCATCCCCAAAAGTAATCTCTTCTTTACATTGCGGGCATTTGAGTGAATTTTTACTAGAGAAAAAGTAGAAATACTAGCCAAAGAATTGAGAAATACAATTCTGGAAAAGCATTTTAACATACCTATTTTAGAAACTCAATGAGAGATTTATCATCCATACGCTTAAATGGCATGGATGTAATTTGAAGTACATTTGATTTCTAGAACATGATAAATTCCAGAACAATAATTAGGATAATGATAGTACTCTGCTTATAGTTGGATCTCAGGCAATTATTTCATAAATTTCTACTATTTTATATTTTTTTTTCCTGGGGAATCCTTAACAGCAAAGATAGGGGCTAGTTCTTGGTCATCCAGGAGAAGACAAGCTACCCTTGAACTTTCTGCACTGATTTGGATGCCCAAAGGAGACAATCACATTCACAGAAATAGACAGGGGGCTCCCAAAGAAAATAAATGACACAGCAGTGTGTAGCATGGTAATGTTCTGGTAGAGTCTCTGGTTTGAATTTCACATATTTTTGGCCACTTTTTCATGGCAAAGGAATCCTATATTGTTTGATGTACTAGCATCATATCGAGGAAAACTGTGCTTATATCAAACTACACAGGTGCAGAAGAAGTAAACCCAAAGGAAAGGAAACAACCTACATAATCTTTGTTGCCTACAATATCCTAGTGATAATCAGCAACACTAGGTAGGTAATATCACTCCCTTCATTTCTCCAGATTTAGAAGTTGAGTCCAAAAAGGTTTAACGACATGTCCAAGGTCAAATACCGTGGAAGTGAAAATCCTGGCTGGGGTCATGCAGTATAATTGTCCAAGGTGTTTCGGTGCCTCCCAAGCAATAAAAGTCTTTGTGAATAAATTGCAGTGTTTCCTACAGTGATATGGCAGGAAATTACTTCCATGAGATATTATTAGATATTCTACAGAAAAAAAAATATTCTACAGGAAAAAAAATAAACCTCTAACAGTCAAAAAGGGAGAAACGCTGAATGCAATTGAAATAAGAGAACTATTATTTCACTACTCATCAGAATATTTAATATGCTAATGTACATCCTGACTTTCCAAAAGAAAATACACTAAGCAGTATTACTCAAATGTGTATGATTATAAAGATATTTTATTATTGTCATCATCATCATCATTATTTGAAGAACACTGTCTAGGATAAATGCTCCAGAGGATCTTCTGTGAATCCTGAACCTACAACAGAGGTACCTAAAGAAGTTTTCTTTTTTTTTAAACAAAAGTTGAGTAAATAGCTTGTAAATCACATAGGCAAAAAAAAAGAGAGAGAGAGAGAGAGGACATTATGATACACGAAATATGTAAGAAGTTGAGCATTACAATATAGCACATAGGATACCACAGTCATTAGTGCTGTGTGCCAAATACTTCAGGTTATTATTGCCACATCTGGGCACAGGATCAGATTCTGCCTTCTAAATCCTCGTGGTTATGTGAACCTTAAGGAATTCATCATTTTGTCAAGCAAAAATGATGGATGCCACTTCCAGGCCAGAGTCCCTAACTACCAGGATGAGACCCCAAAGGTTACTTTCTTTCTCTAAGAGAAGCAGCAAATGTTGTGTCATGGTGGCTGCCCTGGCAATCTAAGTTGGCGGGGGGCTCTGGTCATCCCAGTCACAGTGACTAGAGCAAGTTTATTACTAACTAGGTTTTACCTCTTTTGCTGAATGTCAACCAAACTTGGATTGCTTAGAATCAGAATGGTAAAGAGGTTTCTGAGGCCCTGATAGGGATCAGGAGGGAAGAAGAGGGGAATTTATTAGTTTTGGCTGCCATGAGGGAGGGAAGAATATTAGCATTTGTGCCAAGTATCTGCCATTCTTCAATTATAAAGCAATAAAACTATTTTTTTCAAGGACTCCCTCTCCCCCTGTTTTAATGATGTAGAAGTCATTTCTGGGTCTTGCAATGTCTCTGGATAACCATTATGAAAATCTATTATTATTGTTATTGTCCTAGAGATAGACAGAGGTGTCTGGGATTTAGATAATTCTGGTTAGGAGAGTACCGAAAAGGAAAATTAACTGTCACTCAAAAGTGTCTGTCCATGATGTATAAACACAGGAATGGGAACACACTAATAAGAAAATGTTATGAGAATACTCTCGGGAGTTAAGACTTGGAGCTGTGTTGCAATAACAGAAGTAAAACACACTTAGCAGCTGAAAAAATATTTAAGAATCATACCCATTGAGGAATTTTATAACTACAGATAATATGCTCTAGTTCAAAAATAATCTTAAAACCTCTGCAAAAACATTTTTAGTCTAGAATAGATCAGAAAGTAAGGCTAAAGATTCGTAATTCATTGGAGATCATCTAGGAAAACACATGCAACATAAATAATTCCCTAGCAATACTGTGTACATACTTCAACTTCACCACTGTAAATAAAAAGAGGATGTCTTAAGCTTCTATGTTCACAGGGTGGCCAGAGTGAACTGGGGCCCAGACTCACAAGAGAACTAGGACTCTTTCAAGGGTAAACTCCATCAGGTTCTAAAAAGCAGAAGTATTCCAACTTTCAGTTTGCTCATTTAGGTTTGCTTTAGGTTACTCTTGGATTTTCAACAAGACTATGGAGCAACACAGACATTACACTTCAGAGACCATGTGAAGACAGAGTAGCCAAACTATCAATGTGGGAGAAGAAAAATAGAAAATGAAAAGCCAAAAGAAAAGAAGAAGTTTAAAAGGCAGGGGTGGGGGAATATATCCAACAGATAAAATGTTCTTGGAAGACAAGAAAGGTCCCTCACAGACACTCAACTAACATTTTTGGTACCACATACAGAGCTCCACATCAGTAGACCTTCAATAAATATTTTGTGAAAGAATAAATGACATGTCGCTTTATCAGTTTAATCTTGGAAATAATTCTTTCTCATGAGTAATTTCTTCAAAATGTTCCAGAAACTGGTTTCTTAAGAGAACTGAGAACCAGTCCATACTCAGCTTTCTTAAATGGAAATAAATAATGGAAATGCATTTAGCCCTTAAAAATAAACCCGAGTTCTAAATTTCTAATGTAAAGCAGCCACCTTAAGGCATAGAAAAAATAAAAATAAATACAAATTGTCCTTTCCTTCACACACTGAAGGTCAAGGTTCATGCCTTTTAAATGAAAAACCTGTGGGTCATTAACTCAAGAAAACACCGAAAAATCTGAAGATAATGTTGTTCCCTGCTTTTTAATAACGTGACAATCATTAATACTGATAGAAAAATGCTATATTTAAGAAATCATAAAAGAACCTTAATTATGTAAATTTGACTTTCTCATAGAATCTGAATTAACACCCACCTTCCATCAAAATATGATAGCAATTCCATCAAAATATGATAGCAATCCAAAATATGATGACGTGAGACTACTTCATTGTAAGAGTTATTCAACAAGTATTTAATGAATGAGCTTGTGAAGGAATTACTGATGAAGATCCATAAAGCCAAAATTTTGGAGAAAAGGATAAAGCCAACACACTTTATGGAACCTGTATCATTTTCATGTATTCATTCAATAAATATTTATTAATTAATAGCATACTCACTGCCAGGTACTGTATAGGTTGCTATGGATATAGAACAACCAGGTATATGCATATATTACATAAACCAGGTATATTACATAAATTTTTATGTAAAAAAAATGTACTAGCAAAGGTGTACTGTATTCTAGCAGATAAATAGAGAAAAGGCAAGAAACACATATAAATGTAGTAACTCTTACAAAAGTGACAAGGAAAAGAGAAAGAAAAGATTCAACAATGCAATGCAAAGAATATTCCAAGCCAGACTGCAAAGCCTGGAATGAGTCTGGCCCAGCTAGCTGGAATGTCAAGAAATAGCACAAATCTCAGTGAGCCTCATGCGTGTGGAAGCTGCTGAAGCATTTAACACAGTGGGAAGTAGAGGGCTATGACAGAATCTGAGATATCTTTTAGAAAAACCACTCTAAATACTGTGTGGAGAGATTCAAGCAAAGAAAGGATAGAAGGTGACCAGGGATGTCTCTGCTGAAGACGACGCAAGGCATGCAGAACAGCCCTGGACTACGGTGGTGGCAATGGGCATGGAGAATTTGAAACACAATTTTGAAGTATAAGTAACAAGACTTACTGATGTGGGCAAAGGAGAGAGGGGAATGCAAGGGGACTCCAGGGTTCTGGCTTGAGAAGGTGAATGGAGAGTGATGGAATTTAAGAGACAAGGTGGGAAGGGAAAATGACCTCACGTAGCCCACCTTAGTACATCTTTCCTTCTTCCTTTTACAGATTTTTTTTTTTTTTTTACAGAAGTAACTTAAAGAGACTTTCTTAACCTGGGTCACAGATGTGTTCCCAGGACTTCTATCAGTCTTCATTGTTTTCCTTTTGTAGAAATTTCTACAGCTTCCAGAAATTTCTGAAGTTTTCTCCAGATCTCAACTAAGAATTAATGATTTAAAATAGCGCCTTCCCCCGAAAACAACAAAATTTCAAGCCACAGGTGTGGGTCAATGGCAGAGCAAGTGCTTCTCAGGTATGAGGCCCTGGGTTCAATTCCAAACACCAAAAAAAATTAAAATTAAAAATAAAAAAATACAAAATAAGAATGATAAAAAGTAGGATCAGACTTTTTATTTTTCATTTTGACTCAGAATTTAATAGAACCACTACTGAAAAAAAAAATTTACTCTGAGCAATGTACTCTATTCATGAGGATGAACTCTCCACAAAAGACAAACAAAAGATTTTTTAAATGGCATAACACTTAAAGTCATTTTAATCTGATTCAGCAGTGAACAATCTAAGACATGTCTCTTCCAACAAAAGACAGCTGGACACATAAAAAATGATTGTGTGATCCATTCAAAATTAAAGAATAGAATAAATCATTTACAATAAAAATGGAGAAATTCATACCAGAAAGAAAAAAAAAAGTGAAAACTCTCAGCACTAAGTGATTTCCAAATGTTTCCAAAACAGGAAGCAAAAGACAGCAAATGTCACTATAGAAGCTTCTCATATAGAATAAGTTAATCAGGCATCCTCAAATAACAAAGCTGCAATTCATCATTAAAACAAAACAAACAAACAAAAATCAGCAATGAACCACACTGCCAGAGTGTCAAGAAGGCAGACATTTTCAGGATAGTGACTTCTGTGCAAACAGCTCAGCATTATCTCTAAACTTTCAAGGTCTGTAAAGGGGCAAATTTATGTTGTTGTTATTTTTACCTGCTTAAACTTGAAATAAAGTTAAGTGCTTATGACAGAAGAGGCTTTGATATCTTTAAAACAATAGCAGTAGGAGAATCTAGGGTTTCAATCCAAAAAATTCCCCTTCCAAGTTGCATTTTCTCCTTTAGCTTAGGATCCTGTTTCTAAAGTTGGATTCATGTCTGCACTATAATTAGGGTTTTAGAGTGGTTTAACCCCCTTACTCCCCAGGAAAGTAGACAATGCTTAAATCACTGTCCCCATTGCTAAAACAAGTGTCATGAGTTTCTTATTGATGACTAGATGCTTTTCCAGGAGATTTCAAACTCAAACAATATTCCACAAAGTAAAGATATTCCAATATCATTAATGATACTCTATGGGAAAACACAAAGGTTCTACCCAGAATCTCATCTAGTTTCATTTAGGCTGTGAAAAAAAAAAAAAAAACCAATTTGAATTGGAAGGGATAGTATTTGGCATTTTCAATGATACAGGCAGCCCTAGTTCCATAATAATTAAGCTAATATAAATCAGTATTTATAGAGCAATACTGACTAATGACACTTTCTGCAGTGACAGAAATGAATGTTCTTCATTCTGCCTTGTCTGAGATAGTGGCTATTAGTAACTTGTGGCTATTGAACACTCAGCATGTGCCTCATATGACCAATAACTGAATTTAAATCGCATTTTAATTCATTTACAATTTAATACTTGAATTTAAACTTTAAATCTTTATTTTACAAGCTCATAATTACTTGTAGATAGTAGCTATTGTATCAGAGAGTGCAAATAGAGGCCAGGAATGTATGGCATCAGGGAATATTGGGAACTGGAGCAAACTGAAAAACACCTGCCCAGAGGTGGGCCACTACTACTTAGTTATTTGTTTCCAAAGAAACTGGAAATCTGGATTGCTACAGGTAATACTTAATTCACATTCATGTACATGGCATGAATTTCAGCTACCACCATTTAATCATATCAATTACCCAACATCATGGTTCAAATTTCAGTTACCATGGCACACTAAAAAAGTAACTGTATCAAGTACAAACTCCACCACTAGCTCTTCTTCAGTCCACAGGCCAGAAAGTAGGTAACAGATGTGCATGATGATCAATAAGCAATCACAATCCTCTTGCAAAGCTTGTCAATGATTGGTGTCAGGGCATCTGGTATTCTGTCTGACACAGCCATCGAAGTATGTGATTATCTTAACCCCTGATCTCCTGTGGGTGGACCAACATCCAATTTCACCAAAATAGATGATCAGAAGAGAGGAAGGGCCCACCAATATGAAAGTGCAACAAAAAATAAAAAATAAATAAAATAAAAAGTGCCAAATCTGGGAGTGAACTTTGAATTGAACACAAATGGAACTTGTAGACGAAATAGCCGCCGTTGGGAATGTGGTCTGTGAGACTATTCAAGAGATCCAGAGGAATTGAATGAAGCCAAACTTTCTGAAATAAATGATCAAAGCGGTTATGTTGAAAAGGAAGAAGATGTAGCAGAGGTAGTGATGCCAACAAAAAGTATCACATTTAAAAAAAAAACTTCATATTTCACAACACTGAAAGCACAAAGGATGAAATGTTGGAAGGGGACCCAAACTTGAAAGGCATATGACAATGAACCAAGGCATAGAAAAGATGCTCAATCTGGATCTTCAGTGGCAGGATGAGCAAAAGGTGGCAAGCACGGTTCCAACTATACTTGCTGAATATTTTCAAAGAAAAAAAAGCCCTTCAATGGTCAATGCTTCTAATGTTTATTATAGGGTACTAAGTAAGTATTGGCCTTACTCCCCCACCCCCGCCATTTTCCTTAGACTATTAGGACAGTGGGAGAGATTTAAAGTTTTAACAAAAAAACTTTCCCCAATGATTATTAAGTTTACTTCACATGGTTTCAGTTTGAACGGTCAGTTCTAGTGTCCCACACTGCTGTACAAGGTGACCAACCTCTGTATTTTAAATTTGTTAAAAATACTGGGTGGCACAAATTTAAAACCTATGCAAGTATTAGTGTCATACTCAATGTATATTCCCATAATAATAGGTGAGAGGATGCATGAAAAAAATTAAAAAGCTAAGAAAGAGTGCAAATGGCTTTAAAGCACATATTTATCCAATACTCTCTACAAGGACATACCTATTGCTGTTTGCTCCAGAATTCTCCCCAAAACCTGTCCGCAAAAATAAAGTCAACATTTTTCCCCCTGAATACCTTGGCTGAGAACTGCATACTGCCAAACCTCCTGACATCTGAAAGCACCATGAAACCTGGCTGTTAGGCATTTACGTTTTTTCACCAAATGTTTCTCTGCATATCACACAATATGACTGGAGGGTGATTACATAATGGGTAGCATCAACACTATGCATGCTCCATATTCCATATGGATGATGCATAACAAGCAAAGTTCCTGCCAAAATCCTTGTTTTGAAACAACACAGAGGATACGCAGAAAGCCCTAACCATCCCTTATAATGTACCACTATCTCTTTCTCTAGTGCATTACTACTCCAAAATCTCTTTAACAACAGAGGCCATGTCTCACCCAAGCCTAGATCCAAAGCCAGCACATGGAGCCCAGGATGGGTCTCAACACAGATGTCACCTCTAAGCAGATTTGTCCAGCATATTTAAAGCAATCCTTCTTTCATTACCCGTCATTCCCTTCATTGCCTTTTCCAAATTCTGGAACATAAGTACTCATATTTATGTTTCCTCATTTCCCATCTAGAATTCAAACTGAAATGAGAGCCAGAATCAGGAACATCTGGTTCACAACCATTTCCCTTATCCTGGACAGAGTATTCACTGATAGATGGGGAGAGGTGGTTGGATGGTTTGAATAAATGAAACTTCGTACTTAAATTTAAAAACACCTGCTTAAATGAGTTACTATTTGAATGAATGCCTGCTGAAATGAATTAGTTTGACTAATAAAAGAATTGAAAGTATTATTTTTTTTTTTTTTTAAAAAACGAATTTCATTTAGTAGAAAAAAGAAAAATGGCCATTATTCTCCAAGGTAATAGTTCATACACACAAATATGATCCTTTCTTGGTATATTCCTTTTCCTAAGTTTTACCCTCAGATAAATCTAAATTTGAGAAATCTTCCCGTGGGCGAGCCCACCATTTTCTCAACAACAAGATGGAGGAGTTTCTAGCGCAGTAGCGTGTGTGAAAACAGCTTGGGAGCTTTTATTGAGAATAAGCTCAAGATGAGTCAACAGAGAAGTGTTGTTTCCACAAAACACATTTTATCTCAGACTGTGAATGCGAGTCTGGCATTAAGTTGAGGGAGGTGATTTCTCATTCTGATCTTGTTGGCAAGGCCATTTGTACAGTCTTCTGTCAACTTGGGGAGGCACCAGGGACAGCCTATGCCACATTCAAAAAAGGGAATCAGTATGGCTGAGGAAAAGGAAGAAAAAAAAAAGATGATGAAGGAACATGGGCCAGACTTCCAGTCACAGCAATGAAAAGACTGTTGTTTGGGAAGATGCAGGCTAGCCCACTAGGAGATGGCAGACCAGAGTTTGAATCCATCATATGGGCTGTGGAGTGACCCCATTCTGGATTAAATTCCATTTCTATCAGTTTTTAGCTATTTGACTCTGGACAGATGACCTCTGTGAGTATCAGTTACCTTATTTGCAAAATAGGTATTCTTTATTTTATTGAACTGTACCTTCATGGTAACTAAACAAGACCACTAATAAAATATTCTTGAAAGAATTTGAGCTCTATAAGTGAAAGGAATAACAGATTTACAAAAAAAAATACGTACAAAATTTCAAATCCCTAACAAAATGATGAATTTATACAAATTATTAATAGAGAATTTAGGGCATAAGTCAGGGGTTCTTAACCTGGAGTTCCCACAGACACTTAGAGGAAGGTTCGTGTATAAAAGGAGAAAATATTAACACAAATGGGGATAAAGGTGCATATTTGTTTTTAACTAACTCCAAAGTGATACTGTACATCTCCTTAAGTCACAAATGCAGGCAAAAAATTACAGGAATAACCGCAGTACCTATGGTTCTACTCAGCATAAATCACAGATAATTTTTAAATATATAAAAAGATAATTTGATAGTTGTTGCAGATGTCTTTAAAAATCATTTATTACACAATTACTTATCATTACTATTACAAAATTATAGTAGTTATTATATCTGATACTGGTTCTTATTTAATCTTCAGTAAAGAAGTGCACATTTCATTATTTGTAAATTTGCTCTTCAATACTGTGAGAACTGTTATTCAATATCCTATCAAGTGCCTTTGTGTTTACATATACTTAATTGTCCTAATTTTAAAACATTTTTCAGAGAAGAACCAAGAGGCTTTGCCAACAATCTACAAAGACCCACTTATTTTTTTTTTTTTTTTCAGAATACCCACTTTAGGTAAAGTTTGATGGAGAATTTTACAATGGAGGATCAAGCTGTCAGTACCGAATTCCACATATCCATTTCAGGACCATGCGAGGGGGTCATCCAGATGCTGTGACTCCCTGCACAATGTGATGTGAAGCACAGAGCACTACTGCAAATGCTTGTATCTGAAAATAATATTTGGCCCCAACTGTCTGATTCGAATTTTCACAATGATGGAAATGCTCTACATTTATATTTCCCAATACAATAGCCACTAGATGCATTTGACATGTGGCTAGAACAAGATGACAATAGAATTTTCAAATTTCACTTGATTTTAATTTATATTTTAAACAGTCACATATGGATAGCTTTTAGACTATTAGATTGGCCATCTTAGAACTTATTTTTTGTCAAACATAAAAAGGTAGAGAAACAAGTTAGATAACACCAGGGGGAACAATGAAGTCTACAGGACAACAGAAAAAAAAGTTAAAAAAAAAAGATATGACAAAATGGGATTAAAAGAATAGTATAATAAAAATAATCAAACAGAGTGTGCGGATCTTGTTTAAATCCTGACATCATGATATAAAGTAAATACCAATAATATCAATAAATTACTGTTAATCTTAGTAGGTGTGATAATAGTATTACAGTAACATCAGGGAATTTCTGTTTTCTTCAAAAGACTCAAACTGATGTGTGTAGAGTTGAAATAAAACTATTTCTAAGAATCACCTTAAAATATTTTAGCAAATACAGCAATGAAGCAAGCATAGCAAAATCTGGGTTACAACTGAATCTGGTTGAAGGTAAACTGGCATTCTTTATTTATGCTACTTTTGAGTGTGTTTGAAACATTAGAAAATGAAGTTTAAATGTGATTATTCACTGAATATACTACCTGGCACATAGTAAGCACTCAATATCAATTAGGGACTATTAGCATCATCATTATCATTAAGATCCCTAAAGTCAAAACTGAGATTAATTAGTTAAAAGGACAAAGAGGTAGCTTTGAACTCAATATAAGAACAAGTTTTTAACAGAGTTCTGGAAAAATGAAAATAAACTGTCTTCTGAGTCGATGACCAACAGAATATTCATAACGGCATCAGTTTACATTTCATGAGCACTTTTAACAGGGCAGAAAGGCCCTCATTTAATCTTCATGTCACAAGGTAGGTATTCTCACTGTCCCCATTGGAGCAATACCAGCAGAGACTGATGGCTTGGTCAAGATGTTGCAGAAGAGGGTCAAGGTAAATGGTTTTGCTAGTTGCCCTTTACCGACCCCCTATAACCCTGAACTCTTCGGATTCAATGACCATGTCACTCATATGAATTGTGCAGTCTGGCCAGCTGGGCTGCTCACACTCACACTCATCCAGGGAATAGCGAAAAACTCTTACTTATGGAAAAGTCTTTAAACATCACCTTTTTCTCTCAAGCAGAAGACTGAAATATCACCAGAATTTAATTATCTGTAGACACGTGATATGATCAAGAAAATGCTACATTTCAATGACTCCATTTATCCATCTTCAAATTTCCCATAAATTAGAAGGAAACATCATCCCTAGGCTGCCATTTGACCAAGAAATGTCTGTGGTGTATCTTTGTCAACATGTTTCAGAACATAAATCCAAATTACAAAAACTAAAGTTGGTATAAAGGCTGTTGTCATATATTATATCACTTGGAAAGAAATATTGGTGACCTTATCCAGTATGACTATTATAATAGTAATAAAATTGAATCTTGGAAGATTACACTTCTGGTCAAAGTAGTAAAATGTGACCTTATTCTATTCAACATTGACATTTATTATATTAATTCATATGTAAAAAACTGCATTAAAATGATATTAAGGCCCTGGTTAGAAATGAGAATGTTGAAGAACTTCAGAAATTAGATTTAAGTTTACTATATCCCTTCAAAGCATTGAGCCTGTTTGATGCAAATCAAACTAAATTTTCTTCACCAATCTCTAACTCTGTTGTAATTTCATTATTTGTATCATCTCATTCATACAGAATATATTTTTTCCCAATGTCTCCTCAAACATTTTATAAACCTTAACGCATTTTCATGGTGCTTCAGAGAAAAAGATAACCCAGAGCACTGAATATACAAAGCTGATTCAGAGGATCAAGCCACCTGCTCATGGTAGGGAAATCCTCCTTGGGCCAAAAAAACCGTGGTTAACAATGAGCACACAAAGAGTGCACCAGGCCCTAGGAAGGGAGGAAGCAGTCAGATAGGTAGCGAGCTAGATTTCACAGAATGGCCACCATGTGGAGAAATTCATCATTTTAGAATCCTATACAGGTAAAGTGTTGAGGTGTTATATGATGTTTTTATTAATTTGTTCTTGAGCTATTTTTTTTCCTTTTTAAAACTGATCAAGGTTTTACAGAGAGGCCCCTTCATTAAACATAAAATTTGCATATTTTCACTTTAGCAGTAGAGTGTGAAATAACATTGAAATTAAAAATGTGGCCCAGCCACAGCACACAGGATTGTTTTAATTTAATCGTTAACAAAATTCCAGGCTTGCTTGCCATGGTAGGTCTCATCTCTCCCCACTTCCTCTGGCCACCTTTATTTATTCATTTTTTTCTTGATACTGAAGATTGAACCCAGGGCCTCCCACATGCTAAGCAAGCAGTTTACCACTGAGAAACAACCCCCCAGCCCTTTTTAATTTTATTTTGAGACAGGATATCGCTTAGTTGCCCAGGGTGGTCTCAAACTTGTCATCCTCCTTCCTCAGCCTCCCATGTGGCTGGGATTGCAGGTATAACCCCATTGTGCCTGGCTCCAACTCTTTCCAAACATGTTTTTCACCAATGTCACTACACTATTAAGTTCCAGTCAATTTTTTTATGTATTTCCTCATATACCTCAATTAATATTCTGCTCTGAACATCTTTTGGCATTACATCATTAGATTAAGCTAAGTGTTGCTGTGATAATAAGCAGCCCCCAAACTGCAGAAACTGGTCACACAAAGGTTTATGTCTTGCACACCGTCCATTGAGGCAGTTCTGTCCACCTTGGTTACACAGGCATCCAGCTGAGGGTGTAACCACCAATTCATAAACTATGTGTAATCATGCCGGAGAAAGGAAAATTATGTTGGAGCCTTGTTACCAGAAATTAAGTGTGCAGTTCAAAGTGACATAATTCAATACCATATCTAGTCATGTGATTCCACCAAGCCATAAAAGTACAATTCTACCATATGTCTGGAAGGAGGAAGAAACTAAAAATATTTGACCAACACTATTAATGACTTCCTATCTCCATGGGTCCCAAATCTGATCATTCTTCCTAATCAAAGTGCAATTCTACCTCCTCCTAAAAGACATCCCTGGTTCCTTTTGATAAAATGAAGCTATCCATAGGGTTAATGTACAGAGTACATTATTTTATCTCTTATGGCCCTTATGACTCTGTGAGAACAGTGTCTCTATTGGGACTCTGAGTTTCCCACAATGCTTTGCTGGGTAAATATTGCTTAAATGATTGAACAATATTGTCAGTATAATGAGAATTTCATCTCCAAAGACTTCAAATACCCTGGAGGCCAGTAATACTTGATAAGTAATCAACCTTTTTATTTTTTCCTTCTTATTTATATCATAAAGATACTTAAAACAACATTAAAATTATCATAAAGATGAAATAAAAATGAGCCCATAATCCCACTAGACTAAACCAACAAATGTTTTTATTTCTTCTAGTCCTGTTCAAAGGGGCATCCTTTTTTTTTTTTTTTAATAGCTGTATTCAGGGTACACACACATAGCACACAGACAGGAAGAATTCTAAATAGAAGATAAGTGACTGCCCAGTCAACATGGCATTCACCCTTCCCCACAGCAAGGACATGCTAGGCCATATCTTAAGACTGATTTTTACTTCTCATAGCACAAGTGCCAGCAATTTAAAGCTTCTAAGTTACTTAATAGTGTCCCCATCTTTCAGAAATATCAGTGTACCCTTTATGCCACTCCTGTGCCTTGTCCCAGATCTCAAAGAAATTGCCCCTAGGACAAGAAGCTTGATTTTTACTATGAGAAGGAAAAAAAAAAAGGAGGAATGTGAGTTAAATAGTGGATAATTCAGTGGGATGGGGAAAATGTTAATGTCACCCAAGACCAAACAACATGCCAGTTTTAACCTCATTCTCAAACTGATGTTAATAGCTTTTCATTCCATTTACCTAATCCAATTACTTTTATTTTATCACGTGTTCTTACTATTTTTATAATCTGAGTTGAACCCTTCTGGAACAGGGTGACTCACATACACACAAGTGTGTGCATGCACACACACACACACACAGAGTATACCTTTTTTTAATTTATTCTAATTAGTTATACATGACAGTAGAGTGCACTTTGATACCTCATATAAATGGAGTATATTTTCTCATTCTTCTGGTTGTACATGATGTAAAAACACACCAGTCATTATAGTTATATATGCACATAAGGTAATTATGTCTGATTTATTCTACTATCCTTCCTACCCCCATACCCTCTCCCCTATTTTTACTTAACCATACTATCAAACACACAGTAAAAAGTTTAGCTACTAAACAATCCAGATGGTCATTTAACTAAATTCAACTTACTTAAGATCAAACATATCTGCTTTGTCCTCAAAGCTACTGCTATACTGAGAAGGTTAAAAAAAAAAAAAAACCCAAACACCTGCAATCTTATTAAATTTCAGAGTAATGACTTCTTGCCTATGTTCTATTTTAACAGCTGATAGATTATTAGGTTTTTCAAGCGTTAATATTTTAAAGTTTTATGTTCAGTTTCTCAACCACTGCCACAAGCACACATAATTTATACTGTTACATTTTTGAAATGGTTTATTATTTTATGTGCCATAGTTATTGATCTGAATCAAATCTTTCTTACCTGTTTCCACAGAATATAGTAGGAATAAAATGTGACTATTTACAAATGTCAACCACCACTATAATGCACACAAAATCCACCAAGCCTACTACATTATGAATAATATTACGTATTTTTCTACAAATCTGATAATACTCACCTGAAATATAAACATTCTCTAGAAATTTGTCAAAATAAAAGAAGTAACCTTAAATAGTATTTTCAGATGTGACTATAGACAGTTACTAGCACATTTTCCTTCAATTTAAATGTTGTCTTAATACCCATGAAATACTCAATAGTTCAATAGTTCCTTCCCAGAGATATGCCTTCATTAATGTGCAAAACATCATACACCTGGAATGCCGCTCAAACAATTCTTAAGGGAGAAATTCTGATGACAAATGAAAGGGATACATTTTTAAGCTAAAAAGTCGTTGGTTTCTTATGAAGAATTTATATTCAAATGTACCAATAGAGCAGAAGAAAGCAATATGAGAAGAAAATTAATATTCATTGAGAAATAGCTACCATGGTGTGAAATAAAGATTACAAAGCCAAAGCTGAACAATTATCAAATTTTTATAAGAAAAATTATATACACACAGTGCCTGGAGTTCTAGTTATCTAATGCTGTGTACCAAACGACCTCAAAACTCAGTGAAGTAAGTAACAGTCATCATGAACTACCTTTATGGTTTCTGTGAGTCAGGAATTTTCTGTGAGTGTATAGGTCAGGAAGTTTTGGCTTTGGGGTTTTCATAAATTGCAGCCACTCAATGACTCAGAGAGTCATCCATCCTGAAGGCTACATTAGGTATGAATCTGGAAACCCTAATGGGAAGACAGTTCAGGACACCCCTCTTTAGCTCTGTAAGTTATCCCTCAGTATACTCTCTAGAGTATAACTGTGGCTTCAGGGTGGCCACAGTTCTCGTAAGATGCACTGAAGTTCCCAATAGATATGCCAAAAAGGAGAAAACCAATAAAGTCAAAGATCTGTTAAGGACTAGGCCTTACAACTCATGCCACATCATTTCTGCCATATTCTATTGGTCAAGGCATTTATCAAGGTTCACCCAGATTCAAGCAGAGGGAACATACACTTCACCTCTTGGTGAAAAAGATCAACACACCACATTGTAAGAAGAATATTTAGGATAGAACAAATTATGCTGTCACATCTTTGAAAAATTCACTCTGCTGTGCTTAGCCACATAGGACACAGACATCCATAGGACAATTCCCTTGCTGTATTATCTGCAAGGGAAAAATAACAACCAAACTCCAATATTTACTAGGTATCTCCTATGAGCTAATATCATGTGAGGCACTGAAGACAAGTGAGACCATCATCTCAGCCAGGATAAGTCATATCTTTTCTGACAATCAGCCAGTTTCCACAGAAGAGCAGATATATCCTCCAGATTAGCTGTGAGGACAGAAGTGAATTTAGGGGGGAGCCAAGAAGAACTCCTTTGTCTACTTTAGGATAATACAGAATGATTTTGGCTGCTTCAAATGACCTCTACATGTGGGAAGATACAGGGTTATCTGGAAGTTCTGCTACACAAATGCTGCAAAATTTGAGGCCATGTTTTCACTGTGGATAATACGCCCCAGGACAATGGTTCTCAAGCATGGTTTCACACTAAGATTGAGGAATGCAGTCTGGTGTAAGGCATACCTCAGGCTGTTCAGACAGCAAGGAGGAATTGACCTCAAGCTGGTGAAAAAAGGTTCAGGTAACGTCAGGCAATTCTTGGTAACTCTCAGCAGCATCATACATAGGGACCTAAGCAACATGAGTGTCAATGAGGAAAGAATTCTGAGAACTACCACTCTGGTACATGGCTAGGAAGTGAAGTGGGAGGAATATAGCAAAACAGTCATGAGTTATTTAAGTAAATGAGAGAGAATTCTTGGCCTTGGTAGTTCACCAAGAGTATATGAATGGGGAAGCAGGTATAGTGAGTAGGACTTCTGTTCTGAGCTCTGGTCACCCTGATTTCTGGCCAGATAACATTAGGGAAGTGAGATTAAGTATGCATTTTGTGTCACCATCAGCATTCAGAGTGAGGGTGATAAAAGCAGTTCTATCAGCAACTTACAAGAATTCTTAAGGGATAGGTGTAAAAGTCTTAGCACAGTGCCTGACACCTAATGGACACTGTGTTCATGAGATTTTGATTGCTGTGTCGAAGGATCCTATAAGAGTCATTTTGAGGAGACGTTTATTTTGGTTCACAGTTTAAAAGATTCACTCCATGGGCATCTAAGTCCATTGCTGTGGGCCCAAGGTGAGGTAGAACATCATGGCAGAAGAGCTTGGTGGAGGAAAGCTGTGAGCTCATGGCACTCAGGGAGCAGAGAGCAAGAGGAGTCAGGGAGAAGATCTGTAATCCCCAGGGGCACACCCCCAGGGACCCACTTTCTCCAGTCACAGGCTACTGGCCTACAGTTACCACTGGGTACAGTGTCCTTTCAAATTACTAATCCATCAAATGGACTAATCCACTAAATGGGTTACAGCTCTTGTAATCTAATCATTTTGGCTCTAAATAACCCTGAATTAACACATGCAAGGGACATGTCATATCCAAATCACATCAGACATTGACTTAGGTTTTCTGTTGCTATTCTGGTTGTTGAGTTGCTCGTTACTGACAGAGTATAAAATTCTCTAGCCTGACTTGTCAACCTTCCTGGGACACTAGTAATTCCGTGACTTGCTGATCACACCTAGTTTCTCGGGACCTGGCTTCCTTAACTATAAAACGAAGAGCATTTCTAGGTCAGTGGGTGTTAAACTCTGTTCTGAAAAGTCTTAGACTTTCTGAGGAGCTGAGGAAGTAGGCCAAACTGGCAGAGCCCTTAGTATTTCTTTCCCTTCCTCTGAGAGGTTCAATTTTAATCTGTTTCATACACAGTGTTTTGGTGTGTGATCGTGTTTGGCTCAAGACTCTGTAACTAAAAACAATACAGAGTATGAAAGTCGGGAGGTTGGGAAGGTGTCTAATGCCCCAGCTTCCACAAAGGGAGGGTCTGGAGCATGCAGGTAATCTAAACAGCAGCTAATGAGGGCACACATATTTATCATCCGGTTCATCACTGACCTTCAGGATATAGTCTCACTAAATAACTCACTTTCAATTTCTCTCATTTTCCAAATCTGTTGTTAGATACATTTAAATAATAGCAAAAGCAAAAACATAGTCCTAATATGTGTTTGCATGGTGATTTCAACACTCTCATGACTACAGCATGATGGAGGAAGATGGTGTCCCGGGCAGTAAGGTCTCATGGGAGATCTTAGAACCAAATATAAGGATTTGCAAATATTAGCTCTGTCACTTCTGAGAGGTCTTAAGTTTGATGAAGTATTTAAATTTTTGAAGTCAACTATTCTCATTTGTGAGCATGAAGAGATTATGGAGTTCACAAATTTGCACTGAAGAGTCACTGTTTCATCATTCTTTCGTTCTTGCAGTAAATACTTTGGAGAACCAAACAGGTCTTCTGAAAATCGAATGGTGGGCAAAAATGGCTTCAGCAATAAAACAATCACAAATAAATGATATCTACAATCATCAATACTCAATACGATGACATATGGAAATACATCTGCCAAAGTTACTGTCTAAAAAACTGGAGGCCCTTAATAAATGCTGATTCCTTTCTTTCCTGAAATTCTTCACAGCATGAACTTCACCAGTTGTGGTAAAACGGAGCCATAGCTCATCTGGCCTGCTTTTCTCTCTTGTGAGAAAGCCTGGTTCACTGGCTCTCCTGTGCCTCAAGACCTGTGCAATTGATTCAGGAGGTCAACACAGAGAGAACTGGGGAGGCTAAGTCCACATCATACAGAGTTGGGAATAAGGAAGGGAATGCAAAAAAAGAAGAAAGAGTAGACCAGGAAAACTAGCATCTGGATGAGGCTAGACGAGCTCCATGGTTTTGAAGAATGGATAAATATGCCCAGTGAAATGAATTGGATCCTGTCTCTCTCAGAGATTCAAAGAAAGATTGCATTTCCTTTTAGTTAACAGAGCAATGGAGCAGCACTTCATGAGTGCAACTGGGGTGGGGAGCAAACCACACCCAAGACTTCAAACACTATTAGGAACTCATGACACCTAGTCCAATGGTTTTCCTAAAAAACGAGAAAGAGAGGCTGAAGGAGAGAAAGCATGCTTGTCAGCTAGGAATCCAAAACATTTCTGAAGAGCTTTTTACATGTCTCTCATTCAAACTTTGAGCCATCCCATTAGCAACATGCATCTCAACCCATGTCCTGGCCTAGAAGAGAAGACTGCAGACACAGCCGCTCTCTGAGCCTCACAAAGGGGTGTCCATAATGAGTCTTGGGCCATTGCTGCCTCCAAGATGAGCTCTAAGGAGAAGAGGAAGCCAACCCAGAAATACTCTGATTCTCCTTTTATTTTCTTTCTTTAATGTTTTCCTTTGGGGCCCAGAACTTCTTTCAGATGCAAATCATGAATACTTGAGGAAAAAGTCAAAGTATAGTAAAGCCTTGAATAGTAATTACTGCCATCATGTTGGAAGCCAGCCTCTCAAAACAAGTCTGGAGTTCTTTAGTCACAGACCTATTTACCCCAAAGCCAGTGAAGGAGGCAGAGAGCACTGGATTCCAACTTCCTTCACTGGATGGTCTGTAATAATTCTGGCAACTTGATCAGTTTGTGAAGCCCACTTCTGTTAACCAGGAAAGATCACAGCAAAGAGGGAGAAGAAATGTCCTCCTCGCTGTCATGGGGAGAAGAGGTCAGTTAAGAACCAGTGAAGAAACTCACATAAGAAATGGAGGTTCACTTGTGTCTTGTCACTCCTTTCCCATTTACCTACTGCTTTTATTTATCCATACTAGAAATGGCCTCTTCTAACCTTCCATAATACTTTTATTTTGGAACAAAGGTCAAGAGAAGGACAGCTTAGGAAATAAGATTCATTCATTCTTAACCAAAAATCTATTCAAAATCATTTTTCTAGAAATAGCTCATTTTTTATACTTCCTAATTCTTATTCCTATATCTGAGAAATGTTTTTGTTTTGAAAAATCCACATTTTAAAGAAACATGATTAAAAAAAAAAGTCCTTATTTTCCTGGTTTTGCCATCATGGCTATCTTTTCCCAGAATCCTCTCAGAATCCACCTCAAGAGGTGCATACAACTGCACCTCTTGCAGAGGACTGACAGATATTTCTTCCAGGTCTACTGTGAACTCTTTGCATTTGATCAATCCCACAGGAGAAGGCATTAGAAATTTATCACAAGAAGCTCCCCTTCTCCTTCATTTCTGAACACTGAAGAAGCACACTACAAATAAACCCACTGAACTAACATTTTGATTGGGAAATGTAACCTTAAGTATCTTACTTTTTTCTTTCCTTAATAGTCCTACTCTCCATATATAAATTTTTTGCAGGTCCATGTTCTTCGTGAGGACTGTCATAATGGGAGGCTTAAACAGCAGACATTTAGTGTCTCATAGTTCTAAAATAAAACAAAGAAGTTCAAAATCAAAACATGAGCAGGATTGGTTCCTTCTGGGGGCTAGAGGGAAGGATCTGTTCCAGGCCTCTCTCCTTGGCTGGTAGATGTTGTTCTTTTCCCTGTCTCTTCAAAGTGTCTTCTCTCTGTGTATTTCTGTCCAAATTTCCCTTTTATGAAAGGACACCAGTCATATTGGATTAGGGTCTACTCTAGTGACCTCATTTTAGCTAACCTCTATAAAGACCTTATCTTCAAATACAGTTGCATTCTAAGGTTTTAGGCATTTTGATTCTAACCAATATTTTTGGAGGGGAAAAAATTCAACCTGTAACAGAGACCAACAAAAACGCCACTGACTCTTAAAAAGTCATTTGTCAGAGGGGAAAGATGGCATTGTCTTACATTTCTCTGACAAAATAATATTAAAATATGGGTTTAACATCTTGACTGCAGCCTTGACAAAGCACCATTCTGTGCCAGGTGTTATGCTATGCAATGGATCAAAAGAAGAATCTGGAACCTTGGTGCTCATGAATTTGTTTTCTCTTTATGCTAGCCCCTGAATCCTGGAAAAATGTGCACTGGTTAGAGTACCAACCTCCAAGCTGTGAAAGCTTTCTAGCACCTACTTTGTTCTCCTTCACCTTGACGCTTGGATGGTTTCCAGCAACAGTAGAGATGCAGGAACACTTCCACACTAGGTAGAGGAGGCCTTCAAATTATCAACCCAGAACAATGGGCATTAGTTGAGTTCACAAATAAATGACCAGTCTGGTCTTGCCGAATTCCTATGGACAGTGAACCATGAAAATCATTTTAATATAATTTAGAGAGAACAAATAATGACGGCATACATCTAATTCTCTCTTGTTGATAACATCAAGTCATAACACCTCTCCCTTTCCCCAGTACCTACTGTGTGCCAGGAATTTGGTGCCGTTTTCACAAGATGAGACTGGTATTGTTAGTTCCATTTTACATATGAGAAAACTGTGGCTTGAAAAGTGTCTTGCTGAAGCCACTAGTTACTACACAGCAAAGATGAAATATGAACCAGATGTTCACTAAATTAACCCCATGCTCTTAAGCCCTATGTAATAGTGTCTCTTTCAACCTCAGAACTTTTGGAAACTGCCCAACATTATAACTGTATAGATGAAATATTTATTTTCATCCCCCCAAAAATCTATGACTAATGCTAATCCTCTAGCAATAAACCTGGCACTGATTAGAAACATGTGGTTTTTTTTCTCGTATCTACTCCTGTAATGTAACATATTCAACAACAAAATAAAAAGTCAAAGCCAAGTGATTCATATTTGATGTGTTAATGAGCATAATGGTACTTTATGTGAAATAGACAATGTGCAGCCCACTTAATTAGTTGGTTGATTTTATAGCTTCAAAATAATAAAACAGAATAATACAAATGACAGGCCAATGGGGTGAGTGATATTTTAACATCCACTCGACCCTCAAACTGTGAAGCAAAAGTACTTATCCCAATTCCAAGACTTTCATTTTTTCTTTTAACTGTCATAAGTCAAAACCAGCTAAATTGATTTTTTTCTTTGCTTTCTGCTAAAAAGTTCACTCCCAAACAGATAGCAGGTGCTACTTTGCAGCCCAGAGGAAATTTACAGCCAAGTAAAACCCTGAAATCACAAAAACATGGGTTTAATGGATAAAGCAAAGGATGTGACCGTTCTTTAATTATAACAGGGCAAGTATGTGTTGACAGATGAGCTATCTTGTATGAATCAGACTTAAAAGTTCTTACTTCTTGATTAACCTTTACCCACTGGCAGCAAAGAAAGTTTGGATACAATAACTTAACACTTCTGAACAGTACAGATGCCTGCCAAATCAAATAGAAACCCCTGGAACAGCATTCAGTATATTTTCAGCACACACACACACACACACACACACAGCCCAGGGTTCAGCCCCTACACAATATCACAAAACAAATGCTCTCCTTTCTCCCCCTTCTCACTGACAGAAGTCCTTGGTCAAGTGTCTCAACAATGTGACAGTAATGGAGGAGGAGGAGGACGGAGAACAAAAGCAGCATATTGATGCAGGCCCAGAGAAACCAGATGAAAACCAGGGGGCTCTCTGACCCAGGCTTTGTCCAGTATATAATCACAATTAAGTAAACGACAAAAATGAGACTCGAATCCAGATCATATACCTTACTACACTACTGTAAGCTTCTAAATGATAAATTATCAACAACAATAGTGCCTATCCTAGATCACTTAACCTTCTTGGGTTGTTGAAATTAAGACAGTTTGAGAAACCTGGTGAAAATCCTGGGAGGAGTTCCATGCTGTGCCTGTGAACACCATGTGGTCATGCAAAAAAAAAGTCCAATGCCACCAACCAATCATCTTGCTTAAAACTCATCATGCAGGAATGTCAAAATGAGCAAATGCTGATAAATTGACATTACTTTGGCCCAAAGTCTTCTATTTCTTTTTTGGTTGTCCACATTGGCCATTGCAGGGGTTGGGAGAAAGAGGAGGGAAAGAAAGAGGGGAGGGAGAAAAAAGAGGGAGAAGAAAGACAGATGGAGTGTTGCTATGACAACAGAGTATCGGCTTTACAAAATGAAAAAGTTCTGGAGATATGTTGTATAAAAATGTGCATAAACTTGAAACTATTAAACCATAGACTTAACAATGATGAAAATAAGGGGAGGTACTGATTTAGATGGTAAGTTAGAAGCTGAATGTTTTTCTTTTTAACCATAATTTAAAATAAAATTTAAAAGAAAACTCTCTCTTCCACCTCCCTCTCTTTTCTCAACAGGATTGATCTGACGAACAGCTAGGATGCAGAATTAAAATGATTTCAATAAAGGGATGAAGAACTGGAAGGACATAAATGAATTCTCAAGTTTCTGGCAAAACTTAAATAGAGAACATCAAGGAGGGAGACTCTGGGAGGAGGACAGGGTCCAGAAGGCATGGATTTCTTCTAACCAGATATCACCAGCCGCAGTTGGCTCCATGGATCCACAGTTCAGGAAGGAGGGCTGTATTTCTATTGCCCACCCTATAGCCAAACTCTATATCCTTCTAAAATCCTTTCCTTCTATCATTAACAATATTTTTCCAGACATATGTGCAGATTTACCTTATATTTGTGCCTAGTATTTCATATATGACTAATTCTAGACAGTCATTGGGTTATATGTATAAATCAAGACCAAACATTGAATATAATAGAGCCATTTCATGAAGCTGTTTTCCTAAGCTTTTCACTGACTCACCTCCTGGTTCCCCCTGCCTCTTTTTTTTTTTAAGCTAAAACTAACTTACATATGCCCACTTTGACCAAACTGCAGAATTCGATGTCGAATTCAGACAAACATAGGGTGTTCAATAAGAGGTGCTTTTCTAACAGAACACCAATCAATTCAGCAAGCATGGTCAAGCCAGCTGAGTCTGTGGAAGCAATAAACAGAAGCTGGCAGCATCTGTGCAGGCCCGGATGTCCTCGGTGTTCACAAGCTGGAATTCAAGAAGGTTCTGGAAGCTGACTGCAGAGCTTTGCACAGGGCCAGTTTAAAGTGTATGTGACTGTCTCCAGGCAATCCCGCTACTTTTCTATTTTCATGGGCATAGGACTTGTTCACAAATGCAAGGGGAAAAAATTTCAAAGACAAACCAAAGCAGCCACTGGCTGAGAAAGAACACTTGAATAAGAAACATCCCAATAGAGGGAAATAGAAGAGAGGAGGGGGAATGAGAAAGACAAGAAATCACCCTAGGAAACCAGTAATGTACACAGGTAGTAGAATATTACAGTTCTACAAAACAGAATTGGTAACATTTTTTGTTTGTTTGTTTGTTTGTTTGTAGCAGGAGACATTGTTGAGAAGTATGCAGAGAACTCAGTCCAAGATTTCTAATTGTGTCCCCTGGAAAGTGCATTGCCTTGCAGGGCCTAAGTACTTTAAATGGAATTTTGTGACTTGTTTATCTGACACAGGAACAGTTTTCTCAGATCTAACCATCCCTTTTATGTGTAACAAGATAACAAAAGGTTATGTGATTTTAGGAAACAAAGCATATCAACAGGGATATTCACAGCATATCCACTGAATATTAAGTGCCTAATTTTATCTATCTGCTGGAGCTGGATGTGGGAAGGTAACCAACTTTAGCACACGGAAGGCACTGCATTCGCATAGTGACATGTTGCTAAGAATCTGTCGTATTTTAAAATACAGGCATATTATAGTAATGCTCCAGAAAATACAACACTTGATGCAGAGTGGTACCCATCTGCAAAGGCTAATTCTGTCCTCAATTCATTCTAGAAGGAAAAGCAATTAGAACTACAACAAAATTCTACCCAGAGCATTCTGATGCCGCTTCTCTTGAGGCTGCTATTCACACACAATGCTGCAGAGGTCGCTGCTGTGTCTGGTAGAGTCTCAGTGCTCCCCATGCCCATTTTAACTACACATCAGTGTTAATGCCTTAAAGAAAACTCAGAATAAATCATGTTTAATTTTGGAATTCCAGCAGTTAATTGAAAGCTGGGCTCTTGGACAGTAAGCCATTGAAAATAATGGGGAAACCACACAATGGCCCACAGAGCGATGTCATTGTTCATGATCCTTAAAGCTACACTTGGCTTAAGGAACTGATGTGTTAGGATCCCCTGGTTCCCAAGTGCATTGTGCATGAGCAGTGAGACTATGACATCTAGAATGCGGCATCCAAGCCTAATGATCAGATAACGAACACTTATGTAGCAATCTATTCACTCATTTAATGCTCCCAATGATCCAATAAGGCAGCTATAATTACTATTACCCATTTCAGACAAGAAAGAAAGATCTTAAGGATCCAAGAGCTAGCGATTTGCAGACTCAGTTTAAGGCTGATCCCATGTGACTCCAGAGTTCTGCTCATAATTCTGTGCTACCAATCAAGATAGTCCATTACATTTTAAAATATAGCTGTATTAATTCAGCAGGACAGTCATGAAAAATTCACAGACTGAGTAGCTCAAAAAGGGGAGTTTATTTTCTCACAGTTCTGGAGGCTGAAAGTCCAAGAGGAAGGTCTGCAGGTAAGTTTGGTTTCGAACAGAGCCTGTCCCTCCCTTGCAGAGGGTCTTCTGTATGTAATCTCTCTGGTGTCTCTTGTTATAAGGACACTGGTCAGATTGCATTAGGACCCACCCTAATGGCCTCATTTTAATTTGCCTTTTCAAACATCTTATTTCTGAAAACACTCACATTCTGAGGTTCTGGAGGTTAGGGTTTCAATATGAATTTTCAGGAGAATACAATTTAGCCCTTAACGGTTGGCATATTAATGTTCTACAAAAACGTAACAGTGGGTGAATGAGCAGGCTGGGAAGGACTTAATTATTAGAAAGACTCATTTTGGATGCTTCCACATTCAACAGGTTCTCAGAATGTGGCTACTAAAGCCAGTAAATTACACATGGGGCTCCCATTAGGTTTCTGCTGGACAGGACTGCTCCAGGTTTTAATCCCTTCTGACTATAAGTGCTCTATTATAAATGTTCTATAATAAGCATAAGCCATAATTTCGCTTCCCCATTCTCTAGTCAGCAGGAAGATCCATTATTTCCATTAATTCATCATAGCATACAACCCTCAAAAACCCTGTTTTTATGCATCTCACTAATACTTACTATTATCTGATTTTTTTTGACAATCTGATGGCTGTAGGGTAGCATTTCTCATTTAAATATTCATCTCTGAATACTAACAAAAGAGAACACCTCTTGAATACATATTAGTCATTCAAGGTTTCTCTTTCATAAACTGACTATATCATTTTCCCATTAAAGTTTTTATTTCATATATTTTGTTAACAAATTAGCAGGAATGAAAAGAATATACTGTCAACATGAATCTCCCTTTAGTTATTATACCTACCTCCAAAATATTCTCTCATTTCATCCTTTGTCACTTTTTTCCCTATTTTCTTCACTGAATGTAAATCCTTTACTCATGAGATAATTCCTCCAGTTTTACCCTTGTTATTTTAAGAAATTTACCCCAGCAATAAGTTATAAGAAAATTTCATCTTTTCCATTCTCAGCTTCTAGTTTCACTGTTCATATTTGTAATTTTGGTGCATCATGTATGTGTACTGCACTTAGAGCAGATGGCAAGCCAACAATTCTGCAGTCAGGTACTTCCCTTCAAAAAAAGCTGGAGATTTTCTTACCAAAAGAATGCACATGCATGGGACTGGGATTGTGGCTCAGAGGTAGAGCACTGGCCTAGCATGGGCGAGGCACTGGGTTCGATCCTCAGCACCACATAAAAATTAAATAAAGATACTGTGTCCACCTGTGACTAAAAAACAAACATTAAAAAAAAAAAAGAATGCACATTCCAAAGACACAGCATAATTCCAGGGACTTCATGGACCTCAGCCCTTCCATGTATCCTTATGCAAATTAAGTCCATGGAATCTAGGTTAAGCATTCCTGAGTCTTCTAATTCTACCAGTTATTCAAATTCTTCATTGCATTTCCTATGATTTTGCTGTCTTTTTCTGGGTTATCATACAGTCTCAACTAGTTGATGAGCTCCTTAAGGATAGAGACCTAGATTCAGATACCTCCAAGATTTTTCATAATACCTGACAGCTGGAAATGCTTAATAAATAATCCTCTTAGCCACTGATATCCCAGAAATTTGACTCAGAGAAGAGCATGTGGCTCACTGGCCCAGGGGTAACTCTAAAGAGACCTCACGAAACGTGTCCATTCAACCAGCACGCACGAGATTGTCCATTGTTTCAGGCCCTGGGCAAGATGCCAGGTAACTAGCAAAGGAAAAGATACAATTTGTGTCCTCAGAGATTCCTAGTCTGGCAGAAAAGACAGAGGACAAGGCTTTATGACATGCGGCATAAAGGGGGACAAGAGGAGGACACCCAACGGAGACATCAGGGTAGGTTTGAGATTTTGAGACTTAGAAATGTTCAGGCTGAACTTGAGTCATAGCTTACACTAACAAAGGTGTTTTTTGCTTTTTTTGTTGTTTATCAGAAAGGCAAAGCTAACTGGGTATCCTGCATTTCTATTTCTTACATTTGACAATTCAAGGCACTTAAAGTTTAATATTATCCTGAAATACAATCCCCATAAGATCTGGCTGCTCTGTTTCCAGCCTCCCCTTAATCCAGATTCTGCTGGCTTCCCACACTTAGTTATCCTTCTTTCTTACTACATTATCTCTATCATTTCGCTTTTTCATAAACTCTTTTCCCAATACAATTTTATATGATATCCATAGGGTTAAAACCCCCAAATATTCAATATGGTCTAAAGCATTTTCTAGAAAGCCTAAACATATATACAAATCCTCCTTGCAGAATATAAACCTATTCATAGTCTCACTTAAATCAGGCATTTCATACATGTAAATTGGAAACCATGTATACTGTATTTTTCCAAAGAATTACTCTGGGGGGAAAAAAAAACTCACATATATTTGAGAAGAGAACATATTTAATGATTTTGCTCCATCACAAAAAAATTCTAAATTTGAGCTATTACAGGGAGCAAAATCAATTTAATTTGATAATAACTCTACATGCAACTCTTTAGCTTTTTTAATTATAGAATTTTGAAAAGTCTTGGATTCTATTCATATGTCTTTTTAGAACCAAATGACAAGTTTGCAAACAATTACTGGAAAGCAATAGTAACAGACAAAAGCAAAAGAAAAAAAGAAAGGTAACAGAATATAAAATTAAATAACAGACTTAAAATAATTCTAACAGAACCTGGGAGATACTTTATACATATCTGAGATAAATGGAAGTATCAAGGTCAGAGAGAAAAAAATAGTTTTTACTGACACTTGGAAGGAGGATGCAAATGCATCCTATGATTCTGTTGCTAAGGAAATGATCTGGGTCTGATTCATCCACCCCAGTAACATGTCTCAAGAACATCATGGTTTTGAAGTACTCTGGAAGTCTATCATTTTATAATGATGAAACGTGGGAGTCCATTCAGTCTGTTGACAACTACATATTATTTTCCCTAAAGATAATACTGAGAAACAGCAAAGTTTCTGTATGATCTGCTTATTAATAACACCCAAACCAGCCCTGACTGAGCACTTAAGAGGTGGCAGGCGCTGGGCTAAGCTGAGCACAGAAAACCCATCAGCAAATACTGCCTCACTGTCTTTGCTGAATTTAAAGTGGGTGTTGCTTTTGTCTGGACTTTAAAATTTCCTTTCATATTAAATCTTTGTGTGGAAAATTTAAATTCTAGCCTTTGTCTCTGCAACAATAATGCCATTTCATTACCTGTCACTGGTGAGAAACCTGTGGTTTTGTTTTTGTTTATATATTAAGGAACCAGTGGAGCAGGAGTGGCTATCTTTGCTTTATATTCCAAAAATCCCACAAATGTCAAGGACATGTGCCCTGTGCAAGTGTGTACATGTGTGCACTTGTCTGTGACTTGGGACAACAGTGTCCTGACACAAGACAGACAAATGAGCTCTCACCATATGATTCCTACAGAACTAAAAAAGTATAGGCTACCTGCCATTCCACAGTATCATTTCTGATCTTTTTGCCATATCTCAAGAATTTTTCTCATGTGACAAGAAAGTCACCCAGACTGTTCAGTGCCTCACTCTCCCCTTGATGCCAAGATGCTCCGGCACATCATCAGCATTCTTCAGAAGGGATTTCACTGTCAGCACAGGGAAGTGACATGTTCACTGGGACTTTCCCTGTCACTTTCCCCAGACTTTAGCACACATGAAAATGCCTGTCAAACAGTATCCACACACATGAATAACATTAAAAAAATAAGTATTTTGCTATGAAAGCTTTTAATTATAAAGAGTAAAAATGTCAGCTGACAAGTGCATTTCTTTCTAATTCTCAGATTTATTCCTGAAGCTCCTGGCCAATGTCTGTATCATAAAGAGGATGCCACAGGCAGCTTAACTGCCTTAGCATCTGCACCAAAAGAAAATTACATTGTAAACCAGGAGAAGAGACAAGAGAGACAATCAACATTTTCTGGGCACTGCCTATGTGGTAAACACGATACAGAGCATTTGGGAAAAGCTCTTTAATTCACACTTGGACATAACGTGCTGCGCAGGAGCAGGTTTATCATCATTTCATAAGAAAGCTAACTTTAATTCAGATGGGTTAAAAGCCAAAGGAGAGTGGAAAATCAAACTCAGATCTGATTCTGAAGCTTATACACACTGCCACATACCACAGCTCCTCTCAAGGCAGCTTTGGAGATGCTGAACAGGTGGCCCTGGAGGGCTCCCTAAATGTTCCAATCAGCTGGCCAAGATGGATGTGATGGATAAGGTCCAGATCCTTTAAAGGAAACGCCAGCTCCAAGATGCAGAAGTTCCCACTCCGTGCACAACTGAGTCTCATTCATATACTCCCAAACCGACTCACAGCTGGCCCCCTTCACTCACTGTCATTCTTCAGGAAGGTGTCTGAGAACACATCTCTGCACGCTCCAGTGGCATCCTGTAGCTTCCACACGAAGGGCTTCCTGGGACAGAGGGGGGCAGGGGGTCAGAGCACACAATATCTGTGTTTTATGTCTTCGACTTGGCTACAGCTCTTTAGAGACACACAGAGAAAATGGATTCTACAGTTGACATCTCCCAGGAATTTTTTAGTAGACTAGAAAGCTTGATTTGCTTCTGGTTCTATCACTTTGGATTTATTTGGAATGAAAAGGGTTTCTGCTGGAAAATAACCATTTAATAGAGTGAGAAGGGGGGCAGGAGGAGGAATCCACAGTGCTCATTTTTACTCTTCCCACCACCCTGTCCTGAATCTACTGTTCACAGGAAGCACCCCATAGTGTGCTGTAAGTTCAGATGTGCCCAGGCACCCAGCAGACTCCAGGCATATGTGTTTGATTCAAATTCAGTACCAGGAGGTGTATGTTTCATTCTGCTTTTCTTCCAGCTACCACCCCAGGCAGGTGCTGAAATGATGTCACTGCAGGTCTCCATGTCATGCAGATTTTACACCCTGATACCAGGAAAGCAAAAGCATTTCTCAAAGAGTCTTTGCTGGCTTGGCAGGAAGACAGAAATTGCTTTTTATCAAAATGAAAAATATTTTTTCATGGGTAACAGCAAAAACAGTTTAAAAGAGGAATAGACAGTTTTATCTTGGAAAAAGTGTTTTGGGCATGGCTGATGGAAAAAGGTGTGTTTTCCTTCCTCTCCTGAGATGGACTAGATCCAGGAAACCAGCTGCCTCCAGTTTATGGGACCAATTAAAGAGAGGTTGAGGTCCCAGAGGCCCTTCTTCCTGTATTAAGGATCTTGCCATCCCTGCCTGACAGTTCCCAAATCCGTGCCCTGGGAACTCAGTTTTCTTTTGTCCCCTCTGAACCACAGAGAAACACACCTGCTCTTACGTTTGTCTTCATTCTGTATTGTGGGTAGGGGGTTCTGGAGTGGGAAGATGGGAAATAAGTGAGGAAGGCCTGATTCACTATCTGAATACCCACTGTGTGCCATGTCAGGAACATCCAAGGCACTATTTCATATAAAACTTGGAACAAACCTTTAAGAGGTTTAATTATGTCTGTAGGACATGACAAAAAATAGGTTTAGGGAATATTTAAAACTCCAATTTTCAAAGGTCATACACTAGTTAAATGAAATATTAGTGAGATATGCAGTGTGGCCGTACTGGTCTATTCCCTCAGAAACTCAATAAGCCAAGAAGCAATACTGCTCTGCCTCTCCTATACTTAAGTGCCCAGTTGAAATGTTGTTCCCTAAGTAAATAAAATGGAGCATACCTATACAATGGAATATTATTTAGCCTTAAAAAGGAATGAGATTCCGACACATTACAATATGGATAAAACTGGAAAACATGATGCTGAATGTGATAAGCCAGACATAACAGGATATGGACTTTATGACCACATTTACACAGGGCTCTGGAACAGGTGAACTCATAGAGGCAGAAAAGTCCAATGGAGATTACCAGGGGCTAGGGGAATGAGGAAACAGAGAGGCTTTGTGTATTGGGTCTAGTATTTCTGTTTGGGATAATAGAAAGTTCTGGAAATGGAAAATGATAATGGTTGTACAATGCTGTGAGATACTCAATGTCAATGAATATTATGTTGAAAAACAGCTAAGATAATAAATTTTATGTTATGCAAATTTTGTAACCATAAACAAATATTTCTTGTTTATCCAATATCATAGAAGCCACATAGGCCCTGATTTCAAAGCTATTTCTTAAAACTAGCTTAGAGACATAAAAGATGATCTACACTCAGCATGTCAACTCTAATCTACTGACACAGACCACTAAGAACATTGTTTAAAGAAGGACCCTAGGGATGCTTTCCCACCTGAAACATGATTGATTTGTGAAATCTTCTTGCAATAAGACACAGAAATGTTGAATAAAACATGACAGGATAATTTTAGTTGCTCTTGAAATGTGACAAGAGCTTGGGTGGAAAGCTCATGGTAGAGAAAGACCAAAAGACTAGGTCAAGTACAAGTTGATCTTCTGAAGGCTTAAAAACTTGGTCAGCAGGCATAAAGAAGAAAACAGGCATAAAGAAGAAAATACCAGAGATTTTTTTGTGACCATAAATCTCATGAGGGCTGCCTAGAGAACTTCCCCAGTTCTTGTTGGCTTTGTAATTCCAGTGCAAGATTCCAGGTGGCCTTGCAATAAATCTCCCTCCCCCTTCATAAGACCTTACTATCTATATATTAAATCTCAACTAGTACAACTTCAACAGAGCCTTGTAACCTGGTGATGTCGGGTATCAACTTTAAAGAGTGATTTTAATTCATAGGTGTTATAATGTTGTCCATGAGCATTCTTTTTCTATTTTTTCTTTTTGCTTTGATAGACAACATGCCAAGATGAATGGAAGAAAAAATTGGTAGTGAAGATCCAATTTATTATTACTGGAAGAAATAATGCAATAAGTGGTATTATTAACTCAGGGGAAACTCTACACCATCTTGAATCATCAACAAAAATGAAGAATAAACTGGAAAGTTCAATTAGCATTGAAAAAGTTTGCTGAAATCCACCCACATGTTACTTGAAAATGTTTCTCTGAAAAGAAATTCTTCAACCCAAAAATCAACTTTCCAGCTACTTAAAAAATAAAATTAAAATGAATGTAGATCATGAAATCAATACTTGGGGACTAACTAAGGATCACTAAATCCTGTGTTATTGATTGCTTAGAGAAAGCTACCTTTTTTAATATGTACCATCTAATACAGTTCTATATTTCTAAGAACTTTTTCCAAATCCTGGAAACACGTGGTTTATGTAATGATTAATCTTTTGCATTAACTGCTTCATGTGCCAGAAATATTAAAATGCATATTAACTATCCTTGGTAAATACTTTCCCATAGTTTCTCCTAAAAGTACACCACCTACTTTGAGCAAGTTATATGCAACCTAAAGCACATTTACAAAGAAATCAACTGTGTATCAAAGCCATTTCAGATTTTTTTAAACGGAACACAACTTTTTGCCCCCAGTACAACACCAAAGTTAATGTTTTGTTTGTTTTGACCTGGAGAGTACGTGTCAAATTTAATCATAAAGAAGAATCTTGTTTCAATTTCCTCTGTTAATTACATCCTGGCAAACTGCATTGGGGCAACTGTATTAGAAATTTCAGAAACAGAAACACTTTTCATTTGTCAAACTGGAAACCAGGGTCAGGTGGGTGTGTGAACCAAGAGGTGGGTCCATGAGGGCTCCTATCTCTGAAAGCAAGAAGAGCCTTTTCACAGTGGAGAAAATCAACGGAGCTGCTGGTTGACACACACTGTGCCTGTGCTGGTGGCTGTCATGCTCCACTCAGACCCACGACTCATTCAAACCTGTGCCTGTCAAGAGTGCAAATAATAGGGGGAGGAAAGAGTGCCAGAGTCGGACACTTTCTAACAAGAGCCCAGCAGATCACTACCTTTCATCTATGAAACTTCAATGGTTTAAGAGCAGAGCCATTGGTACCACAGAGCTGAAGGACATATAGAAAATCACAGTAAGACTGTGGACTCAGAGATGGAAAAGTGAGGGCCCTGGGCCCTGCCCTCCAACCTCAAGTCCACATCAAAAGCCTCTGAAAAACTCTGTGGCAGCCCTACTGTCTCCTCTTTGGTTTGAGTCTTCCTGCTGAAGAGTTGGTTTGTAGAGATGGCTATCTGCCTAAGCTGGCTTGCCTTTCTTAACCTACACACACACACTCTCTTTTTTATTCTCTCTCTCAAGAATGGAGGGTTTCTCTACATTCTGAAATAAAATGCAAACTGAGAGCATTTTGTATTTTTGCATTTCAATTCTCTGTTTTGTCAGTGAGTAATTATAGCAAATAAAATATTGCAGCTCAATGTAAATTGTTAGGCAACCAGATCACACCAGGAGATTTTTCTTCCACAAGTTTTACATCATAGCATGTTAAATATTAAAATATTGCAAGTCAAGTAAACAGAGAGGGTTCTTTGCTCAAAGCATTAATTTTAAACAAACATTTCACTGTTATTCAGATCAGATGCGAGGAAACAAATGATGTTTTCTTTCAAATAAGGTGAATTTATCATCTGGAGGGAAAGAAGACAGGAGAATCACAGAGAAATAAGGGTATTTATGACACCAGAGATGGATTTCAAGCAGAACAGGAGGGAATCCATGCAGAGGAGAGAAAGAGAAAGAAAGACTTATAAAAGGGAACTTGGAAATGAATAAGAAATGAGAAGGATTGATTGATTGCTAGAAGAAAAAATGAAGATAGGTTTCATGTTAGAATATAGATACCTGACTCAAGGAAGGCATCCAGAGAAGAAATCAAACATTGTCTAATATAATGAATTTTAATTTTCTTAGGTTATCACCAAGAAGGAAAAAGGGAGGTGAATTTTCAGCCTAAAGATCAATCCATCAATAGAATACCAAGCCATAAGTACCCATTGAGTACTGAATACATGCTAAGTAAGCAACTACAAAATATGAACTACAAGGTTCTTCTTACGGGGATGGGTACTGGAGTTGTTGAGACAATGAGCAAGGAGAACAAGAGAGTGTTCTGTACTGAGGAATTCACAAAAGTTTAACCCGGGATTGATAACACTTAACTTGAAGCAAGTTTTGAGTCACTGTCTTACCACTCCATTTTGAGAGCCCCCTAAGCATTATGACAAATGCTTGATGTTTATCATTTTCAATGTTTCAAATAATTCATGAAGAATATTCCCCTTTACATTACTGAAAAAAATAAGATTCAAAAATTAAGTTGCAGCCAGGTGCAGTGGCACACTCCCATAATCCCAGCAACTGAGGAGGCTGAGACAGGAGGATTGCAAACTCAAATCCAGTCTCAGCAACTTAGTGAGACCCCGTCTCACAGTGAAAAATAAAAAGGGTTGGGGATGTAGACAGTGGTAGATCACCCCTGGTATTAATACACATTAATGGGGATGGGGGAAGATAAGTTGCTTATCTTAAATAGTGAGTAAATGACCATAAGCCCTGGTGTCCCTTTCCAAAAATCATACTCTTCCTCTGAGTGATGAATTGAGCTGCTATAAACACTGTGTCGATGTAGTATGCTGACTTTAAGTCCTTTGGGTATAAACCAAGGGATGAGATAACTGGGTCAAATGGTGGTTCTTCCAAATTTTCTAAAGAATCTCCATATTGCTTTCCAAAGGGGTTGCACCAATTTGTCATCCCACCAACAATGTAAGAATGTAGCTTTCCCCCACATCCTTGTCAATATTTATTGTTATTTGTATTCTTAATAATTGCTATTCTGACTGAAGTGAGATGAAATCCAATGTAGTTTTAATTTGCATTTCTCTGGTTGCTAGAGACATTGAACCTTTTAATAGCAGCTCAGTTCACAATAGCAGAGCTATGGAATCAACCTAGGTGCCCCTCAACAGATAAATAGATAAAGAAAATGTGGTCCATACACACAATGGAATACTCCTCAGCCATAAAGATGACTGAAATGATGGCATTTGCTGGTGAATGGATGGAATTGGAAACTATTATGAAATAAGTCAATCCTCCAAAGACTGAATGTTCTTTCTGATACGTGGATGCTAACACACAATGGGTAGGGGGCAGAAGGGAAGATTAAAAGTTTACTGGATTAGACCAAGGGAAATGAAGAGAAGGGAGGGAAGATGGGATTAGGAAAGATAGTAGAATGATTCTGGCATAACTTTCCTATGCTCATATATGAACACATGACCAGTGAAACTCCACATCATGTACAACCACAAGAATGGGATCCTAATTTAGGATAAGTTATACTCCATGTATATGTAATATTCCAAAATACACTCTACTGTCATGTTTAACTAAAAAAGAACAAAAAAAAAGAAGGAGTGATGGATTTATTCTCAAAAGTAGATCCTCTACTAAATCTTATAGCCAATACCAGCTCATTAAAACAGAAACAAAACAAGCAGAAAGTGGTTGGGAAATGTTCTTTGTGAGGGAGATGCTCTCAATAAGATAAAAAGAATAAGAAGGTGACAATACAGAGGCTTTTATTTCTCTTAAATTTTTTTTTTAGAAAACATATCAAATTGGCTGGAAAAGCATGACCTTAAACCATCAGTGGTTTACCATCAATGTTAAGAATTAGACACTGGAGGGTACAGAAACTGGTAGTCATAAAGTTTCAAAGATGTTGGCAGAACTTTTCCAAAGGGGCAAGAGAGCATGGAGGAGTTAAAGTGGGAAAAGGAGCCATCTAGGATGGATCTAAGAAGTAGTTCAACGTGAAGACTCTTCGCTCTTCCAGACTACCACTCAAGGAAACAACTGTCAGTGGGGTGGGGAGGAGCTGTTTTGTATACATGAGGAGACATCACAAATCCTAATGACAGGGGATAGAAATACAATAACATACCTGGACTAAGAACCAGAGAGACAAAATGCATGTCACAAATTTACACAGAAGGTGGAGAAATCACTAAATTCTCATGAATTGGAGGTTTGAACCAATTATAGTTAGATCTCCACAGAGTAAGGAGGTATACAATGATGTCTGGTATACAGAATCAACTTTGTGACAATATGGTTATTTTAGCAACTATTAGATGAGACGAGTATAAACAAAAATAATCATCTTAGCATTTGAAAAAAGTGATATATCCCAGTGACATCACATTACCATACCATACTGAGATGTCATGAATTACGAAAAACAGTCCAGCTACTTTTACTGGTGAGGCAACCAGAATACTGACTTCCCATATTCACCACAGCTCATCTGCCTCCTGTCCCATCAGACAAGTACGAGACACAGAAAGCCAAATCTCCAAACAAGATCCACCTGACAGGCATGCCACTCAAACTCTTGAGAAGACCACTGAGAGATTTGCAATATGGAAAAGGGGAAAAGAGATAAAGAAAAGATGTGTTTTCTTTAACCTGTTTTTGGGGAAGGAAAATATGATATGCTGTAAGTTTTCTGTATGTCACGCATTTGACAACCTCTTAGAAGAGTGCCAAATTCCTAAAACCTAAAACCCACCAAATTCACTGCTGACAGAAGAATAAGTCCAAATGTGTGCAAGACTGTTCTTTGTAGTATTGCATATAGAAACAAAACCTGGGGCTGGTCATGTGGCTTTGCAGCAAAGTACTTGCTTAGCATGCCTGAGTCCTGAATTCAATCTACAGCACTGAAGGAGCGGGTACTGGAAAGAACCCATATGCCTTGAACTGAGTTAAGCACATTTTGGTTTATCAGTGCAAGGCTGTATGCACAGCCATGAAGAACAACAATGTGGGTCTGCTCTTTATGACACTATGATTTTTAAAAAAAAAAGAAGAAAAAGCAATATGTGAAGAGTATATTTAATGCCATGTCATAAGAAAAGATGTGAAAGACTTTCTGTGTACTGTTTCATTTGCATGTTCACACATGCATAATTTCCTTTTGTGAAAAGTTACAGGAAACTTCACAATGGTATTATCTGGAGCACCAGAGGCTTGCAGGTCAGAGCAGGGAGGGGAGGGCAACTTTTAATTTTCTTTATATACCTTTCCTTTCTGTTTGGGTATCTATTATGTGTGCATGCACTATTTTGACTAAGATAAATGAGAAATATTAATGGAACATGAAAGGAAAATAATTACCTAGCAATGATGAAACTATGCTGTTCATAAGTCTTCTTTTGACCTTTGGATGAACATGGTAGCTTGGAATTTACTTCACTGAGCTCTGGGATTAATTTTCAGCTGCACTGAAGGGATGTAGTGAAGGGATGTAGTGTAAGTCACCCTCTCATCTTGTGCTCCCTCTGCAATCTCTGCCTTGTATTTGATCTACCTGAACACCAGACTCCCTCTTGCTGCT
Organism: Marmota monax; assembly: GCF_021218885.2. Taxonomy (NCBI): domain Eukaryota; kingdom Metazoa; phylum Chordata; class Mammalia; order Rodentia; family Sciuridae; genus Marmota; species Marmota monax. The sequence continues at coordinate 6,484,367 of NW_026693008.1, read as the reverse complement.
ATAGACAAGACCTCTTAGAGTTTGACCAAAGGGTTAACAGGCATTAAATCGTGTACCCCCTGAAATGCTGGGGGACAAGGACAGGAAGGGTCTTCATGTGAGCCTACAATCATGCAGCATACTAGGATTGTGCTAGCTACAGCAGACTTGAGTTCACAGCAGACATGAGAGGCAAAGAAAATTCTCACACAGAGAACGAAGGAAATCCATGTGCAGACACACTAACTGAATCACATTTACTACTTGCTGAATAATCCCACTTGTGTTTCTCTTTGTATTTACTTCTTTTTCCCTTTAACCACTTTCACAAATGGTTACCTAGAATCTAATACATAGACAGTTACTGTGTAAGGCACTTTGCAGCTACTATCTCATTTACTTTTTGTCTAGAAAGCCATGGAGTACACCACACTTTTCCCAATGAATGCAAAGAAATGAACATATAAAGCTATGACACTTAATATGCTCAAAGTGACACTCTAACAAGTGGCAGAGGTAGGATTCAAGCATAAACACAGCAGTGTGCAAAGTCATCATGGCACAATATATTCATTCTTTTTTTCTTAATTTTTTAATTTGTCTTAATTAGTTATACATGACAGTAGAATGCATTTATGTACTGTGGTATACATAGAAAAATGAAAGAAATTATATCTCATCTAAGTGTACATGTTGCAGAATCATATTGATCTGGCAGTCATATATATACATACAGTAATAATGTCTGTTTCATTCTACTATCTTTCCTATTCCCACATCCCCTCTCCTCCCTTCACTTTCCTCTACCTAATCTAAGGTAACACTATTCTTCCTTAGTGCCCCCACGACTTATTGTGAATTAGCATCTGCATATTAGAGAAAACATTTGGCCTTTGGTTTTGTGGGATTGGCTCATTTCACTTATCATGATATTCTCTAATTCCAACCATTTCACTATTCTTTAAAGTTGAGTAATATTCCATTCAGTATGTATGTATACATATCACATTTTCTTTATCCATTTTAACATGTTTTTATATGCAATTTGCCAGAATTTTATTGAGAATTTTTGCATCTGTGTTCAGTAGGGATATTGGTCTGCAGTTTTCTTTCGTTGATGTATCTTTGTTTGGTTTTGGTATCAGGGTGATATTAGCCTCACAGAATGAGTTTGGAAGGGTTACCTCCTTTTCTGTTTCATGAAATACTTTGAGGAATATTGGTGTTAATTCTTCTTTGAAAGTCTTATAGAACTCTGCTGAGAATTCTTTGTGGTCCCGGGCTTTTCTTGGTTAGTAGGCTTTTGATGGCATTTTCTATTTCAGAAATTGATCTGTTTAAATCATGTATGACCTCCTCATTCAGTTTGGGTAGGTCATATGTCTCTAGAAATTTGTCGGTGTCTTTGATATTTTCTATTTTATTAGAGTATAAATATTCAAAATAGTTTCTAATTATCTTTTGTATTTCATTTGTCCATTGTGATATTTCCTTCTTCATCTTTTATTTTAGTAATTTGAGTGTTCTTTCTTTTTCTCTTCTTTAGCATGGCCAGGGGTTTATCTATTTTATTTATTTTATACTATATTCATTCTTGATTCAAACCTTGTATTTCGCCCTGAGATTGCTCTACAGGAACAAATCAGACAGAGAACAATGAACTCACAAAGATAGGGCTTTTCCAAGGAAACTAAAAGTTTTGAAAACAGAGAAGCACACCAATACGTGTATTATACATATGGTCAACTGTGATATATTTGAATGAATCCTCACCATGCCCTCACCTAAGGTGGCACCTAACCACATCATTAAGAGATTCAATCTGTCCTTCATCTCATCTCTTTCATCCATAAAATGGATAGCACAGTAGTGCCTGCCTCAGAAAAGTGTGGTTAAGATTGGAGCGAGATCATGCCCAGTAAGAACTTGAAGTACCTACAATACAGTAATCCTTCCTAAGTGTCCTTGCTTAATATAATAATGTTTTCAATCATCACAAAAGTATCTGATAAATCATAGGAGTTATAGCAAGAAAACACCTTAAAATATAGATCAACCCACAGGTAAACCCACTGTTTACAGTAAAGAAAGGAAGGGATACCTGTTGATTCAGAGGCAAGGTGCCCCTCAAGAAAGTTTTTATTTTAATTGAATGCTACCTATGCAGAAGTGTGGCAGGAAAGTTTGGTCACTCATTCATTGCTCACTCGCAACCTCTTTCTCTCTTGTGTGCTTCTATTTCATGATAAACTATTCACTTTCCTCCTACTCCTTAAAGACAAGTATAGCTGCCACAATGGAATCCTTGCCAATGAGAGGTGGACAAAAATGTGTGGGCTGTCATCTGTTTCCCCTTTTCTTCCTGTTATGAATTTGACCACGGTGCCCAGAAATAGGGAAGACATCTTGCAAAGGTACAGATCAAATAATGCCGAGACCCATGTGACGTATTGCCAGGAGAACTTCTTGGCACATATAACACCACCTCTATTTGTTTAAGGCAGTATTAAGTAGGTTTTTGTTATATGCAGTTGAATTATAGCATAATTGACAAAGGTCCTTTTTCCATGGACACTGATACATTCTAGGCCAAAATGATGGGGATTAATAGGACAAAATCTGAGAATAGCAACTATACCCTTGGAGGGAAATTCCTAGGTGTGAGGGCATTTTTTTAAATAATTAAAATGTCATCAATAGCAGGATTATTTATGAAGTTCATTTCTCACCTCCTCTCAACTGTATCTTGATACTCAGAACAAATTTCCTCACAATATCTAAGAGCATCCCATTCCCATATTGGCCAAGCAATTTTTAGAGAATTTAAGTTATTTTAAAGATAAGCTGTTTTTGTTGCTGTTACTTAATTTTTAAAGTTCGGCTAATTAGAGCACTTTATCACCATTTCCATGTATGCATTATATTCTCATCTTCAGAACACATGTTTAGAAACATGAGAATAAGTAGATGAAGGCTCAAATGGTTCTAGTCCCATCTAGCCCCCTCTCAAAATGCTCATGTAATTTTTGGCCAAGTAATCAGATGCTATTTTTATATTTAATTAACTGTTTCACATTGGTTGGACTCCTTAACCAGATATAAACCCAGGGGTACTTATGCAGTGCATTATCTTTTTTCCCCCCAACCCCATTTTAGTGATTATCACAGTGGTAGGCACTTTTTAAATTATCAAGAAAAGCTATAAAATACACAGACCTCCAGAATAATACACAGCTTAAGTAAAGACCCAGGGGTTAAACCTCTCTATTCTAGCATTGAATATGTGTCTGTTATCAGCCATTCAAGGAATTCAGTACTAAGGTAGAGATGGTAAAAATCAGATTTATATTTGGGGAAATGTTTAAAACGATGGCACCGAAGGGTACATATATAAATATAGAAGTATATCCTAAGGCCCAGCACCATGCCAGCCACACAATAATCTTTAATAAATATTTACTGAATGAAATAAGCCTATGTGCGTGGCAGAAAAACATACTATGAATGAACACACTTTCTGTCTTCCTAAACAAAGGTATCCTTACTATAATAGATGGGCAGTCAAAACTACACACTCTCATTTAACTGGGAAAAATTTTAAAAACCTTCTATTTCATCTCTGATTTCCTCCTTACATGACGTACAGTGTAAAGGACTTGCTGGTCACATTTGTCAAGAGAGCCCACAGGTACTATCTGGCTTATCACAGCTTAACTTATCAATTGCCTTTGTTGTTTGGTGGATATTGATCTGGGAAGACCTTGTATCTTGCTAAAGTCACTTGTACAGCCGCTCTTCACGTTTTCTTTTTAGTCGACATGAAGGCTCAAGTGTTGTGGGCTTTGGGAATTTCCACCTGACAGCCCCACTCCATCATTAAACACCCAGCGTGAGCTCATTATCCAGATGGATGCCCCAATTACACCAGTCCATTCCTGCCCATTCCCAGCAGCAGCAGCAGCAGGTTCAGACCACAATTTGCAGGTCAGTAAGTGATGTAGGAAACGTCCCTAGGAGCCAAAAGTTTAGTTTCATTCGCTTCACTTTCATCCATTCATTTGTTCATTCACAAAGCATTTATTGACAGAGCCAATGTCTGTTTCCAAGATTAAAATGTTGTTTGCTTTTCTGAAGGGACCTACACTGCCTCTAAGTTTTATCAATAACACAGCGACTGATCCTGTCTCTGTATCAAAGTACCCAGGGTATTGAAGATCCTAAAAGAAAAAGAAATAGTGAGAGTGGAAAACTCGAGACATCGGGGCTGCTACACATGGCTCTGTGGGTTGGGTACTATATAAGCATCCATTACTGGGATCATGATGAGAATGTTGGGAAGCGTTAGGAACCCCACAAGTAGCAAGTGCTGCAGTGTGTCCTAGGTCCAGAGGCTGCCCCCATCTGAGGGGCACAAACCATTCAATAAAGTTGTGAAATAAGGAGTTGCCAACTAAGAATGCTTAATGAAAAACCTTTTTTATACCTGATACTTTTAATTAAAAGAGGCAAAAGGGGGGGGGGCAAAGGAAATGACTGAGCAATGGAAATTCTTCCCTTTATAAAATTAAAAAGTCTGAAGAATTTAAGCTAAATAAGTACATTAATATGCCTTAAATATATGTAAAAGACTATTTATTGTAACACATTTTAAATTACTAAATTATTAATATATAGGCAAGACTAAATAAATTATGACGCCTTACACATGAACTCCTATAAAGTCATTAAAAAGAGTAAGATGTTGCTCTTAGAAGGACAAAGCTCCAAAACATACTGATAAAGTAAAAAAATGGAATCAGAATAATATACGTAATGAGATTCTGCTTGTGGTCAAGTTCAGGTAATGCTGTACATGAAGGGATGTTAAAGCACAGGTCATGACAGAACACACAGTCTCTGACAGTGGAGATGCAAACAAAGAATGAATTTCAACTCTTATGTGTTAAAATTTGAGTTGTTATAATATGGCTAATCCACAAACAGCCTAAAACGATAGCAAACTACTTTGGGGATAAGTGGTAGACAGCTTAATCTTAATCATGACAAAAATCAAAACCACTGAAAGATAAAACTCCTAATGTAACCTTTGTACTTCAATTACTCATTCCAACAGTATGTATTCATTGCGCACATACACTATGTAAAATACTGCTTTGGGCATTGGAGATCCAACAAAAAGACAGGTAGAGTCCCTGACCTTATGAAGCATTAGTCCAAGACAGTAAATGAGACATATTTTAGCAAGATTTTCAGATTATTTTCATATTAAATAATGCAGATAACACAAACATTTGCGCACTGTGGCTGGGGGAGAGATTTGCCATAATTCTAGTGAAGTTCCTTCTCAGAGAGGCGTGCTGTGCTGTGGAGTGTGTTCCCTGCTTATCAAATATTCATACTGCCCAACCATCACTCAACTTAGGTTCCCTCAAACAGAATCCATAAAATAATAATGCTTTACATTCACAGAGGGCTTTACATCGTTCCGAACACTTTCACACTCAAGGTGTCCTAAGAGATCGGTGACTGTAATGCAGGAGCAAAATAATATAAATTTATCATAAATTGTTTTTCTCCTGCCTGGCACACTTTTCTTCCTTCTTCTGCTCAGCTTATGCTCTTCCTTTAGTTTGAAGCTTAGATGTTACCTCTTCTACGCAGCATTCCAGGATGGCTTGAAGCTCCCTACTGTATGCTTCCATTGCTTCCTGTTGCCTCCACCAGGAAGGTGCTGACCATGCTGTCCCCAACTTGATGTCCACATCCAGGGCAAGGTGCTCAAAAACACCAGGAGTGCCCTGGATCTAACCACGTCTTCAAGGACTGACCTACCAGGAAGGGGAGGATAGGATATCCCTATTTTTAAGCAATGGAGGCATGAACTGTGTCTGTTTCTACCAGAGCCCCAACAGCTTCTCATTGAACCTGGAACACTGGGAGTACCTCTTAAAGACTTGCTTCTCTATCCATTGGATTTTTTTCAGCAAATATTTACTGGGCACCTTTAGAATTCTATTGAATGACAAAATAACCAAGGTTTGATTTTGACATAACTTTCAATCATTTGCTACCTAAAGCACATTGTAAAATCCAACTGGTACATGGGACCCTGTGTGGATCAGGAAAGACCAACCAAGATTTGGGAGTTTTTGCAATGTTCCTTAGATGCTTCTAGGATGCCAGCAGGGAGCTCCAACTGTTCAGCTATATTTTGAGGTCAGATACAGAAGGAGCCTGGTGCAGAGCAAGGGGCAGGGCACCTCTGTTCAACATAAGGGTTCAGTCTTCAAGACAGAAGGATGTTATATTGGGTTTCCATGGGTTCCCCCCACCCCTGCCTCTACTCTCTCTCTCTCTTTTTTTTTTAATCCTTAGGCATTTCAGGTAAATTCCTTAAAACTTTACTTCTTAACAGTAGAGGACATTTTTCTTATATTCAAATGAGTCAATCCCCTGGATACAAAAGGTAGGTGGTGATGGTTTATTGAGCCCTCAGGTGACAGCAAAAAGCAAAGGTATAGTTTAAAAACGGGTTTTTGCTCTTTCATAAGAGAAGTTTCTTGCCAAACTTATATGGATTCTATCATGGCCAGAAACACCCTTTCTTGCCTGTTCCTGCCTGTACTTTGGCCTTCAAGCATTCCTCTCTCTCTCTTGCTTATCACATTTTAGCTCTGCTCTATAAGGAGCTGCCAAACAAACATGTGGCTACAGAATCCCTGTAGCATGGTTAGCCCAAACTGAGATGAACTGGACGTGTAAAATACAAAGAAGATTTCAAAGACTGACTACCAGAAAAGCAGAAAGTAAAAGAATCTCCTATATTTTTTACATTGTCTATAGGTTGAACTAACACTATTTTGGACATGTGTGTTCTTAAGACATGTTATTAAAATTGATTTCACTTTTCCCCCCTTGTAACTACAAGAAAAGTTAAAAATGGCACATGTGGCTTGCACAGTATTTCTACAGTCACAGCAGTGGTACTTGGACTGGTATCTTCATTTCTTTATTATGACAGGGATGTCCCCACTTCTGAGGCTCTGTTTTGTCTTGTCTTCACCTGGATGACTCTCTTCCCATGCTTGTTATGCCTGACTGCTGTTCACTCTTCTGAATTCTGCTTATATAGCTGCTCTAAGGCAAGGCCTGGTGAATGCATATGTGTTTTCAATCTGCAGCCAGGTTAGCCAAAAATGTTCAAAAGAAGAATCAGAACTGCCTGCCAAGACTTGAGCCCTGGGCTCCTGGAAGCTGAGTCTCTAATAACAATAAAAATAGTAATAATGAGGGGAAGAGTGAAAAAAGAAGTGGGGCACCTGTGATGAGAAACATGAGATGCAAAGGGAAACAAAGACAGAGAAGCAGCAGCTAAGAATGTCACTGAGCCTTGCTTGGTCTGACCACTGCAGGAAGTTGTTCCCATATAGGCCAACACTCTTGCTCTAACAGAAATAAATCAACATGGCTTCAGACATGCTACCTCCAATTTGTCATTTTAGGAGACATTCATATTTAGAATAGCCAGAAAATAATCCTCCAAGATGATTTGCTGTTAATGTTTGAAGACACATGATAAAGGTTCCAGTTAGATGGTTATTATCACCTTTTCTAAATCTTTTGGCCTATATCACTTTAACAACAAAACAAAAAAGCCAACCTAGCCAATAGAAACAAAACACCATCATCACCAACAACAAAAACAGGGGCACTTCGAAGTTTGTGCATGCTTCTTTTTGTGTTAGGCACTAATCTACACAATTTATATATTTACTCAATATTTCCAGTAATTCTTAGAGGTTGTCACTGTTATCTCCATTTTATACATAGACACACTGAGGACTCTTGCCCAATGTCATAGAGCTAGGAAGCAGATGAACAAGGATTCAAACCCAGGCAATCTGGATCTCTAGTCTGTGCTCTTAACCCCACATCATCTTGCCCTATTTTAAGCTCATGATCAATGTGCACTGAACAGATAACTGCATTATATTATTAAATACCAGAGAACACAGAGGAGTTGTGGTTCCTTATATGTTCATGAAAGAAAAATCCCAATTCCTATCACCCTGGATTGAAATTAGGTCTTCTTTCCTATTGGGGGAAATTTCTGCAGGTGTGAGCAATTAAAAAATTAAACATTAATTAACAACTCAAGTGACTGCCTGTGTTAGTTTCTGCTTAACTGTACAGGTAAATATTGTGCCCCCACCTAATGTTTGAAAATAAGGTCTCTTGAGCATATTAAGTAGTAAGGATGATCTTCTCAAGATTCGAGTGTTTCATGACCCCTTCAGTATGACACATTACAAGTGTGTATATGACAAAGCTATTGAAAGAGGGGATTGCCTTATTCCATAGTACAATCATACTAACTTACCAACTGTCTTAAGCTGGATGAGAGACATGGTGTTCGTTCTATTTCCATCATCTATGATTCATTATCTTGGGACATAAGAGAAAGCCCTAGGACCTTGGTTGTGTGAAGATAAGCTCCCATACCACCTATTTTATCTTTCTCACTTTTGTTCCCTTTCATTTCAAAACCCCTTTTTCTCCCTCCCCTGATATCCTCCAACAAGATAATGATACCGTCTCGACATCACTACTGTCACCCTCGTCAGCCCCTTACAATCTGGCTGTTGCTTTATTCTTCCACTAAACCCGTTTTCTCACATGACACGAAAATCAACCTACTGATGGCTTTTGGACAGGTATTCCTGGCACTCATCTCTCTTGAACACCCTCTGGATCCCACCTCACTATAAATACTCACTCCCTTTCTTTATTTTCAGCTGATACTCAAGCCTTTCTTACACAACTACTAAGTCCCCTTTAGGATCTAAATCCAGCTATTGTGCATCCAGTTCCCCAGATATAAAAAATAACTGTATTTTCCATGAAAATAGATTAAATTGGGTAGGAAAAAAAAAATCAACCTTTCTATATTTTCTCTCCCCAAGAGGAGATTATTTCCATAGGCTTCTGATGTCAGATTTAATTGGGCCAATGGCATGCTATGATATGTGACAGGAACAAGTCATGGAATGTGATTCCCACTTCTCCTTTTCCAGAATGATATCTTGGTTTCTGCTTATTCTTGAAGAATGAGAGATGTATCTACATCCTGGAGTCAGAATAAGCCAAGCTGACCCACAGACAAGGAGTCCTAATAAATTATTATTTTAAGCTATTGTGTTTGGAGGACAGTTGCTACATAGCAGTATTGTGAAAGTTAACTAATGCACCCATACAAAATTTCAAACTTTTGTTCTTTCTTTTTATTTTGCCTGGAATATTCCCCAATTATTCCTGATGGAAGTTTTTTCTTGCTTCTAAACTTCCCACCTTTTAACCTACATGTCCAATCTTCTCTCCTTTATTGTTATAAACCTCATTGAGGCAACAAGTGTCTCATTCATCTTTGTATCCACAGAGCATCAAAAAGGTCTCATCCTTCCAGTGAGAACAAAATTAAAATTTATTCACCCATTCATCCATTCAACAAAAGGTTGGATCTCAGAACTCAAAGGCATTTATACAACACCTGGCTTAGCTTTGTGGACAAGAGACATATTATTCTACCGGGTAACATGGTGTCACTGCTTCTGCTATTCCTGCTAATTACTCCTAAAGGAGATGGGGGAGAGCTGGCATTGACTATAAGAACATAATATTCTTATTGGTAGAAACTATCAAAGTTTCTTGATATTTATGCCCCTACCACTTTTACTTCTGATATTCAATTACCCTCTTTCTACTTGGCTCATCTCACTTTCCTGGAAGACCTTCTCCTGGAAACTTGGCTGCTCTCACTAGCCTTCAGTTGGTTGAGTGGGCTTATTTACTGATGCCACTGAATCTCACCTCTCAGAACAGCTGACACATCCCTTCCCTTGAAATGGTAAGCATTTTGGCAAACTTAGCCCAAATTTACTTTGGTTGGAGTCAAGGATTAATCTAACATGCTAGCTAGTTTCAGCTCCTCTGAAATATCACCATTTGGAATGTAGCCAGTGGAATGACAAAAACTTAACAAGATTTGGAACCAGGGTCCCTATGACCAGAAACAGCTGAGGATATATTTGTCATATGCAGGAAACAAAGGCAAATTTTTACTAGAGCTGACGGGTTATCTGGAAATAGCAGATTGCTTATTGACAGAACCACTGGAATAACCAACCACTCCAAAAATTTGATGCAGAAACTTCAGATGGTCTTTGCAAAGAATTCCAACTGTGGTAAAACTTAAACACACACACACACACACACACACACACACACCCCACATCCCCTCCATTAAAAGTGGGAAGTTCCTTTAAAATGCTAGGACTAACTCATATAGCATAAAGTAAACAGGTATGAGAGAAAAGCTCCTTAGTCAAGATGCACAAATGTAAGCAGCAACAGAAAAAACACTGGACCAGGAATCTCACAAAGGTAATATGACCTGGTACTAGTCACTTAAAAAGTCCTTACCCATATAATGGAACTCCATCAATCCAATTAAATTTAATTCAATATTATTCAAGTGGTTTGCCTAAAATGGCATTTCTCAAAGCAGTGATCTAACAAATTTGGGTTAAAGGTTAAACCAATGTCTTTACCATGAACCTTCTGAGACACTAATTTTCTAAATTATATTGTAAAACTCTGAGTGGGTGTGGTATGGGATGTTTTCCAAACTCATCTGACCAAAGATTCCTTTCTCCATGAACAATCTTGTAGGACTGGTATTCTCTAGAGCACATGGTCACATATTATACAAGAAACAGAGATGCTAAGAGAATGGTTCCTTGGGTCCTGGTCCTGAGGCTTGTCATTCTCATGAAGCCATGTATACGCCCTTCCTTTACTGTTTAAGCCACCCCTTGACTCTTTGCAATAATGTCCCATTTTTGTTTTTAAGATAGCTTATGACTATTGTCTGCAAGCAAAATATCTTAACTAAGGAAATCGTGCATGTATGTGTAGAGTGGACACTTCTGATTTGTTTATATGTGCAATGGACACTTGTACTGAAACAAAAGTGCCACATAAACATGATTGTCAGTTGCCACAGGAGACTCTCATTCCCTGAGATGAAGTATTTTCATATATCAAGATGCAATCATCTCACATAAGGAAAGCCATTAAGAAATACAATTACTACAGGAAAGGAAGACCTTTTCTAGGAGAACAGACATCATGGGTTTCATTAAATGCTCTTCCCTGTTTCATGTTCACCTTCTTCTACTTGAAAATGAAAGTGACTTCATTTCCAAGTGACCTTTTAAAAAGTCCAAACATCAAGCACCATAAATATTAAAAATATTCAGAATGAAGTCCAGTACTATAATATTAAGTTGGATATGCCTGAAACTCAGAAAAGCCTATTTCTCTTCCTTTAAATAGCCTAGCTAGAAAATGATTCATATTTTCTTCATAGACTCTCATTATATGTTCTTTGTGGAAGAAGGTTTGTGTGGTTTTTATTTTTGTGTGTGTGTGTGTTTAAACAAGTCACACCATGGGGTAATAAGGCTGAACCAAAAGCTTTCAGAAGAATTTGCTGTTTATAGGTCTTCTCTTCCTTATTCCCCTTCCTCCCTCTTCTTCCTTTTCCTCCTCCTCCTCCTCTTTTTTGGGGGGAGGGGCAAGGATCAGCCCCAAATTGAGATTAGCAATGCATAAGTGTGTGTGAAGACACAGATTAGGAGCTCTTATGTCACATAAAAGACTGATAGTAATCATACTTTGAGATGGTAGCATAGCTACCAAGGATTCCTACTAGTAAATTAATTATATTCAAAATCAATTTTGAACAGAGAAAAAAAGAAACATGATTGAAACCATTAAAACTATCCTGATCACAAGAAAAAAAAAAATCAAACATTAAATTTTACTACTAAATCAAACACAAAATGTAAAACAGTCACCAAAATGATACATGGTTGAAATATGGGAAGAAAATTCATTTCCCCTTCCTTCCTTTATAAGAATACCTGAAGATGATTTAAGGCAAAAAGTTAAGCTGATATTTTGTGGTCTTTGGTGTATTTTTCAGTGCTGGTGATTTATTCATAATAAATAACAGATTAAATAAGGGGAAAAAATGGTAGACAGAGAAATGCATTTTCCCATAGAAAAAAATAATGCATTCAAAATAGAAGTGTTGGCAGAAAATAATGACAATTAAAAATCATTCAAGGACCTCAGAGTATCTCTTTCCAGCAGAAAGAGTACAGCTTATAAGGACTTATTAAAGGATTAAGGGCATCATCACAAATTAAAGTTTGTCTACAAAAACTGAAAGATGTAAAAATAAACCTAGATGTTGTGTGTGTACACACAGGTATGCCTGTGTTTCCTAGCTCTACCACTGAGAGGCTGAAACGCAATGATACCCTCCTACAGAGGAGCGTACCTGACGTCTACATCTTCATTTCTCAATCTGATGAAAGCAACCAGATCCCCTTGAAGAAATGGCTGACCCAAGGAAATAGACAGGGAAGGAACAAGATGAACCTACACTATCTTATGGTGACAGAGACTACAAAATGGCTGGAAAGGAAATCATGGGGGCAGGGCAAAAGGATAAAAGGCCAATAAGAAGGGTCTCCTCTGGCTAAATTAGAGAAAAATTAAGCAACAGAATGATGACAGCAATTGATTATAATTTATAGAATAAAATAAATCTGAGGTTTCATACCAATACAAATAAATGATTATCACCAAAAATGGGAGAAAGGTTGCCAAGAGCATACATGTAGGAGGAACAGTTTCAGACAACGTAAGTTAGTAAAATTATATTGTATTAAGGAATTTTGTAATTATTTTAGCTGTTCTTGTCACAAAAGAAATAACTATATTAAATGATAGAAATGCTAACTTGTTTCACAGTAATAACTGTTTTACTATATGTAAGTTTTCCATCTATTATGTGGTAACCCTCAAATATACACAATCTAATTTACATTTAGAAGAGGAGGGAGGAGACAAGGTTCTTCCTTACAGTTGAATTTTAAGTAATAAATAAAGAGTAATTAAATTAGAAAATCAATATTTGGCAGTCACTACAATAGTAATTGTTTCAGGTAACAGGCGTTAGTGAATACTTCAAAAAAGAGGGCAAATTATTAATAAAAGACATTTAATAAATATTGGAGAAGATGTGGAGAAAAAGGACGATGTTTACACTGTTTGTGTGGCTGTACATTAATACAATCACTATGGAAATAACTATGGAGGTTCCTCAAAAGACTAGGCATAGAACCACCACTATATGACCCAACTATACCACTCTTAGGAATTTGCTCTAAAGAATTAAAGTCAGCTTACCATGGCTATACATCCAAACCCATGTTTAGCAGCACATCACAAGCAGCAGCCTAGGTGTCTATCAATGGATGAATGGATAAAGAAAATGTGATCTCTCTCTGTCTCACCCCACTGTGTGTGTGTGTGTGTGTGTGTGTGTGTATAGGGAAAATCCATAGGGATTTTCATGAAAATCAAAGACCAATAGAGGAGGGAAAAGAGACCAAGGTTAGGGAAGAGGGAGGCAGGGAAATATTGGCAAACAATATTAACCAAATTATGTTATTATATTGTGTGCATACACAAATACAACAAATTCTTCCATTATATATAATTATAATTAATTCACTAGTAAAAATATGGGATATATATGTATTATATATGATATATATACATATATATGCATATACATACACACACACACACACACACATACAATCTGTGCTCAAGTTGTATAAAAAGTAATAAAAATAAAATAGGGCAATGCAACTATGGGCGTTACTATTTCAGGCAGTTGGGGAGCCCTGGAGGTCTCTTGCAGGATGCAGACATTACTGCTCTGCAGAATGAACAGGGACACAGGCTTCTCACATCTGCTTTTAAATGGAACCTATTATTTTTTGAAATATTTCTGAACAATCACATTACATGTTCCAGAGGGGTGGATGAAGGCTGTGAGTGGGGGCTTCTTTAGAAAAGGGGTTGATTTTTCACTTTTACAGAAGTCTCCAAATAAAAATAGTCCTTCCCTTTGCAAATCCTCCCTGGGCTCCCCTCTCCTCCAGCTGCTCCTGGTCCCAGCCCTCCGCCATCTTTCCCCTCCCTCCTTTTTGCTTCCAGTCATTCCTGTCACACCCCTCTCCTGAGAACCCTTCCTTCCCCGCTTCTAATTTTTCCTTGGTTTTGTTTTGAAAAAAATATTAATTCCAAATGAACAAAAAAGATGTGTGGGAAGAAAATAAGTGGTGAGTTTTTAGTTTCTTCAGCAACTGCCAAGTTTTCAGTGTTTATCTGACTCATGCTAACTTCCTGGGTAACCAGAACCCGCAGTCCTTGTCAAAGCCCAAATGATTCATGTGAATAGTAAAAAGATGGATGAGGGGAGGGACATTGATTTTTATCATTTGTGACCTCTACAAAAGTGCCCAAGTATGTTAAACAGGATTATACTATTAAAAAGTTACTGTAAAAATGTGCTGATTACAGACTTTTTCCTTTCCAATGTGTTTTAAACATTGTAAATTATCATTTACTGTCATTATTTTAATGAATAATGTTGATAACTCAATCCAGGTTAACTTCCAATATTTAATTTTAAAAGAAGGAAAACGCTTCTATCTTAATGTGATTCTCCACCATTTTAAAGTTCAAAATGTGGATTAGCAAAAATTAAAAATAAAAATAACACAGGTAATGGAGGATTGAAACTTAACTAAATACACATACACAAATATACATAAATACATGCACACATATACATAAAATTACATATATATATACACACATATATATAAATACGCAGTATATATAATACATAATTACACTATACGTATGTATATGTGTGCCCATATGTTTGTGCAGATAGTACCTCAGGAAAGTGACTACAGCTATCTGTGATTTTTAGAAAGTAAAAAATAATAGCAAAATCTGCTTTCCAACAATGCTTATGATTAAGGATTGTGTTTGGGGGTATGGGGTCATTTGCTAGAATAGGAAAAAAGCTGCAAGACAGTTCAAATTCAAAAGAAATAGATTCCAAATCAATTCACTAAACATAAACCATTTTTGACATAGACCTAGTTTTAGGTAAATAAAATATCTTCATAAGAGATCCTTATAAGTGTCTTTAGCTGCTAGTAAGAATCAATTCAGCCTAATGCTCTTCATTAAAATAAGGCTCCGATCAAGGAACTTCTGGCTAATCATTAATATCTTCATGGAGATGCCAGCATGTCCTATCCAAATATTAACAGTGGATGGATTCCAACTGGGAAATTCAGGACTGTACACTTCCTACACTATCCTATTTAACTGAGTGGTAATAATAAATATGGGCTCTGGTGTAATTATGCTGTGGTTTATTAACTATCTTGTAACAAACTAAGAAAATGCCATTTAAACAAACAGATGTGGGTGTGGGGGGCTATGTGGATACCTATGTGAGACATATAAACAGAATCCTAATTAGAGAAACTGCAGTAATAACAACTACACATGCCAGCTATATTCTCTGTCTTCTTTCCAGTTACCTGAATCACTTGTCAAAAGCTTGCCAAAAGAAAGAGGAAACTCTAATATCCACAGAAACTAAGTGATTTTAATGCCTCGACAAACTGGCTCAGTCCACTACATCATCTCTGGTATTGGAGCCTGCCTGGGCCCAAAGAACAGAGATGGACTGGTCCCTCATAACCCATACAAGGAATTAGAAAACTTTAAGAGCTAGAGAACACATATTTGACGTTTTTCAAAACTTATGGTCTCTGAGTCAACAACTCAATTTTGCCATTACAGCATGAAAATCATTACAGACAATGCATAAATGAATATGCATGGTTATGTTCCAATAAAGTTTTATTTACAAACACAGGTAGTGGGCTAGATTTGGCTCTCAGGCTATTGTTCACCAACCCCAGCACAAATCATCCATAGGCACAAGGTAAAAAGCTGCTAATAATAACAAGGCTGAGCTCTGATGTACTATCAGTAAGCTCCTGTCTCTCAGCAATCAAATTAAGTCTCTGGTCCTCTCTGTGATAACCTGAGGTTGAAAAAAAAATCACATTTTTATAGCATTTTTTTTTAAATCAAACAAATAAAATATAACATTGCATTAATAGGTTTGTAACATTATATAAAGGATAAAGGGCTAGCATCTACCCCTAAACTGACAATGTTAAAACTGAAATGATCCTGAATCTAAAATTTTTTGAGCAGAGATATAACACTCAAAAAGTACCAATTTGGGGACATCTCAGATTTTTAATTTTTGGATTAGGAATGCTCAACCAGCAAAGTCTATGCCAATATTCCAAAGTCTATGACTCTCAAACTGCAACAGTTCTGGCCATAAACATTTTGGAAAAGGAATATTCAATCTGCACTAAGATTCCAGGACTTACTTCTGCAAAATGGAATTAGGAATGGGAAGGAAAAAATAACTTTGTCATTTTACATTCTTTTGTAGTCTTTGAATTTGTTAATATGAGGAAATAAAAGGTTTTTTATATTAAAATATGGGAAAAATCAGATTATGGTTTTAAAAGTGCCAGAAGACTTTCATTAACTCATTTCCTCTAGTTCTCACATAAGCTTTCTATGGTTAAGCAATCACTCATTCATTCATTCCATACCTAAAGTAGACACTAAACTAGGTGGGGAATTCATGGAGTGTAGGATGTAGGTAGGAAAAAAAGCATTACTAAAACAATTAGAATTTCAACATAAGGAGTATATATGATAAAATTCTTATACTAAATTATTTATTGAATACCATACCCATTTTACTGGAATATAAAATCTGTGTCAGTGAATATAGAAATATGACATATGGAAGGATGATTGACATTAACATGTGAGGATATTAGACTCAGCATATAGGTGTGTTGCACCTAGCATACCATCTACCTACAATTTTCTTGAAGTAATTATGGACATGCAATCACAATAGCTGTTTTAAAGAGACTGGGATAGAAATTCAGTTATGCGAGGCATTGAGGAGTCTTCCTTGGCTAACTTTCTACATAGATCCTAATGATTCTGGATATCATGATCTTACTGCTATACTTCAGGCCTCTCCTTCTAGCACTCTCCCTTCTGAGAAAATAAAGGCAGGGACCATGTAATCTCTTCTATGAGATGGAAGTACCATTTTTTGAGTTATCTACCCAACATCTTCTTTGGAATTGGCTAGTCCTTTCCAAAGGGATAGATTCCCTACAGCCATGTTTGTGTAATACAACATTGGGTTTGGACAGTTGATGCCAGATGGAACAGTATTCTTTCCTCAGATATTTAAAACAAGGGAAGAAAAGAAAGTGGTCTGGGTTTATCAACATGTTAACTCAAGAGTGGGAGCCAAAGGCCCTAAGAGAGAAAATAATAGTTCAAACATGCAGAGAGAAGATGAAAAGATCATTTTGTCCATGTTTACATGAGTTTTGAGGTCTAGGTTCTTTCAAAGGCCCCGCTACATTTTTTTCTTGGGCTTCCCTTAGGTACCAGTCTATACTTAGCTTAAATAAATATTTATTTTTCCAGATGGCCTCAAGTCATAAATCCAAAAAATAAAGGCAAGGTCTTGACAACCCCTCCCAAAAAATGAGTCTCATCATATTATAGAAGAGGTAAAAGGCTTATCAAATTCCTTGAGTCCTTTCTGTTACAACAACAAAAAACCTGAGAACAGGTAATTTATAAACAATAGAAATTTGTTTCTCTAAGTTCTAGAAGCCAAGAAGTCCAAGACCTATGTGTATGTGCTGGCATTAAATGTTTGATGAAGGCCTTCTTCTGCTTTAATGATGGTATTCTATCCAAGGGAATGGATAAGCTGGGACCTCATATGGCACAGAGCAAAAAAACGGAAAAGAGGGAGCCTGACCAGTTTCCTTCAGCCCCTTTCTGAAGAATAATAATCCTCTCCAAAAGGCAGAGTCCTCAGGACCTAAAATCACTTCTCAAAGGCTATATTTCCTAATACAGTTGCACTAGGATTACGTTTCAACATACATTTGGGAGGGGACACAAATATCAAACCACAGCAGTCTACAAATGAAAGGTTGACAACATGCACACAAATGGTTGCAAAAGAATAATTCTCATAGCTTACTGTGTGCAAGCACTGCTATCACTGGTTGACATATATGAACTATGAATTTTTCTTCTTTTTATAAATGATGAGTTATTTTGTTGTTTTGTGGTGCTAGGGTTCAAGCTCAGGGTCTTCTGCATTCTAGAATAACTCTATACCACTGAACCACATCCTCAGTCCTTAACACTTAATTCTTAATGCAAAGAAAAGTGTCCCTTCTTGATCTAGAGCCAAAATATCACCTTTGAAAAGGAGAATGTGACTGAGTGCAATAGCGCACACCTGTAATCCCAGTGACTCAGGAGGCTGAGACAGGAGGATCTCAAAATCAAAGCCAACCTCAGCAATGCAGGGAGGCCTTAAGCAACTGAGACCCTGTCTCAAAATAAACAATATGAAAGGCTGGGGATGAGGCTCAGTGGTAAAGCACACCTGGGATAAATCCCCAGTATTAAAAAAAAAAAATAGGAGAATGTGACCACGGACTGACAAACACACATAAGGTCTATAAGGTATTGCAGCATTTAATTCTCAAAGCCAAGTTAACCCTTCATTAACTACCCAGCCAAAGAGAATGCCTGAAAATCTGAAAAATCAATCTGTAATTTATTTTCTGCAAAAATGCCACCCCCCTCTTCACAGGAGAAATCATTTTCAGACCCTGGTACAGCTTGGGATGGTAAATAAGCCCTAATGAGTTCAAAAGTCAGTAATGACAGTGTTAATTCAAAGGCTCATTTGGTAGAAAGTCAGTCTCTCTTCTTCAAAGGAAAAACAGGATTATCCAGTGAGCTAGGAGAATTTTCTTTACATGATTGATAGGAAGAAAAAGTAATCACCTTTGAAGTGCCACAACATATTATACCTCTCCAGTGTTCTCTTTCTTCTTCTGACACCTATGAGTAATTGAAGGGAAAGAGCCTCTTCGAATGACCAATGAAGTGAAGTGACAATCCTGGCTTTGCTATCTACCAACAGAGTGACAAGCTGGGGTCTTGGATAGATGAGAGCTCATGTGTGAGAAAGGTGTGTCTTTGATGGGCGGCTCTGATCATGGGCTCAGAGGATATGTGCCACCAATCAAGCCACATAGGCTTTGGGTCAAACAGATGTGAAAAACAAGCATTCTGGCTTCTTAGAAGCCAGTGGCCTGCCAACCTACTCTGAGAAGAACAGCTTTCTGAACCTGATGTTCAGGGTAAAATCCTTAAGACATAACTGAAGGAAATCAATGAGCCAAGCAAGATTAAATAGATAAAACATGACAGAAATGATTTAAAAATATAATCTTATCATCTATAAAGACTGATTAACCATGTAGTCCAGAATGGCAAACCTCTTGGCTCCAGTTCACTAACGCAGACGTAGATACCTCTTCCTTGGGAAGACAATGCTCTACAGCCCCTCACCTTATAAAGCTGTCTTGGTAAATGCAAACTATTCAACAGAGACAGTGTTGATGCTCACAGGCCTAAAGAAGCAGGAATGATTATGCAAGCAAAACTTTTTATTCTCAAATACTCTCTCTCTCTCTGAACTTTGCTAAAGTTCTTACCTTAGTCCATTTTATTTTGCCCTAACAAAATACAGTCTTGGGTGCCATATGATATAGTACATTCTGAGACATATGTTGAGGTAAGTCCACTGTTGTGTGAACATCGTAGAGTGTACTTGCCCAAATTAATGACGGCTATGTTACTAGGCAATATAATCTTGGACCATTCCATAACAGTATTACATGGCACATGATTGTACCAAAGATTGGATAATTTATAATGAACATAAATTTATTTGGCTCACAGTTTGGAGGCTAGGAGGGCCAACATAAGAGTTCTCTGGGGAGGGGATCCTTGTTGCACCAAAACATGGTAAAAAGCATAGTATATGCAAGAAACATATGAAGATCAGAACACACTTTTCCAATAAACACATTTCGAGAAAAAGGCTTTAATGCATTCATGAGGGCAGAGCTCCCATGACCTAGCCACCTGTCAACACTATTGCCTTGGGGATTAACCTTCTAATACATGAACTTCAGGGGAACCATTCAAATCATAGCACCCATCTCAGCTTCTGATCTGATGGATTTAAAAATGCTTTGAGGATAGATTAATAAGAAGCACATTATTTTGCCTTTTGCTTTTTGTGTGTGGTACTGGAGATTGAATGTAGGGCCTTGCACATGCTAGGAAACCATTCTACCAGTGAGCCACACCCACAGCCCAGGGAAGGATTTTGGTTTGTTGATAAGAAAGTGAAAATCTTTCTATAGTTGTTGCCAAAATTTCACTTAAATGCCCCTGGCCAGATTCTAGAATCTATTGGCCACTGAACAAATGGCTATAACTTATTGGTTTCTAGGGTGATCAGGAGTTGGGAAAAAAGGGGTGTACTACATGTGATCATGTGCTCTAGCACAGAACATTCCTCTTTGAGGCCTCCCATGTACTAAAGAGAATTGAGTTACTTTGAATATTAACCATGGCACCTCCAACCTGCCTAGCAAATTGGCATCTGCCCTTGGGTAGCTATTAACTCACAATCCCCAACACTGGTGACTTATATAAATGGCAAAGGTATTTTTAAAGAAAACTACAATGAAAAAAAGTCCCTAAATACACATGGAATCAAATAAAAGTCATTCTTATCAGAAGCTATGCCCAGGATGCAGTAGATGTTTAATACATATCTATTAAGTGAATAAAAATGACTGAGTAAGTGTTTACACAGTATATTTGTTTCATAAATGTGATTAGTTACACTAATTCAATTACACCTACTTGGTGCCATGTGAGATTTGATGCATGAATATCTACAGACTTCATTCAACATGGCCTCAGAATATAAGTCAACTTCTTCATTTGGTTAACTCAAAGATGGTGATCTATTCCAAACAAAGACTGAAAGGGATTGAGGGAGAAAGTGACAATATCTATGTGGTACTTTAGGAATGATGTAAAAGAATTTCAGTGTAATGGTTTTAGTACACACAATTTCCACACGTAGGCCTGACTTCAAACTAAAATCATTGTAAAACGTAGAAACATTTCTACATGAATTGAATTCAGAGGTACCTTTCTTTATGTCTGAAACCAAGGATGATTTTAGTAAAAGCAAAAAAACTAAGAGAATAAGATTAAAATAAGCAAAGGGAATGGAAAGGAGAGCCCAAACTGGCAAATTCATCTCAAGTCTAACAAGATGGACCTAGAAGTCTGACTAGCAGGAAGAGAAAAATAATAATAAAATCAATGATAGTAACATGTACTATGAGCAAAAGAATCTTGTAAGTAAATTAAAATATGGGTACTCAGAGTGAAAATAACTGATCACAACTAATTTTCTCATATAATATCAGGGAGCAGGGAGGATAAAATAGATCATGTGTCTGTTCTAGTGGAAATGGTGGCTGGAGTCCTCCAGTGGATTCACTCAGACCTCTTCTCCTTCCTTCTTCCACCTTGAGGCCCCTTGCGATTACACTGGGCTCACTTGAGTAGTCCAAGGTAATATTCCTATTATCTTGAGCAACCTCAATTTTATCTGCAACCTCAATTCCACATTTCATGTAAGAAAACATATTCATAGGAGAGCGGTATTCTGTACTATCTGCTGTCATCTGCTTCAATGCTTCATGTTTATTAAAAAAAAAAAAATCCAGCTCCAGCTACTGCAAAAACCATGAGATTCTCTTATTTGTGCAAACTCTGTATGTTTACAGGGTGAGAATCATACCTATTTTGCTCAGCAGAGCTGAATAGATGGATCTCAGCTGCCCTCCCAAACCAAAAAAAAAAAAAAAAATACCAAGTAATCATACTGAGGGTTGGCAGTCAGAAACACAATACAGACTTCACAAACATCTCAACTTACCCAGAGCACAGTTTCTAAAGGAGGGTACCCACTAGGAGTATTTTCCTTATCTTAAGCTCTCAATCATTTACTTTGCTTCGTTTTGTATATTTTGCAAACTATCTCTAATGAGTTTCATTGCTATCGGCAGTCTAGACATTTATGATAAATTAAAACCCTATTACATGTGAAGGTATCAAAACAATAGCAGATCTGCCTTCCACTGAATATATTTTAGGATGACAGCTCTGTTTCATCCAACTTCCTCTACAAGAACAGCTCATCAAACTCACAGTTCTAGTGACAAAGCCCAACCAGCACCTATTTTTGTCACATCTGAAAAAAAAAAAAGTGCCCATACATGCAGTGCATCTGGAACAGAAATGAAATTAGATACAAAAATATCAAGGCATCAGCCACTCAAATCCGTTTCATTGTTCCCTATCCACAGACACCCTAATTGAAGGTGGCACTGCAAGGTTAAATTCAGGTTCTGACAGCATCTCGAGTCAGACACCTGTCAAAACGTAATAAGACTCCTGTGAAAGGGAAGTGCACGCCAAAGCCACATCACATTTCCCTCCATTGTGATTCCTAACTTGGAGGACTCCTTTCACTGAGAGAACAGAGTGGCGGTAGCTGGGTGCCACCCGTGTTGCACCACCAGTGCAGGCAATGAAGAGCAAAGGAGAAAGATGGCACCTAAGAAAGAAGCAGCAGGAAGCCCAAAGTGGTGCAAGTTCAGCAAATGATTATCAGCATGAAAGGATGGCTGTAAACGCGCTTAAATTTCAGGATTCAGCCCTAGAGTCTTGATCCTGATTAGAGGCAGGGAATTATTTTTTAATATCTGTTTTACATAATTAAGGGGCAGTAGCTTTCATGCAGATGAGTACTTTGAATGCATGTAACACCAAATGAGCTTCATTAGCTTAGCTGGGCAATTATGAAGTAGGAAGTAAAACAACTGCAAGGAGAAGCCTTATCTTCAAAAAGGTCTGAAACAGGGTGTACCGATAGGCAACCGGGAGGATGGTACATTTTGTACATCACCTTGGAGGCAAAACTTCTAAAGTTCTTGATAGCTTTGAAAGCAGCGGCACACATCCCATTTAAACCCCAAATGAGAAGAACAGGTGGTATGTGGAAGGCTCTGTAGAAAGTCTTAAAGTATTTCCCAAATATTTGTAGGTTTCACCAAGCCTTTCTCTATTTGTACTAAATATTTTCTCTATTGTTTTCCAATTGCTTCCCTTCATTTCCCTCCCATGTGCATTTCAAAGGAAACCAGAGAGCTTAAAAGGTGGCTAAATATAACACCATACAAAGCAAACACTGAATCAAACCTCAAGAAATTATTTTGGATGCATATTCTTCTTCTTCTGATTAGGAAATTGCAATATCACAAATGAGCCTTGCTCAGGAGAAAGGCTATTTGTTTACAAGAAGGCCAAGCACACAGAGGGAAAGCCCTCGGACTACAGGGACCAAATCCAATTCTCTTCTCAGCTATTTCAATACAGATGTTTTTCTAGATAATCAGCCTTGTGTGCATGTTGAAGAATCAAAGATAAATCTCTCATGGGCTGAGAAAGACAGAAATCACGGCTTGTCAGTTCTGCGAAGGCCCATTTGAGCTAGGTAATCTGGTGCAAGTACCTTATTTTAAAAACTGAAAGTCAAGTCCAGCAGAAGTTCACTGATTTTGTCCAAAATATAACTCAGTCATCACTACAGCCTCGATTATGTCCCAGGGCACTTGTCTCCCACCCTGGCTTCTTTTATATTTCCTCCAAGCTACTTCCCCAGGCAGCTGACTTCAGGAAGAAGGAAGAATAAGAAGACCAGGGATTATATATACACCTGGAAGGAATCGTGTACTTGTCAGTTTATTTTCTACATATCTTCTTTTCTCACTGACAGTCCAGTGGCAGGTTTCTGTTTTGTTTGTGTGGCTCCCTTCTTTTCCCCAATTCAAACTGAAGCAGATACGCTGATCCAGAAATAAAGTGCTGGCTAAATGCAGAGTACAACATTTCACAGCCTGTTTATCAAGCGAATGGTTTTAGACCCCAGAGACTAGGAAAGCTCAGGGTGAGGAAGGATCAGGAAAACACTAGAGAGTATGATTTTAGGGTAGAGAAACAATGGAAGAACTTAGGTAATTAAGGAGTTAGAATCTCCATCTAGAGGACCAGGTGGCCAGGAAAAAGATTACCCAAATATCAAGTGAGGAACCCCACTGGCAACCCCCCCCAACCCTCAGTCAGTTACCATACTCAACTAAGACTGGCTTATCTCCTCTACATAACCCAACATCTTATGGTCTGGGAAATTGACCAGTCCTCCAAAAGGAGGGTGGATAATGTACATGGAACCTTATGAAGAAGAAGTCTGTTCCCGGTCTGAAGAGAATGAGTTAGGAATTGCTCTAGGATCCAGGGTAGCAATACACAAAGGGCACATCAATCCTCTGATTTACATAGTGCTCAGTGGCAACTATCTAGCTCCTGTTTCCTAGGACAGCCTCAAGTGAATGTTCTATTAGCTCACCACTTGTTATCTTACCTGATCACATGCTTCTCCTGAGTAATATGAAAGGATGGTCCCACCACATAGTGGAATGATTAGATCTGTCTACTGACTCTAGTACTCAGGGCCTCTGAGGTACCAGTGCACCTGCCCTTGTCTTCTCATCTCATCTCTCACTGTGCCTAAAATCCAATAGTGCAGTCAAACAGGAATCATGTGCTGTTGTTGCTCATGCAGATCTTCCAACCTGGAAGGCTCTCCCTTCCCCTGTACCTCTTGATAATTTATCTATCTACCATTTAAGAACTTTTAATACCTGAAATCATTCACAAATTGAAAGACCTAGGAGAGAGAGTACCTGGCACTGCAGGTATTCTAGGAGAAGTGTCAGACAGCATCATGTTAACATTGTATCAGATAAAATCACGCTAGAACAATAAAAACAATGATAGCTATCGCGGTACCCGGAACTGCATGATGCACATATTATATGTTTACTCTCATAAGCACACCAGGAGAGAGAGAGATAATAATGTTCATTTTACAGATGAGACGTAGGATGGTAAAGAAACATGTCCAAGATGGCCCAAGGGGATTCTGACCAAAGCAATAAGGATTTTTGAGGTAGCAGTTAACATGTAGCTTCTATGCCTCCAGTGATCCTGCTAACACTGGAATTCTAGAATTTTATGCTATAATTCCTCCCTGGATTCCTTTCTGAATGCCTCATTAGGACGCAACCCTTCCTTCCATTCAAGTTATCTCATTGGCCTCACCTGACAGAATTGCATACTTATCTCAAGCCATCAAATATGAGGAAATCTCATAGAAAGTAGGAGCTCTGCCTCATCTCCCCACAGACTGTCCCAGATGCAGAAGATGCAAAAGTTTATTTCTTGAATGAGAATCTTCCCGGTGCTTCACACAATAGCAGCACTCCATGACTAGTAATTGTGTTTGTTGAAAATGCTGCTTGGATAAACATCAAGAACAAAAATTGAGGTTTCTCACAATAACAGATCTGAGACCCCTCTCTTTGCTCAGAGTGCTGCCCCAGCCTTAACAAGCAGCCCAAGTGAACTGTCAGGTACAGGGTTCAAACTGCAAAGCTTTCTACAGCCAAGCAGTGTGGTTATAAGTCATTGTTTGAAACTCTGAAATTCTTCACCAGTACCATGTGCAAACAAAATCACTTGCTTTGGTTTCTGGACAAATCCAGAATAATGTTATTTATTAAAAAACAAAAACAAAAACAACAACAACAACAAAAAACTAGATTTGTATCTTCATGGGAATCTTCCTGCCTTACCACATAGACCTTGACTTTGAGCAGATCTCGTCCCACCACTCCAGGATTCCCACCACTGGTGTTTCATCCAAAACAATGCAAATCACTGGGATTATTCTGTCTTTGAACAGAAGGGACTGGGAGGACAAAGTTTAACTTAACACTGGAATGAAACCATTCTACAATGACTTCATAAAGTCATGCTTTTTTTTTTTCTAATCCTTAAAACTAAAAGGTAGAATCATAGTGGAGATACACCACCAGCCATGCCAAGGAGACAAAATCAAAACTAGATCAGTGTTTCCATATTTCACTTGCTTTTCTTCTATTTTTGTATGTGTGACATTAAAGAATTATGCAATTCACATTACAAGGTCAGCCCTCATCTGGACCCCTGCAGTTGCTTCCACCCTCTTAATCAAGTGCTCTCGTCCATGGACCAATCACACATGGAACTTTAGAAAAAAGAAAAGTTTCATAAAATCATTTAAGGGCAATGTCCTGGTTCAACTAGCTAGGAGTATACAATAGTTTAAATATCCATTAGTTCTGTTTCCAAAACTTGATCTTAATATGTCCATTTCCTTCCATCTCAAATTCCAGAACCCCAGGCAAGACCACCATGTCTCCCACCTTGGGAGAAGTGCGATACCCTCTCCTAACTGGGCTGCCAGCCACCTTTCACCCCCTCTAACCCACTGTCCACACAGCAGATAGAGAGTTCTTACACAAATGCATAGCTGGTCATTCCCAGCCTCTTTTTCAAAGGTGCATTGCACTGAGAATAACCAAGTCTGTCACCTGGCCTGCATGGCCCTGCATAACCTGGTTTGTCTCCAGATGTTATGTCTACCTCAGGCCACTCTCCTGCATTCTAGACTCACTGGCCCTTCTCCCACCTGAGCATATCCTGTTGCTTTGGCCTGGAGCCCTTCTCTCTCAGCTCTCCATGGTTGACTCATGCCTATCCCGTGAGTCTTGGTTAAGTGTCACCTCCTCAACACATCCTCTGTGACTATCCTTTTTCTATAATTGCCTCTGTCTTCCTTCACCCTTCCCCAATCACCACTATATTTTATCACATGATATGTTTTTTCCTGGCATTTTTTTTACACAATGAGTAATGATATATATATATATATATATACACACACACACACACACACACACTTATTTTCAATTTTTTAATACTGTAATATAAGAATGCAAGTCCCATGAGGGCATAAATATCACTTGTCTTGTTTGGGATTGTCCCCTCTATTCACTTGAAACATGTCAAGTATCTGTGAAATAAATAAATGACACCAAGTTCCATCACATTACAAGGTCAGCCATTCTCTTGACCCCTGAAGTTCCTTCCAACCTCTTAATCAAGTGCTGTCCTCCATGGACCAATCACACTTGGCACCCAGAGCCTCATGCTGCTGCAGGAAGCAACAAGTCACTTTTTATCTTGTCTCTGAAATTTGATACCAGCTGTCACCTCGTTAGGACAGCTTTCTCCCTTACCCTACTCAAGTCTGACCTGACTCAAAGTTCAGCTTGTTATTTCCTTTAGGATTTCAAAGGAATCTTTGTCCCAAAGTGAAACACAGCAATAATTTCTTAAAAGATCTGCTTTCCTTTCAATGGGTGAACCCCAGAAGTATATGAACCATGGCTAGATCACACCATTATCTTCCGCACAGGGTCTGGCATACAGTAAGTGTTCAACAAATGTTAGGCAAATGAACTAGTTCAACATAACTATCATTTATTGAGCACCTTCTGTATTTTGATCCCATGATGCAGTGGAGGATAATGCTGAGGGCTTCTTATGGTGGCAGCATAAACCATGCAAGTAATTAAATAACCACGTCACAGTAGACCAGTTAGTGCAAAAGAATTAAGTGTTGTGGGTTGTGAAAGAGACAGATTCCAGGTGAGACTTGGAGAGAAGAGAAATGCAACATCATGAATGAACCAGTCCTCTGTACTGTCATTTCCACCACTATGGAGAGGGTTAGTCCACGGCAGTCTTAGTTTTCTTACTTGAAGTTCTAGGAGAGCCTCTGGGACGGTCCCTCAGCAATATCCAGTCACAATTTTAAAAGCTCCTTGCAAAGACACAAGTTCTGATTCTTCAAATCCAAAGTTCTTGACGTGCTCATTAAGCTGTTTTAGAAAATTAATGCTAAATGAGTAAGAACTTAAAAATACCCTTCATTTTTATGTGTAAGAAAGCATTTTTTAGTAATAAAGTTCACCCATGTCAATGTAAGTTCCTCTCCGTGCTTCATTTCTTTTCCATTCTTAGGTTCATAAAGACCATTGTCACTAACATCATTATAGGATTCAAGGGACAATGAAATCAAAAAGATGTGCAGGATCATTTGAAAAACTAAGGTGGTGTGGGGGGATAACACACCTACACACCAAGGAACATGAGTCCTGTGTAGATAAAATCACGATTTTTATAGTCAAAGATATATTTAAATGCTCCAAAATGCCATGTTATTTGAGAAGGCCCCCTATGGGAAACTGTCAAAAGTTGAACAATTCTCCGATTTTTTTTCTTGCTGAGTACACGTACCAATTATTATTATTCATCCATGCAGTTTAAAAATTATGAAGCACATGCTCCCATTTTTCCTTCTTATGAAAAGAGAACACAGCACACCCCCTGCCTAGATGCAGCCCATTTGTCTCCTGCCTTCTTTTTCTGGAAAGTTCTTGCCTCCCTGTTTGGCCCACTGGAAAGGAGATGGCTGTATCCCTGTAGTTGACAGACATATTTTTGACAATGTGAAAGATACATTGCATATATTTCACACTCCCCGCCCAGGAGTATGTTTTCCTTGGATATGCACAATTGATAACTTTTCATTTTACTTCATGGAGCATCAAAGATAAGTTTTCATTTATTCCTTGGAGTGGCCATGTAGCCATAAGAAAGTCACCTCCTTGTCAACCTGTCATCAGTCCTCATTAAATTCCAACACTAGACTAGAACCAAGAACAGAAAAAAGATTCTATGGGTGTTCAAGGTCTTAGTTCATTGGCTTTGTTATGTTTATCATTGAATGACTTTAATCATTCTAAACAACTATAAATGACTTTACATGCACAGTAGCAAAGGACTGACTTGAATATGCAAATGCAGAAGTCCTGAAGGGACTTCTATTTTTTTTATAATGATCAACTGGTTTCTGATACAGAGGGAGAGACACAGAGAGAGAACTGGATGTACTTTATCTTCCAGTATTGCAACTCCATCAATAGTGATGCTAAAATAACCATTAAAATATTAAGAATGAGAACTTCAGATCAAAATAACAATGAACAAAAAAGCAAATTTCAGTTAATGACCTTCTAGATGGTGAGAGCAGAAAGAGAACCCAAGACATACATACATACATATATATATATATATATATATATACACATACATATATATATATATGTCTATATATGTCTATATATATATATATATATATATATATATAAAATTTTGAAAGCCAGAACAACCAGGTATCTCACCAAAGTTCACACTTAGCCACTTAAGTTACCAAGAATCCATTAAATTTAGTTGCTAGGGGAACTAAAGTCCCTTTTTTGGAAAGGAGGACAAAATTTCAAACACCACCAGCTTTAGTCAGCTAAATTCAAGACCAAAGAAGATTGTTTGATATTCTCTCTTGAAGTGCTTACTGTATTAATATATTTTAAAATAAAATAAAAACATAACAATAAAAGAGGTCAATGAAGCCTAATTAGTGTTTTGACATCTGGCTGGATGACTGTTTCCTGCATTTCACACTTTTACAGTAAAGTATTACTCTTTTGGGTACCAGGGATTAAACCCAGGATTCCTTAATCACTGACCCACATCCCCAGCCTTTTTCATTTCTTTATTTAGGGAGAGGCTCTCACTAAGTTGCTTATGCCTAAGTTGCTGAGGCTAGCTTTGAACTTGTGATCCTCCTGCCATCAGCCTCCCAAGTTGCTGGGATAACAGGCATACGCCACCATGCCCCACAAGTATGACACTTTTATATTAAGAACACTACTTCTGTTTCTTCTGAACCAACTAGCTTATATGGCTGCTGTTTGGATAGAAAAGTCATCAAGGGATGTTGTAAGGGAGGTTTTTCTGTTACATTCCAGGCAATCACTGGTTCTGAGTTTAAACTAAACATTATCTCAACTTTATTTTATAGATGATAAGATTTCATTGGTACTGTATAGTACTTGAAAATGAGCACACATACACATATATGTATAACACACATGTAATCACTCTAATTTTGCACATAATAATATCATTTTTGTGCTTTATGCCAATGTGCTCTGTTAAGTCATAGAGAAATACACTTATTTCTCAAGATTGAGATATGTGTGGCTTCTCTGCTTTGCTAGGTCTTTAAACCTAACAGAACTAGTTCACATTTTACCTTTCATGTCTTCTTTAGTAATCAGAATGAAACATAGAAGAACATGAGCCTCCAAAACTGCACTTTACTCCTCGGTTAACTATAAAGCTAGCGACAAAGAAATATCTCTTAATTAAGATAGTTCAGGAACTATCTTCCTCTGCTCTGCCATGTATAATTAAATATGTTAGCAAGACAAAAATGTGAGATGCAGAAGCTTTCACACCCAAATTTCCAACTCCAAATTTGTAAAAAGATAAATATGGATGCTGCAAGCCCAGGGTGAAGTATTTTGCTTTCACTCTAAAAACCTTTGAAATCATATTCCAAGAAGAAAAAGAGGTTTTAAAATTAGTACTAAGGGATAGATTTTCAGAGAAAAGAAACCTGTAAAACAAATGAAATCTCAAGTGCCCAACTTAGAGCACCCGCATTGCTCATATAACACAAGAATTTTCAATCCTTTCTATTTCACAAAGTATGCATGTGGTACCCACTCCACCAGTCTCTCTCACACAGAAGTGAATCTAAAATCCACAACATCATGATGTAAAACAGGACACATCCAATATTTGGACACTGAAGAACCTGAAAGATAGAATCCATTCCCAGTCACACAATTCTTCGTGTCTAAATGAAATAATTTGGCACCCTTAAGAAATGTGAAACTTCCCTATGAAAAATTGCTCTGATATCAGGGAATGACACAGTTATTTATTGTAGGGCTTTCCATTGTCTACAAATAAATTAGATTAGTGATTTCACATTGGTTTTATACTAGATGAATATGTCATTTTTTAAAGTTGATATTTTGTATGCATTTGAAAACAAAGCTGAGTAATATTTACCCAGGAAAAGACTCATTTAATTAAACAAATTTTGACCTTGATATATCTTTATGCATCTTTTTTTTTAACACGAAGGATATTTCTGTGATGTCTGAATCATTTTACCCATCCAGAACATATACACATAGACAGACCTTTGCAGTAAACTATATTGCTACAAACAGCTTTTCTTACAGATAAAAATACATGTCTACAATTCATGCACTTATCAGAATAACCTACCAATAGAAGATTAAATAGACTGCATATATGCAGATAGCTTTTTGATATAACCCTTCACAAATAACAGAATATGTAGTTGACAACTTCAGTTTGCTTTCTTAAAGCAGTAAGAAAGTAAAAATTTCTGTTTGGGTAGATACATTGACTTCAATCATTTAATTTTAAATCAGAAATGCATACTGTTCTGAGGATGTTCTGAATGGATAATCAGAGTAGCTAAAACCCTTGTCAAATTTTCTCCAACGTTTTATTTTCACATACACCTTACTTTGATAATTTTGACAGATTAGTCAATTTAACCCTAATACAGTTTTATGGAGCTGGAAGCCTTTGTTTGACTTTGACTCTGTGTATCATGTCAACAAATTTATAGGGTTGTTTCCATAACAAAGCCTTATGTTTTTACTTAGGTCATTTGGGAAAGTTGCTCTGAACTGAACACAATTTGAGATTCTGTAGCTACAGGAGCAACTATCAGAGGACTTTCCTAAAAACAAAAAATCATATGCTAGGGATCAATCCCCAGCACCAAAAACCAAAACAAACTAATTCAGAAGTGAGTACAAAAGTTGAGTCTCAGCAAGAATAGTCAAAAAGTCATTTAGGTTATATACCTTCCTTCCTAGGTCTCTGTCCAGTTTTTCTGTGTATTTTGATTTTCTTTTCTGCCTATCTACAGCCTGGCCCTTTGTCCTGTTTTGCCAGAATTCTTATTATGGGGGCTCTTGGTGGGATGGGAAGTGCTTTTCCATTATCAGACAGACTCTTCCCTCTTCCTTCTCAGAGGCCTCCTAGCTCTTCTGGTCTCACTCACATCAGATGTTGTGTTTCTCATATCTTGGTCCTCAAATCTGTCTTGGTTTCTTATATTTTCTAAGGTTTGTTCTTTGGCCACTTATGGATTCCATTAGCTCTCACTATAAGCTAGTAAATCTCCCTTTTACTCCATATGACCAGAGCTGAATCCATGGTTA
Organism: Marmota monax; assembly: GCF_021218885.2. Classification (NCBI taxonomy): domain Eukaryota; kingdom Metazoa; phylum Chordata; class Mammalia; order Rodentia; family Sciuridae; genus Marmota; species Marmota monax. Next base: position 6,452,148 of record NW_026693008.1, on the reverse strand, counting down.
CCCACTGAAAACTTCCTAACAGAAACTGCTTCACAGATTGCTCACTCTTCTCTGGGTACAGTAAGAGGGAGAAGAGACACAAATTCAAAGGGTAACATGGATGTGCTATTTATCTCCCCCACCTCATTATATTAAAATAGGACTGAATTTCTATGTTCAGCACAGGAGCCTGGAAGAAATAATATCTCTTTGATTAATGTCCTTCACACAGGAATTGGCCAGAAGTTTGTATTTGAACTATTCATACCATCTCATGCATCTCAGAGGGTCATAAAACACCAAATATTTCCAAAAGTGAAATATTTCCCCATTTTGACTCTATAAGTGAGTCTTAGGGAATGAAAAAAAAAATCCATCTCTGGCTTATTCCCAAAATGGGAAAGAAAAAAAAAAAAGAAGAAGGAAAGGAAAGGGAAAAACAGAGATATTTCTTGGGCCAAATAATGGGAAGCATTATAATCCTTAGGGTTTCTGATCCAAAGGCCTTCAAATCCCAGCAGGTAAAGCAAAGCAGTACAGAGAAAAGGGCAGAATGCACATTGTGAGAATAACAGAAGCAAGTGGTTAATGGTTTTCTTAAATGCTGCAGAAAGTGGCTTGTGTGGACGTAAGTATCCTGCGGTATCAAGGCTTAGCAAGAAGAAAAGGTGAAAATGGAACTCGAGGGCCCTAGAGGCCCTATTCTCAGCTTCACCTGCTGGTGTTCTGCATAAACCTGACCTTTCTGCACGTGAAGTGCTTCTCTATAGCCCAGTTCTCCCTCTCCCTCCCAGCTGGCTGCTAACCCACGGCAGCAGTCAGATGTAACACAATGATATATTTCCTGCACTTGCCCCCCTTTTTCTTTAAATAGGGTAATAATTGCTTAAATCTGTGTTTTCAGCTCACTGCTTGGAGAGTTGCTTCTAGAAAAATCCAATGGGAATATGGAAGGAATATGCAGGCTTTGATCCTATGTATTCGATGATTCACACAACTCAATTAGACCAAAACTGGTCCAATGTCATGGCTATACAGCAAACAGAAAAGCTGTGTCCCAAGGACAACTTTCTTGGGCTTTCTATTCTATGTCCTGTCCTGTTAATTGAGGGGGTTGGGCTATCTTCATAAAATGATAATTCATTTTGTAATCAAATGAATTGCTGTGTTAAACATCAGGACTTTTATTAGTGTGGTTTGTACTGATATGCACTGTAAGTCACCAAGGGTGGGGACAGAATAAGATACACCCTTTCAACTCACTTATCCATCTTGCAAAGCTCTTCCCAGGAACACTACATCTCTTGCCACTCTCTATAATATTATGCTCCTTTCTCTTCAGGAAAAAATAACTTATAGGAATGGTTAATGGAGATGGGAGATTCTTTTTTAAGGGAATAAAAAAATCACTGGAGCAACTCCATTGTTAATGCTTTGGTGAGGCCAAGAAGATGTGTTATAGAGCCAAGCTAACTTGGACTCAAATTCTGTTTTTGCCTTTGCTATCTGTGTGTTCTTGGATAAGTTAGTTCACCTCTCTGAACAACAGTTTCTTGATCTGTAAAATAAAGATACTAATACTTTTTCATTGAGGTGTTTACCCTATGATGAATACCCATGATGGCAAAAATCTTGCCTTGTGTATAGTAATTTTACTTCAAGTTTTCATTTATTTATCTCAATATCCACTGAGCTTGAGACTTGATGGATGTCCCCTGGTTAAGGACAGGGGCTTGACATGAAAAATCACAATTCCTTCTGATATCTGGGCTTTAGAATTATCTTTAAGATCTGCTCAATTTTGCATATCTAAATTGATCTAACCAAAGTCTCTTATTTTATATACATCACAATATACCCTACCTAATCCTGCTAAGTATTTCTCTACTTCATCTTCCCTGTGAGAAAAAACTACCACAGAGCCTAGGAGAGACCCCTGTAATGCAGAACCTAAAATGATGTGAGTCAGAAGTAACAAATACAGACACAATGTCAGAGGTAACAATGCTGCTTATCAATTACACTAAAGAGCCGTCCATATGTCAAAGAGGAAAAAAAAAGGATACATTGTTTTCCTACCAGAGAAAGTCATGGCATATTGATTTCCACAGTCTTTAAAATAGTCTGTGTATAGAATTTAGATCAGTGTTAGAACAATTCACTGAAAAAGAATACCTGCAAGTATGGCTAAAGACCTAGCTAGAATAATTGGAAGCAAAGAAAGTAAAGTTAAAAATTCCCCTCTGATAAAACAAACATATTTTCTTTAACGGAAAGTGCAGGTAAATAAAACCAAATGGCCGCCTGAAATCACTGTTTTTGGATAGATTCCTATTGGTCCCCTGGAAAGGAGCCACCCAATCTATTTCTTCTAGCAACATGGTTAACTGATTCATTTGCACTTTATTTCAATGGAGAGTTGAGAATATCTTCATTTATATTTTGCTTTCCACAAATAAAACATACTTGAAGCACTATGAGTAGCTATCCTTTAATACTTTAAAATTCAGTGCCTTTTTTTTTAAGGAATAGAATAGCCAAATACAGTGGCATACGTCTGTAATCCCAGCAGCTCAGGAGGCTGAGTCAGGAGGATCACAAGTTTAAAGCCAGCCTAAGCAACTCAGTGAGGTCCTGTCTCAAAATAAAAAAGTAAAAAAGGTCTGGGGATGTGGCTCAGTGGTTAAGCTCTGGAGTTCAATCCCTGGAACTAAAAATAAAAATAGATAGATAGATAGATGATAGATAGATAGATAGATAGAGGGGAACACAGATTTACAAAGAAGAGAAAATGCTGTCAAACTACCCATTGCAGAAATCAATAAGTGGCGACCCTGCTTGTAGACTAGCTCTTGCTCTGCTTCAGCTTTGAACATACAGACCAAACCTTTCTGTAGAGATTTCAACTTATACAGTCAGCGTCTCCCAGACATCCTCACCTCTACATGCAAGATACACCTCAAACTAAACATCACCCAGTCCTGTACCTGAACACCATCCCCTGTGTTCTTTGCCATTTTGCCGTTCTTATTGCTCACCTCTGCATCTCTTAACATGCTTTGCTATGCAAGAAAAAGAAATTTCCCACTCAAACGGGAGAGGATTAAAGTATGAAAGGAAACTGTCTCACATAATTATCTACAAATGAGTAAGGCATTCATCAAGTATGGGGTTAATTCTTTGTCTTCTAGAAGCACCAATGTCAGCCTCAATCACAAAACTCAGAATCCATTCTAGATGTTTTAAACAAAATGATTTAATATGAGGAAGTTGGTGCTTCTAAAAAAAATCACTGAAAGGGAAAGAGAAAGAGGCTCCAGGTTGAGCCTTCAAAGGTGACTTCCAGAACAATATCCCACTGACCAGAGGGAAGTCACAAGGGGCTATTCCTTTGAGACCAACTGGGAGCCATAATAATAAAAACAAGATCCTGCCACATGACAACCACCTCTGTGCATGAAGGAAACTATAGCATGCATACCTGTAGCTGGGGCCCAGAGTGTGGGAATCCAGATCAAAGTGTTGTCACCACTGATCCTGACACCCCAGCCATTACTTCAAGCCCAGAGAGTTGGAGAAGGGACACAGGAAAGTGACTGCAGGGAACCCTGACATTTCCACCCTCTGGCTTGTTGTCAGAAACAGCCAAAGGATGTTGATTTGGTGTCCTATTACTTTGCTGAATTCATTTGTGAGTTCTAGAAGTTTTGTGGTGGAGTTTCTTGGGTCTTCTAAATATAAGATCATGTCCATGTGGTCAGCAAACAGACAGTTTGAGCTCTTTTTTTTTTTTATTCATATCCCTTTAATTTCTTTCTTTTGCCTAATTGCTCTGGCTAGAGTTTCAAGGACTATGTTGAATAGAGGTGCTGAGAGTGTTACATCTCTGTCTTGTACCTGGTTTTAGATGGAATACTTTCCATTTCTCTCCATTCAGAATGATATTGGCCTTGAGATTATTGTATACAGCTTTTACAATGTTTAGGTATATTCCTCCTATCCCTAGTTTTTCTAGCATTTTAAACATGAGTGGGTGAAAGCATTCGTCAAATGCTTTTTCTGCACTTACTGAAATCATGTGATTCTTGTCTTTAAGTCTAGTTATGTGGTGAATCCCACTCCTCAGTATATATCCAAAGGATTAAAATCATCATTCTACAGAGGCGCAGTCACCTCAATGTTGATAGCACCACAATTCACAATAGCTAAGCTATGGAATCAACTTAGGTGCCCTTCAACAGATGAATGGATAAATAAAATGTGGTGTATATACACAATGGAATATTACTCAGCCACAAAGAAGAATGACTTTATGTCATTTGCTAGTGAATGAATGGATCTGGAGACTATCATGCTAAGTGAAATGAGCAAATCCCCAAAACCAAAAGTTGATTTTATTCTCTCTTATGTGGAAGTTAACCTCATACGGGGTAGGGATAGAAGTTTAGTGGATTAGACAAAAAGAAATAAAGGGGGGGATAAGAAAAAGAAAGACAGTGGAATGAATCTGACAAAACTTTCCTATGAACATATATGGATACACTACAGTGAATCTTACCCTTGTGTACACCCTCAAGAAATTAACTTTAAAAAATAACTATGGATAAGTGGTAGATCAATTGAGGGAAGGAAGCAGGGGTAAGGAAAGGGAAGGAGAGGTAGTGGGGACTGAATTAGAAGAAGATATATTCCATGTTTGTATAATTATATCAAAATGGATTCTAGTATCATATATAACTAAAAATAACCAATAAAATAAAAAAAAAAGAAATGTCAAAAGAGGCCTAAAAGTGTCTCCACCTACCTTTCCACTTCTGAACATCATCACTCGAACACATCTAACTGGAGAAAACTTTGTGCACCAGGAACCTGGCTAAAATTTTTGAGCAATGTTGCCTTCAGTTTTCTCATAACTCTCACTTGAATGGGAACAGAATGGAAACTGTATAAACCCAGGGAGAGTATACAAAAATATAAGCTTCATGGAGTGAGGCCCTCCATTGGAGCATGAGGGAAGTCAGTAGCCATCAAGGCAGCCCCAGCCTTTCATACAATCCAAGAGCTAAGAAAAAGAAAACCCTTCCTTGACTATCCTATAGAAGGCCTTCCTTTCATTTTATTGGGACACTGAAGCCATTTCCCTACTTGTAGCCCCATCCCAGTGACCAGGGAATGCCTGGGGCTGATTGGCTTACCTGGAACATCAGTAGAAAGTCATGCAGTGTCTCCTGTAGGGTTTCTCTTAACATATTTTATCAAAAAGGCCTTTCCTGACCACTTGATCTTAAGCAGTCTAACTTCCTACATCTCACACCCTCTTGCTAAGTCTTCATGGCATTTAGCACACTCTGAAATTATCTTCCCATTTTTGTGTGTGTGTATTATCTCCTCTCCCCAGCCAGGATATCAGTTGTTTTTCACGTCTGTATCCCTGATAATCAGAACAGCATGAGCTACATGCTCAGAAATCCACAAATTTTTGAATGCATAAGTGAGTAGGCAATTCTCCCCATGATATGTAAACATTACCCCTGTAACATGGTCAGAGTCCTTATTCCTTTCCCAGTTAGCCAGCTTAGCAGTTCAGTTAAAACAGGATGCAAAGTAAGAGCAGTTCAATGTGTGTGTGTGCAGGGTCCTATACCACTAAATCATAAAGTGGCACAGTCTTTGGGATTCAGTATTTGAAGACAATGTTCCACTCACTGTGCCCTAAACTGGACATTTGTGAATCAGATTCCTTGGGCCTAACGAGCTCTGATAGCACATGAGGATTAAGAAAATGCTATAAGAGCCACAATGGAAAACACATTGTGGTCTCCCTCAAATAATTAAAAATAGAATTGCTACTTAATCATCAATTCTATATATATACCCCAAAGTAAGGAAATCAAGTCCTCAAAAAATATTTCCATACACATTTATAGCAGCATTGTTCACAATAGGTCAAAGGTAGACGCAGCACAGTGTTTACCTATGGAGGAATAGAAACAGTATATACATAGAATGGACCATTATTCCATCTTATAAAGGAAAGAAATTCTTTCTTGTACTACCACATGAAACCTGAATATATTTTATTAAATGAAATAAGCCAGTCACAAAGAGATAAATATTATATGATTTCACTCATTTGGAAAACCTGGAGCTGTCAAATTCATAGAAAATAGATTGTTGTTACCCAGAGCTGAGGAAAAGGTTGTCGTTGGGTAGCTCTCATTTAATAGGTACAGAATTTCACTTTTGGAAGAAGGAAAGCATTCTGCAATGTGAATCTATTTAACGTTATACAACTGCATACTTACAAATGGTAGACAGTTAAATTTATATTACATATATATTTTGCCACAATTATAAAAGAAAAAAATCAGTATAAGAGCTAAGCACAGCATTTTATGTAAATTACTTATTTAATCTTTATAATCATACAAGGCAAGCACTGTGAATCTCCCTATTTTTAAAATGCTAACAGAGTTGGGGAGATGTAGCCCATTGGCAAAGCAATTCCCTACTATGCATGAGGCCCTGGGTGGGATCCCCAGCACTACAAGCAAACACACACACACACACACACACACATACACACACACACACACTCAAAGGTTAATTAGCTTGATGAAAGTTACACAGCTAGTTAGGGGCAGAGCTGAGACCAGAATCTTAAAATCTCTAACTTAAAAGATCATGGTCCTATAAAACATATATGGACACCAAGAAGTCACAGCACCATGTTTGCAATTGTTCCATTCTCTTCCCTGAGTCTGACAACTTTCCACTGTTTCTTGTAGACAGGCAACTGAATCCATACACACACACATTTATGTTGCCCCTAAATTAAATGAGAACAAACTAAATCTTGCCATATTGGCTAAACTTACCTAAAAGTAAACTCTTTTTTAGAAACAAAAGATGAATGGAGACTGCAATATTTGGAAGCAAAGTGACCCAAGGATATCCCAGGTTGAAGGCCAGAAAAGAAAGGCTAGCAAGAGATCCTCACAGGGTATGGATGGTCCCAGAATTATTGTGGTTCCGCTTTACGATGGAGTGATAGCAATATGCTTTCAGAGGAAACCATACTTTGAGTTTTGAACTTGTTTCTTTTTCTGGACTAGTGATAAGTGGTGTGATCTCTTGTGTTGCTGGGCAGGGGCAATAAGCCACAGCTCTTCATTAGCCACCATCAGGGGGGGAAGCAGCCCATACTCTACAAGGCACTTGTTGGTAAGCATGGGTGATCAGAAGGATAAGAGCACTCAATGAACCTTCCACTTAAAATATTTTCAACTTCCGATGGGTTTATCAGGAAGATGTAACCTCATCGTAAGTTGAGGAGTATTTGTTTATAAAAATCACCATCTGACAGAGGTTGGCAGATCAAATCTTGCAAACAAAGGAAGAACAACACAACAAATAATGAAAACATTGACTATTTAGGGAAAATGATTTACATTTCTTCTTCCCATCAAATATTAAAATGAACTATGCATTTGTTAAGTGAAATACGGGCAGACAATGAAAATTGAGCCATTTTATCAAGAAAAGAAAATTTATCTGGATGGGATTATATGTTTAAAACAAAATGACCAAGGGAAAAAAAATTATACATATCACTAGGGAAAATTAAAACATTCAGTTCCCCAAAACCATGATCAATAAAATGAAGGAGAAATATGGGGAAAACCTACTTGAAAAATGTGTTATAGACTAAAAGCTAACATCTTTAGATAAGGAGTTATTACAAATCAATAAGATGCAAATTCATTAGAAAACTAAAAATAAACCATGAATAGTCCGTAAAAAAGAAATATGGATGAGTAAGTACAGTATGGAAAAATATTCAACTTTACTACATTCAATTAACTATAACTTTAAACAATAATAGGGCATTTTTATTAAAAATAGAAGAAAATTCAATAAAAATGTGCAGAGGTTATAAGGAAAAATGCTCACATACACACCCCAACTAAATGCAAGTCAGCATATATATTCAAATAGCTATTCTCAGCCTTCTAGAAATTTATGCCAATGTAATTATCAGAAACTCAGAAAAAGACTAGTTGTGAAATATTCACCAGTTTTATGTACACCAAAAACAAAGCTATATTAAAAGCTATTTTAAAGGAGAGGAGAAATTCTGATGCAGAAGGCTAATATTTGAAAGAAATTAAGAAATTAGGATTTAGTATTGAATAATGTAAAAAAAAATTCCAGGCACTCTTGTGTACACCAGTAATCCCAGCAACTTGGGAGGCTGAGGCAGAAGGATTGCAAGTTTAAGGCCAGCCTCAGCAAATTGACAAGACCCTGTATCAAAAACAAACAAACAAATAAAAAAAAACCCCAAGCCTGGTGAAGTGGCACTAACCTGTAATCCCAGTGGCTCCAGAGGCTGAGGCAGGAGGATTGCAAGTTCAAAGCCAGCCTTAACAACGTAGTGAGGCCCTAAGCAACTGGCAAGACCCTGTCTCTAAATAAAATACCAAAAGGGCTGGTGTTGTTGCTCAGTGGTTAAGCACCCCTGGGTTCAATCTCTAGTACCAAAATAAATAAAATAAAAAACAGAAAGAGAAAAGGGCTCTGGATGTAGCCCAGTGGTAAAACACCACTGGGTTCAGAGCATAAAAGCAGAACACAAAATGTGCAAATATACACGTATGTATATGTAAACTTTGTGAATATACAAAAGACCCACAAATACATATATATTTGCATTTAGATGTGAATAGAAAAAAATCACTGGCAGCAAATTGAATAAGATGTTAATTATGGTTTTATCTGAGAAATACAGAATTAATGTTGATTTTTAAAATTTTTCTGCAGTTTCCAATTTAAAAAAAAAATAAGTCAGGACTATAATTTTTTTAAAAAAAAATGATATCATAAACACTTTTTAGATATACTAAACCTGATAACACTTGTCATGGGCCCCATATCATGCTAAGGAAAAGAAGCCTCAGACACAAAGATAAACTCCTGACATTAGACAGCTTCTGAAAAAAGAGCCACATATTGGTATAAAGGTTGCAATGTAAGAAAAGTAGAAATAGGAACCAAAAGACATGAACATTATCTTGTAATTAAAAACCCGAAAGACTTCTCAGAGACCAAAAAAGGCTAAATCCCCACCTTATGTCCCCCATAGTAGGCGTCTCCATTTAGAATGAAGTCCCAGCCTTCGATAAAAACCATAGACCCTCTCCTCTCTTGTTTCTTTACCAATTGTGTGGCTCCCTTTATTGTCCACCTTCTAGAGATACTGTTTCCTTAGCAGGAACACAATCCACTCTTCAGTGCTCATCATCAACAGCTCTAGGAAAAGTTCTTACATTTGTTATAACTTAGTACAAATTAAAACCCAAGAATCTGCTTTTCCTGGTGTCTATTTACTTCATTTGCCTATACTTTAATGGTCCAATAAAGCAATCTTAAAACAATTTCAAGTTTCAGACAAACAGGTAGAGCAGATTAGCCAAAAAGAAATGACAGATCACTGAAAATGCCAGGATATACAAGGGACTGTTAACTTATCTAGAAAGCTTTTCCTTACATATTTGGGTTTTGTTGTTGTTGTTGTTGTTTGTACCAGGGATTGAACTCAGGGGCACTTGACTTCTAAGCCACATCCCCTGTCCTATTTTTTGTATTTTTATTTAGAGACAGGGTCTCCCTGAGTTGCTTAGCACCTTGCTGCTGCTGAGGCTGACTTTGAACTCATGATCCTCCTGTCTCAGCCTCCCCAGCGGTTGGGATTACAGGCATGCGCCACAACGCCCGGCTCTGATGTAAGTAATTTTGATATGCTAACAATGTTCAGGAATTAAAAAAAGAATTCAACTAAATTTACTTTTTCTTTTTACAGTTATTTACTGCTAACGATCTCTCCTGTAGGAAAAATGTAGAGAAAGTGTAATGAAAATATTGCACAAAATGTACCCTGAGTTTAAAAAAGAAGATGATCTAAATACAGGAAATAATCTTCATTAAATATGTCTTGTAGGGAGATCCACTACGTCCCAAGCCTTAAATTAGAAAGTCAGCAAAAAGATGAACTGAATCCCAGATGTTAATTGCACACGCTTACTGGATTAGAACTAGAGATAATTAATTGCTAAATTTTAATATGCATGGGGCTAAATGGATGATAAGATTTCCAGTAGTGGGTTTGAGGTCCTGAAGGGAATGATTATTTCTTTATAGGCCTGGGAGCCTTGGGGGCCAAAGACATTTAAAATGTCTGTATTTGGGGAGAAACCAGTCAAGCAAATAGTAAGAGGTTAGAAAACAGTATAAACTTCTAAAAAGAGTATGGAAGTTCAAATTGCCTTTCCCATGTGAAATTTACAATATAATATTTTATAGGAAAGAAGGTTTTAATTTTTTTTTTTATTTCTACTGGCACTTCAGTGATTAGCATTCCTATCCTATAATGTCAACATTAAATCCAGACAGACCCAAGTCCATTACTTCCTATCTGAAAAAAAAAAGGACACTGTTTATCACCTAGATAATTACATTTTTTATGTTCTTAAGAATTCAGGAGCATGCTATAGTTAATTGGGAAAATTTTGAATTATGGCTAAGTTGTGCCTGTTCCTTTTTTTTTTCCTGTTTTATTAAACTTGTAACAAAGCAAATGATGAAGAACTGACGATTTGCCAATGCTGAGGGTTCAGGGAGCAAAAAACACTCAAAGAATTCAAATGAGTCAATTCCATTAAAAAAAAAAAACTGGTTGCAAAGATAGATGATGGAGTTTGAGAAGATGATGGACTGTAGAGATATGCAGAGAAAAGAACCCCCTGCTTCCCAGGCAGAAAATTCGAACTGCTTGAAGAAGACAAAAGACCATGAGCCCCAGGGTCGCTATCCAGATACCATAGTGTCCTGGAGAAGGCACCAGAGAGGATCAACACTGGTTATGCATCAGAATCAACTGGAGCTTCTTTAAAAGGATGTGATTCTGGGCTCCATTCCCTAAAAACACTAATGACTCAAAAGAGGTCAAGAAATTGTTCTTTAATATTCTTTACAAACTTAGTGGGAAGTATGAACGTGCAACCAGGTTTGATCAGTTCTTTTGGTTTATAAATTTAAGGCATAAAATTCAAATATGCATAATGGTTGGGTCTTTTAGAGTAATTTGAATGACAGTATGTGTTAACAAGTGAAAGACTTAAAGGAGTATAATGATGTCAAGGGTTTCCCATAGTACTTTCTTTCAGTGCACTTTAGAACCTTTGATTTCACTAGAGGTCAAGTGACTTGTCTAAGGTCTCACAGTAAATTAATAAGCAAAAAGAATAATTGAACTTGCATATTAGAAAGTATATACTTGCTGTACTTGATTCTTCAATAAACTAGAAGTCATTTAACTATCAAGAATTGCAAAGTCATTGCCATATTTCCCTAATTTCAAGATGCATATCTTTCACTTCTAATAGTCCCCCCACCTTAATTGTGGAGGATACAATGCAAGTTGCCCATCTTTTTTTCCCTATGCATGTATACCTATGTTCCAGTTAAATTTAAAAACTAGGCGTGGCAAAAGGAGATTAACAGTAACAAAAAATAAAATGGCAGTTATAGCAATGTGCTTCAATAAAACTAATTTACAACTCATGAACTATTTCTAGAAATTTTTATTTAATATTTTTCCAGACCACAGTCAACCATGGGCAGTTGAAACTGGATATGGGGCACTGCTCTGTGCGTTTAATAAAGTAGCATTTCTATCTTTCAAAATGTTGTAAAATCAATAGAGTGCCTGTGACCAATAGCATTACACAATCAAGGAAGTATGGGGTTTGTGTGCATGCAGATGCTACATGCTGATCATTTCTTGGAAACTGTTTCTATTAGTTTTGTCTCTGTATAGTCAATAGCTCAGGTAAGGAAACCAAGACTCAAATGGGCTAGAAATCTGGTCATAAATGTTAGGCACACAGTTGTCCCTTACTGTCAGCATCTAAGTGCTGAATGAGTACTGGGCGCTCCATATCTCTCTCTCCAACTTTTCTTCTCTTTCCCAGTTCTATGGCTCCAACTGTCTTCTTTACTGCAGCACTAATCAAATCCACAGAGCTGGCACATTTGTCTTCACGAAACACATATTTGATCCTGTTACTTTCTTTTCTAAAACCTCTGCTGGCTCCTAGTGCTTTCCAAATTGAATCTAAGGCACCCAAAATGGTACTGAGAATCCTCTGAAATTTATCCTTACCCCTCCAGTCTCACAGACGTTAGCTGCCTTTCCTAATTATACCAGTTCAATCATCATTTCTGAGGCTTATGATACTTTTCCCACTTTCCAACAGCCAAAAATTCCAGGGTCTAGCTCGAACGGCACATCTTCCATCAAAATACATTGCTTCCTCCTCAGTGAGTATGTAGCATGGAGCACCACCATCATGGGGCACTCCAAGGTCCTGTCTCATATGCCTCTCAGTCCACTTGATAAGGCAGCAGTCTTCCTGACTGCACAAATAGGCCCTTAATCATCTTAGCTTTCTCCATAGAACTCAGCACACCGCCTGCACATAGTAGGTATTTGGTAAGCACAAAATCTGGTTTGGGTTTTACTCTGGGGGGTCATCGCTTGTTTGTTTTCTTTGATTTAGTTTTTCTGAGATGGGGTCTTGCTGGCCTTTAATTCCTGGGTTCAAGAGATCCTTCTACCTTAGTCTCTCAAGTACCTAAAACTACAGGTGCATGCTTCTATGTCCATTTAGCCCAAAATCAAAAAACCAGAAGTGGTTTTGACATGAGGTCAACACAGGTTACAAATATTATTAAAAAAACTTCACTGAACTAAAATTGTTAGTCCCATGCTGGGCACCTGCATATTATTATCCACCATGGATGACATGATTCTAGATAATATTATGCTGATGACGCACAATTCCCCATGTCTTGACCAAACCCAGGGAAGCAATTTCCTATCTGATTAAGAGTATGACAGTAGTGAGGACTGGATTATAAAAATTTACTATAGGTTTGCAAATGTAAGCCTGATTGTGGATCAAATAGGAAACATTCCAAATAGAATTTTTCAAGGAAGTATTTGAGTAGCCTATTTTGGAATGCTTAATATCATCTTCAGCATTAAACCATGTATTGATAACTAATGAATTTCCAAAGAGGTACTCATCCTCTTCTGTAGGATCAAAAATGGGGTGGTGCAGACTATCAGCTATTTAAATATCTCAGGTTATTAATTCTGTCTTTCATTTTATATCAGACATAATATTTTTACCATTTGTTTACATGGCAATAAACAGGCTTTATATTGTACCACTTTTTACATGGATATTTCCCTAATTTGCCTTGGGATTTACAGTATTAAATGAGGATTAGAAGGCCTTCCTCTCCAAATCCTAGGAGATCCTTAAGCATTTTACTCTCTGCCACACCTCTGAAAACCCTCAAAGGGTACAGAATTATAAAATTGTTCTGTGGTTTCATGAAACATTTTTAACATTGATCATACTTTTACTACAATGAACCATAAGAAGTGGGAAATTTTAACTACTGATAATGATTCACTAGCCTTAGCAATCAAATGTATAAGAAGGCAAAAGCCTTAAGTTCAACATTATTAGCAGTAATAATTCTGTCCTCTATTATTTGTGATAAAGCATAATATGTGAACTGTGTTTGATTGCTAATAAAGTAGTACACATTACTTTGTATTATTGTGGTTAAATTGTAAAAACAATAGTAGTTTGAGTCTTCCATCTCTACCTAGGACTATTCTAAGTGCTTTATGTGCATTTTTTTTTTTAAAAATCAAGTTCACAATGTTCCCAGAAATAAAAATTTATGTCCACTTTACAGATCTGGAAAGTGAGACCAATGAAGCCTAGGAAGAACAACAGGAATGTCCAGACTTAACTCCCCAGGTTTCCACTGCATGCTCCATGTCAACCCACCCCAAACCTACCAAGGGATTAGTAGTTGGTAGAAGATGGTTCATATTTCAGGGCTTCATTTTGTCTGGTTCATGTCTATCCTGATAAAATAACTCACTGCCCTTACACTTCACTCCTCATCTCAAGTCACAGTGGCTGTATCCTTGTCCCAGCCCTGCCACTATGAAATAAAACCTGTGACTCTCTCAGTTATGTCCCTTCTCCAGATCTCCCCTCCTGATACTCTATGGCTCTAATTCTCTGTCTCATGAAACAAGTTCTTCTTAAAACTGGAGTTCTCTCCAAGTCCCCAAACTCCTTTCCCCAGAACTCCTTGAATTAGAAATCTGATCAGACTTTGGTATCTATCATCCACTGAGAAATAATGTATTTTTACAGATTAGGTTTTATTTTAGTATTGACTCAAACCAAGAGAATCATTTATCTTGCCTGTTAAGTGTAAGTTGCCTTCCCAGGTGTTGTGAGAAACATAAAACAGAATTCTCAAGGAATCTTAAAACTTTGAGAGAAGAAATGACAGAAATGTACAAAAGACTTTTTTAATTCAACTAAAAATAATTTAACACTTAAAGATAATAAGAGAGACGTTACAAAGCTGAACATGATTGTCAACTGAATTTTACTGCTAATTAGATTAGAAAAAAAGCATACACTCTGAGCAGAAATGACTTCCCTCCTCTCACAGTTGGTAGGAGGATTAGAGGAAATACACATAAAACACCTCAAATGAAGAAGGACTCAGGAAATGGTTGATTTCATTATTATTATTCTCATAAAAATAATATATTCGTGTTAGATTTGCCACTAAGAAGTTTGGGTTAGATGTATGTTGTCTGGTACAAAACATAGGGTCCATAGAAAAAAAGTGTATGGGATCCTTGCCCTCAGCGAATATGAGTTCATGAAATAAAGCTAGAAATCAGGAAGATTGAGTGAGATTTTTGTTTGTTTGTTTGTTTTTCCAGAAATACAGGATGGATCAAAAAAGAAAAAAAACGAATGTCTTGGATTATAACCAGCAGACTGGAGTAGGGGTCAATCTAGTGGTCAGGTAAAGAACATCTGCCAATAACAATCTCCTTAGGTTTAAAAATCTAACAGATAATTTTATAGGAAAAAGAAGTCTGAGAACATTTAATTTAGGATGTAAAGGAAAGGTTGGGACTCATAGTAAGAACCGCAGGGAGGGAAGGATATGGTGGACTCTCTTCTAAAGGAAACTGGAGTGCGGGAAAAGTTATTGCTTTAGAAATCGTTGAGGTAAAGACCCACAGTAAAACCTAGAAAATGGCAACTTCTTACAATTTACACCAATAGAAAGCACTTAGAAAGGAAGAATAAATGTTAGTTAAACTTTAGAGATTAAATTACAAATTTACTCAAGTGATTTAAACTTTTACTGCGCGAGTAGCAATTTTAAGTCATAAGGGATCTGAAATGTTTCCAGAGTTTTAAAATCGACTGTTTTACTACAGGAAAAAAAAAAAAAAGATTTTTGCTGCCAGTGTTGAGCACATAGCAAATCCTATGCCTTGTAATGGGCTGGTATAATTGCACAGTTTCATTAAAATAATTTTATCGCTAACTTCCTACTTTTCTGTTAATTATCATTTCAGAATACGAAAAACTATTACTTTTTAAAGCCTATATTAAAGTGGGCTTAAGCAAGCATGGAAGAGGAAGCCAGTGAGAGAAAATATAAGAAGAAGCTATTAATATTAACAGTTACACTTGGACACTTGTTCGTTTAATAAATCTTTGCAATATTAGCAAGATTGATGAGGAGGAGTACAAATGAGAAGAACATGAGATAAGCGATCATTTGTTATCATTACTGAGATATAAAGTATGATTCAGTGTTTCATAATGGATGTTAAATTTGATTTAACATATGGTTGGCTCATTTGCTGAAAACTACCCTTAAAGACATAAACTCACTCTAAAGTCAAAGCCATTGTCTTAATAACAGTCTCTGAATTATCTTTCTCTGAGAGACTGCATAAACTCAGTAAACATACGCTTGGGGACAGGGTGCAGAAAGGCTCTTCTTTTGCAAAACAAATGTGCTCATAGACTCAGATTCATTAAACACAGCATAGGAAATATTGTTGCCTAGGTTGAAAGAGTAAAGAATTAATGCACTTAACACCAATACAGATAATCTTGGAACAGGTTTTCAAATGATTAGTAGAGAAACTGTCATCGCTGTAACTGCCTGAGCAGCTACCTAAGAAATCCCTCTTTGTCAACTTCATCTCTATAATCATGAAAGAGCATCAGTAGCCACTTTAGGTTTAGTGGATTAAGTAGATCACTCCAAGTGCTGTTAAAATAATTTATAATCTATCTTTGTACTTCAAGAGTGAACTACCTGGAATGAGAAACACTTAGATACATTTGCTTCATGAGCATACTCCTATCAGTCATTCAATTTTGTCTGAGCGCACAGTTTTATCAAGAGAAATGCATTAAGATTTAAAAAATCTGGTACTTCCTAGATACACAAGACCAGTTTGAAGACTAGATGTATTTAGCAATCCCAGTGTCAATTCTGTAGCAGAAGGCTTATTTGAACTTCAGCTAACAGGTACCTGCTCTAAAATCGGATTCATTTAAAAAAAAAAAAAAGTCTATCTTTCAAAACAATTTAAATCTTCTGTTTTTGCTAATGACTGTGCTACTCCTCACCCTTGGATACCAAGTCATGTAATCCAGTGTATGTTCATCTAAAATAAGTAATTGCAAGGCAGCACCATTATCCCATCTTTGAAAATACTCTAGATGTGGAGGCGGGCAGTGTTTTTTACCTGTTGGTATGCATTAAATCAATATATGTTGTTAGGTTGCATCTTCTCTGATCAAAGTATCATCTAATTCACAGTTAGCCATCAGAAGCATGTCTACAAAAAAACGCTTCAGCCAAATAAGTTTTATACATCCATTCTTAGGTTATACGCTTTAGTGAATATTACTCTTATTTGGCGCTGATTTTATTTATCGACAACATGAATGCCTGTGCTTGATAGCGGCTAGACTTCTTTCACTGTTATTCTGAATTTCTGGGCTTTGTTTAACTCGTTTGTAAAATTAGGAGTCTTGGCTTTCAGAGATTCATGAAAGCACATTTAGACTGGCTACACAACGACCCCCTGAAGATCTTGGTAGGGGTCCATCCATAGATTAGGGTCCTCACATTTTGTGCTATAGAAAGTTCCCGGATGATACTTAAGAGCATCCCCTCTGGGAATATTGAGATCAATGTAGCTCAAATAGGCTATAATATTCAGTGCTGAATTAACCATTAGTTAAATGAAAACAAAGCACACTCAGTTAGCTCAAAAATCTACTCTATGAAGATATATCATCATTCCTCTAAGAAGCTGACATTAAAAAGTCATGGAGCCAAGGTGGAGTTAAGGATCCTTCTACCTTAGGCCAGGATTTGGACTTCCTTTGCTACCTTTTACCAGATGTGTGAATCAAGTCTGATTGTCTCTCAAAGATCATTACTCTTCTGTAAAATGGGGACATCCAAAGTTCCTTTAGGGGGATATCATGCAAGTTAATTTAAAAACATACATGCAAAATACTTTCAAAATGGAAGCATGACAGATACTCTTGGGAGGACTGCATCTGGGCTCCTGCCTTGTTCCATCCTTCACAGCATGGAGCATACAGCTAGTGCTGAGAAAGTCCTGGAAGCAACAGGGTTTGATCCAACTGCCTATCACAAGTGTTATTCACTCAGCACATTTTTAGTGAGAACATGCTGCATGTGAGACACTGGGATTGTTGTCCCTTTATATCTACTGCCCCACTCTTCTTGCCTTGATCATGCCCCTCCGCATGACCACAGTGATGGACCCCAGTTCCTTCTGTCTTCCCATACAACTCGGCCAGTGAGGGTGCTAGCAAGGGGCAATCCTGAGGAAGTATCCTGGGACCTTGTGGCTCTGCCTGGTGAGACGAGACACCTTCATCACAGGCTTCTACTTGTGCTATCTTCCAAGCAAGCAAGCCTACCCTTATGGACTTTTGAGTGGTCATATTCTCTCACCCAAGGTCAAAGAAGTCAGCCTATCCCATGTGTTGAACCTAGACACCCAATCCCAGGCTGCCCTGACAGACATACAGCTGCCCAACTTTATTAATTAGTACCCAGACCTTTTGAGAACTGATTATCACTTTGATCCCGGCCTGCACATTTCCATCTCTGATACCTAAACAGCACATCATCTTATCTTATAATTAAGTGATAATCTTCATGACAGAAAAGATGACAGGACTATAAATGGCTGACAAGTGACTAAAATAACTTTCTTCCCTTTCCCACCCAGCCCTGAAAGTGTTCTCCAACTTCTCCAAACAATTACTGGTTAATAAACTCTCAGTGATGTGAACCTCATTCCTATTCAATAAGATCATGTACCCACGTTA
This sequence comes from Marmota monax, assembly GCF_021218885.2. NCBI lineage: Eukaryota > Metazoa > Chordata > Mammalia > Rodentia > Sciuridae > Marmota > Marmota monax. Next base: position 6,433,801 of record NW_026693008.1, on the reverse strand, counting down.
CTCTACAGAAACTATATATACACCTTAGATTTTATGCTTAAATGAGTAAATATTATTCAACACAAAGCTACACAGATTCAGTAAAACCTTTGACTTTGATATTCAGATTATTAAATTTTACATGCATATAACATAAAAGTTCAAACTAACTTGAGGACCACTGTTGATAAAATGTTGAGCATTTAATGTGCAGTAAAAAAAAAAAGTGGCTATGAGAAAGTAAGATGCACTTCAATAGGTGAAGTGAATATTTATTGAGCCCTTACTAGGTACTAGAGACTGGAGCAGGTGCTCAAGATCCTATGGTAAACACAATCTCTACTCTTACAGCAGAGCAGGGCCAAGGGACAGGAAAGCAAAAAAGAATTAATCTGGATGCAACTGGCTGCAGAGTAATGGACGATTGAGTGGAAAGAGGGCAGGGTTGATATGCAGTGTCTGTGATCAGAGTTGGATGTGGATAAAGTATAGCCTATTTCATGCATGCTTAATGAACACCCCACATATAAATGGGTGGAGGCATGATTGTCATCTTTCTGACTGAACTGTGAGCTCTTTGGGGGTAAGATTCATGGTTTCTCCACCTCTATGTTTTTCAGAACTCTTAAGAATTATTTGTACTTAGTAGACACTCATTTGCTGGAAAGATACCCACATGGATTGCTTTAGACTGTTTTTAGCAATAGAATTCCTTTGCCATTTGGATTGTTCATTGATTTGAAACCTTTCCAGTTACTCTATCCTTTCCCACCCTTTTTTCTTCTTTCTAAATATGACATCAATTTATGTTCCTAGTTGAGCTTTCTACAGAGTTTCCTTTGAATAATTTCAACAAATGTGTTCTATGGGTATAAGGATGCAGGACTCTCTGCTGCCTCTATATGCCAAAAGCTTTTTGAAACCAAGCTGAAAAGGTTCCCAGACTGCATGACCCCATTCTTAATACCCACGTTCTCAGGCCCTCAATAAACCTGAATATAATTATTTTCCTTCTGAGAAACATTACACACATATGAAGCCCCAGAAGATGCTCTAATTCTACTTAAGTGGAATGTTTGACATTTTGAGTATTTCTGCTTTGTCTCATTCACACTTTGTGACATTTTTTCTCATCCCAAAGTTTTCAAGGTTTCTTTGTTATCAAATTAAAGTTACAGAGACATTAAGACCCTCTCAGAAGCAGCCCATTCTTGAATCTGGGTCTTAGTGATGTCTAATTTATTATTAAGTATTTTTGTAGATAATACTGAGCTTTGGATTCTTATCTGATTCATCTTCCTAACAAATCTCAGATTTTCAATCCAAAGATAGGCATCTTCTTATCCATTTCATACTTCGCATGTCTCTGATTTTCTTTATCTTACCAGTATTCTGCATTTGGTGGGGGTATTCTCTGTCTTTCCAGATATCTCAATCCCTCCCACTCCACTCTACAGCATCCAAATTCAGTCTTAGCATGTGGTGACATGTCATTCTTCTAAAGAAAATGAATTCTGCAGAACAATTACTAAGGGTTTAAAGAAAAGAGTACCCAAGTCTGGGACTATCCCTAACAAGCTGTGTGATATATTTCATGAAACACAAGGCTAAGGTTTTCTCCTCTGTAAAACAAGAGGGAAGAACAAAAGCAAGTCCAGATTCCTTTCTAATGCTGAAACTACCACAATCAGTTAACATTTACTATTTCCTTACATACTGCAGGCATCAGGCTGAAGGTTGGATGTGATCATGGGATTACCACTTGTGTTGCTCACAACAACTCTATAAAGTGGACACCATTGTTATCTGCATGATATTGTGGAGTGAATTGCTGCTCACAGAGGTAACTGATGTGGGTCTGAGAATGGAACTCAGACAGCATGTCCCTTGAGTTACATATTATATGTCACATTCTCTTTATCAATTCATCTCCTACATTTTTATACAATTTCAAAAGTGACAACATTGAGCACATGACTTATGTAAGTAACAAAATTAGATAAAGATGTAAGGTAACACTCACTGTTGTGGTTTGGATGTGATGTGTTCCCCAAAGCTTCCTGTGTTAGAAGCATGGTCTCCAATAGAGTTGGACTGAGGTGTGGTGGGACATTAAAGAGGTGGGGCTTAGTGGGAGGTGATTAGCTAATGGAGGGCACCAACCTCATGAATAAATTAAACATTTTTTTTAAGAGAGTGGGTTTATTCTCTGGAGACTGGATTAGGTCTTTTAGAAGTAAGGTCTCACAGGATTGGATAAGTTTCCACCAGAGTGGGTTGTTATAAAGTGAGCCTGGAACCTCTCTGTTGATTCCCTGCACACATGCTCCTTCCACACATGCTTCCTTCCTCCCTTTCACTTCTCTGCCATGATATGTTATAGCACCAGGCCCTCACCAGAGGCTGACTCCTTGTCATACCATGTTCCTGGACTTCCAGAACTGTCAGTAAAAATAAATCTCTTTTCTTTACAGATTACTAGCCTCTGATGTTTTGTGTAGCAACAGAAAAAAGAGTAGGACACCCATATTGTCAATTTTTTTTTTCTCTCCCTAAATGACTTGATAGCGAACCAATAAGCTCTAGCCTAAAACACAACCAACCATACTGCATAAGTGTGCACATTTCATATACATAATTTTAACCAATATCCACATCCAAAAACATATAATCTCAATGTGTAATATAACCATTATGTTATTACATTATCTTGCCAGAAGAGCTGCCTATGCATTGTACCCTTTATGAAACAAGGTTCCAACATAACAAGGGAAGGTGTAGCTCTAATGGCCAACCCACTCCCCACTCACACAAACTGGACCCCACAGAAGTATCTCCTCTGTCGCTGAAGAGAGTCCTTTCCTCTTTCAATCCTGCCCAACGTGTGGATCTAGCAACATCCGCTGCTGCTATTCTCGGTGACACTCCAGTCACCCCTGCCCAACACTGAGACATCACTGAGACTTCTACCGAGCCTCTTCCTCTCAGGCCATTCTCCTGGCAGCAGCCTTCTTATCTCAAAGCCAGCACATTGGTTTCTCCTCCATTTAAAGCCCACTAATGGCTCTGCATTGTCCTAGAAATGAAACCAAGCACCCTTCTACTATCTCAGAGGCCCACTGCTCAGCTCTTCATATTTGTAATATGACAACTGTTTTTTGTTTTGTTTTGTTTTGTTTTGTTTTCCATCTGTCAGACTGAGCTCTTTCTCACGTGAGACCATTGCACACACTGGCCCCTTGATTTGGAATTCTCTCCCCACCTTCCTTCTACAGTTGGCCTTCTCATTTCTCAGTCCTGAACTATAACACTCTTCCACAGAGTTCTCCTCATCCTCATACTTAACTTGCTCCAAACCAGTATCCTCTCTTCATCCTTCATTTACTTCCTGCACAATACTAATAATTGGTACTATTTCATTTTATTCATCTGTGTGTGTATGGGGAGGGTGAACTATCTTCCCTCGGTATAACCTAAGACACAGGAAGGTAGAAGAAGCTTGGCCTTGTCAAAGATCTACCTCCGGCATGGAACTCAGTCCAGCTCAGGTTAGTCAATAATTACATGTTAAATGAATAAAAACATGACTGCAGATCTTGTCACCTTAAGAAAAAGTAATCTACTGGGAAAGAGGACAAAGATTAAAATATAAGTAAAAGTTAATGGCTTAGACAAACATGATTGTGGGTCCTTGATTAATATCAAAGAATGGAGCCTGGAGATAGCTCTCTAATAGGATTGATATGACACCCCTACTTGGAAGGTATTTTAAAGGCTGTGTCTATGCCCATTAACTACCAAGTGAGTGAAATCTTCTGTGTGACTAACAAGGGCTAACTAATTGTTAAAGAGTTTCTCTGAGGTCTGCTGGTGGCTAGAGATCTTTGAGCATTTCCCCTACACTATCCCTTCCTTTCTACCTGCTTATATTCACACCAATTTTTATAGATCTGTATTCAACAGCTAAGGAAACCCTGGAAATGATCAACAATAACAGAGTAGATAGAAAACTCAAAACAGATCAAAGTTTCTACTGGTCAATCCACCATGGAACACCTTTATTACATCTGAGTGACATTTAAAAGTTTCACACTTAAAGTTGCTCCCAATTAGGTTACTTGAGATAAATGAGGTTCTCAAATAATAACTAAAGGTATTAATATACAAACATCTACCTGGCAGAGATTTAAAAAAATAAAGATGACTTTGTATATTAAAAACATATGACAGATGTAACAGAAAAGATCTAAGGTGGATTGATATTAAAAGGCCTAGTGGAAATCTGGTGGTCTCTATTATTGGGATGGAACATGTGTTATGGCTGTTGAAACACGTGAACTCCCCTCTGCTGAGCTGGTGAGTGAAGGTGTGAGAAACAGGGCTGTCTGAGGAGGGCACACCTCAGCACGTGAATCTTAGAAGCCAATGTGTGTAGCCAAAGGACCCCCTAAGTTCTCAATGTTTCTGTCCTGCTCTCACCCACAGTTTTCCAGCATCCCTTGCTGATTAAATACTGGAAGATGAGTAAGAAGAAGCAAATATCTTTACAATCCTTGGGGCCAGATCCCTGTCAGGACTTCTGCCTAAGAAAGTGAAGTAGGGAATGAGAGAGAGAGGGTTTAAGGGTAGAACTATGGTCCAACATCTGAAGCTTCCTGTCTACTGGCAAGAGTGATGAGGAAATAAAACACAGAGTTGTACCTGAAGTGGGAAGACTCCTTTGGTTTCTATTCTGCTCCCCAGTCTGGAAGATGGTGTTCTCAGAGGGACTGGGGGAAGAGGCAGAGTCACTGAGCTGCCTGTGTAGCAGCCAAGGCAGTAGCAAAACAAGTTCCCACACTGGGCAGAGCCCTCCTGATGTTAACCTCCAATGCAGCTACCCCTGGTCTGTTTTTTTAATCTTAAAAAAAAAAAAAAGCATGTCAAATGACCTAAATCTAAAAATAGGGCACTTCACACTCAGGACTATTTTAAATAGCATCTTTTTTTTAAAAAAGGAAAAAACCCTACATTTCCATTTTTGTGACTCTCCCCCCACCATCCCTTGAAAATAGAAAATACCATAGCTGGTTGTCATTCAATCTAAAATCAGACACCATGCCAGCTGGAATCCTAGGTCTATTTATTACGTGCACAGTTCTTACATTAACTGTTTGTTAAAGACTGATTTCACCACCACTGAGACACAATAAAACTCAAGGTTCTTCCATGTTTTGCCAGAAAGATTGATTTAAGTGTGACCCGTCTGAAAAACACTTTTCAAAGACAGGAACAGAAGTACTATTCAATAACTGATCCAACTGTATTTCTGAAGAAATCAAGTTTAAATCTAAGTTAGTATCTAATAGATCAGGAACGAGATAGAAGTAAATATCTATGACTTCTGCTCTATTTGCATATCAGGTCATATATAAATTCCCAACATTCTACAGTCTGTACCATATTTAGTCAATTAGGTGCACAGACACCTGGAAAAGGTGATCAAGTAGGAGCAGTTTCTTTTCCTCCACTTGGGAAAATTGCTCACCTTGGCTCTGTATGACAGTTTCACATGTAGTACAGGTTGCAATTCACTCAGCAAGTTTTAGAAAAAGTAGAAGATCAGAGTTTCCGGTCCACATGCCTTTATAAAAGTTCACAAGTTTGTTCTTACACAGCTCATAGATGGCACACAATGCCAACACGATACATGTGCTGACAGGAATACATGCTATTGGGCCTCTTCCAGATCTACAGACGTAACAGTCTTCTCTTCTACAAGATAGGTTCTGCTGGATCTGTTTTTCCAGCCAGCCCTGCAGGCTCCTGTATGTTCTCTCTCTTCTCCAAACATAGGGTATCTATCACTTATTTCAAGATCTTAAATGTGGGTCGGCTGCATCTTGATGTATTTAGTTCGGGTCCTTCATCACCATGTCCCTGAGACACAGCAGGGTTTATGCCTTCCCATCAGCTGTGTAACTGGGGCCCTTTCCCCAGCACATCTCCAACTCCAGCCTGAAGCCCACCTTGTCGGAGTCTCAGAGGCAAAGAGTGGACCCTCGATTAATATGGGATGGAGAGGAGTAGATGAGGAGAGGGAAGGGAAGGATATGAAGGGCAAGAAGGAAAGAGAGGCCAGGGGATGGCAAAGCATTGAAGGAAAAGGGAAGCTACTGAGGAAGAAAATGGCTAGCTGGGAACACAACACAGAAAGGGTCTCAAATAAGAAAAAGGGGGGAGTGAGAGGAGACAGCCAAAAGACAAAAGTAGATGGAAAAGACTGTCATGGAGACAAAAGGTAAAATATTTTCAAAAGAGGTAGACAGATCCCAAAGATGGGACCCACTGAGGAAGTCTTTCCCTTACCAATAAAAGGCACAAACAAATGAATTGAGCACCTAGGGCTGCATTGATCAGGGGTGACATCCTCAAAAGCTTTCAGAGAGCTGGTGTGGTGGTGCACGCCTGTAATCCCAGCAACTCAGGAGGCTGAGGCAGGAGGATTTCAAGTTCAAGGCTAGCCTCAGCACTTAGCAAGACCTTAAGCAACTTAGTGAGAACCTGTCTCAAAATATTTTTTTTTATTGGTTGCTCAAGACAATACAATGATCTTGATATATCATACATTTGATTCAAATGGGGTATGAATTCTTACAGCGATCAGAAAAATGCAAATTAAAACCACTCTAAGATACCATCTCACTCCAGTAAGAATGGCAGTCATTATGAAGTCAAATAATAACAAGTGCTGGCGAGGATGTGGGGAAAAGGGTACACTTGTACATTGCTGGTGGGACTGCAAATTGCTTCAGCCAATTTGGGAAGCAGTATGGAGATTCCTTGGAAAGCTGGGAATGGAACCACCATTTGACCCAGCTATTCCCCTTCTCAGACTATACTCAAAATATTTTTTAAAGGGGGCTGGAGGGCTAGGAATGTAGATCAGTGGTAAAGCAATCCAGGGTTCAATGCTCCATACCAAAAATAAAGAAAGAAATAAAGGAAGGAAGGAAAGAAAAAGGAAGGAAGGAAAGAAAAATGAAGAGAGGTAGGAAGGAAGGAAGGAAGGAAGGAAGGAAGGAAGGAAGGAAGGAAGGAAGGACACAAAAAAAATCTTTCAGGGATAAGACAAATGGTATACTCATAAATTTGAAAGATTCTGGAGTATCAAGCACACACTGAAAAAGGGAAAACCTGTGCAGATTTAACTGCTCAGCCCAGATTCTGTCCCTACTCCCCAGAACTAGCAAATTGATGGGATTCAAATATTTGTGGAATCCCTACAATGGGTTTTTAATCACAAACCTTTACTTGAATAGTTGCAACCTCTAGCCTCGCCAAGCTTCTTGCCTTATCATGCAGAGAAGAGCACAAACAGTTCAACATTTGTTGAGCAGAGGAGAGGTTTACACTAAGTAACCCGGCTCTGATTTCTTTGTACTGGGAAAGGAAAAGCAACCACCCCTGATCCTGTTGCAGCTTTTCAGTGCAAGCAGGGATTGTAGGCACAAGTCTCAGCAGCAGGAATCTGAGCAGCCTTGGGAGATGGGGCAGCAACCCCAACACCCTGGCTCAAGCAACTTCTTCGAAGTTCAAATGGCAATCTCACGTGCTGACATTAGAATGTCTGAGTTATTAAAGAGAAGGATTTGAGGGCAAAATGGGGTCCCAAAGGTGCTTGCTTCTTACATTTTCTTATTGGTAATGTGGCTTGAGCTCCAAATACATCCAAATGGGCCACCACTGTCCCCCTCCAATTATCACCGTATCCTATACTTGTTTTCACAAAATTTGTCATTGGTAGTGACAGCATATTTATTTGTGTAATTGCTTTCTTAATGTCCATTTCTTCCACAACACTCTAAGCTCCATAGGTCAGAGACAGGGTCTAGATTTTACTCAGGCCAGAATGCTGTGTATCCTGCACACAGTTGGCGCAGGATATATATTTCCTTGTTGACCCAACAAATATTAATTCTTGCTGCTGCTTGTTTTTAGCTAAAGCCAAGAGAAGAAGAGGGAGGGGAAAACGGTGAGCTCAACATCAAGGTTAATTCCAGATCTGCCATCTGTTATTTCCCGACTAAAGGAGCTATGAATAGAACTTAACACTACAGAGTCAAGGACCCCATATTCTCCAGCATCCTATAACCAAGAAAGTGAAAAGTCATGTGATACTATTGAGTTGCCACCTCAACTTTAATTTCGGATTCCAGATCCACTATCTGACACATGGTCTCTTAGAACCACCTCACTACCAATGGAAACCAATTTAACCTTCTGCCTCCAAATCACAAATGCAGGTTCTGAAATTCTTTCCCTTTCTTCTCTAACTCTGTTTCCTTCCATAACTCTGTTTCCTTAGGGTTCAGCTACTATCTGATTTCTGTCATTATGGGGGTGGGAGTGGAGGGGTTGTTTCAGGGTATTCTCACACGTGAAGAATTATGTTCCTGTCTGTTGCACACATGACCTGACCTTGAATGTTTCTACTACCATGACTGTAACACACAGTCGGATACATTATACACTGAGTCACAAAGAGCCTCATTATCTAATGATGAAAGGAATAGGGTGCTATTCAACTGGGTCACTATACTATGCCACACACTTTGCAGGGGACTAAGGCATGTGTCCACAGAAGGGGTGCCTTTATCTAGTATGCACAAAAATGGCATGGGCCAGTGACAGTCTTGATAGTAGAAAAAGGAAAATGCAAAACTCAATAGGATGCAGTAGATAAAATCCAGTGACTTGATAAGAGGTATAATATTCCCTTTGGTTTAATATTTCACCTCTTCTAATTAGAAAAAAAATATTCACTAGGACTTTTTTTTAATATGGTGTCCTTTTGGCAGTAGCATAAATACCTCCAAGGATCTGTATTATTCAAACAGTTTTCTATTTCAAAATACACAGGGAGTAAGGCCTATCAAATTATTACATTTCCATTAAGTGCACAGAAACAACAAAGTTAATTACAAAAACACTGAAGCAGCTTTTCCCAAATGGTACCCCCACATCCCCAGGGCAGAATGGTTTTCCTTTTAAGGAATCTTTACTTACGGCAGAGCCACCTTGGAAGGGTAATTAATGACGTCTAGAAACCAAACTCCTTTCTGGTTTCCTCTCATTCACCTCATACAAAGTGAAGGTGATGAAAGACAAGAATCCCCTTGGAACACAAAACACATTTTTACAAGAGCCCTTAAAACCCCATCTCAGTAAGAGAAACACATTTTCTCACTCCAACAAAAATTTAGAAAATAATAATTGAAGTGTGTGGTACACTGAAAAGCCCCTTCCTTCTGGCATTCCTACTCCAGAAGGGGTGTGCTTAGGTAGCTAGCTGTCTATCATTCCCGCTTCAGCACTCCAGTGACTATGTGACTTCCTGACTCAAATGGAGCTCCATCAGGGCACTGATACTGAGGGAGACAAAGCTCAGAGTGAGCTGTCACAGAGGGACATAGGACTGACTCCTGCACTGGAGGGAATCTTAATTTGATCTTTGTCAGTCATGGTCTCTTTGTACGCAGCAATACCTGTGATTCCTTTAGGAAATCAGAGGTGTTTGGATATATCGTAAAAGGGCTAGTCAGGGACAGAGTATCATAGTCAATGTAACCTCAGGTAAGTCTATTACACTGAATCAACACTTTCATCTATAAAATGAGGGTAATAACACCTACCTAAGAAATATACTATGAAGATAAGGCAGAAACATACATAAATATCTAAGCTACATCTATACATAAAAGACCCTGGGGGGAGCATTTTTTTCCAATGGTTGCATGTTCATCATATCTTGGGATGACTGGCCTACTTGATCATTATCTAGAACACCTGTGCCTCCATATCATCTTTAATTACATGAATGGAAGGTTTTTTAATCATGGAACTTAATGCTCATAGCAACCATGAGTACACTGAAGCTCAGATCATTATTCTTATTTTTTTTAACAGTCCTGGGGATTGAACCCAGGAACTTGTGTAGGCTAAGCAGGTGGTCTACCACTAAGCTACACCCCTAGCCTGCAGTACACATTCTTAATATCTAGGATCAAAATTCTTCAGTAAAAAGCAGCTCTCTGTTTTATTATTCCACACTGGCTTTTAGCTGTATGGAAATTCACTCTGAGCAGGGCAGGGTTACGCAGGCCTATGATCCCAGCAGCTTGGGAAGCTGAGACAGGAGGATGGTGAGTTCAAAAGCCAGCCTCAGCGACTTAGTGAGTCACTAAGCAACTCCGTGAGACCCCATCTCTAATTAAATATATATAGAAAAGTGGATGTGGTTCAGTGGTTAAGTGTCCCTGGGTTCAATCCCCAGTATCAAAGATAAAAAAATAAAACACTCTTAAATTTTTGCAAAGTAAAAATTTGTGAGACCATGGACCAGATAGTGTACCACGAAGAGTGATGGCTCCTAAGCCAATGTATACAACATTTGAACCATATGAGTGAGTGACTGGAGCCCAAAAAAGAGAGATTGGGGTTTCTTGGCCATGGTTGAGAAAGTAAGGGCTATTAATCCAATCAGCAAAAAATAAATAAATAGCAATGGTTCTTACTTTCTGAAAGGATGAGGGAAAAACATTTCTCTTGACAATATTTCCTGTCAACAAATTTTCTCATCTAGTAGACAAACTGAGTACCAAACTAATGAATAACAACCCTCGTTTCAAAGGCACCATTCCCTGAGAAACCTCCAGATGCTATGCAAAATCTAAAGTCCCTGCATGGTCCTTTTCATGGTATCCACATACCATGAAAAGGAGTTACCAGGCTCCACTTTTTCCAAGTTTTTGATAGAGACTGAGGCTCAAACACAGTGACTATGCATATGAGCCAGGGTTCAGTTGCTTTCAGTAGAGATAAAACTGGGAGATGGGGCATACTAAAGTCACTGGCAAGGCTGGAGTAACAGGATCTAGACAGGGATCCTGAATGACTCAGGAGTGAGGCTACTTCTGCCACCATCAAGAAGATAGGGAATTGGGAAGCCAACACCAGAACCATTGATATCAGAAATATAGAACCAGAAAAGTGAACAGGCACCAGAAAGCTGCTGTCACTGACACAACATCCAGCTTTATAGGAAAGTCACCCTAGCAAAGAAATCAGTGACCTTTGTACTGTTTCTCAGTGACCCTGAAGTTAGTGACTACATGTTGAAGTGCTACTGCAGGGAACCCCAATGCCTCGTCTAATTTCTAGAGAGCAGAGAGCACAGAGAAGACAGAAAGATAGTCTCAGCCTCAATTCTGCCTTCTAAAATGCAAATGTACTCAACTGGCAAAAAAGGAATTGAAACCTGGAGCTCTATCTGCAAGGGTGTCTGGGAAATATAGTGTCTGCCTTTCAGTAGAGGAAAGCACATGAAGAGGAGTCTAGAAAGGCTCCTAGGAGCCCCATCACTGCAGGCTTGCCGTCCAATGGGTGACTCGGAATAAAAGAAGCAAAAGAAAAGCAAGGTCGAATGTGTAAGTAAATGCACAGAGATGTGACAAACACGAGGTTAATTGGAGAACTAAAACAGGTTTAGTACAACTGAAGTGAAGGGTACACTTGGGAACAAGGCAGGGGAGGAAGTTGAACAGGCATAAAATGGCCAGATGATGAAAAATCTATCACTTCAGCTTAGAAGCATTCTCAGCCTAAGCTAGATATCCCTCTTGAGCTTCTAAGAAGCCTTGAACAATCCTCAACTACACAGTTATCTCAAGGAATTGCAACCATCCACCTTCTTGTCTGTTCTACTGCTCCCCTTGACAATGAGGGTGGGAGGTCAAGGGCAGGGAGGGGCTATGCCATTTTGTATCTCCAGAAAAATGCAAGGCACATGACAATAGCTCAGTAAATATTTGTGTCTAATTGCATCCTGAGTTCTTTCTAGAATGAACGTTCCATGGATTAAACTATAATCAAGAATCTGAAAAATAGAAAATGTTCCCCCTTAAGTACCTTTCATTATAAAAATTGGTTATGTGCACATTGTAGATATTATAGAGAAGAATATATTCTTAAATATTACTTCTGTGCAATTATCGCTTTTTTTATTTTCTAAAAATGTATATGGTGCTAAGATTGAACCCAGTGCCTCACATGTGCTAGGCAAGTGCTCTACCACTGAGCCACAAGACCAGGCCAATCATTGCTTTTAAATAGGCAATCATTCTATTCTGATAACAGAACCTCAGTTTTCCTGTAGGGGATCATAACTCCTTCTCTCAGATGAAGGGACTCATGTGGAGATCCAGACCTCAACCCTGGGATTTTAGTTGGGCACATGTCCTGGATGAACCAATGAGAATTTTCTGTGGGATAGTGCTATGAGTTTGGGGAAAAGTTGCTTTCTTCCAAAGTTGTTTCTACCAGTAAGATGGCAGCCTTGTATTGCCAAGAGCTACCAAACAGAATGATACATTCTATTGAGAAAGAAGTCAACAGAGAGGAATCAAAGCCCAAAGATGAAGATACATAGATTGTTAACTTTATTTTGAGTACCTGGATCCATGGTGTCAAGGCGACAATTGGCCAAGAAAGTCTTTTTATGGATTAGGAGGGGAAGTACGGTTTCTGTCTCGTGCTACCAAAAGGAACTGAGTTTTTTCCTTTACCATACGTGCATGACTGGTTGAATACATGGCAGTGACTAAAAGCAGTGTAAGAAAGAAACTCAGCTTTGGGGACTCTGATGTCTGTGATCTACCACACAGCCATTTCAAACAGACAACTGGGGAAAACATGGATATCATTTTCTTTCCTTAACAGAATTGAAATACACAAGCCCTTTTCCTGTCTATATTTACAGGTAACTGATTAACAGAAAACGATCACGATTAAATGGCTTCGGACTTCTTCAGGATTGTGGAAACTACAAACAATCTGAAGAAAAATGATTACTTCAAGTTTTCCTCAAAAAATGTTAGTTGTACAATAATTAGTGATATTGAAATAGCATGATGTTCATTTAAAAAAATCATGATAGACTTTCCAAATATTTGAGCCAAATGAGATATTGAAAGATCAAAGCAAGAAAGCTGCATCAGCAAAAGCATATAAATAGAAAAAGATCAGCCAGGAAAACAGGAAGAGTCACTCTCAACTAAAACGGTCTCTGCTTGTCATTCAAACTCATATAAAATTCCTAAAATCTGTCAGTGTGGTAGTTTCTAAGTGATATGTCAACAAATATATTCACTGAGAATACTTATTTTGCCTAGAGCCAATGTTTTTAGAAAAACATCCTAAAGAGTCAACTGTTAAATCAATAAAACGAATGTTTTGAGCAGGTGTTTGGAATTGTGCTGATTTATCCATATTTTCCAGTTTAATTTTCACATTTACCACCAAACTTCTACAAGAAAGCACAAAATGTACCTGGAAGTATTATGTTCCTCATAAATACAAGGACAGTTTTGCTAAACTTATCTGTACCAGTAAGGGTGATTCATCAATCATATTCATTTACCTAAATCTTTAAAGTTTTCTATTTAAACCTGCACTGATTGGAATGCCAAACAGCACACAGTTTCAATGGTATTTTGAAGCTATCAGCAGTTGACACTTTAATTAGATATATTTAGGAGAGAGAGAAAAAAGAAGATAAGCAAGGAATAAAAGTTGAATCTAGGATTCATGAGAGGAGAAAATAATTACAATCCATGCCTTTTTTTTTAGCATAAAAATTTGCCAACCACACAACAAAGTAGTCAAGAACATGAGATCTAAAACCAACTTAAACCAGCTTAAATCATAGCTCTGGTATATTTACTTTTGTGAAATCCTGAACAAGATGCAGCCAAGGAATCAGTTTCTATAGGGACAACATAATGGTGCTACCTACCCCATAAAGCTGTTGTGGAAACTGATTTGAGCATCACTCACAAAACACTGTTTACAGCCCAAGAGAAAATAAGCATTTAGCAAACACTAGCTACCATTATAATATGTAAACTTTACTTACTGAGTAAAGAACTGATAACAGTAGTGGTTTGTTATTCAAATTTTATTTATATATTTATATTTCTTGTACCAGAAATGATGCAAAACAATTCAAAGACAAAGAGAAAATGGCCCAAGTTAAGAATAGAGGTTTAATGAACATATAAACAAAGGTTATAGAATAAACAAAGAATAAGAATCAGAAAGATATGACTGCTATAATAAGCTACCAATTTGTCTTAGGCTTTCTGGCATCTAACACAAGAAAGAAAACTAGGTCTGCAGCACAATTTTCAGTACCCATGAGATTAAAATACACTAAATGCCTGGGAAGAGTGCAATGATTTTCTTAGAGACAGAGAACATAAAGAACTAATGCCAACAAATGTAGCAAATCTCTAGAGAAGCACATAATTAATAAGCATGGTAGATAGCAGTGTTGGCCTCAATTCTTTACCTTTCTTTTGGATCCATACCTACATTATATCTGACTTCTGCAACCAAATGTATTTTCTAATCCCTTCACTTTAAGCATGGTCCTAGGATTTTCGTTGGCCATGATATACCAGTGGAAATGACAGTATGTCCTAGCTCCCGTCCTGGGCCTGAAAAGATCTCCAGTAGATCTGCTTGCCCTGCTGCATTTCTGCCACAGCCAGGGGGAGTAAATGACCTAGTCAATCTAGTTCTGAGCTGCAGGAGAAGGGAAGACACAAAGCAGGGTTAGAGACTAGTGCATACAGCAGAATCACCAGGTGAACACCTCCCTAGTTCAACCAAACCCCAGTGATTCTCCAAGACGTAATCAGTAATAAAAGGTAGTGGTTTTAAGCCTCAGATTTTTGGTGTAATTTGTTATTCAGCAATGGAAAATGAATACAACAACCAAATAACAAGAGCAGCTTAAGCAGTATAGATATGCCAACCATCTGACCAAATAATGTTTTCTAAGTAACTTACCATGACTCAGATAAAAAAAAACAGCAAGAAGAATATCAGTGCATATCCACATAGCTTAAATTTATTAAATTTAATCTCTAAATTTATTAACCTATTATTTATTTTAGATTTCCTCAACAATTAATATAAATCAAATTAAATTTGATGGGTTTCTTGCCCCCACATGCTAAAGCAAAGTGCCTTGACACAGTTACCTGAATGAAATGATAAATTTGTGGTCATCAATCTCCAAATTCAGGTCCTACAACATAAGAAAAATTTACTGGAGGGTGGGACAAGGTGGGAAGGTATACATGAATTGGACAAACAGTTTTCAAAAGCAGTGCAGAACATGGTACATGGCCCATGTGTGTGGCCTGCTGAAAGATGTCATATGTATGAAAATGTGACAGAGAAATCAGCCTCTTCAAATGTCTGCTATATTCAAAGACACAGGGCAGATGTTCCAAATGATTTATGTTGAGTTTGGGCTGTTTCCTCACAAGGACAACTCCATCCTGTGTGTATGAGTAGCTCTAGAGATTTCTATATTTAACCATGGTTAGTGATTCTCATGAGCAAGGCTTGGGGAGGTCAACTAGTAATAGCAGTAGCAGCACTAGCAGCAGCAGCAGTAGTAGTAGTCAATGTTAACATGCATTCATTAGTGTAGATGTCCTAGTCACTATGCTAACTAAGCCTAGGCATGAATCATTCCATTCAACTTGTTTAGCATTCTGAATAACCCAGGAAGGTAGGTATTTTTATTCTCTTCTCCAACCTGCTTTGTCTTCTGCTTTTACAACCCGGTATTCTGAAGCTTGGAGAGGCAAGTGACTTGCCTATGATTATACAGGTGATCTTTCTTTAACGGGGGCTAGAGACAAAATTCTGATAGGAATATGGGATTACTAGCTGTTTTAGGTATGTCTTGGTCATGTCTTTATTCAGTTTCAGTTTCTTATTCAAGTTATTCATGTTTCAGTTCTTTTCTTAAATAGAAGCTTTTCTTAAAATATAATTTTAACTGACCTGGAAAAATATTGTACAAAATAGAATATACTTCTTAAATGGAAGGGACAGTGCTGAACTGTGACATCACCTGCTTGGTTTAAAGAGAGCATCAATTACAGTGATATTATTTTAGAATGTCCCACCAGTCTAGGTTTATTCAGAGATCTTTGAACTAAATCCCTCAACGCCACCCTGTAACTTATTCTGACCCTTTGGGCATCCCATTCGTATGTTCTCACTCTCAAATGGACAACCAATAAGTGATGTTTTTCTCCTTTGAATTATTTTCCAGTGGAAACAATCCTCAGACTTCATCATTATTGGAAATTGTGTTACGAATGCACAAGTTATGTCGGATTATTTCTCTTTAGTTCTGTTCATCTCACTATTGCAATATCAAACAGATGAGAGATTCTATACCCATAGTACATATAAATGCTATACAAGTCCACCACTTGGGCTTGCACAATATTCTAATGATTTTCTAGAATGGCATATCGGGTACATGAAAATAACCAGCAATAAATCATTAGAAATTAAATTCAAACTCTTTGTGTGCTGGGTCTATGCATTTTCAATGTAGGTGGCCTCCAATTGAGCTTAGATTACTAAAAACAGACCTATGGTACTGTTTAAAGAGATCAAATCCCTACAAAATTATGCAGTTCTGAGAGGCTGGTGTTCTGGTTCATAATACACATTGTTAATCAGCAAGTGAAGCAAACTTAGAATCCACACATACAAAGTGAATACAAAGATGGTCCTATGCCAGCTTGATTCTTCTGGTTGTTAGTCATAATGAGCAACTCTTAACCACCTTTATCCTGGTAAACAGTATCTAGTTTAGAAACAAAACCATCCCCAGTACAATCTTGAAACTCCATGTTACTCAATTTCTCCCTCAAAGGTTGTGAATCTTAGACTACAACCAAGCAATTTATATTATTGCATCTCTGCCATTTAAAGCCTCTACAAGAACAGTGAATACTAATCAGATTGTTATCATCAGCCAAGAGAAAGTTCTAGAAATTTCATATTACCTCTTTAAGATATTTTTTAACACCCAACAGGGACAGGTAGCTTTGTAATCAGAGACTGTTCTTGTTTTATCAGTTTTTATTCCATATAACATGGAGGGAAGATGTCAATCAGAACAGAAAAATAAATAATTTAGCCAAGTCAGACCTCTTACAGTTGCACACGAGGGTAAACTAACTTGAATAAGATTAAAAGGGAGTGTGCAAAATAGGGAGTTAATTAGCTCACATGACAAGAGTTCCTAGTATTATTTAGGATGGGTTCAGGCAGTGGTGGCTGATAAATATTTTACAGTATAACATATATATATATATATATATCTATCTTTTAAAAGGCAGCAAGAGGATGGATTTGTGGCCAATTACAAACTACTAATATAATCTCAACAAGCTCAGAATTCCTGAAAATTTAACAATAGGCTGTTGTGTGCTAGCATAGGCCAGCTTTAGCACATTACTAGATCCAGATACTAACGTGAGATCACAAATGTCCCATCTACCTCTCTCCTTTCTGCTTCTTTCCATCTTATTTTTATTCTCAAAGAGGTTTATTCTACATGTTGAAAAACTGTAAGAGTCTGTGTTCAGAAAGGCTCTGAATATTGTGGCTTCTAATCTGCCTTTTGAGAATCAAACACTGTAGCCAGGGAATAAATATTCTGACCACCCAGTTTGAGAGAAGAGGGAACAGGGACAGCTAACTTCAAATCATCTGGATTAAGCCAAATTTATCCAGAACTGGAAAAGGTTAACTGGAAAGAAACTGTGCAACATCAACATCATGAATTCAAATCCAAGTTTCAACAGGTCAACAATTAAATCTGTACCAAAAGTTTACTCCACTTTGGGGGAGGGGGAAGCAACTAGAACTTCTTCCCATGTGTCCACTTTCAATAGAAATTTGGGGCAAACACATAAGATCCAAGAAAATAAAATGTGTTTGGAAGAAAAATATGCTCCTGCAGCATAAAGAAGCTGTCTTCTGTCATAGACAAACACAAGAAGTGAAGATAGATAATTGCTGCATAAATTTATTAATAGAAGTGCTAATGTTGTAAATCACACATCTCCATTTTGACACGCAATCTTTTATTTTCCTTTTACTGAGGAAGAAAAATAAAGAAGCAGAACTGGTAATATTGCTTGCAACTAAATTGGATTTTCCACCAGAAAAAGCTGTTTAGAAAAGGCTATTCGAAAACGCAAAAGAGTACTCACAAAAAGGTATTAATGAGTCCAACCAGGAGTAAAAAGTCTCCTACAATGCAAACAAAGCTTTCCAAAACCTCTTTCGGGACTGGAAACTGAAGGATGCTTTGAACCCCCTAGCTTTGCGGAAATGATTTCACCTGCCAGATGAGTAAGAGATTCAGTTGAGGTTTTAGGATAAGAACTTTTAACTTAAAGTAGGAGTCTCAGGGACAACTCAGGAGAAGAGATCTCAGCAACTCCAGGTTTGGAAAGAAACCAATAAATACATCCTGCCCTTCAACTGTAAAGGCACTAGAGAAATGAGATGTAAACTACACCTTGCCTTCGAACTCCTGTCTTGGCCACTGTCACTGTCATCAGATAGAGGTGAGAGACCAAGACAGGACAAGGAAGGATCAAGCTGGTGCTGTGGCTTGATCCTGGATAGCTTCTTTCACTGCTTGCCTCTAGAATTTTAAAATTCTATTCGTTTAGCTACCCATATTTATTTATTTATTTAACAACAAAAGAACAAGATTGTTAGCAAAGAAAACCTGAGCATTTTTCTCCCAACAACAAAGGAATTGAGTCCTTTCCATGGTTTATCTTTATCACTAAATCAGGTCACAGCAAAAAAAAAAAAAAAAAAATGGTTGCTATAGCTCAACATGCTGCACTGAGGGATGAAGCAGTTTACAGATGACATCAGTGAAACAAATCCAGGCTCATTTGTGTGTGTGTGTCTTCTTTTACAGTATTCACATGGTACTAGAGTGTCTAGCCAGGCCACAATTAGCATGGTGGAAAGTCTGTGTGGGAAGATCTGATTAACTCAATTGTCACTAAGTATTTCTGATGCTGAAGGGGCTTCCATGATACCAGATCAATGGGGACAAATGTTGCCTGATGTGACCAGGAGGAGTGTTCCAAAATATAATCATTTCCTATCACAATAACACAGCCATATTCACTAGAAAATAAATTTATACCTATAATTTAAATTGCAAAAAGGAAAGAATGTTCAACATCCGTTCACTCATACTGTTATATATTATGTCTGTTAATAAGCCCTAGAGTCCCATGCCATGTATGTCATATGGATAGATAAGTGGCATACATGTTACTAGCACTTTGAATAATATGATAATGGTTTGCCAGGTCAGGATAATAGTTATTGCACTGTTTGAGAATAGAACAAATATTTTCTGATAAGACCTAGTGAAAATATGGGAGAGTACCTGGGTCAGCTGGGAGGGGGGCTGTGTAGTATTGCTTTTTATCCTAGTAAATTACACTATACTTTTTTGATAGAATTCCACCTCTGGATATTTCGCTAATATCATATATAGCCTCAGTAGCATCTTTGATTTAGAACCACAGATATTAGTTAGGAAAATGTCTACAGAGAGATTTAGCAGACTGCATAAACAGATGAGGCAGTCAAGACATGGTACCTGAATTGATTTATAAGTTATATCATGTTATAGCTAAATACCAAATAGCTGTCAATGTTCCCAATCAGGAAAGATAACCAAGTTTAAAAATTACCTTTTGCAGAATTAAAATCATAAGATTCTCTTAGAGCTCGAGTTTGCATTCTCTTGCTCAGAAGAGAAAGATGTGCTACATCTCTATATTTTCTTTTATTCTTGGGTACCAGCTGTTTTAATAAAGGCATAACTTCTGACTTAAAACATAAATCTAGGCTTAACAAAGTAAGTGTAAACATGACCTTAACTTCCACTCTGCCAACCTTTCTTTCCTGCTGAGTTCATTAGCAGCTGCTCTTTGACCTGGGATATGTAACAGTAATCCTTTGAGCATTCCAACTTCTACTACTAAGAAGAGGTTCCCTCCAATCTGGTAACATTTTTATTATAGTTGTTGACATGATAGGTAAAATATTTCCCTTTGGACACTAAAACCCTTTTCAAAACCAGCTCCTTCAAACAACTTACCTAATAGAACATCAAAGGTATTAAATCACTGCTGTGAGCAATTGAGGATAATTTTTTTTTCCTTCAGAATTTGTTCCATTCATTTTCTGGCACCTATGCCATTGGGTTTAGAAAGAATACTGTACAAATATAACTTACGTGAACTTCCAAGGAGGAATTCTGGATGTGGATCACAATAGAGGTATGAAGCAGTATGGAAATAGAGTAACATGGAAGAAACTCTTCCACATGCTCTTTAAGGATGTACATTGATGGGCTCTATTGAAAACAAAAGGGTATGTCTTCTATGAAGTTGTTTTGCAAAGTTCTATTCTAGAGTTCTATTTCCTTTGTTTAATTAGGGCAAAGCAAATGGAAAAAAAAAAAACAAAAAAGGAGCATGTAGTATTTTGATTAAAATACATCTGCCATTAAAACCAGGAGACCAGAGCTCCTTGGTGTCTAAAGACTGCTTCACAGAGCAGAGGCTACAGTGCTATCACAGGGCAGTGAACCCCCATAGTCCTTTTCCCTTTCCTCCTGGAAAAACCTTGACATCATTTGGGAACTTAACATCCCTTACTTTCGATCTACAAGGTCCAAGTCTCATGCAATCCTTCAGGATGAGAAAGTGCCCCAGGACAAAACCCCAGATACATGACACTCTCTAGCCACAGGGATTCACTATAAAGCAGAAACATGACCTTACCCATTCTAGTCAGAATGAATCTCAGGGAACCTACAGCAGCTACAATAAAAGAGGCTTATTCTTTGCTACTGGTGCTCTGCAGCCCTATTGCCACCATTGATAAAACTGGTGATGAAGTTAGAGATGTTTCAAGCATTCAACAGGATTTGAGTGATACACACTGGAATTTTTAATGTGTGGGCCCTATCCAGGATATGGCAATAATCTAGTTCCTTAGGGCAGACCTCAGATATCTCTACCCCAGAAACGCTTCTGACTTTGGACATTCTTTGGTACAAGGGCATTAGAAAATGTTTTATAAAAAAAAATCAACATGAAATACAATTTACTACACAATGGAGTTAAAGACCTCTAACAAGTCATAATAGGTTTAACATGGCAATATCCCATTTTGTCGGGTATAAAGTTGCATGAGAGAACAATGTATCCCCAGAATCTTGATGCAAAAGATTGCACATGAGAGTTGTGACAGCTGTATAATTCTGTCCACTCCTTCTCCATTTAGTCAGATTTAAGAATAGTATGGGCCTATCCTACCCCAAAATTGGTTCTGTGTATAATCCTGTGATATGAGTATATCAAATCAATTCACATTTCTGAATGTAGTCTAACAACTTCAAACTATATCACCAAATCCACGGTCATCAAATCTGAAATACCACCATCCCCTTTCTGAATCACTCCCAAAGCATCCTAACTGTTTTTTTCTCTGCTTCCAAACTTGTTCTCATATAATCTATACTTTACCTAATAACCAACAAATTTATTTTAAGAAAAATTATATTGTGGAGGGGCTGGGGATGTGGCTCAAGTGGTAGCGTGCTCACCTGGCATGCGTGCGGCCCGAGTTTGATCCTCAGCACCACATCCAAACAAAGATGTGTCCACCGAAAACTAAAAAAAAAATAAATATTAAAAAATTCTCTCTCTCTCTCTCTCTCTCTCTCTCTCAAAAAAAAAAAAAAATTATATTGTGGGGCTGGGGTTGTGGCTCAGTGGCAGAGTGCTTGCCTAGCATGGGTGAGGCACTGGGTTCGATTCTCAGCATCACGTATCAATAAATAAAATAAAGTTCCATTGACAACTAAAAAAAATTATATTGTGGTATGACATAACACCCTCTTGTGTCCTCCCATGGCAGACTCCTCATCAGTCTACAAGGTGCTCTGGACTTGATGTGACCCATGTCTATTCATGCAACGTGGATTTCTACCACTCACACAAAGCTCTAGTGCATTGGCTTTCCTGCTATTACAAGGTGACAAAGGAGGAGTGGGGGAGGAAGTTGTTCACTCATGTTTTCTAATTCTAAATAGAAGAATTTTCTTAAAGCACTGAAAGAGGGTGGAGTGAAATGTTGGACACCTGGCATGATAACTCACAGCTGCCACTTTGCCTGGGTTAACCAAGAGGCAACCCGGTGTCCTTGTGGAATTCCCTCTCATTGCTTCTTTTGATTTTCTTCCTCAGTCAACAGACGAATAACTGAAATACCTCGCATTTCCCTTGTGATTTACCTAGTACCTTTTCCTTCCTCATTTCTAAGATATACCAGAAAAAAGTCTCTATTTTCCACATAAAATTTTAGAAAAAGGATTTTCCCTTTGTCTTTCAGTCATTCAGTAGTGAGTTCAGACTAGGACCAATGACCTGTTTAAACTTCTTTCTACCACAACGGTGTCTGAAGACACCAGTGAAAAGATGGTAATTGTCACACATAATTCATCAAAAGAGCAAAACAAGAAGAGAAAGAGAAGAAGAAAGGGAGAAAAAAGTAATGGAGGAGAATGTAGGGACAACAGCTGCTCAGTTCCTCCATACTAACCTCCTAACCCATCCTCATAAGTCAACTCCAAACTTCAGCTAAATTACATTCTTGTAACCTCAATGCTACACCCAGCTGAGCCTGCCTGTTAGTTTCTATTACCTTTAACAAAAGTACCAATTATTACACGGAAATTCTATTTTGAGATTTACCGTGAAATGTTGGCTTTCTATAAAATTCTTAATTAAGAAATGTTAGAAAACATGGCTCTCACTCAATTACCATGGGACACAATACCCTGGGATTACTCTTATTCCTTGTTCTTCCAAGTCTTAGAAACACCAATGAATGAATTAAGTCTAATGATAACCTAAGGCCAGATTTCTGGAATATAAACATCAAAGACACTGATTAAAGTCCTAGTCCCAGGGGTTAAGCTCTTCCCAGAAATCCATCATTGTTTTTAATAGAAGCTCACTCTCCCCAGTTTCTTCCAGACCAGGCCAGGATTCATTCATCCATTGGACCACCATGTACTGCATGTCCATGTTGTGCCAGGTGCCAGGCCTACAATGAAGAACAAGACTCCTTGTTCTTCAGAGATGATATTTTAGTGAGAGATATACACAAAGCAACAAATAAACGCAGTAATGATCACCTATTAAGTGTTATAAAGGAAGTAAACGGGGCACTGATAGAGCAAAACGAAGGCTCCTTCTTTAATTAGGGTGGCCAGGCAGGGCCTCCCTGGAGAGTAGAGTTGGTAACAGAGCTGCCATGAATGAGTATCCCTTCTCTGACCCATATTTACTTCAATCCCTACTCTTTACCTTAGTAGGTAGCTGATGAATAGGCCCCAAATCAAACAGGCTGTAGTGGGGAAGGTACCAGGCACACCAAAAAGCTCAGCTTTAGAAGCCGATCCTGAAGAGTTACTCCAGTTTAAAATAAAGTCAATGTATAAGAGCCAGAAACTCCAGTTAGCGCAAAAATGGCCTCTTTATATCTCATCAAGGAATCATTACTGTAGATGACAAGAGGTATATTGCCAATAAATCCACAATTCTGTTTCCAATTAATGCAAACTTACAATATCCCAAGCTGTTATTAGATTTCAATTAATAACCTGTGATGCCTCATTAATGCAAATATGCTCTTACTGGTGCTCAACCTTCATTAGTGAAATGGGTCCGATGACATGACTGTTTCATATGATAATAGAACTATGATTAAAAGGCACAATTAATCATTTTCTTCAACTAATCTCCACGACAGTTTACTTATGCCTATATGAAACATGTGCTTCTTGCAAAAAAAGCCAATTTATATTTAAGTGAGTCAATGGCAGAAAGAAAAGCAGAAACATCCTACTGAAATCTCTCTCATAGTTGCAAAGAATCCCAGAAGCAAGTCAGGTTTTTCAGGAATAATGAAAGACACAGAGCCGGCGCCTCCACTATCCTGTATAACATGTTGAGAGTATAAAACATAAAACAACAAATTCCATTACACTCTTTGAATGACAAGGCCTTTTTTTAAAACACTTTTTTTGATCGTCAATGGACCATTTATTTATTTGTTTGTTTTTATGTGGTGCTGAGAAGCAAACCCAGGGCCTCACACATGCTCTACCACTAAGCTATAACCCCAGCCCCTGACAAGGCTTTTTAAAATTCTCTTGTCCATGTAGTTTCCTGCTCTTCAACCCTGAATCACTCCACCTGCAGGCTGAATCCAGCAACAGAGATGTGGAACCAAACATGGCAAATGTAGGAATACTTCTCACCCTGCCCCACCTCCCTCCATTTCATGCAGTGAAATAGAACTTGAAACCAAGCTGCCTGAAGAGTATCTATTCCTACTACCTGCCCAGTGGCCTTCCCCAATTTTGACAGTAACACGGTGCTTGGCCTTTGCAGAACTGCCCTTCTCTCCTGTGGGCATTGTTATGGCTGGGTTGTCATTTACAACTGTCCCCTCACGCAGGCAGAGGGAGGGCTGTAAGGAAGGCTGGACCTCCAAATACTCCAATGTTCTGCACACTGACGGATCCAGGTGGGGCCCCTGAACACAGCAGAGTCTCCTGGGTCTTTCCTGAAATCCATTTAGCAAAGAATGTCATCTGGATTCCCTGCTTTAGCTTTAGTTTACTGATTGTTTTATTTACCAGAAAGAAGAGATTATAAACAAATTGAACAGGGCCACCCATTCCTCTCCAACCTCCCTCCCATCCACCATACAGGTAAGATGCTCTTATTCTCCTTTTCCATTAGCCCCTGTGTGATCCACTGGCAAGAGATATTAAGTGTACCAAAGCTATACCCTTCTCCCTCTTAAGTAAATAGTAGTTTTAAAAAGACTATTGAGATTTCATTTTAATTGTTGCTTAGTAACCATCACAAGATTGGAACTGTTTTCAAGCTTTAAAAAATAGCGTGTTATGTATATTAAAAAAGGATCATTTAGAAGTTTAAAGTTAAAAAACTATCTGAAAATGAAATTGTTTAAAAACTCATTCTTATAGCCTCATATCAGGGACACAATTCTAAAAACCCTAAAACAAAACATAGCATTTTGAGCATTCTTTCTCAATAAATTCCAATCCATTCATCTATAATGTCATTGCAACATGCAGATTTTGACTTTGTCCTTTAGGCAACAAAATACTAGGTGGCCTTAGTTAACATGCACTAATATGCTACCAAACTATACTTCTTTCAGACACAGATGGATCTCAGCTTACAATGTTTGGACTTCGGATTTTTGAGTTTATAATGCTGCAAAAGTCATTTACAATCAGTTGAGACTATATTCCTAATTTTGAATTTAGATTTTTTTTCCTGGTAATAAGTGTTCTGATCCTCTTTCTCAGTACTGGGCAGAAGTGAACTGCAGCTCCCAGTAAGCCACACGATCGCAAGCACAAACAAGAGAACTTCTGGCAGTGTCCTGTGTTGTTAAACCATGACGTTTGGTAGGTTAAGTATAGTCAATGTATTTTCAACTTGCAATGTTTTCAAATTACAGTAGGTTTACCGGGCTGTAACCACTTGATAACTTGAAGATCATGTGTATTAGTTATGTTAGATACATAAGATGTAAATGTTAGATATGGCAATTATCATCTTATCATCAAAAGTATCTCTGTATTTAAGTATCTATACCTTATGAGAAATATTGATTTTGAGAAGTATATTATATAATAATGGTTTCAGAGCATATGCCAACCATGATCAAGTGAATGAGCTGCTGGAGTACTGGGTTGAGGATTATAAAATGGCCTGGAAACTTGGTAGGAAAGAGAGCTTTTCAGTTCCATCTGCCAATGGTGCAGGATTCAGAAGGAGCTGTAGGCATGACAAAAGTGTTTTTCATCCATTGCCTTATGGAAAAGTCCAGTTGTTCTGCCAGTAGCTGCTTGACCTTTGTGAAGTTGAGATTCTCTGGGTCTCCGTCTGCTCATCTTTAAAATGAGGGTTTTGATTAGATGACCTCTAAGGTCCCTTCCATTCTGAACATTCAATGATATTCTGAGCAAAGAATAATAATAGCTCTTATGATTAGCAGCAAGAGAAGTCCGGCACAGGGCAACGAGGTACAGGCAGCCGTGAGCGTGAATGAAAATGCTCTGAAGAAATGGGAGAAGGAAGGAGGCTAACTTCAATTCAGCTATTTGGCTAGAACATAATGCCTATTAAGCAAAATATTGCCCCACCAATACATAGTCAATCATCTTTTCACGTATATATTTCAATAATCCTTCTAGAATTATTTTGCAAAATAATGGAATGTCCATGATTTTGTTTTGAAATACACACAAGTTTCACTACAGCTAACCTTTATTCACATCTGCATTTCACAGGAGGAAGTGTGTTTGAGTGTCAGTCAGAATGCTTTCAACTATAGGAATCCAAAGGTTACTATCTCATAAAACAGGAAGTGCAGGGATCAGGAAGGCTCAGTGACTGGCAATGTCATGGGTGGCCCCAGCCCAGATCTCTTTAGCTCTCTGCTCTATAGATCTTGTGACAGCTTTGCCTTCAGGCTGGCTGCCTGAATGGTAATTAAAGGACTTCTGATGGCAATTGGTTCATGTCCTGAAAAACGCTAGTTTTTCTTCTATAGGAGCATAAGCAAGTCTTTCTGTGGCCCAATTGGTTCAGAGCAGCTCATTTTTTAAATGGATATTTGGTAAGATAGATGGAAAGAAGGGAGGGAAGAGAGAGATGCAAAAAAGGAAGAAATGAGTGGGAGAATGGAAGGAAGGCAAGAAAGAAAATAAGAAGGACCCTAGCATCTAAAAATTAGTCTACAACTCATTGCCATAGCTCAGAGTTAGAAGCCAGACCAGTACTCCTAGCTGGGCTACTCTGTCCTCCTAATGGACACAGACAATTTCACCAGACACCAACAACTCAGGACAGGTCATTTGAGATCATGATGAAGTAAGACAAACAAGACCACTTCACTATTGTGTGTAAGCACAGAATAAAAGAAGAACAGTGCAACCCATAAAACACCTAACCTCTTTCTTGCTTGCCCAAATGAGGGCAGCTGCTACTTCATTATGAACAACAGCTTTAGCATTTCCTCTCTTGAGAGATTTACTGGGATAGCCAGTTATAGAAATGCCCCACTTTGTGACAGCACCCTATCCAGCATCAATCACTTCTTTGAGTCTCCCCTAAACCCCCCAACCAGAGTCATAATCCTCTCAAACACCCTCTTACCAAGACACCCTATGTTTCTCCATGGTGTGTGTTCTCTCCTCTTGCAGTAACTAACAAACCCAACTTGTTCAACTCCAGTATTTTCCGGTAGTGTCTAGCTAGAGAGCATCAATATTGGGTTTAGGTGAACATGTTTGCCAATCTTTTTTTTTTTCCCATCATTATTCTAAGAAGCCTTCTTTAGTTAACTTTTTTTTTCTGAATCATCTGCCACTTTTGAATCTTTGCAGCAATTACACTAATTATCTCTTTACATGCTCCATGTCTTTTCTGTGTCTTCTACAAACAATGAGCAATTCTCCCCTCAACATTCACTTTCTCACAAACCAATTTTTGTGTGATTGAAACTAAATTATGGAGGAACAGAAAAGATGTTGGAGAGTCCACCATAATGTTAAAAAGCACACACCTTCTCAGCAACATACCTTTTTAGTATAATGAAAAAGTAATAGCTAACATTATTATTACACTACTTTATACATTGCTCTTAAAAAATTTTATTATTCACAAATTAACTTATTTTATCCATCCAAAAAGTTATGGGATAGATATTAAAAATTGCTCCATTTGGGAGAAAAGGGTACTAGAGATTGAACTGAGAGGCTCTTAACCACAGAGCCACATCCCCAATCCTTTTTTTAAAAAATTTTTATTTAGAGACATTACCTTACTAATTTGCTGAGGCTGGCTTTGAACTTGTAATCCTCCTATCTCAGCCTCCCAAGTTGGTTGGATTACAGTTGTGCACCACAGTGCCCGACTAGAATGCCCCATTTTAAAGAAAAGTCAAGAGTCACATCCAACTCAAAGACTTCATCAACAGCAGAGACACCCTTTAACTGGACCTCTGACTCCAGGAAATAGCCTCCTACCCAAAAGAATATACTGTCTCCTACTCAATAGTGGTTCTGTAAACACTCTCTAAAACATGAACAAACAAATGAGCAGCCAGGCATGGTGTTTTTCACGATATTACCTCCAGACATTTATGAACAAGACAGTAAAAAATCATGAACATAGGGCTAAGGCCTAAAAGATATCTGTGACACAGAAAAGTATTTTGGTAGAAATGTTTACAGTCTATGCTGCCATGGCTGTCAAATGTTTCAGAAAATTGAACCCCATTCCGTGTGTGCATAGAGATGTTTGCCTAAGTGGGAAATTCTTTGGTTGAGAAGAAGAGGGAGAAAAGGTAGAATTTTCTCCCCATAAAAACTAGGAATTGAAAAGTGATGGCAACATCACTCAACGTCTGGAGGCGGCGAGGTTCTGCTCCACCACTGGCCACCACTGCTCATTTGAGCTCAAATTGCTGCACAGTCACAAGGCTGAGACCAAAGCCTTCCCCAGAAGCCACATTCCCCACGTTTTCAGAGCACTCTCCTTACAGGAGAAAGCTGTTTTGCATTGTTTGTTTTTATAACTGTCTTTGTGTTTCCAGCATTGCCAGAGAATTCAAGATCCTCAAAATGTGTCTTCTGGGGTCAAGTGATCCACTCTCCGGGCTTCAGCTCAAGCCAGAGCCTTTAGATGAGCTGATTTTACACAACCGGAGAGAGAAAGAAAATGGCTTTTGTGATGAGCATCTGCTGTTTTGTTAAAAATGTGGTTAAAGACATTAACAAAAGTGACATTACCAGCTGTTGTAATGTCAAGCAGCTTAGCTAAACTGTTTTTTATCAAATGACAACATATGACACCCAAATCAATTCCAAACCAATAACACATTGTTACTTGTAAAACAGAGCTGAATGAAAGCGAGAACACATGCACGTGTGTGTGTGTGTGTGTGTGTGTGTGTGTGTGTGTGTGTGTGAGAGAGAGAGAGAGAGAGAGAGAGAAGGAGAAGGGGGGGGAGCCTGAGAGAGAAGTTAATTAAAATACAGATTCAAATTTCTCCTGAAGTCAGCACAACGGACAACAGGATACTGATCATTTTCAAACATTTTTACCTCTATTTCAAACAAAGCAAAAGAGGGTGATTATCTGGCCCCTGTTATGATACAGAAATAATGACTTTATTTTGTAATTGGCTTGTAAATGGCCAAAAGAATGTGGGTTTCTGGCCAGTTAAAATCTGACTGGCTTCTGCCCTTCAGCATATACCTCTCCAGGAGTGTGGCAATCAGGAGAGTACTGCTTTGTGTGGCTATGTTCAGCTCCTCTATTTTTATCTGCCCATCATTTTTAATTATCGGGCCATTAAAAGGTGGCAGATCAGTAGCACTGCCAACTGTGTTGTCCTTATGGCTGAAAAGTCTGTGACAGTTGATACAATGAGCACCCTCCCAGTGTTCATCACGGAGCTTGTAAAAGCAAAACGGCACAACTTCCTCCTGCCTCGCACCATCATGGAGAATCCTGCATAAATAAATGTTTAATTTCCACAACTATAACAAGAAAAGGGCCTGAGTTGTGACTAGTGCTTAGTAATCTGTGGGTATTTCATGTGCACGATTATTATTAATACAATTCACAAATGCTTCGTCTGCAGGCCTGGGCTAGGTCCTGCTTCTTTGAGAGTCCTATGACTTAGCAGGAAAGCTACTTCGAAGGGCATCCTTAATCCTGGAAGGAAAACAAAGGGGCATGCTTTGGGGAAAGGATGTTTGCCAGGAACAGAAGGTGCTCTGCATATGGAGAGTGTTTCAAGGTGGGCAACTCAGGAGGGACCTACATTTGGAGAAGAGACACGCCAGAACCAACAGAGAGGCAGAAATCAGCAAGCAGCTGTATACTCGTAGTTCTACTCAATGAAGGGAAAATGGGGACCCCGGTGACAATCAGCATATGGAGAAGCACAAAGATGGGGTACCTCGGGAAATGAAAGTGCCCATTTCCTCAAGGATGTCACTGCATACCACAGGTGGAGAAATTGGCACAAGAGTATGGTGCTTCTCTACTGAGGATGGATTAAAGGTAACACTGATGATATCAGCAACAGGAATCCAAGCTTCATATTGGAAAGGACTTCTAACAGCAAAAGTAGGAAAGAACACATGACCAAGAGATATGTATATGGAGGGAATGTTAGAAGGACAGAGAACCCCCTGAATAATCAAGTGCCCGGCCCCATGAGGAAACGGAGGAATGGACAGAAAGCCATTCTCTTCCCATGATTAGAGGAAAGTTTCCGTGAAGAAATTGGGTCTCCTCTCCTAAGAGAGGAGAGATCATTATTGGTATTTTAAAATTTGTGTTGTTTTCTAATAGTTTCCAAAGCAGATCTTGTTCATTTTAGTCAACTAAGCTATACAGTTTCTACAATCATATGCCTCATTTCTCTATTATTGAAGAAATAGAATTTGGACTATATGCCAGAAGTGGTGGAGAGTCATGAATTTCCATTTTCCTGCTTATTTCTGAACTCATTTATTCACTCATTTATTTAACCAATTAAAGCTTTCTATTCAGCCTTAGTTTTCCTAAGTATTTAGGAACTAGACTGACCTTGGGACTCATAGCCATGGGGAACCTAGTCTCTTCCTCTGAACCACACCATCAGTTGAATGGTCTATATTGATTAGATGTCCTATTATGTGCTCATATAGAAGTCTCATTTTATTCTAACACTAATTTCCTGAGACAACCTTCATTTTTACCATCTTTATAGTTGACAAATCAGCTAGAAAAGAAATGGCAATTAATAAGAAGCAAAATTAGGATGGGAACCCAGGCCTGATTTTAGCCCCTATGCTCTATTCCTCCCCATGAGCTTCTAAAAACACATTTCTAAGTGCCATTCCCCTGAAAATTCAGAAACCTAAATTATAATTGAAATTTTTGACTCAAGCACAAGACTTGACAAGAATCTTTCCTATAAGAGATGGACTCAGACTCACAACAAAGCTGGTGACAGCTTTTCTAAGACATGGGGCACCTGTGTTGGTGTGAGAGCAGAGAGCTTAAAAAAAAAATTAAGAATAGTTCTAGTTTCTCATGCAGTTTTCTTGTTTTGGATAAGATCCATTCAGCCTGAGCCAGACTGAAGACAGAATGGCAAATTCTGCAAATTAGGCACATACGCATTCTCTCTTTTCCCCTTCTAGATGGCTGGACAAGGTGAGTCCCACCTGGACACTAGGGACTGGGCAGGTTGAGAAGTGTGTTCAGACCTATACAGGTCATTAAAAACAGAACAGCAATCCAAACAATGTTGCACCTGGCTCCAAAAGGAACACTCTTTTGTTGTGGTTACAACACACGCTACAATGTCACCTCCAAAGGTAGGTGGGTATTGATTTTACAGTACCTAAGCTCTTCAGCTTACCTTAGATCTCACCTCATGGGAGAAGCCTTTGTGGCCAAAAGGCCCCAGGTAGTCCACAATCTTTATCCCTACCATGCACATTTCAATTCACTCTCTCCCTGTTAACTGCCACAGTGGCTTCTTTCAGCTTGCCTTACACCCTGTGTGTCTTTGTTTGTGTGTCTCTGCTTAGAAAACACTGCCCACCCATCTCCACCACCTGACTGACTCCTGTTCCTCATCCAGTTCTCCTTCAAGAAAGCCATCCAGATCTTCTGGACCAGGCCGTTTCTGATGCTTGAGAACACAGCTTTACAAACTAGGCTTTATTGACATTTGGGGCCAGGCAATTAATTCTTTAGTGTGGAGCCTGTATTGTGCATGTGGGTAGTCTAGTAGCCTTCACTAGATATTCAACCACTAATGTCTCCAGACATTACCATATATCCCTGGAGGGCAGAGTCATTGCCAGATGAAAGCCACTAAACTGCAGCCCTTTGGAATGACTTTCCTTCTCTTAAGAACTAGATCTGGGGCAGCAGTATGTATGTGTTTGCCTGGCTACTTGACCATCTCCAAGACACAGATGGGATTGCATCTTTACTCTGCTTCTTAGGTTCCCGGTGAGTTTGGACATGTTGTTTGGCCTGCCCAGTCCTCAGCTCCCAGGTAGGGAAAACACTCACTTGCATGTACAGTATCTTCTGCAAAACTTGTCTTCCTGTCTTCAATTGAGTCCAGGGCGAGGGAATCTTATTGTAAACCAAAAGAACTGCATGAGAAACTAGCACTATTAGAATTTTCTTTAAGTTCTGGGTACCATCACAAGTATGGCTGTTCCACATCCCAGAAAAGTTACAACCAACTTTGTTGTAAGCCTTCCCTTATAAGCAAGATTCTATAAGAGATGAATTCAAATAAGGGAGTCAGTATTGGACAGTGAGTTCCTGAAAGGCAGGACGTGTTCTGGCTTCTGTTTACCCTTAAATGCTCAGTATCCTGGCTAATGCCTGGCTTAAAGCAGGATTCCAAGAAAAATAATTATTATTTTTTAACAATTTCTACTCAAAAGAGCTAGATGGGAGATCATAAACTCAAGTCAGCAGCTAATGGACGATTGCTGAAGCTTCTTTGAATACAAAAAATAATGGCACCATAGTTAGGCTCCAGGGAGATTAATCACTGGTCTTCATGGACATTAACCAATCAGCAGGACTTCCTGCCAAGGAAGGAGGTAAGAGTTATCAACAGTCTCCTGGACAGCATAAAAGGATTACAGGATGACATCCAACCAAAATATCAGCAGGACCCAAATTAATAGGAGAGCCTATTCTTTGGCAACTAGCGTTGTGCAGCCATGGTACTGCCGGGGCATGGCATATCTCGCCAATCTGAAAGCACACACCACGACCTGGAGTCTGTGCCCAGCTGCACCATTCCATGTTTCCCTGATGGAAATTAGAAAATAATGTAACCTCAGCTGACAGGTTTATTAAGACACAGAAGACATTACAAAGGCCCTTTTGACATTATAATCTCTAACACAGTCAGGGGTAGAAGCCGACTTGCCATCATTATTGAAAGTAATTGGTCAAAAAAAACAGAGAGAAGGAGAGCAATCCTATAAAGCTGTCAAGTTAATTATCTGTCCTACAGGTGTGTTCTGTTCAATGCTCCTGACTCTGACTTGCTGCCTACCACAGGGCTCACCACCTACCCTGGGTGCTCACAGCCCCTGTTCCTGTTCTTCCCACGCCCGCTGTACCCTACCACTTGTCTGGGACAGTATGACTTACAGCGGTGAGAAGACATTTAAAGCAGAAGTATCTCTTGGCCACATTATCTCCTCGCCCAATTATATTGCCATACTGGTCCAACTCTGAATACATCCCTAGCGCGCTGTCATGCTGTCATGATAAATTCTAATTTTCCAGAACAGACAATGCAGATAAAAACAATCAACTTATTTGAAATGCTTCAAAGGATTGCAACACAAAATAAGTTTTATTCAGATCAAATTCAAGTTTTCAGGAAGTTTATATCAGGGCTGGGGATGGGAATGCTGCTCAATGGTAGAACACTTGCCTAGTGTGCATGTGGCCCTGGGTTCAAACCTTAGTACTACAAAAAGGGGGTAGGGTAGGTCAGTGATTTGAGATCCAGATATTTGTGCAAGAAAGCTGATAACCCAAATAAGAGAGGATGGAAAGGGAGAAGCATAGATAATAACAAATAGGAACAGCAGGCTCTGAGCTCAGGGTCAACAGAGAAAACCTGCTACACCACTGAAGCTCAGTTCCTGGTCTGAGACCTGCCACTTGCCGAATATTGTCAAATGAATCAATTCCTGTCCTAGTATTTTCCCTCTTATTCCCAAAGACTGGGTTCCTCCAGTAGAATATTTTTTCAGGGTTAAGTCTCTGATGCCCTTTGTTCAATTGCATTTGGAAACTGATGAACTTACTCAGGAATCAGAAAACAGAAACAAAGGATAAGTTGGAATCATATGGTAGACATAAGCTGGAGGTATATGGGAGCCACCATTTTTGCCATGGACAGGGGTGGAGAATCTAAAAAGTTCATGGTCATAGGGGATTTTCTTTTCAACTTATGGGTAAGCATTACTTAGAATAACTTGAGAGACCATAAGGTTTTGCAATAGACTTAGTAGTGTGTCTGAGCTACAGAATGAAGACTAAGAAGAAAAGGAAGAAAACTATATTATATGCATTTATGAATATGTCCAAATGAACCCCACTATTATGTATAACTACAATGCTCTAAAAATAAGAGATAAATATCATTATAGTCAATCTTTGTTCAGAAAAAAAAGGGAAAACAATGCTTTCTGCCTCTTCTCTTTAAATAAATTCATTTATTTTCCCACTTAGTCCTTCACAAAAAGTCCATGTGTCTATGTGTGTGCATACTCAAAAACTATAAAATGTTGATAGAAACAAACCATACAAAAGACTATAACATTAAAAATGTAAGTCCCAGGATTCAAAGGTGTTCTCAATAAACAATTTCAGGAGTGTGTATTTATGTGTAATACAATAGGATCATAACACTATACAGTAACTTTTTTTTATACCTGATATCTTGGGAACTTTTCTATATTCATAAAAATATGCCTGCTTTGTTATTTTTATCTACTGGTCAGTAAAAACCCATTTTACTAGCACAGAAGTTCAAATTATTATAAAATTCATCATGGAAAAACTCCCATCATGTGGACTCTTTCTTACCACTCCAAAATTTTTATATTTAAATGAATCATCACATTCAACCAAAGTGGTGGACAAAGGCTGGTGTCTGTCTTCAAGGATTCAGCTTTAGTTCACTTAGGCTGGTTAAAAAAAAAATTATCCTGGAATGTCTGAGCTTGAGGTCATCTGGATGAAAGAAGTATCACCAAAGGACTGTGAGGAATGGCGTGTGTGTGCACACTGCACATGCACATTGTATATGTGTGTGTATGTGTTTCTGAAGATCAAACTCAGGGCCTAATGTATGCCAGGCAAGTGGCATGAGCTACATTCCCAGTCCCTGGAAAGTATATTTTTGAGGAAAGTTTTTGGGGAGGATTTATGAGCCCATAGTTTCAGATTTACTTGCCAATTATTCCTATGTACAAGTTGAAGATTTGAATAAATCCTATAAGAATAGAAAGCATACTTTTCTCTGGTTGTTATTTCAAATGTTCAAGAACAAATATTTGTGCTTAGTATAAACATAAGGCTAATGTATGTTAAGTGCTTACGACATGTCAGACAGGGTGCTAAGCACTTCCCATGGTGATCTCTTTTAATTCTCATTCTCAGGGTGAGAATAAGATACTATTATGATCCCCAGTGTAAAGAGAGAATTCTGGCCCAATATTTTAGGGAAGCAGCAAAGTGGAATTTCCAGGAAATCTGTCTAAATCCTGTATTCTATGATCTTCACATTGTATCTTTAAAAATGCTACAGATATTGGAACAGATAAAACAGTGTTTTAGGTTTCTTCTCTAAAAATAAAAAATACATATTTCTTTCTCTTTGCCCAACTAGACTTCCATATTGCTTGGAGGATTTAAGGAGGTATCTTACCAACTTAAATGAACAGCAAGGATTTAGGGATGAGAAGCATAGAAAACAGCACATGCTGCCCCCTAAGTATGTCAAACACCCCATGCTTTGTGTGAGAAACACTCCCACCTTCTCCAGTCACACACATGGAAAGGCCTCCATTTCCAGATTTGTGTGCAAAGTCCACCTTATCCTCACCTTCTCAAAGGGCTCTGTCCCATCACTCTCCCAGCCCTAATCTGCTCGTGTTAATCTTAGTACCTTACCATACATATGGCACTAAGATTCATGGCACCATGAAGTACCATAGATAGATGAAAC
This sequence comes from Marmota monax, assembly GCF_021218885.2. Lineage (NCBI taxonomy): Eukaryota > Metazoa > Chordata > Mammalia > Rodentia > Sciuridae > Marmota > Marmota monax. Next base: position 6,397,927 of record NW_026693008.1, on the reverse strand, counting down.
TTCACTTTAAATGCTGTGGGTCTCCTTTGTCCCTAGAACAATCAGTACTGCTCTTCATACTTTATGTGTTAAACAAAAGAATAAAACATACACAAATTGAATGGCCTTTTTTTTTTTTGTATTATGGTAGGTGTTTTTTTAATTTGCGTGTGTGTGTGTGTGTGTGTGTGTGCGCGCGCGAGTGCATAGGGAATTGGGGATTGAACCCTGGGGTGCTTAACCTCTGAACCACATCCTCAGCCCTTTTTGAGACAGGGTCTCACTAAGTTGCTGAGGCTGGTTTTGAACTTTCTGCCCTCCTGCCTCAGCCTTCTGAGTTGCTTGGATTACAAGAGTGTACCATCATGGCTCACTATGTTTTCTTATCAAACATGTATATTAGCATTTTTCAGTTTAGACCCTTATAACCAATAGATGCAAATCAGAATCCAATAGGTATCAACCAATTGAATTGGACTTGGAGGGTAAGTGGACATTGTTATAATTTGATGGAGTGATTGAATGGATATTATATTCTGATATTTATGAATGAACTTTGTGGTCTTCACAAACTTCATGGAAAATCCATTTTTCTCCTACATCACATATCTCCATGAAAATGGAGACTTGCTCAGAATCCTGCTTTAGCTAATAATGTTTAAAGAAATTGAAATGAGTTATCAATTTTTCTTGAGTTTATCAAGTCCTTATATTGAACTAGGAATTTATCATTTTGGTGATCATGATGATGGAGACTACAAAAATTCCTAGTTAATACTCAGGCAGAACCCTGGCAATAAACACTTGAAAGAAATCCTTTTTGAAAGAATCAGTGAGACCAATGGGCTTCATCCTCCCAGAGGGGAATCTTCTACTCCTTCTCCATGACTGCTAGGTTGATGTAATTAATCTAACACGTGAAGCAGATTTTACCCTTCATTTTCAAGTACACTGTCTATTAACAGTTTCCATGAGCACTCTGATTATGCAAAACTCTCAACAATGGATCCCTGCCAATAGCAACCATCAAGCTAATGATGTGTGCTTGCCAGCTTCAAGGTGAAGGACCACTCTTGGGTGCGTCTCTCTGGGACTCTAAGAAACATTCCCTCTGCAAATGATCTTGAAGAAGCAGGTGTCCACTTCCTTCCTGCCAGACTGCCAGAGGCTATATTAGCTCAGGATGAGAGCATCAAGGGAGAGAGGGGGGAAAAAAAACCCTAATTCAAACTGACTGAGATTATTGACTTCACTCTCAAAGAAAGATGAAATAAAAAGGAAGAGCCTTGTTTACCAAAGGTGAGATGGCGTACATTATCCTGCATTTCATCAACCTCAGCTTTTTTATGTTGGGTGACAGTATCTGTTCTGTGACTTGTCAATGGCACCATACAGTGAAACTAAAAGGTTGAAGGTTATTTCTGTAACAATTGATAACTCTTTCTGCCACAGCAGTCAAGCATCTGCAGATTCTTCCTTTTCTCCTCTGTTCTGGAGAATCCTATTTAAAGCTCTTGGGTCAAAGAGCTGCAAAGCCCAGGTGACATCAAGACTCAAACACTGATTTGACATATGTAGATATAGGAATGTTATTGGCTGCCCAACTTTACACCCTTTCAGGGACACCTGAAAAACAGTTACAAGATTCTTTAACATGAAGATGACCTACACTGTCACTGGTTTCTCCTCAAATAAAAAGGACTAACTGGGTCAGCATGTGTCCTCAGCTAATGGAAACACTATATAAAAGTCACATGTACCAGAATTATGGAAAAACTCACAGATAAGTCAGTCCACTATTGTTCCCTGTCCCCATCCTTCCCACTTCACAAACCGAAATAGAGATACAAGTAGGAAATCCAGGAAACAAAATGAACATTGGAGGAGTCTCCATAACTCTTAGGGGTACTATGATACTCTTGAAAATAATGTGATTATTCTGGGGATCACAAATTAGGTAGAAATAAAATGTATTATTGTATAAGGCAGGGTGAATTGCAAAACATGTTTGCTGATTTGTAAATGTTACATAAGGTATTCTGTTTCACTGGGTAGGGAGGCAACATATAACCAAACTTAAAAACTATTTTTTTGTGTGTGTGATAAATACTGTTTTAAATAGACTAGGCCAAAGTGAGATAATCTTCAAGATTCCACAGTGTATCTCAACAATGTTAAATCCAGTTCAAAATGTTGCTGTCCATGTCCTCTCAATAAAGCCTAGGGAAAGTGACCTTTGTACATTTCAGGAAAGTAATGTTCCAAAAGTCAATAAAATCTCAGTGACAGGATTCTTACACATCTTCAGGAGATAAAAGTTCCCTAAGGGAAAGAAACCAGGCTGACTAGTAACATTCAGCAGAAATCTCTAGCTGTTTGAAGAACTTGAATCCACATGGCCAAACTTCAACTTCAAAATGTAACAGAGAGAAAAGCAATGCTTGAGAGGACAGATGCAAAATAAAAATGGGAACAGGGATAACCTGCAGGTACAGTTAGTAAATTCACTGCAAATGCCAAGAAAAAGCATGAAGTACAGCACATACAAACTTTAAAGGCTGTGTGGGATAGGAATGCATTGTTTCCGATTATCCAGCATTTATATTTCCTATGTGACTATCCATTGGGAGAATCAGCTTTCACCTGTTATCAGTTCATGTGATTGGAGATGCAGCCATCCAGGTGCAGGCAGGTGACCACAGTTAACATTCCTTTCTCTGACCTCAACCTTCCTGTGAGGTCAGGGAAATTCACAGTGGATAAATAAGGTGGATGGAGGTTATCATAATGACAGGCCAACAAGTGGCCTGTCAACCATCCTCGTCATCATACAATGAAAACTATAGGTATCTCTCTCTCTCTCTCTCTCTCTCTCTCTCTCTCTCACACACACACACACACACACAAACTAAAGATATCACCAAAGAAAGCAGAGGTGATAGATGGACAGAGTCTCCTAAAAACAAGAGCCCATAAATCTAGCCATGGATGAAGCTAGGTATTCCTATTATTTGAGCCAATAACTTCTCTACTAAAGTTACTTTGGTATTCATTTTAATTACTTGCAAGATAATCTATCCCACATGAGATGTTAATGTAGAGAGACCTTTGTAAGTACAAAACTTTCTTACCAATAGACTACGTCTTGCTCACCAGTATAACACTGGCACTTAGAACCTAAGGTTCAATAGAAGACTTCAGCCAGTTGTTCAATGATTAGATCAATTTTTGAATAATGGGTATATATTGACTTAAGAATTATCTCCTAAATTCAGCTTTTAACAATAAAGGAAAATCAAAATGGATTTGTCATTTTTGTCAAAATCATAGCAAGATCAAACAATGGACAAAAATTAAACATTCCCCTATGTATCTGACCCCAAAATATCATTCCCATATAATACTTAGGTTTGGCTGGTGTTTATAAATAGATAATCTACATAACACACTTTTAATGGATGAGCCTATTTAATCATCCATTTGTCTCTCCAAATAGGAACACTAGTGCTAAAATAGAAAGTAACTCTCCTAAGAACTAAGCATGTAATTCCAAATCCCTGCTTTCTAGAAGAGGTTAATTAGACAATGAAAAACAAGGAGCCAACTTCTTGGGGAGAACTAAAGACCTAATTACAAAGACAATGCCCAACTTCCTGTCCCCAGCTGACACTGAGGGAGCCAGCAAAGTTAAATGTTTTGCAGGTATCTTTCCTTTTCTATTACTATAAGAAAATTAAAACATTTGTATTTTTAAATTTAACTTTCCTATTGTGTCTTTCTTTCCTAATTTTTAATGCAGAACAGTATTTCTAAGGGATGCTTTTAAAAAAATCTTTTCTTTTAGCTAATATAAAACAAATTGTTTCTCTAGGAAAAGATTTTTTTTCTGTTGGTTCCTAGGTTACATTTTGCAACAAATAAAAATGATTCTTCCTTTCTAAAGAACAACTCGGAAAACCATATACTGAAAGGTTTCTACACTTCGAACGCTTTGAGCAAGGATGTGCCCATATGATATTCCAATCACACCCTGCCATCTTGGTTTCCACTTCGTTTTCCAAAACAAATGTAAAATTTCAAAGTAAAATTACACTTTGAACCTGCCCCTGGGACAGTATTTCATGACCATTTAAGTCCCAACCTCCCATTCCTGGAATCCCATTTTTATTTTAAATTATTCTTTCTATTTTCATTTATCCAGCATTCATTAAATACCTTCAGTGGACTAGGTAGTGAGGTAGGGCTGGGAACATAATAATGAACAAAACTCCACACAGCCCCAGATTTAAGGGAAAGTCCAGCCTAGTGTGGGGAGAGAGAGATTATTCAACCAAACAAAAGAGAATTTATTAACACAACAAAATGTACATGGTGCTCCAGGTCTGCATAACAAGGGAATGAAACTGAGTTTGGCAAGTCAAGAGAAAACTGTTAAAGGACTGATTATGTGAGTTGAAGGGAAGTGTGTTTTGTTGGGGTATGAGGAAGAAGAAAGGGGGAAGGGAAGAAATACTGCACAAAACAAAGAGCAGTAGGTATCAAGACCCTATAGGGAAAAAAAGCCCAGCACATGTAAGAAACTAAAAGAAAGTCAAGGTGGATTGATCATGAGATGAAGCTGGTATGAGACAGGGGCAGCCCAAGCAAGACTTTCTCTGCTGTTGTGTGGTGGAGGTCTTCATTCTACTAGTAATTCTACTAGTAATCCTAGTAATCCTAAAAAAGTAGGAAGGATCCAACTTCATGAGAGTTGTATTTTCTTCTGATTGATTTACCTATATTAGATTTTCCATGTATATGGAAATGTACTAGTAATCCTAAAAAAATAGGAAGGATCCAACTTCATGAGAGTTGTATTTTCTTCTGATTGATTTACCTATATAGGATTTTCCATACATGGTATCATGTATGGCCTTTTATGTCTGTCTTCTTTCACTCAACGTATTTTTGAGCTCCTTCCATGACATAGCATGAATCAGTACTTTATTGCTTCTTTTTACCTGAATCATATTCATTTGTCCTATACCCAAAATTGTATATTCATTCACCCAGTAATGAATGTTTGGGTTGTTTTCACCTTTTGGCTACTGTGATTAGCGGTGTTATAAAAGGTGAAATCAGTTCTCAATTCTTTGGCGTAAATTCTCAGGAGTAGAATTACCACATCATTGTGGTGATCCTGTTTAACTTTAGGAAGAAACACCCACTGTTTCCCACAGTAGCTGCACCATTTTCTACCAGTTATGCAGGAAGTTTTCCAGTTTATCTATATCCTCACCAATATGTGTTTATGTCATTTTGATGATGACCATCCTGGCCAGTATGAAGTAGTATCTCATGGTTTTGATTTGCATTTCACCAATGACTAGAGATGTCATGTGTTTTCTGGACATTTGTAATTTTTTCTCTTGGAAAATAATCTACATAAGTCCTTTGCCCAGTGGGTTGTCTTCTTATTGTTGCATTGTACATATTTTAGATTCAAGTAACATATCTTATAAGGGTCTTGTAAGTAATTTTTCCCATCTGTCAGTCTTTTCATGCCATGAATGCTGCCTTTTGAAGCACAGTTTTAGTTGAAATGAAGGCCAATTTATTCATTCATTTATTTTATTGTCTGTGCTCTTAGAGTCACATTTAATACTCCATTTCCAAATCCCAGGTCATGAAGATTTACCCTATGTTTTCATTTTATTTAGGTTGTTGTATATGGAATGAGTTATTCCAAACTTTTAACTATTAATCTATGTAGGAGGTTGTTGATAAACATGAAGTAAAGGTTATCTACTCAAAATAAAAATGGGAAAAATGAAAGCAGCTCTCTGTAGAAGAGACTAATATCTGTAAAGAAGCACAAGGAACATTCCAGTTTCTTTCAGGAAAACTGGAGAGTTCAAGGTTCACATGCTGGAAATCAGGCTTGTACATGGCCCAACAAGATTCAGCAGCTTGTTCACATTTTAAAAATAAATTTCTAATACAAAAAGATACAGACTTTCTGCTTCTGCTAGGTGTTTTGGAAGCTCTGGCCACCATTAGCTACAATTCAAGAGAAACAAGGCTGCTCTGACTCCCCCAAAGGAAGGAAGTTCTCCAGGTTGTTGCAGACTTCCATAGGCCTGCTGAATTCGTTTGCATTGCTCAACAGGCTCTTGGCAACACGTGGGTTGCAACCTTTTCCTAGGAAGGAATTCAGATGCTACAGCCTGATCAGTCCTACAGATTCCTATCTGAAAAAAAAAAGACATGAACAGAAGTCAAAGGCTAAAAACTATGGACTTTAGGAGTAAGTCTATGAGACAGGTACATTCCCAGGAAGAAAACAGAGGCATCAAGGTTTGTGACACTCATCTTTAGGATGATTGCTTTGCCCTGCCCATCTTAAGCAAAACAAAATAGTTTACTTTGACATTCTCCTTTGTGTGGCCAATTTCTCCTCCTTTAAATCTCAGTTTAGATGTCAGTTCCTTACATCCTTAATCTAGATTTACCACATCTAGATTAAATAACCCTCCTATGCCTGATCATTCCAAAATTGGCTCTTAATTCACAAGGCCCAGTGTAAAATGAAAATGCAGAAACCCCATTCAAAAAGCACTAAGAGTCTCCAGACAGTGAGAGCAGAGCAGGGCCCTACTGAGCCTGGGGCCCTGAGCAGCTGCACAGGTCACAGGTCTGTGGAGCTGACACGTTCTCTTCTCCTTCCTCCATTGCCAGCTTGTCTGGCCTTTGAATCACCCAGCAGTTAACACAATGCCCAATGGAGCAAACTTCAAGAAATATGGTTTGACTGAATGAGAGGATGGGGGTGGATAATTATTAAACCACCATAAAATCCTGAGCTATTGTTCTAACAGCCATTGCTAGCTGTTCTGCAAATGCTCCTTCAAATTTTATCTTCTGTAACAATGACACTATGTCAACCTGTCCATGGAGCCCAACAGTGTTAATGTCGCATGCTAATAAAACCCACAGAGATGGCTATTTATTAAAATGAAGCTTCAGAATCTACATAATCAGGACACAGTACTTGAATATCTACTCCTAAAATTTTGCAAAGCTAACGTCACCTATTGCTACATTAAATATAAAACTATTGCTACCTAAGTGCCTAAGAGCACAGGGTGGAAATTTCAGTAGGACAAGTCACTGCCTGGAAATGATCACTGGAGTCTAAATCTGTGCTACAGGGCATCTCAGGGTCTGATGAATGACATAATTATACATGCTGGTTCTTCCTAGTGGAAAGATGGGGGGGTACAAAAAGACAAAAGGTAAAATTATACAAAAAGAAAAGAATTAATTATTTTTACTCAACTGAATGTTGTTTTTAGAAGATCTAAATAAGCAAACATAAGCAAAATTACAATGTACACTTTGAAAGGAGCAAACAAAACTTGAGTTAATTTTTTAAATGTTTTATAAATGATAATAAAGATGAGAAATGCACAGCTTTTTACAAGGACACCAGGGGAACACAATTCCTTGATGTTCTTTAAAAATTGGGGCATGGGCTAGGATTGTGGCTCAGCAGTAGAGTGCTCTCCTAGCACGTGCAAAGCCCTGGGTTCGATCCTCTACACCACATAAAAATAAATAAATAAAATAAAGATATTGTGTCCATCTACAACTAAAAAAATAAATAAATATTTTTAAAACTGGCATCACCAAGAAATCTTGCACCAAGTTCAAGTCAAAGTATATTAGGACTCAAAGTCACTGGAAACAGCACACCTAACCTTAGCAGAAGACAGTGGATTCCCCCAGAGAAACCATGAATCGGTTTTAAGCAACACATTTCACCAGAACTTTCCATGATAAGAGCAATGTCCTATATGTGTCCTATCTACTATGGTGGATGCTTACCACTTGGATTTACTTAGCATTTCAAGTAAGGTTAATGTGATATTTTAAATTTGAATTTTTATTAGATTGAAATTAATTTAAATAGCCATATATGGCCAGTAGCTGATGTATTAAACAGAAAAGCCCCCAAAGAGACAATGATGCACACAAAGCTCAAGAAAAGGTATTTGCAGACTAGTTAGATATAAATAAGAATGAGGATATACTCTCGAGCACAAATTTCCTGTCCTTCAAGTACTCAAAACAGCCTTGAACCAATGTGGTAAAGCTCTAATTCCTCAAACTTTGAAGCTGTGTGAGTTGTGTGACATATAAACAACATTTAACAACTGCCATGATAAAAAAGGGCCAAACCCCTGAGCAGTGGAGGTGAAGATGGAGGAGGGAGTTGTCGGGGAAACACCAGTCAAGAAAACTAGGAAGCTGTGGCAAGCCCAGAGAGTCCCAGAGACCTAGAGTCAGGTATCCCTGCCAGGTTTCCATCTTATGATCATGTGTATTGGCAAAGGCTGTCAGAGAGAATTAGCAAAAGCAGGAGCTGGTTTTAGAAATGTGCTGCATCAGGCAGGCTCACTGGAGATCCTGCTGTGGCCTTCCTACAGCAAGCTATAAAATCCTGGCTAGAAAGTGGAGACCCCTCTTGGCTACCTAATATTTTCTGATTTCTCTAAAAGAGGTCATGGAAAGAAACCAAAGAGGGGAAAGCAAAGAGAAAGGAAGCAAACAAGAAAGGGGGAAAAAATAAAAAATGAAATTGTGGGAGGAAATGAGACGTTCATGAGGAGCTAGGATGCTCCTGGGGTGAAAATGATGGAAAAAATATCCGAGGGAGGGTGTGTGCCCAAGCAGATGACAAGGACTTTTGTGAACTTGTGTACAAAATTATAATTACACACATGCCTCGTAGGAACTACAAATGCGGCACATAAAATACCTGGTATTAAGATAAATAATGACAGCAGCAGTCAGGGAAATGATACAGTAAGCCAAGGACAGAGAGAGACAGGGAGACAGAGAGAACCTTGACTTAGAATTTAAAAGCAGCAAGTTAAATTAGTTCAGAAAAATAAATGAAAAATAAAAGTGCCCAGCAAATGTACTAGTGCAACTGGCTATGATAAAACTAAAGACATTAATAACACAAGTATTGGTCCCTAGGAGGAATTTTTTCTGATCAATTTCTCCTTAACCCTGTAGTTTCATATTAGCAACAAAAACAATGGAACTAAAAGCTAAGTTCTTAAATATGGGCCTTCACATAGCATAGGTCAAAACAAAACAGGCATACTAGGCTGAGGAACAGACACAAGCCATGTCATAACTCACCACAGAGAAAGGTGTTTATTCAAAGTGCCAGCTTCAGCACCATGGTTTTGCACTTTGAGATGAGTGATTTTTGATTCACTTCCTAAGATATTACTACTACTGTGTATTCAACAATGTCAGTTGATATGCAATTATGCCAAACCTAGCAATAGACTTATTTCTCTCCAGTTTTAAAAAAGAATTCTCTCCATCAAGACTTTCTTTTTTCCACTAAAAAGGACTCTCTCAGTTACACACACACACACACACACACACACACACCTGTCATTTCCTTTACTTTTTCATAATTACATTTTGGACTGGGTCAGAGCAGTGATTCTTGGAGGAGATATGCACTTGAAAACCCTAAGCATTGTGGTATACAACACAGGATGGGTATCACAAAAGAAAGTCAATAGTGCAATTCCATGCTAACATTCCCAGCTATGGAAATGGAAACTCACATTGGTTTCATACCCACCTGTTACATTGTAGAGCCAGGATTACATTTAATATGAATTTTCTGAATTAGCTTTTGTTTACAACCCTGAAAGAAGCAACTTCTGCTAAGAAAGTACAATATCGAAGAGAACAAAAGAGGGACATCTGGCTAATTAGTGCTAGAGAGGTGACTTGAACTCCCTGATTTCTGTTTCCTTCATCAGTGTATACCACCTGTGACCAAGTCTAATCTTTTCATTTAATGACTGTTTACTTCTCAAATTGGTTAACAAGAAAAAAAGTATCACTAGTGTAACAAAGCACAGATCTATCAAGTCAGGTTGACTTTTGTTGTTTCCCATATTTGCACCAAGGATTGAACACAGGGGTGCTTTACCACTGAGCTACATCCCCAGCTCTTTTTATTTTTTGAGACAGGGTCTCACTGAGTTGCTGAATCTGGCTTTAAACTTGTGATCTTCCTGCCTCAGCCTCATGAGCTGCTATGATTATAGACAGGTGCCACCATGCCTGGCTGGATTCAATTTTAAATTACACTTTATTCAGTATATAAACTTATTTTGGGTACAAAAATCTATTCTTCAGCACTGTGGTCTCACAAGATGTGCCCTGAAGAAGGGTTTTTGAAGATCAAATAAATAATGAAGTTCTAAACACTAAACTCCCTTCTTTCATACTTATTATGTCCCAAACATGTTAAAGGCTTTAAGAAGTTCTACAATAACAAAAGCTGATTTTGTTTCTAACATTCTCCCAATGTATTTGGCCTTAGAATCCTGTTTTTCTTTGTTCCCTATAAAAATCACCCATTATCATTTCATATCTAGAACCCCATGAAATACACTTCCAAAAATATTGAGGCATCCTTTACCTAATTAAATAAAAGATTTTTAACAGATTTTTGGAAAGATGATAAAAGGAACCAAAGATTCATCAGAATTACCATGTTATGGACTGGAAAAGATGCAAATAAAGGAAGAACTAGCATTTATTGCCACCTACTGTATGGTAGCATGCCATTATGAACTTTTCAATCTCAGGAAATTATCACGGTGCTCTGCCATGAATAATTATTCTCTTTCATGTAGTTGGTGAAACCCAAGTTCAGGGTTGTCATATAAGCTGCTGAAGATCATACTGCCAAGATGTGGCAGGGTAGCAATTTAAAAGGCCTGTGCTCCTCCACCACATTACACAAGCATGGCGTGTCAGTCAGGTTTATGCCGCTGAGACCAAAACACCTGATAAAGACAACTTAGAGGAAGAGAAATTCATTTTGGCTCACAGTTTTAAGAGTTCAGTCCACGGTGGGCTGGCTCCATTGCTCTGGGCCCATCATGGTGGAAAGGCATGGTGGAGGAGCACAGCACCATCCTGATAGCCAGGAAGCAGAAAGAGGTAGAGAGCAGAGAAGATGAAGGTTCAGGGCCACACCCACCTGCCTACAGTTACCATCCAGTTAGTCCTTTCAAACTCAGTGAACTGATCAGATTACACCTCTCAAAATCTAATCATGTCAACTGGGAATATTCCTGGATTAACACAGAAGATTTAAGGGGACACCTGATATCCAAACCATAACACCTGGCCACCAGAAAACCATATGGATCAGGAAAAGCGACTATATACTGGTATAATCTTTTCACACTACACAGAATCTTGTCAAGCGAAGCCATTTTGAAATATTTTTCCTGAGTGATTATCACAATATTCTTAATGGTTTTTGTTTCCAATTGTCTGCTTAGTATAATGAAACTAAATCATTAAAATGGAAATTAAACTTATTCTGTGACCTTGCCTTCATGAGACTATGCTAAGTAAACAAATGTGAGGTTTTTGAAGGACATGCCATTTTTAAAGAAATATGAACATTCTGCCAAGACAGAAAGGTCTCTGGAAATTATTCGACTTCACAGTTACAGAACCTCAGGTGACAGGATGTAACACAGGTTTCTGTAGGTTACACAGAATAGGAAACAGGTTTCTTTATGATTCTAAGGGCAAGAAAATAGCCATGACTCCAATCCAAGCTCAGACCAGAATCTAGAAAGAAAGGGAAACCTGGCCATCTTTTACATCTTCCTAACATGTTGGTCACTCCAAACTGGTTTCCTCCATTTTCTATGCTCCAGAAAAGGAAAGAGCTGCCATTACCATTAACTCTATGGTGTCTCCTTCACCCTGTACATGAAATAAAGTAGAATCTGGGCCAAAATCTTAACCTCTCTGAGGAGTAAGTCCATGACTTTTGGTGCCATCTTCCATAGGAATCATTTTCCACAAATATGGCCAATGGAAACTCCACATCCGTAACCCATATGGATCGGGAAAAGCGACCTCTGGAGAAGGTGGTGGGTGATGCTGTTTAGGCAGCTGACAGGATTTATACAAAGGCTTGACAAAAAGTACACAATCCCTTCAATAGAAAATTCTCAAGATAATACTAAAGTGATTTGTAACTAGAATAATCAAGGTGATGATGGCTGTTGGTGGGGGCGAGTCAAGTTTTAAGTGAAAAGTAGAAAAATCTACCATGCTGTTGCAACCAAAATAACCCAACTTGTGCTTATGCTAAAGTTAAAATAAGGAGAGAGGGAAAAACTTCGCACCTGCAACAGAATCATTAAAACATGACAGGATGGCTTGGGTTTGTCAGAATTAAGGGCCACCTGCTGTTCCATATTTCACCCTCGTCCCAATCCCAGTCCTTGAAAGAAATGAAAAGCAAGCTGAAGGAATTTTCACTGAGACAGAATCAAGCAGAGACTGGATCTGCCAAATACTGTTTTTCTAGCTGCAAGAAATATTGTGAAGTACTGTTTCTAACAGCTTTGTTTTTTGTGATTTTAACTCCTATTTTTTTTTGTCTTAGACATTCAGAATGATATAGATTTTATTTTTTAATTCTGTTAGGAAAACATAGCAGATGTTGGAAAAATGTCGAGAGGTTTTCATTTCTGATTGGATGCTGTTGCTTTCACTAAAATTAAGGAGTATTTATTTTTCAAAACCCAAATTTGAATCTGCACTTGGAAGAAACAAGATTTTCATTCTCTCTTTCTAAATCTCAGAGAATCAAGTGCCTTGGTATTATTTAATATATATGGCATTCACAAAATTTAAAATACTCTATATATTTTAAACAAAGTAACATCAGTTTTTATTTGATAATCTCCATTTTTTACTTCTTGTTTAAAATGGTGTTCAGGAATACTAAAGAAAAGTCTCTTTAAACTATTGTGAGTAAAAATGCCAACTGGATGCTATTTATCAAGCAACTAGGAAAGCTGCAAAATAAAGCACTAGATCAATATTACTCTTAATCTCCCCTAAGGTTCTAAAGACTATAGGGTTATTATCCACATTTTATTGATGAGGACATAGAGGTTAAGAAAGGTTAAGAAATTTCCCATGGACACAGAACAAATAGGCTGGGGTTCAAAGCCCCATCTGTTGTCACAACCATCCTGTTACTGGTAGCATTTATAGTACAAAACAGAGTTCCAGTTGTTGCTACAAATATGTTTAAAAAGTACAAAACCTCTCAGTAATTACAAAAATTAAAACTCAGAGTTGTGATCTGGTCTCACAAAGACAAATAAAAATGTTCCAGTCCACTTCTTCAGCAACTACTGACTTTAATTTCTATCACCATAGTTCTTCCCAGTCTAAAAAATGGTGTCACATTACTTCATTCTGACCCCCTTATATCCTTTCTATTTTAAATGGTATTTATTAATTCATTCCATCCATTACTCCAAAAGAAACTTAAAGTACAACCTGCCTTTGACACATAGTGTCCATTATTCCCTGGTTACTGTTCTTTCCCCTTATAAGCCTAGGTCTGCACATGGAGCAGCCCTGCACAAACAATTTGAAGGACAAGAGGACACCGAGAGATGGAAGCACAAAGTCACCAGTAAAAGGGAGACAATTTTCTGGGTTGAAATCATCCAGGCTCACACAGCAGCATCACCTGTTCTCACAAGTGACCTAAAGCTTCTGATTCTGATTCTAGCACTGGTAGAACAGGGCCTATTAGCACCTTTAAATAGCATAAGACATGTCAGCAGATCTTTCTTGTTCATATTTAGCGGCATCTAGTTGCTAGGCAAAATCCTGATGGGGCTTCTTAAAAAAAAAAAAAAAAAACTTGCTCAAAAAAGTCACCCTATTTTCCTTTTATTCTGCATGAAAGTGGGCAGAAAAAATGAAAAGTTTGTCTCTTGTAAAAATGATCCTGTGAATGACTTTACCTCCCATTTACTGGTGAAAAGGATGGAGACCTTTATCTGTCATGACCTTGGATATAAAGTATCACCATCAACATAATCAAGTAAAAAGTAAAATATCTAGAAAAATTTCAGAGAAGGGGTTTTGCTTTGTTTGGGGTCAACACTGTGATACTGTCCTCAATCAAATCAGATGCTCTGCAGACTTGACCTGGGTTTACACAGACATGTTGGTGACTTACCAAGATCACACTAAAGGCTCAGATGTTCCACAGCATGCACTTTTCAAAAGCCCATGGTGTCAAAGTTGATAACAAAACTGATTAAATGATGCTACTCTCCCAAACAAACCCACCTTCTTCAATTCCTATTTGAGCCAATAACTTCACTTGGAAAAATCTTCCCTTCTGGAATCCAGAATCAAATGTTAGTAAACTTGTTCTTTCTTTTAATATATGGGCATATGAACATATATGTCTGTGTATATACACATATACACACAATATTTATGTATATATGTATATGTATATGTGTCTTACATAAAATTGTAAAAATGGTACAGAGTTCCCATATGCCTAATATCCAGGCTAGTTGTTTTTCTTGGGGTTACAGGTTAAAACAATTCTAAAGCAATGGTTGATTAAGTAAATGGCAGGTGCACAGTGGGCCCAGGCTTCACACTGTTTGGGTAGGAGGGTATAGATAAGCAAGGAGAAAGTTAGAAGGACCCATGTAGTATTTGAACTATAATAGAGACATCCAATATATTTAGCTTAGTATAAATAGTGATTATTATATACAGAGGTATTTACAGATATGTATGTATACATAGGACATACATGTATATACATACACCCACATATTTCCTTGTTATGTCAGCTCAGAGAACCCAGAAGTTTATTTAGCTCACAGTTCTGAAGGTATGAAGTTCAAAAAGAATAAGCATCAAGCTCTGAAGAAGACTCCCTAAGAAGGCATTAAAACACAATAGGAGTGTAACTGGGTCTTGTTTTTCTAACGCCACTTTCCAATTAAAAGAATCAAACCCCATTGGAGAAATGGTGAATTCCGGGACTGGGAACAAATAAGATGATTTTGAAGCCTCTGTGGTGCCAAGAAGAGGAAGAAAGACTCAAAAATCAAAGTAAAAAAAAAATCAGGTTGTCTCAAAGGGGCACCAGAGCCAACTTGAAAACCTACCAACAGGCAAAGATGGATGTCTTTGAGCAACAAAATAAAGTAATACTGGTTTATAACTCAAAGGATAAAATAAGTATCTGTGAGTAAAGTGGGATGTAAATAAATCATTCAACAAATAAGTGAATAAATGGGGGAGAACAGACAAATCTGTTCAGAACTTCAGAAAATTTATGTAGATAAATTATTTTAAAAAACCCTCCCACTCGCTTAGTGCCAGATGTACATAGTACCATCAGTTTTTAAAATTTTGAGTATTCTAATAGATATGTGGTGGTACCTCACTGTTGTTTAATTTGAAATTCCCTACTGACATATGGCAATGAACATCTTCACAGTACATTTTCCATATTTATATATTAACTTTTTTTCCCCTAGTACTGAGGATCAATCCAGAACCTTAAATATGTTAAGCAAACACTCTACCATTGAGCTACATTCTCACTATTATCTTTAGTGAGATAGCTATTCATATCTTTTACTCATTTTTAAGTTAACTTGTTTTCTTGTTCTGTAGTTTTTTTCAACATATATGTCAGTTGTGTACTTTTGCATTCTTTCGTCTGTATTTTGTCTTTTCCCATCTCTTAATATTGTGTCTTTTCCAGGATATATATTTTAATTTTAATAAAATTCAACCTAGCAATTTTTCTTTCATTTTTTTTTCTGGTGTTATATCTACAAACTCATCAAATGCAAGAATGCATAATTCTTCTATGTTTTCCTCTAGATTTTATAGTTTTACATTTTACATTTAAGTGTATTACTCACTTATTTTGTGACATATGCTAGGTCTATGTCTAGGTTTGTATTTTTGCATTTAGTATTCTATTTTTCTCACTACCATTTGGTAAAAAGATTCTTTTCTCTATTTAATTGCTTTTGTGTCCTTGTCAGAGACTAAATGACTAAATTTGTATAGATTAATCCATTTAAAGAAAAAAATGCTCAGCACTGGGGAAAACCAAGAAAGGAGGAAGGCTCAACTTTAAGCCAAGAGGAACTTGATAATGGTGGGTCAGTCTCATTATGTTGTGTATGCAGGTCAGATTAAGAACACTGATGTACCAGGCCTGGTGGTGACTCATGCCTATAATCCCAGGGTCTTGGAAGCCTGACATATGAGGATCACAAGGTCAAGACCAGTTTGAACAATTTAACGAGACTTTGCCTTAAGATAAAAAATAAAAAGACCTGGGGATGTAGCTTAGATAGAGTACCCCTGGAAACAATCCCCAGTCTCTCTCTCTCTCTCTCTCTCTCTCTCTCTCTCTCTCACACACACACACACACACACACACACACACACACACAAATATCAAGGTGATCATAATGGAGCTAGGCTATGCACAAAATGCTCCCTGCATCTGCTAAATAGCTTCTAATCACTGAATACTTCTCTGCTGGTAGAGGTGGGCCTCATTAGCCCTGGTAGCATTATCAATCTAACACCTCTCTCATTGCTAAGAATGAGGAAGCAAAATCAAAGCAGAAGAGCTGTAATAAGGGTGTAAAGTACTTTGCTCATGAGCTTTATAGATGGATTATGTGACTTTAAAATAAATAAATAAATAAATATGGCCATCTTATTTCCTCTCTTTCTTTCAACTCCTCAATATCAGGAAGCATGAGATATTTAAATTCCAATGGGAACTTATTCTATTTTAATTTCTATTATATATATCATATTAAAGCTATGTGATCATTTGTATTTCACCAATTCTTATCTATATAGGATTATAGCATGTTTTATGAAAGCTAAAAAAGGTCATGATTCCAGCCTACCAAAACATGCAAATTAAGGCAAGGTCAAAGCAATCTTTCCATCTTTCAGAGGGGCCTGTGAGAGATCAAAGGGTATAGACTGATTCATCTGCAATGCTTCATGTTTACCCATGATGACCATGGAGCACAGAACAAAAGCCTCTCACTGGAGTCAGCCTATACAATGTGAAGGCCCCTAATGTTGAACGGGCATTAATACAACATAAGCCTATCATTAAATTGGCTTCATAAAACAGAAAGAAGAAAATATATGAAATTACCACAAATGATACACAATTAAGGCAGATGTGGCTGATGTTCCAAAGAGAGGCTCTCCTGAGGAGCAAAGTCTATAAGCATTTTTTTTTTTTAATTAGGCCACAAAAGGCAAACCCTTACCTAATTCTATTTCTGGTGCCCTCAGAAGTCATTGTGAGTTTTTTTGTGAAACACTGCAATGTAAAATCATGAGTGCAGAATATTTGATCCCATTTTAGTGGTGACCAGTCTCCAGTCTTAGTGTGTGTGATTATTTAGAGGCCAATCTGCTGAGTCACTAGCCCTGTCCGTTACCCTCACCCTGCTCATGCACAAGCCAGAATGGCACAACGAGCAGCAAATAAATTTTAATAAACAGATTTATTGTCCCATTTCAATACAAATCACAGACTATTAAGAATAATGCACTCTGGTCCAGGTTGCTATGGTCAAAAATGATTTAAGAAGAGAATCGTGTTCCTAATTTAATTCATTCATTTGCATCTCTCTCCTCTAAATATGATATTATTCAGGCTTACTGATCACAGCTGATAATCACTCTTCTGTTTTGTTGTTCAAATAAAGCTTTTTAAAAATCAACTTTCCTGGGCTGGGGATGTGGCTCAAGCGGTAGCGCGCTCCCCTGGCATGCGTGCGGCCCGGGTTCGATCCTCAGCACCACATACAAACAGAGATGTTGTGTCTGCCGAAAACTAAAAAAGTAAATGTTAAAATTCTCTCTCTCTCACTCTCTTAAAAAAAAAAAATCAACTTTCCACTTTTTTTTATCTAGGAATTTTTATATATTATGGCTCTAGGATGGATGCTTATTAGAATGCTGTTCTTTCTGTATTTAATTGCCTTTGTGGCCCTGTGCCCATGTATCTTAAAATTAGATGACAATAATGGAAAGAAAGGTTGGTCAAAGTGACCCGTGGAATGATCCCATATAGTCTCAAAATGACGCATCTGTATTACATGCACTAATATAGAACACAAACACATTTTCTATAACTAATGACAGAAGCTGGGCCATTTATACCTATTGCCAACACAGTTTTCTGATTTCAACACAGTGCGACCCATTGAATGTTCAGACCATAAAAGGCATCAGTGACCTAAAAGGTACTGACAATTTCTTTTTATTATCATGATGAAAGCCAAGATACACAGGCTTCCATTCCTTCAGATTCAAATATTTCTACCATGTTTTTTAGCCTTCTCTTGTACCTTACTTTTTACTTGGTAAAATAAATATATGCTTCTCTCACGCATCATGTTTTGGTTGGTTTGTAAATTCAAAGTTTGTATTTTGTAAACTTAGCCACAGCAAGGAGGAGCCAGTGTACATACCCTTTTCTCTGAGTGGTTCCTTGCAGTTTACATCTTGCCTCAAATGTGACACTTGAATGAGCAGTACAAGCTCTGGACACAGACACAGATTTTTACCAAGTTTCATTTGAGTCATACAGTATTTTCAATTCATCCTCCAAATTTTGACAGAAAATTTTATAAAGCAATCAATTCAGCAACTTTCTAAAGTCTTTAACTTATATCACCAACCTATACCATGCTATGGTGAAAAACACCTCATTCTTTCACAAGCATGCATGATTTTCAACCTCAGGTTAAATCTTAAACGGGATGCCAACTTCTCAGAGAAGAAAAGAATAAATCATTTTGCATGTGAAATCAAAATGAGACATTTTTGGGCTACCTCTCATAGCAATTTTTTTTAAGCTGCAGGGCACCCCGGTAGGTGTTAAAAATGGATTACATTTCTATTCATCCAAAAGAGGGACATTAATGTGAGCAAGGTAGTTTTCTGCATTTTGGTAAAAATCAGAAATGATCTGTGGCCCGGTGAATAAAGTTGATTCACTTACAGAATACCAGCATTTCTCTCCTCACCTAGCTTTTGAAAGCTAGCCTAAAACAGCCCCTGCCTACAAAATTGCAGAGGAATTACTCTCAATTACAGGCTTCTGTCTGTTAAAAAGTAAGAGCTGGTGATCACTTCTGACCTTTTTCTTCTGACAAGTCAAAGAAATGAAAGGAAAAAAAAAATCTGACAGGCGTTCAATTTAGAAGCTGGGGGTGGGGTAAAGAAGGAAAAAGAAAAGCTTGTATTACCTAACTACAGCTCAGGGGTTTTTGTATTCCTCGTCTTATTTTTAAAATTCCTTTTTGGTGAATAAATTGCACGTGGCAATGTAATTTTGCTTAAAGTCACTCGCTTAATGTTTTAATTTGAGTATCATTTACTGAAATCTTCCCACAATCAATCATTCAGGCTTTTACTTTCATACTTGGAGGTAATTTTGCTGAATGCTACAACTCTGATCTTCCCCCTCTTCCCTTCTTTCTTGTCAGTAGGTTACAAACAACTGCAGAAGGATGGCCTTTGTGGCCCTCTGCAATTGATGCGCTTATCACAGACAAGGTTTGGGAATACCAGCCTGGGCGTTTTATGTGTTTATGCAGTCACTACTGAATTGACTGGATTTTAGTTAAAATTGGATTTAATTGAATGTGAATGTCTTAAAAATGACATGAATAGTTTTTCAGCTCTCTGACATTTACCCACCGTTTTCCATTTCAAAAGAATAACTACTTTGCCAAGGACTCAAAAAGTTGTTCTGATGAAAGTTAAACTCTGAAACATTCTGTATTCTTAGGAAGTTGGCTGGTTAAATTCTTGATAATCCAGCACTTGTTCAGCAAAACTGTTAATTAGAGGTGGAAGCCATGTATGCATTGAGCAGCTACCTCTCCAAACTTCAAAGACAGAGAGAGGACCAAAGGATATGTGCTTCCCTTAGGAATCCATCTCACCCACATTGAGGCCAGTTAATGACGATTCCTTCCCAGCTTTGAAACATGTTTCTTTCAAGTCAGCTACTCTGCAGTGGGGGGAAAAACTTTTTTTTTTTTTTTTTTTTTTTTGAGAAGAACTAATGATTCTAAAACATCCTATAGATCCTACTAGTTAAAATACCATCATCCTAAACAGATCTGCAAACAACACATGGAAATTTGGATTCTGATTGACTGATGACATCACGGACCCAAAATAATGCCCCATATTCGCTTCTCGCTCTGCTATTTTTGTTTCCTTTAGAACAGTCAGAGCTGCTTTTCTGAGATGGGTGAGACAGTTTGCTGAGAAGTGACACACCGAAATGGCTAATGTCCAGAGAGTGGAACTAAGTGAGAAAGAAAGAAAAGAACAAAGAGAAAAAAGATGGGCAAGAATAAAAGCAGGTGAAAGATAGAGTAAAAAATACTAAGGGGTGTTCTGAAGCACTGTCTTTTTGTTGTGCTTAGAAGGCATTTCAAAGCTAAGAAAAATAATCTGCTTGGTTTCCAGGAGGTAGGGTCTGCCTGATACTTCTTTTCAGTTCAAGTGAGATGGTATAATGCATGAAAATAAATAAATAAATATTCCTTCCTATACGAATCAACCAATTAGAAAGTAGCCCAGTGTCATGTCATGTGTAGCTAATAAAAAAAAATAAAATTAAAAAAAGTAGCCCAGTGTCATATACTATAAAGCTTTGATACCAATACCAGAAAGCCAGAGGGACAATAGTGAAGATTGGAATTTATGCCTAGATAAGTTGGTTAAGGAACCCATCTTCTTAAAAGTTCCAGGAAAAGAAATGCATTTTAAATAAAGGTATTCAAAAATTTCTACCTTAATAATCATCAGTTGATTCATCTGGTACTTAGGGAGGGATAAGTAGACAGGTAATATTCTACCTAAAACCTCTTTAATTGGGAAGGGGAGGGGTGGTAGTTCAAGGATATTGACCTGAAATACAGTGTGAACATAAACACAAGTTGCATGGCTCATATTAAAAAAATATATTACAAAGCTATAGTGATTAAAACAGTATTTTACTTGCATGAGACCAAACAAAAATAGATCCAAATGCATAGAAAATAAGTATGGAATAAAAGTAATATTTTAAATACACAGAGGAAGAGGATTAATCAACAAATGATATTTTGGGGGTAATGAAGACATTGGAAATTGCTAAGAGCCACAGCCAAGTAATATGATGCATGGCATTTTTGGTTGAAAGGTGAAGCCAGCAAGCCATTGAGATGATATGATTATGTTAAGATCTGCATTCATATGGATATTGGACTCCTGCTGTCCACCTTGGCCTGCTAGGGACTCCTGGAGAGTTCCCATTGGTTGGGGAAGTGGGAAGTGGGTAGGAGGGAATTCCGGAGGAAGGACTTCCTGTTGGGGTCCGGGAGAAAGCTGCGTGGGTCGGTCGGCAATCTTCCCGGGAGCATACGGGGCATTGGCGGCAATTTCAAAAAATAAAGTTTGTTCCTGCTTGAGTGGCTCGTGATTTTGTGCCCAGCCAGACTGCGGCAGGAAATAATAAATTTTATCCCTGCCTCACACCTTATTCCAAATAAATTCAAGAGAGATCCAATATTTAAAAATATTGACTATTCTATTTAAAACATAAAAAACAGCAAAATAATAAAAAACAATTATAAAGAGGGTTGATTTTTCAAAACATTCTTACAGTGGGGGGGGGGAATAAAACACTAACAAGTCCAGTTATTCAAAAATCCCATGAGCTTACCATAACCCAAAACAAATAAACATAAAAAAACTACTATAAATTCAAATAAAAGACAGTCAACCAAAACTTGAATGGAACTTGAAAGACAAATTCTTGTTGAAGGCCAACAGAAGCCACACCTCCCCACATCACAAACAGGTACAGAGGACTTGCCACCCTATGATTCTACCTCCTTTATGGGTAGGCACCTGACCTATAAAAAATCAAGACTGAGGCTGAATGGAGACATGTCCTCTATAGGACTGTAAAGAATGGAAAAGGAGGCAGTGACATGGGGCCATTAGCAGAGTCAAATGAATAAGCCATATACTGTTTTCCTAGACCATGCAGGAAAAGGCTGGGTCAGTCTACACACAGAGAAAAGGAGAAAAAAATACATGCAAAAGTGAGAGAGACATATGGACATCAAACAACCAGAGTAGCTGCCTGAGCTTCTCCCGGTATTCCAGAACCTGGATCCAGCCCTTTAGAAGGCTTGGCTTTAACATCTGTCCTTGGACTTTACGGATACCAAACAAAGTCTTCAGTGGAGGTCTCAAGGGTGGCCTGTGAAGCCTTGGGAGTCATGCCCTCCCCATACCAAAATCCTGCAGCTGTCACTAGGAGGCCTGCACCTTTTCTGATTCCTAAGGCTGGATACTTTTCTATGAATTGCACTCATTTAAGAATTCTCAAGAAAGCTGTCTGCAGAGATGATGAAGACTGTTTCGAGAATAAGGAGGTGACTCAAAAGGAGGAGCAGAGGGAAGAAAACCCACTTTGTATTACCCCCCTCCATAAAGAAGAGGAAAAAAAGAACGCATTCTGGGGGAAAAAGAGAATAGGATGATTTTGAATAATTAGAAATAGATACAGAAATAGATACAGAGGTTCTCTGTTTTATAAACATGAACAAGACCTTGACAAGACACTTCATAAAATGTAGGAAATAAGCCTTCAGGCAACTCACTCATACATTCAGATTCAGATACTTCTGGGGTCTGTTGAAGGGCTAGCTCTGGAAATGCAAGGCCTGGCCCTGTAAAATGTCTCAGGGGGATATAGACTTCCAATGTATAACTGCATCACAGTGAGATGCATGCAGTGCCAGAGGCCAGAACTGGGAATATTCAGCCAAGAAAGGAAGAAGAGGTCCTTCATCTCAGGCCAGGTAGTTCAGGAAGGTCTCCCAGGGAAAGAAGTGCATAACTTGGATGTCAAAGAACATGTTTCTTCCAGTCTAAACAATTTGAAAGCAATGCACTTATAATCATCCTATTTCTCAGGATGGATGTATGAGTTTCTTGTTGCTGCAGTAATGAAGTATTACAGACTTCAGGGGTCTGACTAACACAAGTTATCTTACAGTTTTGAAGGTTAGAAATATGTAACAGTTCTCATTAGGCTAAGATTAAGTTGGGCTGTCTCACTGTGGAGTCTCTGGGAAAGAATCCATTCCCGTATCCAGCTTCTAGATGCCACCAACATTCCTTGGCTCATGGCCCCTTGCCTCCATCTACAAATCCAGCAATGAGGGGTTCAGTCCTTCTCACATCTCAGACCTTCGTCTCCATCCACATACTTCCACATCTGCCAGTCCTGCTTCCTTTTTCTTCATTTATTAGGACCCTTATGAATACAGAGGACCTATTTGAATAACCCAGGTTACTCTCCCCATCTCCAGATTCTCATGTTAATTACATCTGTGAAGTTCCTTTTGCCTAATAAGGAAATATTCATAGGTTCTGAGGATTAGGTTGTACAACTCTTTCGGGGACCTACCAAATTAGTTTATATGCCACACACTAGCCCTAAGTGTAGATGCAAGAGGTATGTCCTGCAATGTGTGTGTGACCTCCAGGAGAGGCTTTGCCTTTTCTCAGGCTAGGTGTTATAATTGGGCTGCTCTTGGCCATGATATGGAAAATAAGAAAATGCATACACATATGTGTATGTGTATGTGTTTGTGTGTGTGTGTGTGTTAAGGTTTAGATATGAGGTGTCTCCCAAAAACTCATGTGTGAGACAATGCAAGAAAGTTTAGAGGTGAAACAATTTAGTTATGAGAGCCCAACCTCATAACTCATAAGTACATTAATCCATTTGAAAGGATTAACTGGGTTGTAGCTTTAGGCAGGTAGATGTGGCTGGAGGATTGAGTCACTGGGAACGAGGTTTTAGGGTTTGTATTTTGCTCCTAGTGAGTGGAGCTCTTTCTGCTTCCTTGGTGGCATGTCCTGAGCTGCTTTCCTCCATCACACCCTTCCACTATGATGTGCTGCCTCCCAGATCAGGCTAAATATAAAAAATTAGCCTGTTTCTTTCCCCATTCCTCAATGTGGCAACTAGAAAACTTCCTATGTGTCTTACACTGCCCTTCCATTAAAGAGTACTGATTTAGAACAAGACTAAAGTAGCACTTAAAACAGAGTTGAGCTAAAGAAAATAATAGTCAATTTAGCATAAAACTATTCAAGATATCTTAAATTTGAAAGCTGATACACAATATAACATCCCCAGAAAATGAAGTCCAGCTTTTTAATATTTTCTGGAAACACATTAGTACCTCTGAGGTTGTTCAATTCAATGCCAGGGAGAGCCAGATGATAAAAAGTCATCTTTGTATTGACTGGAAATCTGTCAATCCTTTGTACATCTCTCCCCCTCGGCCTCAGTTCTAGCTGATGAAACAAACACAAAAAGCTACCTGGCTACTACCCACGACTAGCTGGTCCTAGACTTTTGAACCTTTAGTTTCAATGATCCTTTGAAACAAACACAGCACCTTAATAAACTTCATAAATTTAAAAGTCCACGTTGTTGGAGGAAGATTCTTACTGTAGGCCCTGGCATTCCCCCATTGATGAGCTCAAGTAAGCTATTATGAAGTTCCGTATACACTTTCCAACGATGGATAAAACAAATGGCTCTGCCTCACAGGCACAGCAGGAATTAAAAATACATTAGCTCCTTGCAACTTGCAATGAGGGAGTGAGGAATGTTTGGATTTTTCCCCCTTTCAAATAAAGTTTAGAAGAGGCAGGAATTCAGCTCTGAGTAGAGTTCTGAGACTCTCTGGGTCCAGTTCAGTACTTGGAGGGAAATCAAATACATTCTATCTAAGGTATGGCACTAGCTTTCATCAAAAAATTATCATATGCTCAGTCACAAATGGTTATTGTAAAATCTTTATTAACCTAAGTGCATATAAAAATTGTGAATTCCTAATACAAAGCAGTATTTGACTTTTAAATTTCATTTTTAGCTTGGCCCGTTCACTTGGAATGTGATTACAGAGTAAATTAAAAAGTAATCACATGTGAATTACATTTCCTCATGAATGTAATGACTTCAGGAGGCTGATTAATGTTAAGCAGTGCCTGTCCTGCTGCATGCATACCTTCCCAGGTGAGATATGCAAGATAGCTGTCGTGAGTTGATTTAATTTTCCTTTACTGGAATTCCGGGGAGACTTGTCTGAACACAGAACAGGCTCAGCACGTTCATTAGGACTGAGATGTTCTTCCCTTTTGTCTGTTCAAGTCCCACCTGCGCAACACTATCACTGTCAACTTTTGGTTTTGAGAAAAGCTCAGGAGAGGGAACCAAGCTCCGTACCATGTTCTAACTAGCCCAGTCTCAATTTCTCCATCTCACTCTCTTTTTGGCCAATTCTTCCCATTTTAATGGAATAATTTAAGAGGATCACTGAAAAAATGTGGTTGCACTGGTGAAAAGGTAACAAATTTGTCACAAGGAATGAGAGCTTATTAATAATCTACAACAGTATTACTGCAGAGAACAAAATTTAAACTATAAATTTAAACCAGATAGAGCACAAGATCATTAAAACATTCCCCACTCCCCACAAGGGAAATCTAAGAGTCTAACATATTTACTCCTATTCAGTATATCCAGGTGAAGGTATTGTTTTCTAAAGGCATTATCGGCAGAATAGTGCTATTGTTAACAATGCACTCCTCTGCAAAAGAAGACCAAATGCAGAAGACCTGGAGGCAAACAAAGAAAAACAAGATGCTAAGTTACATTGGGTCAAGAGTGGGTTCGTCCTGTGACTACCCATTCTACTGGGTGGGATGAGGGACTAGTGCAGTAGCTTTCAAAAAACATTTTACATCCCAAACTAAGACACATACGGACTGCTGATTTTATTAAATTATCATAAAACAATACAGTGTGTGATATTCTTTGACATCACTTATCTATAATATTTCTTTTCTTTTTCAAATTTGGTAAGACACACTAAATTGATGCACAACTGAGTCATGACCAGGAGGAGGCAGAAACACTCTGGCATAGAGAACCTTCAGAATCACCATCTCACTTTATGGTCATTTAATTTCAGATTACAGATTACAGAAAAGAATGTTCCAAATGTCACTATTCCTGGCTTTGATGAGGGGTGGGGCAGGGCAGGGGAAAGGACAGGAAAGAATATCAGGAAAATAAAAACTGCACACAATTCTGTAGTTTTGTCTATGTTATAGTCAGCAATTTCACTGTAGTGACCAAAATACCAGACAAGAACATCTAGAGGTGGAAAAGTTTATTTGGGGGCTCAATGGTTTCAGAGGTCTCAGTTTATAGACATCTGGCTCCATTGCTCTGGGCCCAAGATAAAGCAGAATATCATGGCAGAAGAGTATGGTGGAGGGAAGTAGCTCAGGATATTGCACCAGGAAGGAGAGAGAGAGGCAGGGGGAGAGGGAGGGAGGGACGGAGGGAGGGAGAGAGGGGGAGGGAGGGAAATTCATTCACCAGAGGCAAAATATATACCCCAAAGACATGCCCCAGTGACCCGACTTCTCTAGGCACACCATATCTGCTTATAGTTAATCCCTATCAGGAGATTCATGCACTGATTAGCTTAAGGTTCTCATAACCCAATCATTTCACCTCTAAACATTTTTGCATTGTGTCACACATGACCTTTTGGGGGACACTTCATATTTAAACCATAAAAGTCTAAGACTGTTCTTTGGGATTCTTTTGACTGTTTTGTATGTGTTTCTGTTACATATTTAGGGTGAGGTATTTGAATTTCCAGAAGATTCATCGTCAATTCTTAGATCATCAGAAAGATTTTTATTTAAGTATAAATTCAAATACATGCAAGGATTAAGAAGAAATCTGTGAGAACACTAAGCAGGAAACCAATATTTCTCACTAGGGAGAACAGAGGGAATTACTGTTGTGTTTTGAATTAAGGATGCCAGACTTAACTGACAAAATGGGAAGCAATATATGAATGTACAATAATTCCATTGTCTTAATTTGGGTGTGGGATATTAATATTCTTTTGCTGCATTAAATGTATTGTTCTGATCCTATTATTTCTTATCTGAACATTTTAAGTTCTTTCCTATCATATTGTATGATATCCACAAGAAGGTGATAAAGATAGTGAGGGACCCAGAGAATATATCAAGGGAAAAAAATCAATAAAACTAGTAAATGGCCATGTTTAACACAATCAAGGTAAGACTCAGGCACAATGGAAGGGCCCTGGAATATTTTCTCTCCATAGAGAGGTATGTGTGTGGAGATATGTGGTGTTCCCCAAATGCTCATTTGTGAGAAAATGACAAGACTATTTGGAGGTGAAATGATTAGATTATGAGAGCTGAAACTAGTTGGAATGGACAGACTGGGTGAAGTCACACTATTTCCATGACTTCAGTTTCTTTATTTTCATTTATGAATGTGGATCTTAGAAAATAAAGGGGAAAAGAACTTATTTTTTTAATTAGAATAAAAAAAAATAGAATCACACACAAACGAGTGTTAGTAAAATTAGAGAAATGCAACAGTTGCCTTTGAAATTGTGTAGACTGTTATAGCTTTTTTTTTCAATATTTTGGGTTTTTTTAAGTTGTAGTTGGACACAAAACCTTTATTTTATTTTTATGTGATGTTGAGGATCCAACCCAGCGCCCCGCATGTGCAAGGCGAGTGCTCTACCACTGAGCCACAATCTCAGCCCCAAATTGTTATAGCTTTTTAATCTATTAATTCAATATACAAAATAAATAAAGCACTGTAGTATTGTAGTAGGAAGAACATCTTTTTAAAAGAAACCCCCTGAATTTTAGTCAAGACTTTTTCACTAATTATCTTTATACCTTTAAGTAAGTTACTTCACTTTTCTGGGCCACATTTACTTACAGATAAAATAAAGTTGGACAAATGGGCTATGGGCATGAATTTCTGTCTCATGGCCTAAGGTCTCTGAATGCTATTAATACGAAAGTATTTTGAAGCAATATTTCCAGTGGGGGACCAGCAATACTCCTTCCTCCTCCCCCCACCACTTCTTTCAAGTGCTAGAGACCCCAGATGATGATATATAAAGGGAAGGGAGGAGCTGCAGCCCAAGCACACATCCTTTTCCCAACATATGACCACAGACACTAGTTGCCATTAATTTACTAATTCTCACTTGCACAGGGAGCATTACTCATCAAGAGTAGCTATGGTTGCCTGATTGCTGGTATGTGATTAATTCTGGAAAAAGCTGCCATAAAATTACCATCTAAGCAATTTCAGCAGGTGTCACTGTAGTCAGGAGAACATAGCATCCCACAAACACTCATTATTTGTTGATGTGTTCTTAAATAAGAGAGGTTCCCTTCCAGCTCCAGGTGAAAGTGTCAAACTTGGCTTCTCATCAGAAGGCCATGAATCAGCAGATCTGTTGAGCTGTTAAGAGGGCACTTGATGTACTCTCTGTGTTCATCCAGGTCTATGTAAAGCCACGCCCACCTGTGGGACCTTTGTGGATAGAAGGGCATTGCACAGCATCAGTTAGAAAACCATTCAAATGTCACACTGTTTATATGACTTCAGTTTCTTTATTCTCATTTATGAATGTGGAGCTTAAAAATAAAGGGAAACAGAACTTATTTTTTTAAAATTAGAATTAAAAAAACAATAGAATCACACACACACAGAGAAGTGTTGGTAAAATTAGAGAAATGAAAACAAGCTCTGTGGAGTATACAAATGTCTTGCTAGTTTTGAGCTGAAACATAGTTGTTCTACTTCTGTGAGATGCTAGCATAAGTGAGGTCCTGTATAGTGTGCATGGGACCTTCCTGTACAGTCTTTGCTACTCCTATGAGTCTAGAATTCTTTCAAAAGACAAAGTTTTAAAAAATGATAATCCTCAAACAGTAAAGACACTCACTCATTTAAAAGGGAGATTCAGAGAACAACTGAAAAGTTCAAGTAGTCTAAATTGTTACTGGTGCAAGGGCTGTGATCCCCAGGGGGTCCTGGGTTCAGGTTCTTGCATCTTGAGCAAAGAATTAAGTAAGTCATGAGACAGCAAGGCAGAGGTTTATTAAAAGCCAAAGAAATTACAGTGGGAGAATAGAGTGGCGGAGCTGCGAAGTAACTCAAGGCCCAGTCTACACAGTGGAACTAGCTTTTACTGGGCTGTGATATTTCTTCCTATTAGCCCCATGGAGGAAATGTAGTTGATTGGGACCTTGATTGACAACTGAATTTGACACCATTTCTTCTCTGCTACCCATGCCTAAGTTTCTCTTTCCCTAGGAAAATGTACAGAGGGGCAGCAAACTGCAAGGCTAATAATATGTTAACTAGCAACAAGTTAACTCTAGGTGAGTCCTTGGGCTACTGAGCATGCCCAAGACTGGGGACTTTCCCTTCATGGTCTTGAATTCCCCTTCTGGTCTTCTAGTTTCCTCCCTAGCAATATGGCCCAGTTTCCCCAAACAGGAAGGAGCTTCAGGTGGAATGCTGAAGGTAGCAGGCTCTTGTTAGAGCTGATGATCCTAAGGGGAGGTCCCTTCCCCAATGCCCTATCTCCTGTTTAACACAATGACAGGCTTCATCAAGCTTGCATACCTTTCCTTCCAAAAAAAAAATTGTCATGACAATAAAATTAGTATCTTTCAACAAATGCACATCACCAGTATTTGCCCCCAGGAGACAAGGACTATCTCTTTTAAAAATATTTAAAAGGACCTGAGAAGATCCTTTCTCCCCAAGTCACTTCAAGAATTTACACCAAGAGTTTTTTGTGTTGTTGTTGTTTTGAGTCACTGAAATCTCTTTCTTTCAACAAATAGTTTTGATGAACATGAATGTGGTGATGTGGTAGTGTTTCTAGATGCACAACTCTTGGTAGTTGTGTAATGACTGTCACCTACACAGCCTGTGTCTGCCCATCTGAACCGATCTGCAAGGACTATCAGCACATATATCTACATACTCAACAACAAAATATTTCATTTAGAAAAAAATTGCAATGGGAATGACAAAGCTAATACCTATGAAAGGTACAGCAATCTTATAGACAAGTAAGGGATAAAAAAATTAAAAAAATGTGTATAGAAAGGAGGAGGCATTTTAAAGAAGTGCAATTTTAAAAGCCCACAGGAAGAAAAAGATGGTCCAACTCAGCAGAAATCAGGAAATCTTAAGAAAACAAAACAAGGAGTTGTCTTTACATTGACTGAGCTAATAAAAATGAAAATAAAATGGAAATACTTATCTGTGGTGGGGATTTA
Source organism: Marmota monax (assembly GCF_021218885.2). Taxonomy (NCBI): domain Eukaryota; kingdom Metazoa; phylum Chordata; class Mammalia; order Rodentia; family Sciuridae; genus Marmota; species Marmota monax. The sequence goes on along the minus strand of NW_026693008.1, from coordinate 6,367,717 downwards.
GAGAAATGGGGATTCTGATGCATGGCAGATCAAAATGTGACTATTAAGGCTTTTTGGAACACAATCTGGCAACATCTATTAAGATTAACAATAGTACATTTTCTTAAATTCAGTATTCCCATTCCTAACAATCTATCCTATTAAAAACAAATTACATAAACATTATTGTAAGAAGACAAAACAAAAGAACACAATGCCTGGACACAAATGAAACACCCACAAGACAGAGAATGTTGTGTAATTATGTTACCATCACTCAAAATAATGAATAAAAGTTGTAAAGTGTGCTTGAAGGAATTTCCACAAAGGATTATTGAGAAGAAAGATTTCATTTCTATAAAACAATGACTAAAATGTTCCTCCAGATATGTATGTATAAATACATATACATATGCATGTGTGTGAATCTATTAATATATAAACATTTTCAAGAATATGTAAGTACCATTCTAGATCAGGACTGCCCAACTGTTATCACATTTTTGGCACAAATATACAATGACAACTTTTATCTACCACGCTGGGGTAAAATGACCAACGTAGTTCACAGCTATAAGTGATCATCCAATGGATCTAGAAGTCTGAAACTAAGTATATAGGCAGAAATACATGCACACACATTTCATTGTATGAATACATATATGAGCTGTATAATCATATTTATGTATTACAAAATTATGTTTTTACTGCTTATTTCTGAGCAGACACTTCACAGAAGATATAGAATCAATCAACAAATATATGAAAAAAAAGTTCTGTTCAACATCTCTTGCAATTAAGAGAAATACAAATCAAAAATACTCTAAGATTTCATCTCACTCTAGTCAAAATGGCAATTATCAAGAATAAAAGTAACAATAAGCATTGGTGAGGATGTGGGGGAAAAGGTATATTCATTCATTGCTGGTAGGACTGCAAATTGGTGCAACCACTCTGGAAAGCAGTATGGAGATTCCTTAGAAAACCTGGAATGGAACCACCATTTGACTCGGCTATCCCACTCCTCGGTCTACACCCAAAAGACTTAAAATCAGCAAAATATAGTGATGCAGCCACATCAATATTTATAACAGCTCAATTCACAACAGCTAAACTGTGGAACCATCTTAGATGCCCTTCAATTTTACTCAGCCTTAAAGAAGAATGAAATTACAGCATTTGCCAGTAAGTGGATAGAGTTGGAGAATATCATATTAAGTGAAGTAAGCCAATTCCCCCAAAAGAAGGGCCAAATGTCTTCTCTGATAAGTGGATGCTGATCCATAATGGGGGGGAGGGGGTGTAAGGGAAGAATGGAGGAACTTTGGATTGGGCAGAGGGGAGGGAGGGGAGGGGAAGAGGTATGTGGGAGAAAATGGTGGAATGAGATGGACATTATTACCCTATGTACATGTATGATTGCATGAATGGTGTGACTCTGGGTCACGTACAAGCAGAAACACAAAAGTTGTGCTCTATTTGTGAACAATGAGTCAAAATGCATTCTGCTGTCATGTATAACTAATTAGAACATGTATAACTAATTTAAAAGGGCTAAGGATGTGGTTAGTGGTTAAGAACTCCTGGGCTCAATCCCTGGTACCAAAAAAAAAAAAAAAAGACCATAATGCAACTGGTACCAGGCAAACCATCATGTGTGTCTACGCCATACAGGTAAAAGAGTTCTTCCAGACTCCAGAGGCACCAGAGTTTCCAACTGACTGCCTGACAACGCTGGGTAGAGGCCATGACTTATTGCCAAAAGAAAAATCCTTTATCTTTTGCTTTGACTTAACATAACAGAAAAACAACACAAGGCTGTAGGAATTAAACCTAATCCATCACAGCTAAGCTTTCTAAGGCATAAAGGATGCAAGGGCTGCACTAAAATGAATTTATCAATCATGCAATGCAGGATGACTAGTATGATTAGCATAATTTTTTCTTAAAAAATGCAGAACAGGTAGGCAGTTCTACTATAAAATTATACTGTTTAAGGAAAATGCCAACTTGGTAAACCTTTCAAAATAGACAGTCTTAGAGTCAACAGGATGCTTAACTGAATGTGTGTGTTTGTATGTACAATCATAACAAGAAGCTACCCTTTAAACATCCCCATACCATGTGCTTTTGTTAACTTAAATTGGAGTTAAACCATCCTTTCTATAGTTCATTTCAGTTGCACAGTTGCTACTATTATTCTAGCTTAATTTCATATGCGTTCATTATTTCAGTGAAACTCTTATCTCAATAAAGAAAACCTCCTCCCACCCCCGACTAGATCTGTTTTATGAGAACACTTCTGTGTGCCAACACACATACACAACGAAAGTGAGCCCTAGGAATATGGGAGAAAGCATTTAAAACAAAAATCTTTTAACATACCCAGGAAGATCAAATCTGCTTCATCATCCAGCAACATGCTGATTCAAATGTTAGATAAGAAGTGTATATACATAAATAACCAGATTAGAAAGGGGGAAAAGTCAATATAACAATAAAACAGAGTATAGCATCTATGAAATCAAAATATAAGTTCGCTCACTGTCCCTAAATATGAGTTCTCGTGATACAATGTTTTGGGGTACTATCATGAAAACATGTAAAAATTGAAAGGCATACTAAATATATAAACTCAAGGTACTGATTGAAAGGCTATGATAGGGGTGATTTTTTTCTTAGACTAGAGGCTACATTCTTTTTGCAGACAGATTTTAAGTTTTCTGTGAGCAATTTAGAACATCTTTTTGTTATCTTTTTATTTTTATGCATAGTAGCTGGTTTGATTCTGACAAAATCATACATGTATCTTTGCATCCCTCTCCTCCAAAGATACCCGCCCTTGCTCATCCATTACTCTTCCTTGAGTGGTTCCTTCCACAGACACATTAAGATGAAATAGAATGTTATAGCTCACTAGAGTAAATTTCACACCTAGGGAAGACTAGGAACTGGTCAGCTGCATCATAGTTTGAGATGCCCAACCCTGAGACAACCAACCAGACCCAGTGAGTACTTGACAGTAATGTTTTTATTGGAAATGTTTTACCTACACCATCTTACCACAAATTCTTCTACTGTTGGGATGCATTTAAATCTGTCATTTTCAATGTGTTTACACTTTATCTGTGTACAAGAATTGCTGACAAAGCCAAGCGTGACTGTCATACTGATGATGTGTTAAGCTGCGGAAATTCAAAATGCCAAAGGCCAAACCTTAACCTTACGCAACGTTTTAATCACATTTTTATTGGAGAAGCTTATTAAGAGATACAGGCTTTCAGAACTTGACAAATTTTCTTTATCTTTTGCCAAGTCTGAGATGAGCAAAGTGCACTCTGCAATCACCTCCCCCGAACTGTAAACTCATCTTGAGAAATTAGATGTTGACATTTAAGCATCGAATAAAAGCTGAAGTTTGCTAGGATGGTTGAAAAGTTGAAGATCTTAAGTGCTTACATTATTGGAAGTTAAGATGGAGACCAATGTGGTGAGTAATTCTAAAATTACATTTCGCTCCTTTTCTGTATTAGTCACGTGTTAAGGATCAACTTATTCTTTTACATACAATATGTGTATTTTCAATCTTGGTAAGAAATAGTCCTCTTTTGAAAGCATTGGTTATTATTTTCCACAAAAGCTTGGTTTCTTAAAAGTAAGAGTCTGTGTTTGTGGACTATAACAGTACAGCTCTGAGAATATAAAAGGGTATAATCACCAGGGAAGGCAATGGATTTCTGTGTGGGCAAAAGTTTCAGACTTTTTTTTTTTTCCAGTTGAAAGACATTAAAGAGCCATTCAGTTCTAAGTTTCCATGACTGGCTGTAAAATGTAGATATCATTCATTCATTCATTCATTTGATAAATACTAAGAGAATGCTCACAGTATTTTGGGTACAGAGAGGTGGCATTAGGGTGACAGAGAACACAATGATTTTGCCTTTAAGGAAATTTACTATCTGCTGCTTTTCATCTACCTCATCTCAGAGGGAAAAAATAGTTAAAAATATATTTATGTTCTTAGAATATAGGTACTCTATATAAAGTGTTCAAAATTCAAAATAGAACTTAAAAACAAATACTAAAATAGGTACCATACTTTTTCATGCCTCATGAACCTAGTGACTGATATATTTTAATGTTATTTCAATTGTACTTTCAATAAACAGTAAAAGTAAAAAAAAAAATGTTTTATTTTTTAAATCACAATTAATCCTATCTAACTAAGTGTTCTTGAGCATTTCTGTACCTATAACACAGCTAGGCACTGTGCTAGTGGCTATTGACACAAAGATGCAATAGAAATTTGACCTGAGAAGTTCACGTTCCAGAAAGATGGATGAATTGTTAGTACTTGAAATCCACCCTAATCCCTCCCTTCCTTCACTTCTCTACCAGCTTCAGATTTAGTCCAGGCGGTCTGCCTATCCCAGAAAGTCATTGGCTCCATGAAGCCAAACGTAGAAATATATTCCCTTTGCTAAGGATTGGTTTAAGGAAAACATGTAAGGAGCCAGGTGCGGTGGCTCACACCTGTAATCATCGCAAATTCAAAGCCAGCCTTGGTGAAGCGCTAAGCAACTCAGTGAGACCCCGTCTCTAAAGAAAATACAAAATAGGGCTGGGGATATGGCTCAGTGATCGAGTGCCCCCCCCCCCAAAGTTCAATCTCTGGTACCAAAAAAGGAAAACATGTAGGCCAGCTTTAGCCAAAAAGAAAAATGAGGAAATATATTAGATGAGACTTTGGGAGAAGTTTCCTCATCCTTTAAAAACAGGTAGAAAATAAGTCCAATTGAATATAGAATTTAGTACAGTAAACTAGAAATATGGCATCTTCAAATCATTTTGGGTAGAACCTGGGGGGTAGAGAGTTTAAACAGGTCCTGTTAGGATAATTGGATAGTTACATGGAGCAAGATAAAATCAGATTCATTCCTTAGACTTCAAACCAGAAAAAATTTCAAATGGATCAAATATTTGTAAAAACTAAAACTAAGTACTAAGAAAAAAACATAGGTGAATTTCCCAATAATCTAGAACAGGGGGAGATTTCCTAAGGATTACTGAAAATATAGGGGCAACAAAGGAAAAGCTATACATGTGATTACACTAACAACTTCTATGGTAAAGATTCCAAATACAAGCTGGGAAGATGTATTTGTAAGCTAATTAGAGACAAATGTTTCCAGTATATAAAGGAATTCAAAAATTAGGACAAACTGCCAAAAATCATGCACCAAAATGAGCTACAAATATGAAATAATCAGTCATTTCATATGACACATGCAAATACATGCAACATACATGCAAATGAATCTTGACCATATGAAAATACTTTCAATGTTGCTTTTAATAAGACAAATGGACATTAAAAGTACTCCAAGATGCCATTCCTTATCTGCCTGACAGGCAAATCTTTAAGTTGAACCAGGATATAGAAACTCTCATACAGTTTTGTTGTGAATACAAAATGGCATACACAAACACAATGGTTGGGAAATTGTGGATATTTAGCAAAATTACATAGGCCTTTATGTTTTGACACAGAATTCTACTTCCGGGGATCTATCCCAAAAACATACTAGCAAAGACCAGAAAAAAATCTGTACACAAAGCTATTCATTGCAGCATTATTTATAATAACCAAAGACTGGAACTAGTAAAAATGTCTATAAATAGGCAACGGAGGGGAAAAAAATCATGGTACATCTTCACAATGGAACAGCATGAAGACTGGAGGTAGAGGGAGGGAGGCAGGGAGAGAGAGAGAGAAAGATAACTCTACAAATCAAAAATGAATGCTCTCTAGGGTATTTTGCCAAGGAAAAGAACAAAATTGAGAAAAATGTGAAGTATATACAACTTAAAAAAAAAGATGGGACCCAAATGTGTATGTATGTACATATGTATATTTGTCCACAGATACATACATGTATACACAACCATATACATACTTTGTATTTGTTTCTAACTAAAAAGTAAAATAAGAAACTATTCTAATCCCATCGGCTTGGAAGGCTGAGGCAGGAGGATCGCAAGTTCAAAGCCAGCCTCAGCAAAAGCGAAGCGCTAAGCAACTCAGGGAGACCCTGTCTCTAAATAAAATACAAAATAGGATGGGTGATGTGGCTCAGTGTTTGAGTGCCCCTGAGTTCAATCAGCAGTACCCTCTCCCCCCAAAAAAAGAAACTATTAAAATTTGGTGGAAGACAGAGTATAGGGGACAGGGACCAAAATCTAGGCTTTTTTGAATATACTTGTTTTTAAACTGATTTTGGAACCACATAAATATTTTGGAAATACGTAAAATATTCTACATAATTACACACATGCATCATTTAACAACAGGGATACACTCTAAGAAATGCATCATTAGGCACTCTGCCATTGTGTGACTATTACAGAATGTACTTACACAAACCTAGATGATATAGGTCAATCACCAGACATGGCCTTGTGATGTATACAAGAGACATGGAAATTGTGATTATCTAATGAGCAATGAAAAGTGTTCAGAGGACAAGGAGCTTGAGAGAGAAAAGTACAAGTCAAGTTGAAAATTCTATCATTAGGAAGTATGGCTATCCACATCCCCTATGTCTACGCTATAAATTGAAACATTCAACACACAACCAAAGATTTTTAGAGATGAAAGAAGTGATAGTTCAGGATCTTGCAAATGTGGTGTGTGAAACACAGGGGTCCTGTAGAACAATATCCTAGACCAAAAGGTTCAGAGAATGTTCATGACTAGGGAAATGGGAAGAGACCAAGTAGATAAAAATACAGGTCCCACCCTCACTACAAAACAAAGTCTTAGTTTTTATGCTCTCTCTTACATGAGATTCACATTCAGTTTTGTTTCAAAGGTGAACTGTATTATTAAACCAAAAAACACAAACAACCAAAAAGACTGTAATCCCTCATTTTACGGAAGATGAAACAGTTCTGAAATTGAAGATCCCAAACTTGGAATCATCCAAACCCCAATCTAGCACTCATTTACTTCACTAGGTTGCCTTTCTTAATTTGACTTTGAAAAAAAAAAGTTTTGTTTATTTTGTTTTATTTTTTAGTATCCTGTGTGAGTGTGAGTTCTTAAACTACATATAGTGCTGGGGATGTAGCTCAGAGGCAGAATGCTTGTCTAGCAAGTGCAAGACCCTAGGATCAATTGCCAACACTGAAAAAAACCCATAAGACAAAGAACAACAACAACAAAAAAAAAAGAGCACATATTTATAAATATTTAAATTGTGTTTATAAGAATTTTAGAACTCTGAAGTGCTTTCCTGAACTCTCAAAGCTTCTAAAAATTCTACCACTATAAAGTTTGGGCAGAAGCAGCAAAAAATATCTACTGAGCTACAGAAATATTAAGGAATCTGCCTAGTAAATGCCTACGATAGAGTCTTTAGTTGAAGTAAGCAGTTCTAGCAATTATGTTGATTGACAGCATTTAGAATCAGAGGTAAATAATACTTAAAGCATGTTCCACATAATTTCCCTTGCATTTCTTACACATTGCATGTACAATGCTTAGACTTGGTAACAGAGTTTCTGATAATCTTTAAGAGCATATTGAAAGATTTTACAATCAATAAGAATAACTTTCAAAGTAATACAAAATTTATTTTATAAAACTAAATAAATGACTTTTTTAAGGCCTGATCAATTACCAAGATAGATAAACACCTATTACCAGCACATGTAATGATAGTAAAATGAACATACATGAGACCAAGCAAATCTTCTTAAGATGACAGTAAGAAAATGCTTTCCAAATGTCAACTGAATGCCTAGACCATGAAAAGGAAGAAATACTGGTTAGTTTCCCATGGAGGTCACATGCTACTTTGAATTTTATGGTACTTCAAAAACAAAACTTAATTTATACAGAAACATAGACAATTTGAAAAAAGATGTTGGGATAATCTGAGAAGATTCTCCTCAATAGTCTCTTTAGGACAGTTACATGCAATTCTATTATTCAAATCTGTTTACTTGTATCTCAGATAATGAATCATGTGTAACTACTAACAAGAGTTAAAACTGAAATACTAGCTCAATAAAAAGCTACAGCCCCAAAGACAAATTTCATTTTACTACATGTCTAAAGTTTTTTTTAATAGTAATAGGCCAGGTTCCATTTTCTCACTGGGGATAAGCTAGAAAATTTCAAAGTCCCACATGTATAGAGTCATGGGCAAAACCTTTATAAAAGTACTCACTGTACTGTCTATCTAATTCTGGGCTGAAATACACTGATTGATCAGGGCACATTTACAATTTGCTAATCCAAGGTTTGCACTTAAACAAGACTCCGAGACTAGGTTAATCCAGAGAAAAGCAGAATTCCATAATACAAACCATTTTTTAATGTCTTAGACTATCACCTAAGCCATAAACAAAATTGATTTTTCCAGACATGTTCCAGTGTCTGCTCACCCTTTCCTGCTACCAACTGTCATCTCACTCCCCTGATAAAACTCTTGACATGTTTTGCAGTATCCTCTACTCCTTCTCCATTCCAAACAGCTGTCTTCCCTTCCTGGCAGAAACTCCCCGACATCTGGATACTCAGGATGGCTACTGTTGTGATGGACAGATTCCATTTTAAACAACTACCCAGCTTTGGGAATATCAAATGAGCAAAAGGAGGGGGAGTATAATAGGTTTCCCTGCTAAACAAATACAAGTTCAAGTAATGGCTGTTTCAAAGCATTAAAACTCTACATAATTCCTTTTAAAAATGCAATTCTGTGACATCTGTAAGATGTAACGGAATATAAAAATGCTATGATTCTGAAAGAATAGGCCATGACATGCTTACTAAATTTCCACCAAGGTAGTGGTAAATCCAGGCCGCTAGCTCAAGCACAGAATTTCTGCTTCATGGTCTACTTTAATGGTTCATTTATTAGACTTAAGAACAAAAACATGTGTGTTAGATGAAAATGGATGACTCGAAGAAATGACAAAGTATAAGTCACTTTCTTTGAGCTCACTGTCCATATCCAATCAATCACCAGTTTCACTTTGTGCTGCTTTCTAAGTATATATCATCTCTTGCATATTCTTCCAGAACAGGTTTTTTTTTACTGTTTTCATATATACATATATCCCTCCCATCAATTCAATCTATTTTCCATAAACATCCAGAGTGACATCATTTTTTTTTTTTTGCACAAACTCCTTTACTCATCACAAACAGATTTAAGAGAACAAAGACAGAAGAAAAAAATAAGTTGTTTTTAATGCAAACTTAGGTTCATAAATTCTAATAGACAGTAAACATCTAGCTGTTGGAGAATCTTTGCTCTCATAAGCATCAGATGATTTGATTACATTTAAAAGATAACAGAGTGATATTTTTAAAAAGTAAAATCAGGACGTGTCATCTCCACTACTGCTTTCCTGAATCCAAGTAATGTCCTTCTTTCTTCCTAGAATAAAACCCACACTTGCCATATGGACCCCAAACCTGGAACGACTCTGGCCCCAGCTCTTCTCTCCAGCCTCATCATGAGCCCACTCCCTCCCTCCCTCCCCCGCCTTCTCTCTCTCAAGATATTCAAACCATACTGGCTTTCTTTCCATTATCCAAATACATTCAACTCCTCCTGCCTCTAAGGTCTTACTATGCTCTGTATTCTTGATCTGCTTCCTTCCTGCTTGTGGCTCCCATCTTGATTTATTATGTGTCACCTCCTCAGGGAATTACTCCTCAATCAACTGGAATATGTTAGGTATCCTTCTGTATCTCTCATGGGATCTTGTCATTTTTCTTTGTGGCAGTCTTTACAACTGTATTTAATTAACATATTAAGTTAGACATTAAAGAGATTTGCAAAACTGTGTATATCAATGCCATTTTCCTCAATTTTTTTTTTGTTTTGAAAATGCAGAGTCTTATTGTAAAATATTTTTTTAATGTATAATGGGTTTATTGGTATTCTGGATGAATTGACATTTTTAAAATTTGTTGTTTACTTTTTTTTTTTTTTTGGTGGCACCGGAGATTGAACCCTGAGCTACATTATCAGCTCTTCTGAGGTATATCCCCAGCCTATTTATTTTTTATTTTAATATAAGGCCTTCCTAAGTTACCCAGAATGGCCTTGAACTTACTTACCATCCCCCTGCCTCAGCCTCCCAAGTCACTGGTATTACAAGCATGTGCCATAGCAAAAAGCTAAAATTTCTCAGTTTAAATTTCTAATATGATGAATAGCAATAGATTTAATAATGTAAGTCATTTGCTTATGGCTTAGGTGATGGTCTTTGGGTTTTCGATAATTTTAAGAGTAAAAATGGATCCTGAGATCAAAATGTTTAAGACCACTAGTTAACAAGATATACTAAAGCCTTTTAAAGAATGCAATATTGCATTAATCTCTAAACCTTTTACAAATACCATGTAAATTTTACTTAAACACACTTTGTGTGAGAAGACTGCTTTCGTGAAATAACGGCTAACTTAGAAAATGCTTATTTCTTATATACTTGATAAGTAAATTATAACAGGATCCATTAGGTGAGGTCGTAAACAATGTATTAATTATAACAGAGTTAGTAAGAAAGTTCAACTTCCTACTACAAGTGCAGTTTACATCTTTAAATGAGCAGTCTTTTAAACATTCTAACAAATAGCACTTGTATTTATAAACACACATAGCCTCAAAATTGCAAGGCAAAGATCCCTGAAAATCATAAACAAATGTTTTGATATGAGAAAAAAAGTTCCTAACAGAAGACTAATAAACAATTTCATGACAAAATAGAACCTAAATATGTCTTTAGTCCTAACTGCTGTAATTGTTATTGCAATAACAGCAAACCCAGCATTTGTTCTAAGAACTTTCCATTTTGTAACTTCTTATATCCTCACCAAACTTATTAAATTTAAACTAAAATTTCACTTATTAAACAGCCTCAGTTACTACAATTATCAGCCCTATGATATAACTTGTCCCAGGTCTGACCACCAAGGAAGTGGCAGACAGGCAATTAGCATCCAGATTCTGAGCTCTTAACTCCATACTGTCTTCATATAAACTAACTTCCTTTCTTAGCCTGCTTCTAAGCAAAGCTAAGAGCTTCCTGACTACTGCTTTATGTTCTCCAAATACTCATTTCTACACTGTCTCCAAAAGCTTTCATAAAGTGCCACTGACACTGGAAATCTCTGACTTTACCGCACTTTCAACCAAGGCTGACTCCAAGAATTTGGAGCTTAATATTATTTGCCAAGGGTCCACCTCTCCATTTTTTTGTTGCTCTGTTCACAAGCAACTATCTTACTTTCCCCCATTACATCTGCTTTTTCTCCTTTTAGGTTTTCGTTCCTCTGGCAATAATAGGTTTCTGCCGTTTGTGTTCCTTTGGCCAATATTCAGTATCAAATACTAATGTTCCTAGGCCACTGGTCTATGGGAGAGCGCACACTGTAAAATCTTTGCTCCTATTATGGCCCTGCACTTTGTTCAATACTTATTTCATTTGTTTGCATAACAAATACTGTAAACAGAGTTTAGAATCTCCAGTGATTGAAAGAAAATCCTATCCAAGGTCCATGTATTTATGTTAAATAGAAGGCAGTTTATATTCCTAAAATAAATTGAATTATTTGACCTGACATCCTCCTGATTAAGATGTAAACTATTAAGTAGGAACCTTGAAGATAGTCAAAATTTTAGGGAAGTACATTACTTTAAAATGTATACTTAAATGGACAGAGGGCTCTGAGATCATCTACAGAATATTTTCATTATTTTGTTGAAATGACAATGTAACCAATAGCTCCATGTTCCTTCATTAATCTTAAGAAGAAAACCCAAAGCTTTGTTCCCTCTTTTCTTTTTGGCCTCATCCAGAAGCTAATAAAGCTGAGGCTTTAGGTCCTGCACTTTAAGGCCCCTAGCAAGGCCCTAGGTTTAAGCGTTTGGTTATAATTTAGTATGTACTATGTTAAGGATAAATTTTTATGAGCTTTGGGGTTCTACCAAACCTGTATCTGCCTTACCTAAGTTCTAAATATTTTAATTACTGCACTGATTTACTCCCATCTCTGTTTCTGTACTTGCGATTGAGGGAAAAATCCTTTGGAGTGACTTGCAACAAAAGCTTATTCCAGCCACAGAGTGGCAAAAAAATTAGATGTCACCATAGGTGATGTTCATGAACTTTAGACTTGGATTTCTACTGGTATATGATTAGATTTTAAATAATTATAAGGTAAATAGATCCATATTAGAGATAAAGGCTTCAGCTCTGAATTGAACCTGCATAATTAAAAAAAACAGATGAATGGATAAAGAAAATGTGATCACACACACACACACACACACACACACACACACACACACACACAATGGAGTTTTACTCAGCCACAGAGAAAAATGAAATTATATTATTGGCAGGAAAATGGATGGAACATGAGAACATTATCCTAAGTAAAATAAATCATTCTTCCATATGTAGAAGCTAGAGAGGAAAAAAAAAGAAAAAGGTGGGTTCAGATTTTATGAAAATCAAGGGAGATCTGTAGAGGAAAGGAAAACCCAAAAAGGAGGGGAAAGTGCTGGGGAGTGATATTGGCCAAGTTATATTGTTATATATTGTGCACACGTACAAATATTTAACAACAAATCCCATCATCATGCACAACTACAATGCACCAATTTAAAATGTGGGGGAAAAACATAATTTAAAAATTGAAATGGGAGGGCATATAAAAATTCAAACACCAAGCTTATTTTAAGAAAATCAGATCTGATAAAATTGGATTTAAATGCTTTGACCTCAGTAGATTTCCTGCCTACTGCCCTTCACTCATTTCCAGTGCATGTCCATCCCCTCCCAAAGCATTTGGGTTTACCATCCTCAAATTATATGAAGAATGTCCAAAAGATAGTATTTAGTAAAACAGTAAATTAATTAGAATACCATTCATAGTATTCAACTTTCATTTCAAATGATATATTATATAATTAAAACTAAGAAAGTCAAATAATACACATTTATGTCTTACTGTGCAATTTTAAAAAAAATACGTGGTGGCAAATATAAAAATATGAATCTCTTGATCAGAAATGGATTATTTATTTTAGATAATGTTTCCCAGCACCTTTAAATACAACTTCAGTAGCAAATTTTGTGCTGATATGGCCAAAAGAAGGACAAGGGGTTGGGGTTGTGGCTCAGTGGTAGTGCACTTGCCTAGCAAGTGTGATGCACTGGGTTTGATTCTCAGCACCACATACAAACAAATAAAATAAAGGTCCATCAACAACTAAAAAATATATATATATTTTTTTTTTAAAAAAAGGAGGACAAGGCAAGAGGGCCTGCTCAAAGTTAGCCAACATGGCACCAAAATCGTGTTTTCCAGACTACAGCATGGACTGGGGAAGCACACAGATGATACATTTAGAATCTGCACTTTCTTCACAGTAATATTAGCAAAGCCATGGTGGATGCAACTTCAAACTAGCTACATCCAAGGCTTCCTGGATCTGGAGTAATATCCAATTACCCAATAACACTGGAACAACTTGTGTGGATTGTTTTAATATATATTCACAGCATGTGTCCCTATGGCTCCGGGCTGCTATTAAAAGGGTGGGCTACCAACATGAATTAACAATAACACATTTGGTATATTATGGCTCCATAATGCCTAAAGCATTTAGCCAGTCTCCTTATTATTCTTAATGTACCCTCACAGCTCTTGAGACTCATCTAACTGTGTATTCAGCTGGTCTCAAATGCTGCATGGAATTCAAAGTATCTCCTAAAAAGAGTGTGTGCTTTATATACTTATAAATAAATTCTCTTTTGAAATTGGCACATAGTATATATGTTGATGGATTACATTCTACTATTTGGATACATGTATAATAATGGAACTAGGGTGTTTAGCTTAGCTCTTACCTTGTACTTTGATAATTTCATTGTGGTAAAAAAATTCAAAATCTTCTCTTTTAGCTCCTTTGAAACATTCAATGCAGTATTGTTAACCACAGGTATCCTGATGTGCCACAGAGCACACAGACTACTAACTCCCTGTGTGACTTGCACCTGATGACCCATGGCCCTCCAGTCCCTCTGCCACTTACCCTCCCCAGCCTCTGGTAACCACTATTCTACTATCCATTTTCACGGACCACCTTCTTTAGTTTCAACAGCAGTGAGATCATGTAGCATTTGTCTTTTCATATGTGGATTATTTCACTTAACAGAATGTTTCTTCTTCTACCTCAGATCTCTGCTCAAATCTCACTTCCTTGGAGACTCTCCTGCCTAGAGTATAGCAACCATTTCTCCACTATCACATTGCCCTGTGTTAGTTACTTTTACTAGACGTGGCATGTAAAATTTTCTTTTTTTAAATATTTTTTATCACTACTCAAATGTGTGTATACACACATACACACATGGAAACTTATTCTATTAGCAAGAGGACTTGTCTATCTTGCCTATTGTTATTATCCCAACACTTAGATAGTGGTACACATTAAGTACCAAAAAAACATTATTTGGCATGAAAAAATGAACCTGCTAGTTTAGCAGTTGGACACAGAAGATAATCAAGAGAACTCAGCCTATGCATACATTCACTTCCTGTTCAAGTATCATCTAACAGAAGAAATAATCACCGTCTTGCCAAGAAAACACTCAGTCCTGGTTTCTCTTACTAGGGTAGAAAAACAGCTTCCATCTCCCCTTCTCTGCATGTTCCTCAAATCCTTCTCCTACTCTTCGGATTTGTGCCACTTCTATCAATTTTTAACTCAACATTCTCTTTTCTCACATATTTTATGATAGCCTCACACTAAATAGCATTTGTGAAATAATGGGTTTGCTGGGACTCTTACGTTTTCTGGTCCCAACTTAAAATTAATCTTCAGTGATTAAGCATAGACACACATACTCAGGTACATATATATATTTACATATATTTTCCACCTAAAATCAACAGTTACAACACTTAGAGAAACAGTGAATTTAAAATGAAGGGAGATGGTCTTCCATGAGTGCAAGCTTCCTTGGCAGAAGATGATGTTACAGAGGACCATGAGGCCTTCTCCGAGTTACTCACTCTGTGAAGGACCCCATGTCTGTGTGGAGTGTTTGATGCTTTACATTACACACTTGAGGAAGGACTTGTATTATCTCTCTTTGTAGGGGAGGACCCAGACACAGAGAGCTAAAACCATTTGTTCCAGGTCAC